>NC_092472.1:11114122-12364122 GCF_047495875.1 Pithys albifrons albifrons
GGGGTTCGGCTTGTCTTGGCTCTGCCAGGGCTCGGTTCGGATGGGTTCTTGTTCCAATCGGTACGCGTCGGGTTGGGACCGGTCGGGCGGAGTTGGTACTGGTCAGTACGGGTCGGCACTGATCGAGTTAGCACTGGTCGGATCGGCACTGATCAGGTCGGCACTGATCGGGTCGGCACTGGCCGCGTCGGTACTGATCGAGTCGGCACTGCTCGGGTTGGCACAGGTCGGATCGGCACTGCTCGGGTCG
The DNA here is from genome assembly GCF_047495875.1 of Pithys albifrons albifrons. NCBI lineage: Eukaryota > Metazoa > Chordata > Aves > Passeriformes > Thamnophilidae > Pithys > Pithys albifrons. The sequence continues at coordinate 11,114,373 of NC_092472.1, forward strand.
GCACTGATCGGCACTCACGCAGCGGTGCCGCCCCGCAAAGGGCGCTCCTCGCGCCCGTGGCAGCCGCAGGACGAGGCGCCCACCCCCGTGTCATCCCACCCGGGCTGACCCTCCGCCCGCCCCGGGGCTGTGGCCGTGCCCCTGCCAAGCCCAAAACTGCCGCTCCCCTCCCTGTGCTCACACTGTGCCCGCACCAGCCCTGGGGACAGTGTCATCTGTCGGGACATGTTGAGTTACAGACCACGGGGACGAGGCAGCAGTTTGTACAGGGCTGACGTGGACTTCAGAGGAAGGAAAAGAGCAAAACAGAAGGGCTGAAATTCCTGAGTGTTTCTACTGTCACAGCATCCCAGCCACTTCTGGGAATAACAGAAAGAAGGCAAATGACAGTTGTGAGGCCACTATTTGTGCCAGTGGCGATTTCCTCTTCCACTGCTGCATCCACATCATTACTGGCTATCAGCAGCTTTGAATTCCTTAAACAGAGATGAATACACATCCTGCCCTGAAAACCATGGCCAAAGTAACAGGAATATGATGTGCAGATGAGAATGTTGCTGCTTTGAACCTGAGAACAGGCTGAGTCCAGGAGGAAAGCAGCAGTGATGCTTTTGCAGGAGCACTGCTGCCTTCCCATTGCTTTTATCAGTCATAAGGGTTATGGGTTGGGAGCCTGGCTCAAGAAGGGATGTCCTGCTTGAGTGTGAGCAAGGGGGTGACAGTGACTCATTATCTGGCTGCCAATGCACTTTTTATCTCCTTCCTTAGGTGACAGCAATGTGATAAGACCTCTCATACTTGAGCAACCTTCAAAGCAGCCTCCTGAGCTGTTGGTGCTGTCCTCACTTGTGGCAGTTTATGGTCACCTCATTGTCAGGTTTGGGGTCTTTGGTGTGACCTGGGTTTCCAATAATAAACCTGTAACAACAATCCCAATCCAGTGCTGCCTGGAGAAGAGACTGAGGTCAAACCTCCTCGGGGTCTGTGGTTTCCTCCCAAGGGGCAGCTCCGGTCTCTGCTCTGTGTGATAAGTGACAGAACTCGAGGGAATGCCTGGAGCTGTCAGGGGAGGGTTAGCCTGCATATTAGGAAAAGGTTCTTCACCCAGAGGGTGGTCGGGCTCCCCAGGCAAGTCTGGCACAGCTCAAGGAGCGTTTGGACAACGCATTCAAGCACATGGTGGGATTATTGGCGCTGTTCTGGGCAGGGCCATGAGCAGGACTCTCATGATCCCTGTGGGTGCCTTTCAACTCAGGATATTCTATGAAATAATTAGTGTAATTGCATGTAGAGACATGTGAGCCGCCAGCGGAGGGGCCGTACGGGTGTCGGCGGCGGCCGCGGGCTCTGCCCGCACTCCCCGGGCCTGCCGAGCCCTGCCCCGCCGGGGCGGAGCGGAGCGAGCGGGGCGGAGCCGCCGGCCCCCACCGCCTCCCGGCCCCTGCCCACGGCACCCAGAGAGGCTCTTCCGGGCAGCGGGATCAGGGCGGCTGCGGTGAGTACCGGGCCGGGGCCGGGACGGCCCCGCGGGGATGGGCCGCGGCTGGAGAGCGGGCGGCGGGGCGGCTGCCGTGTCAGCGCCGCTGCTGCACCGGCGGCTGGGCAGGGACGCAGCCCCTCCGTGCCACCGCAGCCCCCTCCGTGCCACTGCAGCCCCTTTTGTGCCACCGCAGCCCCTTCCGTGTCACCGCAGCCCCCTCCGTGCCACCGCAGCCCCCTCCGTGCCACCGCAGCCCCCTCCGTGCCACTGCAGCCCCTTTTGTGCCACCGCAGCCCCTTCCGTGTCACCGCAGCCCCCTCCGTGCCACCGCAGCCCCCTCCGTGCCACCGCAGCCCCCTCCGTGCCACTGCAGCCCCTTTTGTGCCACCGCAGCCCCTTCCGTGTCACCGCAGCCCCCTCCGTGCCACCGCAGCCCCCTCCGTGCCACCGCAGCCCCTTTTGTGCCACCGCAGCCCCTCCATATCACCGCAGCCCCCTCCGTGTCACCGCAGCCCCTCCACCAGAGAGCGGCACCTCGTGTGGCACCATCCCCTGCACAGGGGACCAGCCCCATCTGTCACCCTGGTGTGTTTGTTACCCCTGTCCCCTCCGCAGCGGTCCAGCCCCATGTGTCGTTCTGCCCACTCCATAGGGGTGTCAACTCTGTATGTCACCCCTGTCCCCTGCACAGGGACCCAGCCCTATCTGCCACCTCAGTCCCCTCCACAGAGGACCAGCCCCCCATGTCACCCCCGGTCCCTCTGCAGGGGCCCAGCCCCATCTGTCACCTCTGTCAGCCCTTCAGAGGCCCTGCTCTGTTTGTCACCCTGTCTCCTCTGCTGGTTCCCAGCCCCTTGTGTTGTCCCATCCCTTCCACTGGGTACCAGCCCCACGGGTCACCCTGACCTTGTGGCAGGGCTGGACACTTGCGGTACCACAGCCCCCTCCTCCTTGCACACATCACAGCTCCTCCTTCCCCACCTGCCCCCCAAATCTCCCCCAGCCACTCGCTGTTCCCTGATGTGGGCTCTGTGTCACAGGGATCGCGTGGCAGTGGCACAGACCCCAGGCCTGCAGGGGACAAGGCTCCCCGCTGCTGCAGCAGCATCTTTTCCAGAGGAGGAACACACAGAATAACTCCAAGGTCAGTCATCTAGTAGCCAGAGATATGGATTTTAATTATGACTGTTGACTTTTTAAAGTTTTTCAGTTATAAATAATTTCCTCTTATAATGGGTGTGAGGGGTGATGTGTGAAGACTGGCTTTGTACCAATGTGCAATTAAATAATCACCTGTATGGATCCTGTCAGAAAAAGATACATGAAATAGTGAAAGCATACAGAAGAGTGCCATGAACATGCATGGGTAGAGACAAACCTACTGCAGTTTACCAGGGCAAAGGGTTAAAAACTAAGGAGCAGAAAGAAGCTTGCAGCAACCAGGACTGAAATAAAAGCTTGCACTAACTCTGATTAGCAAAGAAGGTTTGTTTTTCTTAATGTGAAGATGAGGTGAACACGTGCTGTGTCCCTGTAATGTGCCTCATGTTTGATGGGGATGGGAGAAGAGGTGGCAGATTGAAAGCCAACACTGCTGAGTTGGCTGCAGGAACCTCTAACATCTGGAGTGGCTTTAGTGCAGAATGATGAAATCTCTGGTCAAGTTACACGCCAAAGATGGCTCCTGTTTTGAGGAGAGAGCCCCAGGAGCAGGCTCGATCCATTTCATCCAGTCTGCTGCTTTTGTTGCTAGGCTACAAGTGGGATGTACATTTATAAGGAGAAAAAAAACAAGTGTCTTGTAGTGTTGCCATGATTTGCCTTCTCCAGCATTCTGTTTAGAACTGCAGTAGGAAAAATAGTGCAAAGATTTTCCTTGGTCATTTAAGTAGGTATTTGGTGGTAGAAGCTGCTTTGGGGAACAAACACTTGGCAAGTGACTTTGTTAACATTTGGTGTGAGTACATTGCATCAGACTTCTCCCAGACATCAGCTGTGCTGCTTACTTCAAACTGTGGCAGCAAACTAGTGCAAATAGAGGAACACCAAATACCTTTGCTTACCAACCCTGATAAGTCTGATATGTGCTCTTTTGCCACCACACAAAAATGCTTTTTTCCCCTAAAAGTTCTTCTCATTTGAACTCATTAACTGCCATGACTGACATCCCTGGAGAAGGCCTTGTGTTCTTTTCTTTGCCAGAGCAATTAAAATCTGGGTAGTAGCTGGGTTTGCCTTTCTGCTGCTGCTTTGCCAATGTGTTGTAGTTTTAAAGTAGAACAAGTCACCTTTTACTAATGAAAGGGTGGTTTATCTCCTGTCTTTTCTCCTAAGCCAACACATCAGCTGTTTGGGTGGGCATTGAGGAAAATTGGGCATTGGAAAAGAAAAATCTGAGTTCGTTCAGACAAAGGAGCCCCAGAAAGGAACATTGTGTTATTTGAGGAATAAAGAGGCCTAACAGGATCCCTGAGTATTTTTCTATGAACGCAGCATGGAAAAACAGGGAAATGTTTCCAAAGAACTCAACTCTGCAAAAACAAACAGCAATTTGGTGCAATGGTTGCTTTGGCTGTTCTTCTCCCCATTTTATAGCAGCAGGTACTTTTCTCAACCTCAAGGTTTTCCAGCCTACATCTCATTTCACAGAGCTTGGCACAGACAGCTGGACATCAGATTGTTAAGAGATTGCTTTGAAAAACTGAGATTTAGGGACCTAAGTGTGTCAAATCTTATTTTTCTCTCTCCCAGTGAGTCTGCATATGAAATGTCAGCAGCACCAGGCTCTAACTTTTAAACTATTCCTATTATAAAGGATCATAAAGAATTCTGTTAAGAAGGAGGTATGGCTACTACCTTCTGTTTTTACTGGATTTTCAGGGAAAAGCCTCACTGTCACTTTTCTAAAAAGGAATTCTTAGTTGCCTCCTGAAGATTTTGTGAATCATGATATGATCTGAGCAACCTGACATCATCTGAACTTAGGGGTCTGAGTCCTGGTAAAAGACACACAAGTTATACCTTCCTTTCAGCATTTGTGTTGGCCCTCCTATGTGCAGGCTGGCTGGAACTCTCTTTTAAGCTGGAATACCCAGCACATTCCATGCTTTGTAATTGAGGGTTACACATTGCAGTTTGGGAGTTTGTGAGATGTCACAATGTGCATTATCACAATTATATCTGCACTGCTTTTGGAGGTAGAAATCTCTTCAGACTTCTCCCTGGGTTCACGGGTACCTCATCATGAAACTTTTTTTCTGGCACAGTATTCCAAATTTTAGTTTAGATGCTGGAAAGAAGCTGACAAAGTTTCTTAATTATGAAGTGTATTTTTTTCAAGCCTTGGGTTAAAATACATGGTGTCAGTAACATAAGAAAATATAAATTGTTTCAAGGAAGGTAGCAAAGCTGCTTTTCATTGACTGTGCATTGCTGCATGAGTTTAAGTTGTCCAGAATTTCCCAGACCATGTGCCCATCTGGATTATTCAGTCATGCAACACAGTTTATAAATTGTAAAAATAAATGAACAAATGTCTGACTTGTTCAGAATTGAGTGGTATTTTACTGTCTAAAATAAATTAAATGGTAATTGCTACTCTTTTAGTTGTTGCTTTGTTGGAAAAGTGGTTGCATGACCTTCAGTGGGATGTTTAAAATGTGAACTTTGAAAAGGAACTGCAGAGTTGAACTCCTGACAACTCCTGAATCTGCATTTTGTATAATTGCTGCAACTGCTGTTGTTAACCTTTAAACAAGGTTTAAAGTCTTTCGCTGTTGCTGCTTCTAAGGCAAATCTAAACTTAGCCTTTGAACCAAAACTGTTCATCAGACTTTGTGCTGGTTTTGTATGTAATTATTATATTAGTAGATGCCACTCTCACTTATTCTTAAGCCCTTTTTTTTTCCACCTTCAGTTAATATTAGTATTAAACATTAGACCACGAACTGGCAGATGATTCTATCTGATCAGAGAGGGCAAGAAATTTGTATGTTCTTGGTACTGAGACTTCCAGCTCAGTTCAATATCACTTTCTGATTAAAAGTGCAAGTCAAAGATCTTTTCCCCTGGCATTCTTATCCTGATTTATGATGCATGATAGAATAGAATCACAGAATGGCCTGGATTGGAAGGAGCCTTAAAGATCATCTCATTCCAATCCCTCTGCCAAGGGCAGGGACACCTTCCACTAACCCAGCTTGCTCAAAGCCCCATCCAGCCTGGCCTTGAACACTTCCAGGGATAGGGCAGCCACATCTGAACCTACTCTCTGTGTCAGTTTGAAGCCATTCCCCCTTGTTCTGTCACTCTAGGCTCTTGTAGATAATCTCTCTCCATCTTTATTGTGGGATTCTTTCAGCTACTGAAAGGCCACAATTAGGATCCCCCGAAGCTTCTCTTCTGCTGGCTGAGCAGTCCCAATTCCCTCAGCCTCATGGAGGGACAGCACAGTCATGGAAAAGTTCATGAACTCAAAATCAGTTACGACTCTGAAAACATGCCCTGGTACACAGGAAAAGCTGCAGTGTGAAATACACAGATAATCAAACCTCTGTGTCAGTGCTGGGGAGACAAACAGTGCCCAAAAACATTCCTGGCCATGGGAATGCCGTCCCTCGAATTGTTAACTCGCTGGAGCGCAGCAGGGAGCGGGTTTGCCCGGGCCAGCTGATGCTCACCCAGACAATCCGGCAGCACAAGGGCGGATTTAGCTGCAGTTCTCCATGGGCAGTTTGGATACAGTTGCCCTGGTTTGGAAACTGAAAGAGTTTAGTGATATGAATGTGCCAGAGAGCATAGTCCTTTCTTTATTGCTCATTTAATTTACTGGTGGGGACTGTCACCAGCTGCAGGGTTTGCAGGTACAAGTAGTTCTATTAAATACCTTTCTAATTGATCTGTTGTTTAAAATGATGAAAATACATATTATTTCCTTTCTTATTGCATGTTTTCAATGATAATGGTTTGACTGTGTTACAATGCTGTCTTTTATCCTTTCTGTTACTGTTGATCCTCCTGTGTGAACATGACCTCAAAGTGATACTTCAGTATGGATTATTACAGTAACTGTTGTGTTTGTAAAATTTGTAAAATTCTTGCTGTTTCCCAAATCATCTGTTAATGTGGAGGAGAGTTGTTTCACTATCCCCTTGGGCACTTTTGCTGCACCTTTCCACCTTAATAGTTCAGGTGCTGTTGATGCAAATGTTTGTCTTATATCAGGGTGGTCTCCCCTCTGCTGGTACTCACTGAATAGCAATGATAATTTCAGGTGTTCATATATAGGCACCTCAATTAATTAATGGATAGGTAGTCGTTGGGGTTTGCCTTCCTTAGTTGACTGTAACAAAGCAAACAATTTTATCTCTGTTGTAGAGGACTTGAGCTTTTGCTTTCCAGTTTCTTTGCAAACTTATCTCAGGGTTCAGATGGATTTATTTAAATTTGATTTAACCAAAATGTCCTTTATTTTTATTTTACACAATTAAATTATGGATAATGAGATTAGTTTTTTAAAAGCTGTATAGTTCATGATGATGGCTGTTAGATAATGTATTGATGAAACCATTTTTGTGCACAGTCACCATTTTTACGTTATAGTTGTACATTTTTTTTTATAACTACATAAAGTATTTAGAAAGTGCATAAGCATTTTATTAACTTAAGGTTTTGCTTTATGGGATTTGTTTCCCTTTTCAGAATTTACTGATTGGGTCTGATAAGTCATGAGTAGAATCATACAGTTTCTTTTAACAAGAAACTATAGGGCTTTTATCCTAAAAATATTTTGCTGGAAAACTTGTAAATTTTCAAGGCAGAAATTCCATGGTTCTCTTAGGCACTATTGCAACAGGTCTATGACTCAAAGTCCCAAGACTGGCAAACTCAGCCGCCTTTTTTGCTTCACTGCAAGTTTTATATGTCTCTAAATTATATAATTCCAGTGTCTGAACTCTTTTACACTCCTTTGTATGGGTGATATCAGCTCCTTCTCTGTGGACATTGGTAGTCTGTCTGGTTTATTTTAAAGTTCTTTAGAACAGAACTATTCCTTCTTACCTACTAAAAGTGCAAGTCAATTATATCAGTCACATCATTTAGAAAAGAAAATGGGTTTAGGCACTTAAATAGCTGTTGCCTAAAATGTTACTGCCGTTTTTACATGAGATCTAACCTTTCTCAGGGTAGACAGCTGTCCACTCCCCTCCATGCTATGCAAGATTGGAGGCTATATACTGTCCTTTATTAAGATTAATAATAGTAAAGTCAGTGTTTTCTGTTTCCACCTTTCTAAACACATACAGTGTTTTCAAGCAAGATCTTTTGTTGTAGCACATGTATTAATTGATGTTTTCCATTTTTCTGGTAGGTTGCTTTTGCTGCTGGAGCACTAACACTTCTTTGGTAAATTTACAGGGAGAAAGAAAGACCAAGCACATGCTGTCATGCTCCTTCTAGCTGAGTCTGGCTAGCCTGGGTAACAGGGAGAAAGGCATGGAAACAGGAATTTTGCCTTGTGCTGACAACGAGAGTGGTTGTGTACAGTCTTTGGGTTGCTTTTATTCTGCTAGAGTGTGTTACAGCCACCCTGGTTACTCTCTTACTCCTGTTGCTTGTATCTTGTTATCTCTTCTGCCATCATACCTATAGACACACAAGGGTTGGGAGTTCTACTGGTGTGCAGCAAGTTAGACCTCTCTTGCACCCATTTTCTTGTTCAGTAACATAGACACTTAGTCTCTGGACTCTGGCACGTGGAAATGTTTAAAATTATCTTTGCTCGGTGTTCCTTGTTCTTTGTTCTCCCTGCAGATTTAAGGCTAAACCTGACTTCTGCATCTGCAGAGCCTGAACTTAAGCACAGCAGTGACCCAGGGTGGTCACTGGTTCATCAGTTGGAGGAGCTTGGCAGTGCAGACCTTCCCTGCTCCTCCACCTTCTGCTGTGCGTTTTCAACATCCTAATCCAGGAAGCTGGGCTGGCCTCGCTTTGCTTTCACAGAATCACAGGATGGGTGTAGGTTGGAAGAGACCACAGTGTGTCATCTGGTCTCACCTCCCCGCTCAAGCAGGGTCACCCCAGAGGACATGGCACAGGATGTGTCCAAACAACTCTGAAGTATCTCCAGTAAGGGAGACTCCACACCCTCTCTGGGCATCCTCTCACTTGCAAAGTAAAGAAATTCTTCCTCCTGTTCAGGTGGAATTTTCTGTGCATCAGTTCCTGCCCTTTGCCTCTTGTCCCATTGCTGGGCACCTCCAACCACAGCCTGGTCCATCCTGACCCCTCCCTGCAAGCACTGACAGACATGGATGAGGTTCCCTCTCAGCATCTTCTCTGGAAGCTGATCAGCCCCAGCTCCCTCAGCCTTTCCTGCTCACAGAGACGCTCCAGTCCCTTCAGCATCTCCGCAGCCTCTGCTGGGCCAGCTCCATGAGCTCCATGTCTCTCCTGTAATGAGGAGCCCAGAACAGGACACAGCACTCCAGCTATGCCTCAGCAGGGCTGAACAAGAGAGGCAGGATCCCCTCCCTGATCTGCTGCCAGTGCTCTTCCCAATGCACCCCGAGATCCCATTGGCCTCCTTGGCCTACAGGACACACTGCTGGCTCAGGGACAGCTTGTTGTCCACCAGGACCTCCAGGTCCTTCTCCCCTTCTCTGCAGCAGATCAGAAACTGCCTGTACAGGTGCAGGTGCTTTCCTTCTGGTGAATTACTTTTTTGCCCATTAGTAAGTTCTGTCAGCACACCTGGGTTATGGAGCATCAGAGCAGACATGGGGTAGATCAGGTGGGGAGGTGATAAAGACAGGATGTGAAAGTGGTGTCTTTTATGTTCTGTAGATCCACCTTGAACCATCTGCAGTGAAGGAAGATCCTTATTGTAGATTTCTTATTACCCTTTTGTGGACAGAGGTATCAGATGTATTTAAAAACAATTCACAGACAACCCAGTAGTGTATATGCTAATTAGAATGAAAAGAAAGAAAAGACCCTCTATTTATGGCGTGCTTTATTCAGCATTTGTTAGCTTTAAACAGATTATCATAAGCTATCCTAGGCAGTTTTTAATCTTTTCTTAATGAAACAGATAATTTAATTATAAAAATATTTTTATACTTGGACTTTCCTACAAATAACGTACCAATAGGAAAGCATTCATAGAACAAGTTACCAGCCCTAGTGTCCGTTTTTGGGGTTTTTTTTGTGGAAGAGTTTTTGAATAAATGAATGCAGTTGCCTCACAGGGCTTTGCAAAACCAGCAGTTCCCACTTTACACCAGAAGATGGACTGTTGTTTCACAACATGTCAGTATTCATGGGAGCATATTTTTCATGATAAGGTACTAAAAAAGGGGAAAGAAACCTAAGGAGTCTCTCTTGTTCAGATGGTCTGCATGAGAATTTTGTTCTCCAAATCTGCCCTGAGTCTTTTCTCATTTCCATGACCTGTGTTCATCTGTGATGTGCCTGGTGAGAAATGTATCACATGAAAACAATCCTACTAATTAAAGAACCTGTACAATAATGAACTTAACAGTGAGGGAAATGTGGAGGGGGGAAGGGAGCAAAAATTAGTTTGGCCTCCTGTACCACATTTACCAGCCTTCTGGAATCACAGAATCACAGAATGGTTTGGGTTGGAAGGGACCTTAAAGGTCATCCAGTTCTCCCTCCTGCCCTGGGTGGGGAAGTCTTCCTGTTGCTCAAAGCTGCTGGGTAGATGGGAAGATTTGTGCCTCTATTTCTGTAGAAATTTACTTTTCCAAAGACTTGCAATTTTTTCCACTTGGGGTAGAGGAAAAGCATCATAATTGCATTTGAGAGCCTGGCAAAGCTTCTTCACATTTCACGAATCGTCTCTCCTTTTTTCCCACAAGTTCTTTTTTATGATGGAGACACTTGACACGAATTAATTACTTTCTATTTGTGGTGTTTGTTGCAGATTTCTTCCATTGCACATTATATAGGTTTTATCAAATTGACCAGAATGTCTCAGACAACTTCATGGTGTTCTTGAGTCAAGATGAAAATACACTTGAGTGGCAGTTTATGCCATGTGTGTTGGTTGTCCTCACAATAATGACATTTTTCCTATTAAAACGGATAAAGTGCTATGTGACATCATCTGTGTTTATATAGAAGCAATTTCCTTCAGCCATTTGAACAAGCATTACATGGAGGATGTCCTCTTTTTAACTGGCTATTGGATGTGTTTCAAAAATTTCTCTTAAGAAAGTTAAAATTCATTCAGCTTGTGCTCTGGAGGGGCTGTACTCCTTTTGTTAGATGTTGAAGTAAACTTAGACATCCTGAAATAATTTTTAATTTTCTGAGCTTTATGGCCTATAAATGCAAAACTGTGTTAGTTCAGTGTCCTTCATTGTAGTTCTTTAACCATCTTTGAAGTATCATTAGGAGATCTAGTCATATGTTCATAATGAGGCAAATTGTTGTATTATATAATCTCTGTGTTGTTGAAACATGGATTTAGAGAAACATTTATTAAAAGAACTTGGTGAGTTTGTGTTCCTAATTTTATTTTGTTTTGCTATGCCAGAGAAGTTAACTGGGTTTTATTAAATATTTCTTCTGTCACTTCACTTTATAGCACTTCAGGCATCTTTTGAAATACTTGAGTTCTCCTTCCCTTCAATACGATATTTTCAGCAAATTTTCAGGTTTTTTTACTCTAAATGTGACCACTTCTTGCAGGTTATAGATACATTAGGAAAGAAGGAGAATTCTGAATTGCAAATTTTCCTGTTTTCTTCACAGAGTTTTAGAAGATGTCAGCGGATATACCATTAAATATTAATATCAAGGAGCCTCGATGGGATCAAAGCACTTTTGTTGGACGAGCCAGTCACTTCTTTACTGTAACAGACCCCCGGAATATTTTGTTATCTGATGCCAAACTGGAAAATGCAAGAAAAATTGTGCATGATTACAGGTATGGCATTGACTACTTCTACTGCTGACCCAAAAAAGTCCATGTCAATGATAAGTGCATGGTAATGTGTTTATAAAGGAATATTTAAAACACTGTCTTCATTGCACCACTCTTTATTCTTACTTCAGAGCTTGAAACCTTTTTTTTAAAAAAAAACCACAAATTTGCTAATAGTTGCAGAAGAGTTATGTCAGCTGAGAACCCCTGTTAAGGGTTCTGAAATACAGAAGTGTCTAATTCTGAAAATAGTTACTATTACAGCAGAGCTTAAAACTTCCTCTTGTGTGTTGCATTGTTTGGAACAAGTGGTTTGTTAAATACTCAGCAAGTGAATTTTAAAGTTTCTCACTAATGACTCCAGAGATTTTAGCTCTAAAATCTACTACAGGTTTGAGTAAATAGAAATTTGGTGCTGAATGTATTGACTAAGCCAACATGACTGCTGCTGGGAGTTTTGATTCTTTTTGTTTCACGAGTCCATTTAAAAGCCAAAGAAGATCTACAAGCTAACTGTGAGGCTTGATTAACCTAGAATGAACATTCCAAAATCCTCTGCTGCCACACTTCTCAGTGTGGTGATGGCACCACTCACGAGGTTGCATTTTACAACAGTTCTGCTTTTTGCTGTTGTCTTATTTTGTGTTTTAACTTGTCCCAAGGCAAGGTATTGTAGCACCTGGCTTGACAGAAGATGAGTTGTGGAGAGCAAAATACATCTATGATTCAGCCTTTCACCCAGACACTGGTGAAAAGATGGTCTTGATTGGCCGAATGTCTGCTCAGGTCCCCATGAACATGACTATCACAGGCTGTATGATGACCTTTTACAGGTAAGTGATGGCTGTGTAACACATAAAACATTTGCCTACAGATTAGATAAGTGAGAATCAATGTTATTGTCAAAAGATTTATAATAACTATTTTTAAATGTAAATTTTTGCTTCCTTTTCTCTCTCCACATTCCCTCACACTGATTAACAGTTCCCTCTAGAAGTAGTTGTGAGATAAGCCCTTAGCCTCCTTCACCATCCCAATTTTCCTCGAACTGGGAAATGTTCCAAAATCCCATCTATGTAGGAGAGTTGTGTGGAGGACAAAGAGAAGGACATACCTGGGAACTTCTAACCTTATTGGTCTGGCGTGCAGGATGTTCTGTCTGCCACGTGAGTACTCAGTATGCTTCAAACCCTCAGTCATCGAGTTTCTCCAGCTCCCCTTTGATCCCTACATCTCCTCGGTGACTCTGGAATCCAGGGAAATCCACAGCAGAAGCCAGGGTGATCTTTTAGCAGCTTCTGTGTTAGAAATATTTTTTGCATAGTGCTTGATCAGCAGGAACTGCTCAGAGAAAATAGTGATAGTGGTTTGTAGGAACTCTTGACACACACCCCAGACAGACCCAGCTCTTTTGAACACTTAGAGCAGCTTTGTATCTTTTTTTTTGCACTATTACTCAGGTTCACCACTAGATGATTTATTACCCCGGAAGGTATTGGTTCCTTTGTACCAAATCCTCAGCACTGCAAGTAGGATTGTTTAGAAGTCCTTAGATGATGCAGTGTATCCTCTGTGTCACTGCACATCACATGCTCTGGTTATTGCTGGCCACTGGAAGAAGCAAATTCCCTGTTATACCTGTGAGGGGTCTTGGACGTGCACTAAGACAATGTGAGTCACAGCTAAACCTTAGAGCAGGCCTAACATCCTCTATACACCAGTAGCAAAGGAAAAAGAAAAGGTGAGTCAGGAAAAGATTTGCACATGCATAGAAAGAAAGGAGGAAGAACAGCAGCAGTAATGGAAAAAATCCTGCTGGTTTATCACTGTTACTTAGGCATCTCAGATACTGGAAACCAGAGGGGATAAGAATACACTCCCAAATCTCCTGTATCTTCCCACTGTTTGCAATTTAAGAAATAACATGTCTTCCCATTTCAGAATATCATGACAGACACACACCTCCACTCCAGTATCTCTTCTTTGCTTTCCCATTACAGAATAATTGGTACAACTGCTGCTGGTTCTTTAGCCCTCACTTTCCATATCAGCCTTCCAATGAAAACTCCTTTCCTGTTGTGGTGACTGCCTGTGTTATTAAGTAATTTAAATAAATATAAGCTTTTAGAGTCCTATGAAATGTTATTTTAATGATCAGAAAATAATTTTCAGTAGCAACTATTACTTTTAGTGGCCTGGTTCCCCCAAGTGAAATTTTGGTGGAGCAGAATCTTCAGTGGTGTCTCCACTGTGGACAGAGATTGTGGTCTGAGTTCACAAACACATAATTTTCTCATTGTATACTCTCCTTGTAAAATGGTTATATCTGTAGTTTAACAGGGACCACATCAGCCTGTTAAATGGGGACACTGCAACTTGTACAGGACATATTTTTTCACTGCCTCCTACCTATGCTCACTAATTGGCACCTTTTTGTCATACCATGTTGAGCCAGACTAATTTCTGTTCTGTATCTGTGCTTAAACATGTAGATATTTTCATTAAAATAATTTTTCAATTTGAAGTTTTGTCTTTTAATCTGGTTCTGCATGTGACTGAATGTTTTAATGTCACAGGGGTTTATTAAAACAATTGCATCATAATAGCTTTTTGAAGACTGAAGGGATAAACCTTGGCTCCTAAAATATACCTCTCAGTCCTTTATGGAGCTTCCAAAGAGAACTAGCAGACGTAGAGGAATAATTGGCCCAGAAAAGCATTCTAGACATTACAGCATTTCTTATTTTTCTGGGTGGTTTTTATGGAGGGGTTTGCCATAATGCTTTTGTTAGTACAACAAACCTTGCTGGTCAATTACAATGCTTTTAAATTCTTCTCCTGGAAGAACTCTTGATAATAGACAGTGTTTCACTGACTGTGTTGCTTCATTCAAATAAACAGAATGTCTGCATGGTTACTGCTGGCAGAGACTTTTCTTGATTTGTCATCATTTTTCTGTGCTGTTGATTCAGCTGTGGTTTTAATAATAGTAATTACAATTGTTTCTCTTTTCAAGAACAACACCAGCAGTGCTTTTCTGGCAGTGGATCAACCAGTCCTTCAATGCTGTAGTAAATTACACGAACAGGAGCGGGGATGCCCCAATCACTGTCAGGTCAGACACTGAACCACATCATTCTGATGAGTTTCTAAGTTGCTCTCTGATGTACTTGATTGAACATGGTTGGGCATTAAAGCTTGAGGTGAGAGAGGGTTAAGTTTTTCCATCTATACTAATTACTAATTGGATATGCACAAATTAGAATTCTGAGAATGGCAGAGTAAAGAACTTCATTTCTGTCTTTAAAGACAAGCCTGAGCACCTTGATCATGAGCACTTACCAATGTAGTATTTAATAGGAGTCTGCGTTGTAGGGCTCAGTCAACCATTTGCAAGTGCCTCGTCAGTTTGGTGTCATACCAGGATATTTCTAAGCTGATGTTTTGGATCTTTAGGTGTGTCACTGTGCCACCCCCTCAGTGCCCGGCAGGCACCACAGTGGGGGCTTATTTACAGAAAGGCATTCCTTCAAGAAACTGGTCTGTGCTTGTTTCTATGTGATGGCAAAAAAAGAGACTAAATAGATGCAGCAAGCAAGAAATCTCAAACTGGAAAGGGGGAAATCAAACTGAAGGAGGGGAAATTTCGGTTAGATATACAGAAGTAATTCTTCCCTGTGAGGATGGTGAGGCAGTGGAACAGCTTGCCCAGAGAAGTTGTGGATGCCCCATCCCTGGAAGTGTTCAAGGCCAGGTTGGATGGGGTTTGGAGCAACCTGGGATAGTGGAAGGTGTCCCTGCCCATGGCACAGAAGTAGAACAAGGTGTACTGTAAGGTCCCTTCCAGCCTAAACCATTCTGTCATTCTGTGAATAGAGAACTGGAAGTAGTGCTTGACTTTCTGGTTTTGGGCTGCCTTGCTTAATGCTGGGCAGGAGAAAACCATGGATTCAAGCATATGCAGACACCTCCTAGCTGGGAAGAATGTGCAGTGTGGTTTAGAGCAGAGTTAGCTGCAGAGGCATCTGCGTGTATGGGGGTTCATATGGTTGATTTTAAGTACTATTGTAGACATGACCTTGGAAATCCAAACTGATTTTATTAGGTTAAGCAATTAGGAAATTAAATAGCTAATCCTTCAAAGTGTTCATTCAAACACATGAGAAAATGCTGAACAGGCAGCAATGCACAACCAGCAAAACTTGATTCAATATTACAATGTTGCCTGCATATGATTTTTACTGCAAGTGAAATAAAACTGTTTAATTTAGAGTCCCATTTAGATCTTCCATCCACATCTTATTGCAGTAGCACAGAAAGGTCTATTTCTTAACTTCTGGGGAGGGGTGTAACTTCACCTGTAAAATGTAATTATTTTGACAAGTGACATAAATGTAATTGTTGTGCATGTGCAAACATTTTAATTTCTGTTTCAGCCAGCTGGGAACAGCCTATGTTTCTGCCACCACGGGTGCTGTTGCAACAGCTTTAGGACTTAATGCACTAGCAAAGGTATTGCTGATATTTTTTTCCATTCTCACTAGACTATGGTGTTCTGTGAGAGGCTTACAGCTCATTTCTCCTCTGCTGTATCTGTGTCGTGTCCACAGCTCCCACTACAGAGTTGTAATGACATTTGGCAGCTCCTTTCTTTACATTCCAACCTTATTTTTTCCCTGTGTGGATGGTTTTATATATGTATTTCAAACAGCCTCATGTTTGGTTAATGCAAACTGTATTTAATAAGGTGCCTGTTTTGCAGTTTCTTTTTCAAAGGTATCTAATAGGACTTGAAAGTTAATTGGAGTTGTAATTACACTTCCCTGTGATTCTACAAAATCCAGAATGGTTTTGCCACTCTCCTGCCACTGCTCACTCCCGAGAGAAGCATTTATGACTTGCTTATTGTTGTTCTACCTCTGCCCCACCAGTGAGTTTTCACTCAAGTTTAGTGTGAAGGAAATAAGCCTGGTCTATCATTATCTCATGAAGCCTTTGAATATGACCTTTTGGAAAGACAATGATTATGTAAATTTTTTCTGTTCCTTTTTTCCCCTTCCCTCTGTGTTTTGCAGCGCGTCTCACCTCTTATAGGACGCTTTGTCCCATTTGCTGCTGTTGCTTCTGCAAACTGCATTAATATTCCACTAATGAGACAAAGGTAGGAAAAAGAACTGAAGATCACTCATGCTGGAAGAGAGGATGTTACTGAGGTTGTAGATCAGCAAGTTAGTAAATAAGGCACATTCTATGTCTTTAGCTTGTTTCAGAATCTTGCGAAAACATTGTTCAGGATCTTGTTTTGACAAATAGTTTGTGACAGGTATAAAATAGAATATCCTTGTTCTCTTCAGTTAAATATCCATAGAGTTCTTCAGTCTTGGATCTCAGAAGCCAATTACTGGTCCTTCAAGACTTGATCACATGGACCCTTGAGTACAGACTCCACTTTGGAAGAACACAGTCATTCCAAAATGGTGCTTCAAATCCCACGTGCAGCACTTAATTATAGAAGTTTAATCACCTGAGATTACAAAACTACACGGTTTGTCAGAAATGAACTTTCATGTGTTCTGATTTGACATGGAGTAAGATTAGTAGTAGGGAAAAACAAATTAAAAGCATCCTCTTATAAACACAAAATTATGGGAAAAAAAGGGAATGTTTAAATTTTGTATTTACAATGAAATTTGATCCGTGATATTTTATCTTTTATAAAATAGGAGGAAAAGAATAAAGTCAGGATATCTGCAGTTTTTTCTGCTTCTCCCACTGTGTGAGTTTAACACTTAACCCTGCAGTTGAGCAAAAGACCTAACAGAGAATAAAGCAGCTACAGAAACATAGTTTTGTTTGTGCATCTTTTTATACTTGCAAATATATTCTTAGTGGTTGAAATGAAAACTCAGACTAGAATGCCAAAGGGGAATTTTCATACAGACTTCTGTTTCAGCTCAGTGAAACTAACCCTCCTATATTCCATGAACTCTCTGTCAGAAAGGACAGAGTACATCCAGGCAATCCACAAAATTCCACTTTTCTGAAGTGGTCTTTGAAGGAACCTCTCCTTTCTGTGCACTACGGAGTAAAACACATCTCCTTTCTCCCTTCCTTGAAAATGTGACCAGGCTCAAGCAGCAGGTTCCTGTTCCAAATATTCAGCTGATAACTTTCCAGCATATTTTTCCCCTGATCTTTTTCTACCTTTTGAATTTTTTTTGTGCTGCTGATTGTTACAAACAGGCTAACATAGAAAATAGAATAAAATAAAACACATCAATCTTATCATTGACAATTTTAAGATATAGAAGGTGACAAAATAAATGAATAATTTCGCCTCAATCACCACTTTATTTTTACTCCTATTAAACAGAGAAATCAAGTTTGGAATCCCCGTCACAGATGAGAATGGGAACAGACTGGGTGAATCAACAAAAGCAGCTCAGCAGGCAATCACCCAGGTGGTTATCTCAAGGATTCTTATGGCTGCTCCTGGAATGGGTAAGAATAACTGCAGTCCTGACTATCAGTTCTTAATGTGAGAGAGAGCTTCAGTCCTAAGTGATTTTTCAGAGACCAAATTACCTCACAGTTCCCCAGGCAATGTTTGCCTTTCTGGTAAGAAGTTCCCCAGAGAAATGCACATTTCTCACTGTGAAAACATCCACAGTGTGTTACACTGAAGTGCAGCAGAAAAGCTCCTGGGATGCTTTTCAGCAAAAGTACGGACAGCAGAGGAATGGTAGCAAATTCCACTTGCTTGGAGTTGGTGTGTGTGCTCTGCCTAGTGCTGAGTTACTGAGTTCAGGTGTAGTTACTTGTGAAAATACAAGTTCTGCTTATTGGGAGAAATTAATTCTGTAAATACCAGTTCTATATCTTGAATTGGCAATGTGAAATGAAAATTCAATGAATGACAAAAGGCTGTGAAAATTGTATTATGGTATTAGTTCAGCTAAACAGAAAATGGAAACAAAGTGCCTTTTTTCTCAAGGTTAATGCCTTTTTTATCTTATTTGCAGCAATTCCTCCCTTCATAATGAATACATTGGAAAAAAAAGCCTTTCTAAAGGTTAGTCTTAGATAATCTATCTATATGTATTTCATATGTTAAGTTAATATTTTAATGCATATAAAATACTTCCTGAGCCTTCACATTTGCCTCCCAAACACTGTGGGAGAACATCCCTGTAAAACTTGCTTTACAGCTGTTGCTTGCTTTCTGCCTTTCTCAGAGATAACTTCATTCTTTTTATCACAGTGTAAAATAACATTCAGAAAATAGGAACTTTTTTGTTGTTATTGTCATAATTGTTCTTAAAATGCACAGTTCCTCCTATGAAATCAGCCTTCCTGGTACTCAGTCTTGGCATACAGTTTATGGAAAAAAATTGACATTTTCATAGCGCTGTTTTTTTCAAGAGAGCAGTAAGGAGGCTTTGCTTAGCAGTCTGAGGTTGGAAACAAAAATTATGGCAAAAATCTTTTTTGAAAATGACCCTTTAACATTTACTGGATGTAAAGTGCAGCATAGACATAGAATGGCCATTCTTCGTCAAAGATTACTTATTTCCTATATTCTCTTTATGCTACTGTAGTGTGAAGCCAAACACCTGGTGTTGGTAAATCCATAACCTGCATCAACATTATGCACTCTGTGTGCATGAGAGGGTAAAGAAAAATAATGAAATTTCTCACAGGGTTGTCTAACCCAAGATAAATAATATTCAGATGAGCTTTAATTCTTTACTGGTAAAGGGAGTTTCATCTTCACCAGCTGATATCGCTGATTTAATTACTGTGTAGCTCCAGGCAAAATCTCTGCCTGTGAAATACACCCAACAAGCCTAAGAGAACCTGTCTCCTTCCTGTTTTTAAAAATCAGGAAGAAAAGAGTCTTTAGACTCTCCCTTGAAAAAGTGTTTTTTCTGGGGACTGGGAGAACAAGCAGGGAAAGTTGCCTGGTTTGTTTATCTGAGATAAAGCTTTCTAAAATATTTAAATTATCTCTCTTACTATTTCTACCCTTCCTTTTACCTATGCAGACAGATGACCCAGTTAGACATACCATTTGAAAGTGCTTCTGTAGATATAAAAAAGGAACAGTTTGCTCAGAGAGGCTGTGGCTGCCCCATCTATGGAAGTGTCCAAGGCCAAGGTTGGACAGGGCTTGGAGTGACCTGGTACAGTGGAAGGTGTTCCTGCCCATGGCAGGAGTGGAATTAGATGATCTTTAAAGTCCCTTCCAACACAGACCATTCTATGATTGTCTTTCAATTTTAAAATCTTTTTGTCCCGAAGTGCTTTACTTCCCTCCCACCTTCTTAACAGAAAACACTATTGCTCAGACTGTAAAAACAGGAATGGGGCATTTGAGTTTTAGGGTAAAAGTCAGTGTGTGCTGCTTGTATTTCCTATAAAAAGCCTGAAGGACATCCAAACACACTACAATTGTGATGCTAGGGTGTTCTTGAGAATGTATTACCTGAAAAATTTACCCTTTAAAAAAAAATTTAAAATAATGAATTTAGAGCAAAAATTATATGTATTTGACATGGGAGAAATGTCGCAAATGCTTCTAATTTGTTTGACAATTTAGCTGTCAAACACATGACATTTGTGAAAAAGTTGCAGCAATCCTCAGGGTTTGGAGACAAGTATCTGTTGGTTTTGTGTGGTATAATCAATGTAAGGGTGTTGTGAATTTTTCAGATCAACAAAAATGAGCGATTTCTTCAGTGACTACTCAGTGGTCTTTGGTACCATCATGACCGTTTATGCTCACCTGTTCCTCTCCCTCAGCCTCAGAGACTGTGAGTTGAGGTGAAACACTGCTCTGCAGGTAGTCAGTGGTAACACTCAGTAGACATTAGTATTAAACCATTAAGGAATGAGCTGCATTTTTAACAAGCAGCTTCTGCATGTCCTCTTGAGGTTTCAGAAGCACCATCCCATTCACAGCACTCCAACACCATCCCCACAATGCTTTACTAACTCACTGTCCTTGGCTTTTGCTTTGCACATTACCAGCCTTGGAAATAACTCCCAAATGCTTGCCAAAGCCTATTAAGCAACACACAAGGCCAGAAAATAGGAAAGTGGTTGTGAAATGATAAAAAATAGAGCAATGGTCTGCAGTAAGACAGAGAGAAGGAAATGTTTCCGGATTGCTGGTCTGTAATAGCAGCCTGTCAT
This sequence comes from Pithys albifrons albifrons, assembly GCF_047495875.1. Taxonomy (NCBI): domain Eukaryota; kingdom Metazoa; phylum Chordata; class Aves; order Passeriformes; family Thamnophilidae; genus Pithys; species Pithys albifrons. The sequence continues at coordinate 11,135,000 of NC_092472.1, forward strand.
CCTCTGGTATCGGAAATAAGATGCAGGTCATGTAGCATTATTCTTCCCCCACATTCCCACAGTGTTTTGCACTAAGACATCAGTGTGAATTAACAACATTCCTAAATTATATTGCTAGAAAATGATTCAAGAATTGTTTCAGAACATAAGCACATACTTACTACTTTAAAAAGGATCTGATTATTTCTGACTTGAAAAAGTAGTTTTATATGTACCCTGATTTTGCTGTAGGTTACAGCAGCAGCCTTGGGGCCCTTTCATGTGATTGTGCACTGTTGTAGTAATTGATCAGGCTGTATGATATCTGTTTTCATTATTCCTACTGACATACACCTGACTAGCTCTGGGCTGAACCAAGTTATTTTAGCTGCTGCAGCAGGGGGATCCATAAACAACCTTACTCTGAGACACAGCATTTATAGCTTTTACTTACAAGTAACTTTTCTCCTACAGAAAGAACTTGGGTTTTTTCCATAGAAACTTATTAAAACTCCAATCAACACTAAAGTTTCAGTTTCTCTCCTGTTCTGCATACTATATTAACATCCAAGTTATTCCAGAAATTTCCTCATATATCCTTAAAACAAGTTCTTTGGGGTCTCTCACACTGCAACTGAAATCTGTATTCAAACTGCTACAAAACCGAAACAGATTGCTTCTCTTTTTCAAGCATTGTTCATGAATGTCTTATGCCCTGCAGTCTTCCATATATTCCTAATTTCACTGTCATTTCATTTATTTACTTTTCAGAAAACAGGCATAGCTGTCCTGGGAAAGCTGGCAGATTTTTAGATCCAACAATGAAAGGAAGCAGTTAGAAAAAAATTATTCTCCTTAAGGCTTTTGTTTGCTTAATTACCATTTCTCCATTTTCTCTGTTTGCACTAACCACTAAAATGTCATAAAGACATCTGGAAATGAAATCCTAATTAATTGGAAACTGCCTTCTTCCGGAGTTAGAGGATAGTTCTCTAACACAGTCAATTCTTCTGCTGTGTGTCATGTACTTCTCCATTTTATCTCTTTGTAAGGGTGTGCAGCCTGCATTTGAGTTTTGTTTTATTGCATTGTTTCCTGGGTAACTCCAGTTCTTAGTATTGACCTCCCACTGTTAAGCGTTTTTCCTCACCATCTTTCCTGATTAGTGCACCCTGGTAACATTCTGGAAAAAGAAAGGGCATAACTCAGATCAAGTTGGCAAAAAATGTTCCAGCACATGAACTAGATGCTGTTTATGGAGCCTGTACTACGTAACACCTCTCAGATCAATGACCAACTCTGACAAGGGCATGAAGCCATCTATTCCTCTCATGACACCTTCCAACAGCCTTTTCAGTTATAAAATGATATTTGGGGCTTTTCTGTTTTGTATTTTGAGTCCCTCACTCCCACTGCAATATGTAGCATCCCTCTCCTTTCTCGAGACTGATGTCCTTTGCAGTAGAGATTTTGTGTTCACATCTCTTGTCATGTACTCTCCCAAGGTATAAAATGTAAAGCATTTGGAGTGAATTTCTCTCAGCTGAAAGTCAAATGAAGGTGTTTAGGGCATGCCAGGACAGCAGAGCTTTGCCACTTTCACTCTTTACCCTTCTTACTGTCCCTGCCTGTTCCCATTTGTTATGTGTTGTTGCAGGTTATTGCGGAATTGCACGGTTCTTCTGCGCTCATTTCTGGATTACAGACTGACTTCAGAAAAAAAAATAATAAAAAGAAAAGAGAAGCAGTCTTCTACATAATTTCTTCTCCCTCAGGCTCTGGAGAACGTTTACTCCACACAGGCTTGTTTTCCATGCCTTCTATGCTGCTGTGACCTTCCTCAGCCTGCAGATTCGTCACTTTGAACTTTCTACATCTCCCTTTGCAATTTCTACTTTCAACTAGTGCCCAGCTTTTGTTCACCAGTTTCCCCTCTAACTTCTGTTTCTTGCAGAAACAAACATATTTGTTGAAAACATCATCAGCTTTATCATGTGATTTTTAGCTCATGAGCTGTTTTGTTTTAAAATCCCCTTTGTGTTTTCAGAGTAGCTGTGTATGTTCTGCTTTGAGGCACTGCTTTTAGTGTAGCAACAGGCAGCAAGTGTAGCAGTGTGCATTGAACTGGTCTGGCTTTACTTCATTAGCAATGAATTTCAGCTAGAATTCTAACTTGGGGGGGGAGCAGATTCTTAAATAATTTAAAACCTGCCAAAAACCTCTATTTCTTGGCATATATGCAAGTTCTGCAAAAGTTATGGTAATGACAAATATGCTAAAAATACATCCTTATGTTATGTGTTGGGTTTTCAGCCTTGTTCCCCCAGTCCTTCAACACTTTTTTCCATCAACAAAAGGTGAACTCTTGCAGAACTGGAGTGTTGTTACAGGGACAAGTTCCTACACAGGAGAAAGGACTGAGAAGCACTTAAAATTTTTCTTTGACATCTCTCTTATTTATGGCTGGTGGCTCCAGTTGCACACTAAAACCATTTGATGTCACCAAAGAGAAGGAGCTGTAGCCAGACCAAGATCTTCCTTGGGATGCCGAGGAAAAATTCACTGAACCCTTCAGAGGTGTGGCATCACTGCTCCAAATTTCAGCTGTGTTGCTACTGTGGGCTTGTGTGACTCAAAGAGAAGGCCTGTGGGCTCAGAATCACCCCTACTGGAGTTTCTAAGGGGCCCATACTCAGGATCAGAGTGTACATTTATTCCACTGGGAATTTCCTTACTACTTTTCAAAGGGATTTGGCTCTCAAACTGGAGCACACAGGTCATGGTTGTGCCTTCGTGTTCAAGAGTCTTTAGGTACAATCTGTCTCTTAGAAAACATGAATTCCAGAAAGGGGGAAGGGAGAAGAAAAGACACCATACTCACTGTGTGCGGTTTATTTTCAACAGAGATATCCTTGGCTGAGTGCTCCCATTCAAGTTGGATTAGTTGGAATCTGGTAAGTGATTTCTTTGGGTTGGGGCTGCTGTATTAGGAGATACTTGTAGGCTTTTTGACAAACTAGCAATATTTGCACTTCGTTTAATGAAATGTTGAGAGAGGCTGCAGGAGTTACTTCATTTCCACCTCTGTAACTGATACCATGTTAAAAACAAAAAAGCCTTTAGCAAGGAAGAAGCTGTCAAGAAAAGCAGAGGGGAAAAGGAGTGGCAAAAAAAGGCATGTGGCAGCTTGATTAAAGATTTAAAGAAGATGCTTTGGCTGCTGTCTACATAAAGTCAGTGGAATCTAATCCTGTAACTTGATGAATTCTTTAAACATTTTAATTTCCTATGTCTAGCATTTTCTGTTGTCCTGCACACTAATGTAAAACACTGTATGGACATCAATTGATAATTTTAGACACATTTGGGAGCATGGTATTGATAGCATTTAGTCCTATGTGGTAGATTGTTTCATAACATACAGTGCAGGGATAGATAAAGGTTACATAGTACTTTGTGGAATGTTACCTCATTGTGCTACAAAAAAACAAAGCCAAAGCTTTTTACCTAAAATCACGCATAAGCGTGATTCTCTTTTAGCACCTTAAATATTGTAATCTTTTTGTCTCCTCCTCTAGTCTCGTGTTTGCAACTCCTCTGTGTTGTGCACTGTTTCCTCAGAAAAGGTATGTATGTATTGCTGTTATTATTCTCTTTATTGTTACACTCCAGATCCATGCACAGACAGAAACAAGTGGTCAGTGACTGTTCAAGCACACAGTTTTAATGCCCATATAATAAAGGTGATAAACAAGAGAATATACAGAAAAGAAATAACTATGTTACTTATCAGTAATATAAAATAGTTGTTTACAAACGCCTAGCAGCTCAAGATGAGGTCTATACAATATTCGTGTCCAGAAAGGTTATGGATGCGTTAAATACAGTTCACTTTATTTTCAACTGGAAACTCTTCTAGTGATACAGAACAGCATTGGAGCACCTGTGCTTATTTGTAATTTGATTAATATTTCTCCAGAAGGACTTTTTCATCAGCACAGAAATAGCTCAGTACTGAACATTGTCTTAGAAAAAAATTTCACTATATCTGAAATAATTGTGAAACCTGAATGAGTTATTTACAAATTAATTTAGCTCTGTTTGGTATATAGTATGGACAGGGCCTTAAATTCAACTAGTCTCATATTAATAATGGTTGTCTAAACTCAAGCTGCCAGGTGTAGCTTAAACAATCCAAGCTGGAGCTGAATCCATTAAAAAAAGTACTGAATAATTAAGGTAGCTTGACTTGCAAAAAACAATATCCAATTCTCATCAGAGAATTGTTTGAGTACAACAAAGCTGTCTGACACCATCTGTTTCCCTGCTTGGCCTAGGACAGAGCGGTGGTAAACAAGTGTCACTAGGCTACCTGGAGATAACTTGACAAACCAGCCCAGCATACGTGGTACAGTTCTTGATATTAACCAGGGCTCTCCAGTTCAGAGGAAGACCATGAACTGTGTTCAGGAAATTGCAGCTGTTCAAATGACCTGGCAGCTTAATTCCCTTTACTGTGAACTGGCTCTCATAAAAATAAACCTTTTATCCAACTGAATAAAATCAGGAAGTAAAGTAAATAGGAAAATACATTATATTTAATAAAAACACCTTTAGGAAGATAAGTTTCTATTGCCAGCAACAACCTTGAGCAAGTGGATTCCAACCCTTATGGTAGTGGCAACCCCATTTCCTGGCTCCATAGGCTGTCTTTGAGCAGGGATTCATTTGCCCCTGGTCTGTTTTGCTTTCTTTCTAAGACAAAAAGATCTGAAATCTTTCACTATTCAGAAAGCTTCATCAGATGAATTCTGCATCTTATTTTACATTGAAGTGCTTGTTTTATGTAACCATTTTCCTGTTTCTTTCACTTAGTTCTATGTCGGTATCGCGCTTGGAGCCAGAATTGCAAGCCCAGATCCAAGAGAACAACCCTGGCCTAGAACGTGTATACTTTAATAAAGGATTATAATTGAAGGAAGGCAAAATACCTTTCAAGGAGGAACTTGTGCCCTTATTTTTGAATTTTGTGACAGCATAGTTGAAGAGGACAACTCACCTTTAACTTGTCATTTTGTTAAACAAATTTGATCATCCGCATTATTTTATAGTTAAAGACTTTCCTCAGTGTAGTGTTTAAATTACAGGAGGTCACTTTGTCCACTTTGTTATTGATTAAAACTTTAACTATACATATCCAGAAATGTTTACATAAGCTCTCAAGCAGCTACAATAACAATAAACAAGCGCACAATGAAACCAGATGCCATTATATTGGATTTGCCACCTGTTCCAGTAATAGTGGGGCAGGCATCTCTTTTTGAAAAGTCATAGAGCAACTGAACGAGGTTGCCACCCCGTGGTAGCAACAGGACGGGTGGCTGAACGTGGCAGGAGGTTGCGCAGGAAGGGCTTTTTGCCAGGAGGCTGGTTAGGTTGTAGGTTTTCCCTATTGGCACCCAAGCGTTTCTTGCTGGACGTTGGAGGGGCCTGGAGCCTCTGGTACTGCTCGGCAATGCAGGCCGCCTTCTTCCGCAGGTCCAGCTTCACCAGCATCATGTTGTTCTGCAGTTCTGCCAGCGTTTGGTCCTGATGAAGGGAAAACAATATATGTATTTATATTAAAAAAATACATCTGGGTTGCAAAAGACTTTAAAGATCAGCCTGTTCCAACCCTCCAATCCCCTGCTGTGGACAGGGACACTTTTTATTGGACCAGGTTGCTCCAAACCCCATCCAACCTGGCCTTAAACACTTCTAGGGATGGAGCATCTACAACTTCTCTAGGCAACCTGTTTCAGTGCCTCAGCATCCTCACAGGGAAGAATTTTTTCCTAAAGCTGATTGAAACCTGATCTCTTTCAGTTTGAAGCCATTCCCCCTTGTTGTCGCTCCCTGCTCTTGTAAAATGTCCCTCTCCATCTGTCTTGTAGGCTCCCTTCAGGTATTACGAGTTGTCTAACTCCCTGGTTACTGTGAACTCAGGATGATAAACTGCCTTTGGCCAAAATTCACTAACTGTTCTGCTAAGTAAGGCCATGCTTAAAGCTTCTAACTGTCAACAGTGTAGCAGTTCAATAAAAATAGGAACAATAAGGTTAGGACAAAGCTGGCTCCACCCTGCTGCAAATATCCTGCCATAGCAACTGTGATCAAGTGGATGAGAAAATGAGAACTCTGAATTCTTGTACTTTTAGTGCCTGCTGACAGTTAATTGAACAGGAACGATTTCCATCTCCTTTGATTGAAAAACTGGCAATATAGTTCCCTTTATGTAATAGCATGCACTAGGAAATAAGTAGCTTTTATTTGCAGCGTAGAACTGAGGTTACTCTGATTACGCCAAAGCACGAAGACCAACCCCTACCCTGTGCAGCCCCCAACAGAACAGACACATTACCTGTCTGGCCAGAATGTCATCACATGTGTGGAGGGCTTCTCGAAGTTTCCCTGCTCCTGTACTGTGGCAGCACGCCCGCTCTGCAGACTGGAGATGCTCCCCAATTTTTTCTAACTCTGAACGCAGCAGTCTGACATTCTGCAGGGGAGAGATTCAAAACAGCTGGGTTTGACACTCCAAGGTAATTCAGACATACAGCACTGAGGGAGGATCCCATATGAGTGAGATGCATTGGGATCACAGATACCACAACCATCAACATTTTCAGTAAGTTCAACAAGCCACTTTCAGCTTCAACCACTTTTTTAAGAACCTGGAAACAGCAGCCCCAAGCAGTGTTTATACTGGTAACCACCCTGCCCTGTAAGTGTTCATTTCTGTAACAAAGTTGGAGTTACCTTCTGTCCATCCTCCAGCTTCCTGTCTACATCCATAGTAATGGGTCTGGCAGAGGGAGGTGGCTCCAGTAATTTCTGGTACTTGTGCAATTCTACGAAGAGACAAAAAGTAATGAGCAACAGGACATTCATCAGCTTTCAGCATTCCCAAAGTTCAGGACTTACCTTGAGACAAGCTGCCACAGGCAAGCCAAGAAGAGCTTTGAGTTTGTGCAGACATGCACAAACATTCCAGGCTTGTCCTTTTCAGTTACATGAAGGGACTTAAGAAGTTCTAGGGAGATTATCCTACCTTAAAGTCCATTTTCATGTGAAAATAAAGTGAAATACTGCCCATCCAGCACATTATTTTTAATCTACAACTCACAATAATGGTTTTGGGGTGTCTGAATCCAAAATACCCTGAAAAAAGTCTCTAACCCTGTGCAAGGATCTCTAAGGCACAGTTCAGAACCAGTGCAGCATTGCTGCCATACCTGCATTCGTGGTACGTAACTCTTTCTGACATTCCTCCAGTCTGGCTTTGGTATCTGCCAGCTCCCTCTGCAGACTACACGAGGTAGCCACTCGCTTGGATCGACGTAAGCCTTGCTCCAGGTCCTTTTCCTTAGTATTCAGGGTTTCCAATGCTTGTTTCTTCTCCTGCAGAGCAGCTTGGAGCTCTGAAATCTCCTCATCACGCTCCTTTGAAAGGAAGAGGTTTCAAATATTCAACAAGATTTTCTTACCCCATCTTTTCTGAAACTTTCTGTCTTTCTTCCTGGAGACCTTCTCAATCCCACAGTTCACACATTGGACCCAGCCTTTAAATGAATACAGTAAACTTATTTCCTGGAAGCCTAAGCCACTTCTCTACACCCTCTAAAGAAAAGGATTTTTTTGGTTAGGATTGGCATCTTCAGAGAAGTCTGCAACAAGTCCCAGAAGCCACTCAAATGCCATAGTATGAAAAACATAGACAGACCCATACCCATCACCACAACTAAGAGCTAGAAGAGAAACTCATACAACTTGTGTGAATCTGGAGAGTGCAAAGCAAGCCACCAGTGAAAAGAGTAAGGAGGGGAGAGAATCATATTGAACACATGGAGGAGTCAGGATGGTTGCACATCAACTTCACAGACTGAGGGTTGAAAACTGGGAAGCACAGTGAGCTATGTAAAGGAGAAGACCTATCACAAAAAATACCTCAGAAAGCAAAATCTTTCAGTTTGTATAAACATTATCCTGGACTTAAGTACGCTGAGTCCCATCCCAAACCACTGCCATTTTCCTGATGTTATTTCATTGCCCTGAACAAACCTGGATCTTCTCCTGGTAATGGTCAGTCAGTAACTCCTTCAGGATAGTCAGCTTTTCCTCACACAGTTCCTCCAGCTGCTCCCTCTGAGCATCCACATGTTGGCTACAAAAAAAAAAAAAAACAACTCCATGTCAGAGTCTGGCAGTTCTTAGTGCTGCAGCTCACCCTGAGCAGAAGGAGTGAGACCAGCACAGGCTGTACCTCCACCACTGCTCCTTCTGTTGCATGTGCTCCAGCATCTCATTGCAGATCTCCTCACGCAGTTGCATCTCGAGCTGCAGCTTCTTCAGCCGCTCCTGCACCAGCAGTTCTCTTGCAGCTTCCAGTGCACGCACCAAGTCCTGCAAGAAGGACACAGCACCACTGCCCACACTGCACAACAAAGTTAAAACCTGGAACAAGCTAAGTGTCTGCAGGCTGCACTGATCTAGATTTAAGATTATTTAGTCTCTTGGAATGAAAGTTGCCAGGGTTTGCTCCCTTGACATGATAGTTCGAGTCTCTGTAGGTGTATGACTTCCATCTTTTCCTTCAGCTTTCCCAGCTACCTGCTTTGATTATCCAGGAAGTTTGATTACTTTTCCTCAATTAGTCACCTGGCCTGCATGTTTTCTGATCTCTAAATTTCAGGTCTGCACCCACACTCTTACTGCCACTATTCCACAATGACAATGTTTCCAAATTAAGCATGCATGTCAGGTTTAGACCAACTGTGGAATGTTTTTGTCATAGATTCCTGATTTCCTGGGTTCTATATCATTCTGAGGTTCTCTGTCATCTCTCTTAGCACAGTGCAACACTCCAGTCTCACCTCCCAGGCAAAAGCTGATGGTCATGGTTCTTGCCCCTCTATCCATAAAGCCTGTAAGACAAACCACAACTCACCTTCTTCTGATACATTGATACATCTGTCTCATCCTCAGTGTCTTCATCTTCTAATTCTACTTCTTCATTTGCCTCTGCCTCTGCCACCTGGCTGGTTCGCCTGTTGTGCTCTTTGATGATGGATTGCAGGGATGGAAGTCCCAGCTTTGTGGGAGGCACCTGAACAAGCTGAAGGGGAAAATACCCTCATTATTCATCTGCAAAACCTGGAAGTTCTGTAGTCTTCAAACACACCCCTTCTCTGCAACCTGTCAGCCCTTTCAGTTTAGCAGAATCTGGAAATACTCCAGAGGTAATAACCCACTGGAAAAGCATAGCTAAGACTTGTGAGTATGCCTCCTCTCCTCGTAATGGAAAACAGCCAATTCCCACAGAAGCAGGCTGTACCCTGGCTATGCTGTGAGCCTGCTGCGTGCTACTCACCTGGCTGGCAATGGCTGAGAACTTGGCTACATGCAAAGTCTCATCATAAGCAGACGCACACTGGGTGATGTTGACAATCATGCAGGAGCGCCCACGCCCAGTGAAGAATCCCTGGAACACACGGGTTAGCTTGCTGTCCCGGAATGGAACCACCATCTGCTTCAACCTGTCAGGAGAAATAGGAGTGAGCTGGGAAAAAACAGCTCCACCACACCCTCCCTCTGAAGTTCTGGATGCTCACCTGGACTGCTGGTTCTGGCGGAGGGCAGCGATGCAGCGGCCCAGTGTGTACAGGGAGGTGTTGATGTTGTTGGCTTCTTTAATTCGGTCCCCGCATTTGTGGTCCTTGCAGCGCTCAGACCCCGCCAGGTCACACAGGGACAACCTGAAGGAAACAGCAATACTTGCACAACCTGCTGGGTTTGTCCTGCACTATCCAAGTTTACAATTCAGACAACCTGCAATCACCTGCCCAGCTTCCTCATAAGGGCATGGGAACCCTCCTTTGGGGTGCCTGGGCTGTTGCCAGATGGAAGGGCCTACCCTAAATGTAACACCATACATATGGAGCTTTGTGGTGTTAAGTTCAAAGATCCTTTGCCAGTCCTCAAAACAGCCATTTCCCAAGTACTGAGATAACCAATTTCCGGGTAACTACATCCCAGGAACAGGCATTAGCAGCACTCAAATCAGCCCTGCTGCTTCAAGCCCGAGAACTACCTCAAGTCGTACTTTGCACTATTCCTTCAACTCCAGTCATTTCCAAGACTTAAGATTGGGAATATTTACTCCTTCCAAGTAGTTTCAACAAGACCATATTTCCCATACACTAGGTCCTCAACAGAAGAGACAGAAAAGCTGAATCCACTGAAAACACCCCCAAATCCCAGAGAGTGTGAAACTTACTCGCTAATTTTTGGAACAACTTCACTGCTCACTCTTTGCAAGTGCAGAATCCGAATGGAGAAAATACTGTGACTAAAAAGAAACATGTAGGTAGTTAGAAACAATGAAAATTCAACATTTAAAAGCCCCTCAGAATTGCACTTCTGCCTAAACAACTCCCCTCCCCCTTCAGACCTGCGACTGGAGTTCTGGTTCATGTAGGTGCAGGCAAAACTCTGGTTTTTCCGACCCAGTTTTAGGAGCTTCCAGGCCTCATCAGCATCCTGAACATTGATCCAGTTCAGATCTGTAAAAGCAAGCATGCATTGGGCATAGCAGTTTAGGAGACTGGCAGAAAATTTAAGTCAGCCCAACTTCACCATTGCATTTCCTTGACATTAACAAAGTTGGCATTCCCATAATCCAGACATCACTCCCCAGCACATCACTGCAGGTCACTAAAGATCCCTTCCAGGTAGATCTACCTTTCACATAGGGGTTGCCAGTCTTGTCCTCACAGAGTCGCAGTGTTGGCCGCTTGTCTTTCTGTCCAGGGAGAGCTGGGTCTAACAAATCATAGATTAACTCATTGTAAATCTCAAAGAAGGAGACCCAGATGGAGAACTGCACATCTCCCTTGCTGGTGAGTGAAATCCGATCCAAATCAGCCCAGAGAGGGCCCATCTCTGGGGAAAAAAAAAAAAAGAGGAATAAAAAAATAACGAAAACAAATCACAACTGCAGCTTTCTGCAGGTGCAACTGGAATGGTTTAGCTGTAGCTGTAGAGTGAGATCCTTTCTTCAGCAGGAAAAACCACCCCAAAATCAAATTCTTCTATATACCTCCTTCCATTTGTAGCTACTTCAATGCCTGTCCCCAGGGAGACAGCCTGAAGTTTCCTTTAACAGTGTCCTCTATCCCATGCATGGACTTTTTATATACCTGGTTTTGAGTCCAGAAATATAGGATATTTCAAACATGAACTTTTTCTGGCATAACTAAAGTTTTAGTCCTTGTTATCTCAATCATTTCATGCTTCTGGATACTTAATCAGCTGGTAGTTCCTAGGTTTGAAAATGTGGGCACAAGGCCTCAGTGCAGCATGTCACTCTAGCACCCTGCTTCCTAGCAACCAGCTACTCAATAGCCACATTCCTTGAATGAAGTGAATGAGCATCAAGTAACTTTCATTTCACATGGCTTGGTTATTATGCAGCAGTGAATTCTTCTGACACTGGCAAAACAAATGCACAAAGTTCTTTTGCCCTGACATCCATAGCTTTCAAAGGGACTATTTGTGAGACCACAGCACCTTTTCTCCCTTACCCACAACACAGCATCCTAACAGCCATCACCCTCCTTTCTTCCATCCTCCAGCAACCAAGAAGCAGGTAGTACACAACAGGCTTCCAGACATACCTTCTCTCTGGCTGAGGTCTGAATGGCTGGCGAGTTGACTGGATGAAGAGAGGCCAGCAACTCCACTGTCTAAACTGCCACTGGTGGTGGCCTGGAGCTGAGATTCAGCACTGTGACTCTTCAGTGGCGTTAACAGCTCCTCCTTGAAGGAAACCAAGAACACGAGCATGTAGATTGCACAACACCATTCCTTTCCTCTTGCTATTGAACCTCCCAGAAGCCCCAGGCTTACCTCCCAAAGACTCCCCTGCAGCAGCATCTGCTTCTTGGTCTCTTCCTGCTTCACCTGTCTGCTGTCCAGCCAGATCACCTCATTGGAGAGAGAAGGTTTCAGGTCCATGCCTCGGTACAGCTGGTCCCCCACACTGTTGAAGATGGTTGCCAAGGAGCGAGGCAGAATCCCCCTGTCTTGGTTGGTACCTGAGGCAAGAACAGCAGCAAGCTGAAGATTCACATGTAGCAGCAGACAATTCCTCAACAGGCTTCTAACACCTGGTGCTTTCCTTACCCTGAATAGTGTGAGTCTTCCCTGAATTGGTGATGCCATAGGTATAAACAAGACAGTTCTGCCCATTCAGTACATCGTTTACCACCTGTTTCATTGTCTCATCAAAGAACAATTTCTGCCCCACATCTGGTCCAAAGATCTGCAAACAAGGCACAAAAAATGGCTTCATGTAGCCCTTTCCTGTCCTTTGACTGCTGATGGTTGCTCAAGTGATATTACATAGTCTTTTACTCCCTCCACTAGCCCCGAACAACAGACCCACCAGCAATTCCAGCTGAGCCCCTTACAAAATCAAGCTGTTCACTTGCTCAATCCAGTAACATTTGGTATCACTCCAGCCCATAGTGTGTTTACAGCCTCATGAACAAAACAAGAGTTTGACACTTGGCTGTCAAAAAAAGCTGTCAGAAACAGCTTAAAGGGAAAAACTAAGAAAATAACAACAGAAAAAGTGACATAGAGGTGACTGTATGAGACCACAGAGTTCAGGCAGTGCCTTGAGATCAGTGAGTATCAGTAAGACACCTTTTCAAGCTGTAAGGCTGGTTTAAGCTAAAAAATCTTCCAGGTGGATTGTTTGTCCCAGCTACCTACCCGGCTGAAAGAGAACCTGTGCGCTGCTTGTCCCACTCCACGTTCTGTGCTCCGCATGGTGAAGGAGTTCTTAGGAGCTTTTAGAAGAAGGGTCTCTGAGCTCTCAATGCAGACACAGCCCTAAAGAACACATAAAATCCATCATTGCAGTGGCTTACAACAGGCCACAGCACAGACAGCAAAGGGCAACAGCATCTCTCAGCAGGCACACAGCCAGCTCAGAGCCTGCTTCATCTAGAATCTCACCTGGTCTTCCCCTTTTTCCAATTCTGTAGATTTTAGAGGTCGAACTCTCAGGTAGACCTTTAATTTGCCATTACTGTCTTCAGCTACAGCCTGCAAAAATCAGCCCAGGTTAAACATGGCAGCCAGAGAGGCAACACACAGCCATCCATTACAACACTTAACAGGAACCACAGCAGTGAACACAGCTGGATACCCCTACTACTACTTAGGAACTTCTCTGGTTCCAAAATCACCAGCAATGCCAGAAGCTTTCTTAGGTATTTCCAAGCACACTAGCATTTGTTTGTTTGTTTATCTAATGGATCAGATCAACTACCCAAAGACCTGACACCAAAACCAATCCGCTGAACAAGCACCACCCCAAGATACTCAGTGGTAAGAGGCATTGGCTGATGCCCTTCACAGTCCACTGCTCCTTAGAGTAACTGTTTCCCCCAACACAGCATTTGGTTCCAGCATCCTCTGAAGAGCCTGCATTCCTTCGGCATCACATCAGCTTTAGACCAGCAGCCATAAGTGAAAACACTGCCCTGTCTGCGACTTAGAAGAGCTCCAACCTCACCTGGGATCCCTCCAGGTTTGGGGAGATGGCAGAGAACTCTGACAGCAAGTCCTTGCGCACGTCAGCCCCAAACCCTGTTGCTGTGGACTCGAGTACAGGGGAGGCTGCAGCCTCATCATCAGAGAACAGCCCGGGGGAGGTAAGTGCTTGTGCCATGGTCTCACACAGCTCCTGGGGAAAAAGGGGCACAAGAGAGGGTGGTATTACAGCAGTGCAAGCTTTGCTCCCGATGGATACACCCCACTACCACGTATATCAATCCCCACAAACATGGACTGCCGCATGGAACCCTCCCTACACACAGAAACAGACACACAGGACACTGCGGTAAATGTGCACAATCCCCCACCACCACCATCCAAGGCTCCAAACACACCCCCTGCACACACAAGCACCCCTCGGGGCCACAAGCACGGGCCCTGCACACACAAGCACCCCTCGGGGCCACAAGCACGGGCCCTGCACACACAAGCACCCCTCGGGGCCACAAGCACGGGCCCTGCACACACAAGCACCCCTCGGGGCCACAAGCACGGGCCCTGCACACACAAGCACCCCTCGGGGCCACAAGCACGGGCCCTGCACACACAAGCACCCCTCGGGGCCACAAGCACGGGCCCTGCACACACAAACACCACCCAGGATCCCTCTACGCACCACCACGTGAGCCTCCCCCCGCGCTACACCCCTCCACCAGAGAGTACACAGGCCGAGCACATACACCAACCACCACACAAACCCACCCTCAGCTCTGCACGTACCGACCCCCACAACGCACACACAGAGAGCAGCACGCGGGCCCTACCTGCACGGCCACAGCCTACCCCGCACGGCAGCTCCGGACACGGACACGGACACGAACACGAACACGAACACGAACACGAACACGAACACGAACACGAACACGAACACGAACACGAACACGAACACGAACACGAACACGAACACGAACACGAACACGAACACGAACACGAACACGAACACGAACACGCTGCTCCGGCCCCGCTCGCGCCCCTCGCGGCCGCCCCGCGCCGACTGTCGCGATTTCAAATCCCTCTGCGCGCCCGCCCCGCCAATGGAGGCACAGCGCGCGTGCGCTACGGCCAATCAGTGTCCGTTGCTGCCGTAGCGGGGCCGGGGCTCGACCAACCAGCGGTGGGCGGAGGGGCGGGGCGAGCGGCGCGAGCGTGCCTCTCGGCGGGCTCTGCGCACGGCACCGCCCCCGTCCCCGGCTCGGGCGGGGAAGATGGCGGCGGGGACAGGCAGTGAGTGCGGGCCTGGTGGCAGCGGCGCCGCGGCTGTGGCGGGGCTTTGGCGGGCAGCGGGAAGGGGGAACAGGGAACGGCCCGGGAAGAACAGAGAGGTTGCCAAGGGCCCGCCGGGGAAGGGCCAACAGTGCACGGCGCACGGGGGAGGCGGAGGGAACAACGGGTCGAGGAGAGGCAGGGCCGCGGCCGAAAGGGGCCCGGGGGGGCGGGGCCAGCGCTGCGTTCCAGGCACCGGTTCGAGCCCCGCCGTCCCCGGCTCTGCCCCCGCACACTCCCACCTCTTCCGCAGAACACAAACTGCTGAGCGCCGGCCCCACCGAGCCCTGGTCCATCCGCGAGAAGCTCTGCCTGGCCTCCTCCGTCATGCGCAGCGGCGACCAGAACTGGTACGGGAGCACAGAGGGGGAAACGAGGGCCTGGGCAAGGCACGGCGTGCCCGGGACAAAGCGCGGGGCTGTCACCGCGCTGCTTCTTCAGAACAAAGATGGGGTGTTAGAGGTGTACCTGGACAGGCGTTTCGCTGCCATATAACTAGTGCGTTAAAGCATAGGTGTGTTAAAATAAAGATTGATGAGAGCTGGAGAGACACTTTGGACAAAAACATGGATTGACAAGAGCGTTTGTCTTCAAACTGACAGAGGAAGGATTAGATTGGAGATTAGGAAGGCATTCTTCCCTGTGAGTGTGGAGAGGCCCTGGCACAGATTGCCCAGAGATACTGTGGCTGCCCCAACCCTGGAAGTGTCCAAGGCTCAGTTTGATGGTGATTTAAAGAAAAAGTAGATACTGATAGTGAAGCACAATTTTATTACAGCTTGGCCACGGCTGGAGGCGCACAGGGAGCTCATGCTCCAAAGTATGTGTCTACTGTAGAATAGAACAAAATTCTTCCTTTTATTCAGTGCAGGGAACATGGGGGATAATTCCACCAAAGTCATGTTCAACGAGATTTTTGTGTTTCCAGGTTTATATACTTAGTTACAGCTGATAACCCCTCCCCAAAGTTAAGCACTATATTTAGGGTGACTTTTAACAGATCTAATGGGCTGCTCTTATCTCTGCAGCCCCATATTTCCTTTTAACTAAACAATGTTACAGCTTCAAGCCTCAACCTAGACAGGTTTTCTGATTTATTTCTTATAGCTTAGCTTTTAATCTAAACAAGGTTTTGGTTTAGTCCTTAAAGTTCAGCTTACAGGGTTACATTCCTTTTTGTCTAAAGCTATGCATGGTTAAGATCACTGACAAACTAAGGTACAAGCCAAAATCAAAAATTAATATAAAGTGCAAAGTTAGTACGTTCTGATTAAAAATCAGTAAAGACCTTATGATTTTATGGAGAAGGGATAAAATCCTTTTTCTTGGGGGGTCCCCGTATCAGTCTCTTTAGGTGTTTATGCAATGCCTCTGCTGTTTCAATGAGTTTTATGTATTTTTGCTTGCACAATTTTCTGCAGTACCTTTCAGGTACCAGTACTTGAATTGGTTTTAAGTGATACATGTTACTTTGGAGTTGAGATTGCTGATGTTTCATTAATTTTAAATTGTAATGTATTAGAGCTTACCTTTGTGATTTTCCCTTTAGGAATTAAGGGTACAAGTCTTACCTGGCTGTTTTCTGCTGCCTTTTTCACTTATTGATATGCCTTTTTACCCTCAGGAAATGTCATTGCATAATCAGAAGTTAGAAACTTGCTTTTCAAAACAAATGACTGAAGGCATTGTTTATTGGGAGCAGGCAAATGTTTTTGAGTCTTGTACTTTATAGTGATTCCCAAACATAACAACTCCTTGGTGAGTTTATTACGTTTAGGGGACTATTCAGGGATGTCAACTTTTCTCCACATGTTGTTTGTGGAAGAAAGTCCTCAAGGGAAGTTCTGGCCAGGTGGGGGTTGGTCTCTTCTCCCAGGCACTCAGCAATAGGACAAGGGGGCACGAGCTTAAACTCTGCCAGGGGAAATTGAAGTTGGAGATCAGAAAAAAAATTCTTTACAGAGAGAGTGCTCAGGCATTGGAATGGGCTGCCCAGAGAGGGGGTGGATTCCCCATCCCTGGAGATTTTTAAACTGAGCTTGGCCGTGGCACTGAGTGCCATGATCTGGTAAAGGGACTGGAGTTGGACCAAGGGTTGGACTTGATGATCTCGGAGGTCTTTTCCAACCCAGTCCATTCTATGATTCTATGATGGTGACTTGTCTTTTCCCTCCTGCAGGGTCTCAGTCAGCAGAGCCATCAAGCCTTTTGCAGAGCCAGGACGCCCTCCTGACTGGTTTTCCCAAAAGGTAAGATACCGACATTTGAATCGGAAAGATGCAAGGGATATGTAAGGCAAGTGCCTAAGAGAATGTATTTGTTGTTTTAAAAATAGATAGCAAAATTTATTTTTAAAAATCGATTTTATTTAAATCAAATTAAATACTATTTTTCTGTTTATGAAATTAAGCTTGAGCTCACAGTACAGTTGGATAAAGTTAAGGAAAAGACATGGATGATCAAAGACATGAAACAGCTTTCCTTGTGAAGGATGGCTAAGTAAGGTAGAACCCTTAACACAACAAGGTCAGTAACAAGAATATACCAGATCTCTTGCACAATGCTGAGGATGTCCATTACAGAATTAATAAGTAAGACTGACTAAAGAGATTCTTCATCAAGTACATGATTTAAGCCTTGGAATTCATTGCCCCAGGAATTTGTGAATGCCCATGTATTTTGGTGTGTTCTGCTGTCTGAGCCAGCACCCGGGACTTTTGTTGTATAAGGGACAGAAAGAGATTAAGAGACTCAAGGGAGGAGAAGTTGGGGTTGTAGGGTCACTTACTGTGTCTGGTGAGCTTTGAAACTGGCCGTGATGTGAGGATATTTTGTCTTCTTCAATTAAATAATTTGGTTAACAGACAGAAACGTTACAGCTACAGCCTTTGCTTGGTTGGATTTCTAAATTCTTTGTTCATAAAATGTTTGGCCTCTGAAGGAGTGAGTACCCTGTGGGCTTTGTTGATAGATGTTATCTCAAGCTGAGTCTTCACTGTCCTCTGACTTCCCTTGTTTCTTCCCAGCACTGTGCATCTCAGTACTCAGAGCTCCTGGAGACCACGGAGACCCCTAAGTGAGTACCAAGTCTGACCCAAGCAAAGTCTGCAGCGATTTGGGGGGAACTCATCGGTTCTCACAGCAAAGCCCATGTTACTGTCAACTTCCTTTCTTCCCCAACCAAACCCTCCCTAGAGGTGCATTCAGGAATGAGAAGATTCGGCTGTGACAGCTGTTGTGGGTGGACAGTGGAATGAGGGTGTGGCAGATGGGGGAGATAGCATTTATTTGGCTGGAATAAAACACTAACATGTTAGTCTTACTGAGCAGAAACTTTACACATAAATCTCATTTACAGTAGGGGTAGAGAAGACAGCAAGAGAAGGGGAGACATTTTGTATTTGTCTCTGCTTTACAGTGGGTTTTTTTACAGTTTTCTTATCTATGCTTTCACTACAGCTTTGTAGTCTCAAATACTTATTGCTCCTACTTCCAGACATTTTGTTTGGGGACTTCACATCAAATTAACTTAAAGGTGGGATGTTTAAAAGTAGTATTTGTTTGTAATAGTGCTGAATGATCTTCAGCACTGGAGCTGAAAGGACAAAGGGCTTTAGTAAAGTTAGCAAGGAAAAACTTTCTTAATGGGTAGAAAGGAATCTTCTCTGAAGTGGAATGATTGTTTTTTGGCAGGTTGAGAATTTTTAGTGGACTTGAGTCTTTGATCTGTTCCTGAAGTCTTTAGTGCTGAATGCATTAGATTTTCAGAAGAGGTTGTTTGAACATTGTGCTGTCCAAGATAATTTAAGGGAGTTGGAGGAAGTTGATTTTTTTTGTGCATGAGTGTGTCAGGAATGACAGCCAGCAGCCATTTATGAAATGAGAATTGAGTTTTTTGTGTTCTGTATATGACCTCTCTTTTTCTCTTACTCTATAGGAGAAAACGTGGTGAGAAGGGAGAAGTTGTGGAAACTGTGGAAGATGTTATTGTGCGGAAACTGACTGCAGAACGGGTTGAGGAGCTGAAGAAAATTATTAAAGAAACACAGGAAAAATACAGGTGTGTGGCAGAGGTTTTAAGCTGTGTCACATCTGAGAGTCCTAGCCTGAAAAAGTTGTCTTAGTGGGATGGTGATTTGGGTGCTTGGGGTGTCCTGTTCAGTGATCAGTAAGAAAGAAGGTTTTCTGATTACAGGCAACTCAAGAAGGATGCGGAGCTGATCCAGGCTGGACACATGGATAACAGACTGGAGGAGCTGTGCAATGAGATTATGATGTGGGTTATTTAACTGTTTCCATGTTGTCCTTTCTTCTGAGACTGTAGTTCCCTGGCACTCTGTCAGGCATCTCTTGTTCTGTGTACTTTGGCTTAAGAGAAATGGGGCAGCTGGGCAGATGCTTTGGTGTCTGAGGGGGCACCTAGTTTAGATTGAGGGATCCCACTGCTCAGCACAAGATATGTGGAACATCGTTTGGAGTTGCTTAGTAAAGAGCTTGGTGATGGCTTGCCCAGTGTGTCATTGTCTCACTCTGCTTCCATCCTCAGGGGAATTGAGTCTGAATCCACAGGGACAATTTGGTGTTGTCTGGAGATATTTGGGCGTGGGGATCAGTAAACTGATTGTGAAGGAGTAAGTAAGGGGAACTGAGACGCTTTGTAACAGGTTTTGGTTGTATGTACAGAAAGAAAAAAATGGAGGAAGAGGAGGCAGAAGTCAAGAGGAAGGCTACAGATGCTGCTTATCAGGGTAAGCTGGAAATGAGATGCCTTCCTTTTCCTCAGAGAGATGTGTGTATTCATAAGAACATTTGGAAAATACTCTAGTCTTACCTGCAGGAGGAATTCCTTGACCCTAAAGTTGGAGAGAAAGGTTGTATTCTCTTTTCAGCTCTGTATTTGTAACAGGGCAAAGTGCAGAGGCTTCTGAGAAAGGAACAAAATCTGTAGGAAAGGAGTATCTAAGGGGAAGCACAGCAAGGAGCTCTGTATTAGAATGTCAGGCTTTTCACCCCTTTAGTTTTCCCTATGGTTTCACTGGTGTCTGAAGATAAAACAAGAGGCGTTTATTCTAAATGTTTAATTAATTTATAACTCTTGGTGCAGTTTATTCAATTAACCTGTTGGTGATGGGAGGTGGTGAATACCCAGCTGCTAAAGAAACCTAAAACTGAGGTGCATGATGTAAAGCTGGTATTTGGGAACTGAGCCTAGTGTGGTGCAAGAAGTTCCTACAACATAAATTGTTTTCTTAAGATTCTTCAGGATAAAGTCAGAGGTCACTCTCAGGGACTGTGGAAGATGGAGTCATGAAATCTCACTTTTTCTCTTCTTTTCCAGCTCGTCAGGCCATTAAGAATCCACCACGACGACTGACGGGTGTGATGGTTCGTTCCCCCGCCGGCTCGACCTCTCCAGGGGGGGAATATGCCCTGGGAGATCTGTCCCAGCCTGCTGGGGATGAGGCCAGTCCAGGGGTAAGGATCCTTTTCCTGAGTAGAAGGGGAAGACCAGCTTGGGACACGGGGCTCTGCATCCATTACAGAGAAGGGGCCTGGGGAGAAGCCCTTGCTGTGCTTTGCGGACTCTTGGCTGCGTTAGTGCTGTAGCGTGGTTGGTGTCCAGGGCTGCTCGGGATCCATGCCGTCTTCCATGTCTGTGGTGATCCAGTACCTGGATCAAAGGCCATGTAGGGGCGTCAGTGGGTTGACCAGGCAGTCTGTGAGTGCCTGGGAAATGGCATTACAGGGCAGGGAAAGGGTGAAAGCACGTGCCTGGAGTAGTTGCAGTGAGTGAATGGAGTAGGTGTCTGTGGTGTGCTGGATCAATGCTCTTGGGGGAAGCAGCAAGTGGGTCTGGTCCGTGTCGTGGAGTGTGGCTTTGAACAGTGTGGTTTTTCTCTTTCTCAGGTCACGCCAGGGACATTGCCCAGCACCCCAGTTGCCTCCTTCATTGGAATCCCTGACACCCCTCCAGGCTCTGCTCCCCTGGATGCCCCCATGACCCCAGTCACTGATGATTCACCCCAGAAAAAGATGCTAGGACAAAAAGCAACTCCGCCTCCTTCCCCTCTGCTCTCAGAGCTGCTGAAGAAGGGCAGTCTCTTGCCCACAAGCCCCAGGCTGGTATGGAGCTCTCTGCTCATATATGCAAGCACATAAACAATTTGCTCCTGAGTCTCCCACTGAAAAAGGAGGATCTGAAAAGACGTTTTAAAAAATGTGCAGTTTTGTGAAAGTCCCAACAAAAGTTATATTTAAGAGGTATAATTACCCCTGTGAGCCACAGAGGTGGGACCCTTTCCCAGCAGGACTGCAGGGATCATGCAGCACGTAGGACTGGCTGTCTCCCCCCAGTCATAAGGAGTTGGAGTTGCAGGCTTTGCTAAAGGAAATTGTTCTCCTCAGGGAAGGGAACTTGTTAGTCAGCTTCATTCCCATCAGCCTCCACAGAGCTGTTCTTGGTGTTGGGCTCACAGTTCTTTACATCCTGGCAGGAAGTTGTGTTTCACCATTTGTAATGTGTCCTAGCATAAGAGAAGGGAATACTTTAATGGGTTTTATGACCTATATTGAAGTGTTTCAGTTTTCTCCTTATTATAGACAGGTAGTAAAATGACTATAATGAGAACCTACTTGTGGTGTTAGTGACTCTGGAAGTCTTAGGAGTCTGTTCAGAGCCCAGTCTGAAAACAGCAACCATCAGCCTGCTTGTGTTAGTGTTTGTGTGATGGAGTAGTTGTGTTGCTGTTAACTTTATTTTTGTAGTACTCAGATTTAGTTCTATTTGTTAGCTTGGGTAAATGTTCCATGGGTTCTGTGTTTGCAGGGTAAAACAGGGATAAGTAATGGCTGTGAAGGACTGGGTTTTCCTTGTAGGAACAGGACGGGTTTACATCATAGGTTCACTGTGTTACTTTCCATCTTGGTACTTCTGTTTCTCTCAGTTCAAGGGGTATTTCCATGCCATTTCAGGGTCTAAAGTCTCACATCTGTAAAGGATTGTGAGGTCATTGAACAGAGGAACTGAGGCAGTGCTATGATCTGTTTGGCCTGACCTCGAAGGTGGTACTGCAGCTGTGTTGCAGCTGAAGAACAGTTGCCGAGTCTCATGTTGTGCACTTGTATGAGGGGCCTCAGGCAGGGACTAACCTGGATAAAAGGT
Organism: Pithys albifrons albifrons; assembly: GCF_047495875.1. Taxonomy (NCBI): domain Eukaryota; kingdom Metazoa; phylum Chordata; class Aves; order Passeriformes; family Thamnophilidae; genus Pithys; species Pithys albifrons. Next base: position 11,157,069 of record NC_092472.1, read on the forward strand.
GCAGAAGAAATGCTGAGAAAGCAAATGCTGGACCTGTTCATGGAAATGCATGTCTGGCAGAGCATCACTGATATCATGGTGTCTCCAGGAACTTCAGTTTCGTCCTTCTTTGACAGGTTGGTGAAAATGAAATGGCAGTGGCTTCTGGTCACATGAACAGCTCAGGAGTGCTGCTGGAGGTAGGAAGTGTCCTTCCAGTGCTGCACAGTGGGGAAATGCAGTCGACACCTGGTGCTGTCCCTGCATCTCCTGCTGCTTCAGGTAATTTGGGCCTCTCCCTATACAGTTCTCCCTTAAGATGTACCTTCAGACTGTTGTGTGAATTCTTTTTGGAGAAAGATGAAGGGCATCTAGCCTGCCTGGTTTGAGGACTTCTTTACAAGTTGTATTCCTATTTCTGTACCCATGTCCCTCTCACCCCTACTTTTTTAAGGAGACAGTAATTTTATGGAGGAGTGATCTGAACAATTAAACTTGACTCAATCCTGATCCATGCAGTCAGGATGGTTAATACCAGGTATTTTGGTGTAGAAAGAAAGGGTTTGTTCACTGGCAGTTGAGAGAAAAATGGTCCAGTGTCTGATTCCCAGTGTGTCAAAGGCAGTTCCCTGTGAATCTGGAGAACTCATGTGCCTTCTGTCTGCTGTAGCTTAGAGATCTTTTGAGGGTTAGACCCCAGACGACTGTGAGCTGCAGAGTGAGTTCCACAGAGCAAGGGTGAGAGGGACAGTGCAAGACTCTGCAAAGGGCTTTTTCAGAGCAACCTACATAAGGTGATGGTTTTTTCTCAGCTCCTGCTGACCAGTGGTTTAATCACATTATCTGCAACTGAGGAATTATGCCATTCATTTATATAGAATTCCCTACAAGTAAGCTTGCTTTCCTTATCCTCATCTTTTAAGATTTGGTCCAGACAGTTGAGTAAATTCAAACTGGAAGTTACAGCTAAGATGCCTGGCAACCTTAGATATAGAAGGAATTCTTCAGAAAAAAACCTGCAAAGAAATCCCCTCTGTTCCCTCCCAGCTCCTGTGATGACTGTTTGCCTTGGCTTACCTTGTGTGGCTCTCTCAGCACTGTTTTTCAGATTTCCAGTAATTGTATTGGGATGAGACTTTGGAAGGGCACCTCCTGTGCATGTGTGGCTTAGTCTGTCCAGCCCTTCCAGTGAATGGTGTTCCATAGCTGCATGACTCTGCCTCAGACTGCACACAAAGTGGAGTCATGCATTTTCGGTGCAGGTTCTCTGTGCAGCTTTTGGGACTGTTTATAGGTATCTCTCAGTGTCTTTTCCCAGAAGAAGCCACCAGACAGTGAAGAGCCCAGTGGTAGCGTTGTGGATTTCAGTGGTGGCTGCTTCTTGCTCATGTGCTTTTCCCTTTTACTCTCTGTTAGGTGCTCCTACGCTTTCCCGGCTTTTAGAAGCTGGTCCTGCACAGTTCACCTCACCTCTTGCTTCCTTCTCCGCTGTTGCCAGCGAACCTCCAGCTAAGCTCCTGCCACCCCCCGTAGAGTCTGTGTCCCAGGCAACTATTGTCATGATGCCCACGCTGTCAGCACCGTCCGTTGTGCCACCAGCTGCAGCTCCTGAAAGCGTAGCCACAGGTGTGTTCTTGCACTACACACTCGTAGATCATGCGCTGCTGAAAGGCAGAAGTTCCCGTGGGATCAGCACCTGGCAAGCTCTCAGCTGGGCTTTCAGCACCTTGGACTTGCCATGCTGGCCAAAGGGATGATTATGTCCAGGTTCTGGAGCAAGTAGATTGTTTTAAACAGGGTTTGCAAGGTGGGGGTGGGAGTGCTGGTGTTGCGCTGTATTGTGGTTCAAGGGTTGGAACCTCACTTTGTCTCTCCTGTGGGAAAGCAAACCCATATTTGTCTTTTATTTATCTGAGCTGTGGTGGTGTGGCTGGGCCTGAGATAGCTGCAGTTGGTGCTTGGACTTATCCTCTACAGTGTTTATTTACATGGGGCTGGACTTCTCCAGCTTGGTCTCTGACTGTCCCTCTCATCCTTGTGCAGTGAGCCAGCCAGAAGCCTGTGTTTCCATGGAGGCAGTGTCTGATTCCCACACTGTGACAGTGTCCATGGACAGCAGTGAAATATCCATGATTATTGATTCCATCAAGAAAGAGTGCCTAGGTTCTGGGGCTGGCAGCGCTGCAGGGTCTTCCAAAGATCACTGCATGGATGGCAAAGAAGATCTGGATTTGGCTGAGAAAATGGATATTGCAGTGTCCTATACAGGGGAAGAGCTGGACTTCGATACAGTTGGAAATATTATAGCCATCATTGAGGACAAGGTAAATGGGCAAAGGAGAGTGCCAGTGTCTCTTGTTCCACATTCACTTGGGTTAGTCTCAAGTGATTGCTGTTCACCGATTTAGTTAGTTTAAGGAAGGAAGAAATAGCTATTCCAAAATGCACATTCTCACCATCGTTTTCCAGATCAATAGGAAATTATCCTATGACACCATTGCTGCCAGTCTGACACTGGTGTTCCTCTTAACCTGGTGCTTCTCTTCAGAGTGCGTAAAGAAATCTTTGTTCTTCGCGTTGGGTGGGGTTTGGGTCACGGCTCTGGCAGACAGATGAGTGGTGCTCACAGCGTCCTTTCCAGAAGTAACCATGTTTCTGAAACTGAAGCTCCACAGGAGGCTCTGCAGGGAGTGATACAATTCTGGCTGCAAAAGGCAACTTTGTAACCCAGCACACTGAGGTTTCCACAATTTTTTCAGTGCCCAGTAACATGAATTTTTCTTTAATCTCTCATTCTGACCTTGGTCTGCACTACTGTGTGTTTGTTTTGACAATAAAGGTAGATGACCACCCTGAAGTCCTGGATGCAGCAGTTGTTGAAGCTGCTCTGTCTTCTTTCTGTGAAGATACTGATGACCCTCAGACACTTCCTGGCCCATGGGAACATTCAATTCGTCAGGAGCACGAGAAACAGGCCCAGATACCCCAAGTGTCTGTGACTGTGAAGCAGGAGAGACTGGAGTGTGAGGAGCCAGAGGCAAAAGGAATTCGAGACCTAATGGGCATTGGCGAGCTGGCATCAGAAATAAAGACTGAGCTTGTAGAGCAGGAGCAGAGTCAGCAGGACCCTGAGCAAACCATACCAGCGGCCGCAAGAGTGACAGAAACACCAGAGCTTAGAAGTCAAGAGATAGAAGAAGATCAAAGAGCAGCTGTAACAGCAGGAGAGACTCCTGAAACCAAGATAGAGGCATCCAAGGGAGAAGATGCAGTGCTCAATACAGTGAAGACAGAGGTATGTGAGCAGAGAGGCTCTCTGGAACTGGTGTGGGGAAAGAAACGAGCAGTTGTGGCAGGTAGGAGAGAAATTTAGAGGAAGAATGACTGCTGGGCTGAAGGTGACCCTTCAGTGGATGTGACTGATTGTTTTACTGGGAGTCATGCTGCTGATGTGCTCGATATGCAGAGCAGCTCTACTTTAGGCAGTACCTTCGTGTATTTCCCCTCACCCACGTGCAGAATTGCTGCTGGGAAGGTGCTCAGTGAACCTCATTGCCTTGAGTTAGGTTAGGGTGAGTGAGATGTGCCCACACCTTCACTGAAGTAAGCTGACACAAACATCTAGATTTGTGCATTTCTTTTCCCTCCAGACCCCACCTGATGATGATTCATCCCCTCCACAAGTCCCAAATGTGAGTGAAGACTCCTCACAGGCTGATGTTCAGCACAAATTTGAGCTGTCAGGTAACTTAATTCAGCTAGGAAATCTTTTACATGCAACATTATTAGCTTGATAGTTGTCAGTGATCTGGTTCAGGTTTTTTGGGGAGGAGGGACAAAAGGTACATATAGGAACAGTGGTAATTACTGCAGGACAGTAGGCAATGGTGCAGGAGTTTTTGTAGGGAAGACTGCTTTGGAGAGTCAACCTTTCTGTGCTTCTTTCTTTCAGAGTCAATGAAGGAAGAGGCCCAAGCCCTATTTAGGAGTCAGATGAAGGTAATTCTTGGTTACAGGCATATTAAGTTTATTAGTAACATCTCACTGCTGCTGCTGCTGTCTGCTGAAAAGCAAAGCTTGTGTTCAGCCTTCTGCATTGAAAAGAGAAGCAAGCAGTCTGCACTTGGAGCTGAAAGGGAGATTGCTTCAAGCTGTAAAGCTGTGTGTGTATGTGCTTGTGGGTCTGCAGGGGTAGGCAAGGCAGGCCGGAGAGACAGGGATTTTGTGAAAGTGCCTGTACAGTTGTCTGCAGCGTAACAAGAAAATCACTGTGCTCACTGAACCACAGTTGCTTTGGAGGCTCTGAGTTGCTGCTGTAACTGGCTGTGCCAGCTCATGAACTCTGTGTTTCAGGATGGGCAGGGTGAGGAAGATGATGAGGATGGTGCCAGTGAGGCTGCCAGCTTGGAGGAACCCAAAGAAGAAGATCAGGGTGAAGGATATCTGTCAGAGATGGATAATGAACCCCCTGTGAGTGAGAGCGACGACGGCTTCAGTGTCCACAACGCACCTCTGCAGTCCCACGCACTTGCTGACTCCATCCCCAGCAGCCCGGCCTCCTCACAGTTGTGAGTGTACACAGGTGCAAGCCCCACCTTGTGGAGGGTGTGTAGGAATCTCATTTCTGTATTGCTGAGTGGGCCCAAAGGAGGAACTTCTTGATGATACGTCTGATTCTCCTTGTTCACAAGGGCAAGTGTGCAGACAGCACCCCAATACCAGCTCCCACTCTTCCCTTCTGTCTTTGGCATGAATTAGTATGGGCATGTCAAATGCAAAATAAACTGTGAGTTTTCTGCTCTGAGCAACTGTGCAAACTCCTTAAGAAAGTATGTTCTTCTCTTCCCAGTTCAGTGTGCAGTGAGGACCAGGAAGCAATACAGGCACAGAAGATCTGGAAGAAAGCCATCATGCTAGTTTGGAGAGCAGCAGCTAATCACAGGTGAGTGAGTCTGATGTCTTGACAGAAAGGAGTGACTAATCTTAGACAAGTCTCCACTCTCCCATCTCAGAAGCTTATCTCTCTTGTTACTGGGAGATGATGAATCATTGTTACAGACAAATAACAGGAAAGCATGAAACAAATATTTACCAGCAAGGATGGATGCTAAGTGGACTCTTTCTCTCTGCAGGTATGCCAATGTCTTCCTACAGCCTGTAACTGATGATATAGCACCAGGCTACCACAGCATTGTGCAGAGGTGAGTCTTAGCAGTCTTCTGTCACGAGAACTCTGTGTATTTGATTATTTGTGTAGGGATTTCTGGCAGAAACAATGTTGGTTTTGCCTGCTGTGCAGTCTGAAACACTTGGAAAAGCTTTTTTTCCTGACATGGTTCAGTCAGAAGCAGGTTTCCCCAAGAAGCAGGTCTTCAGTAACAAGCACATGTCTGTACACACGCCTGACTTAAGTACACTGACTTACACAGAACATTTTTACCAGTAAGGTGATACATGACTGATCTGTTTCTCCTAGTTTCTATCCAAGGGTAGGATTTAACCTTTGAAATTCCTAAAAGCTGTCTTTGAAATTCCTAAAAGCTGTCTTCTTTCATGAGCAGATAGTGGACTTTTCTGGAAGAATTACCAGAATCCCCTGCTAGGCCCTGAAATCTCTCCACTAAACAGTTCAGGTTCAGTGGCTGCTGCTCTAGCTCCTACATTTCTCCTTAGTGCTGTGTGGAGAAGGCAGATGCCTCTCCTGAGGCATCACTCAGGCTGTTGTTACCATTCCTGGACAGCTTGTGTCTTCTGACCCAGGCCCTGATACTCGTGAGCGCAGCCTGTCTGAGGCAGAACCTGTTCAGCTAAATTAGACACTAACTCGACACATTACAGACCCAGGGTTGTTTCCAAAAGAGAGGGGAAAGAGTTAAGTGTTCCTTTTGAAATTTTGTCTGCATTTCTTTCATAGGCCAATGGATTTATCTACCATCAAAAAGAACATTGAGAACGGGCTGATACGAACCACAGCCGAGTTCCAGCGTGATATTATGCTGATGTTTCAAAATGCAGTTATGTACAACAGCTCTGACCATGATGTGTACCACATGGCTGTGGAGATGCAGCGAGATGTCCTGGAGCAGATCCAGGTAAAGTACTGAGCTGAGAACAGAGCATCTGCCTTGGTCCATAGATGTAAGACCACAGTTTCACGCTCTGTATCTAAATACAGGAGTTCTGTCCTTTGCTGCATCTCTCTCATGCTTACTCAGGTGTTTTTGTTGAACTAGATTGTGGGCGAGTTAGAAGTAATACAGCAAAATTTTTAATAGGTTCAGCCCAGAACAATTTCAAATGTAATTTCCTTCAGGGAAATGCTTAGGCCAGCAAGAACAAGGGTGTGGTTCAGGAACAGAAACAAGCAACAAAATAGTGAATGACAGGGGACGCGATGGCTTCTTTGGGTGGCTGTGCTGGTTTATGTTGATATAAAGTGTACGTGAAACTGTCCCATGAATTTATGCCATTTAAAATGTCTTGTGAAGCAAAATATCCCAACTGGCAGGACTAACAGAGTTTTAACTGAGGTTTTATAGCTCCTCAGGACTTGTGGCTTCTGAGGTAAATAGGGGACTTATTTTGAGCAGCAGAAAAGGAACTGAAACTGCCTCTGACCCAGCCTGTGGTCTCTGATAGTTAACTGAAATGCACTTACTGAGCCTGTTTTGCCTGGCAATCTTAACAGAGTGTGGTTTTTCTTGCAGCAATTTCTGGCCACACAACTGATGATGCAAACATCAGAGTCAGGGATCAGTGCAAAGAGCCTGCGGGGGCGAGACTCCACTCGCAAGCAGGATGCTTCAGAGAAGGTGAGAATGCTGCACCCTCTGGAAGGGCATTTGGAATCTTCTGAAGAATTCCAAGATACTGCATGAAGTTCTCACAACAGAGAGGCGGAATGTTTTTTGAGATTACAGTGGCTCCAGCATCTTCATATGAAACAAATCTTTTTATGTCCATTGATTAGATTTCAGTTCTGAAGCTGTACAGCATTCCAGAGGCAGGTCTCATGAGTTTCTTCAGTAGTCCCAATAGTTCTATTACATATTTTTAAAAATAGGTGATAAAAACTGTAGGGAAATGAACAGAGTATTGGTAAAAGTGTGATACGGCAGGAAGATGAAGGGAGTTGCCATGTCCTTCACTTTCTAGTCAGATTTTTAGAGCTAGAAAATCAGTCAACTCTGGTTTGCTGTGTAAGACACACTGGAGAACTTTGAATTCCACAGTGATCTAAGCAGTGATGGTTTGTTTGGTTTTTTTAATTCTGCAAAGACACATCCAAATGTGATTAAGTGGTGTCAGCTGGTGCACTCAACACTGTGATGGCGGGGACTACCTGCTTAGTTCTAGTGGCAGCTGCACCTTGCAGAAGTTGTTTGGTAGACCAGGCCTTGCCATGACTGAGGAGGGAATATCCCTTTCCTAGCATTCTGACTTTCGCAGTATCCCTCTTTTTGTCTGTTTTTATGTTCCTGCTGCATAAGACTGATGCCATGTGGGAAGGGGAGTGGGGCACATGTTTCTCTGTGCTCATGTGTGGGCTCAGTGCTTCTGTGTGGCGTGTGCATTTCCGTAGCTGATGCCTGATAAGTCCTTCTGTTTGGCCTTTTAACAGGACAGTGTCCCAATGGGCTCTCCTGCCTTCCTTCTCTCTCTCTTTGTAAGTATTGAAAGGTTCCAGCAGGTTCTGCAGTACTGCTGGCAGGTGCTCTGCTCCTTGTCTGGGTGATCACTGCACTGTCACAGCATCCTTAGCACTGCAGCGGGGTGTGTTTGACTTGGGGGCTGCACCACGGTGATCCTTAGAGAAGAAATATCTCAGTCCCTTATTCTCAGCATGGGTGAGTGGGAGGGGCTTCAGTCTTTTCTTCCGGTTTCAGGTGTTTTCCTTTTGTCATCTGCTTGTGCTTTTTTCCCCAACTACTCTCCTGCTTTCTTTCCATATAAGTGGGAAGACAAACCAAGTGGTGCAGACCTGTAGTTCCTGCATCTCTCATGTTTGCACAGCTGCCCCTTTTGCACATCAGAGGCAGTACAAAAGGTCTGGGAAGAGTGAGGAGTCAGCTATGTACTCCTTTACCATTCCTGGTCCTGAAAACAAATGTGACAGTCCGCAGAAATATCTTGCTCTGTCCTTGTGGTGATCTGAAAGTGTTTGGAAAAATATCCCCTCTGGGAAATCCCAAGTCTCTGAGTTGCAAGGAGGAGGGAGGAGAGGAAGTCGCAGAATTGTTCTTATCTCTTATGTGTATCTAAAGCCAGAGGAGTACTCCAGGAGAGTCAGCATGTCAGCCAGAGAGAGGGCAGCGGATCAAAGGAAGCTCTCAGGTTGCCTTCTGCTCATGAAAAGGAGCTGTGCCAAGAAACTAGGGAGCTAGTGCCAGGGTCACTCAACTGGAGGAGCACTTCCCGTAGGGATCACCAGCTGATAAGGTAGGTTAGTCAGCAGTTTCCTCTTCCCACCTTAAGCTAGAATTTGCCATTTAGGAGAAAGCCTGCACCATCCAGGCTCCAAAGCACCTGCCTGCGCCAGAGCCATGTTGCCTCTGCCTTGGCTCCAGCAGTGCACGGAGATGCTGCCAAGCCCAGCGCTCTGCTGTGTCCAGAGCAATCGTTAGGTAGATCTGCAGGCAGGCCTTCACAGGCTGCCTTAGGGACAGCTTCCCTTTCTCCTGATTGGAAAGCACGAAAAGTTGTTGCCAGATGCAGAATTCCCCCCTCCCCCTGTGCTGGAGCGAGATGAGCCGTGGTGTTGGGTGTTGTGTAACTGTTTGTTTGCCTTGTGAGCAGGATGGAGGCACCAGAGGGCGGCGCTGCGCCATCGAGGCAGACCTGAAGATGAAGAAATGATGCTGCAGGCACACAGAATCCCAGCAGAATCCCAGCACCTGGCATCCAGAGCTGCAGTGCAAACAGGCTGCTCTTAACAGCTATTGGAGGATGAAGAAAAGCTGCAGATCCATTTCTGGGACCTGGCTCACCTTTTTCACTTGCCCCTCTGGAAAGCAGTGTCTCATCAGAATGTGTATCCCAAAGAAACTTCCCTGGAGGGAAGGACTGGCCCCCCTGCCTGTTTTAGGGCAGTTGTCTTGGGCTTCATCAGTGTCCTGGTGTTAGCTAGCAACTGGTGGCGCGTATGTACTGTAATGTGAAGTGTACAGATTTTTACTGGTGATGTGTAAATGTGATGTATATTAAAATCTGGGAACAAACCAGTGTGCAGTGTACTGAGTATCCCAGCTCTGCAGGGAGCAATCCTCTGCCACAAGCCTCTCTACCCACCTTGAATATCTACAAGTATAATTCTCTTCCAGTGGTCCATAGAGCACACACACATGGCAGAGCTTTGGCATTTGAGACAAACTATACCTGGATGGAGACGAAGATTCTCTGCTTGAGTGTGTGAGGATACAGCACCACTGTGATGACACAGGAGATCTAACCCTGAGAAGTTAAATACTGCAGTCTTGTTGGAGCTTTCCTTAGGAGAAAATGCATTGAAAGATGCAGTACATTCTTTCCTCGGATATCTGTGAAGGCTACACTAGTCAGAGTGAAAATCTTGTGATCCTGGCAGCTGCAGGCAGGACTGCCAGTACCTGGTTTCACATCTGAGCTTGTACACTCTTTCTCCTGGAAATCACAGTCCTTTTCCTAAGCAACATGGAGATTGAAGTTCTCTGTGAGAATTTTCAAGTTGCCACCTTCTTTTCTGCTCCATGAGATGAAACTTCAATGTTTTCTGCCCCTGCAGCTTTCCTTGGAGAAAAAAAAAGGAAAAAAATTACATCATCCTTGGTGCTTTGCAGCAGCTGGAAGAATTCTACACCATGCAGCATGTAGAGGGTGCAGCTTTCTGTCTCACAGGTTTCAGGAAACTGAGTCACTGGGATTAAGACCACAGGAATTGTCACCTTACCTAGTAAAAGCTCTTGATTTTCACAAGCTAAACGTTGAAGTTGCCTGGGCCTGCTGTTTTGAGTCCCATGGATGGCTGAGGTGTATTTTCACCAAGAGTCATCTTAATGAAATGGTGAAAATCCTTTGATTATTGGTTAATTGTCCTTCACTGGTAAACCTGGGAACAAATTTCTGATTTCAATTTTTATGTTACGGTTTCCAGAGATTGCATGTTCTTACTTTCACAGCACAGAAAGTTGTGGGGTTCTTTGTGTATGTTATGAAATGATTTAATCTGGGGACAACCTTTTTAGCAGGGCCGGTTGTGGCAGGACAAGGGGTAATTGCTTTCAACTAAAAGAGGGTCAGTTTAGACTAGATAACTTTTTTTTAAATGACAATGGTGAGACACCGGCACAGATTGCCCAGAGAAGGTGTAGATGCCCCATCCCTGGAAGTGTTCAGGATTGGGTTGGACTGGGCTCTGAGGAACTTGGGCTTGTTGAAGATGTCCCTGCTTATTGCAGAGGGAGCCTTTAACAGTCCCTCCCAACTCAACCCTTTCCATGATTCTAACGAACTTCTGCATTCTTCTACTCCAACCTGCTGCTCAGAGCATGGCCAGCTTCAAAGGTAAGCTTGTCAAGTTTTGAAAATCAGGAATGGAGATTCCCTAAAATCTCTGGACAGCCTGTTTCAGTGCTCGCCCACACTCATGGAGTAAATAGTTTATACTCAGTCTGAAATTCCATTGGTGCAACTTGTCATCACTGTCTCCTCCTTTCGCTCTTGGTCCCTGAGAAGAGTCTGGCTCCATCTCCTCTGTTACACTCTGCTCTGCCTTTGTCCCTGTTGGAAAACTGAAGGTGCAGCACATGAGAGGACCATTATCATGCCCACAAGTAACTTGCTTTTATCATGGCAAGCATTGCTGTTTCTTCCTGCTCTTGGTTTCTTCTGTTAACCAGGTATTTTTCTCTCAGCCTTTTCCCTTGTCCTATGACATTTTAATAGTCTTTAATGATGTTTAAGAGCTTTAAAACTCTTAAGATATGATTTTCTCTGCGGATCCCCATTGCCTCCAACCCAATTCATCATCTTGTGCTCTGACTTCTAATTCTGTTCTTCCTAATACTTTGTTCTAATCTGTCTGGTACAGAGCTGATGTTTTACTGTGCTTTATCTCCCAACGCCCACCCTTTTACAGACAGATAAAACAATCACTCCTTTCTGGTTTTCTTCTTAAATTTAAATGACAGGTTGCACAGCATAGGCTTGGTCACATTATATTTAAGCTTCTTTAGGACTCACGAGTGAATCCCAATGGGTTCTAAGGTTTACCCGCTCACTTAAATTGTACTACAAACCTCCCCTGTTGACATTTTAATTAGAAACCATCTCTCAGACCCATCCCAAGAGAAGGTCTCATGTGATCTCCTCTGTGGCACTGCTGATAACGATGATTAATTTGGTTTTTCCAACTGGCCCTATTTTCCACTGAGATGTTTGGCACTGATCATGCGTCATCCCCACTGATCATCTGTCAGTTCTCTGCTTCTGATGTTTTTGATGAGTTTTGTTGGTTTTATTTGCTTTTATGTCTTTAGCAAATTGTTCTCTTTTTCTTTTTTTTGCATACTTTATGTGGATTCTATATTCTATTTATTAGAGTTCAGGCTTTTATCATTTTTCTTGTTTGGACATGTGAGTTCTTTTTAAAGACTCTTGATTTCTAGCAGCTTTTCTGATTAACAAGGGTTACACAGTGTCTGATCTCTGCAATGCAAAGTAAAAGTTTCCAATTTGAGAAAGTTTCCTTGCTGGTAACTTAGGTAGCCAATGTAATTAAGCATTAAACTCTGAAATCTGTATCGCTTGGTCTGGAATTGGTGCCGGACTCAGCAGCCTGGGATTATTTCACTCATCATGTCTTGCACTAAAGCTGCTGTTCTACTTTCTGGCATCTCAAGTCTTCCAATATTTGGGAAAATTAAACATAAGGCTGAAGATCTCTTTAATCAATGCTTATGCCCAAGTTCCCTGGGCTTCCTGATTTTAAAACCTCTCAACTGGACTACAGCAGGATCATCACAAGAGATCAGATTACCCTGGGTAAGAGTTTTTTGTTCCTCATCTGAGCTGTGGTGGCCAATTGTATGTGTGCTCAGCTCTGCTGAGGGTGAAGGACAGCACTTTAGGCACAGGGTTCCTCTTCAGATGAAATCTCGGCTTGCCCAACCCTGTCTAGCACCAACTCTGGAAGCTGAGAGCTCAAGTTAGCTTTGAAAGAGCTTTCAGAAGGACATGCTTTCAGATCCTAACTCTGCTTGCAATTCATAAAATAACAAACCAGTTTTCTCATCCCCCAGACCAATGGATTCTTTATTTCTCCCAATTATGCACTGTAAGCTGTATTTGGAGCTGTTCTAGCAGCCCTGAGAATGCAAAAGGCAATCAGTGAGAAATGTGCTTGTTCAAAATGAAAAAATTAGGTTGTGAATCATTAACTGAAAACTCTAAAAGACACTATTAATTAGTGCATAGAATTCTCCATAGGTGCAGCATCCGGGCAGCTCCATTCAGTGGCAAGATACAGATTTTCTAACATATTTATGTTGTTATTGTGACTCTGCAAGCAGTTCTCCAGGCTTAGAGAAATCATAGTGGACTAGTGCAGTAGAAGACACTTAGGTGTGGACTAATGAACAGAGATGAAATAAATGGTTTCTTCCTTCTTAAGAAATTGCTAATTTTTACTTTTTGAAATGTGTAGAACTGTCCTCTGTCAGTGTGTATCTGTGTAGGGTTATAATTCTTCTGACTCAGGTACATGAGATATCACCATCCATCTAAATCACACCTGTCACTTTAAAAACAGTGTGTCTCTAAGGTTTGTAATAAGTTATTTTCGGTATAAAAAGTTCTCAAGGGGCAGCAAAGGGAATTTCAGTGAGTTGTCTGTGGAGTCACTAGTTGTTCATGGCAGTCAGCAGCTGGGCAGGTCTCGGTTTGACCTTGATGGATGCCTTCAGCACCTTAAACATGGAGCATCCAGCAAAGCCATGTGCTCCTAGCCAGCTCAACATGCCCTGAGCACAGTGACACACCAGCCCCTGGGCAGGGGGAGAGCACAGCAAAAACACCAGAAAACCTGAAATGCAGTTGCTCTGGAGCAGCAGTTTGTGTTGCAGAGCTGTAGCCCTGGCACATGCTGTGCATGGGGCTCAGGTATAGACTGAGTAGATACAGACTGCTCACCTCAGAGTCCTGCCCGTGCTGGGGTTCTCCAAGTGTGTCACAAAGCGACCTGGGTTTGGCAGTTCTGGATCAGGGTAGAAAGAAATTGCTGTCTCTTTATTGTTTGCAGATGGGCCAATCCTGGGAGTCTGAGACAGAGTCTCCCATCAAGTCAGAGAACAGTGACTTCCAGCCTCTTCTCAGCTGGTCTTCAAGCTTGGATCTGGACATGAGGACCTCAAGAAATGCTGAAGAGGTGGCCGTGGAGAAGGTAGAGGAGAGCAGCCAAGAGACAGATTGTGAGCTGGGTTTGAGTGAGCCTCTCTGGGAGGATGATAGTGAAGATTACCAAGAGGCAGAGAAGCCATATGAAAGCAACAGTCTTTTCCAGTTCTTGGAGGTAGGACTGTTTGGATGACCAGAAGGTGGACAGCATAGTTCAGACCCTCCTGAAACATTGGGGACTTCAGGGCACTTACCTGCCTACACACAGAAACAGTCTGGGGGCAGAGCTGATGCCTTGGCCCAAGCCCAGCGCTTCCTCCCATTTGGAGCTGGCACTGCAATGAGGGAACTGTTTTGCCAAAACACAGCTCACCCTAAAGCACAGAAATGTCAGTGAGCTGACACTGTAATAATAACACAGGGCTTCATCAGAAGGTTTTGCAAGGATTCCTAAAAATGGAAAGGCATTCGTGAGTGAATGCAAAAATAGTATCTGTGCTGTTTATTTCTTCTCGCTTTTACCTTCACAATTTGAAGTAATAAATCACTCTGTTGCAGGTAACCCAGATGCTGGAATCTCTCTGCATTAGCAGCGCAGAGTCATCACAGACTCAATGGAATTACTGTGGCTCAGGGAAGCAGAATGATGGGGAAGATGTGAGATGCCAGGGAAAGACCACAGAAACAGCAGTCTTGGGAGCAGAGGGAAGTCAACTACGCATCCTAGCAGAAGATGAGAAAGAACACTTCTTGGGAAGAGAGGTAGAGTAGTGGTGGTCCTAAAAGAGCCTCTGGATGAGAGACAAGATACAGTGAAGGAAACCAGCTCTAGAAGAGATGGAAGAGTCCCAGGTTCTGAGCAGGGAAACAGGGACACACAGGAGGAGACAGCCGGGAGGGGAATGCAGGAGAAATGTACAAGGGAGGGGTGATTTTATGTCTGGTTGTGTATCTTTATAAACAGGAAGCTTTTTACAGATCAAACCCTCAGATGTGAGTTGGAGGAATTGCTCCTTGGCAGTGTAAAGGTGACTCATGAGAGCTGGCAGGCTGCTGTCAGGTTTAAGGCAAGGCTGGAATACTTGCTTTGTTCTAATTGCTGTGTTTTGCAGCACACCTTGGCTGGTTTCAGGCCCACATGGCTGCAATAACCATCTGCCCCTGGGGACCATCATGTCTTGGAAGCAGGGACTGTTTAGCCTGGGTTTGCATCAGTCCTGTGTTTAGTAGTCAAAGCCAAACACAGCATGGTGTCCAGTTTCTTCTTGAGAAGTCTACCCATGCTTCAGATCTGTTGAGGATTCTGAGGTGGCCCTGCATATAATCCCACATCTGGACTTCAAAAAGCCTCCCTCTCTACTCTTGCCACTCTATATTTTATTGGCAAATCAGTACAACAACAGCACCACTCTCCTTCCTGGATGAGTCTATTCTCTGTCATATTCATGTGGGAGTTTCTGGGGAAGCAACCTTGTTGTGCTCTAGGGGATTCTGTTATCTGTATCTCAAGCTTTAACAAGCTTGAGGCAGTCTTACCTCAGCTCCTGATTGCCCTCTCTACATCCATGACTCTTCCCAGAGAGCAGACACAACACTGGGCAGCTCCACAGGGTTTGTGTTAGCCAGAGATGGATATGATCCAGGAGATCAGACCCAGCTGTTACTGAGTGCTGAGCAGCACAGAGAAGGTCTGACTAATAGAATAACAGAGCTCCCGGCTGAGCCTGGATGCAGTATAGGGATGTGCAGCAGGCTGACTTCTAGATAAAGAACTCAGGTGATGGGCTGCCATTTTACATGTATTCTCCTATGTGCTCCTCAGGACAAGACTCCAGAGACACCTGGAGAACAAGCTTTAGGTGAGCTGCATGCACAGGAGATGAATGCTCAGGCCCGGGATCAAGATAACAGTGACAGCACCTCTGCAGCCCCAGTGCTGGACTCCACAAGTCCTCCCAATACAGACCTGTAAGTACCTGGTTCTGCTCTCTTGCAGGTGCAGCAGAACAGAGTCGTTTCCCTTGTCACACGAGAACAAGTGTATGGCACAGGTAGCATCCAGGAAGGTGAGATAGCCAAGGAGAACAGGAAGAAAGGAGGTAACTTGTGCTATCTCTGTGGATCTGCCAGCATTTTGAGGCATTGATCCTAAGCTGCAGTGAGAAGATTAGAGTTTAAACAAGAGATTAAATGGTAAATACATGTTTTCTCGAGGCAAACAGGCTGTGTGTAAGCTGGGCATCAGGCTCTGTCAGGCAGTGCACAGTACAGCTCCTGAGAGCAGCATTACCAATCCCTTGTAAGCAGGTGTAGATGTGTCAGTCCCATGCAGGCTCTGCCGTGTGTGATCACCTGGGCTGCCTTTCAAAGGAAAAACAGGGGAAGTTTGGAATGAGAAAGTTCATAAAAACCACCTCAGTAAAGTTCTAAACTGCAGAGTAGCATGAGGTTTTCTGTCCATTTTGATACTGCCCTTTATCTCAGTTTTTACATATGGCCCTGCATCTTCCTGCTTTCTGGATGTTTACTTGTGCATTCCCCACACAGGGTGCTCCCATTATCACACTTGGGAGGTTTTTTGTAGCTTCATCCAGCTAGATCTGGTGGATGCCAGCAAAATTACCACCTCCCCTTTGTCTCGACTGTGATAATCTGGCAATACCTTCACTTCACAGGGTGCAGCCAAACTGGAATAATGCCCTCCAATATTTGCCCCTCAAGAGAACTCTCCTGACCATCTGGAGGACGATAGCCAGTCACAGGTACATGGGAGCAGAGGGTTGGGCCGACATGTCCTGAACACACTGCTCTGAGTCCCAGCTCCTGTGTCAACCAGGCCTTGTCCTCTGCTCTCCACAGGCTGGCCTGTCTCTCCAGGCTTTGCTTTGGGAACAGCTGCATGCTGGAGAGAGCACTGCATATTTACTTCCTCTGCTTAATGTGTCAGAGCCCAAATGCTGCTTCCTACATGGCTGTCACGTAGCTGCCATAGCTGTGGCCCTCATGACAGGCAGGGAGAGGGAAGCACTGCTCCATGTCCCAGTGCTGTCTTTGATGCAGGGATAGGCACAGAATGTTCTTTGTCCTTGTTCCTGTAGATACAGCAGTCCGTTCCTGAAACCAGTATCAGAGCAACAAGCCCCTGGATACAGGGATGTGGTAAAGAGGTGAGTTCGTGAAGGAAGTGCTCACTATTTAATTTCTCTCTGGTTTTTTCTGTCATTTCTGGTTTCACAAGGCCCAGTGGAATGTTTCCTTCCTCCTTTTCCAGAGTTTGGCTGTCACCAGCATCTCCAACTGATTTCTTTTATTAAAGCTCCCTTCCAGGTAATTAGAACCTGGAAGCTTGCACTGACACTGGAGCTGGTGGGAATTGTGCCTGCCCTCTGCAGGCATTGCATGGCTGGCTTACCACATGCACAGTCTCTGTACAGGAGATCAGCTCCTGCAGCTCAGCAGGAGCTGGATCCCTTCTCCCCATGCTGGAATGTGCCTCAGGCAATGCCCCCTCCTCACCCGCCTGTGCCCCAGATGTTTCACTCTCAGCACAGAAGTGGGTCATATCAATATTTCCCAGAGACATTAAGGGCATTTTTCAGAGCTGAATCATGTTCTATTCTGGTCACAGTTGTCCTCTCTGCAGCCATTCATTTTTCCATGCTGTCAGAATAAGGGAAGTAATATTTATTCCCCATCGTGTTCCCCTTACCAGTACTTCTATTTTTGCTGGTGGCACCATTCGATTTTAAGGGGCTTTAATAGATACCTATTTTAGTAACTTTTCTTTCTCCACTAAGACCTGGGCTGACTTCATGAAGACTAATTACCGCTTGCCTTCTCAGGAGCTCAGCATCACATTTGTTTCAGAGGTGACTGCTAATGACCTGCCAAGTGTCACATTGGCTGAATTTAACTTTTGTCTGACTTGGAAGAAAAGCCTTTCTCTTTTTCCTGAGCAATAAAATTGATCGAAAATAGCTCTGCTTTCAAGACCACCCTAAAATGAGAATAATCACATTCATGCAGAGCCCAAAGGATGCCTGGCCCAGCAATTCAATTCTTCTCTCTCTCTCTTTCCTAGACCCATGGATTTAACCAGCATAAAGAGAAGGCTGTCAAACGGACAGATTCAGTCCACGATCCAGTTCCAGTGTGACCTCATGCTCATGTTCCAAAACGCAGTGATGTACAACAGCTCCGACCACCATGTGTTCCACATTGCTGTGGAGATGCAGCGAGAGGTTTTGGAGCAGCTGCAGCTTTTGGCTGAAGCCTTTCTCTGCTGCAGGGATATGCTGGAGTCAGGGAGAAGGTAACAAGCCACGTCTGAGGTCACTTTCCTCTGGAGCAGTGTAGTCTCTGTGGCTCAGGATGTGCCGGTCTCGGGCCGTGTGCTGCCATGGCCCCGGGCAGAGCTCGTCATCCCCGGTGGTGGCTGCTGGGTCGATTGCATAAGGATCAAAGCAGTTTCTTTTGAGGGGCACCACGTTGGAAGCCTCCTGTTTAATTTGTGAGAAGCAACAATGTAGCTCTGCAGGTCGAAAAGTGTACCGAGGTGAAATACCAGTGACAAAATCTAGTTCGTGGCCGGTGGGATGAGCCGGGCACAGCCCACGTGGGGCGGCTGCACCGCGGGGCACAGCGGCCACGGCCGGGCCTGGGGGCACCGAGCGGCCCCAGCACCGCCCACACCCAGTAAAGGCCTGCGCTGAAGCTTGTCCTGGCGTGTCTGACTCGGGGACTGGGGCCGGGGCTGGGTCTGGGGCCGGGACTAGGACTGGAGTCGGGCCTGAAATTCGAACTGTGGCTGGGGCGGAACTGGGATGAGTCGGGATTGGGACTGGGACTGGAATTTGAACCGGGACCAGACTGGGACTGGGACTGGAGCCGGGGCGGAGGGCGGGGCAGTAACGGCCGCTTCCCATTGGTCGTCGCAGCCGTCGCTCGACGCAGCGCGGCAGCCGATTGGCTGGTGGACCGCGCGCAGCCGCGTGTCCCGCAGCGGATGTGCCGGGCCCGACCATGGCGCGGGACAAGCCCGAGGCGGCCGCCGAGGCCGAGGCGACTCCCGAGCGCTCGTACCAGGAGCAGCTCAACTTTCTGAACCCCATCGCGCAGCCGCTCGCGTCCCGCAAGCTCACGCGGAAGCTTTACAAGTGCATTAGGAAAGGTACGGCGGGGCCGGGCCGGAGCATGGCGGCCGCGCGGTGCGGACCCTCACGGCGTGGTTCTTTCACAGCTACTCGCGCTGTGTTTCTCTCTCAGCCCCTCACACTGTGGTTCTCTTGCAGCGGCCAAGCACAAGCAGATCCGCCGCGGTGTAAAGGAAGTGCAGAAGTTCATCAACAAGGGCGAGAAGGGGTAAGTGCAGCCCCGGCCCCGCGGCCTCGCCAGCCCAGGCCGGACACTGACACGGCTGTCCCCGCAGGATCGCCGTGCTCGCTGGTGACACGCTGCCCATCGATGTGTACTGCCACATCCCCATCATGTGCGAGGACAGGAACCTCCCCTATGCATACGTCCCTTCCAAATCGGTGAGTGCTGGGGCTGGGGCAGAACCAGCCCCCGTGAGGAGTCCAGGCTGTGACTGCGGCCATCCTGGGGAGGTGCAGATCCGGTGCCCTAGTACAGAACCTGGTGCTTGTCCCTGGCCAGGGCACAGAACTGACGTGGGGGAGGTGTAGGAGCGTTTCACTGTGGGATCACAGAACGGTTTGCCATGATCGAGGGCACTGGGGAAACCCTGGAACAGACCCAGGACAATTTTTTCCTCAATTGTGAGCTGGGACCAGCAACCTCCTTGTAGGCTGGAAGTTGGGAGAGATGATGACTTTGGAGCTTCAGCATTGGAGAAGGAGCATGGCATGTGAGCCAAGTGCCAGCCCCTTGTGCCAGGTGCCAGCCCAAGGCTTTGCTTCCAGCTTGTAGGAGACAAGCTGGGAAAAGGACTTTTGAACCCAGCAGGGATCCAGAGGGCTTGGGGTTGATGGCCTGGCAGGGAGAGCTTCCCTGCATTAAGACTGGGACATGCAGTGAACTGTTCCTGAGCCTCTGCCCTTGGGAAGGGACCTGGCACCCCACAGCCTCACTGTTCCCACAGGACCTGGGAGCTGCAGCCGGCTCAAAGCGCCCAACCTGCGTCATCATGATCAAGCCTCACGAGGAGTACCAGGAGGCCTACGACGAGTGTCTGGAGGAGGTGTCTGCCCTTCCTCTGCCACTGTGAAGAGCCAGGCACGGGCTGTGCCCTGCAGGGCCAGGACAGGTCCCTGTCCCCCTGGCCAGGGGCCGTGTGGCTGTTTGTGGGGACACTGCCCAGAGCACTGACTTTGGGGGTAGGGAGCACTGTGGGGATGAATAAAGGTGTTTGTGGGTTTGTAGGACGTTGTCCTGGTGCTCAGGGCAGGAGGGTTGGGGGGTCCACTTCTGTGTTAAACTGCTCCAGGAGCACCACCTCTAGCTGTACCACAATGCCCTGACTGGTTGTGCCACCCTGACATGGCAGTTCTAGGGCAGGGCCCCCACTCTGGGAAGGCCCAGGCAAGCCCACAGCCCCCCACCCACGCAGCCAAAATCCCCCCAACCCTGAGGGAAGAAGAGGCTGGGAGAGAGAAATACAGGTTTATTGCAGGAACAGGATGTGGGGCCAGGCCTGGCCTTCATGTGGCTCTGCTGTTACAGACATGAAGCAGGGCTCCTTCCTTCCAGCACCCTGCAGCTCCCCCAGCTCGGGCACATCCCTGCCCACATGCCCCCAGTCCTTTTTCCCACCCCAGTTCCTCCCAGTGCATCAGGGCACCAGTTCCTATCCCTCTTTGCACAAGGCACTTGCCCCTCTCAGCCCAAGGGAAGCTGCATCAACCACCTCCACTGCAGAGCAGCCCCACGCTGGGGACATGGGCAGCCCCAGCAGAGGTGCTGGGGCAGCTGCCCCCTCCCAGAAGTACTAGCACTTTGGTCAGGGTTTCCTCCTCTGTCTTCCCAATGGCACCAGCAGCTCCAGGGCCCTGCTAACAAGGTGACCACTGAGAGCCCCAGATTGAACCCCCACAGCAAGGCAGTGGGGTGAGGGCAGGGTTACAAGATATTAAGTTACTGGGTTTTAGGAACGGGGGCAGCAGAGCAGGAGGGACAGGGAATGTCTTAACAGGGCACTTGGTTTCTGCCCCCATGGCAGAAGGAATCACAGGGCAAATGCTCCTGGAATCAGAGCATGGGGCACATGCAAGACCCCCACCCTGGCACAGATGACCCCCCTGCTCTCCAGAGACCCCCACCAGAAGGGGCTGAAGCTCCCTTGTTGCAATCAGTTCTTCAGCCCAGGGCAGTCCTAAGCAGCCAGTCCTTCTGTACGCCCTGAGATCATCCTGTTGCAGCAGCAAGAGACCTTTCCCCTTCACAGTCCCACTGGCATCCCACCCCTCAGATCTTCGAGGACTCCACTCGCTCGATCCAGGGTGAATCAGTCCCAACATCTCTGGGCTCCGACCGCAGCTGCCGCAGCTCCCGCTCCAGAGCCTGGCTCCGGTGGTACATCTCCATGTAGCTGGCCTGGAGCTCCCGCTGGTACCGCAGCACCTTCTCCTTCTCCTCCTGCCAGGTTTTCCTCTCCAGCTCAAAGTTCATGGCCTGCAGCTGGCCCTGGCGCCGTTCCCGCAGCAGCTCTGCCCACAGCCACTCCACCTGTCGCTCCAGGGGCTCTGCCGTGTCGCTGTGGAGGCCCCGGCACTTGGAGTCATCAGTTTCACAGCCAGGGAAGTCCTGGCACGATGGCATGGGGTCATCACCCAGGGGCATCGAGGTGCTGGACTCTGTGGGACTCTGAAAGGAGTCTGCCAGCTGTGCCAGTTGGGAGTCCCTGGCCTGGACCTCTGCCTTGGCCTCCCGCAGCTGCGTCTTCAGGCTGAAGATCTCACCCAGCTTCTGAGCCATCTCCTCCTGGGTGTCCCGAAGCTGCTGCTTCAGCAGGGAGATCTCCGCTGCCTTCTGGCACACCTGCAAGACACATGAAAGCAGTGAGGAAGGGCTGGGAGAGCAGGGCCCCAAGGGTGGCAGCACCCGAGACTGTCCTCCTGGGAGACCGTGAGCATCACACCTGGCTCATCCCCCCATCCTGCAGCCACAAGTGACACTGGAGCAGGGAACCCCTGCCTCCATCATGGCTTCAAAGCCAGGAGGGCAGCAACAGAGAGGGAGGGAAGGGGGCTCACCTCCCACTTGGTCTCCTCCAGCTTGGGGCTGGCACGCTCGCCCTGGGGCTGCCGGTGCTTGGGCTCCTCACACTGGCACTGCTGCAGGCTCAGCTCCTCCTGCAGCCGCTTCTTCTCCTGCTGCGCCTTGTAGAGCTGCAGCTGCAGCGCCCGCTGTCCGCGCTGTGCCTGCTGCATCACCTGCTGCAGCCGGGCCATGTACATCTGCTTCAGGTCCTCCAGCTCATCCAGCCACAGCCGCTGCTTGTCCTCAAACGCCTGCCAGCGCAGGTGGACAGGGGTCAGAATCTGTAGCCCAGGGATGGACCCCAAAATGTCCCATGATGTTGGGTCTTCCCATGCTTGGGCATTCCCAGTCTATCACCCACCATAGCAGCTCCTTCACCACTCCTTCCACCCAGACATGACTGCCCCACAACCCTGCCCGGGGCACTCAGTGGTGGCCCAGCCCCACAGCTCACCTGTGTGAACGGGTCTTCAGTCTCACTGAGACTCCTCTTGAGCTGCCGCAGCTCCCCTCCTGTCTCCTGCAGCCGGTCCTCCAGCTGCTTCACTGCATCCTCCAGCGAGTAGGAGAACTCATAGGGCGGTGGGGGCTCGCCAGGGCTCTGCAGCCGGCTCAGCGTGGCCATGCTTTTGCAGGACAGGGGCACCTTCTCAGGGGCCAAGGGGTCCCTGGGGCTCCGGGACACCCTGTCCAAGGAGCCCCCAATGTGGTTGATGTGGCCCATGGAGGCGCTGAACTGGCTCTGGGCAGGCTTGAGGCGGGAGCCGTAGGACGGGAAGCTCTGGATGGAGTTATGGCTGGAGTCAGAGGCCTCATCCAGACTGATGGCGTGGAGCAGGTGGGTGCGGAGGGGGCCTTGCTGCGGGGCTGCTGTGCTGCTCTGTGACAACAGCGTGTGCAGGCTGCCATTGCTCTTGGACAACTTCTGCCCCTTGGACGAGGACAGGCCCTGCATGGAGACCAGCCCCTTCCCTGCCACTGCCTTGAAGGCCGAGGGCCTGATACGGCACTGAAAAACAAGAGGAGGGTCAGCATGAGCCCAACAGCCCCCACAGCCAAGGAGAACCCCCTTGCTCCCAACCACATATCCTGAACATCCTCAAATCCCCACATCCCATCCAGGGCAGCATGGACCATTCTGCTCCAGCCTCTTACAGACCAGCATGTATCCCAGAACCCACACAGTGCCCCACAGCCTCACCTTGTCAAAGCGGCCCCGCTCTGGCAGGGAGCTCTTGGAGAAGTCAGCCCCACGGTGATGCTCCCGGGAGCAGCGCTCAGGGGACCGATTCTCGCGATCACTCTCGTAGTCCCTCTTGTAACAGGTGCCCGATGTTTGGTGCTTCCGCTCCGACCGCATCTCCTTCTTGGCCCCATGCAGGTACCCAAAGAGCTCCCGCTGGCTCGGCCCCTTCCGCAACAAGCCATCGGGCTGCCGGAGCCCCCGTGAGCCGCCCAGCGGGGCCCGCAGCTCCAGGGGGGACAGATCCTGCTTCTCCACCAGGCTGCCCACGCTGCCCATGCTGCCAACAACACCGACAGGCTCCGAGGAGAGGTAGGTGCCGAGGACACGGGTGTCGGGCTCACAGGTCACAGGACCCTGTGCTGCTGCCATGGAGAATTAGAGAAAAGCCCAGTACCAGCACTGCCAGGGGAGAGACAGAGTCAGTGACACCAAGCAGCCAGGACTATGAAACCTCTGGCATCTCCCTTCCCAGCCAGCCCCAAGGACTCCCCCGGGCCTCCTGGCACTGGGACAGACACACCACGTCCCGTGCAGCTTCCTGGGGGAGCCGGACAAGGGGGTGCCAGGGTGCAGCACACACTGGGGCGGGGGCTCCCAGCTGCTGCCCCCACCATGGTGCAGCGCCTTCCTCCCACACCCAGCCCCACCTCCCGCCCGCGGCCGGGGCTGCCACCAGAACAGGCACCTGCCGCCCAGCCAGGCGGGCGAGTTCAGGAGCCGGCAGCACCTGCCTGGGCCTGGCGCCAGCCTCAGCCCAGCAACACCCGCCCCCCGCCGGGACCTCTGAGTCCAGACACCCTCTGGAGACCTCCCCAAAATGCCCCTGGGGATGCCCATCAGCTTAGCCTCCCTTGGGTGCACAGGGCACGGGCACCTTTCCAGCACCACGGGGACACTTCAAGCACAGCATGGGCTCCTGCACCTCGCAGGGCGAGCTCCACGCAGCCCCACTCCATCCACAGGCATTTCCACCCCAGCACCGGGCAGGGTTGAGGCAGCCACAGCCCAGCTGCTGTGTGCGTGCTGGGGACCCCGTGGCCGGACATGGCGCGAGAGCGGTGGGAAGGGGCAGGATGCTGACGGGACAATGCCGCTTCCTGCGCAGGTGGCCGGAGGAAGAAAGATGAGAGGATGCCTTCGGCTCCCCAGCGCTAGGGAGGGGGACGATGGCCTCGCACCAGCGCAGGGGACACAGCGAGCGTGGCAGGGGCGAGGCACAGCCCCCAGCACGGCTCCCAGGCTCGCCGAGGGCTTCGGGGCCGGGTTACACCCAGGAAGCTGCCCTGGTTCTCAGCACCACGCGCCGGGTAAACAAACACCCCGGTTTTAATTGCTGCCACGCACAAACCTGTCTGACAGCTCCCGGCCTGTGCTGTCACCTCCCTCTTTGAGCCCAGCACCTGCTTCAGGCATCGGCACCCCACGAAAGGCACCAGGGATGGACCCTCTGGAAGGATCTGGCATGTCTGCGGTGCCACCGGGCGTGCACGGGGATGGGGGCCATGGATGTTCCCACGGCGGTGCGGCGGGGGAGTAGATGCTTATCCAGCCCCCGGCACTGGGGAGCAGCTCGGCCGAGCCCCGCAGCGGCTCCTCCCGGCACAGGTGGCCGAGGAAGTAGGTCAGGTTGTGGGAGGTTTGGGAAACGCCGGGGGAGCCCAAAGGTGTCCCGCCTGGGGCAGGGAGGGGATCACCCTCCAGGCGGAAAAACACCGGTCCGGCCAGCCTGGCTCCTTCAAGATCTGCTCCCAACCCCGGCCGTGCCCAGGCAGGATACTGCCACAAACCCTTTCCCTTTCCCACTCCATGCAGGAGGGAACGGCGGGGTTGTGCGGGGGTGCTGCGGGGAGGCGAGCGCGGGTCCCCGCACAGCCCCCCTGCGCCTCCCGCAGCCCCGCCGGAATTTCCGGCACGGGGGAAGCGGAGGGGGCGGTCGGTGCCCGGGGCCGAGCCCGGGACAAAGTCCCGCTCGCCGGGGCGCAGGGGGAAGGGGGATGGGGCAGCCCGCAGCCCCCCGGCCCCACACTCACCATGCCGGCGGCGCTGCGGTTCCGCACGATCCTCTCCGCGCTCCTTCCCTCGTCGCGTTTGAACGCGCCCCTCGGCCGCGGCCGCGCGGGGCGGCGGGCGGGGCCGGCACCGGCAAATCGCGGCGCGGGGGCGGTGGGACGAGAGGGGCGGGGAGGGTGAGGAGGAGGAAAGAAGAGGAGGAGGAGGAAGAAGGGGGGCGGCCCGGCCGTGCCTACGAGTGGGGCGGGGCAGGAGGGGCTGGCTGCGGGTGGCGCCGAGCGCTCCTTGCCCAAACCCCCCCCCCCCCCTCCACCAAACCGCGGGGAGACCCCCACAAACCCCCTCCAGCTACAGCAGTGCCAGTCGGGCTCCGGTGGCTCTCAGCGTGGTGCGGAGCTCGTATTGCCTTGTATCGCCCAACGAGGGTGGAGAGAACTGTTTTGCTTCGTACCTGCGGAGTGGAGAGGGGTCTCAGCACCGTGGGACAGTCCCTGCATTCTCCTCTTGCAGGACAAACCCGTGGCCCCGACTCGCAGCACCCATGGGTGGGCAGGAGCCCCACAAACCGCCGGGGTTCATGGTGTACCCCCACCTGCCCCAGCACCTGGCCTGGCGCCAGCGAGACGCGACACGTTCCATCCCTCTGAATCACCGCTGCCACATCTTGGCCCGAACCCGGTTTTGTCACTTGCCACCCACTGCAGCGTGGCAGCCGCCGGGAGCGGGGATCCCGCCACGGGTTGGACCCGGTCACCGGCGTCCCAGCCTCCTCGTGGAGCAGAACACCTGCAGCAGCCCCGCTCCGTCCCCACGCGTGGTGCCCGTCCGTCCCTGGAAAGGGTTCGCGCCGCACCGTCCGCAGATTGCGGGACGCGCGTACCCGGCATACCCGCACCCCGGGCGCCGCTCGCTGCCAGCTCCCCCCGCCGCACACCCGAGTCCTCAAGCTGTGCTGCCAGTGCTCTCCCACACACACACACTGTCCCTGGTCCCCGCTCGCCGGGCTGACATGCTGACAGTGTCCTCGGTGCGCTGCCAAGGCACGCTTTGCTCCCTCCGGCCCCAGCCTCGCTGCTCCCCACCGCACGCCGGAGTGGCAGCACATGTGGGCTCGGAATAGGCTGGCCCTTCCCAACTGTGCCATTTCCCATCGTGCTGGCACCAGGAATGTGTCTGCGATGCCCCAGCCCTCTGCCTGGAGCTCAGCCATGAGCGGGGCCCTACCGGCAGCCCGCGGGGACAGGCATCATCCCACGGGGCTTGAACCGGGCAGGTTCCAGTGATGCCGGGCTGACTGCAACGGGTGCTGGTCATAGCCGCACCTCTCCTTCCCGTCTGCCCCGTTTCCTGCTCCACTGTGCCCCGAGCACGTCTCCCTGCGATTGGATTTCCTCAGGGCTCTGAGGGCCCCTGCGTGGGACACTCCATGACCCCTTCTCTGAGTAGAAATGCTCCTGCCTTCCACCAGCTTTTCCCCAATCCCTGCTCTGCTCACCTTGCTCCCTAACACTCCCCACCGTGAAACTACAGCAATTTCATGTTTCCACCTGCAAACAGCTCCGGAACCATCCGGTTTAGAACAATTCAGCAATAAAAGCCACCAATTGCTGTGCCTGCAGCAGCCCCCACACAGCCTCACTGGCAGTGATTGGGACCCCAGAAGGGGGGTCGCAGAGGGGCAGGGCTCAGACTCCAGGGCCCTCTCTGCCCCTGAGCATACTGATGCTCTCCTCAGGGTTGCTGAGAGCATGAGAACGCTGAGAGGCCTCCGGCTTGGCTCTGCAGGGCTCCTGGGACAGCAGGCAGGGTGTTATCCATCTGCAGGAAGGCAATGGGGAAAAACTTCATCCCCTCATGCTGGGCTATTCCGATATCGAAGTGCGTGGGGGGAGTGGAGCTGAGCGACCTCCAAGTCACATTCAGTGCTATAAAAGGAAGCCGGGTCTCCAGCATGGCACCTCTTCCACACAAGCAACCGGAGGATGAGGGGGCTGTGAGCAGAGCTGTGAAATATCTGCCAGGCAGCAGGAGAGGAGCCTGTAGCGCTGAGCAAAGTGCGAGGTGCACATATGCTCTGTTTCTGCACAGCTACATCTCCATGAAACCTGCCTGAAATTGTGTCATCTATTTTGAATGGTGTATAGAAATGCTTTGATCTGCCTCTGCCAGCCCTGGCTGTGGCACCAGGAAGTTGCTGGTAGCCAATCCCAAAACCTGCACCACAGAGAGACAGGAGTGGGGCTGCTGGCTGACATCTCTCTCTGGCTGCCCACAGCGAGGGATGGGACTGGTCGTGGGAACACCTCTGGAGCAGTGCATCAGGTGTCCAAGCCAACCAGCAATCTTCATGCCAGGTGTAAGCACTGCTTTGGGGCCACCGGGCTGGAGAGGCTGATGGGAGCTCTTGGGCAGCACATCCCCACATCACCTCAAGGCTGGGCCTGCCCCTTCCCTGATGCAAAGCAACATAACCTGAACCTCGACCCCTGTCTTGGAGACAGCCCCACTCACACCCCATCCAAGGGCTTCAGACTCCTCTCCTAGCTCCAGAGCAGCACAGAGAACAGATGGCACCAGATCTCTCCAGACACCCCTTCCCACAGCCCCTACACAGTACACGACCCCCTCACTTGGCTCTGATGCTTTTGCCTCCCTCATCCCAGCATTCTTCCCCAGAGCTGCTTGTCTTCCTGGGATGGCAACAACTTCCGTTTGGAAACGCAAAGCAACCGCTCTGGGAAGCACTAGGCAGGGGATGAGGACAGAAGGGGCCAGGAAACACAGAGGGGTACTGGCTGTTCAACAGGGTCTACACAGCTTGAGGAGGAAGCAGTACCCAAAATATGTGCCAAGATCCCAGAGCCAGCACAGTGCAGGCCCCCACATGACACCATCTGTGAGCCAGCCTGAGCACCCTCCACTCTGGAGCAGCACAGTCCCATCCATCCAGCAGTCCAAGCCTATGGCCAGGCCAGGCTGGTCATGAAGGAGCCCAATGTTGGCAGGGGTCTCCCTTGAGCCTTGTCGGGTATTTCTGCCTCCCTCAACAGATGAGGGTGAGCGGCAGCACCCCAGATATCACAGTACCTGTTCGCTCCCAGCATAAGCAGGCACAAACCAGGTGCTGCTCCACAGCTTCTGCTCCCACCTGGATCTTGACAGCTGGGTCCTGAGAGCATGTGGCCCTCCGCCCCTCCTGCCCAGCTCTACACATCCCACTTCCCAGCAGAAGCTGCTGGTGTGGCTTATTTCTACCAAACTATAACAAATGGCAGCCTCCAGCATCTCTTCTCACCCACTGGAACCTTCCCAGCTTCCCCACCCAGGTCCTTGTGCTGCCACAGCATGGGAGAATCTGGCCTGGTGGTGAGGCAGGGCTGGGTGGGTGGAATGAGCAGGTGGGAGCTGTAGACTGGTCCCCTCACAGACTTGCCTCTCCCTCATACACCAAACCCCACCCCCATTCCCACTTTCCATGGCAGCAACCCAGCCCTGCCTTGCCCAGGGTAGCTCTTGTTATTCCCCGTTGAGGCAGGTTAGGGGCAACCATCCCAATTCCCACACTTTACCCATGCCATCCCTCCAGTTCCACCAGCATTGCAGTGAGCCTGGCAGCCAGTCCTTCCCTGGACAGGGCCAAAGCAGATCCCAGTTCCCTTCAGCACCTCAGGGGAGACAGCAGGCTCTCCAGCCCCCCCGACAGGCTGAGGCAGCACACGCCACAGAAGGCAGGCAAGGAAAGGAGCAGCTCAGCCAGAACTTTCCTCCTCACTCCAAAGAGAGGTCCTAGCCTACAAGTGCTGACATCCAGTAGGACTGCAGATACTTGGGCTCAGGGCATGGCTTAACCACAACCACTTCCTGCAGTGGAGTGACCACAGCCCAGCCCTGGGGGTACCTGGGCAGCTGGAACACACACCATCTCGCTCGGAGCCCATTTCAGACTAGGTCAGCCTCTGTACCAGAGCAGCTCCCAGCTTGCCTGTCACACAGAGCACAGGCAGGGTCAAGCCAAAACAAGTGTGCTGAAGCCAGGAAGGTGAAGGGAGCAGGAAAACGAAGGGATAAAGCACAGCCCAGGGCATTCATAACTCACAAATACCCTGATAGCTCTTTATTGTCCTCTGAGCTGGGTGGCAGCTCAGGCATGTCCAGCACAGGAAAACCACCTCCTGCATCTGTCCTGGGAGGCAGCACCAGTGCTCAGAGCAACACCACCGAGTTTCACTCTCAGCCTCTTCTGTTGGTCCCAGCAAAGCCCAGTTCTTGGCCTCATCTGCTCCTCTGTGTCTCACCAGCACTGCCATGCTCACCCATTGTCAAAATCCTGCCTGCTCCAAGCAGCTCTACGGCAGTCCTGGAGTCTTGGCAACAGCACAGCACACAGGACTGGCACACAGGGATGGGCTCAGCCAAACGTGCACCAGGGGGTCTCATTTGTGTCACAGTCCAGCAAGATATTAAGGACGGTGCAAGGGGCTCCTGCCACGTTCAGGTCTGTCCGTGACTCGATTCGGTACCTCATGTTGTTCAGACCTCCCTCCCGATCCACCTTAAACTGTTCCTGGGGAAAAGAAACACTGTTCAGCTCACACTGGAAGGGGAAGCACCCAGTGCCTGGGAAGGGAGTACAGAGCTGGCAGGGGAAGACGTGAGCAAGGAGGGCTCAGAGCACATGGTGATCACAACCCCAGCCTCCCGCAGTTCCCCTTGACCAGAGGTCTCACATGCTTCTGTGCAGCAATGCGCTTTTGGTCTCTCTTCCTCCATGCTGGGTCATGTAGGTGCTGGAAAGTCTCGTATCCAGTTGTGATTCCAGAAGGACGACGAATCTGGGAGAACACCAAAGCTTCTGTAAAGCCAGTGCAAAACTTCTGCACCTGCTGCTGGAGCATCGAGTGCAGGGCAATTCCCTCAACCTGGGCAGCCACAGTGGGGTCCAGGTGGAGAGACAGAAAAACGGGCAATTTCAACCCAGGAGGTCATGGACACCCCTTACCTGGAGACCAGCTCCTGTGATACGTCGGTAAAATTCATCGTCCTCCCGTCCCCAGCCCCAGAAGCGGTTGGACATGCCATTGCACTGGAATGAGAACAGCACCATACCAGCCAAGGTCCAGCACAGTTCCATGGCCTCAGAGGTGCAGACATCAGCAGCACAAGCCCTGAGCACCTGCACAGCCTCCCCTCTGTGCCCCCCCCAGCTCAGACCACAGGCTCTGTCCCCAAACCATATCGACTCCTTTCCCTGCTTCCCAAGGACGTAGCACAAAACTGTTCACCATCATAATGTTTTAGCCCCTGCCCCAAAGCATCCAGAACGTCCCACCCACAAGCTCACCAACTCGTAATGCTGCTTGGTGAGCAGCAGGATGCCGCCCACGTAGGTCTTGTAGTGGTAGAGTGGGTGCAGCTCCGGGGATGCCACGTGGAAGGGCCCTGCCTCTGGGAAGCTGTAGTCCAGGTGCTCGTTGAGGGGCAGGAGGTCGACATCATGCATCGCAATGTAGTCAGTGTCGTTGCCACTCTCTAGGAAGCCCACGTTGATCAGAGATGCCCTGTTAAACCTGGCACAGAATCGGGGCTCTCAGTGCCACACACAGCAGCCACTGTCCCTTCACAACCCTCTGCCATACCCCTCAATGCTCAGTATCTGACTAGACCCCAAAAAGGGACACACAAACACAACATTCCCTGTCCTGAAACTTCATCCCTGCTTCTCCATGCAGAGTGAGTGGGGACAATCAACATTTCCTTCTTTGAATTTCAGAGTCCCCACATGTTTGCTGCTGAAGACCTGTCACTCTGGGGAGAGAGCCTAAATACTCAGGAGTAGAGAATTCCATGATTCTTGCCAAGGAAGAGGGAAGCAGAACACCTTTTTTACCTCTCTAAGCTGGAGAATGAGCAACTGTGAGAAGAGCACCATACCCTGCCCCGATGTCCCACTGCCCTGACCCTGCTTATCTATGAGACCCTCCTATCACTCAGCAGGGACAGAGCTTCGGGAAGGGCCCCTGGGCATAGGGAGACACTACCTGAAATGATCAACCTGGTTGAGGATGAAGATGTGGTGACGGATCTTCTTCTTGCTGAGGAAGCGGTGCATGTAGGGCACGAAGGTCAGCAGCTCCTCGAAGCGCTCTCGGAACGGCACCAGGAGCGCCAGACGGTGCGGGCCCCACGACGACTCGTCCTGGGCCGGCTGGAGCGGGGCGGGGGGCGGGCAGGGCTGGCGGGGAGCCCCCCGGTCCTGCCCGCCGGGCACCGGCCCCTCGCCCGAGCAGCTGAGCTGGAGCCAGAGCAGCGAGGCGAAGCCCAGGAGCAGCGCCAGGAGGAACAGCGGGAAGGCGGACAGACGGCCGGGGAAGAGCCGCGGGAGCGGCGGGGACCTGGGGCAGGGCGCGGGGTCAGCGGGCGACGGGACCTCCATCCTCATCCCCACCCCCATCCCCGGGCGGCGGGACCCCCATTCCCATCCCCGGGCGGCGGGACCCCCATCCCCATCCACGCCGCGCCCCGCGGTGCTGCCCCAGCCCGTGTGCCCCCCCGGGCTCACCCCCCGCCGCGCAACCGGAGCGCGTCCCTGCGGCGGGCCGGGCCCATGGCCCCGCCGCCCGGGGGACACGCTGGCTGTGCCCGCGGCTCCCCCCGCTGCCCCGGAAACACGGCCCCGCTACCCTTCCGCCGGCGGAACGGGGCGGGACGGGGGCGGGACCGACCGGCGAGCGCATCCCCGCGCTCCTGGGCTCTCCTCGGGGAACTGCAGGGACATTCCCCCTACCATGGCGCCTCCCGGAAGATTCCGGAGAACACAGACCACCCACTCCCTCCTTCCTCCCCAGTTCCTTCGGTACCCTCCCAGGATTGCCTCGCCACCAAGCTGGGATCCACGCCGGGAAAAGCATCCCTCCACTTCCAACTCGTTCAGCCACGCCCCACCCGCGCTTCCCGTCCTCCCTCCAAGCAAAGTCCCCCTCTCCCCTCTCAGACAGAGCCAGAGCCACAGGTGGTGTCAGTCCTTTAATGCCCCACTCGCAGCCCCCTCCCCACAGCCCCTCACATTCACACCTGCCCCAGGCAGCACGGCAAGTCCCAGCTGGCAGGGGGAGCACTGGAAAAACTGGGGAGCGACCTCCAGGCTCCCCTACTACAGCTCTGGGGGTGCACAGGGCATCACCCTCCTTGGGCCAATCCACTGAAGGCCAAGGGCCGGGCAGGGGGTTACAGCCAAACAGACAGGTAAGAAAATACTTCTGGTATTTCTCAGAAACAGCATTTAGAAACCACAGTTTTTACAGCTCCCCATAGAAAAGATGGGTTTGGGCATAGGTGTTCCACTAGTAGAAACGCTTATTCCGCTCCTGGCGTTTCTGGAAGACCACGGCTCCCACCACGGCGCAGACGATGATGCCCAGCAGTGCACAGAGCAGGAGCAGGAACACCTTCCAGCCTGTCAGTGGCCCACTTCGGAAATTCCCCGTTGGATCATCCACGTTGTCTGTAAGGGCAAGAACAGCTAAAGGGACTGACCCAAGCTCAGTGTCTCATAGAGTCACAGCTCCAACATCAACATTCCAATCCCCAGGGAAGGTCTTTGAAGCCCATGGACTCACCTTTGGGGGATTTAAGGAGGCTGACGCTTGGCTCGATCTTGGTCCAGTCAACAGTCTCATCTTCTGCAGGGTGTTCCACCATGAGCTGGAACAGCTTCATCGAGATAATGTCGTGATTGTCTGGGAACAGCCATGAGCACCAAACGCTGTCAGAAGCTCTGAGGGATGTCCAGGCACTCAGCACCCCTCAGACCCTGCTCTGCCACATCCAATCTCCTTGCTTCTCAAGCCACCCTCATCCCCAGGTATCAAACTGAAATCCAAGACATTCCTTGGCTCTCAGCTGCCTCCTTCCCCCCGGCCACAGGTCCCTACTCGAGAGGGTTGCAAGAGCCAAGTGAGTAATTTGGGGAAAGGAGGCCATGGAAGCTATCCAGTGCATCCACAGTGTTACAGTCACAAAATCACAGAATATTTGGGGTTGAAAGGGACCACAGGACATCATCTAGTCCAACCCCTCTGCCAAGGCAGGATCACCTAGTCCAGGCTCCAACCACAACATGTTACCCTGATCAAAGCCCTCTCTCACCAGACAGATCTCCAGTGCCAGCAGAAGCACCAAAGAAGTAGCCGGTTGGCAGCTGCACCCCCGCAATGTCAATGCAGTTCTTCCATTCATTCTTGTCTTCCACATCAGTCATCACCTGCAAGACCAAGGCAGGGTCACACCAGGAATGCTCACACTACCCTGCAGCTTTTTTGGAGCTGGAGCTGCTGGAGAGGCAGGAGGATGAGCCTGGAAAACCATCTCCAGGTCACTTACTGCTCCAGCAACCTCTCCTCTGAGCCCTGCCCCCACTGAACGTGCAGGACCCCCCACAGGTGCTCGGCGGGTCTCACCGTGAGCCGGCCCCGGGAGTACCGGATGGCCAGGAAGGTGTCGTGGTTCTGGTTGCGCAGGTCGGCCGAGCACCCGGCCAGCTCCGTCCAGCGCCCGTCCTTGCTGTGGTCGTAGGTCAGGGAGCCGTTGTTGACCATGGCTGAGATGTAAGGGAACACCCGCTGTGGGGGCACAGACAGCAGCTGCTGAGGGCTGCACAGACACAGCCAGCATGTCCTGAGAGCAGGATGGGAGCACAGCACAGCAACACAGCCGTGGATAGGTATGGAGCACAGGACCATGGAATCATGGCTGCTTTTCCACATAAAGCTGCTTTTAAACTGCACCAGAGATTGTTTGCCTAAGCCAATACTCCATTTCTGACCTTCATATCACAACCTTCATTTTGTGGTTCTTTGAATAAGCTCACCCTGTACTGCGTGGCCAGGGCAGAGACAGCCTGAGATTCGCACAGTGGCTGGAGAAAAATCAGAGAATCATTGAGGTTGGAAAAGACCTCTGAGATCATCAAGTCCAACCCAGGACCCATCACCACCTTGCCAACCAGACCAGAGCACCGAGTGCCATGTCCAGTCATTCCCTGAACACAAGAAGCGTAAGAACAGAGCACTAGACCCAGCAAGGGCAGGAATCCCACATGAGCACCAAAACCACACACAGGGCTTTGTAGTCAGTACATTTCACACACCAGGAGACGCCAACTGGAGGCAGGAATTCACCTCCCATGAGCACCAAGGTTAAAGGGAGATGGGTCATTTCCAGGTGCTTTATGGCTGAAGCATCACATTTTTGGTGGTACAGGCCTCAAAGCACAGCTTTGTTTTCTGACTGTGCCATCATGAGATCTACAAACACAGAGCAGGATGAAAGAAAAAAAACCCCAGCCGCCATGGGACTGATTTGTACTGTGACCACAAGGAATTCTGGAGCAAAGAGCAAGCCCAGGAGTTCCTTTTAGAAACAAGCAGGTTGCAAAGAGAAAACAAGACCAGAAACATCATGGAATGAACAATCAAAGCACAGAGCTCAGGAAATGACACTCAGGATGAATATTAACAGGTGGTGCTTAGTTTACACCAGCCCTGTTCCCACTCTCATGTCCAGAAAAAAAAGTCTGGGAAACACCTGTGTAGCCAACGAGAAAGGACTTTCTTATCACCATAAATGCACATATAAACTCTTCCCTTTACCAGCTGCCAGGACAGGAAGAGCAGACCATGCTCAAGTAAGGAGAAACTTTTCCTTGAACTGGGTGTGAAGCACTTGGAGCAGGAAGGAAACAACCTGCGCAGGCTCCCTGGGCCACTCACCTCTGTCGCTTCATCATTGGGATACGTGTCAAGGAAAATAGCCAGTCCATGAAACTTGTCCTTGCTGCCAAAGACAGGCCCTGGAAAAGCACAGAATGTTGGAGACAGAAGGTTCTGGGTCAGAAATTATGCTCAGAGACTTCTGAGCTGTATGAGCTGTTCACTGCCAGGCAGGTGGATGAGGGCACCTGCTCCCCGGGCAGAACACACAGGACACATCAGCCTGGCCTGGTGAAACCAGGCAGAGGGAACTCGGAGGCCCTCCTGGCCCAGCTGCCTTCTGGGACAGGACACGTGTGCTGCTGACTCGCCGATCCCCGGCACTGACCTGGCACCAGGCGATCCTGCGTGTACCACAGCGCCAGCCCATCCCCGTGCAGATTCTTCTTGCCGGCTCCGTGGATCTTGAAGTGGACGTGGAGCTCCCAGTCCTTGAGGAAGCAGGGCTGTGGGAGAGACCCCAGCGGTGTCAGGAAAAGAGCCGGGAATGGCGGCGGGGCGGCCACGGACCCCCACCCGTCTCGGCCCAGGCTCTCACCACGTGGTTCCAGATGGAGCCCTCCCGGCTGCGCTCGTCGGGCGTCAAGCGCACATACTGGCTGGTGACCATGGTGCTGCCCTGGAAGTCCCACAGCGGCATCGCGGCAGAGCCCGCGCCTGCAAAGGGGCGAAGCGAGCGCGGATCAGCCCGGGCGCTCTCGGGGCGCACGGTGCGTCTGCCCGGCCCTGCGCTCACCCTGGTACGGCTTCATGAGCGAGTGCTCCCGCTTCAGGTGCTCGCTGTTGCCATCCGTGAGCTCGGCGAGCGCCAGGCGCAGCCCGACCAGCGCCAAAACCAGCGCGACCGCCACCACCAGCCCGCCCGCACCCGCCGCCATGCTCCGCTTCCGCCTTCCGGCGCTCCGCCCGACCCCGCCCCGCAACCGCGACACCCAATCAGAAACCCACACACCGCCGAGGTCCCGCCTCTGCCAGTGAGTGGCAGGCGTGTCCACCTATGGTAGAGGAGGGGGCAGGGCCACAGGGGGCGCGGCGCCCGCTGCGCTGCGGGAGGCGGGAGGAGGAGGCCGTGTGTCCTCCCGGCGCGTACTGCGCGTGCGCCTCTGCGCGGGGTATGCTGGGAGATGTAGTCTCCGTTGCATCACCCTGGGGCTGGTCACGTGTGCGGCTCGTGCTGGCCGCTGGACACGTGTCCCGCCCCGATGGAAACGGGAACGGCGCCGGGAATCGCCCCAGGAATGGCCTCGGGAACGGCAACGGCCCTTAGAATTGTCCCAGGAACAGCTCCAAGAACAGCTGCGGAGCAACCCTGAGGGCCTCGGTGGGCAGCGGGAAGCACAGTCCGGGCGGCACGGGAAGGACTGGCCGAGGCAGCGCGGAGGTCACAGCACTTTATTGAGGCCGCAGGGCCGCCCCCCGTCCCATCTCCGTGGTGGCCAGGGCGGAATCCCTCAGCCCTCCCGCATGAGCATCTTCAGCGGGGCGATGGCAGCCCTGGTTTGGAGGCGTCTGGGACAACGCATGGCCCAGGGGCTCTGGCAGAGCAGCCCCTCAGCGGCACACAGGGAGTGGCTGCAGCCAGGACGGGCACGGGGCAAGGAAAGCCCCCCGCGGGTGACTGCCCAGCCATGTCCTCGCTGTCTTCACGCTTGTCCCGGGCCCTGTGCACACGTGGGAACTCCTCTGGCCAGCAAGAGATGCTGGACGGAGGCTTTCCCGAGCCAGCTGCCACGGCTGGGGCAGCGCCCGCCCCTCCTGCGAGAGCACAGGGGAATGGATACACACTCCTCGGCTGGCTGAGGGTGTAGCCAGTGTCGTGGTGGGTGCCCGGCGTGCCCCGGACAGTGTATGGTGGAAGCAGCCCCTGCAGGGTGTTCCAACAGTGTGGAGTTACAATTCCTGGGCAGGTTCTTGTGCCGGAGGTGTGCAAGCGCTTGACATGGTGGGATGTGCTTCCCCTCCAACAGCATGGGGGCTGCAGCAGGGTCAGGAGCTATGAGGAGCCCATGGAAGCCCAGGAGGCTGAGAGAGGAGAAGCCAACTGATTAGTGGAAGACTGCGTGGGAAAATCATCTGAGCATGGCAGTCTGAAGCTCAGGACCCAACAGAGCCTTGTGGGGAGCTGAGGGACCAAGGGGGTTGGCCGTGGTGTAGAGACCTGCAGCTCAGTCCCGTCTGGCACTTCGCAGCTCTCACTTCTTTCTGTTCATGATCTGGCTGGAAATCCAGTTCATCCCATCCTGGAGCAAAGAGAGGTTGTGAGCATAGCCCCAAAAGCATAGCAGGCCCTTGGGTCCTCTCCCTCCTCTACAGAGCCCCCATCTCTACCTGCACTCCTTCCCCAGACAGGGCTGAGCAGGCCTGGATCTGCCACTCCCGGTCCCGGTAGGTGTGGAGATTCAGCCCTTCTGCGATTTCATCTGCAGGGGCTGCAGTCACCAGGTCCTGTTTGTTGGCAAACACCAGCAGTGGGACCCCCATGAGGGACTCTTCCTCTGTAAGCTCTGCCAGCTCCTGCCAAGAGAGAACCTTCTCCCAGGGCTGCTGTCCTCACTGGAGCTGCCCTTGGTGGGCTGGACACCTCAGCCCACAAAGTGCCTGATCCCCTCTCTCTTATTGCAGGTAAAGAAGCTCTGAGGTCTTGACATTCCGAGGGAGAGATGTGCCCCCCTGAAGCTCCACAGGCCCAGGAGCCACATGCAGGGCTACCTGAGAGGTGAAGTATCCCCATCAGTGAGAGCCATGGGCAAAGGGCACCTGCAGGAGGCTGCTGCCAGTCCCACGCTCTCTGGCACACCCACAATGCTGTCTGGTGCCAAAACAGCTGAGGCTGTCACTGGGAGTCTCACCTTCCCATCTCAGAGCTTGATTGCCAGAGTCTGTAACTGAATTTGCTACTTGTAAATCTTTGACTGTATCACTAACCTGGTGCTGGGGAAGTGGGATGAGGGCTGGCAACTCAGGGGTCACTCTCGCCTGGGGGAGAGTCACCCCTGTGCCAGGTACCCCTCAGGCAGCACACTGGGATCAGAGGAAGCTGCTGGGCACGAATCTGCTATAGAGGGGAATGTCTCTGTCTGCTGAGACTGATCTTGAGGCATTCCCACAGACCTCTGGTGACATCATGGGCCCCCTGCAGCACTGTCCCATGGTTGAGAGCACCCTCGTTCCCTGCTCCTGTCCTCAGGGAGCTGGTCCCAGACAGATCCCAGCCCCAGGACCACACAGCCCCCCTCCCACACCCCACTGGACCCTTGATACCTGCCCTGTCTCCTCGAAACGCTTCTGGTCGGCACTATCAATGACATAAATCTGCAGTGGGGACAAAAGGGATAGTCAAAGGCTTCTTTTTGCCTGGCTGCACAGCCTTTCTGTGGGGCCCACATACCACTGCTGGGGGCCCCACACCGGGGGCACAGATCTCTGCACACAGGGCTGTGGGGGGCTGCCCCACTCACCAGCAGGTCTGTACTGCTCAGATACTTCTTCCAGTATGGGCGGATGGAGCGCTGCCCCCCAATATCCCAGACATTCAGCTTCAAACCATGGGAGTGGACACTCTTTATATTGAAACCCTGAGCAGAAACACAAACCCCAGCATCACCCAAGGGGCAGGTGGGACCTGTCCCCTTCAGCCCCCCCCGCCTGTGGCCCCCAGCAGCACCTACCTGGGTGGGCGTGATGGTGCTGACCTCCTCAGATGCCAAGCGCTTCAGCAGCGTTGTCTTCCCTGCATTGTCCAGCCCCAGCAGGACAATGCGGAGCTCCTGCTCCGGTGAACCCTTCAGCTTCTGGATGACGGAGAGCAGTCCCTGGGGGCACAGGGTGCTGGGTGGCTGCAGAGCACCATCATTTTGGAGGGGGAACTGGGTGCCCTGTTGGCCTTGGGTATCCTGCATCTATGGCCTGAGCAAGCCCCAGGGCTCTGCTCCCAAGGTGTCCAGGCTTGGGGTCGCCCCATGGCAGATCCACAGAGCCTCAATTCCTACCCCTCTGGGTGTGCTATCCCTGCCCTGGCACCTCTGCCAGCTCCTGGGCATGCTGTGGGGATCTGCCAAGGGTAGAGCCCTGCTCTGCCAGCCCAGGCAGCACTGCAGCTGGAAGCTGGTGCTGCACCCCCACCCTGGAGCAGATGGGGTGTCACTGGACCCCATTTACCTTCTGCACATCACCCATGGTCCAGGAGTCGCTCTGTCCCGCAGCACGGCTGGGGAGCTGCCCGGGGCCTGTCCCCGGGGCCTGCCAGTGGCTGCGTGACTGGCACACTCCCCATCCCTGGGGGAGGAAGAGGATTACGGGCTCCAGAATTAGCTGCTGTTCCTCCATTTACCTACAGCATTAAATAATGCCCTCAGCAAATCCCCCAGCCAGCTGTCGCCCCGCCGTCGCCTACCCCTGGGATAAACCAGGTCCCCGTGGGCTGGGGCACTGGAGCATGGGGTGTCCCCCTCCCCACGGGGCCGGGCTCCCACTCCGGAGGGTGCTGTGCCCAGGCACCGTGGGTATGGCCATGCCCTGGGGCACAGGGCTGACACAGCCTCCCATCAGCACCAACGAGCTGCCCCCTCCGAGGGTGACAGGAGGAAATGCTGAGGCTGAAGCTGCCTGAGGCCACGTCACCCACTGCCATCTGAGTGAAACCACCAGGCCCTGGAGCAGATCAAGGGGTGGGCTGTTGGCAGCTGGAAGTTGGAGATGGCACAGGACAGGGGTCCAGAGGGATTTCCCCAGCAGCTCACCCCATCCCACATGCGGTGAGGGGCTTGTTCTTTATCTATGTGGATTAAATACATTAATGAAACAATTCTCTGATTCCGGCATGCTGCAGTTTGGTCCTCAGACCAGGTTTCCTAGCAGAGAGGTTATCTTTGCAGTGAGGACAGTGAGTCACGCACTCTTGGAGAGACATTTTTATTTATAGCTCCCGTTGCAAAGCCAAGCCAAACAACACAGCCTCATTCCAACAAAAGGAAGGGGAGCAGCACAATCACTCCCCATCCCACTGCCAGTCCATGAAACAGTGCAGGATAAAGGGGGAACCTTAGGGGCCACCCTCCACTCTCCCGTGCCTGGAGACCCTACCAGGGCTGTGGCTGCTTATGCCGCACTGCTTTTGTGCTTGCTCACTGTGGGAATGCTTCATTTTTCTCTGCATAGATCTGCACCCAATTTAATGTTAGGGTTCTGCTTTTGATAGGTTAATCACCCACCTTATGTCCTCTTTATTAGCATTTCCCTGAGCGGGTTGCCATGGTGCTCTGCGGTTTATCCTGTACTGTTAGTTACTGAAATTTCCTAACAAATGTCCTAAAATATCCTCCGCTGGTTTGTGGTTGCTGATCAACATGGAACCCCGGCCTTAGGAGATGGGCAAAACTGCTTAGGCATCAGTTTGGTAAGTCCAAGCTGCACGTCCACTGCTCCTCTTTGCCAGGTTCTGCTGGCACAGGCAGCTCTCCCCAGACTCCAGCCCTGGGGACACCTCCAAACCCTGTGTAAGCAGGGCAAGCAGCACCAGGCTGTTGGCAGGGTGTGCTGGGTATGTTGATGCTGCCCTGCCCTTGAACCCTCCTTCCTTGGGGTGATGTGATCACCAAGAGGAGCCCCTTTGGGCTGCCCAGGCCACAAGGATGGGTGGCAGTGGGATGGTGACCCCAAGGCATCAGACTGTGCTGGGAATGGAGACTGGGATGGGGAAGGAACAGGGATGCAGACGGGGATGGAATCACGGATGTGGAGATGCAGGTGACGTTGGGGGCAAGGGACTGGGATGGGGAACAGGATGGAGATGGAGATGGGCAAGGGAACAGGAATGCAGATGGGGATGGAATCACGGATGTGGATGCAGATGGAGATAGTGACGAAGATGGGGATTGAGTGGCATGAGTATGGGGATCGGGACGGGGATGATAACAGCGATGCATATGGCATGGGGTCACGGATGTGGATGCAGATGGAGACGGACAGGGATGCGGCGGCGCCGCGGCGGCTCCTGGCCCGGAGCTGGAGCCTGTGCCCACCGGGGCGGTGCCGGCGGCGAGGGGCGGGAGGGTGGCCCCACTCCCCCCGCTGCGGTCTCGGTTCCCATGGCGACACTTCCTGTGGCAGCCGAAAGCGGTAGTGCCGGGAGCGCCGGGCCGGGCCGGGAGAGCAGCGAGAGCCGCGGCGCCGGCCGGGGATGCTGCGGAGCCGC
Source organism: Pithys albifrons albifrons (assembly GCF_047495875.1). Lineage (NCBI taxonomy): Eukaryota > Metazoa > Chordata > Aves > Passeriformes > Thamnophilidae > Pithys > Pithys albifrons. The sequence goes on from NC_092472.1 coordinate 11,197,849, forward strand.
GGGCCGCGCCGGTAGCGCGCCGGGCCCGGCGGAGCCAGGGATGCAGGGCAAGGGCAAGCTCCTGGTGGTCCACAACGGGCGCATGGTGAGTGCCCGGGACGCCGATCTCCGTCCCCTGGGGCGCTGGTCTCCATTCCGTGGGGCTGCCCCGCCCGGCGGCGCGGTGCGGAGCTGGGTACCAGGAGGGCAGGGGGTGCGTGAGGCTGGGTACCAGGAGGGCAGAGAGTGCGTGAGGCTGGATACCAGGAGGGCAGGGGGTGTGGAATGGATAACGGGCAGGCAGAGAGATGGATGGGACCGGGTAACAGGCAGGCAGGGGAGTGTGGAAAGGACAGTAGTCAGGCAAGGAGTCTCGGTCTGGATACTGTGCAGACAGAGGGATGTGTGGGGCCAGGACACAGGCAGGCAGGAGGGTGTGGGACTGGGTAGCCAGCAGAGCAGGATGGGGCTTGGGTATTCAGAGGAGGCAGAGGTGTAGAGGGGTTTTAGGGCAGGCAGCAGTATGTGGGGTAGGTAGCAGGAAGGGACATATGGGACTGGGGTAATGAGCAGCAGGGGTTTATGAGGCTGGGACAGTATTGTAAGTGATGTGTGGCACTCAGGTAATGGCCAAGCAGTGACGGATGCGGATGGGGCCACAGGAGTCAGCAGTGCTGGGATGTGTGGGGCTCTGGAGCTATGTGAAGGTGGGCAGGTGGGATGGATGGGAAGAGCAAGGAGCTGGCAAGATAAGGGTGCGTGGGGCTGGCGTGAGGGGCATGACAGCAACATGTGGGGTGGGGAAGCAGAGAAAGGCAGAGGTGGGATAGTGGGGCTGGGATGTGTGGGGCTGGGATGTGTGGAGCTGGGATGGGGACAGTCAGGGGGTGTGCAGGGTAGGTTGGGTTGTGTGGGGCTGGCAGAGTGGGGGACACTGGCCAACCGGGTCAAGGGTACACACTTCAGTGAGGGCACCACTTCAGTGTGGCCCCAAGGAGGCAATGAGAGGCAGCGCTGTGCAGCAAGTGCTTGGTTGGGCTTTGGCTGTAGGAGCTCTGCCCATCTCCCTGTTTACTGTGGGTTCTGGGGTACTCCCTCCCTGGGGCTGGTATCTGGGGTGGCCCAGCAGGTGCTGCAGGGCACCCTGTCCTGCTGTGCCCTGGGCTGACAGCATCTGCTCCCTGTTCTGCCTTCCAGTAGCTCCAGACTCCAAGGAAGGAGGGAGCAGGCAGTTTGCCTGCCTAGGGCTGTGGTTGTCCTTCCTTCCCTCCCCTCCTCCCCTTCTCTTCCTGTACTGGGGAGGCTGCTTCTCTCCTCCCTGGTTGGTCTGGGTGACAGGGTTACATCTGATACCATCTGCCCTTTCCCAATTGCTGGCCTGGCTGCAGGGCACAGAGAGGTGGGAGAAAACCTGTGCACCTCTTGTAACCTTCTATCCCTACTCACTGCCTATGATTTGGGAGTCCCGTGTTCTGCCTCTGCCATGGGGCAGGTAACCCCAGAGTGGTGTTTGCCACCACCCTGTGTCCGTTGCTCCTAGTTCAGACTGGGATTGCCCTGAAGCTGCTGCCTGCCAGGGTACCACTCCACCAGGCTGCCAGACTATCACCTCTCTTCTTTCCACCTCCACAGGGCCCAGCTGTATCGGATGGAGGTAAGGCTGCTCTTTGCCCTGGAACAGGAGGCCAGTATCATCTTCAGGGGAGGGGGAAGCCCACATCCAGCCTGGTACCAGGTCCTGTGTCAGCACAGGCTGGTGCATGGCCAGGCCACCGCATTGCCAGGACTGTCCATATTTCCCCATCTCTCCCACAAGGCCTGTTGTGCCTGTCCCTCCATCTGGCTGCTCAGCTGTTACCTTTGGGTGCTGGGGCCTGAGGGGCTCCCCAGGGAAGCAGAACTGGATACCAGCAATCCGTGGGTTTCCTGAGGGATTCTGTCTGCCCATCTGTCTGTCTGTCTGATGTCTCACTGTGAACTGGATATCTCAGATGGTCCATTCAACTGTCTCGGCCCCAGTTACCTACAGTTTAGAGAGGAGAAGGGTGGGGACCCTGGAAAAGCAGCAGCCTGACACACTTCCTCTATTCCTGTGAGCTTTGCCAGGAAAACACTGCTTCCATATCCTTACCTTCTCTTGCAAATGACCCCCTGCTTCCAGTTGCTCACCAGTCAAACCAGTTCAAAAGATGGGGTTGCCCCTGGGAACTTCCGTCTTTCTGAATACATAGTCACCCTGGGTTTCCCCGAGGGAGGATTTCCTCGTGGTTAGGAGCTGGGGATGACACTTTCTGTGCCCTCAGCTTGCTGGGTTTGTCCCTCATTGTGGCCAGAGGAATGGAGGAGGTGAGTTCAGGCACCTCCACCTATCTTCCAAGCTGCCCTCCTTGCTGTGTGCCCTCCGTGTCCCTTCCACCCCGCTCTCCCTTCTGACTGGGCACTTCCCAAGGCTGTCATTCTGTGGGAGATGAGTCACAGGTGGAGTCACAATGACACCCGGGGAGGGGAGGACTGCCAGTTCTGTCAGAGAGAGCTGTCATGCCAGGAAATGCCAGCTGTGGCATCATGGTGCTCAGTCCTCTGAGGATGCTACTGTGATGCTTCTCGGGTTCCCTACCTGAGGGCTCACCAGCTCTGATCAGGATGGGGTGGATGAACTCCCTGCAAACTCAGAAGGCTACTGGTGCTGGTGAGTGATGCTGGGGGTTAGGGAGACAACCAGCACTGACCCTTTGTCTTTCTCAGAGTTAAATGCCTCCAGGGCCCATGGCAGCAACCACAGTGTGAACAGCCTGCCATCATCAGCCACCTGTGGCTCCACACAGGGGTCTGTGATCAGCTGGGCTGAATCCTTTGAGACACTGCTGCAGGACCGTGTGGCCATCACCTACTTCACTGTGAGTGCCACAGCCCAGAGCTTGGTCCCTGCTCCTGTCCGCTGGTTGGCCACCGACTGTCCCACACAGTGCCACCAGGCCAGCAGGCTCTCTCTGCCCTGCAGGAGTTCCTCAAGAAGGAGTTCAGTGCTGAAAACGTCTACTTCTGGCAGGCATGTGAGCGCTTCCAGCAGATCCCAGCCAGTGACACAGAGCAGGTACTGGCCTCTGTGCAGCTGAAGTGTAGCTGAGCCTGGGTCACTCAGCTGCTGGGAGGGATGTGGGCAGAGCTGCCAAGCCTTCTCTGGGGACCTGAGCAGGCAGGAGGGGCTTGCAGGAGGAATAGGGAGATGGATGTCACGTGCATCTGAAAAGCTATAGCTGGGGCTACCTGCCCCGTGGAGCAGGATGTGCTTCCCCAGCCCAGGGTGGACAGAGTGTGGACAGTGCTGCTGGAGGGACACAAGAGACCAAGGGCAGTGCTGGATTGGGCATCATGGGGACAGAGCCAGGCAGCTGCAGGGGGTGATTTCTCCCTCAGGTTGTACCTCTGCAGAGGGACTGGTGTGTTGTGCCCAGAGCTTGGTCCTGAAGTACAGGTGCTGAGCTAGTCCCAGGGGGAGCTTGATTCCTCAGGGCTCAGGTAGCTCCATGGGATAAGCCAAGGGTGGCAGCAAGGAGGGTATCCCTGGTCTCAGCCTGACCCCCTTGTTCCCCCAGCTAGCCCAGGAGGCACGGCGGATCTACGATGAGTTTCTCTCCAGCCACTCAGTCAGTCCTGTGAACATTGACAAGCAGGCCTGGATTGGGGAGGACATGCTGGCCACCCCCTCCCCAGACATGTTTCGCATCCAGCAGCTCCAGGTATGGGCAGCACCTGTGCTCCACCCACAGGATGGAGAGGGCTGCAGGACCATCCCACATGTCACCCAGCATCACTGCTGTCACCATGGAGCCATGCCACAGGGCAGTGGCCAGAGAACGCTGTAGGCGGGCAGGGGTCTTAAGCACACACATCCTCCCTTTCCAGATCTTTAACCTGATGAAGTTTGACAGCTACACACGCTTTGTGAAATCCCCGCTCTACCAGGCCTGCCTACGGGCAGAGAGCCAGGGCCAGCCCCTGCCTGACCTGCAGCCTCATTCCCGCAGCAGCAGCCCCCCTCCTGACCTCAGCAAGGTGAGTGGAGGGGAAAGGGGAACGAGGACATGTCACTTTGGTGCTGGGTTCCTTCTCTGCTGCTCAGAGCAAACCCAGCCCCAGGCTGAGGATAGACAAGCAGTCACGGGATCAGGGAAGGGGAAACTTCAGCTATCCCTGTGCTGAGATGCTGCTCAATTCACCTCAGAAGTCAAAGCTGAAGCCAGGCAAGTCCCTGCCACTGGGTGTGGAGACGGCAGGCAGTGGTGCCAACCACAGCCCCCGCCGGTCCTTCAGGAAGACAGAGCGACGGGAGCCCTCCTGGACAGGTAAGTTCTGTGCTGAGCAGGACAGAGGAGCCACACCTCCCCTGAAAGGTGCTCATGTCCCTGTCACTATCCCTCTGTCTGTCCTAGAGAGGGGAGAAGGCAGCAGGAGCGCCATGCTGTGGCGGGAATCCCAGGGCTCACTCAACTCCTCGGCCAGCCTGGACCTGGGTTTCCTCTCCTCAGGCAGCACAGCCACCAGCACCTGGACGGAGGTGAGTCCTCACCGCACCAGCCCCTCGGCATCACACTGCCACTGATCGAGGTCATCCCACCACATCCCTCACTCAGGGCCAACGGAAGAGCCTGGGGGGCAGCGAGGCAGAGCTGCCAGCCAAGCCCATGAAGTACTGCTGCGTGTACCTGCCTGATGGCACAGCCTCACTGGCCTCCGTCCGGCCTGGCCACTCCATCCGCGACATGCTGGCAGGGATATGTGAGAAGCGTGGCTTCAGCCTCCCCGACATCAAGGTCTACCTGGTGGGGAATGAGCAGGTAAGGGCAGACAGCAGGGAGTAGGGCCTCTTACAGGCAGACCATCCCTGTGCTGGGGCCACATGCTGCCCTGCTGGCTCTCTCCTGGTTTGGCTCTTGCAGAAAGCGCTAGTGCTGGACCAGGAGTGCTCTGTGTTGGCAGACCAAGAGGTGAAGCTGGAGAACAGGATAAGCTTTGAGTGAGTGGGAGCTTCAGGGCAGTTGCTGTTGCCCACATGGGTCTAGTCCACATCACGCATGGCTACCCACAGTGCACAACACCCAGCCCCCTCAGGCAGTCCTGAATGTCCTGGCTCTGCCCCTGTCTATCCATGTTTGGCTGCCACAGCCTTTTCTCCCCCTCTGCAGCCTGGAAATCTCCTCCCTCAATAAGACCATCCGCATCACGGCAAAGTCAACCAAGCGCATCCGGGAAGCGCTGCAGCCCGTGCTGGGGAAGTACGGCGTGAGCCTGGAGCAGGCGCTGCTGCGGCGGGTGAGGCTTGTGCCTCAGGGGATACAGCCCCAGCCCCTGTGCTGGAGGGATCCCCGGGTTTGGGGCTTTGGACAGGGGCTGCTGCCTGTGACTGGGTGGTGGGGAGCAGTGGTCCATGCTGGGGCCAGCCTGTGGCCTCAAGAGTCACCATTTTTGGGATGGGCCATGGCACCCCACTGTGGGCTAGGAGGGACCAGTGGTGTGGTATGCTGTGCAGCCTGTGAGATGGTGGGGTCTGGCTGGGGAGCTCACAGGTGCTCAGCCTGGCTGCCCTTGGTGCCACAGTGAGTGTGATACTAGCTGGCTGTTCCTCCTGCAGCAAGGTGAGCCGGCTGCTCTCGATGTGGAGAATCTGGTCAGCACAGTGGCTGCTCAGAAACTTGTCCTGGAAACACTGGGAGGTAAAGTGTCCTCCCTCCCAAACCATGTTCCCTCAAGCCCTGCCACCCTGCAGAGTGCTCACAGGGTCAGACTGCTTTCTGGTGGCCATGGCTCCTGCTCTCTGGGATGGGCTCCATCCTGTCACTGTCTGGGTCAGGACCACAATGCTGGGACAGGGTGCTGAGCATCACTTCCCTTGCAGATGTGCAAGTGACGGAAAGCACAGAGGCTGCAGCTGCTCCCTCCCCCCTTCGGAGTGAGGTGAGCTGAAGATCCCACCAATCCTGGTCAGAGATGCCCCCACAGCTGCTGCCATGGTCCATGGGGAAGGTGGGCCCTGCTGTGGCCCTGGCATATGCTGCGGGGCTGGGCAGCAGGTGCCAAGCAGGGAGCCAGGCTGTGGGAAGGCGATGGGGATGTGGGCTGGGAGGAGCATCACCTCCTCAGCCCATGGCTGAGAGCTGGACTACTCATGGCAGGAGGGAAGCCCAATGGGAGCAGAACCTGACACACACTGGGAGATGCCCTCCTCCTTCTCACGGCCACAGTCTTCAGCTGCTGTGAACCTGAATCGCCGCACATATGACCTGGAAGGTGAGTCCTGGCATGTCTGAAACCAGAGGGGCTGGAGCAAAACCCAGAGTGAGAGATGCATGGCTCCTGGTGTACTGGGGATGGGTGCAGGGTCCCATGAGACTGGGCATGGGCTATGGTGGACTTGGGGTCCCCCAGCATGCTGGGTATAAGTGCAGGGTCCCATGGGTGCTGGCATGGAGCAAGGAAAAGGTGCAGGTGGTGTGCCTGGGACATGTTGAGGGTCATGTCAGGTGGAGGGGGCAGCTGAGGCATTAGGACAAAGCCTTAGTTCTGGGCTCAGGTGCATGACCTGCATTTCTCCAGGGTTGGTGGAACTACTGAACCGTGCCCAGAGCTGCCGGGCCAATGATCAGCGTGGGCTGCTCTCCAAGGAGGACCTGGTCCTGCCTGACTTCCTCCAGCTCCCTGCGCAGAATGACAGTGCCTGTGAAGGGTCGGATCAGCCGTGTGTCCACCACCCAGGCTCTGAGGGAAGCAGCCATCCCCAGCCTGTAGAGGATGCACCAGCTCAGCCTTCATTCGACCACAAGTTCTGATGAGTCCTGCTGCACATCCACACCCATTGTGTGGTATCCTTAGGCCATGCCAGGGTTCAACATGGGGTCTGACCAGCCCCTGCCCTGCACTGCCGACACTGCCTAGACCACAGATTCATCCAAGTCCTGTCCCAAACTTGTGTCATGTCACTGTGAGTGGCTGAGCAGCTGCCATGCCCCTCAGTGGGGTCGCATCCTGGTGCACATCAATGGAGTCCTGTACATAGTTTGAACCCCTGTTGCAAAGCACTTTGCAATGTCCTGTGCATGCCTGGCACTGTCCTGCCCAGTGCCTTTGCCTGTGGCAAAACTGCCTGTCCAGCACATCCTGCCTATGCTGGGTTGGCACAGCCCCATTCACCATTTGGGTAGGGAAAGCACCCTTCCAGCTGAAGGGTGTGTGGGATAGAGGAGGTTGGTGGGTTAACAATGCAGGCTCCAGCCCTGAACTCTGATTCAGGGGCAGGCAGGGTCAAGATAACCTGTGCCCAGAGCTGAGAGCCAGATCCAGCCCCTGCCCCTGTGTGAACAGGGCTGCCCCATTAAAGTGTGGGTCCCCTTCTAGGGGAGGGTGAGCATGGCCCTGCCAGCCTATGCCCCAGGCAGGCTGATACTGTCTGCATTGCATGAGTGTGGCCTGATCCTGCCCCAGCAGCTCTGCAGTGGAGCAGGGCACATGGTTCCTGTCCCAGGCAGACAGAGGCAGAGCCAGAAGGTTGTGCCAAAAAAACCCTGCCAGAGACCCTGTGTGGGCGGCTGCTGCAGCAACCCATAGGAGCAAATCCCCATAGCCTCCCTGCCCCATCCCGGCTGGGGCTGAGAGTGCTCCGCCTTAGGGACAGGTCTGCCTGGTGCCCAGAGGAATGCAGCACCCCTAAGTGCTGAGCATCTCAGCTTGGTGTGCAGGCACCCAGCATGTGCCCAGCCTGTCATTCCTGCCAACAGCTGTGCTGGGCTGTAGCCTTGAGCCCAGTTCTGCCAAGTCCTGGCTGTGCCCTGTGGGTTCCCATGCTCAGCAGTGCAGTGTCCTCAGTGATCTCAGACACAGTCTGCAATAAAGACAACCCCCCAACAGCAACCAGGAGATCTCTCCAGCATCCATGTGTGCCAGGGCCCTTCCTGACTGTGCCTTGGTCTAGCCACTGTCACCACTGTCCGGCCAGAGGTAGAAGAGTGGCCCAGGGCTGCCAGACTTGCCCAGGGATGGGGGCAAGGCCATGCAGCCCCATGGTGCCATAGCCAGCTGTGGCCCCACAGCCCTGGTCAGAGCTCCTCTGTGTCTCTGTGGTGCTGTTCAGTCCTATCTGTGATGTGAAACCGGGGGAATAAAAGAGCATTGCCTGGATGTACATCCCTTTACTTCTTCTGTCTCTGAGGTCAGATGATGCTTTTCCCAGCAGCAATGTACCCCACAGAACCCTCCCAGGATCAGGGCAGGGCTGGGGTCAGCCCTCAACTTCAGTGCCACCCTGACTGGCAGCAAGGGGCAGTGCCAGGAGCTTGTTTTCCTGGCACTGCTGATGGAGTAGGGGAAGCTGCAGGGCCGGCACGGCCAAGGACTTCAGCCTCAACCCTGTCAATAAATGACAGCCAGAGCGCCAGGGCCTCACCAGGTTAATTATTGCAGGGGCAGCTGGCCAAGAGCCCCCAGGCATGGGGCAAGTGCGGACACCAGCCTCCTGCCCACTGGCTGCACCCTCTGGACAAAAGGGTCCCCAGGCCTTGCAGAGGCAAGACATGTCCTCTGCTGTGGCACCTCCCAGGCATTCAGCTTCCTCAGACTGACTCAGTTGAGGAGGCTCAGTGATGCTTCAGCAATGACAGAGATGTCCCCAGGCTGTTCCTGAGTGCCCAAAGGATCTTCCCTTTCCCCCTCCCTACAACTGGACCTGGCTCATCCATGGTGATGGGACCTGGCAGTGCCTGATCCTGGGGATATGGTGGGGTGGCAGCCTTGCAGCCCCTCTGTGCCTACTCCCACAGACACTGGGGTTGGAGGCGCCTTTGGACCCTGTCTCTCCTGTGGACAGACGTGGACATGAGCCATCTGGGTGTCCCGTGGGTGGATGGAAACTTGGCTGGAGGTGCATAAGCAGCAGGTAATGATAAACAACATTGAGGAGGTGGTGAGGGCAGTGCTGGTGTCACTCTGCTCCTGCCCACCCTGGCATCAGACATGCCAGGAAAATGCTCTGCTTCATGCAGCCCTCACAGCGCTGCTGGGCTGAGCTGGGCTGCGTGCCACCATCACACCAGTGACAGGACATCAGTGACGTCACCCACCATCAATGCCCTGCCCCGAGGGTGAGGACGTGATGCCTGGGACAGAGCTGGCTTCCTCATGGCTGATGCTCCGATGGCTCTGAGGATGGTGGGTGTGTGCGTGGGCTCACCTCTGGTTTGGGATGGCCTGGAAGTGCTAGCAGCAAGCCCTTTTCCTCTTCCTCCTACTCTCGTGCACTGGATGAAGCAATGCCACCAAAAGATGGAGAGCTGAGGATGTTCCAGCATTAGCCCTCGGGGACGGGGCTCCAGCGCTGCCCTGGTTTTGCTCCTCATCGCAGCAGCTGCCACTTGCCAGGGCTTCGGACAGGCGAGGTGGGGAGTGCTGGGTACCCCAGGGGCGCGTGCCCCATCCCACCCCGGGGCCGCAGCGGACGCGGGATGCGGAGGGATTACCCATTAACTACAGGAATTTCTGGGGAGGAGGTGAGCAGTGAGCGGAGGCGAGGGGCAACGCGGGGCTCCTTAGACTTTGCTCTTGGCGTGCGTATAAAGGGCTGTGGTGCCCGACAGGCCACTTCACTGGAGAGACGCGTGGATGTGGCATGTGGACATGGCACTGCCCTGACTACTCAGCCAGCCCCAGGTGAGCTGGGCCCTGGGCAGGAGGCATCCCCTTCCCAAGTCCCCTGGGAACTTGCTGGGGTGGCACAGCGGTGGCTGGTGGCTCAGGGGAACATCAAGTGATGGGATGGTGCTCCTCAGTGGTACCAGCACTGCAGGGATTCGGGGGGACATGGTGGTCGGTGCAGAACATCTGTGGTGACATGCTGCCATCTCTGCTCAGCCTCAGCAGGAGTGATGCTGCCCTACCGGAGGGAGAGCCCGGTCCTGCCCCACTGCCCAGTGCGGGGAGGAAGGGTGGTTCATGGGCCCCAGTTCGCCTACTGCCCCAGCCCCCCCGGTAGGTGCCCCCAGCCTTCCTTCTCCTCCTCTTCTCCTCTCCCTACCAAGCTCAGCTCTGCTTCTGGCCAAATCCTGGCCCAGGCAGTGCTGGGCTATCCTCTGCAGGGGGTCCCCATGAGGACAAGGCTGTAATGTGGATGAACTCTCTCCCCAGCTCTGCACCGGCTGCCGGGTGCCCACACCTGCCCCTTCACTGTCAGTGCTGTGCCCTGCCCTGACCATGGCTTCCCCTGCCCCGGCTCCCCAGGGCGCCTGCGCGAGGGCAGGGAGCGGTACGAGCTGGATGTGCTGCCCTGGCAAGGGCCCCGACTGGGCTTGGATGAGCTACAGAAGCCAGGTGAGACCCCATGTGTGGTGGACATACAGCACCTGGGTTGGGGAACATCCCAGAGACTTGCCAGAGGCACCCAGCAGGACTCATTGTGCCAGAACTCTGGGATGCCAGGATAGGGAGAGAGAGGAGTGTGACGCAACTGTCAGCTCTCCGGGGTGATGTGGGAATTGCTGAGGGACAATGAAGGCAGCTGGCACAAGGCAGTCCAGGGTGGGAGGAGATGGAGGGGACCCGGGGAGTGGTGGCATAGCTGGGGATATGAGCCCAGTGCTGCCGGGGACCAAGAGGATGGTCTAGGGCTGTGGGAGCCCAGGGAGCAAAGGACATGCCACAGCAGGCATTTAACACTCCCTCTCTTGTCTTGCACAGAGCTCGGGTGCTGGGCCAGGGTCCAGTCCATCTGTGTCTCCCTTCTCAAGGTGCCCCTGATGTTTGGCTTCCTGTACCTCTTTGTGTGCTCCCTGGACGTGCTGAGCTCTGCCTTCCAGCTGGCTGGAGGTAGTAGGGTGGCAGGGACTCCTGGGAGCCCAGTGGCATCTGCAGTGCCAGCAGACTGCTGCTCACATTCTCTTGCAGGCAAGGTAGCCGGGGACATCTTCAAGGACAACGCCATCCTCTCCAATCCAGTAGCTGGGCTGGTGGTGGGCATCCTGGTGACCGTGCTGGTGCAAAGCTCCTCCACTTCCACCTCCATCATCGTCAGCATGGTCTCCTCAGGGCGTGAGTGTGCCGTGAGGCTTCTGGGGACCTAAGGCTGGGGAGCAGGGTGGCTGGATGGGGTCACTCTGAGCTGGGCCATGCAAGGAACCAGGTCTCTCTGTCCCCAGTGCTGGAGGTGCGCTCTGCCATCCCCATCATCATGGGCTCCAACATTGGCACCTCTGTCACCAACACCATTGTGGCCCTCATGCAGGCTGGTGATCGCAGTGAGTTCAAACGGTGAGAGCTGGTTGGGTCAGAGGACACTCAGTGGCCTGGAGGCTGTTCACCAGGGTTACTCCATGCCGATGGGCTCCTCTGCTCCGCACAGGGCCTTTGCTGGTGCCACGGTGCATGACTGCTTCAACTGGCTGTCAGTGCTGGTCCTGCTGCCACTGGAGGTGGTGAGCGGGTACCTGCACCATGTCACCCGCCTGGTTGTGGCCACCTTCAACATCCGCAGTGGGAAGGATGCTCCTGACCTGCTGAAGATCATCACAGAGCCCTTCACCAAGCTCATCATCCAGGTCTCCTCAGCTGTTGTGTTTGCCAGTGTGGTGTCCCCAGACTGCTGGGGGTCCCCCAGCATTGGTGTCTCCAGGCTGGTGATGGTTCCCCAGCACTCATGTCCCTTTGATGGTGGTTGTATCCAAGTGTCCTTAGGCTGGCAGTGCTGTTCCTATCCCATCAAAGATGTCCTTGGGCTTTGAGTGCTGTTATCCCCCAAGGGCCCTCACCAGTGTTATGTTGTTGCAGCTGGACAAGTCGGTGATCACAGGCATCGCAACGGGAGACGAGAGCCTGCGCAACCGGAGCCTCATCCGCATCTGGTGTGGCCCTGCACCCCCACAGGTGAGGGACCTGTGGCCCTGCTGGGGCCACCAAACAACCCCATGGAGGTGAGGGTTGGGCAGAGGTTGGCTTAGCACACTGTGGAGCCAGTTGTAGCCCACAATCTCTCTGCAGATGGCTGCTGCGGGGCTTGGGCTGCCCCCAAACTGCACAGCCCCTGGCCACTGCAGCACTAAGGGCACCGAGATCCTCCACAACATCACCAGGCAGAAGTGTGAGTGGGTTTGGGGAGCTTGGCCAGGGCTGGGGGGCTGTATGTGGGATGGAGCAGAGCTGGATTCATGATGTGGGGCAGGGCTGGGAGATGTTGGGCTGGGGTCCAGGTGTGGGGCTGTCTATGGGGGCAAGTTTGTGAGCGGGGCCGGGCCAGCCCCAGCCCCTTGCCCAGCCATGCTGTGGGGCAGGCGAGCACCTCTTCACCGACACACCACTGCCCGACCTGGCCGTGGGGCTGGTGCTGCTGGCTGGGTCCCTCGTCGTGCTCTGCACCTGTCTCATCCTCCTGGTCAAACTCCTCAACTCCCTGCTCAAGGGGCAGGTAGCCAAAGCCATCCAGAAGGTCATCAACACTGGTGAGTAGGACAGGGACCACCTGCTACACAGTCACCCATCCCCATCCCCACCTGCAATCCTCAGGTCTGCCCCTAGCTGCCTCTGACCCCCATCCCTGCCTGTCCTGCACATCCCCTGAAGGTCCCTGATCCCCGCTCTGCTTATGGCTGTCATTGCCTCTGGGTGTCCCCTTCCTCTTTCTCCAGCCATCACAGCCACTAGGCTGGCCCCATATCCAAGCCTGACCCCATACCCAGAGCCTGGTCCCACAGGCCATACCCAGGACCATGTAGGAGCTCCAGACTGCTCCTAACTGATGTATCCATGCCCATGTCCATGTTTGTGTCCATGTCCATGCCCATGGCCATGCCATGGCAGACCTCCCACACCCGTTCAGCTGGCTTACGGGGTACTTCGCCATGGTGGTCGGTGCTGGGATGACCTTTGTGGTGCAGAGCAGCTCTGTCTTCACATCAGCCATCACACCCCTGATCGGTGAGTCCCAGCCATGTCTGGTCCCCTGCCAAGTGCTGGTCCCTGTTGTGATGGCCTGTGGGTGCAACAGCACTCAGAGGGACAGGAGGAGCTGTGCCTCCTTGGGAGAGCACAGGGATGGTGCTGGCAAGAAGTGATGGGATGGGATGGGATGGGGTGCCTCTCCCACAGGTCTGGGGGTGATCAGCATTGAGCGTGCCTACCCGTTGACCCTTGGCTCCAACATTGGCACCACCACCACTGCCATCCTAGCTGCCCTGGCCAGTCCAGGGGACAAGCTGGCCAGTTCCTTCCAGGTACATGCAACTGGGGGCCATGGCTGCCTGAGTGCACCAGGCAGGGCAGGGACTGGGAGAAGCCCACATGCCCAGCCTAACAGGGATGCCATCCCCGCAGATCGCTCTCTGCCACTTCTTCTTCAACATCTCTGGCATCCTGCTGTGGTACCCACTGCCCTTCACCCGCCTGCCCATCCGCATGGCCAAGGCACTGGGCGAGCGCACGGCCAAGTACCGCTGGTTTGCTGTGTTGTACCTCATCATCTGTTTCCTCCTGCTGCCCTCCCTCATCTTCGGCATCTCCATGGCGGGCTGGCGGGCACTGGTGGGTGTGGGTGCACCCTTCCTCAGCCTTCTCTTCTTCGTGGGACTGGTGAACGTGCTGCAGGCACACAGCCCCGGCTGCCTGCCCAAATGGCTGCAGACCTGGGACTTCCTCCCTGCCTGGATGCACTCGCTGCAGCCCCTTGACCGGATCATCACCCAGGCCACCCTCTGCTGCACAGACCGCTGCCACAGCCCCGAGGCCTGGGAGGAGCATGAGGGCCCTCCCCGGGACAAGGCCAGGCTGGGGCTGGACAACCCTGTGCTCTCCTACCCCGAGGAGATGCCCAGCCCTACCATCCGGATGGGCTCCCCTCGCCCACTTCCACATGGTGCCACCCGGCTCTAGCAGGCAATGCACGCCTAGGCTGCTGCTCCCGTGGCCTCAGTTTTCTGCTGTCCCTGCTCAGATGGTGTTTAATAAAGGCCAAGTGTCCCTGCCCTGGGGGTGTGTCTCTTTGGCTCCTGCCTCTGCAAACCCTGTGGAGCCACAGCTATGGCCGCAGGTGCCAGACACCCATCATCCTCCCCCTTTTCAGCATCATCACTGCTCAGCCCTGCCCCAGGCAAACGTCAGTGCTGGAGACACACTAAACATGCTGCTGATGCTGTGGGGCACACACTGAGGGTGCCACAGTTAAAACCTGAAGTCAGCAGAGAGCAGTACCGAGATGTATCACAGGCAGCTTCTTCCACTCACCACATCTCCAGAGAGGTGAGTTGGCAGGGTCCATAGTGGCCCACTGTGTGCCACAGCAGTGTCTGTCACTGAGCAAGGCACAGCTCGGGGCAGTCAGCAAGTGCTGGGGTGCTGCGGTACTGCTGGGCTGGAGATCAGCAGGATGTCAAGTCAGCACAGCTGGGCAGCACCCTTGGCCCACCTGACATCCTGGGACCCATGGCAGGAGCCCTCCTGCCACAGTGACCCTGGAGGGAGCCATTTAAGGTTCAGCAATAACAACTTCTCCCACTGCCCACAGATGTTTGGGCTCCTGCCAGTGATATCAGCCCATCCTTCCCTCCCTCCCTCCCTCCTCCTTCCCGCCCGCCCTCCTCCCAGACTGGGACCAGCAGAGCCAGCAGCACTGCCGTGGGAGCCTCTCTGTGTTCCCAGCACCTTCACCATCTCACATGCCCAGCCGGGAGACCACTGGGCCAGAACGACCTCTGCCTCGCCACCAGACCAGGTCAGTGCAGGAGTGGTGGTGGCTGGGACACACCTCTGGGGACTCAGTGATGCTGGGGCTGTGCCCACAGCCACTGCAGGGCTGATGAGTAGCCTGGGGGGATGCTCCATGCGGTTTTGTCTGCCTGAAGGATCAGTCCAGTATGGAGTCAGCCAGTGCCCTTTCCAACACCTCTGGTAACAGCAGTGGCACCAGAAGCACCCCGCACTCACCTGCAGCCACAGGGTTCATCCTGCTGGCTGCCCTGGCTGTCCTGTTGGCCACGCTGGTGGGTAATGTGCTGGTGGTGGTGGCCATCTCCACCAGCCGGGCTCTGCGGGCTCCACAGAACCTCTTCCTGGTGTCTCTGGCCTTGGCAGACATCCTGGTGGCCATCCTTGTACTGCCCTTCTCTCTGGCCAACGAGGTGATGGGCTACTGGCACTTTGGTGGGCTGTGGTGCAGCCTGTACCTGGCGCTGGATGTGCTGCTCTGCACCGCATCCATCGGGCACCTCTGCGCCATCAGCCTCGACCGCTACTGGGCCGTCACACGGGCAGCACGGCTCAACCTGCGCCGGAGCCCACGGCGGGTGAAGGGCATGATCGGGGCAGTCTGGGCATCAGCAGCCCTGGTAGCACTGCCACCGCTCCTGCGGCCGCGGCCACGGGGCCGGGAGTGCCTGCTGAGCCAGGAGACCTGGTACGTGCTGGCCTCCTGTGCCGCCTCCTTCTTCATCCCCTGCCTTGTCATGGTCGCCGTCTACTGCCGCATCTACCGCCTGACTGCCCAGCAGACAGCCGCCCTCCTCACTGCCCGCTCCCTGCGTCCCGACTGTGATGGAAAGGTGTCAGGCATCGAGATGCCAAGATGGCGGCACCGGAGCCAGCACCAGAGTGTGTTGCTCTGCCGGCGGCGGCTGGTGCGGGCGCGTGAGCGGCGCTTCACCATCGTGCTAGCCGTGGTGATGGGGGTCTTTGTGCTCTGTTGGTTCCCCTTCTTCTTCACATACAGCCTGGGGGCTGTCTGTGGGGAGGGCTGCCATGTCTCCAAGCCCCTCTTCAACTTCTTCTTCTGGATCGGCTACTGCAACAGCAGCCTCAACCCCCTCATCTATACCCTCTTCAACCGGGACTTCCGTGCTGCCTTCCGCCGGCTCCTCACCATCTCTCGCCGGCACCACACCTAAGGACCTGTCAGGACACTGAGGACATGGCCCCATGCCACTCGCCGTTGGCAGCACCTGGCCCCACCACACACTCTGGACGGCAGTGCTGGTGCACAGCTTGAGGTGGTTTTGGAAATGCAGGATTGAATAAAACAAGACAAAAGCCTGTGCTCGGGGCTGGTGTCTGCTGGGAGCCCAGCAAACAGCACCTACTGTCACCCAGGTCACCCCATCTGTACCCCTTGCAGCACTGATGGTGGTAACTCACTGTGGCAGCTCTGGTCAGTACCAGCCCTCCCTGCTGCCAGAAAAACGTACATGTCCTCCAGCATCCTCTTGCGCAGTGGATGGACCCCACAGCTGCTGCAGGGGGACAAAACTGTCCATGTGGCAGTGTCACCAGCTCTGGGCTGAACTGGCTGTGCCACCACAGCAGCCCAGTCCAAGCCGTGTGCCTCTCTGCCAGGGCTGTGCTCCCGGGGACATTGCAGCTATGCCATGTTGTGGGGGCTCTGTGGGGGCACACAGGTACCCATGGTGGGGTACAAGGGCTGTGGGTCTGGAGTAGGACATCACACATCCTACTCAGTGGCTTCACTGGGATCTTGCTGCAGGAGGGAAAGGAGGAATGATATCTCAGTGCCAGAAAGGCCGTCCTCCCTTGGGAGAGTGTGGGAGATGGGATCACACGGGAACAGGCTCCAGCACAGCCTGACGTGCAAGAAGCCACGAAGGCAGCTGTGGGGCAAAGACTGAGGGACAACCACATGCCCCTGGGGGCAGAAGTCACCCCACACCCGCCTTGCCTGGCTCCTTGCCCCGCTTTGCACAGACACCCGGGGGTCAGAGGCAGCTCCACTTCTTCAGCTTTACTGCTCAAAATAGAAAATCTCAAAACACTGGACTTTCACTCAGCTAAAAACAGCCACTGGCGCCTGGGAGCTGGAGCCCAAGGAACACTGGCCCCCACCAGCCCCTGCCAGCCCTTGTTGGGGTGGGTGCAGCTTGGCTGCAGAGTCTGAGGGGGCTAAATGGGATGGGGGTACTTGCTAGGGAGAGGATACCTGTGCCATCCCCTGCACCTGCTGGCCCCATGCGTGGAGGCTCATGGTGTGAGCTTTGGAGGCAGTAGAGATTCCCAGTGGAATTGGAATGGGATGGGATGGGGCCTGGCACTGACCCCCTGGCGGTGTCTGGAGCAGCACTGGCACTGCCTGCGGAAGGAGCTGCCCTATCGCTGCTGCCCAGCTTCCCTTCCTGCAGCTGCCACTCGCCTTTTCACAATTAAACAGCATTTTGCTTCTAAAAATACTCAGGACATGAGGGCGACTGGCGGGGACTCAGCCAGCCCAGCTCTCCCAGGGGCATCAGCCCCCTGGGAGCAGCACCCTGAGGCTCCACAGTGCCCTGGCCATGCACTCTGGCCAGGACAACAGGCACTGTCCCTTCTCCTGGGCATGAGCACATGGCTCTGGGATGCTGCAGGGCAGAGGACAGCAGGGACCAGCTGGAGGGGGACAATCAGAGATCCCCCCTGCTTGGGCAAGGCATGGCCAACACATCAGGGCAACACGCAAGCCACTGAAGGGAGCTTCAGGCTGACATCTAAACATCAAATCCCGAGGGCTGGATGCGGTGTGGTAGCACCTGGTCCCCCTCTTAGAGCAGGTTGCTACTGGGGTGCTCAGGAAGAGCCCCCCTGCTGAGCACCCCTTGCTGTATCCCCATCCAGCACATCTCCTCAGCAGATGAGTCGGGCAGGTTGTTCCATAACGCTGCAGCAGAAATTTCCGTTCCAAGATTGTAAAGTCTGTTTCATCTGCCACAGCATGACTCTCATTGCTGCTGTGCTTATGAGCCATCATGACCCCAGTACCGCAAGGAAAGCCTCTCCCCTCCAAGAGGTGCTGCTGCCCAACTGCAGCATCTCTGCCTGGAATTGCATTTGCAGGCTGTTTCTTCAGTTTCTGAAGATTATTTTGTGTTACTCCCCTGACAAGCTTGGGTTTGGGGCCCTCTCCCTCTCCATCTGTCCCCTCTGCAGAGCTAAAAAGCAGAGTGCCAGTTTCATCACCTGGGCTGCCCCTGGCTCTGCTGGGGACATCAGGATCCTCTGGACACTGGTGCTGCTCCAGCAGTGCTCTGTGGTCCACGTCTCTTGTCAGTGCTGGTGCTGCAAAGCATCCACCAGGAGGAAAGAGAAAACAGCAACCCAAGGGTTAATCGTGGAAATGGATGGAAACAAAGTCATTCCTTTGAAGTTCAAAATAAGCATGTGCCACTTTGAAAGGAAAACAGCTCTAAAAGAGGAAAGCTCACAGCATGAGCTCATCCCTCCAGGCAGAGTGACAGGAAGATCACCTCCAAGGTGTGGCAGGGCAAAGCATCACATCCTCCTCCTTCTCCTCATAAGGTTCATAACCAGAAGATGTGACACCTGAATTCCGGCAGACCACAGGCTGTACCAGCTGCATGGACAGTGGGTGCTTGGGGTAATTTATGTTATTATCAACCTCGCTACAGCCCAAGGACACAAACCCTTCCCTCCTGCTCAGTGGGCAGAACTTGGGGGCCCAGGCTACCACTGACAGAGATCAGTGGAGGGGCCAACCCATCCCCATGTTCTCCTTCATGCCCTGCCCACCTCCAGCATCGGCTGCCCTGCTGCCGCCAGCTGCTGGGAAGGTGGGACAGAGGCATCATCCCTGGGCTGGAGCAAGAGACAGGAGCTGTGGGAAGGCAGAGGTGACATACTCGCTCAAAAGCCAGAAGGAGCACAAAGCAGGGCAGACACCACCCGGTTAAGAGGATTAATTAATTTACACCCAGGAGAAGCAGGGATGTGGCAGGTCACCTGCAGGGCTGACGGGTCATCAAGGGATGCTCGACCACAAGCCAGCTCTGCAGGGAAACTTGTTCGCTGGGGATCAGGAGGGGAAGAGCTTCCCGCACTGCAACCTCTCTGAATTAACGCTGCTGACTGAAGCTTCTGTTGGAGCAAATCCTTGGTGGGATGAAGCCAGTGGGAGCTCAAACACCAGAACGGGTTCGGTCCCAGCAAAACGAGGCTGGACTGAGGGAAGAGGAAAAGCCAGACCTCCAGGCAGCAGTGACCAGGGACAGCGGGCACAGCACCGGAGCTCGGGTCACCCACCCCGACACCGGGATTAACCAATACCGGGCACACGCGTGCCTGCTGGGATTTTATTGAAGCAACTCGCCCCTCTACAAAGAGGTGAGGGGCTCCCCTAAACACGTAACTGCTTCCACCAGGAGGGCACAGGACTCCTCAGAGACTCGCATGTCCCCCGGTGAAATCACTCCCCTCTCACAGGGGACAGCGAGCAATAGGACCCAGCCAGCCACCAGCGCTGGTTTATATAGAGTCTCTTGGCCCCGCCCCTCCACAGATCACCCTATCATGGCCCAGTGTGCAGCTGAGTGTCAGCTCAACCACCAATCAAATGCCGTAATAGGCGGGTCTTATGCCGCGGTGGGAGGGGTTGCCTCTCGCCCAATCCGTTCCCGGCGCTCCCTGAGTGACATCTCATCGGCCAATCAGCGCCCGCCTCCGCTTCCCGGCAGCGCTCCGCCAATGGCCGCCGGGGCGGCGCTCTGCCGGCGCGCCGCCCCGCCCCCCGCCCCTCGCGGGGCCAACGGGAGGGCGGTGGCACGGCGGGGGGCGGGGCTTTCTGGAGGGATGGACCAATGGCGACGCGGCGCGGGAGGAGCGTGGGCAGCCATTGGCGGGCGGCGCGCGGGGGGCGGGGCGCGGCGGCGGGCGGGGGGCGGTGGGCGCGGGCCGAGCAGCCGGACCCGCACCCGCACCCGGAGCCGGCGGCGCCGCCGGGCACATGGAGCTGGAGAACATCGTCGCCAACACCGTCCTTCTCAAGGCCCGCGAAGGTGAGCGGCGGCGGCGGGACGGCAGGCCCCGGGCTGTGGCCGGACGGGCTCCGGCGGTGACGCCCCCAGGGGGCTCGGCCCGGGCGGTCCCTCCCGGGCATCGCGGCCTTGGCGGGGAGGGAGCGGTTCGGGCTGGGCCCGGAGGTAACAGTCGCCACCCCTCTCCGCCGCGGCGGTTGTCCGGCGTCCGGTACTGAGTTCCATCCAGGGGTGCTGAGCTCCTTCGCGGGGTTGTTGAGCTCCTTTCCTGGGGTACTGAGCTCTCTCCGGGGGTGCTGAGCTCCTTTCCTGGGGTACTGAGCTCTCTCCGGGGGTGCTGAACTCCTTTCCTGGGGTACTGAGCTCTCTCCGGGGGTGCTGAACTCCTTTCCTAGGGTACTGAGCTCTCTCCGGGGGTGCTGAACTCCTTTCCTGGGGTATTGAGCTCTCTCCGGGGGTGCTGAGCTCCTTCCCGGGGATGCTGAGCCCCCTCTCGGGCCGCCCCGCTGCTTCTCCGGTTCAAGCCTCCCCCTCTGCCTTACCCTTTCCCGACGCTGCTCCTGCCCCTCTGGCGCAGGGGAGAGGCGGCTTTGGGTGTTGTAGGAGGAAAGCAAAAAAAAAAAAGTTGTTTTCAGGCTGGTGAAGTGCTGCTTCCCACACACGGGCCGGTCCCGAAACTGCGTCGGGGAGCCCCGCCCGCCACCTCCGAGCAGCGCCGGCCCCGGGTCTGCCGGGCCCCGGGGCTCTGTGGGGCCCTTGGAGCATCCCCCGCGCCCGGGGCAGGGCTGGGCCGGGGCCTCGGGTGGGAGCAGCTTTCCCGCTGTGCTGGAGGTACCGCGGGGCTGCGTGGAGAGGCCTCAGGAGGGGATGGGAAGTGTCACACAGGAACCTGGTCCCTTGCAGAACAGATCCGCCTCAGCCGGGCATGGTGGAGTTCATCGGATCACGTACAGTGGTCGGGAAGTACAGCCCCTCCCGGCCAGACCTGGGGCCCGAGAGACCGCTGAAATCCAGTTAGAGGGCTTTGGAGATTAGATTTGGTGGGAGCAGAGAGCAACGAAATTAAATTTAGGTGGGCAGAAGCATTTCTGAGCTGCTTGAAAACTGGGCTCAGTGTAAGTGCTTGTGGCACAGTGACCGTGGTGGATCATGATGTTCAGGTTCATCATGGCAAGGTTTGGTTCAAAAGCAAACAATGGCATTTGTGACCTCCAGACACAAGGCCCAGCCTCACACAGTGACCTGGAGACTGGCTCTTGTTTTACCAGAGTTTTAGTGGAGATGCAGCACAAGATGCCCTATGGTTGCTGTGGCTGGCCCCTCCTGGTGCCTCTCCCTCGGCAGTAGTGGGCAGTTTGCAGACAGAAACACCCCATCATCACACTGTGCCAGGCGGTTCCTGGCTGTGAGAGCCATAGGTGGCCATGCTGCCTGTCTGTGGCTCTCCCACCTATGGCTGGGTGGCCATGGTGGCCCCTGGGACAATCTCTGACAGCCTCTGGGACAGGACACAAACACTTTGATGGCCAGATCCAACAGCACTGGGTCCTTTGCTCCAGCCCAGCCTTTTTGGACCCTCCTAATCTGGTATGGGAGTGCATGGCTGAGTTGTGAGATGCTGGGGGGCTGCTGACAACTGTCTTCAGCTGCCACCACAGCATGACTATGCCTTACATTTGGTTTGGCCCAGGGAAGGTTAAGGATCCTTCTCCCCTTGTCCCCTTTGCCCTCTGCCAGAGGGACAGGAAACCAGCTCTCATCCACCACTAAGCCCTGAAGCTCCCTCGTGGTGAGCTCTGGGTAGAGGCAGCCCACCTTATGCCCATCCTCAAAACGTGGGTGCTGGGAGGTTGGTGTGCAGGAGCCCAGTTCCCTGCTGGGCTGTCAGCCGGGAGGGTGGGGGAGAGCCACATGTGAAGGGCGCTGGAACCTCCTTTCAAAGCAAACAACTCAAGGAAATGCAACGTCCGGGTGCTGTGGGGCTTTGCTCTGCCTTTCCTTGAGCTCTCTCGGGGTGAGGATGGCCTATCCTCCCCTGCCCTCATTTTGCTGTCCCCATCCGCTCCATTGTCGCGAGCTGGGGCTGACAAGAAGGTGTCTGCGCCGCTGGTTTCTTCCAGCCCTGCTTACCCTTGAGTCACTTCCTTCCTGAGTTTGTACAATCGTGCGGCCCAGCTGCTGGTGCGGGGCAGATGCAGCGCAGTGATCCACGGCCTGCCAGGGGCATGGAACTGCGACTGGCCTTGCTCAAGACTGGCTGGGATGGCTCCATCCCACCTGCGTGTCCATCCGGGGCCTCCTGCACCACAGGGAGCTGGATGCCAGGGGACTGTGTCTAGGGTTTGGGGCTGAATTGCATCTGCAGTGGAGGAAAGTGTTATGAAAGTGTTTCTCAAGAGCTGATAAATGATGTCCAACCACTCCATGATTTCAGAAAGCCCAGCCTTCGGCCCAACTCTTGGCCCAACCACTTTGGCAGGGCAGTTTAATGTATTTCCAAAGGGAGGTGGGAACTCGTGTGTGTGTTGGCACTGAGCCAGGGGGAAAGCAATCCCTGGAGGTTGGCTGATCCCAGCAATCTTAGTTCTTGCTATGTTGTAAATTTTTTGGTCTATCTAGAAGCTTTCCCACCCTGTCCTATAGCACTGGGCATTTGCTCCTGCAACTGAAGCTGCAATAATACCTGATTATTGGATCTGGATTTTCTGAGGCTGGCTTATCTCTGGAGAAAGGTGGGAGTATCCCCACTTCACAGGTGGGAAACTTAAGTGATGAGCCCTAGGCAATCCGGCGAGTTGTCTGGAGCCAGGATTAGAGCAGGAATTCCTGTCTCCCAGCTTCATGTCTTCCCTCGAAGAGCCCCTCCCTGGAGTAAGCAATCAGTCTGGAATGAGTAGGTGGCATGAACATCATTACTGCAACAGGAAGAGCTTCACACTAAGCAAGGTATGGCCTGGAGAGGTGATTAGTTATGCAGAGGTGCTGAGGACAAGCCTGGGACCAAAGAACTCCAGTGCAGGCACAGAGTGACCTGTGGCTGTGGACACTCCTGCTCTGCCGTGGTTCTCCCATCATGAAAGGTCTTCATGTTCTTGGTGAGAGGTTGGTCTGCCCATTTCTTCTGGCAATCCAACACTTCTGTCTCACCAGGAGATACTGGTACCACTTGATTCTTGTTTTCCTTGCCTGGGCTTGTGTAAAGGGACAGAGGGAGGCTCCTTCCTCAGCTCCTGGTGAGGTGAGGCTGCAGTGGGACTCCCGGTACTGATTCTGTGTGCCCCACAGGTGGTGGAGGAAACCGGAAAGGCAAGAGCAAGAAATGGCGCCAGATGCTGCAGTTCCCCCACATCAGCCTCTGCGAGGATCTCCGGCAAACCCTCGGTGAGACACCAGCACTGGTGGGTGAGTGTGTGTGGGTGTTATGCACCCCAGGTTGAAACCCAGGAGTGTCAGGGACCTGTAACAGGGCAAATCCTAGCCAGGTTTGCCTGGAGCTCAAGGTGTAGGGAAGAAATGGTGGGTATGTAAGTTACAGCTGTGTGGTGCTTACTGGATAGTGCCTGATGATGTCCTCACTCCAGGTCTGTGATGAGCTGCACTAGAGGTACATCACCTCTGTGCAAACAGACCTGCTCAGTCCTGCAGAGTTTTGGAGTGTTGCTCTGGGGTGCCTTTGCATAAATAACAAAGTTCCTGCTACCATCCTCTGTTCTCCCTGACTGGATTCAGCTCTGCTGCTCAGACCTTGGCTTCTAACACTCATGCAGTGGCTCTTCTCAGGCAAAACTAGGTTCTTGCTGTGCTATGTGGGTGAGAACTGTAGAGCTGGGCAGGGCTTTGCCTATCATTTTCATACTGTACTTTGTACTCTCCATGGTTTTAATGTTGTTTGTGCAGTAGGCTTGGTCCTGAGATCCTGTGAAATTGTTTTGGGGCACAGAGGGTGGGAATGTTCTGCTTTCTGGGAAGAGGAGAGCTTGTTTAAGTTTTCACTCTGGATTCAGCTGCCAGCTGGAGAGTGGCAGAGCTCTGGCCCTGTTTCAGAACAAATGTCACTGAACTGAGTGTGTTTGGATTCCCAATTCTGCCCTGCCTAGGTTTTCCAGGTCCTGGCAACCCCAGGGAGAAGGATGGCTCCTTTTGGGAGCACGTGGGACTGTAGTACTTGGAGTAACTCAACCTTCCTCTTCCACACTGTAACCCCCAAGCTCACAGCAGCCCAGTGCAGGCCATACACCACCTCCCTCTCCAACACCCTTTCATAGCCAGGTGTAGCTGTATGGAGACTCCCACCTGGGATTTGCTGCTGGCTGCCTTTCTGGAGCAAAGTCTCAACATGGCTCTCCTTGCACCTCCCATCTTGATCATCTGAACTCCTTCTGCCTCTTTGACCTGTGTGCCCTCAGCAGAGCTTTCCCTCCATCCTCTGCATGCAGCCACCCTTCGTGTGGCTGTCCCGATGTGTTTTCCAGCACTGAACTTGACACGTTTGCCAGTGGTGAGTGCTGGTGGTCTCTGCTGTCCTGCTGTCTGGGACAGTGACCTTGTGAAGATTTGGGAAGCAAGTCCTTCCCAGCCACTGGCTGACACTGCCCGTGTCTCACTTCCCCTTGGAGAGGCACGTGAGAAATGCTCTGACCCAGGTGTCAGCGGCTTTACTTGATTTTCCCATGGGAGAGATGACCCTGCTCCTCGTGCTTAGGCACTCTTTGACTGGAGTATCTTTCTTTTCACCTCACATCCTGCTAGAAAGGCATTTCTTTCCTATTCCACAGTCTTGGCACGACTATGGGCACGGTGGGCTGGTTGCCCACTGCAGAATTAAGCTGACCACAGGGAGTAACCTCGTGTAAGTCTGGGCAACAACCAGGGCAGCCAAAAGCTTCTGATCTCACCAACAGCAAACTCTGGTTCTCCCCAGCTGAAGGGAACTCCTTCCCCGGCAGACACACGGAAACCGGCTGGTGCGGCGGAGCTGGCGAGGCGACCTCCTCCCCCACCACAGCCCGCCTGGCTCTGCATTCCCGGGCACCTTCAGGAAGCTGCAGCTTCCTCAGGAGAAACTGCTGCACTGGGAGGGGAAGGGCAGGAATACCCAGTGGTGGGATCCCCTGGATGGCTGCACGTCTGCACCCCAGGCAGCCCACAGCCCTCGGTGGCAGTGGCTGTCACAGAAATGTGTTCTGGCTCTCGATCAGACAATGTCTTGTAAGTGGAAGGGGAGGAAAAAAAGCAGAGAACTGGAAATGCTTTGGATAGTCAAAAGGGTTTGTGCCTGGTCTGCCGGACTTTAGAGAGGGGTAGGAGGAATCCTCAAGCCAGCAGAGTTGATACACAAGCAAGCGGTTGTTCCATGGAGTGGGGAGGTCTGATGGCTGTGTGCACATCAACAGGACATTGTGGGAATGATGCTTCCCATTTTGATGATGTTGCTTCCATTGGGACCTTTGGGAATATGAGTGGTTTATAAGAGTCAT
The DNA here is from genome assembly GCF_047495875.1 of Pithys albifrons albifrons. Classification (NCBI taxonomy): domain Eukaryota; kingdom Metazoa; phylum Chordata; class Aves; order Passeriformes; family Thamnophilidae; genus Pithys; species Pithys albifrons. Next base: position 11,223,074 of record NC_092472.1, read on the forward strand.
CAGAGCAACTCTTGGCCTGGAAGATCTGCCTTGAAATAAGCTTGGTGTGTTCTTAGTGTATTCCTCCACGTTGCCAAGCTGGGGTGATTGGCTGGGACTGTTCCTTTGGGATTTGGCAGTGAGTGACCTTCTCCATGTTTGCAGATCGAGACTACCACAGCCTGTGTGAGAAGCAGCCCATCGGGCACATGCTCTTCCGTCAGTTCTGCGAGACACGACCGGAGCTGTCCCGCTGTGTCAAGTTCCTGGATGCTGTGGTAAGAGCAAAGCCTGTCAGGCCTTTCTGCGGGAGGCAGGCACGTTCTTGGCACCCCAGGCATGAGCTGGTTGGCCCTGGATGCTCTGGCAATTGCCAGGTACTTCTGGGCAAATAGGGTTTTCCTGGAGGAAAAACCTGTGCATTGCAGTTTCTCCAAGAGAGGGCTGGGTGTTTGCTTAGGGGGCTGTTTGCTGGAGATCTGTTTTTTGAGAGAAGCATGGGAACCCTTGGACAGGGGGTGTTGCTGCTCTGCAGCTGTTGCCCAGTAGCAAGACTGTGTTCCTGGCTGTACCTGCTGCTCACACTGTTTGTTCTGTGCAGGCAGGGTACGAAGTGGCTCCAGATGAGAAGCGGAAGGAATGTGGGCAGCAACTGATAGAAAAGTACTTGAAGCCAAACGTGAGTAAGAGGGTTGTGTTTGCTGCCTGCAAGGGTAGAGCAGTTGGAGAGCCAACAGCTGTCAATTGCCCATGTCCTGGCACAGCTAACATGCTGAGACACCCCACCACCTTACAAGCCACCACGCTGCTTTGCTCACTGACCCTAAAGCAGATGGGCACCTGTGTGCTGTTCCTATGGGCTTTGTCTTGGCAGGACCCTTGGGCTCTCCTCCCAATGTCTAACTCCATCCCTTTGTCCCCAGAGTGATGACCATGTGCCTGAAGTTCCCTCACAGCTGGTGATTGCCTGTTGTGAGAGGCTGGAGCAGGAACCTTCTAAGGAGCTCTTCAAGGAATGCACTAAGTAAGCTGGAGGGCTGGGCCTGCCTTCAGATCACACATGGCATGGAGTTTATGCTGCAGCTGTCTCACCTTGTCCCCTGTGGTCCTTTCCTCTGGGAGAGTGAGGTGCTAAGGCTGGAGCCTGGGGAGTTTTGGGCAAGCAATTTGCAGCACAGCAACAGGAAAGCAAGTGCAAGGAACTTGTGCTCTGAGAGCCACAAGCTGCTGCAGAAACCCCTGTCACTCCTCTCAAGTCTGCCATGAATCTGAGTTATCATTTGGGAAGACCCTGTTTCAGCATGAGGCAGTGCTGTTCCCAGTGTTGTGCCAGGATCTCATAGGCTCCCGTTGAGCAGACCTGATGGCTGCAGTCCTGTGCCAGCTGTCCTCTCCCTCTGGCCACAGGTGTGGCTGTTGTGCTTGGGTTAGGCTGGCTGCTGCTGCAGCGGTCTAAGGTCGCCTCTGTTCCCATTGCAGAGGCACTGGCCGAGGTCCTGGCTCTGGGTGCAGAGCGGAAGCTGTTGGGTAAACCTCCACCCCTCCCTGCACAGTAGCTGAGCACGTTGCCTAACTGAGTGCAGGGCTGTGGCAATGTGTTTGCTGCAGCCTTCTGGGGAATGTTAGCTCCGTGTGTGGTAACCAGTGCCGTGTCTGAATGCAGAGCCTCTGGGCTGGGCCCTGCCTGCTCTTGGCAAACTCTGAAAGGGGAGAGCCCATCTCCTTGATGCGTGTCTCCAGTCTAGACACTGTGTCTAAGGCTCCTCACTCCACTGCGCAGCCCTGGCACAGCTCTCCAAGGCAGTTAGCTCTCTCCAGCAGGATCCCCCGTGGCCTTTTGTGCTGGATATTCATCTGACAGTGAACAACTCAGTGCCTGGTGCTGAGTTGCTACCAGCTGATTACAGCCTGCATGTGCATTTGCCCTGTGAGCAGAGGGGTAATTGCAGAGCCCCATTGTCCCCCTTTGTGCCGCAGCCCTGGCTGGTGCCACAATTAGCAGTGCCAGCCCCGTCCCAGGGTGCTGTGTTCATCACAGGGGTACCTCCAACATGCTTTTCTTTTGCATCAGGTTTAGCATGGAGGGGAAACTTTCTGAGCCAGGGTTATGTGGGTGATTTGGCACTAGGTTGGGTGAGGGGATGGCAAACTAAGCAGGCTTTTGTGGCCATTCACCTCCTCTTTCCTTGGGCCACTGGCTTTTTCCATGGCTGTGATCAGCTCTCAGGAACCATGCTGACTCTGCCCTCTCCTAGGCTTATCCATGACTACCTGAGTGTGGCTCCCTTTGCCGACTACCTCGACAGCTTGTACTTCAACCGCTTCCTGCAGTGGAAATGGCTGGAACGGTAATGCTCTCCTCTCTGGGAAACCTTCATTCTCCTCACATAGGCTGCCTGAGGGGTCCCTTGGGCTCCTTCACTTCCTGGACCCTGGCAGGAGCCAAGGGCCTGGCCTTTGCCATCCTTCGAGGCCCTTTATGGGCACCATCATCAGCCTCAGCCTTGCTTGCCTCACAGGGAAGCAAGGTCTGCTTGAGCAAGGGTTTGGGGTGAGGCACAGACTTTCAGGCCAGGGTGTGGGGGTGGTTTGGGCTTCAGCCCCTGCTCTCCCCCAGTTCCCATCTCACTCTGGTTTTCTTTCCCTCACAGGCAGCCAGTGACCAAAAACACTTTCCGCCAGTACCGTGTGCTGGGTAAGGGCGGTTTTGGGGAGGTGAGTGACCACCATTTCCTCTGCATTTGGGGTACCAGGCAGCCACTGTTGCCTGCTGCCAGAGGCAGGCCTGGCTTGGCCATTAGGGTGCCACAGGCTGCTCCAGCACCTTTCTGGGTGGGTTGTGGGCACTCTGTGCTGGGTACTGCTGTGTTCTGGGCATTGTGTGACCTGCCAGTTCCCCTCCAAGAGGGGAGGAGCTCACCTCTCACCAGGTGCTGGAGGTGGGGGAGGTGTTGTGCAGAGTGGGTAGCATGAGCCCTGTGGTGCCTGCTGCTGCCTGGGCAGAGTCAGGTCTGCTACCTCCTTGGCAGGGGAACCTGCAGTCCTGAAAACTGTCACTGCCAGGCTCCCTTCTGTTTCTGGAGTGGTCTTCTGTCTTCCCAGGAACCAGGTGTTAGAGGCATTAGAGCTCTCTACTGCTTCTCTGTGACATCTGGAGCTGTCACTGCTCCCTGTGTCCTCGGTTTAACAATGGGCTTCTCGTTAACCTCAAAGTGAGGGAGGAATAATAGAATCTTTGTCTTCTGTGCCTCTTCCTGGGAGCAGAACCTAGACCCCCACCTTGGAAATGGCACTGGGAGGGTGCTGAACCTTGTCCCCCCTGCAGGTTTGTGCCTGCCAAGTACGTGCCACAGGGAAGATGTATGCCTGCAAGAAACTGGAGAAGAAACGCATCAAAAAGCGCAAGGGAGAAGCCATGGCCCTGAATGAAAAACAGATCTTGGAAAAAGTGAACAGTAGGTTTGTAGTAAGTACATAGGAATTGCTCTCACTTTGCTGCAATGGTTGATTTTTCCTCCAACCAGCCAGCCTGGCATCTCTATGCTCTTCACCCAGTGTGAAGAGGCAGGAGCAGGCCCTGCCCATGGGGTAGGTCCCTGGTGGCTGCAGGTCTCTCACAAGGCTGCAGTCTGGCAGGACCTCCTGCTGCCTCCACAACATGCTGTAAATGCCCCCAGAGTCAGCCCCGAACACCCATCTGGTGTGATAGGTGCCTTTGTGACCTCTGAAGCACAAGAAAGCAGCAAGAACTGTTTCTCTAGACAGTGGGGTGGGCAGAAGCCCAGCCCTGAACTGTGTGGTGGGGAGTTCTACCTGGGATGCACTGAGGTGTGAACAGCCTCAACCTCCCTTTGTGGAGGGGTTCATCAGACACTGCTGTGGCACTGCTGTTGGGTGCTGCCTGCCCCTGCAGGGGAGCAGCTCTGGCTTGAGTAAATAGTGTCCTTCCTGTCTGAGGAAAGCTGGGGGGGTGCTGGGACTGCTGGGCACTGTCATGTCCTCCCTGGGTTTACACAGTTCCTCCTCTGCTGGCAAAGTCCCAGTCCTGAGCCTGTGAGTGGCTGCTTGGGTGGCAAAGTGCCCATGAGAGTCTGGGCACCTCTCTCTTCCAACTGTGTCTCCTAACAGCATTTCTGCCCTGAATTGCAGGTGAGCTTAGCCTATGCATATGAAACTAAAGATGCTCTCTGCCTAGTGCTGACCCTCATGAATGGAGGGGACCTCAAGTTCCATATCTACCACATGGGAGAGGCTGGTTTCGAGGAGCCCCGAGCAGCTTTCTATGCTGCTGAAATCTGCTGTGGCCTCGAGGACTTGCACCAGGAGAGGATAGTGTACAGGTGCGCACTGCCTGGTCCCTGCTGGGAGAGCTTGTAGGGGCTGCAGAACCAAGAGGGATTCCTGCTCTCTTACCAGCCCAGCTGGATGTGTCTGCTGAAGAAAATAAGCTCAGGCTTGAAAGCAGCACAGAGCTGATTGAGAGGAATTGGGAACAAAAAGCTGATCTCGTGGGAGAAGGGGAGAGCTTAGCTTGGTTTCCTTGTGCTGGTAAATGATCGCCAAGAACAGGATGTGATCATGCTGTGAGTGCCTCAGGGCAGGCACTGAACTCCCCGGGCAGTATTGACACTAGAACAAAGGAAGGTAGGCTGCCCCATTGCGCTCAAGAGCTGGGCAGGTGGGAGAACAAGCTGATTGACTGTATTGACTGTACTCACTGGGTTGTGTGATGCAGTGTTAGGATAGCATCGCTAAACACTGGCCAGGGAGTCCTTTCTGGTTCTACCCTGTGCTTTGCCCTGGGGCAGGATAAGCAGAGAAGCCTCTGCTCCACTCTTGCATGGGCTGCCCTGTAGCGACTTGTGTACCTGCAAAGAGGGAATCATCCCCAGACTCAGTGCTGCCTTGCAGAGGATTGAAGGTTGTCATGGCTCCCCTCTCTGCCCTGGAGGGGAGAGCTTGCAGGGCCAGCTTTGGGGCAGAGGGTGAGGGAATGGTTATGTGTGTGCCCAGGGCAGGGGCATTGGATCCCACTGCTGCTTATCTGGGACTTGCTGAGATGTGGCTGTTGCTTGTGTCCTTTGCTTTGACAACAGACTTTTGCTAATTGAGTCCCTTCCCTCCTAGGGACCTGAAGCCAGAGAATATATTACTGGATGACCATGGTGAGTGCAAGGTCAAGAGAAGCCTGACTTCTTTCTTCCTTTGCTTGGGCCAGGGTTACCCTATGTTCTTAGCAGCTTTGAACTTTGCCCCCTGACCCTGCTCTGTTAATTTGCCCACTCCTCTGTGCAGGTCACATCCGTATCTCAGACCTGGGACTAGCTGTGCATGTGCCAGAGGGCCAAACAATCAAGGGCCGTGTAGGGACAGTTGGCTACATGGGTAAGTGACGCTGGTTTAATCCAGAAGTGGCCTCTGACCGCACACAGTCCCTCCTTGCCCTCACACATCCCTCACCCTTGGTCTCATGTAGCTCCAGAGGTGGTAAAGAATGAGCGCTACACGTTCAGCCCGGACTGGTGGGCTTTGGGCTGCCTGGTGTATGAGATGATTGAGGGACAGTCCCCCTTCCAGCAGCGCAAGAAGAAGATCAAGCGGGAGGAGGTGGAGCGGTTGGTGAAGGAAGTGCAGGAGGAGTACTCGGAGAAGTTCTCGCCCTGTGCTCGCTCCCTCTGCACCATGGTACGAGTGTGCATCCCTGTCATTCCTTGCTCCCCCAGCTGCCAAGAGGCCTGTGCTGTCTCCCTAGAGACTTACTGCGGGAACCCAGGGCTGCTCCAGCCCAGGACCCTGATTTTCTTTGTGTTGCAGCTCCTGTGCAAAGACCCTCTGGAGCGCCTGGGGTGCCGAGGAGCTGGGGCCAAGGAAGTGAAGGAACACCCTCTCTTCAAACACCTCAACTTCAGGAGACTGGAAGCAGGCATGCTGGACCCTCCCTTTGTGCCAGATGTAAGTGTCTGTCTGTACCCTGACCTTTTCAGTCACTGATGCTGTCAAGGGAAGTGGCGTGGCTCACCTGAGGAAACAGGGCCCATCCCCTTCCCTCTTGTTTCTGGAACCTGGCAAAACAAGGGTCCAGCATGCTCAGAACTGCAGGGAGAGGGAGCTTGGGCTTGACCACAAGCTACAGTTATTGGAGGTGGTGGCATCAAGGTGGAACCTCGCATTAGAGCGATTTTTTGTGCTGTTTAGCCCCAAGCCATCTACTGCAAGGATGTTCTGGATATCGAGCAGTTCTCCACAGTGAAAGGAGTGGAGCTGGAACCCACAGACAATGACTTCTACCAGAAGTTTGCCACGGGTAGTGTGCCCATTCCTTGGCAGAACGAGGTGGGTCTTTGCTCCTGCTTGTGCCCACCATGGCCAAACTCATTGTCCTGCAGGGTCTGTGCTATCCCTGCTGCTCTCACACTTTGTTAGGCCTTCAGTGACAGGCTCCATGTAACAGTTACTGCAGCTTTCTTTGCCCTCTTCCAGATGATTGAGACAGAGTGTTTCAAGGAGCTAAATGTCTTTAGCACAGATGGCACAGTGCCCCCAGACCTGGACTGGAAAGGGCAGCCTTCTCCACAGCCCAAAAAGGGGTTACTCCAGCGTTTGTTCAGCAGACAGGTAAGAGTTTTCCCAGTGTTTCCTTCCTCAGACACTCCTCTATCAGCACTGAGCCTGCTCTCCTGCCTGTGCCAGGCAGGTCTGGCAGGGAGGTGGGTAAGAGAGGGCTGCAGACAGTCTCCTCTTGTGTTGGGTGGCTGGACCCCAGGGCTCTTGGGGGCACCCGTGCAAGGCTGCAGGGAGCCAAACCTCAACTGGCTGGCCACGGAGTCAAAGGGACTGGGAAAGAGTGGCCTGGCTAAATGTGCTGGAGGCACACAAGCAGAGGGATGTTGAAGGCACTGAAATAGTAGGTCATCTCTCTTCCTACATGAATAATACCATCTGTGAACAAAACATTTTTCTTGGAATGGGCTGTCTGGGCTCCCCAGAGCACTTGTGCCAGACCTGGAGCCAGGCAGAGAGCAGTTCTTTCGAGGGATGAGGAGAACAGAAATGTCTTGCAGCTGCTGTGGGCTTGCTTGTCTGCCTGTCTCCTCTTCCTGGAACAGTCTTTGCCTTCTTTACAGGCCTGGCAAAGCCTGGGCTGCTGCCTCTCAGCAGCTGTGTGCAGCTGTGCGACTCCAGCATGGTTGGCTCTGAACCCACTCAGCCATTCGGTGCTGACTCCTGATGCCAAGCTCAGAGTTATGCTTCATGGTTCAATGAGCTGCCCTAGCCAGAGCCAGCTCTGGGGATACCCAGCCTTTCCCAAGGCAGGAGGACCTGCCAGAGGATGGGCAGCTGCCGGTAGCAGGGGTTGAGCTGTGATTTCCCACGTGTTTTCTCTTTCCAGAGGTGAGCAGTCACTCCTGGCTGCTCTGCTCAGGGAAATACCCGGTGGCCTGCGGACATGGCAAGATCTGGGAAAGAGGAGTGTTGTCCTTCAATTCTTATCCCCATCCCCTGGCAGAGCACATTCTGCTTGTTGTTCTAACTGCCTCCTGAGCCACTAATCCTGCTTCCCTGCTCTTGCTGCCTTTGTAGGGGGGGCCTTGCCCTCAGCTTGAGCAAAAGCTGCCCCTGTACTGCAGCTACTGGGAGCTCTGCTCCTAAGAGGCTATGGGAAGTTCCCTTTACTCCTCTCCAGATGTCCAGGACACACAGAAGTGTTGAGAAACTGTGAAGGGTTTGGCATTGCCCCATGCTCAGATTCACATTTCAGCAAAAAGGACTTCAGCTGCTTCCATGGCCTGCTGAGCCCGCAGCAGGGCCAAGCGCCTGTGCAGGCACTGAGCTGTTTCCCTGGTTGGCTGCAGTCCCCCAAGCCCACCTTCCTCCCAGCTTCTGAGCTAGCCAGCTGTGTGCTCACCAGTCTGTCTGCCAGAGGCTGAACCCCCAGATGCAGATGGACTGTTCCTCTACAGTCCTTTTTCCATATAGTTCTCCAGCACACAGGCTGGGGAGAACCTGGCCCATCCTGCCAGAGGGGAGCTATAGGCTGGATTGTGTGACCATGCTCACTCTTTGCTTGCTGTGCTCCTCTCTCCCTCCCTCCTCCCCCTCCTTGCCCTTCTGACTTCAGGACTGTTGTGGAAACTGCAGCGACAGTGAGGAAGAGCCCACCCGGCTGTAGAGCACAGCTTGTTCTCCAGCCTCTGGGACCCCCTTGCCTCTCCAAGTGCCCAGCCTGAACGACATCACAGTGGCCCCACAAGGTGGATTTGTTTACAGCTTTACATGTTTGTATTTGAAGACTGTAAGGATGACTCCAAGGCTGGCAGCAGCACATGGCTCAGACTGAAGTGCCTCTGACTGTGAGCAAGCCCTGAGACAAACCTGGACACTTCTGAATCTGCCTCTTGGGATGGTGCTGCTGCCACTGGCTGCCACGCTCCTCCTGGGCCTAGGGTGAGAGGCAGGGATCATGCCAGCATGGGCCAAGGCCAGACTGGAGCAGCTCTGCTGACACATTCCACGGTGCCAGTGGCACTGCAGGTTTAATGTATATTTATATATGTTGGTCTGTACATATCACATGTTGGTTTTTAATCTATAGGTGGGGGCCTGCGCTGCCCCCACCCTGTCACAGGCACAAATGTCCTCCTATGGGAGGAGCAACAGTCCCAGCTTTGTTCCAGGGAGTCCTGGGCAGAGGCCTTCTGTGCCTTGAGGTGCCTAAAGCATCTTTCCTGGACCTTTCTGGCCGTGCTGAGACATCCCTGGCTCCAGCGGAGTCCATTGCTCAGCCCCGAGGCACAGGAAAGCACTGTGCCAAAGCATCTCCCATTGTGTCCTGGCAGCAGAGCGTCACTGCCTCGTCCTCGCTTCCCTGTCTGCTGGATCCTGCTGCCTCCTGCCTCGTCTCACACATGCTGCCAGCTCCAGCCAGCTGATCCTGAGCCCCTCTCCAGACTGCTGGCGCAGTGGGACACAGTCACTCCTGCAGTACCTGGGTCCAAAGGGTTGGTCTGATCCCTGGCACACTGCAGGATGGCCCCAGCATGGTTCCACCAGCTATGGACCTACGCATGCCAGGGTTGCTGCCATCCCCAGGCCCCGCTTGGTGTTAGAGGAGCAGACACATAAGGGACCCTGTTCTCAGGGAGCAAAGCTGTGGTAAAGGGAGTGTCCCTTCCTTGATTCATGTGGAGCTGTGACCCAAGAGGAATGGGCTGGGACCAACTTCATGTGTGTCCCCAGGGGTCCTGGGGAACCAGCACAGCTCCTGTGCCCATGAGCAGGGTAGAGTGGAGGGGCTGGAGCCCTCCCTGGGGAGCAGCTTGGGGCTCAGCCTACCTCTATTCTGTTTGTCCTGTCCCCTCTTGTGCACACTTATCCTAGCTGTGTCCTGAGCAATAATTCATCCCTTCTCTACGTGTATATGTGCACACGCGTGTGTGCGTGTGCTGCTGCCTCTGCTCCTTCTGAGCCAGGCCCCCCGGTGGGCTGAGCACCTACTTGGACCTGTGGTATCATTTGCTTGCCTTGCACTAAAGTTGGAGAGTATTTAAATTTTTAACCTTTTGTTAAGTGTAAAGATTCACCGTGCCTTGTGTTGCTCTCGTGTCACCGGGGGCCTGCTCTGGGCCATATGGGGTTGGTGGCTGTAAGGAGGGGAGCAGAGATCCCCATTTCTGGGCTGTCATGGGCTCTGCTGCCATGGGCTCTGTCCTGCAGGGAATAAGGGGTTGCCCTCCAGAGCAAGGGCTGATGCTAGCTGAGCCCTGGGTGCCACAGGTGGCCCCTGGTGGCTTCAGATCCATGGTTTGGGTCAATGCAGGGGCACAACAGGTATGAGGCTTTGTGCTGTTGGGATGCTCATGTCTGCTGTGGTCCCCTCTGGGACATGTCCACCCTCAGCACCGCCCCTCCTGGCCTGTCACAGGTGTGCTGTGGAGCTGGGACAGAGTCCTGCTGCACTCTGGTCACTGCATCACTGCTTCAGAGAGACACTGTGAATGGAGACCTTGTGCCAGCACAGAGTGCTTGTCCTGGTTTTTGCTGGGATAGAGTTAATTTAGCCCAAGGAACAGCCCCTTGAAAGGGGGGACACTGTAGGGTGATGTGGGGTGGGGGTCGCAATGGTCATGAGGGGGGAGCAAGAAAAGGGGGCCAGCCCGGTCGGGGGGTGCAGGGTGGGTTTGGGGTCCAGAGCTGGCAGCAGCAGCGACAGCTTTGTGCGCAGCGCGGGGGGGCCACACGCAGCTGCATTGGGATGAGAATAGCAAGTGCAGCCGGGTAGCTAGGGAACAGTTGCTATGGGAGCGGGCCGAGGAGGAGTTCTCACACTCAGAGGGGGCATCTTGGGGTAAAATCCAGGAATTTTCTGCAGCCATGGAAGGAAGGCAGGCAGGGGGATGGGGAGTGCCTGGAGATTGCTGTTCCCACCTCACTGGTTGAGATGTTTTACTGCCCTCCTGGCACTACCTGGGCTGCAGCACCCTGGCAGAAAGGTCCTGGGGTCACCAGCATGTTCATGTATCTGTCACAAGTCTGGGTGTCTCTGGGACAGGGCTGGAGTGTGAGCAGATCCATGGCCAGCCCTGAGCAGGGCAGGGAATGGGCTCTGCCTGTCCCCAGCTCCCCCTGCCCAGTGGTGCCTTAGCATTTGAGGGGTGTCTCATCTCCATCCCTGACCTTGCTGGGGTAGCAGCGTGCAGGTGTGGGAATACTGGTGTATGGCCAGAGCTGGAGTGGGTGGATCTGGACCCCACGTACATGGGCAAGCTCTGGTGGGCCCTGGGCACTGCCTTGCACTGTGGGGCTGTGGCAGCAGCTCCACACACCATTTGGGGGTGAAGGATGCTCTCAGCTGTTGCCTGGGCAACGGCTCCTCCTCCAGCCCACCATGTGGCTCAGGGAGCTCTCCCCCGCCTGCCTCCCCCCGCCGCCGTGGGGAAGGGGACGGGAAAGGGAAGGAGAAGGCAGCTCCAGGCCCCCGGCGCTGGCGGGGCCGGAGGCCTGGCTCCCTTTGCCCACCCTTGGCCTGGCCTGGCAATGCCCGCAGGCCCTGCCATGCCCCCCACCTCTGTGGTGCCCATGCCTCAGGGGAGCATCCCAGCCCCCCCGCATGGCCGGAGCCCCCTGCCCACCCTGGGTGCTGCTGGGGCACCCCCACAACCATCGAGCCGGCACTGCCCGGCAGCCGCGGCCGCGCTGTGAGGTCGGATCGCAGGAAGCGAGTTCCAGCAAGGTGAGTCGGGGCCAGAGCCTAGGGGGCTGGGAGGCACGTGGCCACTGTGGCCCTGCTGCAAGCGATGTGGTGGGACTTGGCCAGAGCCACTATGCCTGGTCATGGTGGGAGCATAATGCCAGCACCAAGATTCCCCAGGTCATCCCCTGGCTGGGATGGAGGAAGTCCTTCCAGCCAGGCCCTGGCAGAACAATGCGCCATGTGTGCAGCCGCAGCGGGCACCCGCCACCCTGCCCACATGGAGGAAGTGGCGGTGGGGTCATGGCCTGCGTGGGGCACCTGCACTCTGCCGTGTCACCCACCCGTCACCTGGCACAGCTCTGCCCCATAACCACACTGGGCCCTGCTCCTGGCACAGCCCCAGGGCACAGGAAAGGGACAGCAAGGACTCTTGCCCCCAAGCTTGGCACAGTCCCAAGGAACTATAGGGGTTTCCTATGGGGGCCACAACCACTGGCCTCAGTCACAGCAGAGAAGAGCTGGTGACGGTCTCTGGATCCAGCAGATAGGACAGTCACTCAGGCCACTCTGGTGTATGGCAGCTCTGAGGGAGCAGAGTGACCCCAGGACAGACTGCTGTGTCACCCAATGCCACCTCTGTCCCTCACTGTCCTGGGGGCCAGGCTGGCACCGCTGCCCCACACACCCTCTCCACCCACTGCAGTGCCCGGCATGGCTGTAGCAGTGCCTGGGTAAGGTCTTGCCGGTGTCTGGGCTGCCCTCCCTGCTGTGTCCTTTCGCTGTTGTAATTCCCTGAGGAGGGTCGGGATGACCCTGGGGGAGCGGGTGGTTGCACCCCTGGGCACCCCCGACCATGGGAGCCCGTGGCACCACCCCACGGGGCGTCGCAGGGCCATCACCCCACCCGGACCGCGAGCCGCCACTCGGGATCCCCGTCCCTCATCCCGTGGGGCTCCGGCGGCCATCCCCGGGAGATCTCTCGTCCCTTTCGCCACCGACATCCCACCGCCGTTGCCCGGGGGCGGGGAAGGGGAATCCCCTGTCAATGCCGGTCTCCCCGCCGGTAGCCCCCGCGCGGCGGCGGGTCCCGGGGCGTGGGGTGCGGGGGGTCCGCGGGTCCCTCCCCGAGCCGAGGGCGGGGCGGAGCGGCGGGGCGGGAGCCCGGGCGGGCGGGGCGGCGCGCGGCGGCGGCGCGGGAGCGCTCACCGGAGACAAAGGCAGCGCCGGGAGGCGGCGGCGGCGCCGCGCACCGGGCGCGCACCGGGCCCCCTCCCCCGCCGCCCGATGGAGCCGCCGCCCGCCGCCTGAGCCACGTGCGCCGCCGCCGCCGGTAACGGGAGCCGCGGAGGGAGCGGGCGCGGCGCCTCCGCCTGTTGCGCGGTGCGGGGGCAGCGGGGCCGAGGCGGGGGCGCGCGGGGCGTACCGGGGCGCGCATCGCCGGTCTGGCCCCAGCGGGCGCGCGCCTCGGGGGAGGATGGTAATGATGATGGTGATGAGGAAATGGTGCCGCGCCCGCCACCGGGAGCAGGGAGGTTCCCTGCCGGGGTGTCACCCTCCCGCTGGAGGCATCGGGCAGGGATGCGACGCGGGCAGCGGGGCCCAGGCCGCGGCCAGGGGCAGCGGGGCGGCCCGGGGGTACCGGCGGGGCCCGGCTTGGCGGCCGTTCCGCTCCCCGCCCGGTATGAGTGTCCCCAGCCCGGCCCCGCTCCTCCCTCAGCCCGCACGTCCCCGGCAGCCCCGCTCCCCCCGCACGCCCCAGATGCGAACGCCCCCGGTCCGCGGCGCCGCCAGCCAGCCCTGGCCTTCCTCCCGGGGCTCGACCGTCGGCCCTTCCCGCACGGTGCCCCCTTCCCGGGGATGTTCAGGCTGCCGGCGCCGAGCCTGTTGCAGCCGCGGCCGGCGAGCTCTGCCCGCCCCCAGTGGCCTCAGCTGGGCAACGGGGACTCCCTCCCCAGAGACCCCCATCGCAGCGCTGCCTCTGCCCACGCGTTTGTCTGCGCGACGGAGCAGCTCCCACTGCCTGCCAAAGCGTGGCCAGAGCCCCTGACCCCTTCCTTCCCCATCGCTCCTTCCTTCCCTTCTTCCTTCCGCCGGGCTCGGCCCTCCGGCCCTGCCAGCACCCTCAGCACCCGCTGGCACTGCGGTGGCCCTTTGCCGACAGCGTGGCCCTGGCCCATGGGGTGATCGAGCCCCCGTGCCCCTTCGCCCATCTCCGAGCAGAGGCATGTGAGACCAATGGAGCCACTGTAGTTGCCCAGCCCTTGGCTGCCGCCGATCCAGGCTCACCCTCCTCCCTGCTGCCCCCGTTTTCGCCCACACCAGGATAATGAGAATCCTGATGGGTGCTTATGTGCCTGCCTGCGAGCACCCATGGGTGCTGCTCCCCACTCAATGAGGAGCCCCTGGCATACACTGTTGCCACTTGGTGCTCAGCTGGATGTGACCAAGTCATCACCCTGCCTAAAGGCAGGGACCTGGCAGAGCCGATGGTTCCCATCGTCACCACCTCCTGGCCCTGCATTGCTGTGTCGAGGTGCCACTGTCCCCTGAGCCTCCCTGGTGGCTGCGAGGCCAGAGATGGCCACAGTGCACTTGCTCCAGGGAGTGCCACGTGCCTCGGGCACCTGGCGGCCCTGCACATTCCTCGTTCTCTTCAGGGTATCCCACTCTGTGGCAGGACAGGGATGAGCTGCCTGGGCTCAGCAGGCAGTTTGGGGTGCGCTGAGTGGGCAGGAGAAGGAGATCCCAGTAGGCACCCCATGATCTCGAAGGTCAGGACCACAGCATCCATCTCCTGCCCCAGAGTGCCTGGTAGTGTTGTAGGGGGGCTCTGGGTGGGGTGTGCAGGTTTGCAGCCATGGAGGCGATGATGGGGTGCATGGGGGGGCCAGGCACGGTTCCCCCCCGACTGCTGGCACTGCGGTGCATGTGGAGCGAGTCACCATGGGAACAGGGCGTCCACATTTCCGTGTCGCTCACGCTCGCGTCTGTCTCGTTGCAGGGCCCCCACCCCGGTGGTCCCACCCCAGCGATGGGCAGCGGGACCCTGCCAGCCCCATCCCCCCGCCGCCCGCCCCACCGGCCCCCCGCCCCGCCGCCCGCCCAGCGCACCCAGGCCTGACCCACCCGCTCCAGCCCCCCCCAGCTCCATGGCGAGGATGGACCCCTGACGGCGGGCACCCGCAGGCCAGAGGAGACGGTGCCAGGCACGGCCCGGGGAGATGCCCTCGGCGGCCCTGACAGCATCGGGTCCTCCCTGACCCTGCCGCCGCCCTGAGCATCCCGTCCCCCACTCCAAGGGCAGAGAGAGACGGGGGCCTCCCCCCGGGTCCGGCAGCCAAGATGGTGATGTCCCAGGGCACCTACACCTTCCTCACCTGCTTCGCGGGCTTCTGGCTCATCTGGGGCCTCATCGTGCTGCTGTGCTGCTTCTGCAGCTACCTGCGGCGGCGGGTGAAGCGGCAGCAGGAGGAGCGGCTGCGGGAGCAGAGCTTGCGCGCGCTGGAGATGGAGCCACTGCACTACGAGGGTTACAGGGGCAGCCCCCCCGGCATCGCCATTCCCCACCGCCTCCGCCTTGAGCCCCACCATCATCACCACCCCCACCACATCCCACCCCCCCGGCCCTGGAGCTGCCGGCACGGTAAGGAGCAGGGAGGGGCTCTCGCATCCCCGGAGCACGTGCCTCCCCCTGTTCTGGGGGGGATACGACGTGAAAGCCGGAGCTCAGCGCTGACAGCAGCAGGGGTCCGGGGGGGGCTTTGCCTTGCAGAGTCGGACCTGTCAAAGCCGCCGTGCTATGAGGAAGCTCTGCTGATGGCAGAGCCCCCACCACCATACAGTGAGGTGCTGATGGACACACGGGGGCTCTACCGCAAAATTAATGCCCCTTTCCTAAGCCACGAGCGGCTGGAGAAGCAGGAGCAGCCTCCCAGCTACAAACCACTTTTCCTCGATGCCGGCTATGGTTCGGCACTCCACCTGCCCCGCTCAGCCAGCCCTGGCTCTGCCTGCCCGGACCTCTACCTGCAGCAGGAGTGCTCCCCACGCATGTTTCCCAGCTGGACGGACTCGGAGCTCAGCAGCAGGGACACCTACGAGTCGGGCCCCTGGCACCTCCCAGTCTCCATGCCCCTCTTCGGCAGGACTACCGCTGTCTAACGGCGGCCACGGGGGACCCCCAGACCTTGCCACGCACCTGGGGGTGGGTGGTTTTGTCAGCCTGGGGACACCCGCCCCGGTGCGGGCCATCGCTGCCAGCGCGGAAGGGGCTGGTTCCCCGTCTGGCCCCCACTAACCCCACCATGGCCGGGGGCGCTGGGGACCCGGACTCTGCTCTGTTTCTTAAACTTTTTGTTTGTTACAGTTTGAGAATAAAAGTTTGTGGCTCGGGTTTGCCTCCTGGCAGGCTGGCATCATGGGACCCCCCCTCCCAGACCTCCCTACCCCCAGCAGGCTGCAGCCCCCATGGGAGACGCTTTATTTATTAACAGACATGAGCACACTGCCGGTACAGAACTTGTGCTTTCCAAAAAGTTTCCAGGGAGAATGGGGGGAGAGGGGCCAAGCAGGGGCCAAGCAGGGAGGGACAGGGCTCCCAGTGAGGAAGGAGTGGGGAAGGGGTAAAATCCCCCACACCAGCTCCCCGCTGGGATTTTGGGGGGGGGGGGGGGAACGCCGCTGGCTGCAGCCTCGCCTCGGTTGGGTCACTTTATTGCCATATTCATTTATTATTATTATTATTATTTCTTTTTTTTAACTCGTGCAAAGTACTGGGGGACTCCTGGGGGGCACGAAGAGAACGAGGACCCTGTCCCACAGCCGGGCAGGGGATGCGAGCATGTGTCATCCCCCCCCAAAGGAGCACTGGGGTATTGGGGGGGCTACTAAGGGGGGCCTGGGGGGCTGACACGGCTCCTACCGACAACTTAAAAAAGAGAGGAGAAGGGGGGGCTGTAAAAGGTGCCCCGGGGCAGGGTTGCAGCGGGGCGACCCCCACCTGGAGGCCTCATCCTGCGGGGCCCCAGTGGGGTGAGGGGGGGCCCGGCCCCTGGCTGCAGCCCCCTCATGCCCCGCGCCGGCCGGGGCAGGCTGCCTGCACCGGCAGCGGGGCCTGGGCTTACAGGGCTCCCCCAAAGCTCTCCTCCTCTTCAGGCAGGGGGTCTGCGTCCCAGCACGTGATGTCGATCTCTGCAGGACAGGGAAGAGGCAGTCAAGATGCCTTGGAGTGCCCTTTGGAGGGACAGACCTCACTTCTCACTGTCCTCACTCACCTGGGGGCTTATTGTAGAAGACAGGCTGGGGGGCTTTGGCCGACAGCTCCTCAGAGGGGGGCACCTCCTCCTCCTGGGACTGGCTGAAGTAGCCCTCGCTGGCCTGGAGGGTGGGGGGGACAGGCAGTCAGGACCCTCCCCAGGCAACCCATCATGCCCTGATCTCCCACCCCTCTGGTGGTGCTCACCTGCTCCCCACGACCTGGCGTTCCATCCTTGAGGGACATCTCCCCATTGGTGATGGGGGGAGTCTCTCTGCCTGGACTGTCCTCCTGGGGCACATGCTGGCAGCCGAGCCCCTGGGACTGGGGATCCTCCTCACCAGTGGCTTCATCCTCATCCTCCTGCTCCGCATCACAGAAAGTGGCAGGGGGCTCGGGCAGTTCATCCAGGCTCAGCAGGGCCCCCTCCTCAGGCAGTGCAGACGGGGGAGCCTCGGGCACAGGGGCAGCAGGCAGGGGCCAAGCAGCTGAGGGGGTTGCCCCATCACTCTGCCACAGGTCGATGAGGCTCTCGGGGTTGGGAGCATCCCCATTCTGAGGCTCAGCAGCCATGGGCAGTGGGGAGGGCTCGGTGGGCTCCAGGGTCACCAGGTCCCCCAGGGCATCACCCCCCGCTGTCCACACTGGGCTGGGGCTGGGCTCGTCCCCGGGGGGCTCACTGGCCTTGTCCTCGGGCCCTGGGAAGGGCCACTGCTGCTCGGGCGTGGCTGGCCCGGGCTCCTGCGCGCTGGGGCTGGGGGACTCTGCAAGGAGGGGACAGCAGTCAGTGGGGGCAGACACCCTTGTCCAGGGCTGGATGTCACCCAGGAACAGGGCTGTAGCTGGCGAGGATTTGAAGTCCTATGGACTGGGCACAGTGTGGAGATGCTGCAGGGATGGGTGGGAGTGGATGGGCAGGGAGGGAACCGTAGTACACACCAGGGGACCAGGGAGTGAAGGGACATGGGGAAGGGGCAAGATGATCCCTTGGGAAGTGGCTGGGAGGTAGAAGGGGCTGTGGAGGGGACAGGAGAAAGGAAAGTTGGGATACACCAGATGATGCCAAGGGGCCAGTGGGGATGCAGCAGGAACACGTGGTGCCTGCAACAGAACTGGCTGGGATGCAGTGGGGTTCAGTGGGACAGAGGGAATGCACAGAGGGATGCAGCAGCCCTGGCAAGGATGTACAGTGGGATGGAGCAGATGGACACCATTGCACTGGGAGTTGCAGCAGGGACAGCCAGCATGTAAGGAGCACAGAGAATGCACTGGAGATGGGGAGGATGCATGGCGAAGGGCGCAGCAGATAGGGATACACTGGTGATAGAAAACGAGCTGGAGGCAGCTGGGATGCAGCAATGGTGGCAGGGCTGCACTGGGGGATGCAGCAGAGACGGCGGGGATGCAGCAGCACGGAGTAGCAGGTACGGCGGGGATGTGCTCGGGGGCACAGCAGAGACAGAGGGGGTATGCCAAGGGATACAGTTTGGACAGCTTGGATGCACTGAGCAATGCAAGGGTGGTTGGCAGGGCTGCAGTGGGGGCTGCAGCAGAGCCAAAGGGGCTTGCTGCAGGGGATGCGCTGTGGGACACAGCAGAGATGATGGGGACATGCCGAGGGATGCAGATGGAACAACACAGATGCACTGAGCAATGCAAGGGCAATTGGCGGGGCTGCAGGGCAGGGCTGCAGCAGAGCCACAGGGGTTGCAGTGGGGGATGCACTGTGGGAAACCATGAGGGTGGGCCTGGGCAGCCCCGGGCAGGGGGAGGCAGCGCCAGCCCTGCGCCCACCTTTGGGCGTTGCTGGCGTCTCGTCAGCGGACGCACGGGTGCCCAGGTCACCCAGCGGTGTGGCGGCCGGGCTGGGCTCGCAGGGGCTGCAGCCCACCGCTGAGGCCTTTCGGAAGGCGTCCGACTGGCTGCCTGCAGACAAGGGAGATGGGGTGGCGTGGGAGGGCTGCCCATGCCGAGGGCGGGACCAGCACCTCAGAACCGCTTCTGCCCCACACCAACACAGCAAGAGCTGCCAAATGCACATCACCAGGGACAAGCCACCACATCATACCCTTCCGTGGTGGCATGGCAGAAGCTCCCATGAGTGCAGCAACCACCATGTCCCTTCCAGGCATCCCCACCACTTCCATGAGTCCCAGCCCCTGCATCTGCCAGGCACAGGGACAACCAGCCCTGTACCTGCCTTGGTGCACAGTGACCCTGCCCATATGTTGCCCAGCTGTGTCCTGGCACTGTCTTGCCTCTGCAGGCAGTTTTGTGCCCTGCCACCCACGCCTGACAGGGGCACAACCCCACATGGCCCCCACCCTGGCCCCTTCTGCACAGCTTCACATGATCTTGGGCATTATCTTTTCCATCTCATGCTGCCCCATGGGCACAATCCTCCATGGTCCAGGGCAGATGTCCCATCCCACTCTGTCCCATGGGCACAGCTATTCTGTCCCATTCTTATCTATTAGCACAGCCTCACATGATTCCAAGCACAGCTTTTCCATCCTCTCCTGTCCCATGGGCACAGTTTTGCATGGTCCAGGGCAGAGATGCCCCTTCCCCTTCTGCCCCACAGGCACAGCCCCACATGATCCTGGGCACAGGCTTTACCATTCCATGCTGCCTTATGAGAACAGTCCTACATGATCCAGGGCACAGCTGTCCTGTCCCACTTCTGCCCCACTGGCAGAGCCTTCCCTGTGCCATTCTACCTAACAGGCACAATCTGCTCCATCCCACTATGGAGCATCACCTCCTCAGGCACAGCTCTGCCCTGTCCCTATCTGACCCACAGGCACAACCTGCCCAGTGTCCCCTCCCCAGGGGCACAGCCCCAGCCAGGGCATGCCAAGTCCCCAGGGGTGCAGGCACAGTCCCGTCTGGGTGCTCGTCCCCATCGGGGTGCCCGCGGGAGGGGCGGTGCCTCCGCTGTTGGTCCGGTGTGCCGTGGGGCTGGGGGGTCTCTGGGGCAGCTGCACGCGGCTCAGCCCCCCGGAGCTGTGTGCCCAGGAGCTCCCAGCTACCTACATGGGAAGAAAGAGGAGAGATTTGGGGTGCGGTGGCAAGTGATATAGGGGAAGGGGGTCCGTGGGGGGGAGGAGGAGGAGGAGGAGGAAGAAGGCGGCCCACTGTCAGCTGTCTTTATGAAAGGACAGTACAGACGACCTGTGAGAGAAAGACAGACAAACGGACGGACGGACGGAGAGAGAGAGAGAGAGAGAGAGAGCAAAGAGATGGGTCAGTCCCTGCTCAACGCAGTTACAGCGGGGCTGGAGCACCAGGGCACCGGGATGGGAGGACAGAGGGATGGGAGGCAGCACCAACAGCATGACAGGAGGATGGCAGGACAAGAGGATGGAAAGGCAGCAGGGCAGAAAAATGGAAGGCAGCACTGCCTGGCCAAGTGAGGAGAGAGGCCAGAACATGGCCATGGGATCAACTGCTCAGGCACAGCGCAGCCCCACAGCATGAATCTATGGCACAACCCACAGCACAGCCCCATGGCACAGCCCACAGCACTGTCCCGAGGCACAGCCCCACGGCACAACCCCACAGCACAGCCCCATGGCACAGCCCATGGCACAACCCATGGCATAACACATGGCATAACACCACAGCAAGGACACACATCACAGACTCCCTCCCAGCAGAGCCCCATAGCACAGCGCACTCAGCACAGCACTATGACAGGCACCCACCAGGACAGCCAGTCCCTGCCTGAGAGCTGCAAAAACAGTTCCAGGGCTGGAACCCAGACTGTGGGGAAGCCCAGCCCCTCCCTAGGGCACCCCCACCTGCTGACAGCACACTAAGTGCTGTCAGCATCTGCCAGTCCCATATCTGCTCCACTCACTCCTGAGCCTTTCAGCTGTCACCAGGGGTTGTGTTCCCAAGAAATTCCTGGACCTCCAGCTGCCCACTCCTGCTGTACCAACCAGGCACCCAACCTGGCTGCTGGCTCAGTGCTGTGACAGGTGAGTGGACGACACCAAGCAGGGACCAGGATGAGCCCCTTTTTGCTGAAGACACCTCAACATCCAGCCCCTGCTGTCTCAGCTGCAGGGGACACGTGATTTGCAGTGGCAGTGGCGCTGATGGTGGCAGTGATGGTGGCGCAGCAGAGCAGGATGACCCCTGCCATCCTTGTGCCCTCAGCACCCCAGAACCACAGTGCCCGGGATGGCAGAGGGTACACCTCCCACCCACATTGTATCCCTGGTCCCTTCCCATCCCGCTGTGACTTGCTGAGCTGCGTCACTACACTCACCTGCTCCACAGGCTCCCCTAGTCTCTCAGTGCCCACCCCCCTTTCCATAGCCCCCCTCAGCCCCTCACCTGTCCTGTGGCTGCCTGGTGAGACAGCGTCACTGCTGCCCGATGCAACCCGCTCCTGCTGTTTGAAGAAGTCCCGGGGGTTGTCGGGCCGCTGAGCAATGATGGCAGCAGCCTCCTGTGTGGACAGGGCAGGCTAAGCCCCACTGCCCCAGTGCTGTGGAGCTGTGGACCACCCTCCATGCATCCCCCAGCTGCATCCCCATCCATCTACAGGCACTGTTCGCTGGGGAGCAGGGACCAGCACCAGGTATGGCCATCACTGCACTCACCTCCACCTCTGATTCTGATTTCCTGAACTGCTGTCTGTCTTCCTCCTCTTGGTGGTCCCCCTGGGAAGAGATGCAGCATCACCTCCAGCTCCGGGATGCCCTGGGCACCTAGCTGGGAGTATCTATTTTCCAGAGGTGATGCCCAGTGGCAGCCTCGACTCCAACACCAGCACTTACAAAGATGGACTGCTCCTTCAGGCGCTGCCGGGCCTCCTCCGCCTCCATGCTCTGCTGCTTCCGCCTGTGACAGGGGCACACGAGAGGCGCTGGGCTCTGGCTCCTGCCAGTCTCTGCCCCAACCCCACCCCACAGGGACACCCATGTGTCCACACAGCCTCTGGCAGCACATGTGCTGCCAACCCATACCCACATCCCACCCGGCCCCCGTCGTGCCTGTGCTCCTCGATCTGCTCCTCACGCTCCCGGTAGCGCCGCTCCCGCTCCTCCTGCTCCAACCGCTCCTGCTCCATCCGTTCCTGCTCAAACCGCAGCCGAGCATCCAGGGCCTTTTTCCGCTCTTCCTCCTTACGCAATTCCTCCTCTTTCTGGTGGGGGAGATGAATGAGAGGGCTGTCCATCACTCACCCTGCTCCCCAGGGACTACCAGCTGCCCACTCATACCCCACCTTAGCCTGTTCCCAGAACTGCTCCCGGTTGAGCCTCTTCATCTCCACGGTGGCATCGGTTTTCTGGTAAGTGGTGCCCTGGGACGGAGGAGAGGCAGGGAGGGTGGAGGGGCTGGGATCAGCGAGGGGGGATGACAGTAAGCAGCACACAGGGTGAGGGGCTGTGGCAGATAGGAGTCCCGGGTGGGAGGGACATCCCAGACCCGCCACCATCGCCATCGCTGCCATGGGGACATTACCACGGGCTCGGCGTTCTCATCCTCGCGCAGCCGCAAGCGGTGCAGCACCGGGCTGGAGACACGGGCCAGCCCGTTGGAGAGACGCTGCCCAATGGCCCCTGGGTCAATGTCCTCCACACTGCTGGCATTGACGATGACATCGACACCCTGGGGAGGACAAGGAGCCATCAGTGTTCAAGTACGGTGCCCCGGCAGTATCGTCCCCCTCCCCAGCATCACCCACCTGGAAGAACTCGGCAATCTTGGCTACATGGCTGGCGCAGGCACATTTGCGGGCATCTGGCACATCCTCCCCCACCTGTGGCAGCCAGAGAGGGGCTGAGCTGGGAGGGGCAGCAGGTGAACCCCACCCCACTGACAACTGCAGAACAGCGGGACTGTGGGGCACCTGCACCCCACTGGCCACCAACAGCTCCTCACTCACACCCAGCCATGTCCCTGTGGGCACAGCACAGCCCCCCCCTTAGCAAGGCTCTCTGCCCACACTCACCCAGTTGACGAGAACATATTTGGGGAGCACCGCCTGGGGGTCCTTGACGCTGCAGAAGCCATACATCACCTTCTGGATCTCAAAGTGGCCCGAGAGCTCCAGCAAACCTCCACCTGGCACAGCACCATCAGCCCACACCCACTCAGCACCAGGAATGGGTGCTAGGGAAAACACTGGCAGAGCCAAGCCAGGAGAGGGGACAGAGGAGACAAGGACCTTACCTCCTGATGCTGCCAGCTTCAGGTCATCGGAGCCATCCTCATATGTGTAGAGAGCCCTGGGGAGATGATGTGAGTGAGCCATGGCCAGGGGGAGTGTGGGGAGGGCCCCCCCAAGATTCCATCCTGCTCACACTTAGGTCAGGGCAGACCCTGGGGGACAATCTGGATGTTCCCAAGCTACCACATCCCCATCTCAAGCCTTTGTCCATTGTCATCACCAAGGGCCAGTCTACCAGGCAGGGCAGGCAGGACATGGGGCAGCGCTTATCCACCCATCCTTGCTGGCAGCCACAGGGGAGGGTCAGAAGTTTTGGGGACAGAAGGGTCACTTGGGCATAGGACCTGCTGACTGTTGTGCCACTGGTTCCCACAGCCTCACAGCTCCTTGCACGCCTGTCCCTGTCCCCCCACAACCCTGCCAGCTAGTGACCAGGCTTGGGGACAGCCCCATGCCCCCAGTAGGAACCCAGGGGCACTCACGTGCCCGTCTGCGTGAGCTGCCAGCCCAGCAGGCACCAGGCTGGGGGAGGATGCTGGAGCACCAGCAGCAGCAAATCAATGTGCTGCCAGGGTGTGATGGGGCCGTCATGGAGACTGTTCCTTGGAAACCGTTCCCAGCTGATGGGAAACCCCCTGTCGCTCCCACCATGCCCTGGCCAGCCCCCTTGGGGGCTCCGTGGGGACCCCCACCAGCCTGCACCTCCCCAGGGGCACACAGCCAGCAATAGACGGGGGACCACGCATGCCAAATTGGTCTAGGGTGGGTGGGCGAGGGGATGGATGTCGCTAGGCAACCAGCATCCTGCGTCACCATGGCAACCCCCCCCATCCCAGCTGGGATGCAGCTCGCCCCGATGAGGTGATTAGCGGAGGGGAGCGGGGGAGGCAGGCAGGCAGCGGGGACCTGCGGGGCCTGGCAGGCACCCAAACCTGCCTGCCACCATCACGCGCTGCACCCGGAAAGCCGGGGCCGCCCGTGCTGGATCCCCCACATGCCTGCACCACGGCTCTGCCGATCAACATTCAGCTGGTGGTGCCCACACAGCGCTCATCGGAGCCCCAAAATCCCTGCCCTCACTCGAGCTCACAGTTTCCAACCACAGCCTGGGGGCAGGAATTAAGGGTCCCTATGGGTGGACCACCCTCAAAACAGGGCCAAGGCTGGAGCTAAAGCAGGGGGAAGGCAAGCAGGTGCCCAAGAGGGAGAGGGCCTTCCTCTGCCTCCGGCACCCGCTGCCCCCAAACCCCTGGCAGCAAGCCGCAGATAATTGCACCAACAAGATTGACTTTAATCCGCACATCCCGATCCCGCTAATCGGCTGCCCCAGCCGGTGTCAGTTTCCAGGCCTGGAACAGCTGCAAACTGCCGTCTGCGATGCCTGCGCTGGGAAAGGGTGGCAACTGCAGTCCCTGATGCCCCAAAAATGGGGGAGGATGGCAGCAGTTTGGGGGAACCCAGGGCAGCAGGGTGGAAGCTGGCAGGGTGGGATGCAGCTGGCTGCAGATGGGAGGAAAGAAGTAGGGCAGAGCCACGGCACTGCTGTCTGTGGAGCCGTGTGGGTGCTGGGGGCATCCACTCCCTCCTCTCCCTCCAGAACCCTGCCACACTGGGTGGTGTCTGAGCACAGGGCTGCTGCCTGCACTCAGGGATGCTCCCGGGGCAGCCAGGGCTTGCCATGGACACAGCCCAGCTGTTCAGTCTGACCTCACACCAGGATGCAGGTTTCCAGTCCACAGGACAAGGAGGCTGTGCCAGCGCCAGCAGTGTGCCTGGAATGCCCCCAGTGTCCCACAGCCCAATAGCATCACCACGTCTCCCAGGCAGTAGGGACCAGCTGTGCCACAGCGTGTGCTGGTAGCATCGTGCATCATTTACCTTCCTTCCGTGGGCTTTAATCCCTTCACCCAACCCATACAGCCTCTGCCTACCCCCGGGCTCCAGGTATATGGGTCATCCGTGTGTGGAGGAGCTCCGTGCAGCCCAGGAAGCTGCCCCGCAGCCAGCGGGTTCCAACAAGGATCCCCCACGACTCCACCACGGAGAGCACGGTCCCACTGCCCTCGCATGGCCCCGCTGCTCACTGGAGCAGGCAGAGCAGCACCCCTGGGTGCCAGCACCCAGGGGTCCACCCCCCACACCATGGCCAGGGAGGGGTCACATTGGCCCAGCCTCCCGTACCAGCCCCGGCACATGTGTTTCCAATGTGGCTGGGAGCTCCAGGGAGTCGGCTTGCTCAGAAAGCAGCACCAAATTCCTTTCTGATCGAGTAATGGGCCCCAGCAGCCTCCGCGGGGCCGGGCAGGGGGAGGGGATGGTCGGACCCTTCAGGACTGGGCCGGAGCAGGGGGAATCCCAGACTAAACACAGGATTCCCGGCCGGACAAGAGCGCGGCATCCCCCAGCACCGTCCCAGGCTCTGGTGCGGTGTCCTCCCAGTCCCTGGCTCAGCCAGGCTGGGCCCCCACCCCGTGGGACTGTCCAAATCACCTTTCCCCATGCAGCCCCCGCAACATCATCCCTTATCCCTTATCCCGGCACAGGGCCCTGCAGTGGGGATGCTGCTACCACGGGCACCGAATGTGAGGCACCCCGGTGACCATGGGATGGAGCAGCTGGGGACGACGGCAACCTCAGCTCCGAGGATGGGGATGGCGAGGGATCACTGCCCGGCCGGGCTCAGCGTTGGAGGTGGGGAGGGCGGGTCGGCCGGCACCAGCACTCCCCTTCCCGGGAACCGATTCTGCTGCTCTCAGCAGCTTTGGCAGGGACGGCTCCTTTGCAGCGGATGCCGGGAAGCGAGATGTACCCAGAGCTGACAGCTGCCGCCTGGCCGGCAACACGCACGGCGCTTGCCCACAGCGCGCTTGGGCTGCCAGTGGGACCGGAGGGCACCCTGGAGACCCCAGAACTGGTGGGGACTGGGACCTGCCCAGGCCCACACAGCGCTGTCCCGGGAGCAGGAACCCGGCTAGAGATGGGCGTGTGCCCGGCTGAGTGGTGGATGCCTCCGGCTGAATGGTGGGTGCAGCCCAGCTGGGAGGTGGGTGCCCCTGACAGCTGAGTGGTGGGTGCACGGTAGCCCCCTGCCCGCCCCCTCCAAGAGCATCATGCACAGCATGCATCCAGTACCCCACACTGCCCAGTGCCCTGGCTCTGCTCAGCGAGCTCCACCCCGGCGTGCCGTCAGCATCCCCGCACAGCACGGCACAAGCACCCTGGGGGCAAGGAGCTGGTCCCGCGGCACGCGGGTGGGGTGGGAGATGCAGGTGGGCGCTGGGGGATGCGGGCTGGCAGGGGGTGATGCTCCCTGCAGCGGGGCCTGGATCCAGCCAGGCTCCCGCACCGCAGAAGCGGGTGCCCCGCACGCACCGGGCAGGACGGACAGCCGGCGTGTTCCACCAAAGAGAGCAACCCCTCGCCCCGGCGAGTCCGCAGCAATCCCAGTACGACGCACGGCGGCCCCCCAGGGATGTGGCACCCCCGGAACTTGAAAGGTCCAGGAGTAGCGGGGGTGCTCCGTGTCCTCGTGGCCGCAGGCCTCGCCCCGCCGGGCACCGGCACCGCCCGTTGTCGGGGCACCGGTGGAGCCGGTCGGGAGCAGGGCCGGGCTGGGGGCGCCCCGATCCCTTCCCCATCCCCCGCCCCCCGGGTGCCCCTGCCCGCGGCTCCAGCTCCAGACAATGGCGAGGGACCAGGGCCGGGCCCAGCACCGGGGAGCCCCCAAGGGCCCTCCTCGCCTTGCGCGGATGCCCCGCTCCCGGCGTTCGCTGCCCGGCGGGGTTCGTGCCGGGCCGCGCCGGGGACTCCCGGGGGCTCCCGGGGATGGCGAGTCCCGGCGCTCGCACGTGCCGGCCCGACGCAGACAAAGCGGGGACCGCGCCCCGGCCCGGTGCGGCGGCGGCGGGCAGGTGCGGGCACCGGGGGCGGCGGTCCGGGCACACCCTCCGCCGCCCCGCCCGCCTTTGTGTGCCGGGGCTCCCGAGGACGGCGGGGGGCGCAGCGCGGGGCGCGGCCGGTGTTACCGGGCGGCTCCGTGCACAAAGGGCGGCGGCGGCGGGGACAAAGGGGCGGCGGCGGCGGCGGCGGGCGCGCTCACCAGTCGGTGGGGCTGTCCTCGCCGATCACGTCCTGGTAGGAGGCGAGCAGCTCCAGGCGGTGCGCCGCGAAGCCGACGCCAGCCATGGCAGGGCCGGGATGCTGCCGGGGGACCGGAGGGACCGGCCGCCTGCCCGCCTCCGAGACACTGCCGCAGCGGCCGGGCGGAGGGGCGAGCGGCGGGGAGGCTCCGCCCGCCGCCGCGCCCGGTCCTAGCGCCGCGAACGGCGGCCCCCCTCCCCTCCCCTCCGCCTCCCCAGGACCGGCCCCCGCCCCCGCCGCGCCCCCGGGGCGCCCCCAGGGCACCTCGCAGACCGCGCCGCCCGGCCCCGAGCCGGGACCCCGGGAGGTGCGGTGAACATCGCCCCCGCACAGAGCTGCCCCCGCACACGGCTCGCCTCCGGCATCCCGCAGCCTGGGCTCTGTTCAGTCCCCGCAGCACCACGCCCCGGGCCGTCCCCCGCCCCAGGGCCACTGAACCCCATTTCAGCCACTCCTAGGAACCTGCATCCCGGATGGTTTTACATCTCGGGCTCCCCTCCGCCCTCGGAACCCGCATCCTGTGCTGCCCCTTCTGGAAACCTGCACCCTGGGGACCTTACTGAGTGGTCCTCTCCATCTCCAGACCCTCCGCTGACCCATGTCTTCTACACTAACGGGACACAGCACACCGAGCTCCTTGTGCCTTCATGTCCCCACGACAGAGCTGCTGTCCCCAAGGTTTCCTCTCCAAGGACACGGCACCGTGGGCTCTCCCCACACACCCAGCCATGCCCTCACTGCTGCACAAGGGAGTGGTGGCTACAGCCTTTGTGGGGGCCCCTTTGCTGCCTGCCTTCCCCTCCATGCCCACTGCTCCCAAGTCCTCGTTCCCTTCAGAACCCCTTCCAGGCTGTGTCCAGTGGCACCTTTCCCAGCAGGTTTTGCCTCTGCGTGAACTCACAATGTTGCTTTTGCCCTGACCTTCACAGGGCTCTGCAGGGGCTCCCAGCCAGGTCCTCATGCTCCTGCCAGGGCAGGCAGTGTCCCCCTGTCCCTGACCCTAGCCCAAACTAGAACCATGCTGAAGGGGTCTCCATGCCAAAACAGCAGTGGCCTGATCCTTGCAGGTTGGGGATGTTGCTGGCATGACCCTGCCCAAGCCAAGCCCTTCAGAGCAGCCTGTGGATGAGCCCAGTGGGACAGCAGATAGGGTGCAACGGGCCCGGCTTGTGCCGTCTGCTCCCTTTATGCCCTCCTTGCACAAGCATTTCTGAGCCAGGTCAGAGCAGGAGCTGCCCTAGGAAGCTGTGAGAGTTTGGGAGCAGCTGTGGAGCAGCTGCTGGGGCCAGTGCAGAGGCTGGGGCCATGGCAGGCGCCCCACAGGCGGCTCAGCTGGCTTTGGGGGTGGTGTGCTGGGACCCTGCTCAGGGACACGGTGGGAGCTCTGAGCCTGCTGCTACCAGGCTTTGTTCTCTGAGCAGCGAGGCTGCAGCCCCTCCCAAGGCTCCACCTCCACAGCCCACCCGAGACCCTCCTTCCGCTGCCTGTGCACAAGCTCCTTGCATGATGCACAGAGCTGGTGGGCAAGACCTGCTCTTGGCAAAGTGCAGAGGCACCTTGGGTGGTAGAGGCATCATCAGTAGGGGCCAGAGGCAACAGGGCATGAACCCAAAGCAGCTGAGCCCCTCACTGAGTTCAGACTGTGCAGCGGCACAAGTAGGCAGGCTGTGGCTCCATGGCTCTGCCCTGGCCCTGCTCCACAGCTGGGCACCCCAGGGCTGAGCTGGCAGAACCTGTTCCCAGGCTGTGTTACCCCAGCAGACTCCGTCCCACATGGCTGCCTCCCCCTGCCCTTTCCTTGCTCTCCACTCACTGGTTGCTGTCAGGGCTGAGCCAGGGTTGGCTCGGTGGCTGCTCACATGGGGCCAGTCACCTCACTTTCCCCTGTGCTTCTCCTGACCTTGGCTGCACAGCTGGGACTTATGCTCAGGCACTCACCCATCGCTGCTCCTCCCAGCCCTGCCAGGCAGGAATCGTCTGTTTCTGTCCCTTTTTGCAGCTGTCCCACTGCTCCTCAGTGTGGCCATCCCATGGCCCACACCTGCCCCAGCATGAGCACCCAGCCAGGTCCCATCCAGTCTCCATCACTCCTACTTTCCCCGCCCCATCTTTGATGGGGTTTTGCACTCCTGCAGGTGGCAGGAAGAAGATGTGGCACTGTTGTCCAGATCTGGGTGATGCCAGGAGGCATTTGGCTTCCCAGAGCCAGCTCCTGCCCCCGGCAGAACCTTCCAGTAGATTAGCAAGATTATTTTCCTTACAATTGCTCATCACTGCAAGACTTGCAATTATTAATGACCGTTCCAGCTGTCAGAGCAGAGCAGGAGAACACCCACTTCCCCACACCCGCTACCCTCAAGCCTGTTCCAGGCAGAGGTGCCGACCTGGCCTCACACCCGTCCTCCGGGACAGCAGCTGCATCGCGTGAGCGAATGCTTGGCTGCTCTACGCCGGAGAACGCCCAGAGCTGGTGCACGTGGCCCACATGTGACCCATGACTTGTCACCCCCTGGGCAGGACTCAGGGTCAGGGCACAGCAGGGACCAGAGGACACTGCCAGATAAGTGGGGACCCCCACTATGGTCCGACCCCTGCCCCCTTTCTCCTTGCTGCATTTTGCCCCTCGGATTAATTACTGCCTGTTAGTGATCCTGCCTGCTACAAACCCAGAGGGACCCAGGCAACACGAGGGGTCCAGCCTGGGCTGAAACAAGCAAAGGAGGAGAAAGTCGAGGCGAAGATTTTCCCTGGAAAGCTGGAAGGAGCCAAGTCAGGCCCCAGGGGGGAGCAGGAGGAGGGCAGAGCATGACCTTCGCAGGCGGCTGCACCTCGCTTGGCAAAACCGCAGGCCTAGAGACAGCCGGCACTAGCAGAGGAGTGTTTATTAAAGGCACTAAAAGCACTGTGGCTACATCAGTGCAGCCCGACCGGAAGGTGTGGGTTGAGGGGAGGCATCAATGGGCCCGGGATGGTGGTGGCAAAGCACTCTTTGGTAGGAAGCTGTGCCCAAGCCCTGTGGAAGCAGCTGGCCAGCTGGCCACCAGCATACGCTGCCAGCCCAGGGCAGGGGCACACCAGGCTGGAGGTGCTCCCAGCCATAGGGGAGCACTGGGCCAGTGAGGCACAGACTCTCCTGGAAGCCACCACAGCAGTTTGAGGGGTTGCTGTGGGCAAGGCAACAGGGTTGGGTTTCCAGCCCCACACATTAAACACACAGCAGGGAAGGTGGGGGAAAGAGTGTGGCAAGGAGCTGGTCCTTGTCCATTCGGGGATGTTAGGAGCAAGCCTGCCCCAGCACTGAGCAGCCATGCAGCAAGGGAGCAGCTTGGCTGTGCCAGAGCCTCCCCTATTCCAGCCTCAGCATGGCTGTGCTCACTATGCTGCGTGGTTCAGGGGCAGGAGATCCATGCACCATCCCCTTCCCAGGGCTCCTAGGGCCAGGCAGGAAAAACAGAAACCACCCAGCTACAAGGGCTCTGCATGGAGCACTGACTCTGGCTGGATTAGGGCCAGGAGTTTCTAGGAAAGAGGCAGGAGCAAGTGGAAGGGCCAAGGGCCCAGACTGGCTCCCTGGAGGCATCAGGGCTGGGGGAGAGGAGCATGCAGGGCCAGGAGCACACGTGGGCACAGCTGAACTTCCACCCCTCACACATAGGAGAAAGCGTGGCTCTTGCAGAGTGGCTTGTCCTTCTTGGAGTAGAAAGTCTTCCCTTCCAGGTTGGTCTGGCAGATCTGGGGAGGAGAGTGCAGGTGGTCAGGTCAGCAGGTCTGAGCCAGCCTCCAAGTGTCCTCCACTCCCAGGGCACAGCACTGGTGTCACAGAGATGCCAGGGACCAAAAGGCTCAGAGCAAAGTCCCAAGCATCCAGCACAGAGCCAAGTGGGGAAAACTGTGGCAAAAGGGTCCCTGTGCTGCTGGTGTACCCCACGGAGGGCAAGATTGTCGGGGAGAGACACGGCCCCCAGCAGCAGCCAGGGAGGGAGGCATGTGGCTCACCGCACAGACGAAGCAAGTGTCATGCCAGCTGAACCCCAGCGCCTCCAGGAACCGGTCCCCAGCATCGATCTTGAAGTCACAGCCACGGCACTTTGTGCCAAACATCTTCTCATAGTCTGTGAGGAGGTGTGGAGCCCAGGTCAGAGTTTCCCTGCACCGCAGCTCCTCATCCCAGGGGAGCAGGACTGCAGCTTGTCCGGGATCCTACAGGCACAGCCTGGGGACAACTTGCTGCCAGTCCTGGTGGGAAGATGCCCCAGACACGCAGGCAATGTGCCTGTGCTGTGCAGGTGGCCCAGCCACCACAGGGCTGCACGGAGGAGGCAAACCTCATCTCCCAGAGTGCAGCACTCACTTTGATGTGCACACTCACTCATCACCATGGCAACACAGGAGCAATGGCACTACTGGAAGGACCAGGATGGAGGGCTCAGGGCTGCAGGAGCAGGGTCCCTGTGCTCCCCATGGCAGCTCACCCCCTACTCCTGTAGGCAGCTGCTGAGCCCCAAGAGTGCACCAGGGCCACATGGGTGACATATGGGGTCCCTGGGTCCTACCTCTCTCACAGTAGGGCAGTCCCTCCTCCATGTAGAAGGCTCGGTTGCGGATGGGAGTTTTGCAGGCATTGCAGGTGAAGCACTGCACGTGCCAGGTCATCTTCAGTGCATGCATGACTTCCTGGAGAGGAGCCACCATCAGCCAGGGGCAGGACCACCCAGGGCAGGAAGTCACAAGGGATCCCATGGGATGGGATTAGGATGGGAAGGGACAAAGTCAGGAACCCATAGGTGAGCAGGGAGCAAGGACAGGAGGAGCAGGGTAGGCTGAGGAACACTCACCCCAGTGATCTTCTTCTTGCACTTGGCACAGCTGGGAGCGTAGCGTGTGTCATAGCACTTGGGGCAGAAGATGGAGCCTTTCTCCTCAAAGAAGCCACCCTCATCCAGCACCTTCCTGCATTGACAGCAGATAAACTCCTCGGGATGGTAATAATGTCCCAGCGCCACCAGGTACCGTCCCCTGCAGCAGGACAGAGCCACATCAGCCATGCTGGGACCCAGGACACTGGCAGGGGGTGGCAGTTGCCAGGGCTCACCTGATGACCTTGTTGCACTTGTAGCAGAGGGGCGTGCAGCCAGGCCCTTCGGGGGCCTGCTGGGCCGCCTGCACAATGGAGCTGCGGTTCTGCATGGGGGTCGGCATGGCTGGCTGGCTGTGCTTGCTCACCACTGTGCTCGTCTTGTCTGGGGCATAACGCTCAGCGAACGAGGGGTCCACAGCCCAGGGTGGGCGGCTGGTGGGGCCAGGGGTGGCAGTGGGGGTCCTGGGGGCTGCATGCACACACAAGTGTAAGACAATCCTCCTGATCCTTTGCCAGCTTGCTCCCAGCATCGCCCAGCATCCCCCATCCATCTCCCATAAAGCCCAGAGGAGATGTTTTGCTCACCCACTCCCAGCTCTGTCTTCATCGCTGCTCCCGGAGATGGGTCTGACACGGAGACCTGGCTACAGACCAAGCAGTTAATCCAGCCTGCTCCACTCACCTCCACTGCCCAGTGGGTGCAGGCAGGGCCCCCCACCCCAACAAGCAGGCAGGACCTGGCCAAGCCCCGTGCCCAGCCAGTAGCTGGTTTGGTGATGAGGTACCATCAGCCCTGCCAAGATGCAGTACCCCTGGGGTGGTCTGGGGAGTGGCAGGAGGGAGGGTTCTGGCCTACTCCAGATTGACCAGCAACCAGGGGGACCACACAGACTCTGGCTGACTGCTCACATGTGGGGATCACTCACAGTCACACTGAGTTGCAGAGGGGCTGGGACCTGATCTGGTGCAGGGAGCCCTGGGGCCCAACTCAGCAGAACTGGGGACAAACAGGGCAACCCAGAGACACAGAGGCACAGCCCACCTGAGACAGGGGACAGGGACAGAGGGAGAGCCAGTTTCTCTGTGCCTCTCCAGGGCAAACACAAGAAAGAGACGGCCACAAATTCAGAAGTTTTATTTGTGCCAGAGCAAACTGGGCAGAACTGGGACCCAAGGGCACAGTACCAGGGCAGGAGGTATCATAGAGAGGTGAAAACAAAAACGGAGTGCTGTGCACCACTTCTGCACAGCTGCATGGAGCAAGGAAGAGCCCTATCTCTCTTCCCTGCTCCACACAGAGAGAAGTGGGTGACACCCATCAGCTCTGCCCAGCTGCCCTACAGCCCCATGCTAGGCCCACAGGATACCATGCCCCAGGTCCAGCTGCTGCCCAAACATCACCCCAGCAGGATTTTGCCAGTGCCATCAGCCATCCCCAACCTGCTGTTTGTGGGACACCACAGACCAGCTCAACGTTCCCAGCTGAGGAGCAGCAATGCCCAACAGGCCCTGCCCAGGACACGCAGCCCCACAGGGCTCCTGCTGCCACACACTCCCCTTACCTGGGCTTCCTAACAAACACCTCATCATGATCCTCCACTGAGCGCAGCAGGAGAGAAAGGGGGAAACAGAGTCAGTCTGCAGAGACCAAGGCCCAAGTACAGCAGAAAGGGAATGGGAAAGAGGTAAAACTGATCTCCCCACCTGCCATCCCCTTGCAACAAGGCACAGCCTTGGCTGGCTCTGGGGCAAAGCACAGCCCCAGACCAGTGATACCAACACGAGCCCACACACAGCCCCAGGCAGGTCCCGCTGGCTCAGCCACCCACACGGGGCCAAAGACAATATCCTGGTGTCACAACACAGCCCTTGTTGAGTTCTGCCAACCCAGGCAAAGTCCAGCACCCCCTGCCAGCACCAGGTCCTGAAGGAACTCACTGCCACCTGTGCCTGTCAGTTGGGCCAGTTTGCGGAAGGAGTGGGACTGGGAGGTCCCAGTGCGGGGCTGCCAGTCCTCAGCATCCTCCGACATCCGCAGCTTCCTGGGGTTGCACCCAGGGCTTCTGGGGGGTTCCAGCAGCTGCGGGGGCTGCCTGTGAGTGACAGAGTGCAGGAGCTCAGTCAGTACCAAGCACATAGCCTGATTCAGCATAGGGCAATGCTCCCAAAAGTGCCTTGGCCAACACCTCTGCCCTGGCAGAGGCCTGGCACTGACACTCACCGCTGCTCCACTGTGCCCCAGCTGGACCCACGGGCATCCCTGTGGCATCAGAAAAATGGCACCACAACAGTCAGTGGTTGATCCATGGCTCAGCCCATCCCTCACATACGCACCCACAGCCTCAGAGATACATGAGCCTCATGGAAATGCTGGCAGCATTCACTCCTGATCAGCCTTGCAGCCATTCCATGGCCCCAACAAGACATCATGTGCCAGGAGCAGCTGCTCCCAGCATCTCCAATACCCCATGAAAGTGTTGCCAGTGCCACCAGCCACCCCTACCCACTGTGTTCAGCACATGGTGCTAGATCTCAGCCTCCCCAGCTGGGTGCCAGCAGTGCCCAGTTGGTCCTGCCCAGCATGGGGATACCATTTGGGACACCCAGTATGGCAGGTGGGTGCCCAGGCAGAACCCTCACAAGGTGATGGTCAAAGCAGTGGCTGAGCATTGGCAGTGCCTGTTGTGGGCTGAGGGCAGGATGGGCTCTGCCAACAGCTTGGCTCTGGGGAAGAAAGAGAAGGAACCACTAAAGGACAAAGAGCTTCCCCAGAGTCACCACAAACTGCAAGGATGAGGACAAACAAGTTGATGGCACTCACATAGCTCAGTCCATCCACCTGGCAGCTCCACATCAGGCTCATGGGACCATGTGCCCCCAGGTTCAGGTGCCTACCCAGCACCTCCCAACATCCCATAGCCAGGTTTTCCCAGTGCCATCAGACTCCTTCACTATTCATATGCTGAAAAGCTAAGGTGCAGCTCAGCATGCCCAGCTCAGAGCCAGCAGTGCCCAAACCCCTACCTGGGACATGCAGCTCCTGCACAAAGTTTCCTTACCTGGGCTTTTTAACAAGCTCATTCTCACTATCATCCACTGAATGCAGCAGGAGAGAAAGGAGGAAACAGAATCAGTCTGCAGAGACCAAGGCCCAGGAACAGCAGAAAGGGAAAAGGAAGAAAACCAATCTCCCCACCTGCCATCCCCTTGCCCCATTGCACAGCCCTGCCTGGCCATGGGGCAGAGCACAGCCCCAGACCAACGGTACCACCATGAGCTCACACAAAGCCCCAGGCAGCTCCCACTGACTCAGCTGCCCTCAAGGGGTGACTTGGGGCCAAAATCAAAGTCCTGGTGCCACATCACCCCACAGCCTCTGCCGGATTCTGGCTACCCCAACACAGTCCATCACCCCCAGCCAGCACCAGGTCCTGAAGGAACTCACTGCCATCTGTGCCTGTCAGTTGGGCCAGTTTGCGGAAGGAGCGGGACTGGGAGGTCCCGGTGCGGGGCTGCCAGTCCTCAGCATCCTCTAACATCCGCAGCTTCCCAGGATCACACCCAGGGCTTCTGGGGGGCTCCAGCAGCTGTGGAGGCTGCCTGTGAGTGACAGAGGGCAGGAGCTCAGTCAGTATCAAGCACAGATCCTGCTTCAGCACAGGGCAGTGCTCCTAAAGGTGTCCTGGTACATGTCAACACTTCTGTCAGGCCTTGGCACTCACCGCTGCTCCACTGTGCCCCAGCTGGACCCATGGGCATCCCTGTGGCTTCAGAAAAATGGAAAACGGCAGCACAACAGTCAGTGGTTGATCCATGGCTCAGCCCATCCCTCCCACAGGCACTCACAGTCCCATGGAAGTACAAGCCATATGAAAATTCCAGAAGCAGTGACTCCCAACCATCCTTGCAGCTGCTCCACAGCCACATAGGACACAATGCCCCAAGACCACTTGCTGCCTAGCACCTCCCAACACCCCCAGCAAGGTGCTGTCACTGCCATCAGTCACTCCTACCTACTGTGTCCAGCACACGGTGCTGCAATTCGGCCTTCCCAGCTCAGTGCCAGCAGTGCCCAGTGGGTCCTGCCTGCCTCACACAGGGACACCCGCTTAGGGGACAGCCTGTCTGGCATGTGGGTGCCCAGACAGGACCGTCCTGAGGTGACAGTCAGAGCAGTGGCTTATCAATAGTGGTGCCTGTGTGCAGCTCTGAAAACAGCCTGAGTTTGGGAGAGGACCAGGAGGGAGAAAAGAGTCTGCAACAGAGCAAAGAGCATACCCAGAGTGGCTGCAAGCTGTGAGGATGAAGCAGCAAGGTGGGCTGAGCCTGAGGTGGGCACCTTGTGGCTCCTGCTGCCACCCCTGCACACACTCCCCTTACCTGGGGTTTTTAACAAGCTCATCCTCACCATCCTCCACTGAGTGCAGCAGGAGAGAAAGGGGGAGACGGAGTCAATCTGTGGCAACTGAAGCCCAGAGACAGCAGGAAGGAAAGGGAAGGGAAGGGAAGGGAAGGGAAAGGAAGGAAAAACACCCTCTCCTCCCACTGCCCCCCTGCCACAATGCACAGCCCTGCCCAGCCGCAGGGCAGAGCATGGCCCAAGACCCGTGGCACCACCATGAGGCTGTGCACAGCCCTGAGCAGCTCCCACTGACTCAGCTGCCACAGAGGGCTCACACGATGGGACCAAAACTAATGCCCTGCTGCCACAACACTCCAAGGCTTTTATCCGGTTCCAGTTGCCCCCACAAAGCTGAGCACACTTGGCCAGTCAGCCAGTGCCAGGCCATGTGGGAACTCACTGCTGTCTGCGCCCACCAGCCGGGCCAGTTTGCGGAAGGAGCGGGACTGGGAGGTCCAGGTGTGGGGCTGTGAGTCATCAATGTCCTGCAACATCCGCAACTTCACAGGGTCACACACAGGGCTGCTGGGGGGCTCCAGTGGATGAGGGGGCTGCCTGTGAGTGACAGAGGGCAGCAGTTCAGCCTACACCAAGCACAAACCTTGCTTCAGCACAGTAAAGTGCTCCCAAAGGTGCCCTGGCACATGCCAACACCTCTGCCAGGCCCTGGCACTCACTGCTGTTGCCCCGTACCTCAGCTAGACCCACAGGTATTCCTGTGGTATCAGAAAGAATGGTGGTAAAATAGTCAGTGGTTGACCCACAGCCCAGCCCATCCCTCCTGTATGCACCCACAGTCTGAGATACACAAGCCTCATGGAAATGCTGTTGGCAATCACTCTCGACCAGCCTCACAGCCACTCCACAGCCCCCCAAGACATCATACCCCAGGTCCAGTCCAATCCCTACCCCTCAACTCCCAACACCCCAATCCAGGTGTTGTCAGTGCCACCAGCCACCCCCACCCACTGCGTCTGGCACACAGTACTGCATCTCAGCCTCCTCAGCTCCATGCCAGCAGTGCCCAGCGGGTCCTACCCAGCATGAGGACACCCCATTTGGGGACAACCCACCTGGCAGGTGGGTGCCTGGGCAGGACCCTCCTTAGGTGACAGTAAGAGCAGTGGCTGAGCACTGGCAGTGCCTGTTGTGGGGTGAGCACAGGGCAGGCTCTGCAGCTCTGCGAGCAGCTCGCCTCTGGGGAGACGGAGAAGATAGAGGGACCTGAGGGTGGAGGACAAGGAGAGGAGAGAAGAAAGAGCAACAGAGCAAAGAGCTTTCCCAGAGCGACTGCAAGCTGTGAGGATGAAGCAGCAAGGTGGGCTGAGCCCACGGAGGGCACCTTACAGCACTTACTGCCACCCCAGCACACACTTTCCTTACCTGGGCTTTTTAACAAGCTCATCCTCACCATACTCCACTGAGTGCAACAGGAAAGAAAGTGGGAGACAGAGTCAGTCTGTGGCAACCAAGGCCCAGGAACAGCAGAAAGGGAAAAGGAAGAAAACCAACCTCCCCACCTGCCATCCCCTTGCCCCATTGCACAGCCCTGCCTGGCCATGGGGCAGAGCACAGCCCCAGACCAACGGTACCACCATGAGCTCACACAAAGCCCCAAGCAGCTCCCACTGACTCAGCTGCCCTCAAGGGGTGACTTGGGGCCAAAATCAAAGTCCTGGTGCCACATCACCCCACAGCCTCTGCCGGATTCTGGCTACCCCAACACAGTCCATCACCCCCAGCCAGCACCAGGTCCTGAAGGAACTCACTGCCATCTGTGCCTGTCAGTTGGGCCAGTTTGCGGAAGGAGCGGGACTGGGAGGTCCCGGTGCGGGGCTGCCAGTCCTCAGCATCCTCTAACATCCGCAGCTTCCCAGGATCACACCCAGGGCTTCTGGGGGGCTCCAGCAGCTGTGGAGGCTGCCTGTGAGTGACAGAGGGCAGGAGCTCAGTCAGTATCAAGCACAGATCCTGCTTCAGCACAGGGCAGTGCTCCCAAGGGTGCCTTCGCCAGACCCTGACACTCACCGCTGTTCCACTGTGCCCCGGCTGGACCCACGGGCATCTCTGTGGTATTGGAAAAAAGGGCACCACAACACTCAGTTGGGCTCAGCCCATCCCTCTTGATCACACTCCAGCACAAGAAGCCGACGACACTCGGCCAGCATTGCCCAGCTGCCCCACGCCAGGCTCATGGCACATGGTGCTCAGAACACTCCCAGAAATGTGTTGCCAGTGCCACCAGCCCTCTCCAGATACCACTTGCTTACAAAGCAATGGCAGAGCTTGGTCTCCCCAGCTTGGTGCCAGCAGTGCCCAGCAGGTCCTGCTTAGCAGAGGACATCCCATCTGGCCTGTAGGTGTCCAGGCAGAACCCTCCTGAGGTGACAATCAGAGCAGTGGCTGAGCACTGGCAGAGTTACCCTGTGGTGGGGTGAGCACAGGGCAGGATCTACCACTCCACCAACAGCTCAGTTCTGGGAGGGGGAGAGGATGGAGGACAGAAAAACAGCAACAGGGTAAAGAGCTTCCCCAGAGTGACTGCAAGCTGTGAGGTAGAAGCAGCAAGGTGGGCTGAGCCTGGAGTAGACATCTTGTGGCTCCTGCTGCCACCCCTGCACATGCTCCCCTTACCTGGGCTTTTTAACAAGCTCATCCTCACCATCCTCGACTGAGCGCAGCAGGAGAGAAAGGGGGAGATGGAGTCAGTCTCCAACAACTGAGGCCCAGAGACAGCAGAAACGGAAAGGCAACAAGAAAGGGAAAACACCCTCTTCTCCAGCCACCCACCTGCCCCGTCACACAGCCCTGCGCAGCCACAGGGCAGAGCACAGCCTTAGATCTGTGGCACCACCACAAGCCCACATAGTCCCGGGCAGCTCCTGCTGGCTCAGCCACTCACAGGGGCCACACAGGACCAAAAACACTCAAGTGCCACAATGCACCACAGCCTTTATCCAGCTCCAGCTGTCCTGGCAAAGCTGGGCAGCCAGCCAGTGCCAGGCCACGTGGGAACTCACTGCTGTCTGCGCCCACCAGCCGAGCCAGTTTGCGGAAGGAGCGGGACTGGGAGCTCCAGCTGTGGGGCTGCGAGTCGTCAATGTCCTCTAACATGCGCAGCTTCACTGGGTCGCACACGGGGCTGCCGGGGGGCTCCAGCAGCTGCGGGGGCTGCCTGTGAGTGACAGAGTCATCTGTCAAATCTGACAGATCTCATGGCATCACTTCCCTGGGGCTGCCTCATGCTTCCTCTGGCAAAAAAACACAGCACACCAGTACTCAAGCTGGCACACACTACTTTACTCTCTACCTTCCTACTCCTCCCCAGTAAAGGCTGGGCTCATGAAGGACTGACTCTGGACTGATCACCACTTTGGCAGTCTGACACTGGCCCCAAAGGCCATGAGGAAAAAAGGACAGAGCAAGAATAAACCAAGGTCAAAAAAACACCATCAGGGGAGCTGCACCAGAGTCCAATGACTGCACATGGCATGCCACCTGCCCCTGGGCAGGGTGCCCACCATAGCCCATGAAACCTCATCTGGCCAAGACATCTCAGAGAGCAGGCAAAGGACCACACCAGGACAATCCAGGGCCCCAGCAGCTGGCAGAGCCGGGCAGCACTTGCCCTGAAGGCTGGAGGCAGCTTGATGCCAGGAGTGACCCACCCACACAGGCAGAGCAGCATGTGCTGCCTGTTCCCAGGCTGGCCCTGCCCCAGAGAACGGGGCAATAGCAGGGAAGAGGCATGCAGGGAGGATAGAGAGAGCAGGCAAAAGGCTTACTGACTTGTCAAGGCTCAGCACCTGTAGGGAGAGGGAAAGAGAAAGGGAGGAGAGAAAGAAAGAAAAAGGAAGGTGAAATTAGACCTGCAGCACCCAAGACATTTCCAGAGCTCACCTTTGGCCTGGATTAGGTCCCCTACCCCTGAGACTCACACCCAACTTGCCCAAGGCTGGGAGCACACTGGGACACAGGACAGATGCCAGCAGACCAAACTGTGCTCCCTCAGTCCCCAGAACAGGTGTAGGTGCCCAGGGCAGCCAGTGCCACATCCCACCCCATTGCCCAGTTCCAGGGCACCATGGCAGCTCTCTCAGGAAGGGCAGGGACCAGCAGCTGCCAGACACAGGCAGCCAAGCAGAACCAGGTGATGATGGTGCTGCACAGGGGTGAAGGGCTTCACTCTGCCCACCCTGTCCCAGCAGCTGGGATACCAGCACGACATCCCCAGGTAGCCACTGTTTCCCTGCTGCTGCAGATGCCAGCCAGTGTCCTGATACAGCTGCCGTGTCATGTCTTGCAGGACTCCCCACAGGCTGACATGTCCCTGAGCGAGAGATCAGCGCGAGCGTGGCTGTGTCCCTGGGCGCAGCACTCCTGTTGTGCCAACTCAGCACCAGCCACCTGGGACCCTGGCATGGCGCTGTCACCAGCTCCCACCCATGATGCCTGGCATGCAAGGCGCAGCAGGGCCGGGCAGCGGGCTCCCCCTAATCCTCAGGGAGCGGGATGGACAGCAACATACCCATTGTGCTGGGGGGTGCAGGCGGGCGCCAGGGGCGCATACGTCACGGGTTTCGTCACCAGCCCAGGCCGTGGGTTCGGAGGCGAGCCAGCCCCGAAGGGCCGAGCTGTTTTGTTGAGGGCGGTGCTGGGAGCGAAGTTATATTTCAGGGGTTCAGAGCAGGGGAGTGAGTCCTGAGCGAGACAAAACACACAGACACAGGCTCACACGTCAAGCAGCATGCAAGGGGCAGCCCTGGGCCAGGCAGCGCAGCAGGCAGCCAGGTAGGAAAGCTGGACAGCACGTGCACCTCAAATACTGGGCTCTGCCAAACTGGCAACTCTCCACAGAGTAGCTGGCCCAGTGACAGCAGATCACAAACCCAGTCCGAGGGTCGCTGGAGGATTAGTAGGTGCCCTGGGTGCTTAATGCTGCCCGTGGCAGGGCGGTGCACGCACACACACCGATCACAACCATCCTGTGCCACAAAGCTGAACTCACGTAGGTGGCTTCCATTCAGGAGCAACTGGTCACTGGCCCCAGCCCTGCCTCCCCATGCCAGGGCACTCCCCAGCACCAGCAAACACGGTGCTGCACCTGCCCAGCCTCCTCCCCTGCACTGGCCCCTCTGAACCCCTGTCCACACCCGGCACCAGCAGGGATACAGAGAGTCTGCATCCAGGTGCTTGCTGGGCAGCCCCGGTTCCCTCTGATCCTCCACGATGGCAGAGGTCAGACCTGCTTCTCCAGTGGGGTTATCTAGACCTCCAAACACACCCCAGTCCCCTAAAAGCCTGTGAGCCCTGGGAGCAAAGTCCATTTGTCCGTCTACACTCAGAGTCCCCTGCCATGAGATGAGGCGGAGCTGCCACTGCAGCACCAGGAGCAACACGTACCTTCTGTGGCTTCCCCAGCTGGTTCTGGGCTCTGCAAGAGAGGATACAGATGGGCAGGTGCTGGACCTGGCCCAGCCACCACAAGGATGCTGGTACCCCAGGGATGCAGCACCCACCCACAGGAGCCATGTCATAGCTGGCACTGCCCAGTGGCTTGCTGCCAGGCTAAGCCCAATCCAGCCAAGCTGGGGCCAGGGGGCTACCAGGCTGTAAGCAAAGAGCAGTGATGTCAGGAGATGGAGATGCTGGGAGATGGCCCTGGTTCTGCTTCAGCCACACCAGGACCCCATGTTTGCAGGACCCACAATTCCTACCTGCTCAGGGTGAGGCAAAGCCTGTCCCCACAAGCGCGGATCTTGTTCTGGGCCTCGATGTGTGTCATGGCACTGGTGCTCTCCCCGTCGATGTACAGCACCCAGTCGCCCACTCCCACACCGGCCTGAGCTGCCTTCCCACCCGGAGTCAGCTGTAAGACAGAGAGAATCAGGGGGAGCAGGAACAGCCAAGCAGTGGGTCAGCAGCAGAGGGATGTCCTTGTCCTCGTGAAGGTGGGGTCTGCTGGGGCTCAGGCTATCCAGCCCAGCACAAGATACCCACACAGGCTTGACCCAGGGCAAGGTGGGGACACCCAGCTCACCTCTCATTTCCCAGTGCATGAGCCCAGAGCAGCTTCTTTCCCTTGGCAGCAGCAGCAGAGGGCAAAGCACTTCCCCAGCGCACTGCCCAGCCCCTGCCCTCTGACATGGCTGGGAACCATGCCAGCACCCTGGAGCCTCATTCCCATGACGTCAAACACGGAGGTGGTGCTGGCTCAGCCTCGGCAGGAAGCCCAGCCACCTCTCAGAGCCATCCCTGTGGTCCCGGGGCAGGAAGGGAGCACAGTGAGTCAGGGCCCCTTGGGCAGCCCACATCTCACTGCAAACCACAGGCATGTCCAGCCCTTCGCCTGGGGCGAGGCGGGGACAAGGGAGACACCCCTTGGGCACTCCCCTCAACCGCCCGCGCTCCGCGCTCCCATCCCGTTCCCAGCAGGCGCAGACATTACCTCATTCCCACAGAGGAGTAGGAGCCCTCCCAAGGCAGGGAGACACCCGCCCCCCACCCACGCTGCTCCCCCAGACGTCGCCCTGCCGGGACAGCCGGGAGCACGGCCACGGGTTCTCCTTCCCGGCCACAGTGCCAGGATGTGCCTTGCCCCCGCTATGGCTCCATGGCACGGCTCTAGTCAGCCTCGTGCTGGGAAGGGGAGGCTGCCCTGCCCTCCCCTCCCACCAGGGATGCACAGCCAGAGGCGAGCAGGGGCCGGAGCACCGCACACAGCTCCCAGGCACTGACAGACAGACGTGGGCAGGGTGCACCCATTCCTGCTCCTCCAGCATGGAAGAACTTGAGGCACTTGGACCCGGACCAAGTATTTCCTCAAGTTCTGTTCGACATGAACATAAAAGGAGCGAGCCAGATTCCCAGCATCGTCAGAGGGCTGAAAAATCCCTGACACTGAGCGCTGAGTCCTGGCTCCTCCTTGCCTGTGCGCAGAGCCTGGCTCACCCCAGAGCCATGTTCCCCTTCCCTACACCAGCACTGGCCAAACCCCACAGCCGGGTTGAATATGGCTCGGCTCTGCCTGCATCCCACGACCATCCCCAGCGGGACATGGTTACCCCTCTGCCCAGTGCCCAGCACGGAAGGGTGCCCTCAGCAGCAGTGGTGCTGCAAGCCCCGGCTTGCTGCCCTGGAGGGCTGAGGAAGGCATGGGGCGGCTGTGTGGGTTTGGAGGCAGGAGCAAGAGCTGGGAAAGGTTTTCACATGGCCGCTCGGGAAGGGGAGAGTACGTCAGGCTGCATCACACAGCCTCACCCAGCCTGGTTAGGCAGGTGCCAGCTCAGTCAGGAGCCATGGCAGTGCCAGCCCTCCCACTTCCCGCCCAGACCCACTAACCAAGGCTTCCTTCCTCCCCTCTATGCCCAGCCAGTCCTTTGTTCCCTGTACCTTTACCACCCCACCCAGAAAGGTGCCCATCTGCCACCCTGTCCAGGGATCCCCAGGACAGCCTCATAGAGCATCACGGGAAGAGGCTGGAAGTTGTATCACCCAGGACCTTCCCACCGGCAGCACCAACGGTCTCTCATCTTCCCCAGCTGGCAGATGCTGGGATGTGCCACAGCATCCAGCTCCCCAGATGCCAGCCCTTACCCTGGATCCACTGCAGGGACCACAGTGTACAGTCTTCCCAGTCCAGGTGCCAGTACCACAGCAGAGCCCCTTGCCACAGAAGGTCTGTGTGCAGGGGGCCATGGTAGCATCTCTTTTGTGTGGCCAGCAGGCTGCAATAGCCTGACAGCTCATCTAGTAGTGTCATAGTGAGAGACACAGCCAAGACCCAGAGCACACACCAGTGCTGCTATCTCCCTGCCCTCCCTGGCCCCACAGAGCAGGACCCCACTGCAGCTCTCACAGCCAGGGCAGGACGCTTCTTCCAGCCTGTTCTAGCAGGGAAAGCTCATGGGAAGCAGTATCCAAGGGCAGCAGTGTGCTCTGGGCAGGAACTCTGGGTCTGGGGATGTCTCTAGGGTGCAGAGCAGCACAAGCCTCGTCCCTTCCCATCAAACAGAGCACACAGCCCTGCCACACAGCCTGGCCTTTACCAGAGAGCCCCCCAAAGCTAGCTACATCCCCTGTGAATGTCCTCACTGCTCCTCTCTGACTAGTACCGCAGCACTGCCCAAGCCCCACCAAGTGCTCCTTCCCAAGGCCCCTGCCCTGGGCTTTGGGAGGCTCCTCCATCCGACCAGACCCTTTGTTAAGTGCTGGCTCGCAGCCAAGAGAAACATTTTTTAGAGAATAAACTCGCTGAAGCCTTCCCTGCATGCTCAGCAGAGATCAGCAGGCCCCAGGGCAGTGGCACTGGTGACTCCACCAGCCTCATACTGTGCCCTCAGGTCCTGTTCTCAGTGTTGGGGTGTTGCAGAGATCCATGTTCTCTGGGATAGGCTCACAGTGCTGGGCTCATGCTGAGGACAGGGCCCCACACAGGGTTCCGATGCCACAAGCAAAGCTGTCCTTGGAGAAACAGCCTCTGTGCCAGCTGCC
Organism: Pithys albifrons albifrons; assembly: GCF_047495875.1. NCBI lineage: Eukaryota > Metazoa > Chordata > Aves > Passeriformes > Thamnophilidae > Pithys > Pithys albifrons. The sequence continues at coordinate 11,267,578 of NC_092472.1, forward strand.
TGAGCGCCAGAGGCACAGGCGATGCAGGCACATTCCAAGGCTTATAAGGCAATTGCGTGGCCCGAGCCGTGGCCAGAACCCGCCCGGGGATGGGGACTCGCACACACCCAGGGCCAGACCTGGCCTGGGTGAGCATCACACTGGGCACAGCTCAAACCAGAGGCCTCAGCCACAACAGCTCTCACTGGAGAAACGGGATGGTTTTGTGGAGGAAATCACGGCCCTGTGCAGGCAGCAGTGCAGGCCTCCTCCTCTCCTTGCCCATTTTGGGAATGAGCTCGGGCATGGAGTTGAGAGCTGCACAGTGGAAGGGAGGGCAGAAGGGCTCTGGCTGGGTCCTGGGATGCCGATCTCAGCATGGAGGGGGGTGGAACCAGGAAGGCAGTTCCACATGTCAGGGAGCAGATCCCCTCCCCCTGTGGTGGGCACACTCCGGAAGGGGCCTCCCCTGCCCCCCTGTGCAAAGGCTCTGCAGCATTTCACATTTCTGATGCAGTTCCATGCCCGGAACACCCCCGTGCCGGGCTGCAGCTGATAAGGCACCAAGGAGGCTACGTGGAGCCAGGCAGGGCAGGATACAGCGCTCCCAGGGCCCCAGCTCATCTGCATCCCCCCTAGGACTCTGACTCAGCTACCTGGACACAGCCATCCAGGCCTCCCTCCCACAGAGGCAGAAGGAAGGATAGGTGTCACCAGCCTCCACTTCTCTTACCCTGGAGATGGAGAGCGGCATGCTGAAATCCTTCCCTCCCTGCAGTCTGAAGCCCCAGGGTGCTGGCCCGTTCAGCATCACCTTGTAGGACTCCATGTCGCCCATCTCTGCAAGGGAAGAGGGTGTGATCCTGATGTTAGGATACACGGGAATAATGCAGGGAGAATGAGCAAGGAGGGGGCCCTGTGCTTGGCAGGGCAAGACAGTAGGAGGCAGGTCACATTTCCAGCTGTAACTCCACCCTGACCATCCTACACTGTGGTTAGAGATGCACTCCAAATCTATCAGCATCTCTTCCAGAAAAGTCAGAGCTGAGGGGCCCAGGCTAACACTGACTAGTGCCAGAGAACTAGGCACAGCCCTGCTGTCACCCACAGCAGAGTGTCTGTGGGCTCTGCTCTCCTCCCAAACCCGGGATGTGCTCTCCCTTGCAGGACCCCAGGAGTTCACACTCCTGAGAGTGTGAGCTGCTGCTTTAGACTGCAGAAAAATAACAGCAGGTATGGAAGGATATGAACCAGAAGCATTTTTGCCGGATGAATTACCAGCAGCAGCAGCACAGGAGCTGCATGATGCCACCCGAGGCGCCTGGCACAGCAGCCAGGTTGGCACTTCAGCAGCCGGCTGAGCAGATGCTTCCTGGGAGCGAGCCCATCTCCAGGGCTTCGGCGGGAGGGAATCCCAGTGCTCCCCTGCCTGACAGCTGTCAGCCGGCCAAGGCTCCGGGCAGATGGGCCGGCACCAGCTTCTTGCCACCCCTCACCTGGCTGAAGCCGCCAGACCCCCGCGAAAGCCCCCAGGACCCTCTGCCGGGGTGGAGCAGCGCCGGCTGCGGAACTCCCCGCGCCTCGCACGGGTCGGTGGGGCGGCCGCAGGGCCGGGGGCCAGCGTGCCCCGCTCTCTCCGGGACGGTACGGGCTATATAAGGCGTGTAAGACGACACCAGCCCGCTCCCCAATCGGGAGGGCCGGGGGAAGAGCTGCGTGTCAGGCATTCCCGGCGCCCGGCGGCCGCCCAAGCCCCAGCGAGGCGCCGGGACGGGGCGGCCCGGAGGGCGGACACCCCCTGCCCCTCCCCGGCGGGCCCTGGCCCGGCTGCTACGGGGGTCCCCGGCGCGCACAGGTTGGGCAGCCCCTCCTACTCCTGGGGAGCCACCCCTGCCCCGCGGGAGGCCCCAGGACCCCTCCCCATCCCACAGCGCCGTCCGTCCCGGGGGTCGGGGCCGCCGCCTCTGCCCCACACAGGCCCGACCCCCACCACCCGCCTTCGCCCCGACCCACGCCTCAGTCCTCCAGCCCTGACCCCCCCCATCCGCCCCGCACAGGACGGAGGCACTCAGCGTGCCCCAGGCCTCCGCACTCACCTGCGGCCGGGGAGGCCGGCGGAGCGGGTGAGGAGCGGACCAGACCAGGCGGCCGCGGGACCCGAACCCGGCACCGCCCCCGCCCGGCCCGGGCCCGCCTTATGTAGTACCGGGACGGGGCGGAGCCAGAGGGCGGCTCGGCCAATCACCGCGCGCGCCTCCGCCTGGCGGGGCGGGCACGGCGGCGCCCCCTGGCGGAAACGCGCGAGCTGCCCCTTCCCGCGCGCCCCTCCCGCAGCGGCGGCGGAGCCAAGTCCTGGCAGCGCGTTTATTGAGCGAACGGCACCGACCGCCTCAGGCCCAGTCCCGCGCCCCGGCGCTCTCCCGGCTCAGCAGCCGCACCAGCTTGGCCCGGAGGGTGCTATGGGGCTTGTGCCTCGAGCGCCCCAGCAGCGCCTCCTGCCTGCCACGCCCCCAGCCCGCGGCCCCGGGTGGCTGTGCCAGGGCAGCCCGGTTGTCATAGAGGGGTCCCCCCTCGCTGCTGTGGCCCTCGGGGGCTTGCCGGCACCCCAGCTCCCACTGCCCTTCCTCCTCTTCCTGTGCCCCGACTGGTAGGGGTTCCGCGGTTAAGATGTTCTCATAGAGATGCTCAGGGAGCGGTTTCCCCGCGGCCCAAGGCTCACAAGAGCCCGGCTGCCCTGGCACGAAGATGGGCTGGTGACCCCGGGCAATAGAGGCGTAGACGATGGGGCATGAGCCCTCTGGCTCCGGTGGGGTGAAATGGAGGACGCTGGCAGGGGCATGGGAGGCAGGCTGTGACCCTGCCACGGCTGGGCTGGGCTGGGCATCCTCCATCCTAGGGCCCCAGGTTTGGGGCTCAAGGCCCTGTGCAGGGAGCTGGGGGTCTGGGACAGAAAAGGGCCTGGGGGCCAGGCTGTCCTTGCCCTGCTGCTGGCCTGCAATGGCAGCAGCCACAGCCCGACAGAGCTCAGGGGCCCGCGGGGTGCTGAAGGTGAAGGTGCCCTCGCCGGAGTCACTGCGGCGGCCAGCCTCGAAGGAGAAGACAGTCTGCAGGGCAAGAGGGAAGGGTCAGCGGCTGGCACTTACCCTGGGGAGCCAGCAGCCCCACGGAGGGAGCAGGGGACTCACCTGATCCTGGCCAAACTTGCGGAGGAAGGGGTAGGGCCAGGTAAGCAGGGGCTGGCGGGACTGCGGATCCTTCAGTGTCAGGCTCTGGGGAAGGGCTGAGAGCAGGTACTGCCCGTGCAGGCCACAGCGGGTGGATGCATCCGTCTGGACCACCAGGACCAGGAATTCATTCACTGCAGGAGCAGCACAAGGCAGGAGTCAACACTGCAGCGCAGAACTGGAGCCCACTCCAGCCCTATCGCCCCCACTGCACATACGGTCCTGCCATGAGGAGTAGAGGGAGTTCTCCTCCATGGGGACAGAGGGGCTGGACTCGGTCCTGGCACTACTCGGCACTGTCTCTTTTGTACCCTGAAACAGAGGAATGTGAGCATGGTCTGACATAGTGGGGAGCACAAGCGCCCCTGACAGCCCTGGAGCTCCCCAGTTCACCTGAGCTGGAGCAGCACAAGGGGCCCTGGCTCTGCCAGACCCTGCAATACCTGGAAGGCCAACTGGCATAGCTGGGCAATCCACTCATCCCGCTGCTCAGCTGCCAGCACGTAGCTCTTCTCCGTGGTGGTGAGGTAGAAGGCGGAAGTGGCTTTGGGGCAGCTCTCTGTGCCCGCCGGGCCCACAGACACGCAATCCGAGAGGCGGATCACCCGGCGGGCACAGCGCTGCAGGGACATCTTCTCCGGGGCTATGCTGTCATCCCGCACATCGAACTTCTCCATGCGGGCCACGCCAGAGGGGCTGGCAGCAAACAGCTGGGCTCGCATCTTCCTCCAGGACCTCTGAGGCACGAGAGGGGCACAGGCGAAAAAAAATGTGTCAGCAAGGAGCTGCCTGCTGTATCCTGACAGCGCTGCCCTCCATACAGGGCCAGCAGTGCTTGGGAAGAGCCATATGGGGCAGGAGGGTTATAGCAGGGCCCCAGCCTGCATCTGCCAGGTGCTGCAGGAGGGCTTGGAGAGCTGTGGACAGTGCAGACCCCCAAACTATGGGGTAGGGCAGTCCTAAAGCTGGGTTGTGGGGGGCCTTGCCCCAAGCAGGCTTGACATGGCTCACTGGGTGAGTCACACTGGCTCCTGGCTCCTGGCTCCCTGAGCACCAGGTCCTGCTCTTTGTTCCCTGCTGCAAGTGCTGGCCTGCCACTGCTGCAGCAGAGCTCTTGAGCTGTTCTCAGGACAGACCCTGATGCAAATTAAAGCCATTTTGAGCTGCTGAGGCTCCTGCTGACAGCCTCACATCTGCCGAGCAGCTCGCTTCCTCCCAGGGGAGCCTCTGCAGCACCAGCACCTTCCCAGCCTGTCATGGGATAGCGGGGGCACATGTACCTATGTGCCTCAAGAGCGCAGCAGAGCCTCCACCCTGCAGGAACCAGGTGCAGCCAAATACCCAAAATACCCACCGCCCCCAGCCTGCCTGTCTCCTACATGACAAGGTACTGGCCTCATGCACATAGGGCTGGCTGCCCACTGCGCTTTCAGGCCTCAGCTCTAGCACAGCAGGGAGGTCAGAGAGGGATTGTAGTCCCACACATCCACTGAGACCCTCATGGGGCACAGTCACCCCACCATGGCACGGCCAGTGGGCCAGCAGGACCCACTCTGCCAACACGCAACAGCTCCCTGGAGTTCGCCCAACACTGGAGACTCCCACCACATCACCCAGACACTGCCCCAAGGGCTGTGGCACTTGGTGCCCACCCTGAGGGCCCAGGGGAGCAGCCCAAGCCATGAGGGTGTCCCACAGATGGTGCTGGTCCCCCAGGACAGGCAGACGGAGGGCTTGGCACAGGGCCATGTCCCACGTGCTGCCCTGGGCCCCACTCCCACACACATGCTGCAACTGTACCACATTAACACGCTTTTATTGTTCCACCGCAACTCGCATGACCAAGCGAGAAGAGGGACCCTGTGCAGGGTGAGCCTGAGGGTGGCCCTGCAAGGATGAGTCCCCCTGGCCACAGGTAGAGCCCCATTCCTGAAGCTGCACAGTCCAGGCCTTCCCCCTGGGAGGGGAAGGTTCCTCCAGGGCACTTCCGAGGGGTCTGACTCCACTCCCCCCTTCCCAGTCTGCCTAGGGTGCAGCCTCAGGGCTCTCATCATGACAAATCATGGCAAACCCTGTACCAGCCCAAAATCCCCCCTTTACCTTTCCAAATTTGCAGTGCTGTACATAAAGGATCCCATCCTTCACTGGTCTCTCCATGGGCCCAGTTCACCCTGGCAGCCAGCACAAGGACCAGTGACTCGGGCTATCCGCAGCGGAGAAAATGTGGCTGCTGCAGCCAAAGGAAGGGCATGGGGCAGACTTCCTTCTCACAGAGACTTCCCCTTTTTGGGGTGTGGGATGGGGGGCAGAGGCTGGGCCACAGGAGGTGTCCATGTGCCCGCCCTCTCGCTCACAGCAGGGCAGTGGGGCAGAACGCCGGGGTAGAGCAGAGGAAGCAGCTCCGGGAGTGCCCGACATGAGCACAGCACACTCCACCTCGCCCCAGCTGCATCCCAGCACGTATGAGGATATGGGAACAGCCACCCACTGAGGAGGTACAAATCTAGGTAAGGGGAGCAGACCTGGAGGAATTGAGGGGGTCTGGACAGGACAATATAAGCCCCGGATGCTGCCCCTGCAGGGGGCTGGCAGAGACAGCAGGCATCTGGGCACAGACAAGTCGTCCCACCTGAGGCTTCCTCTTGCCCTCAGGCACCGCTACCTGCTTGCCCAACGCACCACTGATGTAATGGGGCTGTTGCAGCACAGCTCCACACATTTCCTCCTGGGGCATGAGCTTCGTCATGCTGAGCTGGCAACAGTCCCAGTGGCCAAAAGCATGGAAAAGGGGCCACAGCAGTGCAGAAAAGCCCCCCGTACTGAAAAGAAGCCCAGACCCATGGCAGAGGAATGCAGGGCAGCACTCTCCAGCCTAGAAGTCCATAGAGCTGTGGGCCAGGTAGTCCTTGCGGCCGATGTTGCTGACTTGCTTGGTCTGCATGGCCTCCAGCTTGGGGCAGTCGGTGATACGATGGCCCAGGCCACCACAGAAGGCACAGCCCCGCTCGCCTGCAATGTGAGAGAGGGGGTCAGGGAGAGCTGTGGCACTGGGCTGAATGGACAGGCAGGAACTGCCCCCAGAGCCAGGAGTCCTGTCCACAGCCCAGGTGGGTCCCTGTACCAGTCTGGGGTCTCTCACCTCCAATGTCCAGCATGGTCTCGTCCCCACAGTGTAGCACTTGGAGCACAGGTGGCACCTTCTGCTTTGCCTCCAGGAGTAGGGCCTTCAGGTCCATCAGCACTGACTCATCTGGGGGCAGAGACACGGGTCAGACACAGTCCGAGCAGGTGTGGGGGCACTGCTCAGCGCCACCATATCTCCTCCTCTGGCCATCCCGCTTGCTCAGAACATACCCCCTGCCACTGCCCAAGTGTCTCCTACAGCCCCAGCTCCCAGACCCAGGTTGTTCCTCACCGCAGGCCTTGTTGATGAAGGTGGTGGCAATGCCGGTGTTGCCTGAACGGCCTGTACGCCCAATACGGTGAACTGTGGAGACAGAGACAGATCAGCACCAGGTGAGTGCAGTGTGACAGACCACCCCTGCCCTCAGACACTGCAGAGACAAGCACAGAGCCTTGCTGGCCTCTGCACCCTCCTGCCCTTGTTGGTCCCAGGGGATCCCAGTGCCCACCATAGTTCTCAATCTCCTCTGGCATGTCGTAGTTGATGACATGCTGGATGGCTGGGAAGTCCAGACCCTTGGAAGCAACGTCAGTGGCAACCAGAACATCCTTCTTCCCATCCCGGAAGGCCTCGATGGCTTTTGTCCGTTCTTCCTGATCTGCAAAGGCCCAGCAGAGAAGTTCATCCCAGGCAGAGCTCCCAGCCCTACCTATTGCAGCAACCACTAAAGCCCCAGAGCTCATCTAGGGCTTCCCCAGGCAGCCCCTCCTCAAATAAAGGAGCAGAGGGACCTCTGTCCCATAGGGACATGCACAGGGTTTATGCCTGCTATATGCAATGTGGAGGTCACTCCTGATGCTGCCACAGCCCTTCCTCACACCATCACCAACTGCTGCATGCTGGGGCCTTCTGTGACCACACACATGCCCGGGAGGAGTGGGGTGACACCACAGCCCAGGCCTCCCTGGGACCCTCACTGACCTTTCCCTCCATGGATGGCCACAGCTTCCACACCCTTGAGCAGCAGGTACTCATGGATTGCATCAACATCCGCCTTCTTCTCTGCGAAGATCAGCACCTGCAGCAGCACAGATGTCATGGAAGAGCCACCTTGCAGTGGACTGGCACTGCTGGCACCAGCACAGAACAGCCCCATTCCCTCTTGCTGTGCAGAGCACAGAGCAGGACCCAGGACAGGCTTACGTGTCAGCATGGCTCACTCACATGCCCACCGATCACATGAGGTTCCCCCTTCCAGCTCCCCCTGTGCCCCAGCGCTGCAGTGTGACCATTGTCCCCAGCACACTACTCACAGGTGGAGGGGTCTTCTGCAGGCACTCCAGCAGGTACACCATCTTGGCCTCCTCTTTTACATACTCCACCTCCTAGGGACAAGCACAGCGATGGGTCAGAACTGTCACTGCTTGGTATCCCTTAGCTGGCTGGGAAGGAGGGCCATGAACCCAGTTCCCTGGCAGAGGAAGGCATCAAGCACCCTCAGGAAGGGTGCTGGTCTCCCACGCAGGCATGGGGCAGCACCCAAACACCTCACCTGCACAACGTCCAGGCTGGCAGCACCTGCTCGCCCAACATTTATGGTGATGGGTTTCACCAGGGCACTCTTGGCAAAGTTCTGGATCTTCTTGGGCATTGTAGCACTGAAGAGGAGGGTTTGCCGCTGGCCCTTTACAGGGAACAAGGATTTAGCAATCCCCTAACCTGGCAGATGCAGGGATTGAGCTTCACAGTGCTGGTATCATGGCAGTTCAGTACCTTGAAATAGGAGAAGATGGTTCGGATGTCCCCCTCGAAGCCCATGTCGATCATCCTGTCAGCCTCATCCAGGGCCAAGTACCGGCAGATGTCCAGGCTCACCATCTTCTTCTGCAGCAGATCCATCAGGCGCCCAGGGGTTGCCACCATCATGTGCACCCCACTGAGGGATGAGAGAAGGCCACGTTCAGGCACTCAGGACTCCTGCCCCATGCAGGATACAGAGAAAAGGCAACACCTTCCTGGCACATTCACCCTCACACTCTCCCGAAAGCCTGGATGCAACCCCTTATGCCCCTGTCAGAACTCCAGCCCCATGTACTCCCCAAGGTCTTACTGCTTGATGGTCTCCATCTGCTCCTTGACAGACATGCCCCCGATGCAGAGGGCACAGCGCAGGGCAGGAAGCCCATCCTCCTGCAGCAGTCGGCAGTAGTACTCCAGGATGCCATGGGTCTGTCGGGCCAGCTCCCGCTATGGAGACAGAATCAGCTCATTCCTACACCTCAGTGCAGGCAGGAGCTGGGATTGCCACTGGGTGTCAACCACAGCTTCCTCCCAGCACTCACCGAGGGACAGATGATGAGTCCATAGGGTCCCTCTCTCTTGGAGAACGGCAGCCTCTTCTCCTGCTCCAGGCAAAACATGATCACCGGGAGGGTGAACACCAAGGTCTTCCCAGAGCCGGTGAATGCAATGCCAATCATGTCCCTGCCCGAGAGGCTGTCGGGAAAACAGGATGTTTGAGCATCACAGAACAGCCCAAACTGCCAGGGCTGAGCAAGGTGATGGGGTGCATCTGTCACCAGGGAAGACCCCCCAGCCCACACCACTGGGTGAGCTGTAGGCAGTGCTTCATGCTCCGGGACAGGGGCAGAGCACTCACATTGTGGGGATGCCCTGGATCTGTATGGGTGTTGGCTGCTGGATGCCTTTTTTCTTCAAGCCCCTCAGGATAGCTATCAGAGAACAAGGGATACACACACTCACAACCTGAACTCTTCCCTGTCTTCCCCTCCCAGCCATGTCCCAGCAGCATCTCTTCCACCAGTGACAAACACCTCTCAGGCCAACCACCTGAGGGAAGCCGGCAGCACTGCCAGGCTCCTCTCCCGGCCCACCTGCTGGGAACTTCATCTCCTTGAAGCTCTTGATGGGGGGCGGGATGCCCTCCCCCTCCACCAGGATGTGGTACTTCTTGCGGACGCGGTCGTGCCGTGCCTCTGACATGCCCAGGATGTAGCGAGGAGCTCTCCAGCTGTGAAGAAACAGAGACAGGTTGCGGTGTAGGATGAGGCCAGGACTCCAGAGCCAACAGCTCCCAGAGGAACTCCCTGTCAGGCTCCAATATGCCCCCAGGGATAACAGGTAACCCCAAGGAACATCATGCTGTGATTGTGGGAGCAGATCCAAGCCAGTTCTGTGCATTGGTGAGGCCACACCTTCAGTGTTGTGTTCAGTTCTGGGCCCCTCAGTTCAGGAAAGAGATTGAGGGGCTGGAGCGGGTCCAGAGAAGAGCAACAAGGCTGGTGAAGTGACTGGAGCACAACTGCTGTGGGCAGAGGCTGAGGGAGCTGGGGGTGTTCAGCCTGGAGAAGAGGAGGCTCAGAGGTGACCTCAGCACTGTCTAGAACTACCTGAAAGGAAGTTCTGGCCAGGTGGGGGTTGGTCTCTTCTCCCAGACACTCAGCAATAGGACAAGGAGGCACGGGCTCAAGCTCTGCCAGGGGAAATTGAAGTTGGAGAGCAGAAAAAATGTTTTTACAGAGAGAGTGCTCAGGCATTGGAATGGGCTGAGAGAGGGGGTGGAGTCCCCATCCCTGGAGATTTTTAAACTGAGATTGGACGTGGCACTGAGTGCCATGATCTGGTAAAGGGACTGGAGTTGGACCAAGGGTTGGACTTGATGATCTCGGAGGTCTTTTCCAACCCAATCGATTCTATGATTCTGTGATTAAACGTTCCCCCAAAGTTTTGCAGCTAACAGCTGAGAACAGGCTACAGATGGCAGATGGAACATGCCAAAATCACCTGGACACACTTCAATCATCTATCATCTCTCTGACACTGCTTCAGAACCACTGAGGTTGGAAAAGACTTCTGAGATCCCCCAGTCCAATCTCTGACCAACCACCACTTTGACAGCGCTGCCCTGGCAGCCTCTTCTCCCCAGACTCTTCCTCTGGCCCAGTGACCTCCCAGGCCTGAAGACCCCCACTCAGGACTTTAAGTTGAACAGAAATGCGCCATATCAAGCCTCACTGGACATAAAACAACATCCAAGGTGACTCAACAGCCTAGGATCTTACAGATAGTGGCATGAAGCCACTGAGGAAAGAGAAAAGCCAGAGGCTGAAGAGCAGTTCTGAGGTTGTGCAGCTTCTGGTTCTATTCAGCCACAAGGAAGTGATGTTTTCAGAGAAACAACCTCTGTGCTGTGAGACTTACCTGGTTTTAATGGGGTCGTCATAGGTGATGCCCTTGGCCATCTCCTTCACTGACATCAGCGCTGCAGGAACAAAGGGGGTGAGCCAGTGCAAACTCTCCAGACCCACATTAACCCCACAGAGAGCTGCTCAGGCAAACAGCTTGAGAGATCATGTCTAGAGACAGAGCAGCAGCAGCAACAGCCTCAACAGCCCCTTTGGGCACAGAAACACCACGCGCTGCCGTGCCTCCCACAGCCACATCTCAGCTCAACCAGGCAGTGCCAGGCACAGGGGCCGTTGTGATCTCCAGTCCTATGCCTGAGCATGAACATTCCCAAGGCAGGGAACAGCCCTCCTTGCTGCCCTGGCAGCTTTGGAGACAGGTCCGACACACACAGCTCTGACTCACCTCGGCCCTCGGCCACACTCTCCAGGATCTTCTCTTCCTCCTTCAGCTGCTTCTCCTTGGCTGACTCCTTCCGAGCTGAGGGGAGTCAGGACACGGTGAGGGGGGTTCATTGCTCCCTGAATCCTCCCCAGTCCCCTCGCCAGCTCCTCCCTCACCTTCCGCCTTCTCTTTGAGGTGCTGGTGCTGGTCCAGCAGGCTGATGTTGGACTGGGGCCCCAGCGGAATGTCATCCTCGTCGCCGCGCTGCTCGCTCCCGCTGTCCCGCTGCTCCTCCTCCGACACCACCTTCCGCCGCATCTGCAGCAGCTTCTGCAGCTGGAACGACGCGGGTGGAGTCGGAGTGAACGGCCTCGCGCCGGGAGGGGCGCCCAGAGCCCTTCCCGGGCAGCCCTGTTACCCTTTACCATCTGCTGCTTGCGCTGCTTGACGGGCACGTAGGGCACGTAGTCCTCATCATCCTCCCCGGACAGGTCGGACGCGTCCGCCGGCTCCTCGCGCTGCCTCTGTGGGGACAGGCGCGGTGAGCGGGGCGCGGGGCGGCCCCGAAAGCGCGGGGAGGGCTGTACCGTGGCCCGGGCCCGCTCCCACCTTCCGCTCCGCCGCGGACTCCATATCCCCTTCCCGGAAGGGACCCCGGAAGTGACATCACACATCAGATCCGTCGCTTAGCAACGCGGCAGGACGCGCCTCAGCGCAGCAGATGCGGCCCAGCGCGACGGGTCCCCGCGGCGGCCAAACTTGCCCAGAACGCGCTCTATATCCCTCCCATCCCCAGCCGCCGGTGCGACAGAAAGCGGCGAACAGCGGTGTTTAAATAAAATAAAAAATTAAAAAGTTCTTTATTGGGTCCAGCACGGTCCTTCCCCGCGGCACGGGGAGCCGCGTGTCCGCGGAGTGGGGAACGGGACGGCCGGAGTCACCCCGCGGGGATGGGGCAGGAGGATGGATGGAGCCCCGGGAGCCCCCGCGGGGCAGGAGAGCACCGGGGCCCCCCGCGGAGGAGGGGACCCCATGGAGGGGAGGCGGGGGGCACAGTGAGGAGAGGCGAGCGGCCGTGAGTGGGTGGGGGCGGCCCCCCCGCACCTCATTGGGCTGCACTGGAAGTGGTTTTCTTCAGGGTGAAGTTGGTCCAGTTCACGGCCACCTTCTGCCGCGTCTGCTTGGCCGAGTCCAGGCAGAACCTGGCAGGGAGGGGACAGCCCCGCTCAGCTTGCCAGCCCCTCCGTGCCACCACCACTGGTCGGTCGCCAGTCCCTGGGGACCCCAACCCTTCTGTGCCCCCAGCCCCAGTCACCCACCGGCCCGTCCGTGACCCCAGCCCTGCCAGCAGAGCTCAACCCCCAGGGTTCCCCCATCACCTCTTGAAATACTCCACTTCTCTGTCAGTTTCGTCCATCTCTGCCCCATCCAGGTCCTTGGGCAGGAACACGTCGTCTGGGGAGGTAGAGCAGAGGGTCAGCACAGCCAGGTGGGCAGGGGGCTGCCAGCTGGGGAAGGGGACACCACGAATATGGCAGCACAAAGTGGTGCTCCCGGCACTCACCGATCGAGGTACTGGATTTCTCCACCTTGTTCCGGCTCTTCCTGCTCTTGCCCTTGGGCTGGGGGGAGCCCCCCTGGGCAGGGGGTGTAGCTGGGGCAGGCGGCAGCTGCTGTGCCGGCTCCGGCAGCTCCGCTTTGCCCTCTGCCCTCCGGCCTTTCCACTCTCCAGGTCTCTCCTTCTCTGCCCTGGAGCTGCCACAGCCCCAGGGCTGCCCCTTGCCACCCTCCTCAGGCTCGGCACAGCCACCCCCCCGCTGTGGCTCCGGGGCACTGCCCTTGGAAGGGGGCTTGGTTCCCAGCACCTGCCCCTTCACCCCAGGGCTCTCCAGCCGGGCCTGGCCACCGGGCACAGCCGTGCCACCCTCCCCTTTCTTCGCCTGCCCGTTCTGCCGCTTGTTCTTGCGCTGCCTGTTCCCCGTGGGCACCAGCTCTGGTGGCTCTGGCCCCTTGGGCTGTGGTCCCTCCTCGGGCTCTGAGATCAGCCCGCCACCGTCTGCAGCAGAGTCTGTGGCCTTGGACTGCACCCAGATCATGCGGGACAGGCTGGGCACGGCACTGAGACGCTTCACCACGCCATTCTCAGCCGGCGGCACCGGTGGGGGCTCCTCGGGCCCCTCACCCCATCGGGGGCCCAGCTCGCCCCGCAGCAGCCCATGGCTCTTGGTAGGGCCCAGGCTGAGTGGGGCCAGTGCCAGGTCTATGTCCTGCAGGTCGGAGGAGCCATTGAGGTTGGAGAGCAGGTTTTTCTGCTCCAGGACAGCTGCCTTCTTGGGGAAGTCATTGACATCCAGGTTGAGGTCATAGACACTGAAACTGGCCCGGATGGAGTCCTTGATAGTGTTCTTGATTTCCTGCAGCCGGCTACTGAGGAAACTGTTCACCCGCTCCAGCTCCAGCTCCGGCCACTCCAGCAGCTTCTCCTCAGCCACCTCCCTGGCCTGGCTGGCTGCAGGGGCACGCTCTGCCCGTTTCTGAGCCTCTGCCTCCAGCTGGGCTTTCTCCTTCTCCTGCAACACAGGTGCCATGAGGATTGTCTGGGCTGGGCCACAGAACCACAGGCACAGGCCACAGAGCTTTGTTCCAGCTTTGTCTGTGAGCAAACCCAAGAGCTGCTGCTCAGCACAGCCACCCCATGTCTCCCACAACCCTCAAACTGTCACGTGCAACAGCTGGACACCCCGCACCAGACACAGCTCTGGGCACAAGGCACCGAGGCAAGAGCCATCAGGGCACTGCTTCTCCCTGCCACAGACATATGCTGTTGGAGATGTGGCATGGAGCAGGTAGGACAATGCAGTCTAAAGCACCCAGGAGGACTGGGCCACTCTGCAGGAAAAGAGGAAAGGGAAGCCCTGCACAGAGCCAGGCATTACTGTCAACTCAGGGTAGAAGTACATGGAGTTCAAGAAGCTAAATGGATTTGAGGGAGAGAAGGTAAAGCCCTGCAAGGGGCACAGTCCAGCCACCACCCAAGCCTCACCTTCTTCTTCTGCTTGTGCCGTGCCCGCTTGGCCGCCTTGGCACTATTCAAGGGCTTGGGCTCTGTGCTGTTGATGTAGTCCAGCAGCTCATCCACGTTGCGGTGGTCCACAGCGGGCTCCCCCGAGCTGCTGTTGTGCCCAAGTTTCTGTGGCAGCTCCTCTTTCCTCTTGGTGAGGCGCGAGCGCAGCTTCTCCCGGATCTCAGCGTAGTTGCGGCTCGTGGGAGCGGCCGGGGGCTGCGGAAGGCGAGTGCTGTCAGCCAGGGCAGGTGCATGAGGTGCAGCAGCCTCTGCTCCCCCACCAGCTCTCCCCGACCTCCCCAGCCGCTCCCTTCCCCGCAGTCTCAGTGAGACAAGTCAGCACAGCCCCAATGAGTTCTTTCAGCAGAAAGCCACAGGGCTTGGCCGGTGCTCCGAGCCCTGGGGCACTGGGAGCAAGGGACCAGCAGGCTCATGAGGCTGGGTGGAAACAAAGCAGGGGATGCACACGCCTGCAGGAAACAGCCATGGCCAGACCTGCCCACCTCCATACTCTGGGCAGATGGACTGTGTGATGTCTCACCACGGAGCGCAGCGCGAGTACCGGGGGTGGCTGCACACCAGCCCCTCACTCACCGCATTGTGGCCGAAGAACTCACAGTAGCAGCAGTCGCAGAACTTCCCATCTTTCTGGTTGGTGGAGGAGGAGGTGCAGGAACTGCGCTCCGAGCTGCTGTCCTCGTCCTCCCCGAGCCCCTCATCTGCCTCGCAGGGCTGTGGTGGGTGGCAGCTGGTACCATTTGGGAATTTGTGCCCCTTGCAAGATGGGTCCCTGAGGAGAAGTGGAGGAGGGTGAGAGGTGAGCAGGAGCCAAGGGGGTCTCAAAAATTGCCCCATGCTACACAACTCTCCTGGGGCAGCCTGTGCCCAGGCAGGATTTGTAGGGCAAATAAACCCCCTCCCCTGCACCCTCCTCCTGCAGGAAAGATGCCCAAGGAGCCTGTGTCAGCAGACATCTGTAGCTCCTGGCCCCAAGGCCCTCTGGCAGGCAGGCAGCTGGCACAGCAGAGCCCCAGCAAGCAGTGTCCTGCCAGGCCCTGGGCTGGGAGCAGGGCAGGGACTGGTACTCACTGGGGGCAGGTAGCACAGGTGAGGAACGCTGGGATTGCGTGCAGCTGCCAGACATCCCCACATGCAAGCAGGCCTGCCTCTCACAGGCACAGGCTGCCCAGCTCAGACACACGGCGGCCAGGGCAGGGCCCACAGCACCATTCCTCGAGCTCCAGCTCGGGACCCAGCTGACTCTCCGCAGGGAGAGCTAATCAGTGGAGAAGAACCAGCTCTCTTCAGGGGCATGGGCAGCCCAGAGAGGGCCCAAGGAGCAGGCAAGCAGAACAAGTCCACAGGCTTCATCTTCTTGAGGACCTTTGCTCAGTGCCACAGCTGCCCGACGGCTCTCACTGACAAAGGTCCTGTTGGCCAACAGCAGGTTGACCAGGTGGCTCCTTTGGGTCTTTTAGCTGGAGGAGGAGCAAGTACAGCCTCTTCTGCACCACAGAACCAAAAGACAACCGCAGGCAGAATACACATGGAGAAAGAAAGAGCTTAACCCTCAGAGACCAGGGGTCTGCAGCAATGCAATTGGCCCACAAAGACAGCGGCTCCCTGCACCGCCATGCCAGGGCAGGTGGTCCCTCCGCAGGGAAGCATCCATGGGCAGGGGGGAGGAGGAAAGGGCATGTGGGCCAGTGAGCAGAGGCTGGAAGCAGGCAGGCCTCCTCTACTCACCTGTTGGTGCTGGGCAGCTGGTGGGAGGCGGGAGGAGGGATGAGCGAAGTGCTGCAGTGCCCATTGCAGGGATGAGCACAGCCCGACAGTGGGGGCGGCATCTTCAGCAGCGGCACGTTGGCAGGGGGCAGGTGGGGGCTCTTGCACGTCCCTGGGCTGTGCGAGGCCGCACCGGCTGGAGGGGACTCCGACACCGGCTTTGGGGCTGCAGCCTGGGCGCTGGGAGCAGGGAAGAGTGCAGCCTGCGAGGAGGTGCCCAGCGGGACGTGCGGCGGGGAGCCAAAGGGCCCCGGATGTGGAAGTGTCTGCTTGGAGGGGATCAGCATCGGTGGCTGGGAGGGGAGGCCGGTGGGACTGTTGGGAGGAGCAGTGAGGTCGGAGTGCTGATGATGCTCTGAGGAGTGGAAGGCCTCACCTGCAGAAAGGCAGGAACAGAGAAAGTCAGACACTGGCTGTGTCGTGAGGGCCAGAGCCATGCTCCGAGCCTCCCACTGCCTTTCCACAGTCCGCTTCTCCATGGGACAAACCCTCCCCTCCAGAGAGGCAGAAAAAGCCACCCCTGCTCACACAAGGCCGCAGCGGCACCTGTGCCTCCCCTGCAGGATTCAGCCCTTCCCCAGAGAGCAGGGCAAGGGGAAACACTCTGGAGCAGCGAGCTGGGAGGCTATGGCTGGCCCTGCCCCCGGGCATGCACCTGGCGGGGTGGCCCTCCGGCACAAGCTTTTGAACTGCTTCGGCAGCGTCTTGCAGAAGTCGAGTGAGGTAGGCAGAGGCGAGCCTGGGGCAGCACTGCTGGAGGTGGTGGAGGCCACGTGGCTGTAGGGACAGGCCTTGAGCCCTGGCGCCTGGCTGGCACACTCTGCAGACAGAGCAAGGCTGGGGTGCTTGTCGCCTGGAAAAAAAGCGGAGATGAAGCCAAATCCCTCTGCCACTGCAAAGGGACCCAGGCACGTTGCTGGCTCTGGGATTCAGTAGCTTAGCCTGCCCATCCATTCCTACAAGAAAACCGTCTAAGCCAAGAACTGGGCAGTAAGCTCTGATCAACCCCACAGGTGGCTTCAACTCACCTAGTGCAGCTGGTGGGGCTCCAAGGGTGGCAGGGCCCTGGGCAGCCCCGTTGGTGTGCTGTGAGTTCCAGAGGCCCGAGAGCTTGTGAGCAGACAAGAATGAGCTGGGATCCCAGTCCCCTGAGTTCCCGTGGCACGAAGAGGAAGAGGAGGAGGAGGAGGAAGAAGAGGAGTGCGAGCCACCTCCACAAGACTGTGACTTGCAGGATGTATGGGATAACGAGACCTGACAAAGAAAACACAGAGTGAAGCAGGTGCGTGAGGAGGCCCTTGGCCCCAGAGTGTCAGTACCAAGACCCTCCACTGCAGCAGGGGCTCTGTTCACAGGAACCACTTCTGTCACTGTCTTGGGGGGCAAACAACCTGCACATCAAACATCAAGACAGCCTGGCTCCCAGGCACTTCTAAGGGCCACATGCCTGCTACGGTTCCACATACACCAGGCCAGGGTTAAATCAAACCAGGCAGTAGGGAGCTCCTCTACCCGAGCTCCACACACAGGCAGGCACTTGCCCCAGCAGACTCTGCCGCTCTGGGCAGACCTGCAGCACCCAGGGAGCAGCCCTGGGGCTAGGGCATGACACACAGCAGAGCTGGAAGGAAAGCAGTGGCACTGTCAGCCTCTCTAGCCTGCCAGCTCCAAACCAAGCCAGGCTGCTGGCTAAGCCTCCATGGCACCACACGCTGCCCCACCACAGCCACTCTCTCTGCTGCTGAACTAGTGGCAATGCTGAGCAGGGCACTGGAGTCTCAGATGTCTGGGGCATTCAGCTCAGAGCCACCCAGTCAGTGCCATAGGGTGGTCTCTCCCACATTCTCACACCTACAGCCCCAGCTTCCCCCCCAGCTCGTGACCTCGTACCGCCAGGGCCTGCTCCTGCACCGCCCGACGCTCTTCCTCCTCCACACTCTTTCGGCAGCTCTGGCAGATCCACAGTGGCATTTCTCCCAGGAGGTTCTGCACAAGCGTTGGCACGAAGTCCGGTGGCAGCCTCTCGCTCGGAGAAACCAGCCCATTGTGGGACGGCCCTCCCCAGTCCTTGCGCTCCCGGTGGCAGAGCAGGCAGCATGTCTGCACGGACTGGTTGGTGGTGGGCAGCACCTGAGGAAGGACACACAGACCGTGAGTCACCCAGGTGTTATGTGGTGCAGAGATGTGGGACAGATGAGGCCTTAGGACGCTGACACCAAACCAGACAAATTCTTGTAGGCTACATGTGGCATTGCACCTTCTCCCACTGGAGCAGAGCAGCCTCAGGCTGCCCAGCTGCTGCCAGCCTGCCACATGCCAGCTGGGAGCATTCTGGACCTCTGGGAAGATCACATCATGCCAAAGAGCCAGCCCTGCCACCAAGCAAGGATGGGAAGCCAGAAGCAACTCCCACCATCACCTCTGGCACAGCAGGACTGAGGAAACTTGCACAGCAAAGCAAGATCCAGAGAAACGCAACATGGGGATATAAAGGGTGGGTCTGGCAGCCTCAGCTCTCTCTACGTGCCCATCACAGACCCCCCCACGGTGTCACTCGAGAGCCCCAGGCGCTCCTTCCCGACTCTTTGTTCTGCACAGCCAGCGGTGCCGATGCGCCAGGGTGGGGTGCAGCCCACCGCGCCACTCTGTGCTCTCCCCGCACGGGCGCAGCCAGGCTGGAGCTTCCCTGCAGGAGCTGGGCTGCATCCCGCGGGCTCGCTGGAGCCCTGACAGCCGTGACGAGGCCGGCGTGGCGCGGGCGAGGGGGCCCCCATTGTCTGCCGGCGCGGCGGGGCCCCGGCACAATGAGCCGCGCATTGAACCGCTGCTGCCAAACAGATGGCGTCTGCAGGCTCAAGGTGAAGCAAAGGTCAGAGGCCAAGGAGAGCTGAAGGGGGGCACAGCCCCCCTGCCCACCCACGGCGAGGAAAGGGGCTCCCAGCCCACCCCGTGTCCCAGCTGACGTGGCCACCACGGCGGGCGACACCAACACGGCGGGCGACACCAACACGGCTGTCCCCAACCCACCTGGCGCACCCACCCCCGGCGCCCACCCGCGGCTCCCCGCCCACCGCCCGGGGCAGGCGGCGGCAGCCTGGTGTGTCCAGCGACCTCCGGCTGCGGGAGGCGCGCAGGATGGAGATGCTGCAGCCCCACCTGCCATCGCCCAGCGGCAGGCCCGGCCCTCCCGCGGGGCGCTGTGGGAGCGTTCCCAGCCCCATCCGCAGGGATGCTCCGGGGCGGGGGTCGGGGCGGGGATGGGGCAGGGCCCGGGCGGGGGGGCGGCAGGGGTAGGGCCGCATCCCCGCCCCGAATGAAACCCCCTCAGCGCCAGCCCCGTCCCCGCCGCGGCGCTCCCCCTGTACCTGCGCGCTGCCTCTGCCCGGCTCCCCGCCGCTGCCCGCCGCCGCCGCCACCTCAGGCGGGGCGGGCGGTTCCGGTGGCGGTGGCGGCGGGGGAGGCCCGACGTCGGGACCGGCCACCCTGTCACGGCGAGGCCCGGAGCCACCTGTCGCCGTCGCCGCCGTCGTTGCCGCCTTGTTCCGCCGGCGAGTCATGGCGAGCCCGCCGCAGCCAGGACAACAGCCAATATGGCGGCGCGGCCCGTCCGGCCCCTGCCCGCGGGAAGGAGGGAGGGGGGAAACGCTCGGTGAGGTGAAGCCGCCGCCGCCATCTTGCGAGAGGGCAGCGCGGCGCCCCCTGGCGAGCGGGGGGAGCGACGGCAGCGGAGGGGCGCGCGGCTGCCCCGGGTCCTAAAGAGCGCCCGTGCCGGGAGCGTGTCCCGGGCTGGATCGGCGGAGCGCGGCACCTGGGGTTAGATCGAAAAAGAAGTTTACATTGGATGCTGGGAAAATTGGATACTGGGGAAAAAAGGAGGGTGGTGAGGGGCTGGTACAGGCTTCCCAGAGAAGCTGTGGCTGCGCCATCCCTAGAAGTGTTCAAGGCCAGGTTGGATGGAGCTCTGAGCACACTGGAAGGCGTCCCTGCCCATGGCAGGAGGATGGAACTAGGTGATCTTTAGGGTCCCTTCCAGTTCAAATCATTTTACGTTTCTATGATTCCTGGCCCTGTGCCAACAAACCCATCATGTGCCTGAAAATGTTGTCCAAACGCTCCTTGAACTCTGGCAGTCTTGCTTCCATTACCATTCCCCTGTAGATTTTGTTACAGTGCCAGATCACCCTCTGGTTGAAGAACCTTTTCCTAATATCCAGGCTAACCCTCCCCTTACACAGCTCCAGGCATTCCCTCGGGTCCTGTCACTGGTCACACAGAGCAGAGACCAGAGCTGCCCCAAGGGAGGAAACTGCAGATCCCGAGAAGATCTGACCTCAATCGATTCTTCTCCAGCCGAACAGATCAAATTACCTCAGCTGCTCCTCATACAGCGTCCCCTCTAGACCCTTTATCTCCGCAAGCCTCCTTTGGACACTCTCTGATAGCTTCACGTCCTTTTTATATTGTGGTGCCCAAATCTGCTGGTAGCTGAGGGACAGGCAGGGCTCCAGGCTCACTGAGCACACAGGGACCCCCAGCCACGGCAGGTGGGACACACTGCCCAGTGAAAACCACAGCCAGACCCGGGGGTGGCACACGGAGCCACAACCCTGGGCAATTCTGCACCTACACCTGTCCAGCACAGCCTGGGCACTGCGGGGCTGCCGTGACTCAGGAACTTCCTCAAGCCAAGGAGGTGTTGCTGTGTTTATTCAACCATCCTCCGCGGATTTTTTACCCGTGAATCGACCCCACTAGGCTTTCCACCACCTGAAATATCGGCGCCCACATCCTGTGGCCAGCAGTGCCAGGTCTGGAACAAACATCTCCCCTGGCACAGCCAGGACAGTTTGCTGTTCCCAAGCACTCCCTGGAACCTCTCCTTGGCCTCTCGGCCCCTTCTTCTCCCACCGAAGGACTGCTTTATTCACTTCCCACTGCACCCCCCTGCTCCACACCCGTTGCCCCGCATAGTAGTTCTCCTCTGGTGCCCTCCATCATTCACGGGATGCTCAGGGGGCTTCGGGGACCTCTGTACCCGGAAGGGTGGGCTGCGCGGAAAGGGGAACGGAGACGGGATAACAGGGGATGCAGTCAGGAACTGGAGCCAGGAACCAGGACCAGGAAGAGGAGCAGGCGGTAAAACCCATCCCGCCCCACGGGAGACGCACCCTCACCCTTCCCATCACAGAGAACCGGTCCGTCGAGGAGCAGACGGGTCGTCCCGGTGCCCGGACTGGGCGGACACCGCTCCGATCCGCCCCCCGGGCGGTGCCGGGTTCCGACCCTCCCCGTCGGCGAGCGGCGGGCGCGGGGAGCCGGGCGGCGGCAGCGCCTCGGTACGCGCCATGCTGCCCGCTGCCCTCCGCCGATGGCTCCGCCGACCCAAGGTGAGACCGGGAGGGTCGTACCGGGGCCACCCACTCTGCCGCCCGGGACCGGCGGAGCCCCTGGACGGGGTTCCGTCGATCCTGGGCGCAGGGGTCGGCGGGGGTCCCCGGGGTGGAACGGGAGAAGGAGACGGGGGGACTCCCGCGGACCTTTCCCGGTATTTACAGCCACGGTCGGATCCGTGCCCACGCTGCCGGGATGCGGCTGAGCTTGTTCATCCTGCTCTGCTCCGGGGGAAACTGAGGCACGGGCGGGTGGGGAGGGCGGCGCTCCCCGGGAGGAGCCGGAGTTGCTGTGGGAGGGTCCCACGTACCTGCCCGAGTAGGTGTTTGTGGATCCATGGCGTTCAAACCTTGCTTGGCTCCCTGCTTTGCCTGAGAGATTTGGGATCCTCTTGACGCAGCACACGGAGATGCGGGGTGCTCCCGCCATCACCCCTCTGCTTTTCCCACAGCGCTCCGACCCTCGCCTGCTCTCCCAGTTCTTCTTTGCCGACGAGAGGGTGACACGAGTGGTGGCCGAGATCAACGGGCTGGATGCAGAACAGGACCCACAGCAGTACCTGGTGCTCCTCAACCAGCTCCACCTCAGCCAGGTACAGGGGCAGCCTGTACCCCTGTGTGACTTGGTCCCCTGGGAAGCCACGGGTAACATCCATGCCCTCCCCAGGCTCACCTGCTGGCCGTCCTGGAGCGCATCATGGAGGAGTGCATCCCCACACAGCGGCACACCCGTGACTACCTGGTCAAGTTCCCTGAGGAGGTCTTAGTGGACAACCTGGGGAACCACATGCTGTTTGCTGCTGAGGTGAGCCCCAGGATGCTGTCTGGAGGGTCTAGTTTCCTGAGGCTGAGGGGCGAGGTGACCCCCACCATGAGCTGACCCTCGGATTAAGGGCTGCAATTCTCCCTGGGTGCTGGCTCCTGATGGTCCCTGTCCCAGCAGTGTCTCCTGGCTGGGACCTTCCCAGAACTGGAGGAGGCAGATGGGGCACAGCTGCGGCCCCAGGCCAGGAACTTGCTGTGCAGCCTGGAGCTGGTGCGGACAGTGCTGCGGGAGCAGAGCCTGAGCCAGCCCAGCTCCTACCCGGAACCCGTCCGGGCTGTGCTTGTCCAGTTCGACCGTCTCTTTGCGGAGTTTGAGCTGAGGTGGGGGCCAGGGCTGGGGTGGTGGGGGCCTGTGCCAGGGCTGGAGGCCTCACACTCCCTACATCTCTCCAGCTACGTGTCCTCGCTGGTGGCAGTGAAGTCACCTGAGGAGATCTACAGGCAGCAGGAGATCATTGTCCTATTCTGTGAGACTGTGGAGAGGTGAGTGAAGGGTACCGCACATCAGGTGGGAGTGTCAGGGACCCTGGCCCCAAGGATGGGCACTGTCCTGAGGCTCAGTCCCACTGTAAGGGGATGTGTGTCCCCAGAGCCCTGCGCCTGGGCTACCTGACTCAGGAGATGATTGATGGCTACGAACCACTGCTGATGTTCACCATCCCTCGCTTGGCCATTATCAGGTGGGTGCAACCCCTGGAGAAGGGGGAATGTTCCCTGCCCTGTACCAGCCCCTTCTCCCCATGGGGAACTGGGGTTCTGGGCAATCCCCAACATGAGTTGTGTTCTGTCCCCTCATAGTGGCCTCCTCATCTACCCCAAGGGTCCCCTCAGCCTGGAGCAGAGCCCTGAGGAGATGTCCCAGGTCTTCAGCCCCTTCTACAACCTTCTGAAGAAGATTAGGTGTGCAGTGGGGTGATGCGTGGGGCTGTGGGGCAGCAGTGAGGCTGTGACATAGGGCTGATGCCATCCTCTCCCTGCAGGGACCTGCTGCGGGTGCTGTCGGTGGAGGAGCTCTGTGTGCTGGAGAGAAGCCTGTGCACAGCTGAACTGGAGGATCCCTGTGGTCCAGACATACCCCCAGTGTGGGGGGCAGCTGTGCCCAGAGTGGACCCCCCTGCTCCCTTCAGTCTCCTGGAGGTCCCTTGTGCCACCCCACCAACCTCCATCTGCAAGATGCAACTGGGACTCCCTGGTGCTATCAATGACCCAGGCACCGACTGGCAGAGTGGGTGTGTGGTGGGCAGGCAGCAGGGCCAAGGTGGCAGATTCCTGTCCACTGGGACAGGACATCTCACACCACCCCTGGGGTAACCATCACCTCTCCCTGTGCAGCACCCAGCCTCTTGGGAGCAGCCCAGGGCCATGCATTGATGACACCCTGGGTGCCCGCTGCTCAGAGCTGCGCTCCCGCTACAGCAGCACCAAGGACATGCTGCACACCCTCTTCATCTGCATCTCAGGTGAGTGACCCTCGAGGCACCTCCCGCCATCCTGATATCCCCAGCACCCTGACCCCCCATACTCACTGTGCAGGGGTTGCTGATCAGCTCCAGACCAACTTTGCCAGTGATATGCGGAGCATCTTAAAAACGGTCTTCAAGATCGTGGCTTCACAGGCGGAGCCCTCAGAGGAGCCAAGTGCCAGCCGTGAGTAATCCCCAGGGACATGAGAGAGTAATCCCCAAGGATGTGAGTGAGATTGCTCCTCTCTGCCCTGCCCATTGCCCATCCCTGGTGAGACAAGGCCACAGCCTCAGGCATGGGGAGGATGTGGCCCCAGTGCCTGTCCCTGGTTTGGCTGTTCTACCACAGGCCTTGTCCCTGCAGGAGAGAAGGATGGTGCCTCCTGTGTGACAGGTGCTCCTCGTGTGGCCGACTGCCCACTGTGCTCCAGCCCCATTGAGGCTGCCGGGCTCGGGAGGGCAGGTAAGGGGCTGCCCCAGGTGCCACAGCTCTGGGCAGGGCGTAAGGCTGGGGCTGGTCCTGCCTCCATCCTACCTGAGGGGGCCTGGCTGTGAGGGGGGCTGGCACAGCAGGATTTTAGCAATCTGTTTCGACCAGCAGGCACCCACCGCCTGCCCGAGTGGGTGCCGGACAGCACGTGCAGCCAGTGTTCTGCCTGCCGCTCGCCCTTCACCCTGCTGCGCCGCCGACACCACTGCCGCAGCTGTGGGAAGGTAAGATGGGGCTGGGCTGGGGCACGTGGGGTCCCTGAGTGATCCAGCTCCGCTCAGCCCCGCTCTGGCCCTCTCCTGGTAGATCTTCTGTGCCCGCTGCTCACCGCACACCGCGGCACTGCCGCACTACGGCCAGAGGAAACCCGTACGTGTCTGCACCCACTGCTACACCACACACCTCTCACCTGCATCCTGGTGTGCCCGGAGCCACTGAGAGCCCCTCAGCCAGAGCTACATCCGCAGGAGGCCGCACACCAGAGGCAAAGGGCTGCCCCGGGGCTGCTGGGCAGCTCCTCGGCCCCATGACTCCTCTGGGAGCCGCGTGGGCATGGTGGCAGGACCCCCCACATGGCTGTAGGCCACCCTCCCCTTGCACAGGGGCTGGACCCCCACATGGTGGCACCCCATACCCCATGCTGGCGGGGCTGGGCTCACGGTGGGTGCAGGACTGCCTCTCCTGATGCACTATGGCTGTGCCCCACTGCCTGTGAGCTGTGTGCCGCCGCCGTGCACCTGCCCTCTGGCTGGAAATGTGTTTCGTGGTGGTTTTTTTTCAGGTGAACTTTGGCTGCTGTTGGGTCTGGGGCAGAGTCTCCCCCACACCGGGGGCCTGGCCTGAGAAGGTGCAAACAGCCCTCACATGACAGAGGGTGCCCCAGCCCGCCCGTGCCGTGCAGTGCCGTGCCCGGGGGGTTGGGGGGGGCCCGGCGCTCCCCTCCCCACCGCCTCCCCTCATAGGTTTTAATAAAGACATAAACCCGCATGGCTGAGCCGCGTGGTGCTGGAACGAGGCGGTTCTCATGGAGAGGGCTCTGGTGGGCGCAGGCTGTCTGGGAACACCGGTGGGCGCGGTGGGGTGATGAGGGGCGGGGGCACAGGGGATGTGCGCGCTCCCCACCCGGCTCCCGTGGGCGGGCAGGGGCGATCCGCACCCCGACAGCACACGTGGGCGGACACGGGAGCACCTTTCCCGGAGTGGGGCGAGGCCAAGGCGCGGTGATTCATTAACCCGGTGTGGGCGGGCCCTGCACGGGGGGGCGTGGCCCGGCCCGGCCCCTCCCGCCAATTCAAATTTGAAGCACGCGCTTTCCCGCCCGAAGTTGTTTGCCCGCCACGGTGACGTCACCGGCGCGGGGCTCCCCGCAGCCAATCAGCGCGCGGCCCGCGGCCTCCCCCGGCCCGCTCCCCCCCGCCATGGAGCCCGCGGCCACCACCAGCATCCAGGTGCTGCTCCAGGCGGCCGAGTTCCTGGAGCACTGGGAGCACCGCGACCCGCCCGGCCTGACCGAGGCCGAGCACGGCTATGCCTCGCTCTGCCCAGAGCGGTCGCGCCGGGCCGTGGGCAGCGTCAGGTGAGCGACGGGCGGGTGGGTGGCAGTGGCCGGTGGCGCCGGTGCTGATCACTTGCGGCTCCTTCTTCCCCAGGTCGGTGCACAACGCGCTGGAGAAGCACAGGTACCGAGGCGTGGGCGGGAGCGGCGGGGCAGGGGGTGGCCGTGCCCATGCCCCCCGTCCCCGGGCTGACCGCCGTGTCGTTACCCCCCCTGCCCGGCCGCAGGAGGGCCCAGCTCCGGTGCTGCCTGGAGCGGCTGAAGCAGCAGGTGCCAGTGGGCGCGGGGCCGGCCCGGCCCACCACGCTGAGCCTCCTGCACCGTGCCCGGCTTCATATCCAGGTGAGTGGCGGCGGCCCCGGTATCTCTCGGGGGAAGGGCGTGTGGCAGCAGAGTCGCCCAGTTTGGCCCTGCTCATGGCTCAGTGGGTCCCCGCAGAGACTGGAGGAGCAGGAGCTGAGGGCACGGAGGGCCAAGGACCGGCTGCGGGACCGGCAGCGGAGCCTGCGGCAGCGGTTGGAATGGCTGCTCCTGCGCACCGACGGGGAACGGGCATGGGCCGACAGCCTGGACTCATCTCAGCTCTCAGAGCCTTCCGAGGGAGGTAAGCGAGAAGGATGGAGGGTGGGCAGGAAAGGGAAAGCAGCTCGAGGCCTGACTTGGGCTTCCCCCGGTACCCAGGGGATGCCGAAATAGAGGTGGATGGTGTGGTGTTCAGTGGGGACCTGCTGCCCAGCTTCGGCACTGGGAGGGACCACAGTTACTCCAGCCTTCACAGCCCCGAATCCTGACAGTGCCCACTGCCTTCCCTGCACTGCCTACCTGCTTCTTTCCTGATGGAAATGCAGCTCTGGCCTCATCACAGCTGCCAGGGTAAGGGGCCACAGTTGGGGGTGAACACCCAGCTTGGCCCCCAGCAGCTGGGCTGCTGGGCAGCACTGGCTGTGGCACTGGGTGCACAGGGCTGGCACTGCATTGTGGCACCCACTGTGCACCACAAGGCACTGGCTGTCACAGGGGAACCCTCATGCATGTGCACCCCCAGGCAGGCTGGGGGCTGCCTGGCACAGGCATTGGCAGTGCTGCCCACTGCAGACATGGCTACCAGAGGGCTCTCCCACCACTAGAGAGCCAGAAAAGGGGGAAAAGTGCATTAAGCAACCTGCCTTCGTGCTCCCACAGCCACCCCACTCTCTTGTACAGACCCAACACTTTTATAGTAAAGGCACTTGATAAAACTGTGACCTGTGTGTTCCCTGTGACGCCAGCAATGGGCTGGACCCCTGGGATGGAGGGCAGCGCTGGGCTCTGCTCTAGCCAGGCAAGCCAAATGAGGGGTGGGAGTAGATTCTTTAATGATAATTACATCTCAGAAAGGGTCTAACAGCAGCTGATTGTCAGACTTGTACAGTTTCTTTAAAAATATAAAACCTAAGGAGGTTCCTATCTGTCCTGGTGCAGCTGGCCCCTCACACGTACTGCTTCTTCTTGGTGGCTGCCTTGCTCGCCAGGTCCTTGGCTTTCTCTGTAGCTGCCAGGGCTGTCTCTTTGGCTTTCTCTGTTGCTTCCTTGGCTGTCTCCACCAGTGTTTTGGATGGAGCTTCTCCTATAACATGGAAGCTGTTAACCCAGCCCTGCCCTGGCACTGGAGTGCTGGCTAGACCAGCCCAGCTGCCTCGGCACAGAGGCACTTCCCCACACAGGGAGGAAGAGGAGCCTGGCACTCCTGACCCAAACACGTCAGGGCACATCATACTGGGGAACCACAGGCACGTGACTGCTGCCCTGTCACATCCCCTGCTGCCTGCACTCCACCCCTGCCCAGCCCTGTAATCACTGCCTGCTGCTCCACTAGGGAAGGGCAGACCATGGCAAGACATGGGGCAAAGGCAAGGGAGGAGGGTTTCGCAATCAGATCAGTTCAAGCCACGACCTGCCCGTGGACTGGAGTGTTCCCAGCATGACCTCTAACTCCAAGAGACCCGTCCCCATCAGCCCCAGCCTGCCCTTGGTGCCCACCTTGCATTCTTGCTAGCACGTATTCAAATCCCTTAGTGCTCTTGGTCACGTTGCTTTTGAACCTGGCCAGACCAAACTCCTGCAGAGGGAAAAGTCAGTGAAGGTGCAAGCCCAGCAGCCTGTCACACGGTGCCCCTGGGGGCTTTGTCCAGCTTGAAAAGTCACAAACGGTGACTTTGACAGTGATGGTTCTGGGTGCCCCAAGAGCTCATGAGGACTGGGGGAACAAGGAGAAAGGCAGTAAAAAGCAGCACAAGGAATGGGTAAAGAAAGGGGAAGCGGCAGCTTTACAGGGGCACGCAGTGCTGCTCAGCAGTGCTCACCTGGATGGCCCGCGAGACGCCAAACAGGCTGGAAGATACCCAGGCCTCCCGCTTGACCTCGGTCCAGTTGCTGTTCTCCGGGTTCACCCGGTATACGCAGCGTTCCTCCACCACCTGCAGGAGGCACAGCCCGGCCGTGGGCACTGCCGGACCCCCCGACCCTGCCCCGCTCCCACCCGCCCGTGGCACCTACCATGAGACGGGCGTGGTTGATGTTCCAGGTGAATGTGGTCATGGTTCGGTTCTTGGGGTCCACGATAGAGTCCTCCAGGATGTAGACGGAGTGGGCGACGTTGGCTGGGAAGAAGCGCTCTGCCCAGCGCGGCATCCGGTTGGTCTTGGTCAGGAGCCGCCGGGAGAGCAGTTTGTGGTCCGGTGTCACCTCCCGGTGCACGATGTCTTCGGTCAGGACATGTTTGCTGAAACGGGGGCAGAAAACATTAAGCCCCGCTCCCTCCTTGCCACCCCCACGCGGGGCTGGGAGCCAGTGGGCACCGTGGGATTAAGGGCGGGGGGAACCAGACGGGTGCAAAGCCGGAGCGGAGCGAGCGGGACCCCCGCGCGACCGCCGGGGTTGGGGAGGGGGGGGCACCACTCCCAAACGGGACCGGTATGGCGGAGGGGAGTGTCGGGGAGGGCCCGGGCGCACCTGTAGGGGTTGGGGTAGCGCTGCCAGAAGGCGGCGAACACCTGGTCCCAGGGCCCCTTGAGGACGCCCAGGCTGGCGCAGTATTTCCCCATGGGGCCGCCGATCAGGCCCAAACCCGCCGGGCCGCCGCCGCCGCCATGCGGCCCGCGCGCCCCACCCCGCCGCGCGCTTCCGCCCCGCCGTGCGCACTTCCGGCCCCGCCCCGGCCGGTTCCGGCCCCGCCCCGCGGCGGCGGCGGCGCGAGGATGAGCGGGCGGCGGGTGGACGCCAAGGTGGTGCTGCTGGGGCAGGAGGGCGTGGGCAAGAGCAGCCTCGTGGAGCGCTGCGTCCACCGCCGCTTCCGCGCCGGGCCCTACCAGAACGTGAGTGACACACCGGCCGCCGCCGCGGGGCTGCTGCGGCGCGTCCCCGGCATCGCGACACCCGCGTCTCCCCCGGGAAAAGCCCCTTCGTGTGTTCCCTCCGCGCGACGGTGCCATCGTTCCCCCGCCGTGCCGCCTCCGCGTGTCCCGGGCGGTGTCCCCTCGGGCTGTCCTGTCCCCCGACATCCCCGGGACAGGCCCCCCTCACGCCCCTCCTGCTCTCGCGGGTCGGTCCTCTCGTTCCCCACCGTGGTGCCTCCCACGGCCGCAGGACGGTGTTCCCCGCGTCGCGCTCATGTCCCCAGGATGGTCCCTTCGTGCTCACCCCTCCCCGCGCAGGTACCCCCCGCACCCCGCCCGTGCTCTCGGGTCGGTCCCGCATGTCCCCATGGTGTCTCCACGTCCCTGGTACGGTGTCCCCTCGTGTTGTCCCCCGCCATCCCGGGGCTGGAACCCCGCCACATCCCTCTCACGCCCGCGGTTGGTCCCCTCATTTCCTTGCTGTCCCTTTCTACGCCTCCGGATGTGTTCCCCCGTGTTCCGGGACTGATGCTCCAGCATCCCTGGGCCGGTCCCCACTGCTCCTCCTGCTTCACTTCCAGACGATCGGAGCCGCCTTCGTGGCCAAGGTGATGTCCGTGGGGGAGCAGACAGTGACCCTGGGCATCTGGGTAAGTGTAGGGGTGAGGGTTGTGCCCGTGCCCCACTGACATCCCCGGCCCCCCCGTGCTCGAGGACCCCCATCACCTGCCAAGCACTTCCCGGTCTCCCGCAGGACACGGCGGGCTCGGAGCGCTACCAGGCCATGAGCCGCATCTACTACCGGGGGGCCCGGGCTGCTGTCGTCTGCTACGGTAGGGGCACGGAGGACGGGGAGGTCCCAGGACAGGGTGGGGCAGCACCGGCGGGTCGGGCGCTGAGGAAGGTGTTGTGCAGACCCTGACCCCTCTCCCCAGATCTCACCGACAGTGGCAGTTTCCAGCGAGCCAAGTTTTGGGTGAATGAGCTGCAGAGCTGTGAGGAGGTAAAGGGGTGCTGGGGGACTGCAGAGCCTCACGGTGGGGCACGGGGGTCCGGTGGTGGGGATGTGGGCACATCCTTCCCACCCTGCTCCCTGGTCCAGGGCTGCAGGATATACCTGTGTGGCACCAAGAGCGACCTGCTGGAGGAGGACAGGAGGAAGCGGGGGGTTGACTTCCACGATGTGCAGGACTACGCTGACGGTACAAACACTGCTGGCCTTTTCTGGGCTCCTGCAGCACTGAGTGGATGGGGAATGTGGGGAGATGGAGTTGTGGGTTCTGCCCTTGTCCTGGGCTCGCGCTCTGTGTGAAGTGCCAGCTCTACCAGAGACCTTGCTGGGTATGGCATGTCCTGACATGGTCAGGCAAGTGCCCTGCTGGGCCAAGAGCCCTGCCCGGGGTCCGTGCCAGCCGCTGTCAGCAGCTGTGCCCGAGGGGTGACTCTGGGGGCAGCTGAGCCTGTGTGGCCATATCCTGCACCTGCAGCAAGTGCCAACCTGGACTCTCATTTCAGAGATCAAAGCTGACCACTTTGAGACCTCCAGTAAGACAGGTCAGAGTGTAGGTGAGTAGCCCCTCACTGGGGCCAGGGGGCTCTGCCTGGTGAAGGACACCCGCACCCACCGTGCCCCCTCTCCCCCCAGATGAGCTGTTCCAGAAGGTGGCCGAGGACTATGTCAATTTCTCTGCCTTCCAGGTGATGACAGGTGAGTAGATAGGAGCTATCCCTCCCCAGGCACCCTATTCTGTGCCAGGGGGTACCTGTGCCTGCCATGAGTATGTGGAGGGTAAGTGATGCGGGGCTGGCAGGGCCCTTCCTCACCTCTGCCCTCCCTGAGGCTGCTGCAGTTCTATGCCAGGGGTTGTACTGTGGAAGTTGGGTCCCATCACAGCATCCTCATCCCTGCTTAGGCCAGGCTCAGCACATCCACCTGGCTGGGCCACGGTGGCCTTTGGCAGCCAGGAGCCTCTCCAGGCTGCAGGACTGGCTCAGCTCTGCGTCAGGCCTGCCCAGGCATGCTCAGCCCAGGCGTGCCTCCTCTCCTGGGTCATGCTGTGACCCTGAGCTGTGCCACAGCCCTGAGCCTTGCTGCTTCTCCGTGAGGCACCCTCCCCAGGGGACCTGCCACAGCCCACGTCTGGGACCAGCAGCTTTGGGGCTGTCACACTCCACCATGACACAGATGAACTAGCAGGCTGCTGCTCCTGCTCTCTTCCAGAGGACAAGAGTGTGAACCTGGACCAGAAGAGCTCGCCCTACTTCTACAGCTGCTGCCACCACTGAGCCCTTGTGCCAAAAGGGAACTGCTGCTGCCGGCAGGGCAGCTGGCGCATGCCGGACTCCTCCAGTGTTTTACCTGCTGTGTTTTAGCTGTTGGGGCCTGTCCGTGACACGGCACACGGCCCATGGACTGCTTCCTCCTGGCACAGGGCTGCTGTGCAGTGCTGGGATCTATGGACTGTCACCCCCGGGAACCCCCTCCCTGCCACCTGTGGCATTTGTGGCAGCTGCTGTGACCCAGCTGCAGCTGGTAACTTATTCTCTCAGAGATACTCAATTCTTTGTAGATTTATTGAAACGTCTTCTGTCAAGGTGTACAATGTAAATAAAACAAATTGTGGTCTGAGCTGTCCCCCTGTGCACAAGGCTGTTGGGCATCTCCCATCTCTGCCCCCCACCCTGCTTGGCAAGACAAACCACAAGAGGACATCGAGAGTAAAGTTAAACTTTACTTTACAGTAATTTTTCTTCTATATACAAAGAATTACAGTACATGTTCTGGGAGCACCTGGGCAGGGCAACCCTCTTTTCATTATAAGTTTCACATACACAGCCAACAGTCTAAGGGGAGCAAAATGAAAGAAATCAATGGTCCAAGACTCTCCCCTCTCCCTCTTCTAAAAATAATATACATGCTGGAAATATGTAGTTTTCTCACCTGCTCTGGCATTCCTGCTCAGAACTGACAGAGGAGTCCCAGGCAGGGCTGAGCACCCCCCTGTCCTCCCCTGCAGTGCTCTGGCTGGCCCCGCCTTGGCTGGGCTCCTCGACTCCTGATGCTTTTCTCTCTGGCTGAGTCTGCAGAACAGGACCCTGTGGGAAACCCCCATCCACCATCACCCTGCAGGCAGCAGACCCTGGGGGGAAGGAAGGCAGCATGGGGGGCTGCTCACACACACCAAAGTTCCCCCCACGAGCAAACCTGCTTGTGACTCCAGCACAACTTAACGCTGCCATGAGTGGCTCCCCATCCCCAGGCAGTAAAGGAAGGGGGAATAGGCATCACCCTCACAGGGCCCCCTGGCTAGCTGGCAGCCAGGACCCCATCTGAAGGCAGGCAGCACTGGAGGGTGGCAGGGGATGTTCAAAGCCAGGCATCAGGACACATCCATCATCGGGCAGGACAGTGATGTTGGCACCATGGATATGCAGGGCCAGGAGCGCTGATGCTGAAAGGCCTCCACAGTCCAGCTGCTCTTGGCCTGTGCCAGCTGCTGCCAACATATTCCCACCTCCCACCCATGTCAGCCCGGGCCTTCAGCTTCAGCCATGCTCCACCTTCAGCCTCCCGGTGCTGCTGCTTTTCCATTTAACAAGTTCCCAGTGTCTAAAAAAATACACAAAACCCAGTTCCTTGAAGTCAACGACTCAGAAACATCAGAAAAAGAAACAAAGACTGAAACCAGCTCAGTACCAAACGGACACAAAGAACATGCAGTAGCGGATGCCTGTCTTGCTTCATGTGGCTCCACTGGCTCCCACGGGGCCCACTGGCACACTGGTTTGAGTCTCAAAAGCCTTGTGAATTGAAGGAACTGTGTCACACCTCATTCTGTTTCAGTCACAGAGCCCCAGCTCTACAGGGATGGGATTCAACCGGCCAAGAAGGCCCAGCCCGTGGGCTGGGAGCCGTGAATCCAGCCCTACTGTGCTAAGCTGCCAACGGTTTACAATAGCACCACAATAGCCCAAGGGTTTTGCCAAGGGCAAGCTGATTAAAACTTTACCTTGAAATAGGCCATAGCTACACCCATTTCTCAGATTTCCCTAGGAGGTAGATTCAGTGCTGTAGGGACTGTCCATCACCGCTGCTCCGCCAGCCCAAGCTCATACAAGCTGTCCCTCGGCACCAAGCTTTGCTTACATCATTTTTGGAGGACCCAGAGAAGGAATCTTGCCTTTTCCCACCTCCTGCTAAGCAAGGGCACTGACACCCCGCAGGTTAGACTCCTGTTGAAGCCAGGCATGTGGCAGAGCAGTCCCCAAGCTCCAGTGTCCCATGTCGCAGGCCCTGGGCACCCATCAGCCCAGTCGTGCCACTGCAAGAGGTGCAGCCTCGACTGCAAATGATGCCACCAGCATTATCACTATCACAGGGGGTAATTAGCACGGGCAAAGCCTGGGAGATCAAACACAGCATCCCTCCTCTGGACTTTCAGAGTAGCTGCATCATTTGCCACTTTGCTTTAACACTCACTGGCTGGCAAAGGCCAAAAGCCTCATCAGTAATTTAGGGCAAAGCACATTACAAGCAGGTTACAATTATGGTTATTTCAAACATTAAGCAAATAGGAAGTTAAGGTTGAAATTAAAAATAAACAGAAGGTACTGAAGGTCTGAGGTTTCTCAAACTCCCCCTGCCCTGTCACAACTCTGGCTGTGGTGTCCAGGTAGAAACAGGGTATATCCACAGCATGCTCAGGCTAAACCACTGCCAAGAGCATCAGTGTTAGGGCTGCTTTCAAATTGTTTTTCTTCTGTGAAACTGAGCTGAAGCTTTTCTAGCAATGCATTGTCTTACTTTGTTAATGACTTTTAGATTCAACCATCTCTCTTATCTTCCAGATTTTACCAGCCACACCTTCAAAGCCTCTGCCTGCAGGGATCTAGTCCTGATTAACGCGTGCTCCCAGGGTACCACCCCAATACTTTGTGTATCAAACTGAATCTGGTTCCTGGGGTTTTTTTTTTGTTAAATAGGAAAAGTTTAACACAACAGCAATAAAGCAAGCTACCTCGAGCTAGTCAGCATCTGGAGATGTGCAGTGATGATCCCTTACAGTGGTAGTTTTACTGCCAGATTCACTAGAGCCCTGGGTGACAGTGGGCTCCAGTCCAGCACTGTGGAAGATGGGACGAGCCACCTGCTCCCCATCCTGCCCACACATCCCACAGGTCCTGCGGTGGCTCCTTGTCTGCAACTCTCCTCGCCTGCCTGGGCACTTGAGTCTCTGACCCCACAGCTACCTCTCTCCAAAACTTCTCCATCACCAAAGGTCAACTGGGACTCTCCTGCCCACTGTGGAAATCAACACTAAAGTAGGTCCTGCCGTGGGATGGAAGCCACAGCTGCTGACCACAGCCCACTGCTCTGAGCAGGGGCAACCAGGCTATCTTGACAGTAAGGATGTTGACCAGGCAAAGCATTTGAATGGGAGCAAAGCCTTCATACACCCTTCAGAACAGGGCAGCGGGAATGGGCACAGGAACCTGTAAAGTTCCAGTGAGCCTCCATGGGACAGCAGGAAAGGCACAGAGCTCTGAGCAGAAATAACTACACCCTTGATTCTGCTTCTACAGCACTTCAGAATAGTGAATCAGCACGAGTCACCTCTCACCCACCTTGGGTGCAATTATGGCTCACCCAACATTTAGTGATCAGACCCCTCCAATGCAGTAAAAGAGCACGACAGCCTTGGAGTGGAGCTCCAGCAAAGCTCTGAGCCCAGCAAGAGGCTGCAACTGTCTCTGTCCCACAGGAGAGCCTGTCGGGGTACAGGTTACTTTGTCACTATTCTCCGGAAACCTGCAGTGATTCACGCTGGCTGAACTCTGAAGGCAGCAACAAACTGCAGCCAAGGAACCCAATTGCTTTGGCACAGACATGTCCCTCTCCTCCAAGGCAGTGCTGCCACCACAGTGAGAATCACTTCAAGTGCTGCCCAGAGGTGTTCCCTGGCTCATGCTCTGTGCAATGAGGGCTGCCTGGGCAGGGCAAGGCTGTCGTGAGCATTCTCCAACCCTGGTCAGGCCTTGTCCCTCTTGCTAAGGTGACCCAGCACTGCCAGCCACCCCCAAAAGCACCACTACCCCCTCTGAAAAGCCCCACTGAACTGACAAAGCAACGCCCACGACCCCAGTGAGGGTGAGGAGTGAAGAGCAGCTTCCTGACTTCCTCCTTCAATGATGTTCCCCAACACCAACTTTACCAAGCAGCCTCCCAGCTATGCTTAAGTCAACTTTCTGACAGTAGCTGGAAAGGTAGCAAGCCAGAAACCTGGATCCTCGTGGAAAAGGGAGACAAGAAGGGAGATGAGGTACAGTCAGCTGCAATGAAGAAGGCTGTGGGAAATGCCATGCAATGGTTCAATCCACATTCACTGTTCCAAACAAGCTCTGGGGTAAGCGCCTGCTGCTGCATGGAAGGTGGCTGCTGCTGTGAGCCTCACCCTGCTACGTGAGCACACGATTTATAGAAGTGATTTTTTCGAACCTGCTCTCATGAAAATTGAGAACTTCTCCATTTTACAGATTTAAAAAAGCCTGCACCAAAAATATTCACAGTTTATTTTTTCATGAAACAAGTAGGAAGTTAACACGTGACAATGCAAAGCAAAGGTGGACAGAGCAGTGCAGAGATCCTTCTGGTTACAACGGGAGCTGGCTGGGCACTGGCACTGAGAGAACCCTACTTACACAATCTACATGACTAAGTCCAGCTCATGGGAAGGCCTATAAATGTAAATTCAAGTTTTATTTTCCTTCTCACACATGATAAATACTTAATATACTGAACGTCATTACTTTTTTTTTATAATTTTGTTTACAAAAGTTAATGAATGCCCTTAAGATAATCTTCTCTCTCAATGCATCTGAGCTGTCCTGATTCCCTTTGTGGAGGAGTCACACAGAAACACAAGCTGCTTGCATTTCCCATTTCAGCAGCAAGCAGGAACTGAACTGCCAGTCTTCCCGGAAAAAACCCAACATTAAACAAGTAAGTTTCCATAAGCCATAAAGCTTTTCCAAGCCATGAGCTATTCTACAAAGGATCTGAAATGATTTGGACTAGAGAAGAGATGTACCATAGCACTGATAACGTCCCCTCATGCCCAGCACACCCGGCTTTTTCAGCAGGACATTGTCTCAGGGTGCACAAGTCAGGAAAGGAGAACGAATTGGGATTTGTCATGGCACAGGTGTCTGCCTCCCTTCACAGAAAATCACAAGGCTCATGACTGTCTGCTCTGGGAGCAGCAAGCACTTGCAAGCCAAGTGGGTACAAGGAAGGAGAGGGTCCCTCCCATATCGGAGGGAGAGGGTTGGCCTGGAGCTGAGCACTCCCTGTCTGGGGAGGGACCTGCAGATCAGCCGGAGGAGGATACACACACTGGAGCTGCACAGGGGTCAGGCGGTGGCACGGAGGTCCAAGGCTGTGGTCCCAGATGGGTGTAGCTCAGGCAAGCCACAGAGGTAATGTGTTGTGAGAGTGGGAAAATGCAGGTCAGCAGTGCTTCCTCAGCAGGACATCGACCCCATCCAACCCAGGCACTGTCACTGGGGAGGCCCATCCTCCCTCCTGCCTGCGAGCGTGCCGGTGGTCACAAGACACTGCTGATCCCTGGGATTCTACCACCTGCCCCACAAGCACCACGGCCAAGCCAACTTCTGCCTCAACACCTGAGTGAACAACTTTCAGCAACCCTAGTCTGGACACCAGCCGGATGACCATCAGGTACTAAATATCTCTTTCACCGGAATAGGAAGAAGAGGAAAAAAGGAAAGCCAGCCAGCTGCTGGAGCCCAACATATTCCAGTGTGAGAACTACAATTCAGTTGGAAGGACAGACACGTGCACACACACACAGGCATGCCAATAAAGACCAATTAATTCAAGTCTCCTTTGGTTGTAGAAGAGTTAAGCCAGAAGCTGCCCAAGGGAAAGGTGTCGAGATGGGTCCTGATACAGCTATGGAACCCTTGCCTTCACGCTCTGCAGTGAGCAGGTCTGGTTTCGCTTGCTGCTGGCAACGCCAGGTATGATGGGAACAAGTCCTGAACATACCTGAGGCAAGGGAAGAAAGGACTGCTCAGTTCACTGGCTCATGCTGAGACAGAAGTCAAGAAGAGACTGGAAGGAAATTCAAAAGGGAGCACCACCTCCCTTGCCAGGGCAGTGCTCAGCACCTCGGGGAACCCACTCTGCCCTGCTCTGCTATTGCTGCTTTACGAGTCACTACATTTTCGAGTGCAGGAAAACACTTTGTGTGTCCTGGTTTTTAAAGGATTAAGACACAAGAATGAAAAAAATGCCAGACAATTTCTTCCAAGATCTCTCTTTTCTCTGACTTCCTCCAGATCTCCCATTTCTCGGGCCTGGCCAGTCACAGCTCTGTACAGAGGAGCCTGAATGGATACTGCCTATTAATGGAGAAATGTGCACTGAGTGAGTGGAGGGACTCCTCTCCCAGCTCACTGGAGATGATCCTTGTCCTTCAGCAAACCACACATACAGCGTATCCCAGTGAACACACTTATAGATAAACCTCACAAGGCAACGCCCTGCAGGGGACCGAGACCTGGGCAGGCAACACAAATCCCTTCCCTGCTTCTAGAGTCTGGCAAGGACATACATCTGACTGCTCACCCTCTGATCCTGAAACTTTTCCAATCCCAGGGCAGCTTGACTGATGCACTTTCTTTAAATGTAGTAACAAGAGCAAGAACCCTGGCTGTACCTGGGAACCCAACTATGAATCAGACCTGGAGCTTGAACACACACTGGATCAGTAATGTGACTATTTCTATAGAATTGGAGATTTTTACCCAGAGTGGACTCTTTATTGAGCTTTAACATTTATTAAAGGAAGAGGAAAAGGTCATGGATGCTCTCTCCCTTTGCCTGGGCCAGACTCAGGTTTAAGAGAATGTCCTTGCTCATGTCACGAGAGAATATGGGTGGGATGTGCATGAGTTAGGGGATGGGCTCAGGGAAGTGAATAAAAAAACAAACCAAAGATTCCCCCCCCCTAAACATTAAACAACTGACACCTGCCTCCCAGATTCACCAACCTCACTTTGGCTCTGAGTCAGCCAACTCACGACAGACAGAATCCTGGTTACGGGCTAGCGCTGTGTTTTGTTCAGGCAAAGGGCCCTGCCCCCGAGGAGTCTGTGCTTTTCCACCCAGCCAAGGAATCTGGTCAACTGTCTGAATGTTCGTGACAAGCCACTGCACCTGCTCAGGGGGCACCGGCGCTTCCCTGGCTGGCCGAGGGGTCTGCTTGAATGCACACAATCTCTCTGATGTCCACGGGCTCTGCTCTGAGGGAACTGAGGCCACTTCCCAGCTGGGCTGAAGGTTGGGCTCTGGTAGTTTCTCTGCTGTCCGGGAAGGCTGCTCTGCAGGCATCAGGCCTTTTGTGGTGGGCCAGTGGGTCTGCTCGTGCGTCTGCAGTTTCTCCGTAGGCCAAGGTCCTTGTCCAACATGCGTCACCACCTTCCCTGCAGACCAAGAGATTTGCTCCCCAGCTAACATGGTCCTCTCTTTCTGCTGGGGATTCAGCTCTACAGCTGGGGCTCCTCTCTCCTTTGGCTGAGCATTCTGGTCGACAGGCCGCAGAGCCTTCTCCGAAAGCAAGAGCCTCGGAGCTGATGCAGCCAGAGGCTTGTCCAAGGCTTGAGGCCGAGGAGCCACGGCAGCAGCCAGCTTGTCCGATGCCTGAGGCCACGGGGCTGCAAGAGCAAGAGGCCTCTCCAACAGCTGAGACCGAGACACCCCAGGGCTGAGAGCCTTTTCCACAGGCAGGACCCGCAGGGCCCCGCAGTCAGCAGCCTTCTCCGGAGACAGGGGTTGCAGCACCCCAGGGGAAACCACTTTTTGTGTGAGTGGGATCCGCAGGGCCCCCGAGCTCAGAGCCTTCTCCATGGGCAGGACATGTGGTGACCGGGAGCCAGGGGCCTTCTCTGGACTCAGAGGCCACGTCACCCCTAAGCTGGGAGCCTTCTCCGGAGGCAGGGGATGGGGTGACCCAGAGTTGGGAGCCTTCTCTGTGGCTGGGACCTGCACTGCCCCAGAGAAGGAGGTGTTTCCTGGGGGCAGGGTTTGTGGCACTGCTGACCCAGGAGCCTTTTCTGCAGGCAGGATCCGTGAGACTGGGGAGTCAGGGACTTTTTCAATGGGCAGAGGCCACAGCACTCCAGGACTGGGATCCTCTTCCACAGACTGTGGCTGTGGACTCTGGGCAGAACTATCATCCAGCGGTTCAAGCTGATCAGCCTCAGGAGACTCATCCGCTGGCTGGGACTGCAGCGTCCCCACCGAGGCGAGGAGTCTGTCAGAGAGTGGAGGGTGCAGGCATTTTATGGGGAACTCCTCCAGCAGCTCAAGCTCCTGGGTCCCAGTGTCAATGAGGGACTTGTCCGATAACTCCAAAACTCTGGGGGTGTCCGGGGGCTCGTCTGACAGTTGGAGCTGCAGGGCACCAGCAGTGACAAGCGACTCATCCAATGACTGTGGTGAACCTGGAGGAGATTTGTCTGGCAGCTGAGGCTGTGAGGTATCACTGGAGGACTCATCCAGTGGCCAGAGCACCGCGTTGGTGGGAGGTTTGTCGGGCTGCTGAGGCCGCACTGCTACGATGACGGGTTGCTTCTCTGACTGCAGCCTTAGGGACAGGGCGGCCTGGGGCTTGTCTGATGGCTGCAGGCGGAGCGACAGGGTGGTGGGAGGTTTGTCCGATGGCTGCAGCCGGAGTGAGAGGGTGGTGGAGGGTTTGTTGGATGGCTTCAGCCTCAGTGACAAGGTGGCAGGGGGTTTATTTGACGGTGGCAGTCTCAGAGCCAGGGTGGCGGGAGGTTTGTCTGGTGAAGGCAGTCTGAGGGCCAGGGTAGTGGGGGGCTTGTTTGATGGCTGCAGCCTCAGGGAAAGGGTGGTGGTGGGCTTGTCTGATGACGGCAGCCTCACCGCCAGGGTAGCAGGGGACTTTTCTGGTGACTGCACTTTGAGGGCCACAGACTGAGACGGGCTGTCCAAGGGTTGAACACTCAGGTCTGTGTCTGTGTCTGCCTCTGTGCCTGCCTCTGCAGGTGGCTGCTCTGGTGGCTGGGTGTCCTCACCATTAGTCAGGGCTTCTACAGGAGCCACATACTCACGAATTTCTCCAGGCTCCAGAGGGTGAGGCCCACAGGGATCGTGCTCTGTACAGCATAATCGTCCATCCAGCTTGGAGATGAAGAGCATTCCTTCCCGGTGCTGCTTGCAGAAGGACCTGGGGCACATCTCGCAGAATGAAGCTGCTTCCTTACCACACACGTCACACTGATGCCATGGGCACTCCCATTTTCCTGCAGCACAGACATGGGAGAAAACACACACCTTAGGAATAGTACAAGGGCAAGAGACAAAAGCCTGTTGCACATGGAGTTCAGGGGAAGGTGGGGACACCTGTGAAATACTCTCATACAAGTCAACACGCTGACCTCAGTTTCCACCGTGACTCCATGCTTGACAGAGTTAACAGGAACCTGCACTCAGAAGCAATAAGGGCAATGATAATCGTGACAAACACAAGCCACATCAGATAAACCAAAAGCCAATCCAGCTCCTTCACAACATTAACCAACAGGGGTGCCAAGAGAAGAGGAGATACCCTCAGCTTGCACATCTCTGTGGCTCCGATTTCCACAGACAACACCAGTGGCATCCGTGCACAACACCCCATGGACCATTTAAGTAGATGTGTCAGATTCAGGTTTTAATTCTGGGTCCACAACCTCCCTTCCTGTTTATCAGAAAGAAGAAGTGAGAGAGTAGTGATCACAAGGGGTATGTTTCTATTGTCTTTATACCCAAAGGCACCTTCCTTCCATGTATGGCCATGATAAAACTATGGCTTAACACAAAGCTGCTCCCCCAGGAGCACCATGTTCACAGTCAATCTCTTGACCATCAGTACCAACACCACCCGGAGGAAAAAACCAACATGACACTTCAGAAATGGCTGCTTTTCTCACTTGTAGATGACCTCCTCACTGGTTCAGACCACTGCTCCCTCAGCCAAAGCTGCTGCCGGCTTTACCAAATGCATCCCACCAGTTTGTGGATACAACCAGGCACACACAATGCTAAGTTCCTGACCCTGTACCACAGGATCAGCAAGGTCCTTCCAAATACACTCCCTGACTCTGTGTTCCCCAGCACCCCATACCTGCCCCTGTTCCTCTCACTCCTTGCCTTGCTGTGGAGAGCAGTTCCCCACAGAGCTGCCCAGGCACAGAGCTCTGAGCCTGCACATGGAGCTGGAGGGCAGCCATGGACACCAGCCAGGCCAGAGCACTTCCCAGCCTGCCTGAACCAAACCCACACAGCTGTGGCTGTGGCTGGCAGCTCTTCTCCATCCAGGGAGGCTGGCACGTGGCCACCGTTCCCTGTACTGGTGCAGCAGCAGCTCTCCATGCTGCTTTTCCCCTGGGGCTGAAGACCACACGTAGCATGTTTTTGCCCTCCTTTGAAGACAGTCCAAGGCTTCTATTACAGTCTCAAAATATGCACACTGCTTTTCTGTGTCTTTTCCAACTTTTCAGCATTTTTTTCCAAGTGGGGATATTTAACACTTCACATGGTTTTCCCCCCTTTCTGGCTTGCAGTGCTGGGGCACAGGCTATCACTGCTCCCCTTGCACCAGCAGCACCCGAAAAAGCCACAGGCAGCTCAGCTGGGCCACTGGGAAGACTCCAGGACCATCCATTTAGAGGTCATTTGTACAGATGGAAAATAGAATCAGTCAAAACCCGCTAGTTTATTGCAGGAAGGATCAATCCTATCAAACCACTCTAATGATGCTTGACAGGATAAAAGGTCTAATGAATAAGCACCCTCTCCAGAGACAGCCCGGAGCTCTAGGAAGTAAGATCACACAATTAGCAACATGCAAACAAGCAGGAAATTCCAATTACTTCACAGCAATGCTCATGGCAGAGGAAATATTTGAAGTAGAGAGTGCTGAACCTTTCATGTCCTGCATGATACTCTAAGGAGCAGGCTATGAAAATCAGAGCCTATGTGTAAAAAAAGTGAACTTGCTACAACTGACTGAAAATCATTCTCAAAAAACAGCTATCGATGATCTTGTGGCAAACTGAGGCAGCATTTCAAATTACATCCTACAGGATTGTATTTTAATCTGTATTTTAATTTAAATTTCTAGAAATAGGAAAGCAAATACTTTTGCATAAACAGGTAGGTAACAACAAGGCTGTGAGAAACTGCAGAAGTCCAGCTGGACAGGCTCAGGATTTAACTGGACAGATGCTTTTGCATGAACAATGTGTAATTACATAAAGACCAGTGCAGGACTGCAGGAGGAAGAATTAAAAGAAATATGTGAAAAGAACCAAGACAAAAACTTAAGAATGATAAGGCAAATCACAAATATCACATAAACATATAAATTATTTTTGCAAAACAAGTCAAACAATTTCCCAAGAAATTTTATGTAAAACACAGAATATAATGACTCTTTTCTGTCAGAGTTAGTAAGGCCTTGACTGCAATGTTGTTTAAATACTTTTTTTACTCAGTTTTAAAAAAGGACACAGTTTTAAAACTAGGACACAGTCCAGAGCAGACCAAGAAGAAAAACTTTAGAAAATAAGAGCTGCAAAGAGAAGCTGTTTGTACAAGCCGGTAAAGGAGGGAGACAAGAGTTTGTCTCAGTATCCAAAAAATGTGTATCAGACTTGGCAATCCTTTGTTTCTTCAAGTAAGGCTGTTAGGAGAGGTTTTTCAAATGGAAAGTGGGGGAATGGGCTAAAGGCTGGATTCTGCTCTGTTGGAGACTTTAAAGCAACAGGACAACCTGCCAGGATGTTACAGCACACAAAAATGTATAGAAAAGTGTATCCATTACGTTAGTAAAAAACCTGAATTAGGATTGATGAGTTATTTTACCTTAAAATTTGCCATCTACTATTATTTATATTCTTCTGATTTAATTGTTGAGGCACTTGATCACATACCAACTTTTCCATTCTCCTGGCCTGGTAGACATTGGGCCAACCGGCCTACCAAGACTCAGGTCAGACATTTTCCCTTTCTGAGAACTGGTTAAACCTGAACACCCATTAAATGTAGCAGGAACTTCAAACTGAAACACTGCCCTCAACCAGCTCACTTACAAATTTCAAATGCAACTTAAGTCTTTCCATCTAATAGATGTTATTTTACACCTCCTGAGCTACTAATGAACACAAAGTTGTTTCACTGATCATACAGAGAGAGCCTGTTTCTTTTTCTGCACCCAACTAGAAGTATGTTTTGAATATTTTTTTCTTTACATATCAAATGCCTGCCCTTACTTCACAACAAACTAGGATGTGCTTTGATACTACTCTCTAAACTACGAACTCATGGCTATTCACATACTTGACAGATTCTTTTTTAACTCCTGTTTTCCACTAGTGCTTCTCCCCACCTTTCAACTGCCTCAACTGTCAGCTTTGGGAAAATGGCC
This sequence comes from Pithys albifrons albifrons, assembly GCF_047495875.1. Taxonomy (NCBI): domain Eukaryota; kingdom Metazoa; phylum Chordata; class Aves; order Passeriformes; family Thamnophilidae; genus Pithys; species Pithys albifrons. Next base: position 11,310,957 of record NC_092472.1, read on the forward strand.
AATATGAGGATCAATACCTCAACTATTGTTGGGACTGTGCTCTGCCAGGCCCCATGGATGGGGTCACAGTCACCATTTCTTAGGCAAGGACCAGCTGCCCCGTCAGCTGTTAGTTCACCTTTTTGTGGTCAGTACAAACCAGGGTAGTGTCACTGGAGCCAAAAGGTCTGTTCAAGTGAGAAAAACTCCTCTGAATTTCAAGATACTGTGAATAGGGTGCAAGATGATGAGCAGGGGGCCACCACCTTGAGCCAACACTGTGACCGAAGCAGAACACTGACCTGCAGGTCTCTTGGTCAGGTTGAGGCAGTCAGCGTGGTACACCTTGGGGCAGCCTGACTTCTTACATGACACCAGCTGCCCCCCGTCCCCACAGCTGAAACACTCGTCCTCTCGCTCCTTCATCACCTCCGCCTGCGACCTGCGCTTCATCTGTGGCCGCCTCTTGAGCTTCTTGGACTTCTCCTCACTGAGGCTGGGCTGGCTCTGTGGGCAAGACAACTCTGGTTAATGCAGGGCCCTGGCCCTTCCACCTGCTCCCTTCCTGCAGCAGGAGAGAACTGCAAATCCTGCCAACAGAAATCCCACTGCCAGCCACACTTGAAACCTCTGCAGCACCTCATGCTGCTCAATATTTGGCAGCCAATTTACTACAGCAAACAGTTCCCAGTTATTTTGAAAAGCACCAAAGCCTCAATCGACATGGGATATATACAATTAGAAACAGGAGAATGATGAGCTGGGGCTGCCTGGTGTCACTGAGCTCATGCTACCTCTCAGACTCTTCAGGTCCTCAGTCAAAACAGTCAAGCTTCCTTGTACCCACGACTCATGAGGAGTCTCTCTGGGCCTTCCTGCACTTTCTGATGCTCATCACTTCTCCATTTTCAGCCTGAATTTATCTGTGATCAGTTTAGACCTTTGTTTGTGTGTCAAACCCTGCTCTTTTCCACCATAATCACAGAACCATTTAGGTTGGAAAAGACCTCCAAGATCATTGAGTCCAACCTTTGAAGCTTCTCTCCCTGACGTAATCTCTGGGACACACTCTCTTGGGCACTATTTGCATCATCAGAACCACCCACCTTGGTCTCCAGACCTACAACTTCAGAACTCTGCGGAGTTGGCTATCCAGCTTTCCTGCCACCAAGGAGTTACATCTCTTGATTGTTTCCTTCCTCCTCACATGAGGATTTTGGTGTTTTCATACCATCATTCCCCCTGACAATGGGGACAAGCCAGACCTTTCTTATCACTGAAAATGCAGGCACTGAAATGCCTCCACTTAAAGTATTCCACCTATTCTCAGCGTTTGTTCCTCAGCCATTTAATTACAAAGAGAACAAGAAAATCCCTTCACAGCCAATTTGAATGTCTAAGAGAAGTCTAACAGCTGGACTAAGCTATTCCACTTGCCCCTGCAGTACAATAGTCTCCTAAGCATTATTCTATGCTCCCACTTGGAAAGGGCACTTTTAAGACTGAACTTGAGTATAATCAGTTTTGTCTTGCTGTGTCTTCAGGAAGCTTAAAAATGCATCTACTGTGGGAGGAATTAAAAAAATCCAAAGCACCCCAAGGTACTGTTGTCTCAGTATTGTTTCTTAGCCCATCTCATCAAGATGGAATGAGTTGCCTCAGACATTAGAATGGAACATTAATGCCAACCAAAGGGCACCTTTTTCTGATTTCCATCGTGCAACCTGCAATTTCAAGGTAAAATGACAGTCAAACGATGTATAACACAAGAGCAGCACAAAATCAATTGAACTTCAAATCACAACCTGAAAAAGAGCTAAATACATCAGATGTGTATTTCACCTCATCTGTCAACTTCTGAAGACATCCATTTTTTGTTTTTATAAATTAATTTTTCTGCAGAACTCATCTCCCTGGAGAATTCACAAAACCTTCCCCATGTATTGATGGGGCTGAACAACTGTGCAGCTCCAGCTTTTAACCCTTTTTAACTGCAGGCACGCCAGAATCCACATGCCAGAGCAGAGGGATTACAGACTGATTTGGTCTTGCACTTGAAACAAACCAACAACTGAGACACAGCTTTGGCGGGTGACAGCTGGGAACCCGGCCAACTGCTCCTGTTATTTCCTTTTCCCAGTGAGAACCAGCTCACACAAGGAGGTAACTGAAATCAATTCCTGTTACTGCAACATTACAGTTACAAATTGCAGCTCTCAAAAAGTCAGCGAGTTCTAAACGCTGGTGATTTTTCTACTACAGATATGGCAAATTTCTTATTTCTCTCTGATGTGTAAATGTTGGTCACTTAATAAAAAAGCAGGATAAAACCAGAAACTTTATTGCAGCAAAGATGGTAAGGTAGGAGTCTTCTGGCTCTAAAGCAACTCCAGCCTGAAGGAATGTGTGTTTGCTGGCCTCCATGCATGCTCACAATTTATTCAGGCCTTTAGTTTGGGAAATGGGCTGAGTTGTGTTTTCTTGGTTATCTGATCAAGCCTTTCCCATGCCTATCCTTTGCTCCTCTAGTGCAATGGAAATTTTCATGATAAGAAGCAGAAAATTCTGAAAAAATATTCCATTTACTTTTCTGCTGTAAAATAAAACTTCCTGTTGTTATTTATAGCAAGTCTGATAATTGAAGTCTAAGATCTGCTGTCTCAGAATGAAAACTTGAATATTTAACTCATTTCAAGCAGTGTTCTCATGGCCACACTGAAACCTGAGATCTCTGCAATGAAGTGATTTGGAAGAATGAAAGCTTAAAGGATGCATCATACCTTTGGCCGTACTCCTAGGAAGCCACTGCAGTTTGGGGCACCACATTTACAAACGGTCTTTCCATTTCCCAAACACTCCAGATTGTAGTTGAAAGTCAGCTCAGTCCCTGGCACAAAAGCAGATCAAAATTGAGCAAGTTGTAATGAACCACAGGGCAGAACACTTTAGTGCTCAAGTAAAAGCACTTTCTAAATACGTTAGAGAAGACTGTTAAGCACTGCACAAAGACACCAAACTATTAATCTCCCCAGAGACCTGTGTGGATTGAAAATTCAGTGCAACTCCACACCCCTACCTACAGCTAAAAAGGGCATCGACCCACCTGCAGCAGAGCCATTTCTTGGCCCTGTAAATCAGAACCACGAACCTCTACTGATACCATGGCTATGTTCCATTACAGCAGTGCTGGTGTTAAATCTCATGAATGCCTATGTGAAACCAAAAATTAAATCTCTTCCCAGGGAGCTCCAAACCCTCTCTTTTCCTTAGAGAACACCCCAGGTTAACTGCAGGCCCTGGCAGAGTGGGGTTCCTTACCAGCTTTGATATTGACAAGTGCGAAGAGCCCGACCCGTGTGTCGCCGTTCACACACCATTTCTGAGTCTCGCAGTTGGGCTGGCAGCAATGGTTCATGAACCGAGCGTAGTTGCCCTTTGGCCCAGCATCAATGATGCGATCCTGGAATTACAAAAAAAAAACAACAGAAACCCACATTTTCATCAACTCTCACTGGTCTCTCTGGTCAGTGCTGGCAGATCATATGGTAACAGTCTCTTGCACATCATCTTCCTCTTAAGACACACATGTTCCAGAACAGTCAGGACAGTGCTATTGGTGCTTTCCGTGAAGCAAGTTCCTTCTCCCTTGCAATGTCAGTAGTGAATAAACCCCACTCCAGCACACTTCCAAGGAAGTTTTGTGGTTCCAGGCCCCAACTTCTGCTTGAAAGCAAAATACCATTTCCTATTTCTTAGGAAAACAGGAACAGTGTGTAAAGTGAGGTATACTTGTGTACAGCACACTGCCATGTGTTAGGCTCTGCTGGAGAGGGAAGTTGCAACTGAGATTTGCTTTTGTAATAATGAGGGAGACACTAACACTTGGGTTTGCCCCTGCTTTCACCCATCAGCCAGACAAGGAGAACAAGATACAGTCAGTGCGAACTTCAAGTAAGACAAGGCGAGAGACAGAAAACAGTCACACTGTTACCCTGTCCCATACTCGACACCTTCTTCCCATGCTTGCTTTCATGGCTTCCTTCTGATCCTTCCAAGGCTGAGTGACAAAGTGTGGAAAGCAGCTGACAAGATCACTTACCTCTGAAATCCAGGAGCTCGTATCAATACCCTGGACTCCAGGACTCACTGAGGCATCTATGGGTGTAACTAACTCCATTGTTTTATTTAGCACAGCAGGACCTGGGATCTGAACTTAAATGAAGGTCTCGCTGTGCCTTAAACTTGTACATCTGAGGGCTGATGCCTCCTCTGGCACACATCAGCCCAGTTCTGGGCTCTCCAGGCTTCAGCTGCCGGAAAGGATCCCAAGGTTACCAAACTCTCCCTGTTAGGTCAAAGCTGAATCTATGATCCTCAGACAACTGTCCCTACACAACTCCCTCATCTCCTATGAATAAACTCCCAAGAAGTTGATTTAGATTTTCCTCCTAATCCTAATATCCAACCTGAAGCTTCTCTACTGCATGTTATGTCAGTTCATTTAGTCACCTCCTCAGTGGAAATGCAGACCAGTTCATCAGTAACCCTTAGCACCTTTTTACTAACTGGAGACCACAATCACGCCTTCCTTGCCATGTTTTTACTTCTGTTTAGGACACTGGCAAGAGATTCCTTCCACGTACCTTATCCAGTGTCAGCATGTAGAAATTGGTAATGTCATGCTCCTGAGCATAGCGGATTCGGGCTCGGCACTCCTCTTCATCAATTAGCTCCCCAACATACTCATTAACAAATTCACCCTGCCAGAGAGAAAACAAGTTGATATGACAAGACAAATCCCTTCCAAGAGGGAGGAACATCCACCTTTGTGCTAAAAGTGTGCTCCTGTTTCCTTCCTAAAAATCCCTCTCTGTGCTTTGGAGGTAGTTTGACCTAGAACCTTCACCAAGAGCCCAGAATCATACATTCATTTCACATGTTCAACAAATAACATAGAATAAATTAAAGAACAATGACTATCAGATTATTCTTTGTGTTTTAGCTGTAGATACCAGTTCCAGCAGTAAAAACTGCCCTCTCCAAGACATTGACCTGTTGTTAAGAGCAAAGCCCTGGTTTCAGTTCCTGACACAAGATTCTCATGCTGGAAAAGCCCAGCTAGTCATGAAATGGGGGGAAGGAATAATCACTGCTCCCCATCTGGAAATCCTGAGCACTCCCTTCAGGCCAGTGTTCTGGTGTACACACAGTCCATTGCCCATACAAGCAGATTGACCAAGATCATCTTTCTTAACCTGTGGGACATCAACATGCCAACCATTTCCTTGGTCAGTTGTGCAAAACTACTCTTGTCAGGACTGGAAAAGTTAAATTCAACCTTGTCTTGTCTAAATGGCACTCTAAGGCAAGAAATCCTCAAACCAACACTGAGCAAGAGAGAAGCGGCAAGAGAAAATGACAGGCAGAAATGGCACATGTACCTTCCTGATGTCTGTTTTGGCTTGCAAGCCCCAGCCTCGTGCCAGCGTGCGGAAGATCTGTACCTCGGGATACTGGCGCTTGGAGAAGCACTGGTTCTGGCAGCGCTCCCCGGCGGGACACACCATGGGGTGGCACTCGTAGAGCAACATGCGGTTGATGCACTCAGAGTCCAGGCCGCAGGGGTTTTCATCCGTGGGTTTGCAATTGCAGCGTGGGATCTCGGACAGGTCTGCAGTGAAGATCTGCACCTTCCCCACCGGCCGGTTCACCTTCAATGCACATGAAGGACATGAGCTCATGGGAACAACAGGCTATCCCAACAGGCGCTTCTATACTCAACCCTTGCCTACAAGCTGATGGGCTGCAGTGAGTTAGTTACAGCAAGGGGAAGAAGGACAAGTACAGGCACGCTGTCCTTCTGGGAACACTATTCCAAGAGGCAGAGGGTTAGAGGAAAGAGCTCAGGCAGATGCACGTTCCCCATTAGAATCACCTGGTGCAGTGTGTAATGTTACTCTGAAATGTGTTCCCCTCCCATCACCACTGTGCCCACATCCAGCTCAGGTGGCCCAAGGCTCTCACTTGGGCACACACCATACCTATGATCAACAAACCATTTTCTGCATCAAACTGCACCTTCTGCAGTCTGAGTGCCAGGTGCTTTTCCTTAGTGCCCTGTTTTTTTAATGTTACCTTCAAGCTGGTTTGTGCCCTCAGCTGGCACACCTTTGACAGAGGGCGTACCATTCAGTTACCTCCCTACCCAACTGTCCTGCAGATGTAAATGGAAGCCAAACCAGACAAGGCTGGGGTTGGAAGGCCCAAAGACGAGCTCAGAGTTAAGCCAAGGAGCTCTCTAAAAACCGCTCCAGAAGGAAGCAGAGTGCAGCACCAGGTGGAGAAGCGACTGGCGTGTCTGTGGCATGAGCTGGGTCCTTTGGGTTTGGTTAAAGGCAGCGAACGCTGAAAGGCAGGCAACAGAGAGTCAGGACTTTGGAGAGAGACACTGAAGACAAGCTCCTTGCTGTTCTTTCCCCAGATGAGCCATCAGCTCACTTTCCTCTCACAGAACATGAAAGGAAGGGATCATTTAGCAAAACTATTCCAGCCCCCCGTATAATTTATCTAGTCCCACCCATGGAGCAGAGTTTTCACACTGATAGCCTGCCTGAGACTGGCTCAGTCCTGATTCTCCTCCTTCGTTTAGAAGCAAACCAAGCAGAAATCCCTCATTAATCTCTTCCAACACAGTCTCCCCACTTCCTCCTAGTACTGCTTCCCACCTCAGACCCTCCTTGTCACTTATGTTCTTCTCTGCTGCTTCCCATCTCTTAGCCAGACTCATCATCCCATTAAGAGTGGTGAGACTCACAGGATTAGGCCAGTCCACCACTGGCACTGCCATTCCACACATGCCCAGCATGCCTGCCCTATGCTCTGAGGCACTGCCAGAACAAAACCAGCTCCAAACCAGGGTGATGCTTAGACTAGTCACAACCCTGACAGGATGAAGGATCCAAAGTGTATTTTGCAGCAGCCTGCCATGTTGACACTCCTTGGTATGGAGCCCAAGGTGCTGATCTTCTTAAAAAAACAGGACAGGAGTGGACACAACCAGCTTCAGTCATTCCACCCTGAACCCCTCTCCAGTTCACCATCTGCTCCTGTAAACTGCTTTGCTTTCATCAGAGAGACAAACAGCTTGCACCCAGACCTCAGAAGAGCTGCCATGACTAATGACCACAACCATTATTATTTATATAAAAGGGTATTTCAAAGGCTCCAAACTGCTTCCAAAGTTCCTTCATGTTGCAGCCAGAGACAGGCCTAAAAATAGCTATAATGAGAAACTACTTCCTCCACTGAAACTGCCTGGTCCATACTGCTACCACAGCATTCAGCTGTGCTCTTTACGCTGCACAGTAACTTATGCATGATATACCTGCCTGCCTAGAAATCCTAACTAGACACAAAAAGTACCAGCAATCACTGAAGTTTCCAGTTTGCCACATAAAGTAGAGAAAGAGCAGTCAGAGGCAATGAAAAAAGAACAGAGTCACTGAGTCAATGGGCTTCTGGTCAGTCAGGACCCACATCTCAAGCACAGGTACCTGCTCGGCCCCAGCTCTCCTGTCCAGTCACCTCCACCCTGCAGGAATTCTATTGCTGTTCTTATTATAACTCAAAACACAGCTCTTAACATGAACAGCTCCCCAAAACTGAGGAAAAGTGTTAATATTCCAGCACGTACAGCCACTTTGGCATTTCTGTTTAGTTACCATCTGATAGATATAAAAGAAGATAGATAAGATATATATAAAAGAATAGCAGAGATGATGCAAGACACTGTGTGTTACCACCCTCCATGCAGCTTTGCTGCACTGCTCCCTGACTGCCTCCTGTCCTGCACCACCTGGTTTGCACACCCTGCCTTCAGCAGCATGGAGCACTTGAGCATATTAAGCATTATCAGTATTCTTCCAAGTTCTTGAGGTAGAGAGACACTTTTACACCACAATTGACATGGATTACACAGACATGTCCAGATATGTTCCAGTAAATGAGAGCACCTCTGTTACTGGCGCCCAGCTTGCTGCAGCTCTGCACATACATGAACTGGAGTTGGGAGGACAACTGAGGATGCCAAGAGGATCAAAGTAACCTTCAAATACAGCCACACACTCAAAAGACCCAAACAGTACAAATGTTTCTGTATACCTGTAAATCACCCGCACCGACAGCTTCTCTTCCACACCTGCCCCCCTCAACCTCCCCTCACCTTGATGTGTTTGTAGGGAGGAGGTTTCTTGTCATTCTTTTTGTCTTCCTGAAGCTGTCTCAGTTCTTTCTGTGCCTTCAACTCTTCAAATCTCACAGCAGCTTCTTGAAGAGCTAAGTGAGAGAACAGGCTGTGTTAGAGAACTCCCTCTGCTCACACAGAGCTGGGTAGTCACCACCATCCTGTGCTCATAGTTCCACAAGCAAACCAGCCTGGCTCTGTACTCCAGAGGCCAAGGCTCACTAGAGGGGGATGAAGAAAAGGCTAAGTCAGAGACCTGCCCATGGGTGACAAACCATCCCAACTGTTTGCTATCTTTGCCTGCTGTCTTGGGCAGAGGTGCCAGGCAGCTTCATTCACAACTCTCAAGAGTATTTTTGTACGGAGATAATGACTGTATTAGATAGAGGGAAGCTGATAAAGCAAGCAGTTCACTCGGATTTTAAGAGGTTATGTTAGAGCTGGAGATGCATTTGAGATCTGCACACCCTTCTTCCCCTCTGCGAGTCAAACAAACATTCTGAGTGTGCTGGATGACACAAGCAGCAGCTCATTCTACAAGTTTAATTTCACTTCAGTTATAAGAAGACATTTTCCTCTGTTACAAGAATGCCACTTCTATGCATGGGATTGAAGAGGAAAACACCATGTACTTCTTTGGATAAAAAAAGTTACCTTTCTTGTATATGCCATCCACGCCCTTTCCCATCTTGTCTTTGCTGCTGACATCACCTTCCATGTAAGGGAACACACGAGCCTGGTGGGTCCACAGGTAATCCTTGGAGCCAAAGAACAGCACAGGGAACTCACCAATGTCATGCTTCATTTTCTGAATGTTGACAGGAATTGTCCTAGGATGGCAAATCTCAGCTGGCCACCACCTGCAACACAGGGAAGGGCAGATGAAACCTCTGGCCTCTCCACTTCCAGCCACCTCAGAAGTATGCTACTGCATTGGAGACATGGGAAAGTCTGTGTGAGGGCTACCAGCAAGGCCCTCCTTGTGGGGAGATAGGAGGCCACTGGAGGAGGAAAGCTCACATTTTACCAGCTATGTGCATGCAAAAAAGCCAGAGGCTGCTGCACTGAACCCTGTAGAGATGAGCAGCTTCTCACCTCAGTCACCATGAGCGCTGCATGAAGAAGGGATGGGGACAAGTCTGTTCTACCTTCACCTACCTGTAGCGCCCAACTTTCACCCAGACTACTTCTTTGTAGTGTGGCTTTTTGCCTGCCTTGCAATCATTACAATACCAGCTTCCCTCTGGCATCTCAATGTTTAGACACTCACGATGAAACGCAGCCGGGCATGACTCGCAGCATAAAAGGCTGCCCCCTGCAAACAGAAGAAGGAGGGATTTATCAGTCACTGTGCAGAAGCCTTGGATTCAACACTTCCAGACAGACACAGCTGGAGAAAACGAATTATGCTCTCCTGCAAGCTCTTTTCAGTGTTGGGTCCCATTCATGCAACAAAAAGAACCTTTCTAAGGATGCAGAAAAGGTCCTAGCCTGAAGTTGGACGTAAGACATGGATGGATGGGAAGGCAGTCTGCTCTCTGCAGTTCTCACTGCCACACTCTGGCTGGGAAACCCTTCTGCCCTCTCTGATGAATTCCTGTCAGGGCATCCCTTGGTGACACAGGACCCAGCACAGACAATCTCACCTTCTGAGCAGACAAAGCACCAGCTGACGTTGACGTGCTCGTGGTTCCGGCAGCCCCTCCGCGCGGTGAAGTGGTTGGGGCAGATGATGCTGTTGGAGGCGAGGACCACGGAGCCCGCAGCGAGGCAGAAATCGTTGGAGTGATACGCGACCGGACACCTCACACAGCGCATCAAGCGACCTGGCAGCAGAACATGCCAGAACACAGTGAACCTCCAAAGGAGGAGGAGCCTACAAACACTAGACCCTATTTATACCTAAACCCAGAATGAGCTTTGGAAAAGGAAGCTGACCTTTAATTTTTATAGGCCATCTGTGACATACTCACTAGATTCCTATTAAATTATTTAATATAACATAACATATATAAATATTTAATATATATCTGTATGTAACATAGATAAAATTGTATTATTTACAAATAAAAAACCTCCTGCATGCTGTACAGAAACAGTTCAAGAGTTCACAGACTGGGACTGCTTCCTATCATAGACAAATAATTACCAAATCAGCTCAGACAGTAATTACAGAGGGGGTGTTCCAAGTGCTTAGCTGCACATAATGAAATCAATCCACGTAGCTTCTGAAAACATCAGCACTCATCTCTTTACTTTATCAGATTTTACCCTGAAATTCCAGAACTTCCAGGCAATGCAGACTTGCCTACAGGCCTCATTTATGCAAGGTTTGAGAGCCTGTTTTCAGTTCCTCACAGCAGACTATAAACAGGAAGAAGAGGTGGGAGAAAAGGGGTATTTGTGACCACCAAGAAGCAGCAGCCAGTCAACAAATGTTCAGTGGGGAAGTGGCCAGCTATGGGCTGCGGGCTTTAGGCCTTGGTGTTGTTTTCTACACCAAATACTGATATGTGGGGCAAAAAAAGGCAACTTTAACACAGATCCTGAGGATAAAAATAGAGCTGGTTGTATTGTCATTTGTCTTAAGATACCAAGGATTTAAAGAAAGGCAGCTCTAAAAGCAAACATAAATGACAATCACATAAAAGTTTCAAGTTTAATCCTGTGAGATAAAGGTCAAGGTATTGCTGCAAACAGCTCAAACAAATGTTTGCCTGGGAAGCTTAGTCCAAGGGTGTCATTACTGCAAGACGAAAGTTTACATAAAAAGAGAACAAGAACAATCTCATAGTTTGCCCTGCACTGCACTCGATGCTGCTGCGTTGGCAGCCAGTGCTGCTGAGAAAGGCACTGTCTGCAGCACGGGCACAGTGAGAAGCAGGTGGGAGAAACACAAATGTGTCCGTACAGCTACGGAGTTTTATTCAAAAACCCAGCAAGGCACACGCCGTGGCTGGGCACGCAGAAATCCACAGGAATCCGAGCCTCTGGACAGCGTGAGAACATTCCAGTGGCCATATCCGACCACAAGCAGTGCTGCTGAGCAGCCACCTCCTTCCACTCCCCTGGGAGAAGCTATTCCTCAGCAAACAACGTTGTGGCAAGTACAGAAAGGCAACATAAAGAACTAGTGAACAGGGTAACTTCATAGTGGACATAAAACGAATCAAAAATGTTTAACTGAACCCCCCAGACCACCCTGTAAGACTCAGGTACCTTTAGACGCAGAGATGTTTGCTGGGTTAGCAGCATGGCAGGTCATGCAGATGTGCAGGGAGCAGCGGAAGCCCTTGTTCTGCATGACTGTGGGAGGGTATTTCTGTATGCAGGCTTCGTGGTAATACTTCCCACAGAGGGGCAGCAGGCACCGCTTCACATCCTCCCCACAGCTCTTGCACACAAAGCAGGTGTGGACACCTGGAGAAAGAGAACACACTGGTCACACAGAAAGGCTGAGTACCTGATGCTTCCACCAGGCTGCGTAATAGCACAGCACAACTTCCCAGCCTGGCTGCACCCATTCCAGAGTACAGCTCTCTGCAGCAGGCTGGCTTTGCCTCACAGCTGCAATTAAACTCCAGATTGAAAAAAATATTATAGCTGTGACTTCAGGCCAGGGAAGAAGAATAAAATCAAAAATCAACAGCCCTACTCTGTCATTTCCAGCCCACATCAGACTCATTCTCCCCACCAGCCCCTCTCCCTAGTCTCAGATAAGAATTTCCCTCTCTTCTTCCTACCAGATCCTGGACATTCACTTCTTTGCACCCCACATGTCTGAATCAACACTAAGACCAGTTAATATTTGAAGCCATTATTAATGGCTTCAAAATGAAAGAGTAGGTTTAGATTTTATATTAGGAACAAATTTTTGGCTGTAAGGGTGGTGAGGCACTCACCAGGGAACAAGTAGCCCAGAGAAGCTGTGGCTGCCCTATCTCTGAAAGTGTTCAAGGACAGGTTGAACAGGGCTTGGAGCAACCTGGTCTAGTGGAAGTTGTCCCTGCCAACAGCACAGGGTGGAACTGGATGATCTTTAAGGTCTCTTCCAATCCAAACAATTCTATGATTTCAATTAGAAAGTCATTATCAGGCCAATACCCAAGAACTGAGCTGGTTAGCAGCTCTGCTGCAGGAACAGCCTTCCAGCCAAGGAAGCACTAGGTGAGCCCACAGCAAGCACCGTGAAACTGCACACACAGAAGCTGCCATACCTGTGGAACACTCATTGCAGATGAATTTGCCCTTTGGCATCTCAGAGAGCCCAAGGCACTGCAGGTGGAAAGCACCACAGCACTGTGCCTCACACAGCAACAACTCCCCTGGCTTCTCACAGATCTGTGGGGAAAGAAACACAGCTCTGAGTAACCTCCTTCCCAGACAGCAACAATCCATGTGGTGGCCAGAACTGCCAGCAGAGACCCCTGCAGAAAAATGCTTCATTTTCTTTGTGTCAGTGAGTTCAGGTAATTTGGATATTCCCACTGCCAATTGGCAACCAGTCCCTGATACCATGCATTGGCTAAAATGAATCCTACATTGGTCACGCCTCCCTAGAACATGTGAAGTTTAGTAGAAAGAAAGGCTACTGCAGAGGAAAGGCTCAAAACAGAACGCAAAAACTTGATTAATTCCACCATAAGCACACCTTGAGGCTACCTGGGCTTACCTAGGGTACCAGTGTGCCCCAGAACTTATACAAAAACAATTCAGAGTGGCGAAGTTTCAAAGAGATTTCTTAAGAACACTACCTGACACACATTCTCCTTGAGAGCTGCTCCTCCTCCACGCTCCCCCTGGATCTTTTTGGATGAAGGCACTCCATGGTCGTTCTCTGACCCCTCTTCGTTACCCTCTTTAGGGCTTGCAGCTGTCCCATGAACTGACGTCTCCCCCTTTAAAAAGAAATCCAGAATCAGGGTTGTCAGGAGTTCCTGTGCTGGCCTGGAAACTACAAATTCAGCCATTAGGCACATAATAGGTTTGGCAGTTGGTCTCTGCATGTCACCCACCCTGGAGAGAACATCCCCCATGCAGTTCCATCAAAAGACTTACACAAACGAAGGGGTTTTTAGTTTACTAGATGATTGAAAAATACACACTCAATACAATTATCTCCACGTATCCTAAACCATGTAAAATACAGGCACAAAGGTACTCAAGGCCTGGTATGAACTTTATGATCCTTGTGGGCCCCTTCCAGTTTAGCCCTCTTGGGTATAGTCTAGGGCACACTTCAGTGATCTCACCAGCCCCAGCTGCCAGTGGTACACATCCCAAGTGGGTACAACTTAAGGGCAATTAATTCTGCACCAAAGTGATGCCTTTAGGTAAGTGCTTTGACCCAGAACATTTTGAGGACTCTGCCACTTTTTAATATCCCAGCTCACTGCAATTAGCTGAGTGAGACCAGTGCATAGCTGTCAGTTCCTTCTTGGGGTCACCAAGCTGTACCCACTGTACACACAGACACAAACTGTACACTTGAGAGACCTTGTGAGGAATTCAAGCTGCTGGCAGAGGCAGTAGCTGTCACTCCCACAACTCAAGCCTGCTTAGTGCAGGGTGTCCAGCTAATGATCACAAGAGGGAGCTTTACACCACTTTCTGTATGGAAAAGCCTGAGTTGAGCTACTAAAGCTTGTAAGCTGAACTGAATGCCACCTGAACACATTGTAAGACTGGGTAAAGCAAGGACATAAAGATTTTCTCAAGTTTAGAGTTGGAAAAACCTGGAGCTGATATTTTGTTTTAATGATGCTTCCTTTGCTTGGGATTGTTGTTTATCTTCCCCATTCCCTAAGTGTAGCAGTATGATTTTATCTGGGGACATTTTAAAGCCATGTGAATTCTGTGGAACAATAATGCACAGGTGCACAGAGCACACAATACCAAGACAAATGGTCTAAATTGCCTTTATTGAGCAAAAACCAAACAACCAACAAAAATACAAAGTCTCAGCTACAAACTACTGCCAGTCCAACATCCTTTATGGAGTACAGCCTTACAGGCTATCATCACAGCCTTGCTGGAAGGGCTGGCAGTGATGCAGTCTGTGGGAATACTGCTAAGGAACACATAAGCTGCTGCCACCCTACCACACAGCCCTGGCAGAGGGAAGGGAAAGGTCTCTACAGCACTGACAAATAGACCATTTAAGAACACAACAGTCACCTTTGCCTCTATACGCCTCTTCTCAAGCTAAGTGCTACAATACCTCTGCTCCTGCAGTTGTATTTCTGCTATAAATTATGTGGTCTGCTGCAAGGCAGCTCTCTGGCCCAAACACACACTTTGGCTCCTGGAATGCTCCAGGAGCAGCACTAGTGACCAGTGCTCCAAGGACAGCTTACAGCTCAGGTCCTCCTATTCCTACACAGGTGCTCCCTCTTCTGCTCAGCCCTGCAGTGACCTCAGGTTTTCAGGGGTAACAGAATCACATAATATGCCATGTTAGAAGGGACCCACAAGGATCATCAAGTCCAACTCTTGGCCTTTCACAGGACCATCCCAAAGAGTCACACCATGGGTCATTGTAATGGACAACAAATGCAGGGTTAATCAGCTACTGTGATGGGTAAACAATGTCAGCTATAGCTTCTGCCTGTGCTGGGGCCCCAGAGTTACAGACACAGTTAGCTCAGTCCCTCTCACGGTCATTGAGGTCCCTGTCAGGAGGGGCAGGGTGCTGGTAAACAAGCACCATACATCATGTGGTCAGTGGCACCAGCTTCCCACTGTAGCTAAGGCTTCATGGTAGCATTTTGAAAGCAGGGGGACATACTCAGATTTGCTACAGGCAGAGGAATGTGGGATTTAGAATTGGTTCGACTTTCCCTCCTCCTGGTCACTCTCTCCCATGGCTAAAAGACCACAGAGACCCACAGCTGCAGGACTCTGGTTTGAACCCTGATGGCCACGTTTCATGTGTTAATGAAATGGGAGAATAAAATGGATTGAGGAGTCTTAGAATACTAATCAGCAACTCCTTTCTCCAGATCCGAAAGCATTTGCTAGCAGCAATGTTACCTTAACAACTAGGCTCGTGCAGTCCAGTGTGGCACAGCATGTTCTAGTGTTGCTCTGTCAGCCTAAACCCATCCAATTCAGCTCTGAAAACAGCTGGCCAATCCACACATTCCACACGCCAGGATCTCAGCCTTATTCGAATACTGTGCCCAGTACTGAACAGGGAAGGGAGTATCAGAGCTAGGCAGGATGGGCAGGGCCCACCCTTTGTGAACAGGTAGAAGAGGATCTCCCCTCATGGCCATCACTCAAAAGACCTGTCACTGTTGCCCCTCCTTCCCCTGGCCAGCACGAGCACTGCAACATTACAAATCTACACACCTCCTGCAAAAAGAAGGGCTCATCCCAGGTCTTCTTTCAGAGCTATCCCTGCTGCTGTGTTCGGCACATCCTCAAAGCCTGGCCTGTTCTTTGGCACAGCCTGACCTTGGCTTACAACCTTGACAACCATTTCAACAGCACTTTCTGTCCCTTTCTCTGTCTCTTGCTGCCCTGATGTTGTAAATTTGAGCTCCTGGCTCCACAGACAGGCAAGGACAGAGAAAGCTGCTTAGCTCAGCCTAGGCTGACAAGCTTTCCTCTGCCCTCTTTTCCCTGGCAGGCAGCTGGATCCAAGGGTTCACTGCACTGTATCATCAGACCATCTATTTCTTCTAGCACCACTGAGCAAAAAGTGGAGCTCCTTGCCTGGTGTGTGCAAAGTCACTGAGGGACCAGCACGGTCCCACTTCCACCTGGAAGCACAACTGCATGTCCACAGCACCCCAATATTCACCAGAATCCATGCATTCATCCAAGGCAAGGCATGAACACTCTCACCACAGCAGCTCATGAGACACAATCACACAGAAATGGATGCTGGCAAAGGTGCCAAGCACTGACATTTCTTTTTGGCATGGTTCACAACATAATTAACTTCCAAGTACTCAATGCAGTTGTCTAAGGCTGGAGGCAGTTAAGACTGGGCTTTCTCTGCAGTGAGTGGTGGGTGCAGGATTCCAAGCCATGGCCTAGATCTTTGCTGCTCTGAACTGCCCCTCTTTTCACAGCGAATTTGCTGCCTCAGAGTTCAGTCAGTCATCTAGCACGGACTTAACTGCAGACAGTGTTACCTGTTCTTCCAGCACTGCTGAAGACATTTGTACAAGCTGTTTTGAAACATGATTCCAGATGAGCACACTTCACTAAGAGCACTAACACCAGCACAGGAAGGCTTCCATGGCCCAAGGGTATTATCCCAATTTATCTTTGGGAAATTAGAAATGCCCTTTCCAAAAAGCAGTATGGTGGTTCGAACTGTTCAAAGTGTTGCAAGGTTTTTGTTCTCCTGGATGCTGCGTAACAACGACAAATACAACAATATGTATCTAAAATTAGCTCCTAAAATACATACTGACTATCCTGCCTGCTGCTGAACCTGGGCCACTGGAAGTGGGAGGCGACAGTGAGAAGACCAGGTGTCCTGCCTCTCTCAGAAGTCTTGCTTCCCCTACCTGGCTCATTCCTAAAAGGCAAAATATGCTTGTCAGAGATATTTGTACACTGCTGGGATGCAGTCGGAGGTTGTTGCTCCAGTTACCCCTTTCTGCTGGATGGCAGAATGTAATCAGAGGCTCTTCTGAACAGCTGTTCCCCCCAGCTCCCTCAGTGAGGTTCTTGGCTCATCCGGACATGCAGGTACAAGAAGGAGGAGCTGAAGTCTGCTGCTAGTGGTTCATACTGGTGCACGAAAGGGCAAGATTCCCACCATCACCACCAGAAAAGACCTTTTACAGCAGGTTGATTTTCTGAGATGCAAACCAAGACACCAGGCAAATCCTGCTTCCATCAGTTCAGAACAGCACCTCCTCTGGAGATTTAGTTTAGTTCAGAAAACCAGAGCCCAGCCAATCACTCATCACAAAATAGCTACTAAATCAAGGTGGTATCTTATGCCTAACCCAAGCTGCATCACTGGGACAAAATCCCAAGTGATAGGCCAGCCAGCCAAAGATGCCTGGGCTCTGCCAAGTGCCCTGGGAAGTAGTAGACAAGTTATAGGGACAACAGCATGTAGGAAGACCATGCAAGTACCTCAGAGTGTGGAGTCTCCCCCAGCCCCTCCTCATTTTTCTCCTTCTTGGAATGGACTGCAGCAGAGGTATGGCGCTGTCTCTTCCGCTTCCGCTGTTTTTCCAAGAGCTTTTCAGAAGCTGGGATGCAACAGAAAGACCATTCAAGGAAAATGCACAAGTAATTCCCTTGCTACAGGTGACACCAGCAAGTTCTACACCCTTTTTGAGAGTTTTGGGCTCTATATTCTTCGATGGACTAAGGAATACCAGCCTCCAGGTACTCTGTCCTCTGCCCTGCAGCCTTCAGAGGAAGCAGCTCATACTGGTTTAAGATCCTTTTGCTGGGATCCACAGCAAAAAGTAAGAAATGGTACCAACACCAAACTTACATTGCCAATCAAATGTTCATTACTACCTTCTCCTGCACTACAGCAAAATCCTTCTCATTCTGATACTAATGGTAACAGCATGGCATCAGGCAAAAGAGACAGCATGTTGCTACAGGACTTGTAGCTCCCTTCAAGCACAGACTTATCAATGAGAAGTAAATGGCTTCTCACAGAAATATGGCTACACTCCTCCAATTTCCAGAGAGAAATCAAAAGCATAACTATACTGGGGAGAACAATCTCGGTACCTCTTCTCATGTGTCACTGCCCAGGCAAGCACCCAGAATACCAAGTTCCTACACACACAGTGCCATAGGCACTGACCCAAATGTCACCAACAGCCTTCCTCACCATTCCTGCCTTCTCTTACCTTCTCCCATGTCCTGGAAGTGGGCTGGTGAGTAGAGCTCAGAGCTGTCGCTCTCTAAAGGGCCAGTACCCTACAAACACACAGGAAAGTCAAGTCACCAGATGCAGAACAGAGATGTGCACTCCTCAGCCATTCAGCCTTTATGAACGACTGCAACACATAACTTACAGTTCAGGTCATGAATTCATCAGTCGTTAAGAGATTTTATAAGAAAGCATTTGTTTTATGTGTGTGATAGATCCCACATATAAAGGTCAGTCTCTGGGCAGGGAGAAATGCTGAGTCTGCTCCTTTGTCTTGTGCTCACCAGCACCGTCCACTGTTTGCTGAGCTCTCCCAAAAAGGCTGCAAACCCCTGTAAGGTGCTGGGAAGAGAGACTCTTCTGGCTTTACACTTTTACAGAGCTTAAGACTGGAATACACCAACCTCTGCATTACTGCAATCGTGGTATCTGTACTAAAACTGTGCCACACGGAAAAAAATGAAAGAAGGAAGTGTTATTATTCTACCTTAGAACAGTGGCAAGAAGTCTCATGCACATACAGCACATGAAATAAATGTAAGTTGCTTTTTTCCAAACCATATCACTGAGTATTGAGTGAGGAAGGGTAGCATTTTCTCTAAAAATGTGAATGAAGCACTGTATCCTACCCATGGCCTACATCCTGCTACAAGCTCTACACTCATGCACCAGCTCACTTGGGAAGGAAACACTGTTCAAAGGAAATCTGATGGAAAAGGACAAAGCCTTAGGTTCAAGCTCAAGCTACACTGCAACATGACAGAAAGCCTCTGCACAGAACACTTCTCCTCACACATTCCCAGGCAGCAACCGGATGACTTCTTTTCCCCAAAAATCAATAAAGAAAGAAGACTTTAACAGCCAAAACTACCTAATCCCCCTGCAAGTGGGGAGGGATGGGGAACAGTGGATTTCATCATAACAAAGCAACTAATACCTTTGGGAAGGGTGGACCTTTGCTCCTGGGTCACAGCCAACAGAAAACCACATCCCATTGCACTGTGTCTCACTCAGCAGTGTCTGCTGTCTAGGCTTGTTTTCTACCAGGTTTTCAAAAGTGCTGGAAGGAAAATACCTTCTTTTGGGGAGTCCACTCCTCCTTCTTTGGCATAAAGGCAGTGTCCAAATCATTGGATTCCAAGAGCTTTTTAGTGGGCTTCCTTTGACGTTTGCCTTCGAAGTTCCCTGCAAGGAAATCCTTCACATCAGATAAATGAGGGTTTTCTTCTCTTTAATCAGATTAAGACCATTAAGTAAATATAAGTGAACCGTTCAAAACAATCTGCTTCACCCTGTCTTTGGGATCATAAGCTCCTTGGGCAGAGATGCCAATTACCTTTCTATACACCTTCAATAAAAACGGACCTCAGCCTGCCATGACCCTCAGGCTCACCTCAATATGTAATACAAAAATCCACCCACAGAAGAGACACTATGAACTCACTGCCAGCAGGTAACACATCCTGGCAGCACAATTCAGATTGTAATTTCCCCAACACTTTAATCTGGCATAAGTCAGTCCTACCACTGACACAGCCCCACCTCCACTCCCATGCCCCTCACACCCACATTCACGCTGCTGTAGCAAACAGGTTGAGATCACAGTCCTTGTTAAAACTACTTGAGAAAAGACAGCCCAAAAAATATAGTATCACCTGCACCATTTCCTACTCAAATTTTCCATTTCTGTATGACATCCACAAGTTCCCAACAGTAATCCCTCTTCTCTCACACAGGACAGGCTAATTGATCTCCCAGTGATCATAATCCGTTTGCTTGGTTTAATTTTTTTGACTACAGGGCCTTTAGGACAGGAACACTGTTCCTTCCAAGTTAGCACAGCCAGAACACCAGGGCTTTAACTATGGACACGTCTTTGGATGCTACCACAGAATGAACATACTGCAAAGTAGACCCTGAGACTGACAGTGCTGGAAAGGTGAAAGGCCCTTCAGGTCACACTGACCTGACCCTGTGCACACAATGCCTCACTGGCACAGCCAAGGCCCTGACTTGCTGCTCACATAAGTCTGCAACAATTTCTACAGACATTTAGAACCTCCAAGGAAAAGGAGTCTTTCCAGAGGGAATTTTATATGACAACTCCTTGAGCTCACTAGGAGAGCAAAAGGACACCCCAAGAGCAAAAGCCTCAGCACAGCAATGTTCATCCAAAGAGACCTACAGGCTAAAGGAATGCCACTGTTAGGAAGCACACATGGCAAGGGCTCAGCAAAGGAGTTGTGGCTCTCCCCAGGTGGACCAAGGGGCATTCTGTGCCAGGACCTACAGAGGACAATCACACACTACAGAAAGCCAAAAGCAGCAGCTCCCTGGGTACCCTCCCTGAACCTGCCCTCTCCTCCTCCTAAGCACCAGAAAGAATCAGAGAATGAAGCAAAGCAAGAAACAGACCAACAGCCACCTTTTCACACTGACCCAAGCACCATTTCCCCCTGAACTTGTGACACTTTCACTTATGAAAGCAGAATCACACAACCTTCCACTGACCTGATTTCAGGAATCCCTCTTCTGTATCTGGAGAAGCAGAAACTTCAGAAACATCCGAGGCAGACAGCACCACCAGGTCTGGAATATGTGAAGGTCCTTCTGGAACTTGATTAGTGGGATCAGTGGAGTGGGATCCTAGTTCTGAGAAGGAACACTCTGCTTCAAGGATGGGAGGGGACTCTTTGGTTGAAGATGGAGTTGAAACCAAAGAACTTGGCCCCCGCTGGGTATCTCTGTCAGGACTGCACTGTGCAGGAAGACCTCCTTCAAATTCAGACCTCACCACAGAATTCACCTGGCATGGTGAAACATGTTGGTGAAAACATTCATCCTGCATGGCACTGCACACAGCAAGAACACTCAGCCACCAAGAACACAAACACATACAGACCAGAGCCCCAGAGCAATAACCACTAAGAGTACGTTGGCCTTCACCCACCTTTTGTAACTGCTCCTGGCTTTTCTTTGATTTTTTCTTGGGTGCAAACAAGTGATCATATTCTTCTGCATATTCCAGAAGCCGTTTACTTGGCTTTCTAAGGCGCTTCCTCTCTGAATGTGCTAAGAAAAAGGAAAGCAGCTTCAAGACTGTGTTTCTGAGATGATGAAAGAAAACACTCTCCTCACAATCTGTGGATAATGGTTGTTCCTGCCTTCTCCTCCAGAGGCTCCATGTGGGAAGAGCCAATACTTCTTTCTCTCAGACAGCCTTAAAATTTTTGAGCTTCCTATTTTCCAAAACCCTGACATGACAGGTGGGGTTTTTAAGGACCTAAGGTACTTGACACAGCTCAGGTTAAGAAATCAAAAACCATTAGACTGAAGGGTTCCTGAAATTCCCCCCAACAGCTCCCTACAAATTACATCTAACCTTTTTGCAGTACTTCTACCAAAACCAAAGACCTTTAGAAATCAGACTCTTTTGCTGTGTACCCAAAATGCTTTGGGTTTAGTGCAGCAGCACAGGAAAACACTGTTTTCCCATAACATAGTTCAGTCACTGATTTCACCAGTAACACTTAAAACTTAACTCCTTCCCTTCCCCTCCTCCCTGGCATTTTTTCATATACTACAAATTCCCATCTGCTACTGCAAGCTCATTTGTTGCTTTATTTATTCCTCAATGAGATCAGGGAGCCAGCAACTGCGAGCTCTTCAGAGCTCACCTCTTTTCTGTCTGTACAATGTGGCACCACCACAGAGCAACAGGTATTTCCTCAGCACAACCCTAACCACCCATGATACACCATCTCAACACCCCAACATAGAGCAAGCTCCCATAAAAGAGCCCTAACACTCTCCACTATCATTACTCAGCAAGCTGCAAAAGGAAGATTTACATCTTCTCCCTTTCCAGAATTGCTCTGACTTTTCTCCATTTTTTAGCTTTCAAAATCATTAAATAATACTGCTCAAAGATTTCTCCTAGTCATGGAAACATCTGCGGTCTCCTGGAAGTTTAAGAACAGTAAATACTCTCTTTGCTTCTTTTCATTTGTAGGAGGTGGCTTTTTCTTCTTTAAAACAGAAGCATTTTATAACAAAGCATTCCAGTGCAACACCTCAGAACAGGGATGTTGGACAAGACTACTGCACTTTATTGTGGTTTTGTGGTTAAACAAGCATGAAAATGTCAAGCTTGGCCAAATGAGAAGAAACAACTTTCACCAACACAGATATTTTCAGCCTCTATTAACACTCTGCACAGGTGTCTGGGTGAAACACACATTTCAGCACATAACCAGTTACAGGGTATCCTCTTCAGGATGCTATTTAGAGAACCAAAGCCAAGCAGCACACAGCGCTGTGCCAGAAGGGCTGGCTTAACTGCTGGTTTTGTTCTCAAAAGGGAATCCTGCACAAGAATCCCAAATGGAGTCTGATTGGCAGTGGCAAATACCATACCTGATGAAACTACTATCTGAAAAATTGTTTTATGTCAGCAAATCCCACTAATCTTCACTTCTGCCTTATTTGCTTTAAATCACATCACAAAGTTTCGAGCAAAAATATGCCAAGTGTTGCCATTAACTACAATAAAGACTTTATAGTTTGAACTTGGTGGGAATTGCACAGTTGTGACTGCAATCTGTTATGATCTCTTACACTGGAAGTGCCTGCTGCAGACATGGATGGGTCACATCTTCCTCAAAGCACTGGCAATCAGAGGAAACTCCTTCTCTTCTGCAAGTCAGTTCAGCTTCCAGCATCTCTCTCTACTTTCCAAGTATTTGGACTTGCCCAACATAAAGAAATGTTCTTTTCACAGCATTAGAGGTTTAGTCAGTACCACCACCACACTGCAGATGTTAAAGCAGCCCAAACAGCAGCTCCAGTGCCTTCCCATGGCACATCTGTCCACAAAAGACAGGTGTGCTAGGGGCTCGTGTGGTATTTAGGGCAGGGGAACTGGATTACCCAGGCCCCGACTGCAGCTGCACCCCTGTGTGCTGCACCAGGACAGTGTACTCTCCTCTCCACCACCACCACCTCGCCCAGGAGCCTGCTGCCCTCCTCTGCCACTACCCTCCTGATTTCACTGCCTCTCAGCAGCTCCTCTTCTCTAGCTCTCTCTGCAGACTTGTATCTTCATCTCACACAGCAACACTGCAAGATGCTTCAACTGCAAAGCCACCACGAAGCTGTGAGAACCCGGCTGGATCTCAGCGCGAAGGAGGAACTGGCTCCCCGGCTGTGACGCTCCTGCAGCAGAGACAGCCCAGAACTCTCTGTGTGGAGACATCAGTTCTCAGAGACACAGACTCAACCAGAGGAGTCAGTGAATGATCGAGCTGGTCATGATTTAAGACCAGAACTTTTACCCCTTGTGTTACACCCCGTGGGCTCTCTGTGCCTGCCGTGACTTGCCTTGAGCAGGTCCCACAACCACCAAGGCAGGAGCTGCCTCTGCCACACTGAAACAGAGGTGTAGGCACCACCAACAGCAAAACACACACATGAAAATGTGCACTGAGGGAACACGTAAGTGATAAAATAACACAGGCTCAAAATTCTGACAAGTTCTATTAGTTTATGATATTGCAAATAGATTAGAGCAATTTAGCTTAGTGAAATCTATGCAGAAATTTAATTCCATTGTTTTTATTAAGATGTGTTTCCCTGGATTCCTTGCAGAAGCCCAAGGATGGTTTGTGTCAGAGGTGGTTCTGTTGGCCCTATTTCTTCTGCACACACTTTTTACTTATTCCTTTGGCTTCAACCAAATGTCCCCATCCCTGTGGGAGAGGTAAGGCTGTCTGACCTAGTGGTCCTCAGAGGCCTCCTCCTTCCTAGGCCATTTCCCTTCCAATGCTTCTGTCTGCCATATTCCAGACCCACCTCCAACCCAGCCTCCCTGGCAGCTTCCTTCCCTTCTATTCTCCTCTTCACCCATCAGGCAGCCATACCAGAGCTGTAAATTAGGAAATTTGTGGGGCTCCCCACTTTGCTATTAACAGCTAATAAAATTCCACACTGAAATGCAAAAATCCCCACAAAAAACCCCAACACATTGTCTTCATAAAATTTTACAGAAAAAAACCAAAGACAAACCATGTCAAACAGTACTAGACGTAAAATCAGAGCAGCCATTGAGGATCAGTTACAGACAATTTTCTAGCACTGATCTATCCCACGAACACAAAGCACGTGGCTCCAAGAAACACATTACGAAAGTGCAAGTTTAAAAAAAATCCCAAGCTCAGAAAAGGATGCTCATTTTACCTTCCATGGTTGAGGAACTAATGATTTGTAATGTATTTAAAACTTTCTGACCAATAACCTGAGCACAAGCCCATAACTGATCTGCCTTCTTTGTTCTCCATGCTTCTTTGTTCTCCATGCACAGAGAACTCAAACCACAGTACATTTTCTTCTGCTCACACGTAGTCATCTCCACATTATCAGACAGCCCCAAGTTCCATAACTTATCCTTTAAATGAAAAAGTATAAAATGTACACAAATACACACTCTGGTGCAAGTCCAGCTCCCTTACCTTGTGCAGAGAATTCAGACTGGGGAGCAAAGTTGCCAAGCTTTGTTTCTGAGTCCATCACACTGGTGTTTGGCTTACCACATACATTCAAATGTTTATCAACTAAGTCTAAACGATTCTCATTCTCAAAGTCCTGAACTGCCAGGTCTCCCTCAAGCACCTTTGAATGAGGGGAATGCCTACGTCCCAAGCACTCATTTCCCTTCAGTGAAAAGCCACGAGAATTCAGGCCAAAGGCACTCTCCAAGTTTCCTTGTTCCCTAGATCTACTGATGTGCTTATTAGATCTAGCACTGCTTTGGTTAAAACGCTGCCATCGCTTTTTGGGTGCTACGTGATTTACATCACTAGACTCATCACCAAGAGAGCTCTCACTATTTGCCTCTGAATCCAAGTCTGGACTCTGCCCATTTTCAGCAGAATTGCAGCTCTCAATATTTCTACCAGCTTCAGGTCTCCTTCCAATACGACCTAAATTGTCATCAGATAAACAGGCAGAGTCTTCATCAGTTGAATGCTCTGTTAAATCAATACACTCCTTCCTCTCAGAATCTTCTGCCTCATTACCTAGAGGACTGGTAACTGAACCATGCACACGGAATGCATGTTCTCCTGAATCTCTGGATAACCGACTTAGCAACTTACTTGGCCCTCCTGGTTTTAAGTCCTTTCTGTTTGAAACTGTTTTATCTCCAAGCTTAGATGACTGCTTAGATTTTGAACAGTTGCGTTTGGACACACAATTTGTGCCATTTGTCCCAGAAACAGCAGCACTTGCAGGCTCCCTTTTACCAGAACCAATCCCCGTCACCTTGGTTGGAGGATTGCGTGAAAGTGAGGAGTTGCTAATAGCAGAGTTTGGATTTACTGTTTCCTGGACACAATCTCCATTTTTTTCTATTTTAAATGGGGGACCTACAATAGACAAAGACTTCAGACCACTCGCAGAATTGCTTCCTGAACCATCAGCTGTGCTGGTACTTCGAAATGAGACTGTATTTTGACCAGTCATCAGTTGCTGCTCTTTTGTCTTACTGTCATGCATATCCTTCAACATCATTAACAAGGTGCTGAATTTGTAATCTGGTTCAATAGGCAAACGACCATGACCAGAGGCAGAAGAGAACAGTAAAGGTACTGTGGCCTTTGGAGTGCCAGAGTCACTGGCATCATCATTCATGGACCGGTAAGACAATTCCTTCAGCTCTGACAAGACGTGCTTCACCACGGCTGTTTCGATTTCGGCAGAATCCCTGGGTTTCTCGTGCATGTTGTTTAACAGTTTCTGACCATCAACTCTTCCACCTCTCTGAAGAGAATCTCTCTGAAGGCCAGAGAAACCTTTGGTATCTGAAGAGCAGCGATTCACACCACCCTCCTCTTCTGCAAGAGAAGGCTCCGACCCACCAACCTTTTCTTTATGTTTGCATTTTATACTCCTGATTCGGGGTAATTTCATGCTTTTCGGCTTTAAGATTGCTTGATTTGCAACAGTGGGCCAGGAGTTGTCCTTGGAAACACTTTGGGGGGTAGTGTGCTTGTTTGCTGGGGAAAGATTGTCATTTCTCACATCCGAAGAGCACTCAAGAGCCATCAATGACATCTCAGTATCAGAGAAGCCAACTTCCAGCTCCCCATCCACAAACTCAGCATCGAGTCTGCCGGTCACCGAACCTCCCAGAGGTTTGCGATCTCTGTACGACTTCTTCCTGGCCCTTCTGCTGCTCTTCGGAGAAAGATACATGGAAAGCTTAATGTTTCCACTTGACGTCATAGGAAATTCCTTCTCCACTTTATCCGAAGAATCACTAACTTCAAGAGCACTAGAGGCTCTCTCTGAACTTTGGTCCATGGTATCTACATCACTGTTCCCGCCATCGGAGAGGGACGAGGACGAATCTGATTCAGTTTGCTTTTTCTCAATACCAGCATCAGATGCAGGATAGTGTGTTTGTAATTTGGAACTGCACAAAATGCCCTGAGAGCTCTTCTCTCTCTCATAAGATGGGCTGGAAAACAAATCTTGGAGAGTGTCCTTGAGAGTATCACTTTTACGATTCTCACAGTCCGGTTTCAAAGGTGTCTTTTCAAAATGTCTTTCTCCAAATGAGGAAAGCAAATGGTTTTCCCTGGTGCCACTGGATGCTGTCAGGCTGTTGGCAATCCGACGAAGTTCATGAGATGCATTTTTCTCTGGTAGGTCCCCAACAATCGTGTTTCTAACTATGCTCTCTTGTGTTTTGTCTTGGATTTCTCCCCAAGGTGCTTCCCCTCTGGTGATGCCCTTTTTTACTCTAGTCCTTTTTCTGCTTTCAGAGTTATTTTTCACATGTGGCATAATGTGCAAATTTCCTTTTTCACTGGCCACGTGTCTGGAGTCAAATGCCAGGGATTTAAAGCAGCCATTCAGCTGCCCATCCCTTTCTTCTCCAGGGCCATTGGTATAATGTTCTGACTGCATGTCCTTCTCACTGTCCAGCTCGCTGGAGGTCTGGCTGCGCTTTTGATCCTCTGGCCCTCCGAGAAGAATGTCTTCTGCCTGTCCAACACTGACTTCCCATTTAGCCATAAATCTTTGAGGAACCTTAAAAGTGGGGAGACAAAAAAAAAAAAAGAGAAAGACAGTATTTGAGTGGGTACCCAATGAGATAAAAGTGAGATTGAAGAGCACAAGGCACCGAACAGATGGACATTCCTGAATTTTGCATATTTAAGATGGATTCCCAAGATTGTGTCCAGTGGACACAGGAAGCACTGCTAGGTGAGCACCCTGTGCTCCCGCTGAGCCCAACAAAAATCCCTGTGCTTTCCCAACACAGCAAGAAGGTCCCTGCACGCACAGGTTTCCCAAGAACCAGACACCCTGGCATTCCAACACATCCTGAACACAGCTGCCCAAAACAGGAATGCATATGGATCTCTGGCACAGAAATGCAAAGCAACAGCCAGCAAGGCTCTCATGGCAAATGCAGCACTGCTTTCCTGAAAATACCTGAGCAGACCTG
This sequence comes from Pithys albifrons albifrons, assembly GCF_047495875.1. NCBI lineage: Eukaryota > Metazoa > Chordata > Aves > Passeriformes > Thamnophilidae > Pithys > Pithys albifrons. The sequence continues at coordinate 11,338,557 of NC_092472.1, forward strand.
TTCGCTCTGCTCATTCCCCATTCTTCCTGCATCCCTTGAACTCAGCAGAATTCCATCTGCCCTCTTCAGCAACTCAGCTTGGGACAAACATGAGCTCCACACATATCTAAGATACACTTTATCAAATTCATTATGTCCATTCCTGAGAGCACTCCCAGCTTTAACTCTGTACCTTTATTAAAACCAAAAATCCCTCCTCATACTGGACAGGGACCTCTGCTAACACCTAAAACCAGCAAGAAAGTTGTGTCTTATCTGATTGTGCAGTTTCCAGCTGCACAACAGCAAATCAAAGGCTTCACAACTGCTCCTAAAATCAAAAAAAAAACAATTCTAAGGAAAGAAGAACAACTCAAACATTTCCTTTAAAAAATATCCATACCAACAAAACCTCATCTCAACAGCTTAGAAGTTTTACGAAGCCTGATAGCAAACCAGCCAAATACTCTCACCCTTGCATCAGATTTTGGCTTCCAGGAATGCAAATCTGGACATTTATGTGAGCAACAAGCATTTGATTCCCTCTACTGCAGCTATGCTGGCATTTTATTTACATATAGAACAAGATTCCAGCCAAGCAATTCTAGAACCAGGAAAGTTACTTGTGAGAATGTCACAAGGAGAGAAGTCCTTAAAAAAGATACTGAACATGCCCTTGGGAAAACCAAATGAGAACATTGCAACTAGGGACTCACATCTGCAAGAGCACATTCAGCCTGATGATTCTGCATTACAGAGGTTATAAAACTCTTCAGTAAGAGAAAAACTAGACATCATTGCCTAGTGTAACTATTTTCTCTCCTATAGTAATAGAGTAGCCTCTGCAGTTCTTCACTTCAGCAATTCTAACAAGTTAATTTCTCTGCTCACCTTCCTAAAGACACAGACCAGACCCCCTGTGTCACATTACATCAACTGGCTACAACTGCTCAGGGCTGTTATGTTTGGAAACAGAGATGGTGTGATGAGCCACAAAACTTATTCCCACAGGCTCCCTGACAAAGCGTTTTCCAAGTCAAATTATAAGTCCTAACAGGTTTCTATAAAGAGAATTACTGAAGCAGGGCTAAAAACCCCACTGCTTTATCTCAGCCAGTGATCTAGTGAAGCGTGCATCTCCACCTCTGCTTCGGATCAGCCAAACGAGGCTGCCAGAGAGCACAGGAAGTTTTTTAGCAATGCTGCAATAAACATCAGGAGAGAGCTGTGCTGCTGAACAGATCCCACACCAACAGAGCCCTGACTCCTCTGCCTCCCAAAGCTGTCAGGGCAATGGAAGTAGCAGGCCACACCCCAGCACAGGGGAGAGCCTTTATAAACTATGCTTGATGTAAGGATGCAAAGAATCCCTTCCCTGGCTGCCTTGCTGCAGTCAATCTCACAGAAGAAAAGCTGTCAAAGTGCAGTTTCAGGCATAAAGGAGTATTTTGTACTGAGCAGATTCAAAGAATCAAAAATATGTTGAAGAAAATAGATCTTTCACCTTATGTTTATAGCCTTTTTCCTTTTGCTTTCCTCTTCTCCGGGGAACAGGCAGCTCTTCAAACTGATGTCTTCCTTCAAAGAGGACAATAGCTTTTCCAGCAACCCAGGTTTTCTCTGAAGGTTCTCCTAAGGCATCCACATAGTACTCCCGGTACGGTCTCCGATTGGAAACTATTCCAAGAAATTTAACAGAATTAACCCCTTGCATGTAACAGAATAAAGACACACAAAAAGAATCACAGAAAGCTGTAATGATTTACCAGAAAACTTTCAATTACATTTTGCTTAATAACATTGCCACATGAATGCCAATTCTAGGCTCAGGACTAAGGGAGACCTCTTTGACTGCTGTTATGTTCTATGTTGCTACTCTCTATTTTTAGGTTGTTTGGCATTTTTTTCTTACAAACAATAAATTAAAATATGTAAGATGGGTCATCTTCCTAGAGCAGAGATTGTTTGCAAAGAAAACAGCAAGATATCTAAATATTTTTTCCTTGAGAGACACAACATACCAGCAGGACATTTCATTTCTGCTACTCCCTGATTAATGATTGAACAGTCCAGTCCACTTGACCGTTGTGAAAACAAAACAGAGCTGGTAACACCCAGAACTGACATCCTTATGGACATGATCTACTCACACAGGTTAAGCCTTCCCCACCACAGTGTGTCCCACCTTGCTCAATGCTTTGATACCAAACAAACTCTTATTTAGGACACAAAACAAGGGCAGCATTTAAACAAACACATCCACACATAACACAAGGATTAGGTACAACATGACCAAACGTTAGTTGCAAGGAGTCCATTTTTGGGGCACAAACGTGCAGAATAAGAGAAGAAATTCATAAAGGTACATTCAAAGGCTTCAAAAACGCTTTCTGTGTAAGAATGTTGAACAGACATGCTACAAGTAAGAACTGAACCAGTACTGGGTGTGCTGGTGAAAAAGGACAGGTCACAAGCGTCAGAACAGAGTAAGCAAGGCTTGAAAACAAGGGGTATAAACTTCTCCCTGCATTTTGCTGACATGTATCCTTAACCTTTTCCGTCTGAACATTCAGCCCAGACTTCCACAGTTCATTTGGTTTGTGCCATCTCTTCCAGGAGTGCCAGCACAGCGTGGCAGCCTGGCCTTAAGTGATGCTGACAGTGAGACTCTGACCAGGACCACTGAGAGGGTAACAATGACCAGAGCAACACCGAACCAAAGGCAAAGATGACAGGCTTCATCCATTCCACTCACAGTACTGGGACTTGAGCCACTGAGCCGCAAAATTCCAACTCCAAAAATCTTTGAGCAGAGAGATTGCCAAAAAAAAAAAGGCAAACTGCCTTGAAGAAAACATCATTCTTCAAACTCAAGAGATTTCTGCACAAGTGGTGAGTTTGAAGCAACCTGCCTTGTTTTGAAGGGCTCGTTCCCTTGGCAACAGGAGAGCCAAGGCAGGAGGACTCTGATTCCTACAGTGCACACACAGCTCAGCAGCTCTACCTGCCCAAGGGCACCAGAGTTCAGATCCACCCACTCTGCCACCTTGGGACAGGGAAGGGGAGATGAGCAGATTACAGACAGCCACAACTGAAAAATGTAATTTTCCCTAGAGCATCATTGGTTTGAACACAGATAAAACAATGATGGAAGAGTCCACTGTGTGGCTGGAGATCAGGTCTTGCTGGAATTTGTTAATATCATGTTTCCTCCCTGCAGAATTCCTTTATTAGAAATCCTCATGCACTGGCTGAGAGGGGAATTCTGGACAGCTATATACATTAAATCCTGTCAATATACATTAAATCCTGTCCAAAACTTCATGAAGAGGCATGTTGGGAAGAATATATGTCAGCATATCTTCTGGAAACATCTTCAACAGCAATTTGAGAGCTAGAAAGAGATTATTTAAAACAGCACATTCAATATTCTCTAGAATCAGGAGGAATGTCTCCCAAAGGATGAAGGGGAAGGTGGAGAAATAGCACATAAAAAGACCACAGCAACCAGGTTTGGGGATGACACGAGCAGCATGTAGGAAAAGCTACTTCATGTCTCTAGACAAACAGCAGCAGAGTCTGAGCTGATGGCCACTAAAAAAAATTCCTCTCCTGCCCAGCACTTGCCCTTACAGTGTCAAGGGCCACAAAACCTGGAGAGATCCACATCAGTGAGTGGCAACCTCCCAAGTCTAGAGCTGTCACTGGCAGATGACACCAGTTCAAAAGGTTTCCAGTTGCCACAGAACAAAAAGAATCAGAAGGAGAACCCAGGAATAACTAAGCCTTTCTGTCTGTAGCAGTCTCCCCATGGCAGCTGGTATGAACCTAAACGCAAACAGTCCCTTCTGTTCTCTCCATCACTCACCTACCTCTGTCTTGTAAGAATCTCCCTTTCTGGTTCTCCCCTGCGTTCAGGCACACACAGCTCTGTCATATTCCCTCCACCCCTCCTCATCACACTCAGCTGGCTCATGCTATGCCCTAAACTTTCATACACATGGCTCCATCTCCATGTTTTTCCAGTATTTCTCCATAAACAGGCCCTTGCTTTCTCACATCAAAGAAGACTCAAAAAAATTCACCTCCTTTCACACGTTCCCATCACACCTCCAGGCATTCAGCAGCCACCCCACAGTCTGATTTCTCAGCCTCTCCAGCCTCCCGTTCTCCAAGACTGGTCAGCTCTCTGTGCTCTCACACATTCCAGTATTCCCAGCTCTGCTTCCTCACCTGTTGCACCTCCCTGATCCACCTGCTTTTTCTCTGCATCTCTTTCTTGAGAGGCTGCTCTTTCTTCTGCACTGCACTGAGCTCAGCCCAGCCACTCGTCCTTCCTATACTGTGAAGAAAAGCCTGCATGTCCAACAGCTCTTTGTGCCACTTCCACGAGCCTCAGCCCCCTCTTCCTCCTGCCACTTCCCTGATTTAGGACTACATGGATCCAGTAGCATCTATTTCTTTGTAACTTTCAAGGGCCAGAAATCCTTTTTAAATAATTAAAACTGCAGACCCTGTCATACACAACACCTCCACTTTCTGGCCTGAGAAGATACAGTACCTTTCATTTTTGAGTGACAGTCCAGCACTGGGTCATGACAAACTCTGCATGGCCACCACGGGCGTCTGTCGAACTTGGCCCAAACAACATCTCCAACTTCATACTTCACTGGTATAGGTTTCTTCTGGGCTTGGATCTTTGGAGGAAAAACAGAACACAAGAAATCACTAGAGCTCCAGATGCTTTTGAAGAGATTTTCCTCCCCCCTGTGTGCAGATTACATCAGACAGCAGAGACATTTACATTAAAAAGCAAGCCCTGACTTTACTTAGTGGCTCCTACACTTTCAAAGAACAATCGTCCTCCCCATTCTTCTGAAAGAACAAAACAATAAGATGGTTTGAGAAGTCTTTTGTTATATTTTAGTAAGGAATATGACCTTTAGTAAATAATTGCACTGAACTTCACAGGTTTCAGCAGGTCACTATTAACCCCCATTACTTCAATCACACCAATTTGTTAATTTCAAAGGTTGCAATGTACAGAAAAAGGCAGTAGTAAGAGACGGGGAAATTTTCCTGACCTAAAGGTGATGAGAACAGCAAATTAGGTTTTTATTAATCGGGGAGGGAAAAAAAAACCAAAGTTGGTATGTACAAGTCAGTAACTTGCCTACTTCTCAGATGTGCTCAGGGAAAAAATGCACCATAAAGAATTTGAAACCAAAGACAGGTACATGGAGAAATAAACCCTTATATACCAATATTTAGTTTATATGAGCAAAACTGTCATTGCTTTGCCCCAAAACTACAGATCAGAAAGGGAGCACAAGAGCAACCACTCCTCTCTAGGACACAGACAGACACACTGACCTTGCCCATCTCCAAAACCTTCTCACAAGTATCGACTCCGCAGTCACCCAAATCCATTTGGCTTCCCAGGGCTGCACAGTGGCTGTGAGAACACCAAAATCTCTCAACCCACAAACTCCAATGCTGCTTAATGCCATTTCTGTATCCCTGTCCAAGAGCAGAGAGCAGGTATTGTGCTGTTTGCTCTCTGGCTGGATGTGCACTACCAGCAGAAACCTCTGCCAAGCCGAGGATCCAGGAGCCTTGCCGTGTTGTGACTAACTGAGCCAAGCCAAGCTCCAATAGGTTTTCACAGGAAACAGGAGTCCCTATGCCCAGTTGTGAGGCATCCTGCCGGTTCAGTGGCACCCACCAACACATCCCAGGTGGGTTCAGCGTTTCATGAGCTCCAAGAAGTGCTGGAGGTATTTTTCCTGCCAATAAGCACGAGTGATATGCTCCTCGTTAAGCTGTCATAGGACACACACACACCTTCTCACTTGACTTCTCCATTCTGCTCACCACCCTGCTGGAGGCACGTCTCTTGCCATTCCCAGTTCAACATCCCAGCAACAAAAACACAACAGACCTCTCTAACAAAAAGTATAGTCTGCTTCAGGTTGAATTTTATGGGTTTTCTTCATGTGGTTAAAAAAAATACAAAAGGATAAACCCCTGTCACATTTTAAGAAAAGCAGGTAATGATGTTACAGATCACATTGTTGAAATTCTTCTCACTCATCAAAAGCTACACAATAACTTATAGCTGAGCAGGAGCTCAGGTACAGGGAATGTGAAGCAACACCAGGCAGGGCTGCAGTCTCTCTCTGCCAGCGCTTTGCTGCAGCCTCTGCATCCAGTAGCACCTGAGGTGCTGCCTTGACTGTTGCTTTTTAAATGCAGATGCACTTTCAGATGCAAACCCCCTCCTATTTTGGTCTCTTTCCAGCTTGCATTCTTCCTGTAAATGTAACTTTTGCCTCAAATTTTCTATAAGGATTTCCACTCCGGGCTTTAAGGGGCACATGTATATCCAAACCGATTATCCCTGACGTCGTGCATACACATACAAGGGATGTGCATCTTACTGACAACTGTAACCTGAGCACAGTCGGCAGCAAAACCACGCCGGAGATTTGCCAGAGCCATTCACATCGATCCACCTGAGGGACAAGTCTGCATTTAAATCACCTCTTTGTCACCCTTCAACACCCTGCACTGGCAACCCGCGATGAAAAGGCAGCTATCAACAAACTATTCAGACAATGCCTAAACCTCTTCCCAAGAAGTCAGCAGCAATTCTCATTCCTCCCGGGTTTGCTCCGTCCCTTCCCTGGCATTTGCAGTCAGGTGTTGACCTCATCATCACCCACCACAAAGGGCCCACCAGGGATGCAGAGGCAGATCAGGAAGTACCACGACCCTGAGGAAGACCCTTGTGACAGGATGCACTGCAGCAGTCACTGTTTAGCACCATTTTCCTCTCTACTCTCACTAAATCCCACCAACCTGCCAGAGATGCCGTTACACTTCCACAGCAAAAAAACAAAAAAACTCTGCTAGTGAGTTTTAAAATTTATAACATTAAAAAAAAACAAACCAACAGCAGAGGAGCAAAAGCAGCAGTTGTCCTTTCCAGGTACACTAAGGCTCTTCCTTTGAACTCTGCTGTGTGATCCCAGAATTACAGGCCCAGAGCAGGCATTTCTTGGGTCAGAATACAACAAATTTAATTCCTATACAATCACCATTTACTTTGCCAAGATCAAGCTGCTGATATATCCTGACAGCCAAAAATTCAGCCCTGCAGTACTGGTGCCTTTTCTGTGAGCAAGGGGAAGCCAAAGTTTTTATAACACAACCAACATCAGATGTATCCATACATCTGATCACAGCACTGTTCACTTTCAGAGGATGAAAACCCAAACCTGTGAGCCACTGCACATCAGGGAAGCACCATGTTTAACCCCAGTGGATGTACACTGAAGAAATCCAAAGCAGGCAAGAAACTTGGTCAGTGAGGAAGGGAAGGGCAACATCACACTGTTGTATCAGATGTTCTTCCAAAGGGAGTCAGTATTGTCTGCTCTGTTATCAGCTGTTGGCATTAATTTGTTGTTCAGATGTGAGAAGCTACAGCCTGAACTCCAGACAATACACAGCAAATCCCTCTGTGCTATTTTTGGACAAAACAAGACTGTACCTTGAAGATGTTTTTAATCAAACCCTCTCCATGGATGCAAGACCCCAAACTGTGGTCCATCACTGTGAAAGGAATCTCAAGCTGAGGTTCAGCAGTAGGATGACCCAAACACTACCCTTGAATTTGTACTGTACCAAATACAGTGTGCAATTCAGTAAGTGAAATACCAAACACTGATGCTCAGCTTCATGAGAGGGAGGCTTTGTATCAGTACCTCTACTGTCCTAAAATTCTTACCATACAGCAAATAAACAAACATATAAAGGAAAGAGTGCTTAAATTTCCAAGAAATTATTTTACTATGGTGCACACGCTTTCAGTCCTCAACTGTCTGTCACCAATATTCCTCCCTTTAAAATAACCACACCATTAAAAAGTGGAAAAACCAACCCTTATCCAGTAACCACTCTTGGCTCTGTCACTGGAAGCTGCTGTTCAATCCATTAATCTTGCTGGAAGAAGTGGCACAAAGCAAAGCCCACAAACACACACACAATGCTGACAGCCACCTTTCCTGCAGCACTGGACATCTCTGAGTAACAACCAGAGCAGCACCGCCCCACCCAACACAGCTGGAGGCACAGCTGCAGATCCTCCACGGGCTCCTGCAGCATGACCAGGGATGTGACCATCTTGGCACAGCCACACAAGACCCAACTGCACACAAAGGGGCAGGGATACATCTACTGTTAACAAACATTTTCATCCATCTGTCCAGAGACCAAGAACTGATCTGTAACCACTGTAGTCCTGCACCATTTCCAACTCAGACCTGCTTTGGAAAGCCATCCTGGAAATACTTGGCCAAGAAAGCCCTATTACAGTTTATTCCTGACTTAATTATAAAACATGACATTATTCAGACAGGTGAAGGACAGAACAGGCTTTTGGAGAAAGGCTGGGGCAGCAAAAAAGATTGTGTACAAGGACAAAGAAAAGCAAGAATGAAGCCACTGACCCCTGAGAATAAAGGAGGAAGATCCTGCCAAGCCTGTTTCAGGCTCGAACTGGACAGAATCAAAGCCAATGGAAAAAATAAAAGGAGGCAGCCACATCCAAAGGGTAATTAACCAATACAGCATAAACAGTGACACTACTAATGGCCTTTCCTGCGGAGCATGCAGCAGATACCTGCCGGGGGCCTGCAGCAGGAGCACGGGGTATCTCCTGAGCAGATCTCACCACACTGGGAACTGCCAGGCAAGTCACACCCCGCACATGAGCCAGGCCAAACACCAGTGCCAGGGGCAGAAGGAGCAACAACTCTGCCCCATAACATTCCAGTGCCCTCTTAAAACCTTCTCATTCCCAGGGCAGCAACTTCTGTGCTTGTCCCTGCAGTCCATCTACTCCCAGGATTACAAACAAGTTGCTCACAATAGCTACTTCTTTTTAGTTAGAACTGAAAGCTCACTGATGCCAGCCCACTGCCTACCCCACGACCAACTTTTATTCTTTAAAGTTCAATGATTGTTATTTTTTTCCTAACAGGATGAGGTGAGTTTACTTAATACCTATGAGCCACCAACCCACCCTCAGATATGGTTGATCTGGCTGAAGATCAACAGCTCTTTGTATCAGAAAAAAAAATGTAACAAAACAAACTTGAGGGAGATGACATTTGAAGACACTCGGATAGCCTGGGCCAAACGGTCTGCTTGGAGAGAGGACTTTTACAAGGGCAGGGAGTGATAAGACAAAGGACAATGCTCTTAAACTGAAAGAGGGATGTTTAGATTGAATGTTAGGAAGAAATTCTTTACTGTGAGGGTGGTAAGGCCCTGGCACAGATTGTCCAGAGAAGTGTTCAAGGACAGGCTGGACAGAGCTTGGAGCACCCTGGTCTAGTGGAAGGTGTCTGTGCCTATGGCAGGGGGGCTGGAACTACATTTTTCTTTAAGATCCCTTCCCACTCAAAGCATTTCATGATTCTACAAAGAAGTTATCCCCTAACACAACCAACCATACAGCTGGGGTCACAGGTGCACAATGCCCAGGATATCCAACTCCTGACATTTCAACCCCACACAACAGGTTATTCACCCTATGCCCTGGCAAAGGAGGGCACCAACCGGGGCAAATTCTCCCTGTTAAAAGTACTCCCAGAATCAGCCTGGAAGGCCATTGCTTCCCTCCAGCTAAAGCTGAACCCTGAGTTAACTTACAGTTTAAGACAAAGCACAGCAGCTTCAGCCTTTGAGCTCAGGCTTATCCTGCTGTCTGTGCAGCTCCTGTCCCGGGGGGTCCAGATTCTTTAACTCTGATCATAGACATGAAGCAGCAATGGCTGCAGTTCCCATACAGTGACTGCTACAATCAGAGGCAGTTAAAAGGTCATTTCTTACCCCTGTACTGCTTTTAATGAAGGGAGGATGGAAAGATGTCTGAGTGATCCACAGTTCCCTACTTCACTCAGCTCCAACACTGAGAAATGGACACAGATAGAAGGAAGGAAAACAGGAACTGGGAAACGTTTGCTTATGAATGCTGCAAGGAGGTGGCAGGTAATAAGGAGATGAGACTAAGAACAACACTGAAGCAAAGTTCAGCAGTGAAATTAATAACTCCTTGTGATGGAAGACAAGAATTAATTCTCATTAGAAAACACTCTTGTTTTAAAGCTTTTTTTGAAATCAAAATCAAAACCGGTGGAACCTTCCCTCCCAAAAAATGGAAAGAAAATTAAATTATATCTACTTGACAGCTTAAGGAGTATTTGAACCCAAGCAAAAAGAGGTCACCAAACTTTCTCCCATACCAAGTACCATTACCATGTACACAAGTAAAACCATTTACAGAGAGAGGCTGCGCTGCTGACCCTGCACTTGTGACAAAACTTACAGGAATCAATCCCTGCACAGGGGAAGGGGTAAGCCCAGCTGGAATCCACATGGCCAAACCCCCCACCCAAACAAACCACAACACCTACACAGCATCTCTGAGGAAACCAGAGTAATAATCACACTGACGCTTCACGTCAAGCTTTGAATCAACAGAGCAGCTGGAGAAGCCTCCTGGAACCTGCCAGGCAGCCCGTGCTGTTGGGGACCTGCTCCTCACCCCAACTGCTCCAGTCCTCCTTCAGCTCCAGCCCTGCATCAAAAAGCAAACAGGTAACTGACCTACACTCATGCCTGGAAAAGCACACGATCTCTTATCTGCGACCATTGTCATCCAGAAGTGTTAAATACTAATTAAATATTCACAAGCAAAAAATACAGCAGAGATTATGATACAGGCCAAACTTCTGTGACTGACAGGGCTTGTGGGTATTTGTTGTCTTTGGTCAGTTTTTAGTACCCTTTTCCAGGGTACTGAAGTTTTCCAGGGTTCTTACATACATCTGAACTACCCTGGAAGGTTAACACCGAGTGAGCAAACTGCACCACTTCGGGCCATCTCTACGTCCTGAAGCATTTCTATCAAGGTCAGGAGTTACCCACAGAAGAATTTCAAATAAAGGAAACGCTGATAAGAGAACACCAAGTCTCAGTCACCAAGATAACTGATTTAATAGCATCCCTGTTTTACTTAATGGAGAGAGTTCCCCTTATGGATTGGACAGGAGAGCAGGGAAGTAGAAAGCTCTCACACTTCAGCATCCTGACAGACAGAAACCCATCTGAGAGCAAGGTTTGAGGGAGGCAGGAGGCAGGAGTGGGAGAGCAGGGATACAATCTCACCCAGATGGCTGGTGGAAAAAAATCCAGAGACACAAACACACAGAAGATTACAAACCACTGTGAGCCCAAAGCAGGGAACAGACTCTGCTGCTTGCTTATCTGCACACATTTTAAATGATAAACCACATTCTCTTTCAATCTAGCTCTTCTACTCAGCACTAGGGGGTTTTTCAGCAAGAGAGGAATTGCTGGCATTACCAGAACTTTGCAAACTCTCACAAACAAATACCCACAAATATCTTTTCATGTTAGAGAACTAGCAAAAAAACCCTAAACTGAAACCAGGTCATCAGATCTGTCCCCTTTTCAGCCTTACTTTTGTGCTCCTCTGTATATTATCAAACAAATTGCTCACAAGGCAAACATCTGATAAACACGGCACTCATTTTTCAGAAATGGAGTTTCTAAATTCATGAAATGAAAAACAGGCTCAAACTGTGCAAAATGCAACTTGGCCACTCTAGTTTATATATGTAAACTCTGTCCTGTACATCCTAAGCTGTAACCAGAATGAAGCAGGACTAGAGAACAGCATGAACATTCACAAAGAGTAAATAGTGTTTTAGAACTTCAATAGCTAAAAACTGGGAATTTGGGTTGAATTAAATGAAATTGACTGACTTGTTGCTTGTTTTGGTTGTTGTTGTTCCTAGTTCCACGGGCTTCTTTAAAAGCAACAAACACTTAATGGGGGCTTGCAAATTTCACCTTCTGCAGAAATTTTTATCTACCCACAGGAGAGGGAGAATCCCACTTTGTTAGTCCAAATTCAAAGATGCCACTCACACAAAACCAGAACCTGCTCAGAACAAGGTGGCATTCAGCATACAAGTCCCCCTGCCCAATGGAACCATTTTCCCAAAATAAATAAAAATTCTGTTCCTATACAATTGTTTTAATTTGCACTTAAAATTTCAACTGCTTTTGCTGAATCCCTACTAAACATGAAATCAGAATTTTTGAACACTACCAACTTACCTTGTGCTTATTTATTTCTTGATACCCACACTCAGAGCCATGAACTGAGGAAGGTTCACACTTCAGGCATCAGGTACTACCAACTCACACCTCAGAGAGGCTTCCACACCTTTCTGTGGTGAATTCAGCTTCCTAGGCATTGTGAGCATTCCTGTGAGGGAACAGCCAACTAGAATCAAGAGGAATCTGACTCGTTGCTCTGCTGTTATTTAGAAATCTGTGGGCAGTCACCACATTTGCCAGAACAGTAGGAAGTCTGAACAGGTGCTTCAGAAAACCAAACAAGAAAGTAACATCAGGGCAAGGGGAGGAACCATTAAAAGGGTGATAACCAGCCTGCTCCTTGCCCTTCTCACATTAGGCAACAACAGGGATCTGTCTTTCCATCAACAGTGGGAGGCAAAGTCATGAACGTGCTCCTCCAAAACAACAGGAACATGGAAGCTTCAAACAGGGCTGAGGGTGAGTGCCTTGTTGCACGCTCAGCACCGGAGGCCCTACAGGAGCTGGAGAAAGAAACTGGAAGTTTCCAATGTGCTGAGATACTACTATGCAGGAAATCTGCTCTTCACTTTTTCCTAAAAGATACCAAACCAGAAGGCCCTCCATCCTTTGGCTGGCGTGCAACACTTCAGATCTCTCTATCCAACTCATCACTTCCTGTGTGTCACACAGAAAAGTCAAACTCCACGTGTCTGAAAACACAAGAGGAGTCCTCAGTGCGTCACTTCTGATGAACATCTTGAAATTGAAACAAGTTATGCTGCTGTTTTATAGTTCTATACATAGATTTCACTATAAAACTTTTTTCCCTGAAGAGCCCAGCAGTGGGATGTGCCACCTCCAGCAGCACTTGCAGCTTCTGATACCACAAGTAACCCACAGAACAAGCTCCCTTATCAAGAACTCACAGAAAGCTCTGCTTGGCAACCCTGCCTAGCCCAGCGCTTCACCACGCAAGGAACAGGGATGGAGAGGTACACGAGGAAGCCTCTACAACAGGAGATGTGCTGCCCTCTCCCAGTGCTTCAGCCACCAAAGGAGTGCTCCTGAACTGCTCCCTTCCCCAATGCCACCCATATGGTGTCCTGTCCATTTGCAGCCTTTGCTGCTTCAACCAGAGCCCTGGCAGCACCTCAGCCCCAAAGCAAGAGCAGGCAGGGGCTGCCAGGAAAGCCCTTCACCTGTGGATTGTGCAGCTCCATCACTGTCAGTGCTACAGCCAGTACAGGCAACAAGCTGGGACACCCTGGCCTAACCCTTCTGTTGGAGCTGTGCTAGAGACAGGAGTGAAGGTGCTCAGCCAGGGCCAGCCTGCCCTTGTGAGGGAAAGGAATGATGCACAAGGTGACTTTTCTCCCAACTTCTTTTCACCATTCTTCCAAAGACCCTGTGAGATAAATCTTGATGCAATCTTAATGATAACCACAGAGAGTTAGCATGTCAGCTTTAACGAGTGCTCTTCCATCCTTCAATAGAGGCAAGGCACACTGCTGAAATTCCTCCTGGCTTCATCAATGCTTTTGGACACATGAGATGGATGCACACTACGGCCACCTTTATCTCTGTCACACATTTAATCACTGCTGCAAAGCTACTGTGAGCAGCCACACTGGAAACAGATTTTTAATTTAACAAGAACAGAGAACTTCAGCTGGCCCCTGCCAGGGGCACCAGCCTCTGCTCCAACACAGCAGCATCTTTCCCTCTCCAGGGCACTGGGGACAGGAGCACCTGCTTGGATCAGCCACAGCAACGCCCATGCTCTTACCCAGACTGAACCAGCAGGACTCCAAACTGTTCAGCTTAACAGCACCACAGCTCTGCAGTCATTCTGCTCCCTTCCTGCAGCTCCTGCTGGGAGGAGCCGGACACGCTCCTGGAGGGCCCAAACATTTATCTGTGCCCTGCATGTGTCCTCGGTAACACTTCTGCTACAATCCCACTCCTGTCTCACTGGCAAAGTGCCAGCTTAGCAAGTCCTTGCAGTTGGAGCTCCAATCCCCAGGCACAATTGTAAGGACTATCCTTGAGCACCTCTAAACCTAAAAAGCACCGATGTGCCACCTGCATCTGCTCCTGACCTCCCCAAGGGCCCCAAACCAAGCACAGCTCTTGGCAGCCCTGCCCAAACCAGGGGCACAGCAATGCCCTGTCCCACAGGACACCACAAAGCCCCACACCACCCCTGCCCCACACCTTTGATGTCTCCACACCTCACAGTTTCCACCACCAGCTGGATTTTAACCAGTAACTTCCCACTCATGCCAACGCATCCGAAAGTAACATTTGCACTTCCAGTAACTATTTCAGCAAAATGTAACTTTTCCCAAGCATTCCTGTACACGAGACAGCCGCGAGTCAGGCAGGGGACATTCCGCCTGCTCCAGCACAAATGCAACGTCACCACGGAATCAACACAAAATTCACACCCGTCAGACACTGCTGCGAGGGGTTCTGTACCTCAGCAGGCTGCAAACTCAGCCACAGGAAAATACTTGGATGCCATGAAATCATATGCAAGCAAGGCTATTGATGGAAGTCAAATTCAGTAGACAAGGGTCTGCACCTGGGAAGCGTTTAGGGATCTGAAAATCAATAAAGGTTGAAAACTGCTGGTCTAATTCAAAACAGACACTTTTACAGACCTTTTCCACCCATTAACTTGGAAATCCTGGCAATGCCTTAGCCACCATAAAGGATTTAACTGAGTGAAGACTCCATTGCACAGCACAGATAGCTCTGTACATACAAAGCAAACACAGGTCATAGTTCTTTTGGTATCACAAGTGGCATTCACTTGAATTTTGTTGTTTTTCCAACTCCCAGGACAAGCCCTTGCCTGCTAGGATTTCTTCCTTCAGTGTTTCTATTTCTTCTGCCTTTCTAAATGCCAGAGTAAATAACTGAAAGACAATAAAAATTACTATATACAAGAAGCTGTCAGTCACAAGCAGGCAAAACAGAAGCTTATTCTAAGCAACTAGACCAAAAGTTAATCATCACCCATAACACTGATTTTTGAGTTAGGAATGTCTTTTTTAAGAAATACTGTCTTGATTACAACCTAAAAAATACCACTTTTTTTCTTGGGGCTCAAGTAGCTTGTTAATCACATTCAGAGTTCACACCTCTTGGGTGAGCTACAGATTTGTTCAGTTAACACAGGGCAATTAAAGAAAAACTGTCTGATGTGCAATAATTAAGTTTCACCCCACTTCTGGGAAGGCAGTGCAAGAGGCAATCAACAAATCCACTACAGGCAGAATATGCTGCTCTTAAGTCAAAGGTTACTGCTACAGCATCAAAATGAGGCACTACCATTGATTTTAGCAAGGCCTCAGAAGAAGCTGTAACAGCAGAACTGGAATCACTGTACCCTCAGCAACCTAATTTGTTAGAAAAAAACAATTCAAGTTGTGGGAGATACACTTTTCAAAAAAAAAATCGCCAGCATGTAAGTACAGAGGTGGTTGCAGAGGCAGCAGAGCCGAGAAGCAGCATCTAGAGAAAAAAAAAACAACTGTAAAAGTCCGTTTTGCTTCTCTATTGCTCTTTTCCCCTCGTAACAGTAGCACAGGTGATGCATCACTACTGTGCTGTACTGCACAGAGCTGTACCGAGCCCTGCTGCTGAACAGCTGAGGGAAGTCCACACTCCTCTGGCAACAATCTCAGCAGAGCCTTGAGGTATTTCTGACTGCCAACAGTATGTTAACCAGGACACTGCTCGGACAAAGTCTCTCTTGCCCAGGGTTTAAAAATAAGTTTTAAACACATAAAGCAGAAACTACACAGAGGTTTCTGCCATTACGTTCAGCAAAATCTCACTTTCAAAACGATCCAATCTGCAAGAAAATACCTCTAGTTTTGCTACTTGCACACAGTCACGTTCAGTTTCAGAACACGAAGCATCAATCATCAGAATTTCACACTGCACTCCAGGTAGCCAGAATATCCGCATTTTCTAGAGAAACCAAGTTATTTTCTCTAACTTCACGTACACAAACACGTATTTCACATCTAATCAGAATATAAGATTAGAGAACAAATACAATGAAACAAGGAGGCAAGAGTGAACACATCCAAACACAGAATAAACGCTTCCAGGATCCAACCTGCTGTGCAGGAGAGCTCTGGGCCCTACAGAGTGTTCAAACCCCGCTGTCACTCAGAGCAAGCCGCTCTCACACCCTCACACACAGCTGGCCCTGCTGTGACAGCTCCTAACACCCACCCACTCACACCTCCACCGCGACAGAGGCAAGGCAGCACCATTAGATCACATCGTGAAAGCAACAGAGCCATTAAGGACCTCAAAAATCTACAGTCAGGCAGTAACACAGACTGGGACAGGGCCGCCACTGTGGAAACATCCATTATTCTGGATACCCACCGCAGCTGAAGGCCTTTATGGGTAAGTTTAGAGATACCTGAGACAAGAAACCCCCCCAGCAGAGGGCCCAGTGGGTGCCACCAGGCTGCATGGCCAGGCAAGATCCAGCTGTGTGCTCTTTTCTCCAAAATAACACCATCTTCTGAACAGCAGAAACTTTAGGGGCAAAGGGGCACGTGTGCAAGATCAGAGGCACAGGGAATGCAGCACACAAAGCCTGTTCCCGCCAGGTGCACACGGCAGGAGGCAATGCCTGGAGGAAGCACTGACAGCCAAACAGAATTCATCTCCCGACCAGGAAGATGTCAACTGACCATGGAAATTTATGTTCCCTACTCAAACAAACCACCGCTATTCCTATTGTATCTCAGGGATATAATGTTATCAGTAGTTAGTTACACCTCGAATCAACAGTCTGTAGTAGGAGATTCTTTCAGAAATGTTTACAGAAGTAGGGAGGATCACGTGGCCTTGGTTCCTTCATTTTATTTTTAGCAGAGAGAGAAATGGCACCAGACATGTCAGTTAACAAACCAAGCACCAGAGGAACTCTCACACAGGCACAGAAACACTTCCAAGCAGAGTACCCTCCCATTGCTACAGATCAGAACAGAGCTCAACTTCATCATGGATTAATTCTAGGCTTAAAGAGAGGCTTCTGCTGGCCTTCAGTCCTTTGAAAACAAAAACCTTCCAGGAGCCCTCCACACGTGTTCCACTCATCCCTTACACCCAGCTACGGGAAGGAGCCATCCTTAGGGATGAAAGATCTGGCTCTGGATTTCACTTTCCTCACTGACATCACCCAAACATCACACACCTACAAGGAAAACTGAAAGCAACATTGACCCTCATGTGAGCTCTGCACATCCTGCATCCCGAAACGATCAGGATCCAGTGGAAAAAACAGCTCCCGAGTGCAAACCTGCATAATGGACACACACCAGGAGTGGCACAGATGTATCTGAATCCAAGAACTCTCTGCTTCCAAGTCCTCAACTCCGCAAATCCAATAACTCAAGTGAAGTAATAAGGCATCAAAAATTACATTAAAAGAGCAACATTTCGGCACGAGAGTTCTGCGAGAAACAAGTCCACCTGCTCCAATTCCTCAGCATCCAACTTCAAGCAAGACCTACGGCTCTCAGACCTGCTGTGGCTGCACCACCCACCCTTCTCAGCGCTGGAGTCTGGGCTCACTTCTTCCAACTCCATGTACCACATTTCAGAACCTTTGTAACTTGCAAAAGCCAGGAGAGCTCTACAGACAAGCTCATATCAAGATATTCACGAACAACCACCCATTTAAATTTAAATGGTCGTAGCCCAACATGAGCACAAAGCAGCAAACCAGCAGCTGCCACCAATCACGGCATCACAACCTCTGGAAAAGAAACAAGACCCAAGAACCACTGCTAAAATTTCTTTTTCCACAATACAGAGTCTGTGAGGAGCTGTTGGGAACTTCAGACATACTTAAGGAAAGATTAACTTGACACTTAAAATAGCTTTGCTTCAGAATATGCACATCCCTCTTTACAACTGAATGGTACCTGAGCAACCTCTTTCGTGTTTTGGGCCCTTTGGGAGAAGCAGCTGCCAGGGCTATTAACAAATCCACATGGAAAACAATACCTGCCGCCACCCCCCCTGCCCAGAGACATTACTCTCATCGCGCTAAGGACTAAACCAAATTCTAGTCCTTCTGCTGGAAGCACTCTCGATATTTCCGAAATCAGCCTTTGGAAAGCAAAGATCTAGTGAAAAATTCAAATCTTGTAAGGGGCAGACATTCCAGACACACACACACTTCCCTCTTGGCGAAACAGGAAGTTTGAGCAGCGGTGACACACTCGGAACCATGAGCTTCAGAAATGAAAGCTCTGAGACAGTCTCACTGTAAGGTGGAGGAGCCCCATCACCAGGCCGCATAAAGGTGATACCTGAAAGACTAGCCCAGCTATGACAAGCCTAAAAATAGCTGAGCAGAACTCCCGGGCATTTGTGGTGGTTGTTCTGGGGTGGGTTTTTGTTTCAAGTTTTAGCAGGCTCTCACAGAAAGGTTGATTCCAGTTACCCAAACACAAATGAAACTTGAATTAAATGTCTATGTGAATAAATGACCTGAGGAGCAAGCCAGGTGATTTCCAGCCACTATGTCATGTTCAACGAATAAAAGATTTTAACTGTCTCACTGGTAACTTGGCACAGGGGAAAATCTGTGCCTCTTCCCATTTCACAGGCAATGGAGCTAAAATGAAGGACCACTCTCATAACACGTACTTATTAAAGAAAGAATGCAAGAGTTGAAGAAGGACCCCCGGCTGACTAAAAAATGCTTTTCTTCTCTGTACCTTTTTTCCTGAATAGTTATGCTTTTAAGGTACCAAAACAATCCAGCAAAGCTAACTACAGCAGGAAGACAGTTTTACTGAAAAGTCAACCCTCGCTGCATATCCAAGTAAGTGGCCCCGTCACTAAGACAGTTTTGTCACAGTACCAGCCGCAGTTCTGTGGCCACCGATAGCTGAGGCAAATGTTATGAAAGTACCTCTGCGAGCTTCTGTTTACAAAGTGAGACCCTCCCACAACCGCATCACCGAGCACATGTCTGCGAGAGATCCCCGCTTTGCTCTGCAAAACAAAGCTGAGGATATGCACAAACCTCAGGCCCACAGCAGCTTCGCACCACCAAAGACTACAAGACTGAGGGATTCCTCCCAAGGAATGAACAAGAGTATCCATAAGCTAGAACTGTGTCAAGACCAAATGAAGCTGCTGTCAGCATCTTCCTGGAATCGTCACTTCTCCCTGGGCACTCTGTGACAAGCGCCTCACCTCCCACAGCACACATCAGGAATGTCGAACGTTCCCAAAGGAACAGAGTCCTGCTCCCTAAGAGCTGCGTGCTGCAGCAGGATCTGTCCTGTCCGGCATCTGTGGCTCTACTTAAATTAAGGAGAGCGAGATGGTTTCGGTATCAGTGCTGTCAAATGAGCTCATCTTCACACCCCGGGTCAATGCATAAAACCGAGAGTACCCTCCATCAAGAAACTCTGAGTTTGCAAAAAAATATTTAAGAAATATGCAAACAAAACACTGAAGATCTGCAGGAAATATACATACAATAGAAATGCTACGCTGAGAAACAGGATTCAAAAGCAAATTACACAGAAGAAAGAAGTTAAATGTATCTGACACCTTTCCAAATTTTTAAAGTTCCATCAGATTTGCTTCTTATTGAACATAGGAATTCATGAGTGTACAGAGAAATTAGAAAGAAAAAGAAGTCAGCCTGAGTAACAGGCAAGGTTTGCTGCCCTTGAGGTCTGTCAGGCCATGACAGGGCCTGTCCCCAGCCACCGACAAGGTCTCAGCTCGGGAACCTCAAGTTGGGCCAGACAAAGAGCCTCTGACAGCGTTACAGGCGGAGCGGGCAGGAGAAGGGAGCGCTCCGCTCATCTCCGCTGCATTCAAACCCAAGCTATTAACAGGGAAAGAAAAAAACTCCACGGAACTCCGCAGCGAGTTCCCGGGCGGAGAGATGTAGAGCCTCTTATTCGTGACGGGAGGAAAAGCGGCGGGGGGGAGCGCGGGCGGACACAGGTGCGGGGAGAGCGCGGTGACAGCGCGGCCGGTCCCCTCGCTCGGTAAGATGGCACCCGCCCCCGGGGCGAGCAGGGAGCGCGGCCGGCCTGGCCCGGCCCCACCGCACCGCAAAATGGCAGCGGCCGCGGCCCCCCCGCCCGCGCCCCGACGGTGCTTACGAGCTGCAGGGCCGCCGAGCACTCCGGCTGCTCCCCGGGGCCGCCGTCCGGGGCCCCCGCGGGCACCGGCTCGCCCGGCTGCAGGCGGCTGTCGGGGCCCCGCTGCGGCGCTGAGCGGCCGCGGCTCCGCGAGCCGGGCTCGGCAGCCTCCTCCTCGTCGTCGTCCTCGTCCTCCTCCTCGTAGTCGTAGTCGTCGTCGTCGTCGTCCTCCTCCTCCTCTTCCTCCTCCTCCGGCGTCTCGTCGCCCTCCTCCTCCTCCGGCGCCTCCTCTCCGCCGTCTCGCAGGAGCAGGGGGAAGGCCCGGGCCCCGCGGGGCGCTTCGGCCGCCGGGTCCTGTGCCGCGGGCAGGCGGGGAGGCGACGAGCCGGGGTCGGGCAGGGCCTCAGCGCCGTCGGCGGCGCCGCCGAGGTACTCGGCGTTGATCATGGAGGCCAAGTCTTGCAGCCTGCGCAGCGGGATGTAGCAGGACGACGGGTCTTGGCCGTAGCCGGGCTTGGCGGCCGCCAGCTGCATGGCGGGCGGCTCGGGGCCGCGGGCCTCGCCGAAGGGGCCGCCCTTGGGCTCGGCGGCCGCCAGCGAGGTGCCGAAGGGGACGAGGCAGCTGCGGCGGCTCACTTCGCAGGCCTGGTCCATGCCGGGTGGCGGGCATCCACCTGCGGGCACAGCACAATGGGGTCAGCCGGGCCCGCACCGCAAAATGGCAGCCGCGCCCGGGGGCCTCGCTCCGCTCCGCCGGCCCCGCTCCGCCACCGCCGCGCTAAAGGCCCCAGGCCGCAGCCCGGCCGCCCCGGCTCGACTCGGCACAGGGGCCGCTCGCCTTGCCGAGCGCTGACGCGGAGCCGCCGCTCACCTGCGGGTGCGGCGGGCGGCTCGGCGCCTGCCCCCGGAGCGGGGCAATGGGGAGACGCGCCGACCCGGCCCGGCCAGGCCCCGCCGCCGCCGCTCCACCGCCTCCCTCCTCCTCCCTCCCCCGCATGCGCGCGCCCGACGCCGACGCCGCCATCCCGCGCGGCCGCGCGCGCGCGCGCCCCCACCCTGCGCGCCCCCGGCCTCGGGGTTCGGCCGCCGCGGCCAATCAGCGCGCGCGCGCCCGCGCGAGCCCGGCTCCCCCCCCCCGCCCCGCGCGCCCTCCCCCGACGGGCGCCCCCCCAACGGGGGGGTGGGCAGGGGGCGCTCAGTGCTGCCCCCCCCCGGCGCGGCCCGGCCCGGCCCGGCCTGTCCCGCTCCCCGCATCCCCCCGCCCGGCACCGCGGCCTCGGGCCCGCCGCCCGCACCTCCAGCGCAGGCGGGGGGCACCAGGCGGGATGGGACGGGGCGGCCCCGCAGGGTCTCACCCGCAGCTTCCCACCCTCCTCCTCCCCCGCCAGGCAGGCCGCGGGCCTGCAAGCGGCGGCCGAGCGCAGGCCAACAAAATGGAGTCGGCCAGGCCCTGCGCCCCGGCGGGGCACCCGGGCGGCGGCGGCCCCCGCGCCCCGCTCGGCCCCGCTACCGGCCCCGGTGCCCCAGGGCGGTCAGCGGGACACGGGGCGCGGGTCGCCGCCCGCCCCCGCCGGGCTCGGGTTACCCCCTGCCATTGTCCGCCGCGCCCCGCGGGCCGGCCCGGCGCCCCCGCCGCGCTCCCCCCGCCGCCCTCCGCGCACCGGCGGGCCGGGCCGTCGCCCTCCGCGGGCCCGCCGTGCCGAACCGTGCCGAGCCTCGCCCGCCGGGGAGAGCCTCCGGGTGCCCGCGGCCTGGCTGTCCTCGCCGGGCTCCGCCGCTCCCGGACAGCCGCGCTCCCGCCCGCCCTCCCGCCGCCGAGCGGCGCGCACCGGCCCCGCGCCCGCCCGCTCCGCCGGGACAGGCCGCCACCGCCGCCCCCCGCAAACGGCCCGGCCCGCGGCCCCGCGGCGGGCGGAGGCTCCGTCGCTACCTGCGATGCGGGCCGGGGTCTCCGCCGCCAGCCGCGCGGGTCCGGGCGCCGCTCCGCGCCGCCGCCGCACCGGCACGGCTGGGCAGGCACGGGGCGGGGGGCAGCCGGGGCAGCGCGGGGATGTGGCACCGGGGCGGTGCTGCCCGTGCCGCGCGGGGGGCAGGGCCGGGCTGCCGCCCCCCGGGGTGCCGCTGCAGGGGTCGGCGCGGCGCTGCCCGGACGGACCCGCTCCCCCCGCCCGCCGCTGCCCTTTGTTTCCCCCCACCCGCCCGTCCCAGGGCCGGCCGTGCGGGAGTCCCGGCCGTGCTGGCGCCGCGCTCCCCCACGCCGGGCTGGGCCCCCGAGCAGCCGCTCTGCACACCCAGACACGCAGCGCCCGCTGCCCAGCCCTCGCTGCCCCGCGGGCGCAGCTTTCTGTTCTGAAACGCTTTTCTGATTCGGCTTCGCGATGGCATCCCGGCGAGGCAATAAGGTCTTGCCTCTTCCCTGCCTCCGCACCTTGGCAGCCCTGCCGAGGGCTCCCGGCTTCCACAGTGCCCCTTTGGCCTTCCAGGCACTCTCTCTGCCCGCTCTGTGGCTGGCGATGCAGCAACCATTCCTCCCAGCATCTGATCCTGAGGGGCCACACCAAGGTCCTCGACCCATTGGCAGTCAGCTGGTGTGCTGCCACTGTGGAGGTATTGCCATGTTCAGCTCATGCTGCTCCAGCACACCCACGGAGGGTGGGGTGATCTGGCAGGAAGTTTTGCTTATGACATGTTTGTACCTCCAAGGTCCCAGCCCAGTGCTCAGCTGGTGGCACCTGACTTGCCATGGGCCCTTTTCTCCTGGTGTGTTGACACGTGGGAGCTGGGACCACGTTGTGCCCAGTGCTGCATGAACTCGGCACTGATTCCCTACCCGTGCAGAGTTGGGGAGTCACCCAGCATGGCTGGGGGTCCCTCTCTTCACACCTGGACAGGGAAATACCTCCACCATCATACATCTCCCCCAGATGGACTCTGGAGGCAGCCACACCCAGGCAAGGGCCCAGCAGCCAACTTTCCTCCTTTCTCGTTAGAGCAACCTGCCACACACGTTTCTGCCACGTTCCCAAAATAAAGCTGTGGTTTATTTATATGCCCGCGGGGGCGGGCAGGGCCCTCTGAAGGGCGGGAGCACTCGGTTTCTTCCCAGACCCTGACGTCTGAGACCCAGTGAAAGGAGACTGACCTGGGGAGAGGTTTAGGGCTGTTTCCAAGAAGGGTAACTGTATCCTGGGCCCTGTCACCAGCTACCCTCGCTCTGCTGATTTGCTCCTTCTTAGGCTGAGTGGGAAGAACCAGGGCCACGAGCAGGACATGTCCCAGCCTGGTTTCCCCCTGGGAGCCCTCTGTCCTTGGGCACATGGCACAGAACATTCCCACGGTGGGCAGGGGCTGTACCACTTGGGCAGCGCTGCCCAGGCAGCTCTGGGCATCCCTGGGCATGTCCACATCCTGCTGCCCCCATGGCACAGCCCCAGTGGGGCCCCGCAGCGATCCGCCCGCAGCCGTGTGGTTCCTGTCGCAGGGGGGCAGGAGTGGCGGGGTGCCCTCAGACACGCTCCCCATCTGCTGTGTCACCTCTGCCCACGCCATGGCCAGCGCTCGCAGGAAGGGCACTGCTCCAGCCCGTCTCTTCCGGCGGAGGAGCAGGGAAATGGCATCCCGGCCGCTGCCGCCTGCTCCCTCCCGGATGTGCGGCACAGCGAGCAGCGTGGCCGGCCCTGCCCTGCAGGGCTTTGTCTGTGGGGTTCGCCCCGCACCCCGCGGCCACGGCCACCCCCCCCAGCGCGGCTCCCCGCGCACGCCGGGGCCCCGCTGCCGGTCAGGCCGGTGGCTCCAGAGCCTCCCGGCACTGCGGGCTCCCTCTGCAGGCCCCGGTGCCCGCGCTCCGCCCGCACGGTGCCCCACGGGAACGGCCCGGTGCCCGCGCTCCCGGATGGAATGCGCATCCCCGGCCCCGCCATGGCCGCTCCCCATGGCTGCGACGATGCCGAAGGCAGCGCGGCCCCGCACCGGCGGCTCCTGCTCGCTCCCCCCGGGGGGGTGTCACGGCTGGCCGGCGGGGAGCCCCAGAGCCCAGGGCGGAGAGAGCTCTGCCCCCGCGGGAGCCGTGGGGAGGGTGGGGCGGCTGCGAGAGACCGCGGCTGTTCCACGGGGGCACTGCAGGGAGGCGATGGACGGCGGGGGGAGCGCGGCCCCAGGAAGAAGCAGCGGAGTCCTGCACAAAGGGCCGGGGGCGGTGGCTGGGGGCCGTGGCCGTGGGGCTGGAGCACGGCCGGGAGCGTGGGCGAAAGGGTTAAGGAGTCGCGGAGGGCAGGGGGAGGGCTGGCCCGGCCGGGGGAGAGGAAGGAAGCAGAGGAGGAGAGAGGAGTGGAGCGGATAGCATCCTGCCCGAAGGGTTTGCCGGGGGCCCCTTTCCCCCAGGAAGCGACTTGCGGGACTTGAAACCGCAGGGATGGAGCGGAGCGAGCCGGGGAGGCGGGCGGGGTCAGCCCGGCACCGTGCCCGTGTGCCTGGCGCGGGGACTGCTCCCACAGCCGGGGTGACCCCGGTTTCTCAGATCCTTCACCTCACAGGCCCCCTGCCCTGCTGCTCCCATGGCCTCCCAAAAGCTGCGGCGGGGGAAAGGAGAGCGCAAGGGCAGCCCAGGATCACACAAGGGCAGCAGGTGCGGGCCACGAGCTGCAGGGGACACGAGCCATCACTGCTGAGCAAATCTGCCCTGCGTGGAAGAGCTGGGCTGGTGTCACCTGGAGGCCAGTCCCCGCAGCAGCATGTGCAGCATGGGGATGGATAATCCCTGAGGGACCGAGGCCCAGGGTGCCTGCCCGGGTGCTGCAGCTGCTCTCAGGGACCTTCCTACTCCCCCAACCCTCAGACTGCCCCTCCTCATCCCCAGCCTCCCAGCCCTGGTCATTGAGGCTGAGCCCACGCTGGGCTTTGCTCCATCCATCCAAGGTAGAGTCAGGTTCACCAGGCTCCCATGCCCAGGGAGTGTCCTTCCCACACTGCTCCTGTCACGTCACCGCGAGGGACACACAGGGGATACACATCAGGACACGGCACAGCTCTGCAGCACAATCCCTGGCCCTGCCCCTGCCCCACTCTCAGGCCCATCCATCTGCGTGGGTGATGAAGAGCAGAGCCAGGACACATTCCTATGCCGCAGACCATTTTTCCCAGGCGCATTTGACACCCTTCCAACACAGTCCCGGGACTGTCGAGTGTCACCAGCCGAAAGGAGGGGGGACCGCCCGCTCCCGTCTGCCCGCCCCGCGCAGCTGCTCCCACCGACCGGGAGATGGGGCTGAGAGCCCGCGGCTTCCCGCAGCACCGCCGGGCCGGGCGGAGGGCTGCGGGCTGGGGGCACCGCAGCGCGGCGCCGCCGGCCTCGCTGGCACCCTCAGCTTGGTGCAGGGTGCAGGCGGTGCAGGGGCTGGAGCCTCGGCCCTGCCACCACGGGGAAAGAACAGGGGAGGCTGCGTGAAGAGGGGTGCGTGGTGGGTGTATGTGTGTGCATTGCTGTACATGCGTGAACGGGAACGGTGCTGTACGTGTGTGTGCGTGGCAAGGGGTGCGTGGGGGGGTATACGTGTGTGGACGGGGGCTTGCGTGGGATGTAGTGTGTGTGAGTGGGTGGAGGGGTGGATGCATGCACAGGGTGGGGGGTGTCTGGAGTGTGCACACATGAATATGTGTGTGGATAGGGGTTTGTGCGTAGGTGGGAGTTGCCGACGGGGGCGTGGAGGGTTTAGGTGTGTGCCTCCATTTCTCTGTGTGTCTACATCCGTGTGTGAGGTGTCCCTCAGGAACTGTGGTGAGATCCAGGGTTAGGATGCCTCCACAGGAGGGGACAGGTCCCTGCCTCAGCCTCTACCCCCACGTGGGAGTGGCACAGGCCCCTTTTCCCCGCCTGCTCGCCCATGGGGGCCCTTCCCTCCTCTTCGCTGCCTGGGCACACAGGGGCATAGATATGAAACAATGACAGGCAGGTTGCGGAATGGCAGGCAGGAGCCGACAGAGGGGCAGTGCCAGCTTCCCTCCTGCCAGTGGGGGAGACAGCAGACTGGTACCTTTCAGCCCCCCCAGACTCATCCTTCCTTGCCCGGGGGCAGAGGCTTTCTGCATCGCAGAGAGACCAGATTCTCCCCGGAGATAAAATCTTGTCGCCTTTGTTTTGGGGAAAAAACACAGCAGCAGCTCCTGGCCAAACAACAGAGTCGTTAAGCAAAGGAATCTCCGGGGAGGGACTGGGAGCCACATCCCGGAGCTGGAATGAGGAATCAGCTGGTGTCCCGGCCCCTGGGGTGCTGGCTCCACCAGGGCTCAGCATTCCTCCCAGAACTAGAACCATATCCATTAGGATTCAGCATTCCCCCAAGAACTAGACTATCTCCACAAGGATTCAGCATCTTCCACACTCCCCCCAGACCAGAGTCACTTTTCCTAGGGCTCAGCATTCCCCCAGGACTCAGCATCTCTTCTGGGATCACAGCATTCCCCCAGGATCACAGTGTCTCCCCAGCTCCAGAGCCTCCTCCAGGGACTGACTACAGCATTCCATGCAGGACCAGCAGTACAGAAGCATGGCTGTGAAGTTTCTCAGCCCCACAGACACCTCACATTCTATAGGGACCCACAGACATGTCTCAGCAACATGCAGGGGGAACCTGCAGCTCTCGGGTGGGCAGGTTCTGGTGGGGCACAGCTGGGCAGGGAACAGTGCCATGGCCCAGGGTCTGGGGACAGTCGGGGTGGGTGGGGGGGGGGGGGACGACGAGGGGGAGGGTGAGTGTATGTGGGAATGCTGCCTCAGGAAACCAGCAGGATTTACTGGGCTACATGCTAAATCCCTCTCACAAAAGGGGCCTGTTTGTGTGGACAGGATGCTAGTGGCTCAGCCACACTTGTTTGGCCAGCAGAGCCTGGCGGATTAAGGACAATTGGTTCAGCCCTGACAGAAAATACCAGGAATGTTAAACAATAAAATCTGCCTCCAGTTGTCGTGGGGCTGCGGGATGCCCCGGGCTGCCTCCCTGCCCTGCCATGGCCCCTGCTGCCCCATGCCTGGCAGTGCTGGTTCTGGCACAGCCCACACACTCACTGCTGCAGTTCTGGGGAGTTCAGTGGGGGATGTGGTGGTGCCTGGGGATAAGAAGTGGGCCATCCCCCGGTGCTGGAGCAGGCAGGTGGGCACAGTGCTGGCCACTGTCAAGACCCTGAAAATACCTCTGGAGTGCACTGGTGTGGATTGGGCTGTGGGGAGAAGGCACTGCCTGCACCTGCGGCAAGCTGACTAAGTGAGCAGGGACAGAGTGAGGCTATGGCAGGAGGTGGCAGGTCCCTGCTCACAATGTCCCCTTGTGTGCCCCTGCCAACTGGCATTAAGGATTAGCAAACCCACCTATATCTCACCCTATGAAATTGGCCATGGCCCCGTTTTCCAGGCTGAGCAAGTACTGCCTGTCCCCTGTGCTTCCCCCAGCATGGAGACCCCAGTCTGGAGCAAGGTAGGGGCAAGCTGGGCACAGCCTCATGGGGTTTAGCCCCCTCTCCATGTACTCATCCATGTTCAGTCCCAGTCGTGGCTGGGATCTGGGCAGTGCTCATGGGCAGCCTGGGCAGTTTGCCCTCCAGCGTGTGAATGCCCCATTCAGGGCTGTGCAAAATGCATTGGTTCTGGCACATTATCGGACAGCTGGGATCCTTCCCAGGCAGGCAGGCTGCCGGGACAGGCAGGTTTCACACCTGCCAGTGGGCTTTCTGCCTCTGCCTGCCATGCTGGAATGGGAGGCTGGTTCCAGCAGAGAGGGGAGCAGGGCTGGGGATGGAGGCTACAAGCATGCTGGTGGGGCTGGGATTGCCCCAGCAGTCCTGTGAGGTGGTGTGACACAGAGGGGACCTGAAATGGCCTGAGATGGCTCTGAAAGCTGCCGGGCTTCCCAGCACGTGTAATACACAACAGGCACAAAACCCACGGCTGAGTCAAATCTTGCCATCTGCCTCCCTTGAGATCCTAGACCCCAGCACCATCACAGCAGCAGGCAGGACTCCCTTTCTAGTTGCCCCAGGTCCTGCCCCACCACACCTACCAGTCCCAGTCCCCTTGGGCTGGTTTGGGGAAGGCTGTGCCAGGGAGCCAGCTACCAGGCTGGGAGAGCCAGTTTCCAGCCTGGGGGGCTGTGAATGCAGCTGGGAGCTGGAGAAAGAAACCAGATCCTGGGGCTAATGGCCGGCAAAGCCCAGCCCTAGATGAAACACTAGACCCAGGGAGTGGGCTGGCAGGAGGGGGCGAGACAGCTGCAGCTCTCCCTGCCCACACTGCCAGGCACCGCAGGGCAAGGGGGAGCAAAGCAGCCATCAGAGAGCAGAGCCAGGGAATGGAGGCCCCCAACTTGTGCTCCCAGGAATGAGGGGGCTTTGGGGAGACAGCACAGAGCCCATAACTCACTTTTATCTGGAGTTCTGGTGCTAGCCTGGGGAGGGAGGATGCAGGGGGTCCCCAGTGCACAGGGCTGGGCCCCAGAGTGCTTTCCCAGCCTGGGAGCCTACGGCAGTTGGGGGATCGGTTTCAGGGCAATGCTGGTAGCGGAGTTCACGGTGGCTTAGTGCAGCAGTGGCTAATGGGGAACAGATGCGAGGGTGCTTTGTGCTGGAGTGGGCCTGGAGGCACAGGAGTGGGGACATTGCTTCCTGCACCTGTGGCACTGCCTCTGTGTCCCCCCAGAGTGGTCGCAGTCCCCCATGCTGGGTGGGGAGAGGAGGCAGCAGGGAGGCAGCTCCTGACCTGCCTTCCCAGCTTATGTGAGCCCTTTGCCCTGCCAGAGCAGCCCAGAAACTGTGCTAGGGTATATTCAAAAAAAATAATTTATCAGGTTGATATTTCATGTACATAAATATTCATCTCTGTGGCTATGTACAGACGCAGCAGGAGCCTGGCAGCAGTGGGGCTCCCACCCAGAGACACTTCCACCAAAGCACTGGCCAAAGCCCATCTGTATCCCCAGGCAATGCCATGGGCATCCCACGCAGTTCCTGCCTGGAAAGGCTCTAGCTCCCACTGCCCCACAATGCCAGGCAGTTCTCAAACAGGACTGATGGCTCAGTGTCCAAATGAAGCCCTGAGAGAGGGACCAGTGCTGCAGCTTGGGACCATGCCTGCCCACCACTCATGCCAGACAAAGCAGGGAACCTGCTGGGGAGTCTGGCAGCTTTCAGAGCTGGAAACCCAGACCTACTCCCAGTGAGGGGAGAGGCAGCTTTGGCATCACCCTTTCCCTGCCAGCCCTTAAGTCCTCACACTGGGGTAGGAGAAGAGGTGGGGAGCCAGTGGCAGAGGGTCATGAGTGAAGACGGAGTCATCGGAGGAGCAGGAGCTGGCGGTGTCCTCACAGGAGGGTGAGTACTGCTCAAAGGGCATGGAGAGGTCCAGGTACTGCAGGGAGGGACAATGCCATCACCACCAGTCTTGTCAGTGCCCATGCTGCCCACCCTCATGCCCACCAGCCCCCCCCCACCTCTCACCTCTTCTGAAACAGCCACCAGGATCTTGTCCAGCCCCTCTACAAGCTGTTTGAAGGTGGGGCGCTGCGAGGGCACGGCGTGCCAGCACTCCCGCATCAGCATGTACCTGGGAGGTGAGGGAGTGTTAACGAGGTTCCACTGTACCCCCTGCCTGTCTACATGGCCAGTACTCACAACTCATGGGTGCAGTTGGATGGCCGGTCCATGCGGTGCCCTTCTTTCAGCAGCTTGAAAAGCTCCTCCACAGGGATGCCAGGGTATGGGGAGCCCCCCAGAGTGAATATCTCCCACATCAGGATTCCAAAAGACCACCTATGATCACACACCAGAAAGAGGGGTCAGTCATGTTCTGGAGCCCTTTCCCAGCTTGCCCCTCTGCACCCTGCAGTGCTGTGGGAGCAGGGATGGGAGGGGGTGGCATCACCGCAGAGGAAGATGTGTCCCAGTGCTGCTGTCCCCATGGAGCATCCCCATTCTACTCATGGGAACCATCCAGTACATGTATAACCGCACAGTGCTGCCTCCTCCCACACAGACAGCATCCTCACCCAACACCCAACACCCCCTCCTCATTTCCCCCCAGAACTCACACATCGCTCTGATGGGTGTAGACACGGTCAAACAGGGCCTCGGGCGCCATCCACTTCACTGGCAGGCGACCCTATAAGAACAACCCCCTGCTCAGCTCAGCCCTGGCTGGGGGTCCTAGTACCCCTCTTCCATGACCCCCACTCACATTGCTGGTTTTCTTGTAGTAGTCTATGTCATGGACGTCTCTGGCCAAGCCGAAGTCAGCGATCTTCATCACACTCTCTGCTGTGACCAGCACATTGCGGGCAGCCAGGTCACGGTGGATGCACTGCCAGGGAGGAGTGTGAGATGGTGTCTCCAGGTCTGTATGTCTCACTCACACACATGGAGGGGCTGTCTCCCTCCCACACATCCCCCAGCACTTCTGCAGCAGTGGGGCCACAGGTGCAGTGAGGATACACACACACTTCCCAGGAGATGGGTCAGGCTTTGAGCTCTACATTTCTGGGGAGACACTGCTTTGAGCTTTGCTGGATGGGGCTATGAGGTTCTGGACAGCCTGTGGGAACAGGCTGGGCTCCCTCTCCCTGGGGACAGTGGATTCACCAGGGACACACCACTCCTGTGTCACCACCATGCCCTCCCCAGCTGTACCCAGCACAAGCAGCCCGTGTGGGTTGTGCCAGCCCTACCCTCTTGGACTCCAGGTACTCCATGCCACGGGCCACCTGGTAGACGCAGGAGACCAGGTCCTTGAAGGAGAGCTGCTCCTCAGGCATTGCCGAAATGTCGAAAGCGTAGTCGGGAGTTGGGGGGCGGCGGGCACGGAGGTACTCGCGCAGGTTGCCCTTCGCAGCAAACTCCACAATCACGTACAGGGGCCCTGGGAAAGGCAGCCACTTGCTCAGCTCCTGCCCTGCCCTGTCTCTGCCCAGTCAGCCACTATTCCCAGGAGCCCACATTCCCTGGTCCTGCTCCACGTCCTGTCCAAACCCTGCCAGGACAGCCCCCTCACCATCTTGTGTGCAAACTCCCAGGAGGTTGATAATATTCTTGTGTTTGTCCATGAGCTTCATCATCTCCATCTCAGATATGAGGTCAGCCAGGTCCTTGTCAGTGGCATTGTCTGGGGAAGGAGGGCTGTGTCACCATGCCAGCCAGGTGGCACTCCCTCCTGACATTGATGCCATCTCTGTTCCCATGACACTGGCACAGGAGCCATTACCTTTCAGCATTTTGACAGCGACGGTGACGGCTCTGTCCGGCCGGTCTCTGTCGATACCATAAGCCTCTGCCCGCACCACCTGGCCAAAGCAGCCTTCCCCCAGGGGCTTCCCCAGGACCAGCCTGGCAGGGACAGGCAGAACCATGAGGGACCACAGGGATTGCCCCACATCCCACCACCACACGGCCAAACCCCAAGGGGCAGAGGCAGTGTGTCTGCCCCTCTCTGTACGAGCTGAATCCCAGTGCCCCAGGCTACAGAGGGGTTGAGGCATCTGGTGGTGGCCAGAGACCTCCCCATCTGTCACCCACATGGTGCTCTTCCTGGGGCAGCTGGGAGAGCAGCTCCCAGTCCCTGCCCTGCATGGCACCATACTTGTCTCGGGGGAATTCCCACTTGGCATCAAGGGGCAGGTCCAGCTCCATGACACCAGCCAGCATCGGGGCACAGCTGGAGGAGAGACGGGTGACGCGCATCAGGGATGTGCTGGACTTCCCGGAAGTGCTGGAGTCCAGGGAGAACTGTGGAGACCAAGGGACCACAGTCTTTCAATCCCATGCTCCAGGGCCAGAGTCCCAACAGTGCTGTGTAGAGACACCCGCTCAGAGCAGTGGGGTGAGGGAGCCATAGGAGGCAAGGGGGAGGGGCAGCCTCAAGGCTGGCATCAGGGTAAGGTGTGATGGATATAAGTGACATTTGTAGAGCCAGTTAGCCACCAAGGTCCCCCTGTGCCCCTAAGGCTCCAGCTGAGCACCCACCTGCCGGATGAGCGGGAATTTGGAGAGCTTGTGGACTGCCATGGGCTCCAGGTGCTGCTTGCTTGACTGGGTCTGCATCCGGCACAGCACCACGATGATAACAGCCATGGCAACAGCCAGTGAGCCCGAGGTGTAGATGATGATGTCCGTGTACTTGGCCTCAGGGGCTTCAGCTTCCCGCACCAGCTCCTCCTCTGGAGGGAGTGAATGAGTTGGCCTGAGGCATGTCCTCTGTCTGCTGGGGGTCCCAGACTCCACCCCAGGATCCCATTCCCACCTGGCAGGACGGTGAGCCAGGCAGACTGGTAGGAGAGGCCAATGGAGTTCCCTGCCAGGCAGGTGTACTCGCCAGCATCCTCCAGGGAGACATTGCGCAGGTACAGCACCTCCACCTCGGAGCTGTTGATGTCTGCAGTCTGCCAGGGAGATGGATGGATGGTCAGTATCCTTCTTTCTCAGGGGACTCTGTACAGCCCTGTCACCACTTTAGGGTGGGTATGTGGGACCTGGGTGCTTCCATCCCTTTTTACCTTGAGCACTTGCACATAGGGGACCCCATCAGGACCATAATTGCTGCCATTCACCTCGATGTGCTTCAGCCACTGGATATGGGGCTGGGCATCACTGTAGACCTTGCAGAAGAACTCCACATCACTGCCCACCAGGGCTGTGGTGTTGGCAGGCAGCCCAGCCTGCAAGATGGGCCTGTGCGGGGACCTCTCTGTGCACAGGGAGCAGAGTGGTGTCACTGACACAGTGACCCAGAGTAGGAGCTCCTTGCTCCCTCCCTCTCCACCCACTGTGGAGCCACAGAGAACTCTTCCCCAGCTGTACAGCAGATCAGTGCAACATGAGCCTGGTCTCCATCCCATGTCCATAGGGTGTGAGGGACATGTGGACTGCACCAAAGAGAGGCTATGAACAGAGGCTCCTATACCCACTGTCCCTGATCCCGACCCCTCTGCCAGGCATGGGGGGAGCCTGGATCAGCGCTGTGCCAGGGAGCCCTCACCCAGCACATCCAGGAGGTAGCTGTAGCGGATGCTGCCAAACCTGTTTTCCACCAAGCAAGTGTAGTTGCCACGGTCAGAGGGCACCACACTCTCCATCACCAGGCTCCAGTGCTGGTGCCGGAGCTGCAGACAGGGGAGATAAGGCATTGAGGTGAGATGGGGAGATGGATGCCAAGAGGGGAGCTGCAGTGGGGGGAGCTGGTCCATACCCGGATGCCCCCGATGCGGTGCTCCCCCCGGAACTCACGCCCATTCTTGAACCAGCGGATACTGGGGCTGGGGCTGCCTGAGGCTGGGCAGCGGAACTTCACCGTGTTCCCTGCAGGGACTGCATACAATTTCTTGTCCATCCGGTGTGGGTGAGTCCAGTAAGGAGCTGGGGACACGTGGGACACAGAGTGGGAGGGAGCCAAAGGACAGCATGGGGGCTGCTCCCAGCCGGCTGTGCTGGGAGCAGGAGGCAGTAGTGCCCCGTGTCCCTGGTTCTGCCCCAGCTGCCCTCTCCTGCAGTGCCCTGGCATGGCACTGACCTCTGTGCACGTAGATGGGCTCCTCATTTCGGTCTCCATGGGGACTGTCCCCATCACTATCTTCATCGTCATCGCCTGAAGCCAGGGAGTCTGCAAAGGGAAACCGGTTGAGAGGGACATCCCTGCCTGCAGGGCCAGGTGGGCAATGGCTGTCTTGCTGCCCTGGAGACAGCTGGGCACTGCCAGGGTTCCTACCCACAACGGAGATAGTGAAATTGCGCAGAATCTCCCCAGTGCCCCATGCCCGGCACACGTAGAGCCCCGAGTCCTCATAGGCAACCTCCGAGATCTCCAGCAGACTCTGCCGGAGATGAATGCGACCTCCCGAGAGGAGAGGCCGAGACTCCTTGTACCAGACCACACTGGCACCACTCTGGTTGGCATCACAGTATAGCTTCAGTGCATTGCCTGGGTCCAGCAGGAGATGTTCCTCTTCTGACTCCAGCAACGGGCTCTCGAATAGCTCTGGAGAGATGCAGTGAGTACCCACCCCGGTGCTCACCCCTCCCTGACAGCAGAACCCCACCACATGCCCACCCCAGTGTGGAGAACATGTGGTGTGACACAGCCCGGTGCCAAGCTCTGCCCCCCAGAGGCAAGTGAGGGCTGGACTCTGCCCTGGGGCACAGGGACATGGTTTCCCCAGTGCCATGTCCCTGTCCAAGGCCACACATGGCACCATCCTTCCTCCACCCCCAGCAGTGCAGTGTGCTCCAGCCCATTCTGTCTCACTGAACACAGCACCAAACCCACCCGATCATCTATTGTTGGGCCCCCACGTGCCCCAAGGACGGCCGGACCCCCTACAGCCTGGCCGTCTCCAGAGATGCCCAGGCTGGCAGCAGAACCCTGCTTGCCGATGGCCAGCAGCAGCATGTGCGTGTGGAGGGCAGAAACAACCCGACCGCCAGCCTAGCAATACCACTGCAGCGCGACTGCCTGCGTGTGGCGGCATGGGGGTCACAGTACGTCCCCAGCCCTCCGCGTGGCCAGCATGCGTGGGATGTGGGGTAGCTGGGCTTCTGGTGCCCTGGGACACGTCTTTCTCCCATAGCCACCGCCGCGAGCCACGGGCTGTGCACACCTCGCCAGGAGCCACACAGAACAGCCACAGTCCATGGCGGTCATGCTACCCGGCTCTGCCACGCGTACCACGAGTGAGACGAACGCCCGCAGCACAGGGACAGCCTGTCTGGAGCCAACCTGCTCCTCCCAGTCTCCACACCTCCTCTGTCGGTCATGGAGACGATGGTCCCCGTGCCATGTCCCCGGCTCTCGCCAGTCCAGCCCCGCAAGCAGAGAGGTGGGACTGCGTGCTCAGGGTGAGCACTCGCACCCGCAGCCCGGGGCTCGCCGCCCAGCTGGGATGGGGGAAAGTATTGAGAAAGCAGGACCCCGCCGCCCCCCGGCCCCGCTCCGCCCTGCCGCAGCCGTACCTGGCTCCATCGCCCTGCCCCGGGCAGCCGCCGCCAGCAGCAGCCCTGCCACGACCTGCAAGAGGGGCCGCATCTTCCAGGTCCCCCCGGCGTGGGGGGTCCCACCCTGCGGGACAGGCAGCGCAGGGTGAGCGGATCCGGGCGGGCAGCTCCCTCCCCTCCCGGGACACCGGGGAGCAGCGGCGCGGGATCCCCAGAGCACGGCGAGAGTGGGTGGGCATAGAGGGGAGGCAGAGCACGAGTGTCCCTGGGCAGGATGAAGTCCTTTCCAGTCCCTCTCCGCCTTGGGAGCGGGCACGGAGAGCGGGGAACACCCCGCTTGGGTGCCGGGAACTGGATCCCTCCAGCCAGCGGCAGCCTCGTCAGGGCGCGGGGGAGGTTAACCGTGGGAGGGGGGCCGTGGGGATCCCAGGGAGGGAGGAGAGTGTCCCGGATGGGGGTTCCCGAATAGTCTCGGGAGCTCGGGCCGCATTGTTACCGGTGGTGAGGGCTCCCTCGACGGAGCCGGCCGCGCTGCGCGGGGAGGGCAAAGTCCGGGGCAGCGGGCTCAGCGCCGCCGCGCCCCGCACCGCGGCCCCATGGCAGCAGGGCCGGAGACGGCTCTGGCTCCGGCTGCAGGCAGGGCTGGGGCTCTCTCTGGGCTGGCTCCGGCCCCGCTCTGCCGCCGGCGCGGGGGCGCGGGCACTTTGTAGGGGCGCGCTCGGGTTACAGCGGCCCCGCCCGGAGCGCTGGGGAGGCGGGAGGGGGAACGGGGACCGGCCCCGCTCCGCTGGCTCCTCTGCAAACCGACCCGCCGCCGGGCTGGGCGGGTGACGGGGGTGGCACCGACCCCCGGGCCTCCCTGGCCCCGCTGCCGCACCGTCCTCGCGCGGGTGGGAATGCGTGGGACTGCACAACACCCGTGGCTGCTCCCCTGTGCCACCTCCCAGGCAGACCCCACGCGTGGAGACCAGCAGATGGGTCAGGTGGGGCAAGGCCACTCCCATTTTGCCCCGTGGCACCCCAGTTGCTGGGGGCGGGAGCACCCCGGGCCCGAGATGCCGAGGGCGTCCCCGTCACCAGCACCCGCCGGAGAGTGCCCCGGCCAGGGCGCTGCGCGTTGCTGGGTGCCCGGCAGCCTGCGCGCTAATTGCGCTGTAATTAGTTGTAGCGTTATCGTTGCCGGTGCCATAAAGCGCCTGTGACTCTCATTAGGAGCCCATAACGGAGCGTCATAAAACACCGCCTGCGAGCCACCATTGGAGTGGCCTAATCCGACCCATAAACACTTCACCCTCGCCCTCCCCACGCTGCTGCCTGTGCCGGGGCAGGCAGACCACACCATGCCCCGGCCATGCTGCCCACCCACCCACGCAGGACCCCTGGGCACTGGGGGAAGCCTGGCCTCACATCCGCTGAGCTGGCGTAGTCCCCAGGCACGCCTTCCACTGAGCATCCTGCTGCCAGCAAGGGCGGATGGAGGGTGTCTCCAGCACACAGCCAGGGTCCGGTCCCAGCACTGCTCTCCATCGCTGCATTGCCATCGGCTTCACCATCTTTCTCCTTTCCAGCAAGACCTTTTGGGGTTGTGCTGAGCCCCACACGTAGCCTTGCCCATGCTTGATGTGGATCCTGAGAGTGGGGTGCCCTGCCACTGTCACCCATCACCCTGTAGGGCCACGCTGCCAGAGTCAAGAGCACAGCCATGTCCGTGCTGCTCCGACATGCCAAACCAGCAACTTTCAGCATGACACGGTTTCACTGAGAAGTCTGGTTGGTGCTACAATCTCCCATCGCAGCATCCACCCATGCTGGTCCCCACCTGGGGTGCTGGTCCCTTCCCCGGGGTGCAGGGGTGCACAGAGCAGTCCCAGGGACCAGCAGCCCCCAGCAGCTGTTCATTCCTGCCAACGCATGAAACAGACGAGAACATCAATTTCACGGAGCAGCGGCCGCCCCTGCAGAGTTCACAGTGTGCCGGAAGCGCAGAAAAATGTTGGGTTCAGCTCAATTCGAACCAAAACCAAATTAAAACCAGAGAGAAGGGGTTGTTCCCAGTGCTAGGAACACCAGGGGAGAGCTGGGACTCTGGGGAGCCTGTGTGAGCCATGACCTGAGATGGGCATGGAGTGATCCCCTGTATGCCACGGTTCCGTGATGCTGGGTGGAAGCAAGGCAAGGAGACCAGTGCTTGGCACCTCCATCCCATGTCAGGCCAACCATCTCTGCCAGGCCAGGGTGATGCTGGGCACAGGCCTGGGCTCAGTGGGACTGTGTTGTGGGCAGCTGGGCACCCATTGCCTCCCTACTGTGGGGCAGTGCTGGGCCAGGGTAGGCTGTCTGGCTTGATTTATAACAGCAACTGACAGCAAGCAAAAAGCCCTTCACAGCAGCACAGCACACCCGCTGCAGGCAGCACCGGCACGGCCTCTGCCATGCCAGCACCCAACAAGGGGAGATTGTGCCAGTATGGCACCCTGTGTTGCAAGTGCACCCCTGCCCCAGCACCCTCCTCTGCTGCTCCTGTCTCCCCCAGCACATGGGCTGCTCCCATCACTGTGGCACCACAAAGGACGTGTGACTCCAGGCTGCTGATCGACAGAGCGGGGTGGGAGCTCAGATGCAGTGGGCTGCCCAGGGAGTGTGTCCCCATAGTCCTGCAGATGGGGCAGCAGGACCCACTCTGCCCCATGCCCAACTGGGAGAGGTGACCCTCTGGCCAGACCCTCAGGCTCGCTTACATGTGCAGGTCCTTGAGGCAGTGAGGGGCCAGGCGTCGGCATGCTAGAGCTTCATCCTCCAGCCCCTACCCCTTCCCCCAGGCAGTAAATCATCCCTACTCCTCTCATGAAAGGCCCATGTATGTACTGCCGGTGCAGCGAGCCTGCCTGGTGCCAACAATATTGCTCTTGGAAGGCAGCCGGAGCTGCGGGAACACAGCCGCCCCTTGTGCCTGGCCCCAGGGCTTGCCGCCACTCCCACTGCGGTGGCACCTGTGGCCAGCATGAGCGCGTGCGGCGGGGTGGCTCCTGGGGGGCCGGAGCCCGGGGGGGGGCTCTTTCCTCCTGGAAGTTTCTCTTGGCCTCCCCTGAACAGCTGTTGTTTGGGGGGCAGGAGCCCCAGCTCTCTGTACCCCCATACGTGTACAGGGTCCAAGAGCTGAGACTGAGCAAGCTAATGCCACATGCTGGGGTGATGGGAACCTCCAGGCACTGAGTGGGGCGGCGCTGGAGCACAGGGGTGAGCCCCCCCCCAGCATCAGGGCTTCAAGCTCCATCCAGCCCCACCGGCCACAACATGGTAGCTTTCAGCCCCAGCCACAACCTACTGCCCTCACATCAGTAGGGACCTGCCAAGGCAGGCAGGGGCCCAAGCAGAGGAGCAGCTGCCCCAGGCTGGGTAGGGTGCTCTGCAGAGGCTGGATCCTGTGTTGTAGGTGAGCAGCCAGACCTGGGGCAGTGCTTCCCACCAGGCCCTGGTCTTGCTTGCCCATCCTTATCTTGGGCTTGAAGGGACTGATGAAGCAACCCAGCTCAGTTAAGGTTTAACCAGGCCGAACTTGGCAAACATGAACCTGCTGCTCCCTCTGGGGAGCCAAGAATGTGGGGCCCAGCACAGGGGCTATAAGACAGACACACTGGGGTCCTGGGCTTTGGCCACAGCATGGCACAGGAGCACCCACAGACTGGGGCAGCAAGGGCTGAGCGGGGAAAATGTGGAGTGGGGGTGGCCTGGCAGCAGAGCAGGCAGTGCCAAGCATTGTGCCTGCGGCAACCCTGTTGCCCTTTCTCATCCCAGCTGTGTAGGGGAGCACTGGGGCCAGGGTGCATGTGGTGGCACAGGGAACAGGGTGCATGGGGCCAGGACAGGTGCTGCTCCCCTTGGGGACACGGCACACGCCATGTGCTGGGCTGGTAATCACAATGCCCATCCATGCGCCAAGCAAGCAGAGCTTTGTCTGCCAACCCTGTCCCCTGCACAGCATCAGGGGCTCACCCTGGGAGAGCTGCAGCCATGGCAAGGGACTGTGAGGCAGAAACTGGGCCACCTCGATGCTCCCAGTGCCTAATGGCAAGCAGGCACCCAGCCCTGACTCCACATCTGCACCTGATTTACTTGCTGGAGCCAGCGAGGCCACGAGGGATGGCAATGGTTGGGGCTGTGCTCCCCCAGCTGTGGGGAACACTGGGGCCCAGCTCGGCGCTGCTGAAGAGCGGCTGGCCCCACGGAGCTGGCTATGGTGTGGGCAGGGGACTGTGGTGCTTCTGTGGGGGATGTGGCTGGTGGGTGGCTCTGTGCCCTGCCCCATGCCTGCCAGCCCAGGGAAGCACTGGGGCTCTGTGCCCTGCCTCACGCCTGCCAGCCCAGGGAAGCACCGGGGCTTGGCCCGGAGAGGCCTCCAGAGCCCTGGCCCACAGCAGAGAGGAGCAGAGCTGGGCCGGCAGCACACTGGCTTTAGGGCACACCTGGGGACAGGGTCAACTCTCTGTCCTCAGCCTTCCTGGGCATGTGGGTGTCTCTGGCCCCACAGCCCAACTCCAGCTCCCCTCTTGTCACACCCACAGGTGCTGGTGTCCCTCAGAGCAGCCCAGCAGCACAATGGGCAGCGCTCCAGAGTGGGGACAGGGAGGAGGTGGCCACTACCAGCCTGTTGCCAAACCCTCCTTTACACCAGATACACACTTCCTCTCACACCGCACCCACCTTCACAGGAAGCAATTACACAATGAAAACTACTCTAAAGGGAGTGAAGTATTTGCTGTCTAGCAAGTCTCTTCCAGCTGGATCCTTTTCCTGACAGATTCAGTCCCCGTTCTGCTCAATGAGTGCATACAGGAGGGTAGGGTTTTGCTTATCCAGAGGGATAATGAAACCGTTGTGGGCTGGCAAAGGATGTGCATTCTGGGGCCACCAACAACTCCAAGAACAGAGCTGCAACTTGCTCTAGAAGTCTTGGCTGAAGTAACTGAAGCCTCCTGGGCCAGTTGACTCTTCCCGGACATACTGCTGTGGTGGGAACGGTCCGACAACTGGCACTGCTCCTGGCATCCTGCACAGTGAAGGGAGCAAGAGGAAAAGAAAGGAAAAAAAAGGAGACCATGTCACAAATGTACTGAAATGTGCCAGCTGCAATCACTGCTCAGCAGGCATGGCTGTCAGAAGAGCAACAGCCCAATGAAGCCAAGGAAACAACTTGCCAGAAAACCTTCCAAGTGCATCCTTGCCCTCCGTGCCTGTGTGTAAACAGACACCTTTAGCATGGCAGAATTAGCTGCAGCACAGCTCAAAGACTGCTAAAGAGCTCCCATTACAAAGCAAGCATCCTGCCTCTGCAGGCTGCAGAGCTGGAACAGGACTGCACAGCTGAATCTAGAGCAACTTTCTGAAAGGCAGTTGTGTGGCTGCAACAGCTACGATAACATCTGTGTCCTTACAGGGAACATTTTTGTGTGTGTGTTGGGAACAATCTCAGTGTTATCTCTCTAGAATGGGATACTTCCTATT
Source organism: Pithys albifrons albifrons (assembly GCF_047495875.1). NCBI lineage: Eukaryota > Metazoa > Chordata > Aves > Passeriformes > Thamnophilidae > Pithys > Pithys albifrons. The sequence continues at coordinate 11,379,350 of NC_092472.1, forward strand.
CTTTGATCCACTTGTGCTGTTCAAGAGTTGAAACTTTCCTGGGATGAAGGATGGAGCACGTCTTTCAATCGAGTACTCCAGAGAGCTGAGGGACCACGGGACTGTTACTTCACAGACAGGGAACAAGAGACCTCCAGTTTTCTTGCTGGCACCTCTGAGAAATTTGGCTACGAGCCTGTCCTCACTTGAGGTAGGGTTTCCTAATACCTCTTCCTTCTAAGAAGCTCTCTAAGCAACCCAGGCTCATTACTGAGCCTCTTTTAGTGAAGGTTCTTAAATTAGAGATCTGAACTTTGACAGTGTTCAGAACAAGTGTTTTTGGTATTAATCATCTGGCAGTCTAATTTTTTTCGATTAATAATATATGCAGGGGATGCCATTATTTAACTTGCCAGCTGTGAGAGTGAGTTCAGGAACACAGTCCAGGTTTTTGGAGCATGCTGACTACATGCCAAATTTTAAGACAAGCAACCCCAAGGGAGATTAGAATGGCAAGCAGATCTCCACTGAGCCAGTTCTTAATTAAATTAAAATCTCAGTTGTTAAGAGAAACCATGTTTAATGGGTGTCAGGCTCACTGCAAAGGTCCGTGCTGAGCTGAATTATCAGGAACCAAAAGGAACTGGAGGCACCTCCACCTCGGCAGCACAGCCGGGCTGTCTGCAGAGGGAGCTGCTGGAGCAGCGTCGGGACACAGAAGGGGAGACTGCACAGACTGCCGTTCTGCTTGGAAGTCAACTGGAAATACGCGTTCAAAACTGCATTTTAGGTTATATTTAGGCCATTGATATGAACAGTGAGGCTGGAAACATACTTAGACAAGAACGTTACTTACTGATTCTTGTGTTTGAAGCCACTGATGTGAGCTTGGTACTGCTCTATGGAGTTCAGCACTATGTTACATGTGCTGCAGGGGTAGCCCTTCCCGGCTGAAACAGACAGCAATGTTAGCACACACAGCCACCCAAACCCCTTGCCTGAGCTAGAGACAAGCAAGATAATCAATCACCTCATGTGTTAAACAACCCTAAACAAGTCAACAGCCTGACCAGGCAAGGAGGTCACACAATCCCACTACCCCACTGTGCATCAACCAGTCACTGCAAGGGAATCACTAAGACAAAAAAGCTTTCCTGGTCAGAAGACAGGCTTGTTCATCAATAAAAACAAAGACATTCCCTACAAACAGCTCACAATATCAGACATAGTAAAAGACTGAGTGTTAGGACCTCAATCCTGACGCTATATTGCCTTTACAACTCCATTTTTCTCCCACATTCTCATTTCTCCTGATCTGGACATCTCAGAAAATGAGAGAGATACAGAATTTCTAAGCTCATAGAGTTTCAATAAAAAAAGCAGCCCGAGGAGATTACACCAAATGGCCAGCTCCACAATGCAGCATTCTGCTAAGCCTTGCTGAGGTACCAACTGAGGATATTAAGCTCTGTCCTCAAGCAGTTTGGTTACAGTCAGCGGATCAGTTAACCGCCAGGAAAAAAAAGTTTCCAACAATAGTTGTACTAGACAGGATCAATGGTTTTGTGTAACATGACAACTCCAGCTGGACTGAAAGTTCAGGAGGTCACAGATACCAAAGAGGCAAGCATGGCAGCACAGGAGTCTTTAACAGGGAAAAGTTCTGGCAGTCGTCCTCAAGACATTAAGCATTCCTGAATTTTGGCTCACTGGGGAAGGGCTCTGCCTGGGACTCTCATAAGGAAAACATTTCATTAGGGTGAAAGAGGAGATGGATCCCGGGGGTGCAGAGTTGCAAATCACTGAGTGGGAAGCACAACAAAAGATGCAACAGACACTTCACCTCCTGGCTGCTGCACCCCAGAGATTGCAGACTCCAGTGAGACACTGAGCTCTCAAAATGGATCTGGATCAGGGCAGGAAAGGCAAGAGGAGCCCAACACAGTCCTCATGTCTGCCTTCCTGCACCATCAAGGTCAAGATCTTTCTATTGCAAATCCAGCCAACAGGTGTGTGCATGAAGTTGTCTAAAATGCAGTTTTGCACCTCAAATTCGTGGTTCCCAGAGGACTTTAAGAAGACAAACACCTCAGTGTTGCACTGCAAAGAACGTATCTTTGCCTGCTGCCAGTCAGGTCCCAGCAGAGAGTTTAGGAACTGATGTGGCTTTGGCACACAGAGACAGGCAAAGAGATAAACAATCCTGACTGCAGCCCATCCCATCCCAGCAGCCCTCAATTACAGCCCAGGCTCCAAAACCTCTCCCAAACAGCTGGTCCTGGAGATGGGTCTGTACTCTGGTTCTGCTGGCACTTCCTGGGACACATCAATCACATGGGCAAGGGCACTGCCCACCTACCCAGCCCACCCAGGACGGGGCTCCTGCCACTGGCAGCACCTGAGTCACACTCAAGCAGAACCATTCATCAGACCCCACTAATTAGGTGCAGAGCAGATGGGTAACGCGAGATACCGAGCACCTTTTCCATCTCCCACACGGCCACGCAATGTGGGAGAGAACATTACTTGGCTAATTGAGCCTCATTTGTCATAAGTGCTACCAGTATCTAAAGGTGGCCTGCAAAGAACTAGAATAATTAATCTTCTGCTTGTGTGGGTTTTTACGACAGAGAAAGAAGCCCTTGATGAAGATTTTAAGATGATTTGTCTGCTTATTATTTACCTCAAGCATTCAGCAGGTACTAAGACTTCCTGGTCCAACAGAAGGCTGCTGGGAGGAACAAGGGAGTTTCCTAATGCTTTGCCTGGACTCTGAGGGCTTTCATCATGTACAAGTGCTCATAAGCAGCAGATCATAAACCAAAAGAGTTTTAACTGTCCGCCTAAAGTTCCTCCTTAATAGCTCTGTTGTTTTTTTTCCACATTCCTGCTTGCTCCAGAGAGAGTTGCATTAGTTCATCAGATGGAAGTGCCCACACAGAGGCAGAAAAGCATTCAGGGAGAGATCTCTCCGGCTTTCATGTGCTTTGAAGCAGCAGGTGCAGTTAAACCTCCTCCTTCCATCTCTGGCTAGTCCCCCCAAAGACGATTTTTAAGCATCAAATGCCACTTTTATCTTTCCATTTTGGATGCAATCACCTAACTAGAAACAGTACTGGCCAAAATCCCTGGATTATCCGCACAGAGAATAAAAGGACACGTCCCCAATTAAACAACATCACAAAACACAACCCAAAGCTTGTCATGAGTAGCTACAGTCTAAAACATCTGCTGCTGGGGGGTTACAGCCATATCGATCTTATGGTGTATAATCAAGTTCCTCATCACAAGCGTTTCTCCCCTGCTCCCTTCACACAGACGCTCTTGTCCAAAGGCCTGTCAGACACATTCTGTTGCTCTCCCACCTTGCTCTCCAGCTCAGCCTCCCTGCTGAGAACTCACCCATGAGGGACCACGCAGGTGCGTCAGGGGTTCGGCCATAGTGCGCCATCAGCTTGTGTTTGGTCTCTTGTTTTCTGTGCTTCTTGCCTACATAGTGCTGTTTTGCCATAAGGGGGTTGTTGAAAGTGGCATGGCAGAGGCTACAGAACTTGTCCGGGTCAGTAATGTCCTTGTTCTCTTCGTTAGAAGACGTGGTAGAAGTGGGGAGAGCAGCAGGGTGTTTCTGTGGAGGCACCGCTTCTGTCAGGTGAATCCAAACTCTTGGTCAGTCACAGAACTCAGAGGCAAAATCCAGTCACTTTTTTCTCCCAAACTCACATTGAACCCACTACACCTAAACCCCAAACCCAGACAATATAAGACACCTTGATAAATTCATGATGCTCCTACCTCTTCCCATAGTGCTGCAGAATTTAAAAATGTGTTAAGTCAGAGCAGGCCAGGAAAACTTTCAGGGTTTAAAAAATCCAACAGATTTTCATATTTCTCCTTAACATAAGCATGACAGTATTCAAGAAACACTGGGTATGAATGAGCTTTCACCTGCTGTTATCATCCCAGCCAGAACATGGGCACAAGCCCCTGCACAGCAAAGGCAGGGGGTTTCTGGAAGGACCATACAGCTGCAGGACTTCATTCTGAACTGAATTTATGAGGAGTCTTGACTGAGAAACAGCATGAATGGGACTAGGTCTGACACAGTAAATCCACACAGGGAACCAGCTCTCCCAAGTGATAGAGAAACCTGCAGCCTCTAACTGTGCAGTGCCAAAGACCAGAGTGAAAAACCTTCTAGGGATCAGAGAGCACCTCTCATGTCAAAACCAAAGGTACACACCAGACTGCTCAATGTACATCCACCCCTTCCTGCAGGCTCCTCTCTTACCCCAAAGCAAGGGCTCCTAAGAACGAAAACATCTCCTGGGCCACCCTGACTCCAGAGGTGGCTTTGCTTTGCATACCCAGCAAAGCCATGACAGATAGACAGTTTCTGCCTGGAAGATTCCAGCTTGGAGTCAGCACAAACTGTCCCCCTCGGGTGCCATTCAGTGTCTTCCCTCCATCCTGACCAGCTCCAATCCTTCAGGTTCGTGGCTGCCCTGCCCTGCCCTGGACAGAGGGTCTCCCTCCCCACTCACTGGGCCTTTCCGGCTGCTGGCAAAGGGATGGGACACACAGCCAGCTGCACCCAGGACAAGCACATACTGATGCTCCCCAGCTCTGCTCTCCCAGTCCCCAGCTATGTGCAGCTCACAAGTCCCTGAACCTCAGAGGCCACATCATCATAGCTGAGCAGCTCTGAGAAACTTGCCATATCAGAGTTTCACCAGTTGTTTCAGTTCCTGCAAGCTTTTAGTGACCATCGTATCCTGTGATAGGCGTTTCTACAGTTTAACATCACACTCCTGGTCCCTGCACACAGAGGTGGGTACAACTCTGCTGCCAGCTGCCTTTCTCCCAAAGTAAAACAAAACCCCACGTAACCTTTTTTCCCACTGAGCAGGCTGTCACAGCCAGGTCTGTGGAGGTGCACTGCTGGCTCACTCTATTTCATAGCAAACAGCACACACACCCTCACAAGACCTCACACTTAGGGTGCAACAAACCTCTCAACAGGCCCTTGGGACAATGCAAAGGCACTGCAGACACTCATACCTTCCACTTTGGGGGCCTGCTGCTTCATGTTCTTGGCATGAGTCTTGCCCAAGTAGTGAGATGTTGCCACGGCTGGAGAGGAGAAGGTCATGTTGCAGATGGGACAACACTTGTTCCTGTCCTCCCCATTGCTGCCTTCCTGCTTGCTGTCCTGTGCACAGAGAACCACAGAGTGGCTGAGGCCAGGAGGCACCTCTGCAGGTCACCCCATTCAGCCTCCTGGTTATGAGGAGAAACATTATGGTTTGGGGGTCTAAGAAAAGCTAACCAGAGACATTTGGGTGCTAAATAGTGTGACTGAGTAAGACTTTAATGATGCAGCATCATCTTCTCTTCTCACTGGAGAATGTTCTTGCACCAGATTACTGTTTTTAACCTGCTGGTGAACACTCCAGGCAGTGGTGGGACAGCCCTGGCCTGTTTGGGGGTAAGGACATGGTTAAGTGTGTGGCTGCCAAAACTGGACCAGGCAGCCTCATCCCCTGCAAGGTGTGAACTGAGCAGCACAAACATCACAATCAGCTGAGTTATCTGCAACCTGACTCCAGCAGAGCAGGAGCAGCAGGCAGCTCTCAGCCTGACATCATACTCCTGACAAGCTGTTGCTCCTATTTTTCTCTGCCATTTCAAGCATAACTATCAACAAAAAAAGGCAATGCACATTTGTTTAAATGGGGAAGAAATACTCAGAGAGGCTGTTGGGGTGGGGAGGGCAGCAAGAGCTGGGACAAGGCCTTGTGGAACACCTGCCATTGAGCTCCTTAGTTCTCACAACGCTCTTTCCAAGAGTCTTTTCCTCATTCATTTACAAGGCTCTAAAACAGCCTTTAGCCCAGCAGGTCCTGCTGTGCCCTGAAGGGTCCTGCACTCGCAGAATCACACGATGGGGCAGGTTGGAAAGGACCACAGTGGTCATCTGATACCACCTCACCACATGGCACAGGAATGCATCCAGACTGTTCTGGGATATCTCTAGTGAGGCAAACTCCACACCCTCTCTGGGCAACCTGTTCCAGTGCCCAGTCACTGCGCAGGAAAGAAGTTCTTCTGCATATTTGGTGGAACTTCCTGTGCATCAGTTTTTGCCTGTTGCTCCTGTCTCATTGCTGGGCACCCCGGAGCAGATCCTGGTCCATCTTCTGACCCTGTCTGGTCCTGTCCTCCTTTCAGATACTTCACAAAATCACAGAATCATTACGGTTGGAAAAATCCTCTAAGATCATCAAGTCCAACCTGTAACTGATCATCACCTTGTCACCCAGACCAGAGCACTGAGTGCCATGTCCAGTCATTCCTTGAACACCTCCAGGGATGGGGACTCCACCACCTCCCCAAGCAGCCCATTTCACTGAAAAAACTCCTCCTGATGTTCAACCTCAACTTCCCCTGGCACAGCTTGAGGCCATTTCCTCCTGCTCTGTCACTGGTTCCCTGAGAGCAGAGCCTGACCCTCACCTGCCAGAGACTTGTAGAGAGCAGTAACATCTAAACCGCCTGTTTTCCTCCAGGCTGAGCACCCTCAGCTGCTCCTCATAACTTATCCTCCAGACCTTATAGACACTGACTACAGACACTACTTACAGACATTGATCAAATTCCCTCTCACCTGCTTTGCCTCCAGCTTCATCTTCTTCCCGTGGGCACCCTCCTCCCCACCGTGGATGGCCAGGTACCGCCTCACCTTGTTGGCGTGTTTCTTGCTCTGGGGAAAGCAGAGAAAGCCCCGCTGTGAGCCCCGCCGTGCCCGGGGGCGGAGCGGGGTGGACGCTCCCCGTTCGTTACCTGGTAGTGTGCCAACCGCTGCGACTCGGAGATCAGGAGGGCGCTGCACACCTTGCACTGCGCCTCGGTGAAGATATGTCCGTTCTCCCGGATCAGCCGCTCCACTGCGGAGGGGGGGGGGGGGGGGGGGGCAGAGAACGGGGGCGTCAGCGGCCCGGTTGGATCCCGCGAGGTGCGGGGTCCCACCGGGCTACAGGACCCCTCGTGTGGCCCAACCACCCGCCCGCTCCCCGTCCCGCCGCCTCACCCGCCTCTTTGCCCACCAGCGGCCCCGCAGCGTCCCCGTTGCTACCGGCCCCGTCCGCCATGGCCACCGCCGCCGCCTCGCGCTGTTCTCGCGAGACCCCGCCCGCGCGCCCCCTCCGCGCCTAGCAACGGCGAGGTGGCCTCCTGCGAGAGCGCCGCGCCCGCCAGGGGAGGCGGCGGCGGCCATGTTGGTTGTGGGCACGGGTGTCGTGCGCAGTCCCGCGGCGGCTGGTCTTTGTGGCTGTTTAAGCGGCGCAGCGCATCCTTCTCCGGAGAAAGAGGCGCCCGGGCTGAGAAAACGGCGAGGCCGCCTGTTCCTCGGGACGAGGCGTCCGGGCCCGCCCGCCACGGACATGGCGCGGTCCGCTTCAGCGCCCCAACGACCACGTGAAGTGCAGCGAAGCCGCCGCCGCCATCTTGGATAAGGGCAATGAGGCCTCCGCCGCCAACTTGAGCGCGGGTGCGGGACCCGCCGACCGGGGCCGGTGCGAGGAGACCTGGCGGGGCGGCCGCGGGCAGCGGGGCGGCCGCGGCCCGGTGAGTACCTTGTGCCCTGCGGGGCCTGTTGCCGCCCCGCGGCTCACCCGGGGTCCGCCCGCCGCGGGGCTCCCGGGGCTGCCAGGGACCCCCTTCCCCCGGTCGGGGCCGTTCCCCGGCCCGTGCCCCCGGGGCTGACCCCGGCGTCCCCCCGGCGTCACAACCGGGCCCCGCCCGCTGTCCCCTGGAGAAGGAACACCTCCCGTCCCCCCCAAGGGCAGCTCCCCCGTTCCTTGCCTGGAGCTGCTGTGCCTGAGGATACCCTGAACTCCTCCTGGGCTGTCCCCTGGGGAGAAGACCCCAAAACAAGAGCTTTGCTCTGGCCCCATGCCCTAAGGTCCGGGCTCTCCTGCCCCTTCCGCTCCCCGTGCCAGCCCTGGCTCCCTCCCCCTCTCCCGGAGCAGCCCCTGCACACTCCCCTCCCCTTGGTTTGCTCACTCCCATCCCGCCTGGGACGCCCCATCCTCCTCCCCAGCTCGCTGAGTACCCCTGACCCCATCCCTGTTGGTGTCCCCGCAAACACCGCGGGCTGGGAAGGGGCGGAAGGACCCAGTGTGGGTTCTGAGGAGGGGGTAAGTTTCCCCTCACATCGTGGGGGAAAATGTTTTCCTCCGCTGTCCTTGGAAAAGGGAGATGCTGCACGTGGCACTGGAGGGCATTGGAGCAGGGAGCATCTCCGGACAGCTCGGGTTCACTCGGCCACGCGTGGCCTCTGCAGTGCCCGTGTCTCCTGTGTGAAGAGCCAGCTCTGTAGACGGATCAATCCTGTAAACAATTTCTCTCTCCCCGGGGCGCTGCCAGCCCTCGTGTCCTGCTCACGGAGCATCAGCTGGGCCCCGTGTGCCGGGTCGAGCGAAGGGTCCAGGGATGATATTTCCATGGAGGCGGGTGGTGCTGACCCGCCTGAGCACGGGGAGTGTCGTGGCTCCGCTCCCCGAGGCGGGGGGAGTTGTTTACAAAGCGACAGCCTGTGTCTCCAACGGCTCGGGAACTCATCCGGGGATGAGAGTCATTCATTTTTTTTGGCTCCGTTTTTCGAGCATTTTTCAAGCTGTCACAGCTTGGCAGGTCTGTAGCTGCGGTGTCAAGATTTAGAATTATTCTGTCGGTAATTGCTTTCTGATTCATCAAAATGATAGATGAGAGGGAAAATGACAAATAATCACAAGTTGGGGATCTTCAAGGATATCCCTAAAAATGTGACTGAAGAAGCGTGGCATGTGCGAGTTCCTTGTCAGGAGGTCACCTTTGCTGTCAGAGCATTTACGAAGAAATTCGCTTAAATTCAGAGTTGGAGAAAAATCTGAATAACTGCAAAATGAGTCTGTAAACCACCCTGCAAAGGTAGTTTTAGATAATTCAGTCTTTGGACTTTTTTTTGCCAAGCCTGAAAGCAGGTATCATCCCCTCAGGGACTGAGAACTGTCCTTTCCAAGGGTGCTAAAAGCAATATATGCTCAACTTCCCTGACTGAATAGGAGGGCTGTGCTCTAATGCATTGTTTTCTTCCTTCAGTTAGACCAACTTGTCTAATAAAAGCTATTACTGCTCTCCTACTCACAGCCTCAGACTAGCACAGCTACAACTGATCTCTTACTTGTCTTGTTCCCTTAGTTACATTTTCAGAGACTGTCTTTGCCACAAGTCCCTTCATTTTCAGAAGCGTTGTGGGAGTTGTGTGGTTACATCTCTTACATCTCCTCTTTTCTCTCCTTTAAATGTTGAAGGTAGGTGACTCATCATAACTCCAGTTGATATTTCTCAGTGATCTCTTATTTAGCACAGAGCACTGAGCAGAAGATGTATCGCAGAGTCAGGGGAGAGATGGTGATACCAGCGTGGATTTTAAAAACATAAAAGGCAGCAGGGCAGCAAATTCTTGCTGTTGCTTTTGTTGTAGGGGTAAGGAGGTCCATAGGCTGCCCCTCCAAAACAAGAGTGACTCTGTGTGGGCCTCTCTGTGTTCCTCATGGTGCATGTGAGTGGCTTTCCAAGGATAAGGGAACATACCCCACCACCATGGATGCAGCAGCTGGGTGTGAGTCTTGGCTCATCTCCCTGGGCAGGGAGGGCAAAGAGGCCATTTGGAGCAAAAGATAAAAAAATGGAGACCATACAATGAAGATATTCCAACAGGGCCCGAGTTCAGCTCAGCTGGAGCTGAACAGTTTCGTTTTGCAAGAGCCAGAGCTTTTCAAAAACCTTGTTTTTATTTTCCCTTTCTTTAATGGCTTCAAACTGACAAAGAGCAGGGTTCGATTGGATATTAAGAAACAATTCTTCCCTGTGAGTGTGGTGAGGCCCTGGCACAGGTTGCTCAGAGAAGCTGTGGATGCCTCATCCATGGAAGTGTTCAAGGTTGGGCTGGATGGAGCTCTGGTCTAGTGGAAGGTGTCCCTGCCCATGGCAGGGGGTTGGAACTGGATGATCTTTAAGGCCCCTTTCAACCCAAACCATTCTATGATTCCTAAAGAGACAAACACTGGGGGACTGCAGTCACTTTGCCATTTGTACAATATTCTGCCTTCAGAGGGCTCAGCAAACCTTCGGTGCAAATCATGACTCACCGGGATAATCTCCTTTTGTCTCTGGGCGTGTGTGTGCATGTATTTGCAGAGGGAGGGAGGTGAGTGCAGCCCGTGAAGGCTGCGGATCGTAGGGAGGGAGCCTGGTTATTCCTCACCTTGCTGCTCGGACTGTAGATGGAGCACTGCACTGCAGTTCTCAGCGCTGATGGGGATTTTGGACTCCCTGCTTCTTACTGTTCGTATTGCAGTGACTGTTTGCAATTTTGTGGTGTTACAGAGAAGGGTTTGGCTCTGTCCTGGGTGGTGTATGGTCTCTGTTGCATCTTCTCTTCCTCTTATTTTAGATCTAAGCAGCACATTTGAGCTATTTCAGTGATCTTGAAGGAAGGCAGAGCGATGCTGTGGAAGGACACTGGTCTGGGAACCAGCCAACTTGAGTTGCATTTCCAGCTCTGCCGTTCCCTCGTGTGGAACGAGGGGCTTGTTGTTTAACCATTCTCTGCACATGTTTAATTCTAACTTCAACAGAGCTGGTTGTGCTTAGCCTGCTTTTTGGAGGCTCTTTTACATCACAGTTCAGGAGACATCAAATGTTGTCAAGTTATCTGACAAGCAGCAAACACAGGGAGGAAAGGGTGGTTTAACTCTGTGTGCCCTCCCGCTGCTTTCTCTTCTCAGTCCTCTGAGCCCTTCTGGATCCAAGCAGCCAACACTTGCTGTGCATCCCTCTCCAGCAGTCTATGGGCTGGCAAGGGAAGGGTTGCTGAAGTACCAGCTTGCACTGTGTGGGCACCTGCCCTCGATTGCGCCGTGCACAGAGCCCTCAGATTTGCACTAATAACGCTCAGCAGGTTCCTTGCTGCTTGTTAAGTGCCTTCGTTAATGCGGATGGTTTGGGCATGTCTGCCCAGAGTTCTTCCGGAGGCTGCTGCTCATTGAGAACCCCAGGCTGCCAGATAAACCTGTTGTCTTGTTTCCAGCCTGCCTCCTGCCAGGGCCTGTATTTTCCTTGTCTGTAGTGCTGGAGCAGCCAAGCACCGAGTGGTGCTGAGGGCAGGACAGCATCCGTGGAGGAACAATGCCTTCCCCCCTGGTTTTGTTGAATACAGAAGCTGACAGAGGGCTGTGCTGTGGTGGCTTCTTGGTCTGGCATGCAATTGTCAGCTTGATCTGCTGCCACAGCCTGCTTTGTTCTGGGGAAGGTGTGGGGCTGAGATGGGGAAGTTATGTTGGAGTGTGGGAGACCCACTGTGAAGTGATACTGTGGAGGAATTTGCTGATGGGCTTTGGAGCAAGGCATTCAGAGTGGCTTCAGTCTGTGTTGCTGCTCCCCTGAAACCCCTTTTTAGCAATCAGCTGTAATAAAGTGCTCTTAACTAGATGAGTGGTGACTGGTACATGTGGCTCCCAGTAACGCTAAATCCACCACGCTTTGTAATAAGGTTCCAATGCCTGGGGTCTTTTGCCTAAAAATAGCAAAAAAAAAAGAAGCGATGACTGTTAGGGGAATCTAAATCAGAAGGAAACAAATGGCTTTTAATCTTTCTCTCTGTTTCAGAGTGAAGGATGCCAAGGAGGAAGAAGCCCACGGAGGGCCTGCTGTCTCGAGGTCAGGATGGGGAGAAAGAGGAGGAAGAGAAGAGGAACGCAGCCAATGCCAAGAAGAAGCGCAGTTTTGTGGATGCATTTATTGTTATATCCGACAGCGATGGAGAGGTCAGTGATGGGTTTGGGGTGCCCAGAGCTTGTGCTGGGCCCTGCTGCTGCAGGACAGTGCCTGAGCAGCCCTCGCTGTTGTGCCGGGGTCAGGCTTTGCACAAAGGGTCTTGTGCCATTCCTTTTCCCACATATGAGATGAATCAAAGCCTATTTGACTAGGAAATGAATGGTGTGCTTCGTGAGGGTGAGTTATGAGTCTGGGATTTGATAACCAAATCCTCTCAGAACTGAATCTGAAACGTAATTTAAAAGTAACCTTTCCTCAATCCCTTTACAAATCTTTTTTTCATAATTTTTATTTGATTGATTTCCGGCTAAACCTTAGAAACATGATTTTGTATTATGTGCAAATAGATAAGAAAATGATTCAGAACACAGGCTTGTGAGTAGCTCAGAGACAGCCAGTGTGTAGTAAACTGATCCTGAATTACAGGAGTCCCAAGTTTGTAACCCACCTCCGTAGGGTGTAAAGGTGAGTGCAGTGTGGGAGTGCCTGGCTGAGGCATCAAGTCTCAGATCCCTGATCCCCAGCGTCGGCTTACACACATCAGCATTACTCTAAAGATTGAAATGTCTGTGTTGGTTACACGGGCGATGGGATGAGTGTGGGAACTCCTGCCCAGGGGAAACCCAGAGCCCTGAGAACCTGCGCTCAACCAAGCGAGGTACACGAGAGGAAATTATTAGAATCAGTGTTTTATGTGTGACTCTTAAGGCTTTGCTCTGTCTTCCTGATGATTGGGGATCCTAAGCTGCTTTTTGTAATTCCACCATTTTCAAAAGCATTTCAGTTCACTCTCAAGCTGTAGATCTTAAATCAAGTCCCTTTTGCTCCCACATCTGCAGTGTGCTGCTTTCCAATAAGGCGATTATCATGTGAGGAAGGGAAAAGCACTAGAAATAAACAGTAAGAAGCTGTAGGGCAAATGATATTGGATGTTTTTTCTTCACATTGTCTGAGTTCTTTCCCATTGGGAAATTCCCTGAAAGAAATGGAACATATGGCAGTAATAGTTCAGTGGGGTTAAACCCTTAGCTCTGCAATATGCTAAGTTAACTTCAGATGTCTGCTGCATCACTGGCCTTTATTGTGAAACCTATAAGGAAAAAAGAAATCAGCAGCAATAAGAGCTGCTGCAGTACATAAAAGATCAGGACCTGTTATTGTCTGCAATTATTCATCTCAATGTGCACGTATCTGAAAAAGAGGAAACAAACGTCTCTTAAAACACATCTATAAAAAGGTTAGGCTCTCTCACTGTTCTGTAAGTTTGTCTATAAACAATAAATTCTGATGGCATAATCGGTCATATTACAGAAAAGGATATGCTCAGAGAGGCCATTAAAGAGCCAATTAGGTTCTGTTTAAGTGACAACAGTTCAGTCAGTTGAATGAGTGGATTTATTCAGTTCAGTCTCTTTCTGTGAGTCATCAGCTTCCAGATCCAGTGCCATAGTCTCCTGTCGTGTTGTTTTCTGCAAAATCAAACACAAAACTGTGATTTACTTGGGATCTCAAAAAAATAACTGTCTGCCTTCTGTAACTGTCTCAGCTCTTCTGTGCACATCAAGTTGAATTTCAATTTTGAACCTTCTAACTGTTGTACTTGCTCTGGTAAGACCTTGTTGTGTGTTCGAGAAGAGGTGTGGGAAGCTCAGATCAATAGCAATTTTAGAGAACAATACATTCTCAATTAATCTTGCATCTGTTAGGACATGGTTCCTTATGAATCAAAAGCTACAAGGACAATTTGGGCATCATTGATTCGATGGCTTTCTTCCTTGGCAGTCTCTTGGCAGGTATCTATAGAACAAGTCCCTAGTTCTGCTTCCAGACCAGCAGATCTTGTAGCAGCTGCACCTGGAAAGCCTCCAGCTTCTCACTTTTGATGATCTTTGGCAGACTGCCTCTCCCAGGAATTTTTCAGTCATGCTGGATTATCAAGCTCATCCATGTTATTTTGCCAAGTTCTCTTTCTTTGCTCATGTCTGTGCTGTGGCATCTGCAGAGCTGCATCAGAAAGAAGTTTTCTGGACGTGAGGCTTTCTGATCTCTGCTATATATAATCTTGGATTCGGGGAACACTTCTCTTTTTTTGGAAAGAGTTGGACAAAATAAGAACAGTCTCTCTGGCTCCGTGGAAGCAAGAGGAGATGACCTTCTTTGTGCAGACCGTGTCTCTGAAAATGCAGACATGATGACTGAGCAGAGTGGTTCCCATCTCCCCTCGATGTTTAAACCCCAAAGGGCTTGGTTGCCAGGTGGGCATTTAGAAATACACAACATTTAAAATATTGAGTCCTCAACAATGCTCTCTCCAAGCATAGCAATTCCTGGTCTGTTTCATGAGCCTCATTTCAAGCTGGGATGTTGGTAAAGGCTCTGACCCCAAAGATTTTCCAAAGCTGTGTGTGAGATATGAATGTTCCCTGGCATGAGGTCCTGCCAAGGATGAGCACTGAGCACAGCCCAAAAGTTGTGCTGACCTGTTAGACTGATTTGCAGCTTTTAGTGCCAAAATGCTGCTGATCTGCTGTGGAACCTTTTAGAAGGGTCTGTTTTTCCTGGGTAGATCCTTTGTGAGCTTGGAGTGTACCTGCATGCACTCAGAGTTGGCAGGAAGTCTCACAAGCTCTTTTTGCCAGATCCATCAGCTCTGCCAGCCCTTGGGGAACATATGACAAGACTCCAGGGTGATGGTGCCATCTATTTCTGCAGGGCATGTCTTCCCTTTGGTGGGGAACATCACTTTGCCCGAGTGTTCCTGTGTTTGGAGGTACTTGCAGTCAGGGAAATCAGCAGCATGTGTTAATGCTCCAGATTAGATTTTGGCTGGAGTACAGAGATGGGGGGGGGTGTTTGGGCATTGTGTGGAATACAGACGGCCCTGTCCTGTCTGCATCAGCTGTGGGCAGTGGGCACTCACCTCAGGACCAGGCAGGGCCTGAGGGATGTCTTGCTATGGAGAAGATGGCACTGGAAGTGTCACAGCTGGGATGGCAGTGCTACCCACCCCAGCTGGCAACTAAGTACCACATGGCTGCTTGTTCACTCCACAGCCCCTGCCCCATGGTGAGGAAGAGAATTTGGGAATAAAAAGTAAACCTTGTGGGTTGAGATAAGAACAGCTTAGTAATTGAAACAAGATAAAATACAGTAATACTACTAATAATCTTAATGATAATATCAATAATAATTATAATGAAAAGGAGGGAGAGAGGAACTGCTTTTTATCAGTAACTGTAGTGATAGGAGGAATGGGTTCAAACTGAAAGAGGGGAAGTTTAGGTTAGTTATATGGAAGAAATTGTTTACTGTGAGTGTGGTGAGGCCCTGGAACAGGATGCTTTGAGAGGTTGTGGGTACCTCATCTCTGGCAGTGTTCAAGGCCAGACAATGAGCAACCTGGTCCTAGTGGGAGGTGTCCCTGCCATGGCGTGGGGGTTGGAAAGAAATGATCTTTAAGGTCCTTTCCAACCCAACTGTTCTGTGATTCTATGAGTAAAACCCAAGAGAAACAAGTGATGCACAACACCCTTGCTCACCACCCCCCCTGACTGATGCCCAGCCTGTCCCTGAGCAGTGACTGGTGGCTCCCAGCCAATTCCCCCTGGTTTTTATACTGGGCATGATGTTCTGTGGTGTGGAATATCCCTTTGCCCAGTTCCTCCCAGCTTCTTGCACACTGTCAGAGCACGGGAAATGGAAAAGTCCTGATTTAGAGTAAGCACTGCTTGGCACCAAAGAACCATCAGTGTGATATCAGTGTTATTGCCATACTAAATCCAAAACACACCACTGCACCAGCTCCCAGGAATAAAATTAACTCAATCCCAGCTGAAACCAGGATGCACCTCACAGCACTGACCATCTGAGTGAAGCAGAGCCACGTGGGAGTCTCTCCGCAGGGCCCTGCTGTCCCCATGGGCTCTGCTGGTGCCAAGGGACCTGGTGCCTCCAGTTCCCAGAGGAGAATGCAGTGTGAGTTGGCTCTCATGAAGGGTCCAGGACTCTGCTGTGATCACTCCTTGAAAATCAGATTGATCTGCATCCAGGCTCCTCACAGCCTGATGAAAGCCCTTTTCCCTACCGAGCCCTCCCTGTGTATGTCAGGAACTGGATGTCTGGCGTGAGCCCTGTTGTGTCTTTTTCAAGTCTCCAGTTCCAGCAGGTTTGTTCTAATGAGCTGAAAGACAGAGCAAAGCTGAAACAGATTCTGAACTGAAGTCAGAGACTAATAAAGTAGGGTGTGATATTAATTTCAGCAGCAGCCTTGGCTAGAGCCAAACATGGCACTTCCAACACCTAATTGGTTTTTAAAAATAAATTAGTCTGGTTTTCATCTACATGTTTCCCATGCAGGACGTGTGGTGTTTGGCTGTGCCCTGTTGTTAGCTGGTCCCAACTGCTGTTGAGCAGTAAAATTACCCAGACCTTTTGACTTTGCAGTCTGCACCATCAGTGATGGAGACATTCTGCTGTAGCTTTTCCTTCCCTGAGTCAGTAGAAGCTGATTCCTGTGGTTTATGATGTGGATTCGAGGGAGCAGGATGTGGGATGCTGGCTACTGGCTCCTATTTACGGGCTTTTAGGAGTGAGTGGAGCTGTATCTGTTTCTGCTGGCAGAGTCAGGTTCTCTTAAGTACGTGCAAAAGCGTTTTAAAAGTGGGAATTTGATTTCCTGCTATCTGGTGAAACCAAGCAGGTCAAAAAAACAAGGAAGAAGAATAGTGGCTGTCTTCCACTAAATGTGTTGGGAACTTTGAAAACCTGTCTATTTCTTGATCTGTGTACAATGCTGGCAGTGAAATTGCTCATAAGAGAGCATCATAAATTAAAATGCAGAGCCTGACACACAGGAAGAGAATTTGGGTTCCTTCTGGCCGTTATGCCTTGAATGGACAGCAGAGGAGGAGAGATTCTCTCCAGGCTGGCACTGAACAGAGGTGTGCAGTTCCTACCTCACTTCTGCTATAATAATTAGTTTCCCTTGGAAGTTGTGTGTTGGAGATGACCTTGTAACTAAGAGTATTGGCTGCAGTTTGGGAATATTTTAATTGATTAAGATTATTTTTGGACTAGTGATCTTATTAGAAAGGCAGTTGGTTGAGTGGCCCCCTGAGTTCCTATTATCCTTGTAGATAGATGAGCATTAAAAGGTTGGGTCAGGAAGAGCAAGCCCTGTTGTCTTCTCTGAATTTTCTCGACCCCTTCTGGTTCTACCATCCACGCCTGCATTTATGCAGAACACTCGGGGGCCTGCGGGGCTCTCTCCCAGCAGAGGTACAAACAGCCATAAATCCTAATTAAAAGGTATGTTTTATTTTCTGGGTTTAAAAATAAAGAAGATTTAAGAATTCTTGGAATTGAGATGTGTGTATGTATTTTGGCCCATCAGGATTAATTGGATTTGCTTCAGCAGTTTGCTGTACCGTGGCTGTTCAGTAGAACGCTGCTGAGCAATTTAAACATCTTTCTCAAATGTATGAGGTTCATACAACACGTGTCCTGCAATAATTTTGCTCCTGCCACTGTTGTAAATGTCGAGATTCTTCAGGACCAGCACAGGGAAGGAACCAAGGCACGTATTTGGCTGTGTGGTGGCTCCGGGCAGCACGCCCAGCGCCGGGCACACTGTTCTGCTCCAAAGCCCTGGAGGTGTTTGAGCCCTCTCTTGTCCCGTGGTGTGTGTTGTGAGTGTTTGTCTCAGTGCACAGAGCAGGCACTCGCAGCCATGGAAAGTTTGGTGTGCTCATAAATCACATCCGTGCCCTGGAAGAGAGCTGCAGATGAGAGTGTCAGGGCTGACCTTCCAGCAAGTGCAGGAGTGATGAGGGGAAGATTGATGCCTAGAGAGAAGAGCTGGGGATTTACAGAGCCTGCTAGGATTAAATTGCCCCTGTCTTAAGCTGGGGTGGGTTTAGCACTGTTAGACAGGTCTTTGGGGGAGAGTGGGAGAGCTGTTGCTTAACCTCCTCCAGCATATAATCCTGGTGTGATCCCGTGGACCGTTCCCCACTCCCTTAGGTGTGATCTGCTCCTCAGGTCAGCATGGGGCTTTGGCTGCAGACCAAGGCAGGGTACTTTGGAGTAGGAGATCACTTGGCTTATGGAAAACTGCAGAGAAGGGCGACATGCCAGGGCCCAGGAAGAAGGGATTTCTCCTCCTAAATGTGAGCTTGGCATCCATCTCCTTGCAAGAGAAACTCTGGATGTGAAGCAGCTTTTTGAGTACACAGTGGCAGATCTTGAAAAGGGGGTACCCAAACCAGGCTGGGTGGGGAAGAGAAGAAATCAGTCACAAGAAAAACCTCTTAGGTGCAAGCAAGAGTGTGTGTGGACTTGCCAAGCATGATGTAAAAGGTGTAATGTATTAGGGTTTCAGGAAACCACTTAATAGTATGTCTTGCAAAAATCTTAGTTGGATAAATAATTCAATTTGGTCTAATAGTAACATTCCTGCATTGAAATCCTGCTAAAAGACTGTCAGCAAGAGCTGGTGATGAAGAGAAGGGAGGCTCATCTGGAGGAGATGTAAAGCTGAGGCCAAGAGGATCAATATTAGGTCTCTGTGTGTTTTAACATCCTCATTAATGATCTGTAAGAGGGAGCAAGTGGTGTATATAGATTAATAAAATCTACAGATAACACTAAAGCTGGAGATGTCTGAAACAAAACTCAGCACAGAGGTGCAGTCCAAAGGACTTCACAAGTTTAAAAACATGGGCAAAGGACAAAAGAAATTGATGACACTTGAAAATAATCAATGTATCTCTTTGTGTTAAAGTAGACTAAGCCACAGGCCCCCCCTTGAATTCCTCTCCTGACAAAGGAGGTGGAATGAGCGATAAATACGTGGCCAAAGTGTGTCGCATGGAGAGCAAAACTCACTGCAGCTGCAGAGGGAGTGGTGCAAAGCCCATCCTGGCCAGGCGTGGGTCTCTGCCTGAAACACTGGGTTTGAGTCTAATCCTACCTGATTTAGAGAAACAAATTGGAAGGAGTCCAGTGCCAGCCTTCAGTAATGTGTGCGCCCTCACTTAAGCCGTTAGGACAGCAAGTTGCATTAATGTGTGCCATTTATGCCTGTGCCCAGTTGTGGTGCAGTCCCTGTGCTTAAAACAGCACACACGTGGGTTGTTTGTGGGGATATTGTTCCAGGGAGGCTTGAGGTGACAAATCCCTGAAGTTTTCAAGCTTCAAAAACTAAACAGTTATGGCCATACTGCCCAGAGAAGCTGTGGCTGCCCCATCCCTGGAAGTGTTCAAGGCCAGACTGGGTGGGGCTCTGAGCAATCTGATCTAGTGGAAGTTGTCCCTGTCCATGGCAGGGATTGGAATGAGGTGATCTTTAAGGTTGTTTCAACCATTCTGTGATTCTATGAATATGAGGAGCGATTGGCAAGAGGAGAAAATATGTGACTCTCCTGCCTTCTGTGTGCGTTAGCATGGGTCTCCAGAAATGGGTGGAGAGTCTAGTTTTGATCACCTGAAGTTGTCTTGGCAAAATATTAGAAGCTGCATGGCAGGAAATAGCCCTGACTTACGGGTGTGCAGTGCTCACTTGTAAAAAGATTCTGTATTGAGTGCTTACAAATATCAATGTTTTAGCAAGGCCAAACAAATTCTCTCTAAAATCGTGGGTAGCAGGTGCAGTGCATGGTGGTGACTGGCATGAAGTCTATTGTCTCTCCTACTTCTCTGTTTATGTCAGTCTGTAACTCTTTTTGCTCGTTATGCTTATCACACAGCTTTTAATAGTTACAGAATGTGTTTGAATTATGTTTGAAATTCAAATTTCACACAAATAGAGGCTTGTTCTTGAACCAGTGTTTGTGTCTGAGTAGCTGGGGGAGGGGGATAGTAGTATTTCTTACATATTGCCTGTACTCACCATGTTTTTTTCCATTACAGCAGGAATCAAAGGAAGAGAGTGGATTGCAAAAGAAGAGAACAAAACAGCAGCTGGATCAAACCAAGTTTGCTGCTAAAAGAAAAATTGCACGTAGGTCTCAATTGTGGGACTGGGGAAATGGTCTGGTGCTGAGCAGCTTCTGCTGTTTGTGCTAGAGTTTATTTCCCTTGCAGAAAGGCTGTGATGTGGCTGGGCATGCAGAGCTCTCGGAGAAGACCCTTCTCAGGGGTAAATTCTGTCTGTCTGAATAGGCAAACCATCACTTGTTTTCTCCCCGGGCAGCGTGTGCATGAACTGGTGCACTTCCAAAATAAGTGTGGGAGGGTGTTGGTACCTTTCCAGGTTTCAAAACTGAATCCAAAAGTACTGTCAGTCACAAAATGCCTTTCTGTTCAGGCCCCTTTGCTGCTGCCTGTCCCTGAAATGTCAGAATGGTCTGACCTGGCAGCTGCCGCTCAGGAAAGGTCTGAGTCGCAGCTGACAGGTCTCTGAAATCATCGGCTCGTGGCGCGGGGGCAGCCAGAGCACCGGCAGCGTTGGGCATCATGAGCAAGGGTGTTAAGAACCAGAAATTTGGGTGATGTCACTTTGCTGTTGTATAAAGTGTCAGTGCACCCCTGTCACAGCCCTGTGTGCAGTTCTGATCTCTGCATTGCAAGGACATGATGGTACATCTGCAGAAAGGCAGCCCAAGCCATGAAGGGGTTGGAGCAGCTGCCTTATGGGGAGAGACTGAAAATCCTGGGGCTGCTTTGTTAGGAGAGGAAGGTGGGATCAAAGTTCTTATCAGGAAGGCCATGCTGCAGCTGAGCACAGAGCTGTTGTTTAAAAGCTCCTACAGTCAGGGTTTCAGGGCGGTCTGCAGTGTAATGGAGAGCACTCCAGACTCTGAATCCCAAGGTTGTGAGTTCGAGTCTCAACAGGGACTGTCCCCTGGCAGTTCAATGCCCCCTGCCATCCAATCCCCTCAGATCTTGGATGCTCAGCAGGGTCAGCCCCGGTTAGTACTGGGTGCTGTGACAGTCCTGAGGACTTCACTGTCCAAGCTCGCTCGGCCATGGCAGATGGACCCTTAGGACTTAAATGGTGGGGCCAGTTTTGCACACGCTGAGCCTCACCTTAAAAAAACAATTTAAAAAAATCCACTGTACAGGCTGGAAGGACACACACCCACATGGGGAGCGCCCTTCCCAAATCTTTGTTTGCGAAGATGTATGGCCATACATACATACAGTCAGGGTGCATTGGTGGAAATAGCGGGAGATAGATGAGTTTAAAACAGATGAAGGACAGTAATGCTTCACACAGCATAGAGTGAACTCCTGGAAGTTTGTGTCACAGGAGGTTGTGGAGGGGTCAGTATTAGCAGCTTTAATGAAGGATTAAATGCATTCATGGACAATAGGTCTGTGAACAGATGCTAAAAGGAACAGACTGGGATGTTCCCACTTACATTCTGAATGTTGGGGATGGACAGTCAGAAGGGACCACTGAGCATGGCCAGGTTGGTTACCTGTGCTTCTGGTACAGCCCCACTTGTTACAGCAGCCAAGACCCAGCAGGTCCCTGCTCCTGTTCCCATGCTCTGTAAGGCAGTGGTTGGTCCATCCAGCATGTGAAATTCAGGATGTTTTAAAATGAGAGAGATGTTGTCTCCTGCAAAACCCAAAGCAATCACTGAACAAAATGGAGCACGCTGGTGCTCTGCAAGCAGCAGCGGTTGGGTTTGTCAGTCCTCACAGGGCTTGTGTGAATTAAATTGTTTTTAATAGAGGCCTAAGGCCATAGCACAGAACAGCCCAGCTCTTTGTGGGAGCTGGAGCCCACTGTGCGTATCTGTCAAACAAGTAAGATAACAAAAGTCAGAAATGGTGGAAGAGTTCTTTTTCTTCTTTTTCTCCCAAAGGAAACAGAGTACCAAATAAAAGCGAAAACCCCCCTTGAAGAAGCCAATAAAATGTGACCAAACATATGGCGCTAAGAACAGGGAGCTGCTGAACTTGGATGTCTTTGTTGCATCATTGAGTCCACAGGGTTTGGGAGCTGGTGCTGTGCAAGAGGTGTTCAATGTGCTCAAGAAAATCCACGGGAGACAGAGCCAGCTCTCCAGCCATTGTATAACAGAGGAGTTCTGCTTTGTTTCTAGATGCTGAAATTATTGATAGTAGTTTTTCTTTTCCTGGGGCAAAAGCTGCCTTTTTCTGTTGCTTAGTGTGCATGTCTGAGTTTGGGGGTACTGGCGCTGCTCAGTCGGAGAGCGGGCGCTTGTGTGAGCACGTGTGATCATGGGGCTGTTCTCATTTATAGGAAGTTATAATTATTTTGGTGTTTGCTTTTAGGCAAATTAAGATTTGAAGTAGTAATTATTTTTCTCAGTGTCTTTAAATAAATTCTTTGAATTGCGAGGCAAATTGGTCTTTTGTACAGATTCGGTGCTTCTGGGTAGAGTAAGTTCTTTGTCCTCAAAACTGGAAAATTTTTAATATTGGCAGGCTCTGGTTATAAAGTGTATCCTCCCATTTTTGCTTTGTTGTGGTTTTATTCATATTAACCTAAAGCCATAACTAAAATATATCTGTGATGTTCCATCTTGACAGGATAAATGGAAATACAAAACCTAAAGAAATCTCTCTCTTTTTCCAGAGGAAGTCTGTGCTTTAAAGCACATTTGAATGTTTTTACTGTAATTGTTCTTTGGATATGTGGGAATACTGAGATCCTGCATTTCTGTTATTTTTGAGTAAATCTCTTATTAGTAAGCGTTAGAACTACAGCTAGTGGGGTTTTACATCTAATTCACTTTGCAAATGTCAAAATGGAACATAAATCGCTTCACAAATTGCCGTATTAGCATTTAAAAAGGCTCTGAAATGCTTTAATTTGTTTAGGGCTGTAGTATCTTAAAAACAGTTTCTTTCTGACCCCTCCTTCCCATCTGTGGATGCCTTGGATGCCCTGCTCTCCAGAGAGGCGCTGGGATTTCCCGCTGCGTTGGGATGGACGTGTGACGAGTGGATTTTGGAGTGTGAGACGCAGAGTTCCCAGCTGGAAGTGCTGGTGGTTCCCCACGGGAATGGGCTCCAGCGAGACAAGTGATGAGTGTGAGCTGAGCGGGGTGGTCCAGACGGAGAGGGATCATTCCCCCCAGGGGCTGTGGGAACTCCTGCCCCTCTGGCACGCTCTGGGAACAAGGCTTGTCTGTGCCGCGCTGCCTGGCTCTGTTTGCACACACCGGTCGGGGACTAACACAGAGCTCTGCATTTCTAATCATCATAAATTATGACCGGTGCAATCAGCATCAAGTTTAATAAAACACACGGTGCTGAGAAGTGATCAGTCCTGGAGCACGAAATAGTGTCAGCTCTGCTTAAAGCAGGTCAGGTCTCCTGGAAGATGTGAGCAGAGCTGCTCTTTGCTCTCCCCACCGTAATACTAGGTGGATTTAAACTCGAGATTTCCCTGTCTCCGGAGCACCTACTCAACTGGAACGTGCACTAAGTGCATCTTGTTTGTCACTGGTTTCTTTGCCAGAGGCAGCATTTGTCTGGCACATTCCCTGTCCCCAGAGGGGAAATTGCTGTGCCAGGGAGGGAGAAGAAAACAAAATGTACAGCAGTAACTCGCCAAAAAATGTTTCTTTTTATTAAGCTTCATGGATGTTGATAGCCTGGACTGGCAAACACTCAGGCCCCTGTTGAAGCACGTGGAAAGTCGTGTGTTGTGGGATGCTGGTCACGTGCGCTGGTTTTCGTGCATGTGTCAGAGTTTGGAATCAGGATCAGGATCTGGCCTGATTGCTGGGATGGTTTGGGCAGGGAAACAAATCAGCACAGACTTCCCAAATGCTTGGAAGGTGTTTAGTGTTGTGGAAACAGAAAAGACTGGACATGGCACTTAGTGCCATGGTCTAGTTAACAGGGTGGTGATCAGTCAAAGGTTGGACTCAATGATCTTGGAGGTATTTTCCAACTTAATTTTGCTGGTGTTCTTGGAGATGGGATCCTTCTCCATGCACTGGACTGTCGTGTGCTTTCCATTAAAGGATGCTTTTTTTTTTCCCTGGTCCCTCCTGGCTGTAACATCATAGAGTGACTTTGTCCAAGGACAAAAGATCCCCATGAGCCCTGAGAGCACTGCAGTCTGCTTTCCCTTCAACCTCTTTCTTAATTTTAAAAGGAATTACCCCCCCCAAACCAACAATCTTCAGCTAAGTGCTGATTTAGTAGGACATATAAAGAAATCTGAGGGTAATCAGAGCAGTCCAAAAATGCTTCAGATCCTGCTTGAGGGGGGGAAGCATGGATGTGCCGTTAGCCAGGAGCTGGGGGAAGGGCAGAGCAAAGCTGGCTGCTCTGTGGATGCTCCTCATTGCAGCAGTGCCATCATGCACAGACTGTGCTACGGCCAGAGCAGTCCCCAGCTGCTTCCAGGGTGGTTGTGCTGCTGTGTTTGGGTGGTAGCTGGTAGGAAGAGGATGGGATAAAAAATGGGGGCCTGCAACTTCTGAACACATCTTTATCCAGGGAAAGGTCTGTCTGTGAAGCTGCTGCAGCAGAGGCATGTTTTGTGCTTGGACAGCCTCCCTGTTCAATGACATGTATTAAAGATGTTGTAGCCCGTCAGAGAGCGCAAGCCTTTGGTTCATGCATGAGATGGCGCGTGCAGGATTCTGCCTGGAGGAGGGAGCGGGTTCTGAAGGAAATCTGTCAATTTGTTTCAAGTGAGAAGATGTATTTTTCAGCTCCTGTGAGTGCTATTGAGTTGTTTTTCAAGCTACACTCTGTTCTGCAGGCATTGTATATTTTAAGCATAGTGGAAGTGTTGGACTGGATCTAAGTAAATAAGTGTTTTCCCAAGTAACTAACTGCTTTGTTTCTGAGTAGCCAGGCTTTTGGTTTGATTTGAGCGAGGAATATTTCAGGATAAAATTTTCTGCTGAAATAGCAGTTATAACTGTAGGAAACCTGTTTCCCATGCATGACTGACTTAGTGATGCAGTGGAGTGGTGATGTGAGCAGAAGGGGGATGTATGCATGTGAAAGATCCTTTATAATACTACTAAGCAAGTAACATTATCCTCCACAGAGCTTTCCACCTGCAGCTCAGGGTGAACAACATGTAGCTCTTTTTCTCTCAGGTAGGTCTCCTGTGGTATTGTCGGTATCTGTGTGTCTGAAGGAACTGAGGTGTGCTACTGGTTAGTAAAAAAGTGTCTTAAAGAAGATGGGTTGTTTATCCTGCCTTTCTGCTGAGCCTGTCCGATATAAAAATGAGCACACTTTGGAAATCTCTCCTTTTCTTCTCTACTTGAACAGGCATTCGGCAGCTGCAGAGTGTGTTGTTTGATGCCAAATAAAATGTCACGTTGCAGATCATACACCCCGGGAATGGGAGCTTAGATTGCTGTAGAAACTTGAAGTTCCTCACCTGGGTTACTTTTCTCATTTAGTGTTGTCTACTCCAGTTTTGGTGACACCTTTTAGGAAAGCTGAGGTTTAGATGTTTTGCTCTGCATTCCTCTTGGGGAGGTGGAACCTTTATGCATTTCTCCCAACATGCTGGATATATGTTGGATGTTTATGTACTCCTGCAGCTGTGGCTTGATGTTATCCTATTTCTTCTGCTGTAGAGATGACTGAAGAGGAACAGTTTGCACTGGCCCTGAAAATGAGTGAGCAAGAAGCTAGACAAGTGAACTGTCAAGACGAGGAGGAGCTCTTGAGAAAGGCCATTGCTGAGAGCCTTAACGTAAGTGCGCTTCTGTGAAGAGCCTTGCTAGGGTTCTTCAGCAACATTGCTTGCTGTGCTTGCTTTGCCATGCTGCATAAAAGAAGGTTTTACGGGGCGGGGTGGGGGGGCGAGTTATTTCCAGCACAAATTGGAGCGCCAGCAGGCACAGAGTAGTTGCTCTGTACCATTCCTAGTGAGGGACATGTGCACTTCAACCTCAGCTGTTTTGGCATCCACAGTTCTGATTGGGGTGGGGGGGATCTGCAGTCCAGGTGATGTCTGCCAGTGTGCTGTGGGAGCCCTTGGTGTGCTGTGCTGATAGAGAACGTGCCTCTAGTAGACCCAACATTTTGTTTTTCAGAGCTGTCAGCCCTCAGACTCCTCTGATGCGACTCCTCAGTTGTCAATGGAACCGCTGGGCACACAAAGCCAAAGCCAGCCCGCCGAGAAAATAGGCTCTGAGATCCTGGGAGGTCTGGCACTTTGCCCTGACATCCCTCGCTCTGAGTGCAGCTCCCACTCACAGAGCTCCAGAGCTGATGGGAATGGACAGTTGGATGTTGCCCGGAGCCCCCTGGTAGTGTTGAGGTTAAGCCAGGAAATGGTTGAAAGCTCACTAGTATCCAGCATAATTGTGTCTCCGGGGAAGGGCCAGCCTGTGACAAGGTCAAGTGAAAAGTCTTCCTCACCAGCACCAAGTGATTCAAGTAACATGTTACCGAGAACTTCTGGAGAGGACTTCATCTCATTGAGTCCCACCTTTGGCCGGGCGCCTTCAGGCTCCTGGCGACTGACACCTCGCAGACTGTTCACAAGTCCCTCCAGCTCCTCAGAAGCAACAGGCCATGAGCCAGAAGAGCAGCTCCTGCCGTGCACTGGCCATTCTGTGGGAGAAGCAGGTGCTGGTAGCTCAGCCATGCTCCGCAATAGCAGCACCACAGAACAGTGTGAGAGCCCCAGGAGAAGCAGTGGAGAGGCAGGTACCAAACACACCTCACAGCCTGGGCACACCTCCAAAGTCTGTGTTTCCACAGAGCAATCAGAGCAGAATGAGGTGTCTGCCAGTACCCCAGATCTTTGCATGCTGACTGTGGCAGAGGAGAAGCACAAGCAGGAGGATATGAGAGACACAGTGCACTATTACTGGGGCATCCCCTTCTGCCCCAAAGGGGTGGACCCCAACCAGTACACCAAAGTCATCTTGTGTCAGCTGGAGGTTTACCAGAAGAGCCTGAAGCAGGCTCAGAGACAGCTACTGCATAAGAAGGAGTTTGGTAAGCCAGTTGTACCCAGTTCTTCCTTGAGCCAAAATGAGCTTGGGAAAGGAGAGGAGATAAGCAGGGAGAACGGGGTTGCTGAGAGTACAGAAGATGGAGATACAGAGGGGCAGGAGTCTGAAAGTATCACCTGGCTCCACCCTGCAAAGAGGAAGGAGGCAGAGAGTCCAGAGCACAGCATGGAAGAAGAGAGGAACTCCACTTCTGATGATGAACCAACCACTAGTTACTGCCAGGTAAGAGCTTTGCCACTGACCAGAGGTTGAGTAGCCTTGCTCATCTGTCCATTTTATGGTTCAGTCCCTTCTGCAAAGTAGGCACTGCTGTTTAATGCCCTTCTTAAATTTAGGGATCTCTTCCCCTTGACACTCAGTTTACTGTGGAAGGGAGAGAAGTGTACATGCTGACACCAGCTCACACAAAGTAGGGGTCATCACACAGCCTGGCAGTCACTGTTAACCTACTAGAGACAGACACATCCAACTAATCCTTCTTGGAAGGGTGAAGCCTGGCAGTGTGTCAAGGCAGCGAGCACAGAGGTGGTCTGACCACCACCAGCTCTGGCTGGCAAACCCTTATTTATAAACCCTTGTCAGTGTGGGAAGCTGCATTTCCCTTTACAGACAGAAATGTGGGCTTGTCCTTGCAGCCAGCCTTTCCTGTTTGCCCCTACTCACTCCTCTGCCTCTATACGTGCTTCACCCTTGAAAGTGCTCTTTTCCCTTGTGGTCCTGTGGCTGTGAGGAGCTCTGCCTGCTTGCAGTCACCTTCTGCCTGCCCTGGTGTTGTGTCACTGCGGTGGTGCTCACCGTCCTTGTCCTGGTGCTGGGCACCTTGTCCCGGCTCACTGCTCGGGTCTGGTAGACACTAGATGTCAGTCTCTGTCTCCATCAGGGCTCTCCTGCTGGAGCGGAAGGCAGCTTTCTGTCACTGCTATGTTTAAACAGATTGCTAGTCAGATGAAGTATTTATTACTGCTGTATTTTAGGTTTGTGTCAGCCTTTTCCAACCCTCATTTTTCATAATGACTTCACTCCCGGATCATTGTATAACTTTATCTTCTCTATGACTGAAGCCTTGGCTCTGTTGTTCCTGTTTTCAAGTGTATTTGATCATTTACCCTGGTGTTAGAAAGATACTTAACTTGTTTTGTGATATTTATATTCTGTCTTGTAATATTGAACGCTTAGGAAAAACGTCATGTCTGCATTTTCTGGTTGCAGAAAAAGAGCAGAGCAGCCTGTGCTGAAATGTGACTTTTCCTGACAGTGCTTTGGCTTGGGTTTAGCAGATGGAGATTTAAACAAGCCTTGCCTTAGAGGTGATCTGCAGAGGAAAGGAACTGACTCGTGCCCTTTTTCATTTCTTTAGGATAGATACAAAAGACCTCAGAGGTTCTTAAAGCAAACTGCTTTCCTTTTTTCTGTAGCTTTTCCTCTGGAAATAGAGGTGTCATTAGTCTGGAAGATTGGGGTGACTGGAGGTCTGTGGATGTGTACACTAAAGCCCTTGGAAAGATACAGCAGCTGGGAAGGGCATGAACTTTTAATCAGTATTGAAAATTGTGGGGTATTTTTTAAAATATTATCTTTTTAATCCTAATACCTAATTAATTCTTGGAGAGGAAAAAGATTTTAGTGGTGCTGAGTGGTAACTTGTACTCATCTTGGCCTTGAGAGGCCTCTCAGAGCCATAACCTCTGTATAGATGCAGCCTTTCTGATATTTTTAAGGTGAAAAAATAAGAAAGGGGGAGGGGCAGCAGACTTTAAAATTTCTACCCTAGCCCAAAATTTGCCAGTCTTTTATTTACACAAGAGAAAATAATTTCTAAATGCCCTTTGATGTGCCTTATCACACCCAGTGTAAGAGGTTGCTCTCTTCTCTCGCCTCTCTGTGCAGTCACACACGGAGGCCAGAGCAGGTGATTTACTTGAAAAATCAATATGTTTGATGTTTGCTTGTGCCTTGTCTCCGTTTTTTTCCTTCTATCAAATGCAATTCCATCGGCAGTGACAAAGGAGAGGCCCAGAGCAGTCGAGTCTCCAACGTGCTGCATCGCTTGGAGACCATTTACTGCCTATGCTGCCCTTAGCCTGCCCCAGTGCCATCAGGGTTGCTCTGCTGCTGGGGATGGTGGGAGATTTTAGGCTGTGCCAAGGTTAGAAATCATCCTTGAGGACTCAAATCTGTCCTTGGAAAAGCTTTGTGCAATGTGTTATACCAGTGAGATGAAGGTGCAAATGATGTGCCTGCTGTGCTTCCTGTACCCCTGCCTTGAGAGCCTCAGCTGGGGCAGGCACAGACCTTCCACCCTGGCAGCAGCTGACTGCTGCCACTGCCATCTGCAGCCAGGGATGTTTGCACAGAGCAAATCCTGCTTGTCAGGAGATCTCACAGCCCGTGAACCTGCACTAACAAACTTCAGCGCTAATAGAATCAATTCCTTCAGAGCTTTTCAAATAAGGTTAGGGGGCTCTTGGTCTTTAAAAGATTCAGAGAGAAAGGACCCAGTTCTGGAGGTTTAGAGTCTGGTGACCTGAATTAGTGCCGTATTTTGTAACAGATGTACTAAGAAAACCAGAAACATGCACCAGTGTTCATGACCAGGGCAGAAGCGTTGTTACATATGTACAAATCAGGACAAAGAGAAATAAAAATAAAGGAGGAGGTGTGGTATTTTATTTTAATGGTGAGTTAGGCTGCGAAAAAGGAAACAAGTACATAAACAAAACAGAATATTTGGGGTTTGGAGTGATGTTAGGGAAATCTGACAGGAGGCCTTGATTTGGGGCTTGCTGGGGAAGTACAACAGTCTTCCAGGAGTGGAGCTGTTCAAAGTGGAAACCTGTGGTGGAAATTGAACTGGGAGAGTTTGATAGACTCAAGGAAGGGAGTGGAAAACTCCTCGTATTTCTTTGAGAACTATCACAAGAACTCATGGGCCTGTCAGCAAGGACTGCTAATAAACCATTGTAATTCCACCTGATTAGAGAATGGAAGGGGAACGTGTGCACTGCAGAAGAAGAAAGGGATCTGTTCAATGACTGGCATGTTAGCCTGACCTTGGCTTTTGAACAGATTTTAAAGGAAAGAGTAAGTGGAGCTGTAGAGCTAAATGAAAAGTTGGATAAAATGCACACAGATTTGCCAGCTGTAGATTGTGCAGGTTAATCTGTTCCCTCTCTTTGATGGGACAGCTGATTTCCCAGGCAAGAAAACTGCAACAGATTTTATTTCTAGGAAATTTCAGAAAAGTGCTTCTCATGGTCAAACACCAGCTGTACCACTTGATCAGGTCATCCCAGCTCAGGAAAACAGGTTTTAAAGTGGAGTAGGTGAGGGCTACTGGGTTGCTTGAGAAAGTGCAGGGGACACGAAAAACTTTGGATTGTTCAGCCCAGCATGGGTGGAGATGGGAAAGAGCTGTGGTTGCTGCCTACAAGTGCATTGAAGTAGATGCTCAGAACAGGCAGAGAATGCAGAAGGTGATGGACAATTTTGGAGTGAGTGAGCAGTCCTGGGGCTGTTGAGGAACATGTCTAGGCAGCAAGGTAACAAAAAGTACTGCCAGGCTTTATTGCAGGGAGCTGCTGAAACACCTTACCAAAAGGAGGAATGGAGGGGAAAAGCTGACTAGTTTTGGATGGATACTGAGGCATTTTTCAGATAAATATATATGGCAGACTGGGTGCAGTGTCTTGGACAGGATCCGGTGACCCAGCAGACCTCTGTCAGCTCTGCACATTGTTTTATAAACATCAGAATTTCCCTTTCAAGGTCTCCCAGGCGCTGCCTGCAGAGGATGCATGTGAAGATGGGGAGCCCATGCAAATTGCACAGAGGTGAGTAGGGTGATTTCAGAGTGTGAGGTTCATGGACCTGCTCTGGTGATAAGGGCTCTTTCACTCTCCCTACAGTATTTTGGGGTTCAGTCTCACCATGGCTTGCTGCAGGGCTAGCTGGAAAGGCTGACTGCAGCTACTGCTCTTAGATATCCCTGGAATTACATGGCTTTGGAGCAGCGTATGAGAGAGGTGGGGCACAACTGAGGAGAAAGGATCAGTTGCTTTATAAGATGTGCAAGGTGCATCCTTGTACGAGTTGTAGGACTTGCCCTCTGGAGCTGCTGTGCCACGGTGCAGTGTGGCCGTGGGGGTGGGGAGGGGAGCTGAAGGTGAGTTACAGCGATGCCATCACGTGTCTGTTGGGGAAGGTGCACAGGCAGCATGGTGGAGGGTTCACTGGATTTCTGTGTGTATTTTTATATTCCTGCCTTGCTGCTGAAGAGGAAAGCAGGGAGGAGGAAGCCAGACGGCACTGCCTATCAGCCAAAGATAGAGTGAAGTGCTCCAGAAAAGCCACTTCAACAGATGACAGGTGTGGGACAAGTCAACATGATTTTCTTCAGATTTAAGCCTATTCCTCCTTCCTTGTTTTTTTTTCTTCTCCTTCCTGTGGGATGCAATTCTCCAGCAAAGGCTGTGGAAAAGAAGGACAAATGAGAGAGGATTCAGGGAGCAAGTTACAAGAAAAGGCCAGATAATGTCATGTTTTTAATTTGCTGGGTTTTATAACTTAAACCTGCTTTGGAACAAAACTGCCAACTTTCCTCTGATCTAACAGCATTTGGCCTGAACAGTTAATATTAATATGCAGAGTATGAAAATCCCTCTTGCTTGCACCTTTCTAACAAGCCTTAAAACCTGCCTTGGGGAGCAAGAGGAACCTGCAGCTGCTGCAGATACTGATGAGTTTGTGACAGCTGCAGCCTGAGCTTGCGTGGAAGGCAGTGAGGTGTGCACTCTGCAGCGCTGGCCTCTCGCCTGCTTAGGGCAGAAGAGGCCAGGATATGGAAAGAGAGGGACCTCTTCACTTTGGTGTAGCTGATGGGGTTAGTCTGGGACATTCCCCAAGCTGCCCAGGAGCTCCTGTCTGCCTGCCTTGGAGTGGGATGCACCTGGATGCAGCGGCCCCTCCTTGAGCAGCTGGAACATCTGCAGCAAGACAAGAAATGGCTGCAGTCTTTGCAGTTTTGTGCACATTAAGTGTTGCCATCTGGCTCCTGGTAACTTGCCAGCACAGGCCCCTCCTGGGTACGGGCTCAGGCACCCCGACTGGCTGGCCTCAGCCACACTTAATAGGAAAACACGGCGCTCAGCTGCCTGCAGGGAGGGGAGCAGTTTAGGAAGTGCCAGCCCTGGGAAGAGGCTGTTTTGCTTTCTGTGGGCCTCTCTCCCTGCTTGTTTTACGCTTTGTATGGAACATGGAAGATTGGGGTTTTAATAAATGATTATAGGCTTTGTTACCAGGAGATAGTTGGTGTAGCAAGAAATGTGGTTTGACTTCAAATTGATTAGCCCATTTTTATAAATGTCATAGCAAGTTGTTTTGTGTGAATTCTTTTGAAGAGAGCCCTGATGTTAGACACAGAGTAAAACATGCTCAGCCTGGATTCATAACAAATGCTTTGAGATGCTTTATTTAGAGAGAAAAGCCACTTGTGATTTCCTATCAGAATTTTGTTATTTATCATAAATCAGCAGTGGCTGTTCTCTCCTCTCTAAGGCCTGTGGTTGAGCTTAATAAATCTTCTGTTTGTCAGTGTGGGGATTCATGTTTTTAAAATGTGTTCTTGCATACTTGATCAGACTAATCAGAAAGCCATGCAAGGCGTGGAGTGTGTCAGCATGGGTGCCAGACTTACTCAGCAGTGCCTGCCTGGTTTGGAAAGACACTGTGCAGTGAGGGCAAAGGAAAAAAAAGGAGGAATACAAAGGTCAAAATGAGAGGAATGGTGCCCAGTGCTGCTCCAAGGAACCACCACCCTAATACTGTAAGGATTTTGCTGCAAGGAACATGACTTGTGTCACATCCATGCTGCTTCTGGCTGCCATGCACAGGGATAAGGGAGAAAATGAGCAGTGTGAGGAGGGAGAGGATAATGTGGGATAAAGCAGGACTGTCTTTCCTCTGTGAGGATTTCCTTCCAAGGCAAAAAGAGGTACAGTGCTGGTGCCTGCACAGCTCCCAAGTCTTCTCCCACAGAGAGTCACACAATTGTGAGCAGGTAGTTTTGCTCCTCTGACAAGAGATAGTGACCCTTTTTGCTTTTTTTGGTCAAGTCCTTCTAGAACAAAAAAAATGTTCCCTTTGGAGTTTTTGCTTAGGATGGCATTTTTGATCCATATTTTGCTATTATCCTGGTCATTTCTGGCTGTCAGCTATTGACCACTTGGAAATTATGGCATCGTCTGCTGTTCTGAACTGTGTGAGACAGGCAGGTGTGGCCCTGACACCAGTTGGATTGAAGATTCATGTTGTATTGATATTTTGAACAGCACCTCCACAATGAACCCGCTTGGCAGTAAAAGGAGCCCTGATACTGTCACAGAGAACTCTGCTGAAGAAGAGATCTCTGTTTGCCCAGGTAAGAGGCACTTGAGAATGTTACGAATTCTGTACTGAAAGTTACACACTTCTGGAATTCAGAGAAAAGAAGAGAATTTTCAAGTTACTTGAACAAAACGAGATTTCTTTCCCTTCTCCCTTTGTCAGGGCTAAAATTACCCAGGTAATGTAGTTTGATCCCCTAGTTTTGGATCCTTTTCCTCTAAGACAGTTCTGTGACAGGGATTATTGGTGACTGGCCGTTGAAGAGACACCAGGATGTGTGTAGGCATGGATGGGTCACTCCAGACAAGGTGTCATGAGTGGTCTCTGCAATGCAATCAATTCTCACATTTTTCAGTGTCAAGATAATGTGCAAAGCATGAGAGCTGAAATAATTTTTGTCTTACATTAATTAAACATGTTTGGGACCGATGAGTTTTTCTTCTTTAGTCTCTCCTACCATGTTTGAGATTGTCCGGTCCAGGGTTTTAAGTGAGAAAGTTAACGAAGAGACTACTTCTGTTCATGAGCAGCTGTAGCAGAAGTCATGGTGGTGCTTGGAGGCATATTTTGTTGCTAAGGAAGATGTGGAGGTCTAAAGATGGTGTGACTGTGAGACAGACCATGGAATGGGAGCTCTGCTTGTCTCGATGCGAGAGCAGCTCTATTCTTGCTTTGTCTCCATCTCAGCAAGTGTCCCACACACTTTCCCTGTGTCTAATCTCACTCCCCACAAAGCTGCAAAGCTGCAGTGGCTTTGTCCTCACACCACCATGCTGTGACTTTAACCCCTCATCTGGCTGTGTTGTTGCACATTGATAACATTTGTGACAAGTCTAAAAAATGTTTTGAAACTGTGAAAACTCTGTTAAGAAGCGTTAAGGGCTAAGTTACATCAACAAGTGAGGAGGTAGTTTGGGGGCTGCAAACCTATGCTGACGTGGAGGTGTTTTTTTGCAGAGACACAGCCAAGCCCATTGGAAGCTGTTGAGAGAGAAGAGCTCTGCTCAGACATCAGAGACGCACCTATAAAGGTAAAAGAGCTGGAAGTTGGGGAAAAGTCCTGTTTCCAGTCCTGCCTTCTAGACCTTGGTTCAGCTAAGCTGTGCTGGCATTTCCCCTTGGGTAGCTGGGAGCTTGGACTTCTGCTATTTGGATCCTCACAAATAGTTCCCTCTTTGCTTTTGTCTATTGCTTCATATCTCCAGTCCCTTTTGGCTTGGGACTGCGTGCAGCTGCTTCTGGAGCCTTTCAGCTCTATAGCTGGAGAGCTGTTATCAATTCCAGCCCAGTCTTTTATACTCGCACATTGCTGTGCTGGAGGATGCCATCAGTGTGGGTGGCAGGGCTGTTGCTTGCCCATGCTCAGGAATACAGTGCTGTGATGTTCAGCAATGCACAGGGACCCCAGGAGCTGTGAGGGGAGTCCTAGTAAACCTCAGTGACTCATGTGACATGCTTTTCCCTGTTACAGTCCTCTGAACTCTGGTGTTTGCTCTCCAACAGACCATCTCCAAGAGGCTAAGAGAAGAGCTTCACCCAAAGACTGGACTGGGATAAAGATGTCCTTGGAGTGTTGAGGGCCAGTAGTGGTTTGCAGGCCAAACAGAGTGTCCTAAATCCATGAATGTTCCTTTCTGTGCAGCAATAGTAAATCAGTAGCCGGGCCATCCTCTTACCTCTCACTGCAGATGTGCTCTGTGTGCGGCTCCTTCCCCTGCGTTGTCACACCTGCACAGCAATTGCTTTGCAGCTGTCACTGTACCAGCACCTGACTTCAGTTCCTGCTTCTGATAAAACTCCCTTTGTCTATTAATTTAGAGAGTGATATCAAAGGGGTTGCCAAGTACTCCTCTGGCAGGGTACATGAATACAGAATCGTACAGCTCTTGACAAGAGGACTCATTTGTGGAAAGCTCATTCTGGGAGTTTGCAGCTTGTACAGCATGTCTGCAGCTCCGATGTCTCATTCACACAGGCCTCTTAATAAACCATTTTCTGCTCTCATGTGCCTTTAATTCTGCAGGTATCTCCAAGCACTGCTCAGTCAATTAGAGACTGCAGCAGGGAGAGGGATGATCCTAGGCTGGCCACTGAGGCATGTTCATGACCCATTTGACTGTGGCCAGGACTCTGCCCTGTCCCTCCTGCTTTGCAGAGGATGCACTGAGTCTCACACCTCTGCCTGGATGGCACAAGGTGATCAACACAGCACAGGGAGCAGGTTCCTAGGGATTGTTTGACAACATTATGGTTGGCAGCAGGTCCCAGTCCGGAACCCACAGCCCTCCAGGAAGGTGGCAGCAACAGCTACCATGGCATCAGCGGTTTGCGTGAGCTGAGCCCAGACCACTGGGACTGGCTCTTCCTAGCAGATGCTGAGCCAGGACACAGGAGTCTTGTTGTTGAGCTCAGCCTCTAGCATTGCTCTTGGCTGGCTGTTGGCTGCAAGTACTACGTCTTATAGGCAATTTTCTCTGCTAAAGAGCAGAGGCAACTGTCTCTGCCTCTGACAGGGGTGATTGGTTCTGCAGTTGAGGTTTTCCAGACTGTTACAGCAAGGTTTTGTACAAGCAATTTTGGAACTGTGGTGTCTTTTGTTACAGAATGTTGCATTTCCATTTAAAATTAGTAATTTACCACCGAATGTAGGCGGGCAGGGTGTGCAGAACCAGTGATCTCCTAAGATTGCTTTAAAAAAGGCAGCTAGAAGGAGCAGTGCCTGCTGCTTTTCCCATCATATTTTTTATGTGTGTTGTCTGACTGGGATAGTGCAGGTTTGATCTGATCATTCATATTTGACACATCTTGTTTTTTATGGCTCTTCTGTGTGACACCCCACAGTGAGGACTTCACACGATGTAGTGACACTGAGACGTGAGAGAGGGGTATGAGTGCTAATGCTGTAAGTGATGTACTTCAGCAGCCTGTGTCGGGCTGGGGGAACTCTTGTGGCAACTCCTCTGCAGAAATCCAGGGCAGAGGGGTCTCCCTGGGAATGAGAGAGATGTTCCTGGGGCTCTGTGCTGTATGTAGCCTTTCACCTGCTGTCTGGGAAAAGTACATTTTGTGAGTCGGAATCTCAGTTTAAGGCCCAGTCCTGCAATTTTTGACATAGCTCCTCAGAGTCAATAAAAGCACCCTCCTTCCGTTTAGGACATAAAATCAGGATCAGATCCTCATCTGGGAAAGGAAGTAATAAACCGAGTAATATAACAAAGCGCTCCAGTGGCACGGAGCATCTTGGGTGACCCCAATTACAGCTTCCCTGAAATGATACTGTTGGAGGAAAGCAGACAGCAGTTTTGCCGCACACTGTCTACATGTCACTGCTTAGGTCTAAACAAAAACCCCTTCCATACTGTTTTCCTATATGTTTCTTATACATACTTAATATTTAAATAGCTTTTATAAAAACCATTGCAGGGAGGGAAAGGTTCTTTCCTAAATGTGGAAAACCCTTGCAGCAAGCCTGACTAGGCAGAGATGTAGTTATGAGTGAGATGGCTGCAGTCTGCTGCATTTGGGAATGTTGGTAGCATAGAGAGCAGGCTAGATCTCTGTGGGTGGGTAGTGGAGCACCTTTGCAGCTGTGTGACCAATGCAAAAAGGAGGGTGTCAGTAAGTGGTAATGGCACCCTGAGAACATACATGAGCTGTGACATTCTGCCCTGGCAAAAAGCCTCTGCTAGTAATTTTGTGTGACACGGATTTTCAATGCTATTGCCTTTCTCCTTGATCGGTGTCCCCTCTGATGATTGCTCCAGCCACCTCCTCTATAAGAGGAGGAGCTTCCAGTGATCTCTTCTTGTTCCCTAAGACCACAGCAGCTTCCTTTCATCCTGGGGGAAGCTGTGTTCCCAGACAGCTGCCTGTGTAGCATGGATCATGTCCAGAAATTGATGAGCACAAGTCAGATGTTGAACTCTTGCTTTGCCCCATGAATTTTCCATCAGTTTCACTTCTGAGCTTTCCTGATTAATGGAAGCCTTGCCATTTTTTCCACGGTAGTACAGGTGATGTTTGCCTTAAATGGTGTGCATGGCTGTGCAGGGAGGTTTCACCACGATTCAGAAGGACATGTTGCCTTTGCAAGAAGAATTGGTTATTAGTGCAGCACTGTTTACTCAGCCAGTGGTCTTATTTTTGACTACTGTGTGATGAAGGAAGAATAAAACTTTCCAAGAAAAACTGAGTCTGTGGAGAGGTGAGTAGCTACCAGACAGCATGGAGCTCTGCATCTAGCTAAAATAGAGAAACAGCACTATCTGGCTAATTTTTCTTCTTCTTCCTTAGGTTGGTGGAGACGAAGATGCTGGTGGGACTGTGTCTAAGCACAGTCCTACGCTTGCTGCCCGAGTGTCGTGCCCACTGTGTGACCACGGCTTTCCAGCTGGGGAGATCGAAATCCATGCCATGTACTGCAATGGTATTGTGGGAACAGAGACTGGAAAGGATACTCCAGGTCTGCCAAGTCCTAGTTCTAAGTGTTTGCTGCTTGTGCTTCTCCCCCTTCCCTGTTGTTATTTGGCAGACAGGTGCTGCACTCTTGTCCTCCTTGGGATATTTGGTGCATGGTGTGTGGGGAGGTTTGTTCATTCTGCCTTATTCCATCTCCAAGCTGGTCAGGAGAGTATTACTCAGGCTCTGATGTCTCCAGCACTTCCTGCACAGTGACTTCATCTCTGATTGACTTCACACAATTATTCACCATGTTATCAACTCCTGAATATTACCCCAGGATCTAGTCCTGGATGCTTCAGGCAGTACTCATAAGATGTGTCTATTGTGTGTTTTGTTGAGGACCTGCAGAGAATGTGGCAGTGGTAGGAAATGGAAGGCTTGTGTCCTTCTGGGCTCTTGAGAAGGAAGAATGTTCTGTACCACTCCAAGAATGGCCTGTGCTCTGCATGGAGTCTGACATTTGTATGTGTTCAAATGGCTTGTTCAGGTGGCAGAGACTGCAGAAAAGTTTCCCTCTTGTTGCACTAAAATTACAAAATGATACCTGTCAATATGGGAGCGTGGATTTTTCTTCTTCATTTGAAGAGTGAGGTGTAGAAGCACGGTCAGAATACCCATACTAATCCTCTGCAGTCTTTTTTATATCAGTTTTTCGTAGCCAACCTTTGTAGAGCTTAAGTGAACAAATACACTGGTTGGTTATCAACATATTCAGCAAGTTATGTTTTAGCTGCTGCTTGAAATGTAAAATCTGTGTTAGCACAATGTCAGGTAATATCAAAGTAGTAGCTTGTAATAAGATTAACTTTTCAGGTTGTGAATATATAATTTTCAGTTACATTCTGGGTTATTAAATGCAGCCTAAATCTATGATGTTTAAGCAATTTGAGCAAATCAGATCTAGTACAAGAACTGTAACTTCTGCATTCCTCTAGCAGGAAGAAGTTTCACCATGTAATCTTAATGCAGAGCTGATGTAGTTCCTGAACAAGAAGTTCTCTGTTATACTGAATCTTTGGGGATGTGACATGGGTCCTGTCAAGATAACAGGAGCCAGCAGAGTGGCTGATACTGGCTGGTGCTTAATTTTGGTGGGAAGTTCTCTCTGTAGGCATAGCCCAGCTACTAATGCAAAGCATTTGGCTCAGGCAAATCATAAATTATCACAGTTCTATCCTCAACACTGATAAAGGTATTATCCATGCTACAAAATGGAGCAGAATTTTTTGTATGCCTTTAGCAGGAATGTCTTTGGCCCTGCGGTATTTGGGTCCCTGGTGTGGCTGGACTGTGAGCATATCCATTGATCCTAGGGAATCCTGACTGTGATCAGGAAAATGCTTTGAATTCTTTGGCAGTATGAGTGAATTTGTTCTTTGCTTTGGTGTAGGTTTTCAGGAGGACAGAGTTCAAGGCTGGCCTCTCCACTCTGCTCCAGACTGGTCTCCTTGGGGATGTTTGTAAGGGTAGTTATTTTGGAATTGCTACTCTGCTGTTCTGGCTTGTTCAGAACAATCCCCCCGTAAGAAAACCAGCCTGGAATAAAAGGGATTTTGCTCTCCAATAATGGCTATAAGCAGAGCAATGGGGCTTGGGACAAAATCACAGTAATCTGGGTTTTCTATTGCCAGCTATTCTTGTATTTTCCCTGTAGAGACCAGGCTCTATTATCCGTAACAGTCTGTGACACCTGTGTTGTTTGCACCCAGACTCTTTGAAGGACCATGGGTGTACAGGGCTTGGGCAGAATCCTGCTTGCCTGCAGGGCTCTGGCTCATGGGGCACTTTGGGCCAGTTCCCAGCAACTGCTGGAAGGCAACAGTCACCAGAGGGGTCTCAGCTGATGGGCTGGTCATGGGATTTTGGGTTGAATAGGCAGGGATGATGTTCTTCTCTGAGCAGAGACTAGACAGTAGCCTGGCACAGCTGTGCAGGTACAAAAGGACTCTGTTTTCAGGGCTGTTACTTTAGCATCCTTTGCTAGCACAAAATCCATAGGTAAAGCTCATGCATGGGGAGAAAGAGTTGAGAGAATTGTCTTCTGAAGCAAATGCCAGCTCCTCTGGGTTCAGAAGCTGTTCTGTACTGCTGCAGCACTGTGTGCTTTTGGCTGGCTGCTGCTTCCTTGAGAGCACAGCAACAGCCTCGTGTGAGAGGAAATCAAAATTCTCTTCTCTAATCCGTGTCCTGATCTGTTAAGAAAAGATGCTTCAGTTTTCCTTTGGTCCACTGGGTCAGGGGTTCCTGGTCTGTCTTCAGATTTATTAATTGGACTTACTCCTGATGTCTCTAGAATTGCAGATTATGCAGTCCTGCAAACTACAGCTGTCAGTGGTTTTTGTTTTAACATTACAAAAGGATGGGCTCTTGCTGGTTTTACTGCTCTTCTTCCTGCTTCTAATCATACACCAAAGTCTCTCAGTGTTAGGTCTCGGGGGGCAGCTCAGCCTGGCTGATATCTAAGAACGGGTTTCCAAATGAGTTATCTGGGCAAGATGAGTTACAGTCACTTTCTCTACATACATGGTCATGCTGGCTGGGTGCCCAGACCACCAAACACCTGGGCAGTATGAAAATCTGATCATGAATTTCCATTTTACTGTGATCTGAGTAAATAAAAAAGAAGAGCCTGCTGTTGTGTTAGCCCCTGTACCAGGCTGGGGAAGGTTCAGGTCCTGGTTTTCCAGCTCAGTGGCTGGTGTTAATTCCAAATGAACAAGTGGATCTGTGGAAGTGCTGTGCCAGCTTCCTCTTTGTTCATGCACTCGACTGAAGGGCTCACTTGTGTGAGAGGGCTCTGCTGGAGTCACCACATCCATCGCCCACTGCTGCTGCCAACACAGGAATCTGCTGGTCTCACTCTGGAAGCAAGTCTTGGCTGCTACTGAGTACAGCAAATACTCTCAAGCTTTGTGACATACTTGATGCCTCTTACCCTGCCATCTACGTGCATCCGACATCTCAGTTTCCAGGCAAGCCCAGAAAGATGAAGATTTGGTATATCCCTTCCTCCCAAAGGCTCAAATGCAGTGTGATGCAGCTGTCAGTCTTCAGCAGCAGTAGTGGTGCTGTTAAAAAGCTCCTGACATCAGTAGAAGTGGCACTGATACAGCAGAAAGAGTAGGGGAATGGGTGTAGAGGAACCTGCATGGCTTCTGAGAAGGGACAGACATTAACAGAACCTGCATAGAAGTGGCACAGCTGGCAGTGAGCATGGGGAAGAAGCTGGTGAGTCCAGCAGCAAGGTGAGCTCAGTGGCCCTGGCCTTGCAGGCCCAGGAGGTGCCTGGACTGGGCTGATAGCAGGGCCATGCTGGGAAGGATTTGTTCCTCTTCCCCAGGGTGCATGCTGGAACCAAGCAGGCCAAGATGGCTGTTAATCAGAAGAAATGCCGAGTGAGGGAAAAGGTTGTCAGACTGTGGCGCATGTCTGACCCAGCAAAGAGCATTGCATTTGAGAGAGTTACAAGGCTCCTGTCACATGGTGGGTCAGCACTGCTCTGTGGTGGGGATTTTCCCTGCAGCAAGTCTTTTCGTGTGTTCTGAACTCCCTTCTTGTGGGCGACCGGCGTGCTTTGGCAGGGGTCATGCCTCACCAGCCAGCCTTGTTCTCTCTCCTGTGCTGCTGCTTTCAGCAACACAGCTGAGGGTCTCCCCGTGGGCAGCTGCAGAGCTAGTCCCAGACATCTCTAATGGGCCCATTATGCCAGATGTGTTCACTGCCTTTGGAAGAAAATAGAACTGATTAACACCTGAGCTGGTGCACAAGGCTCCCAAGACAGTGTTAAAGGAATATTAATGAGCGCACACTGATTTGGAGAGCTGCTCTCACCACACTGTCAAACACCACATGTGTTGGTTGGGTTCTTGGGAGGCTGAATGGCCTGGGGTTTGGCCATCATTACCAGTCCTCCTAGTCAGACTGCCACTTTGAATCTGGGCCAGGCTATGTTAAAGAGAGACATTTGCTTCAGTTCCTACGAGAGATGAGCTGTTGGTATCAGTCATCACCTACAAGACAATACCCACATCCTAGGAAACGCTCGAGCTTGTTTCTTCAGTAGTGTTGTCTCCTGTCAGCCCCAACAGCTCCTGAGCACCTTGCAGTACATTGCTGGTCATGGCTGCAGATCAGTGACTGATGCTAAGGGAAAGCCTATGTCAAATTGTGCATAGATGTTGCGGTTGCCCAACACCTTTGATACGGGGTTTTCCTAAAACTCATAAGAATTCCCTTTATTCTGCACAAAATTTTGTGCATCACTTTCTGTATCACAGATGATATGCCAACAAAAACAGGTTTGTTGTGCCTATACCTTGGATTCTGTCCTCTCTCCTAATGGCAGTATGGCAAGCAGCATCACCAAGCTGTAAACCAGCTCCCTGCATTGTCCCCTTAGCCAGTGTGCCTGAGAGTGCTTACTGAGACATCTGTTTTGGAGCTGGAGTCTTGAACGTCCCTGGTGAAGCAAGCTAAGCTATCTGAAATGTTCCCTGAGGATCTTTGCTGGTGGTATGTCAACAGGAATACGCTGAGAGGAATTCAACTGAAAGGGACAACGCTCCAACAGGCTCCCTGCAGATGCTTGCAGAGCCACTTGGGAAAGGCTGCTTGGGCTTGCTGAGGGAACAGAAATTTTTGGACCCATCATCAGCTGTTCAGCTGGGATCTCACTGGCTACCCACATGTGTTGGATCGGCCGGAGAGCAGCATTGCTCCTGGCAGAGATCTTCATCCAGGAGACCCCCAGAGCTGTATGTGGACAACAGCAGTTGTCACCCCAGTTCATGTGGGCAGGGGAAAGCAACAATTGTTGTAACCTTCCCTTTCTAGTGTGAGCTGTGTCCCTCCCCTGCAAGGGTCTCCCTGCCACATCTGCAGAAGGCCAGTGCCTCTGCACAGCCACCGCTTCAGCTCTGAGCTCACAGCCGCCACGGTCCCTCCCTGCAGCAGGCATGGGAGCCTGGATTGGAAGGGAGCGGTGCCGTGCTGCCGAAGCAGCTGGATAATGCTTCTCCCAGGCTATTGCACTGCTGCGCATCAGCTTTAAAATTCTGTAAACCACATACTGTCGATCCAGCTGTTTCTGGCAGAAGACAAGTTAGGTGTGAAATGGTGAGCTGGCTTCCAAGTTTGGGAAAGATAAATCCTTCAGTATCCCTGTAGGAGTAAAGGAGACTTGGTCAGCAACCTCTTCTGCAGGAAAGAAGACCCTCCCAGTCCCAGTCCAGTATTAAGCTCTACCATCTCTTCTGCTGCAGCCCTCAAGCAATGGAAACTTGTTGCATTTGGGCATAGTGTAGGAGTGGGTTTGGGAGGGATTCTGTTAACCCTCTCTCTGTTAACCCTCTCTCTGTTAACCCTCTCTCTGTTAACCCTCTCTCTGTTAACCCTCTCTCTGTTAACCCTCTCTCTGTTAACCCTCTCTCTGTTGTTGCCGTAGAAGTCTGTAAAAAAGACTCTGAGCCAAGTTTTGTAGGAGATAAGATAATGGGCAGGCACTTTAATGAGCAACCCCGCTCATCCAGGAATACATCGACGCGCGCGCGCGCGCTCTAAGTTCTATAGCTTTTATAATATAACCTATCCAATCACTACTGTCCACATGTCCAGTTCCACCTCTGTCCCCTCCCAGTTCCCACCCCCGTGGAATTGGGGCTGGGGTCGTTGGGACCCTCTGTCTTCATCCACCTCCTCTTCTTCAGCACACAAAGGTCTCTCGGACGCTCTCCAGGGCTTTGGGTCACACTGCTCCATGTTTATGTTCTCTTCTGATATGCCTTAATCAGGTACCTTGAGGAAGAGACTAAACAGCTGGCAGATCTTAGCTGCCTGTTCTGGAGCAGGGGTAGAGATAGAAGGACTTTGTGCTACAAGCTGCTAAATATTAATTCACTAAAATCTACAGCATTGCATCTACTGTGTCTCTAAAATCTACAAAATATGAAAATTGAAAAGTTAAAAAAAAACCTTTCGGCATCACTGTTAACCCTCTCTCTGTTAACCCTCTCTCTGTTAACCCTCTCTCTGTTAACCCTCTCTCTGTTAACCCTCTCTCTGTTAACCCTCTCTCTGTTAACCCTCTCTGTTTTTCTTCCAGTGCTCACTCGGCGCCAGAGAGAGGCAAGAAATAAAGCTGCTGGTGGTGAAGGCAGCCTATCATCCTTAGACATTGACAAGTAAGTAGGTATGCTTGCTTCTCCAAGATTGTTTCTATGCATCCATTCTAGCTTGACTGTGGATGTCTTTATTCCTGTACAAATGCTGGCTGTTGGCTTTATAGCAGTGTTTCCCTAAGAAATTGCCTTCCGTCAGTGCCTCTTGTTGCAATGCTGGCTATATTTAAACTGAAGCAAGAGGAATTTGCTGTTCTCAGATTGTTTATTTTTGCACTGATTTCCTTTCAGCCCAATCCATGGCGGGTCAGGGGCGTGTGGCTGCTGGGGTGGAGCTGTAGCTAAAAGGGTGCTAACTCAGCTGGTTTCTAATGGGAGATTTGAGCTTGGTAACCCCAGGAAAAGAAGAGGCCAGGACATGGAGGCTGTCAACATGGCACCTGTAGTGATATTCTTAATTAAATTAGACTTTCAGAATAGCAGTGGCTTTGTTTAATCTCTTTCCATGCAGCCCCTCCTCCTGCCACCCACACAAAGCATCATAAGAGAGGATCTGACAGTAAAATCCTTGCTATGGAAGCAATTTTGCTGCTACAAACAGTGGATGGCAACATCACTAATGGAATTAGGCTAATTATAGAGAGGACAGCTTCTGTTTAGACACATTATCTGGGTA
This sequence comes from Pithys albifrons albifrons, assembly GCF_047495875.1. Taxonomy (NCBI): domain Eukaryota; kingdom Metazoa; phylum Chordata; class Aves; order Passeriformes; family Thamnophilidae; genus Pithys; species Pithys albifrons. Next base: position 11,423,770 of record NC_092472.1, read on the forward strand.
ATCAGCACTGACTGGAAAGAAAATACGGGAAAAGTACTGCAGAGTTTTGCTCGATGGGGGCTCTGTATGCATTTTAGAGCCTGGGGTGTTTCACTAAGAGAGTACCGCTATCAAACTGAACATAATACTGTTGGGGCTGATCCCTGGTGGCTTTGTCCCTTCTTGTAGATGGTCCATTCCTGAATTCGGCTCCCCTCCTGAGGAGCCAATGTCCTCTCCTGCACGGTTCAGTCCCTGCCGAGAGCTGGTGTAGAAGCGAGTGTCGCTGTGTAAATCCATGCCTGACCTTCATCTCCTTTCACCCAGCATAATTTTCTTCCCAAGAACACTCAGTTGTCCTGTGTGAGCCTGGGCATCTTCTACTCAAATGAGGGGATTTGAGGAACAGGCTGAGCCAGCCCCCCCCAGCAGGAGCACGTCCTCTGCCATTCCTCTCCCTGCATGGCATGATGTAAAATGGAGACAGTGCAGAGAAAGACTTGATTTACTAGTCAGACAAGTTCATCCAGCCCTGGTAAAATGTCTCTCTGATTTAACACACTTGGTTTGCTTTTCAGGCAGAATTTAACTCCCCTTTGCAAAGCCCATGCACTTCATTTCTGTAGATTTTGACAGGGTGCTTTATGTCTGGGGAGAAATCAGTGGTGTTTGAGATACTTAGATGAACAGATTTGATTACTGTCCCGCTGCTGCAGCAGCAGGATACAGAGGAACAGGCAGGGAAAACTGATAATCACTCAGTCTTTGCAATTGGTGCTGGCCTGACCCCACTGAGCGAGACTGGGTTTGGTGACACATCTTCTCTGTGGCGTGGCCTGGAGGAGGAAAGTCACCACTGGTGTCTGGAAGCCGGGTGCAGGGTGAATCCTAATGCAGTGCTCTGTCCTTTGCTGCCTGGCAGGTGTGAGAAGTGCTACCTCTGTAAGTCACTGGTGCCCCTGCTGCAGTATCAGAGGCATGTGGACAGCTGCCTTCAGGCTGCTAGGCAAGTGCAGGGAACCAGGAGGCTGCGAAGAGCCAAGGTGAGGGGCGACCCTGCACAGCATCTCCTTTGCTTTGCGCTGGGTGTGGGGCTTGGTTGGCAGCAGGAGCAGTTTCCCTGGTTGACGGGGATGAGCTGACCTGATGTAGGATTGCCTGTCCCTGTGGGCCACTGTGGGCAGAGAACTCATTGCCCTCCTTCCCGCTGTGCTCGGCAAGAGCACGGACAGGTCCCAGGGGTGAGCTAATCCAGCAGAGCTGCCAGTAACCTCTCCAGTGGGCAGGCAGCCAGGGCTGTCCCGCTGCCAGCCAGTGCATCTCAGTCCTGCAGCCTTCCTCGGCTGAATGTCGATGGAGTGGAGGGCACCATCAGGATGACAAGCCTATCTGACTCTGTCCACAAGTCCTTTCCCACAGGGGAGGCTTTGGAGACAGAGCAAAGGGAATTGCTCAGTGCTGGGAGCAAACTGCAGCATCCTGGGAGAATTTTGTGGGGGAGTGAGTGCGGTGGAGGTGTTTGGGGTGTGGGGAATGTGCCGTGGTAGAGGAGGTGGGAGGCAGGAGCGTGGGTGGCTCATAGTCACGTGCCAGGTGTTGGCCCCCACCGTGATTTTTCCTGCTTGCAGCAGTCCCAGGGGAGAACACAGAGGGTCCTTCCAGGCCTTCCTGCTGGTTCCTGCAGGCAAAGCCCTAGTGCTGCAGCTTTGCCTGTGCTCAGAAATGTGATTCACGGCATGAAGATGCAACATGATGTCTTAGTTTTGTATAATCCCTTAAATCCATCACAGGCCTCAGCCCTTTGGGGATTCAGATGCAAATGATGAGATTTCTGGTTGATGATTTTGGCTGGGATACAGCCAAGTTCTGTGTGGTTCAGAGTACTGCAGGGCATGGCTGCTCCTGCTTGTGACTGGCTCTGTGGGGCAGCTGTTTCACCCTGTCCCTGTGCCCCACAGCTGGCTGGTCCTGCATGCAGGCATGGGCAGACAAGGAAGATGTTGAAGCATGATGGTATTGGCTTGGCAAGGCTCTGTGTTACCTCTGGCCCTGTCTTGTGCTGAGGTGACAGCTCACTGGGTGAACAGGTCATGACTGGGCATGGGCTGGGCCATTGAAAAGCTTCCTACAGCCACTGTTGGGCTTGTGGATTCTTGCCATGGCCCATTTTGGGGTGCTTTGCAGCTTCAACCCCACAGCTGGGACACCAGTGCCTTCTAGAGTAGTTCTGGGAGCAGGAAGCAGCCAGAAGAATGGACTTTGCTGGGCCAGCAAGGCTCAAAGCAGCCAGACTAAATGGTCTTCCCTTAGCATGGCTGCATCTTCCCAGGGGCTGAGACGGGGCACAGGAGGTGGATTCCTCATCTGCCTGTGCCCTGAAGGAAGGCCCTTCTCTCCAGCACCAAGCCTTGGTGCCCTCAGACAGACTGGGAGGACCCTGACCTCGGAGGTGCAGTTCTGGTGGATGTGTCCCAGCTCTGGCAGAGCCCCTGGTGCCCCTGTTTCTCTTACAGCCCTGTGCTTGCCAGCTGGGCTTGGGTGTGGCTTCCTGCACCTCCTTGCTGGATTCTGCTTGATTAACTGCTTTCCACTGGCTCTACTTGAGCACTAGTTGGGCTGGGCATGGAGCAGTGCCCTTCCTGTGGGTGAGAGGAGGCCCTGGACATGCAGCATTCCCTCTTGTGCCCAGCCTGAGGGGGACTTTGTGCCCATGGGGCTATGGGGTTCCCTCGTGGCAGTGCTGCAGTGGTGGTTCTCCTCTTCTTGACAGGACACTGGAAAGCAGGAGAGGGGACTCCTCAGGATGTTGGAGCTCTCAGAGAGCAAGTCTGAAGGTGAGAAATTGCTTAAACTGCTTTCTGTGCCTGCCTGGCTGGGTCAGGGCTGCCCTTTTCCCAGTTCTCCCCTTTTAGTCCTGGCTTGGCCTGGTCTGTTCTGGGAGAGCAAATTCCCCTTGGAAGGGCCTGTGATTCCTGAGCAGAGCAGGAGGCTGTGAGCTTAGCTGGCTGTCAGCATTCCCCAGTACACATTCCTGCCTGTGCCCATTGGACATGTGGCCATTGGACCTGCATCAGCGCCCGGTGCCCTCACAGGGATCGGGGTGTGCTCTGAGCCATGGCACCAAGAAATGTCCAGCTTCCTGTGGAATGTGGGAGGCTGCTGCTGTCCTTGCCTGCATCCCTCCAGGGATCCGAGGACAAGAGGAGATGGGTGGGGAGTGGTGCTCTCAGCAGCAGCTGTGGCTCATACGGGAGGGCTGACGTGCGTTCTTGTTGCAGGTGCTGACGCGGGGACCTCCCTCACTGGATTAGACCAACAGTCCCCTCCTGCGCTCTCAGCTGGAGCTGGGGAGCCAGCAGCAGTCAGCCCCATCTCCCTTCGGCACCTTTCTTTCCGTGTCTCCCCTGCAAAACCCGGTGTCTCCTCAGAAGGCATGGACGGTGTGGTGGACTCAGAGTCACATGTGGCTCTCCGTGCAGGCAGCCAGCAACAGACCAAAGGCTGCCGCCGGAGAAGGCACAAATTCTGAGGCCAGTAATAAGGCCCCCAGCAGCTCCCCATGCCTCATTGAGGGTCATCTTGGCACCATACCCCTGCTTCACCTGCAGCCTTTGTCTCTCATCCCTGTTTTATATGTTTTATATGATCTGTGCAGGGAGTGATGGGTAGAGAAGCGACTGTGTGTTTTATAGGTGCCTGTGCAGCTTTGCTCTCTGTTACAGAAATGGAAATATATTTATGTATGTTTTTATGAAACTGCAGCACCACGGCAGAGCTATGCTGGCTTTCTCTGGGGAATGGGAGGGCGCTGGAGGGAGGAGAGGAGGAGCAGCAGAGGGTGGGTCCCAAATCACACTTTCCCAGGCCTGTCCTGGGGCGGAGAGGGTGGTGGGGGCTCAGAGACCCCTGGGCAGGGGGCCGCAGTGGCCCGTGCTCCAGGCAGCAGCATAGAAGTGACATTCCCAGACGGGAGTGGCGGAGGGCACCTTGGTGCTGGCTGACAGCCGCAGTCAGCAGATGCGGGGACCCGAGGAGCCACGGCCGTGGTGTCCCCGTGTCCTTGGTGCCTCCTGTGTCCCCGGGTGGCTTGGCCGTGCGCCCACTGCCCGGGGCAGCGCGGCTCTTCTGACCCGGACCGGGCCGTGGAGGGACCTGCTCCCCGAGAGCATCCTCGCCGGGTACAGGGGCGGAGGACTGTGCTGCCTAATTAACGGGACGAGCTGGTGCGGATCTAATTAAACCCGGACTTCCACCAGCGCTAGCGGCCCCCTCTCGCGTGGGGGCCCAGAGTGGCGCCGCTCATTGGCCGCGGCTGAGCCGGTGCGCGGCGGGCCGGCCAATGGCGAGGCCGGGTGGGGCTGTTGCCAGGGAGACGGCGACGGCCCCACCACCGCCACCGGCCCCACCACCGGCCCCACATCGGCCCCAGCACTGGCACCGGCCCCACCACCGGTCCCGGTCCCGCCGCCATGGCCAGCCGCAGCACCCGGTTCCAGTCTGGCCAGTACGGCGAGGCGGACAGAGCACAGCAGAGCTCCAGCTCTCCCGCCCGCCTCCGGCGAAGTTTGCGCTCGGAGGCGGCGGGCAGCTCGTATTCGGACCGGTGAGCGGCTCCTGCCCTGCGGAGACCGCGATGGGCCGGAGATGGGGCCGCGCAGGCTCCCCCAGCCCCCGGGCTGTTGCAGGGGAGGGACAGCCGCCTCCGGCCTCCTGCAGGTGTTGGGGACACGCTCGTCAGTCTGTCCTGCCGGACGGGGGCATGGCCGTGTTTGGACACAGCTGCCACCTCCACCACCGCAAGAGCAGTGCCAGTGGGAGGACGCTACAAAGGCGCGGCTCGCGATGGAGCACGGACACCGAGAACAGGTGGGAGGCAGGACCCAGCACCACTGTGTGCCAGGGCAAGGATAGGGGTGTGTCCTGCCCTGCGAGCCAGAGCTCAGCAGGTGATGTGCTACCTCCTTCCGTGCAGTTTCATAGTCAGCCATCTGACGAACCAACAACATGATTGTCCTGCCGCTACACCGGTAAGGTCTGTCCCTGCCCCAGGCATCCCTTGCCCTTCGGCCCTGTGCCCTTGGCCTAATGGACAGTCCCCAGGTACAACGAGCCCTGCGGGCACTCACCATCCCACTGGAGAGGCTGCAGCTGATGAAAAACCACATGATGCAGGCCATGCGCAGGGGGCTGTGCCGGCGCACACACACACAGGCCACTGTGCGGATGCTGCCCACCTACATCTGCGCCACTCCCGATGGCACTGGTAAGGCAGCCTGGTCTGAGGATGGGCTGCTCTGCTACATGGAGCCCCACACGCTTCATTGGATGTGGCCCTGGGGGTGCTGAGGAGGCGTACACAGCTCTCTGGTCAGTTATGGAGTCCATAAGCTGCCCCTATGCCAGTCCCCAGCACAGGAGCAGTAGCCAGGGGCTGGTTCCCTTGGCCCCTGTGAGAGTCACAGGCTCTCAGTAGCCTCCCCATGAGTGAGTGACTGTCCCTGGGACAGGTTGAGGAGCAGTTTTTAAGGAATTTGACACAGGGAAGTTCTTTGCCCTGACAGTGTCTCTGTTTCCCTATAGAGAAGGGTGACTTTCTGGTGGTGGAGCTGTGCCAGAGCCAGGTCCGGACCCTGCTGGTGACCCTCTTGGGAGATGGAAACCTGAGCCCACAAATGATGCACAAGACATTTGACATGCCAGAGGAAATCATGAAGGGCGAGGGGGAAGTGGTATGAGAGGACTGTGGCTCAGGGTGGCTGGTGCTGGGCTGCTAAGCACCACAGAGGCTCTGTAGGGCTCCAGGCTGGTGCTGGAGCTCAAGCCTGCCTCACACATCCTGGGTTCTGGGTAAGGGAAGCAGCCCTTACCCCTAGTCTTGCCTTTGCAGCTCTTTGACTTCATTGCACAATGTGTGTCCCAGTTCCTGGCTGACACCAGCAGCTTCCAGGAACGCCTGCCCCTGGGCTTCGTCTTCCCCTTTAGCTGCCGGCAGACACAGCTAGACAAGGTGAGGGGGACAGCTGTGACCACCTCCTCTCCAACACAGCAGCAATGGGGAGAGGAGCCAGTCCAGTGCTGGAGGCCAATGACTCTGCCATGTGCCCTCCACAGGCAGAACTCATCTCCTGGTCCAAGGGCTTCAGCTGCAGTGGCGTGGAGGGGAAGGATGTTGTGCAGTTGCTGCAATCGGCCATCAACAAGCAGGAGGTGGGGGGCTGTGAGTGGGGGGACCGGACTGAGCGCTGCCCCCATGAAGCAGCTGATGATGCTCTCACTTTGCTCTGGGCCAGCTCTCTCAGGTGGAAGTTGTTGCCCTGATGAATGACACTGTGGGCACCATGATGACCTGTAGCACAGAAGGAAGACCCTGTGAAGTTGCCTTGGTCATGGGTAAGCAGTGGGCACCCTGCATGCAAGGGTGATGGGTGCTGGGGAGGATGTGCTGGTGCTCACTCCCCCTGCTTCCTGCAGACAAGGGCAGCAACTGCTGCTTCATGGCTGAGGCACATCTGGTGGAGATAGCAAAGGAGACCAGTGGGCGGATGTGTATCAACACTGAGTGGGGCTGCTTTGGAAGCGATGGCATCCTGAGTGACATTGTGACCCCCTATGATGAGTGTGTGGATGAGGAATCCTCCAGTCCTGGGGAGAAGAGGTGCTCCCACCCCTCAGCAAGGACAGAGTCCTTGGGGTTCCCCGTCCATCCCTGAGAATGTCAGGCCCCACCAAAGGCAACACACCCCTGCAGTGCTCCTGGGTGCTCTTAAAGGGCCAAGGAGTGCCAAGGAGACACAACTGACTCCAATGTGGCTGCACGCAGATTTGAGAAGATGGTGGGCAGCTTGTACCTGGGGGAGATCGTCCGGCATGTGCTGATTGCCATGGCCGCTGAGAAAGCGCTCTTCACCAGGAAAAGTGTTGCTGTCCTGAAGGAGAAAGGTGTGCTCAAGACTCACCAGGTTCTGGAGATTGTCAAGTGAGTATTTGGGGGCCAGCAGCTCCTGTTGTGGGTTGTGAGGATGGGGGGGTGATGGATGGGGTGCCCCTGGTCATGACCTGGTGGACCTGCAAGTGCTGCAAGGCTGTGCTCTGCCTTGCAGCAATGAGGAAGGCATGGCTGTGACGCAGAGGGCTCTGGAGGCTCTGGGGCTGCAGCCGAGCGAGCGGGACTGCAGCCGGGTGCAGCAGATCTGCGGGGCAGTGGTGAGCCGCGCTGCCACGCTCTACGCTGCCGGGCTGGCCGCTGTCCTCACCTACATGTGCCAGACCCGGCAGCTGGATCAGCTGCTGGTCAACATCGGGGTGGATGGAGAATTGTACCAGGGCCACACCAGGTGAGAGGGGTCATGCTCCCAGTGCAGGGGCAGTGGCCGGGAGCTGGTTCCCTTGGCCCGTACCTCAGGCTCTCAGGAGCCTCCCCCATGGGTGAGTGACTGTCCACAGGACAGAGTGAGGAGCAGATTTTAGGCATCCCTGTAGGATGCATCATGCCCAGACCTCGTTATCTTCTTGCTCTGGCAGGTTTGAGGAGATCCTGCAGAGTGTGACGAGGTTGCTGGCCCCAGAGTGCGTGGCCACCCTTTTGCCCTCGACAGACGGGTCTGGGCGGGGGGCAGCCATGGTGACAGCAGTGGCTTTGCGCACGGAGGCCCAGCGCCGTGAGGTGGATGAGGTGCTGGCCCCATTGCGGCTCAGCCATGCTGACCTGGAGCAGGTCCAGGCACTGATGAGGCAGGAGATGGAGCTGGGGCTGGGTCAGGAAACCCACGCCAATGCCTCTGTCCGCATGCTGCCCACCTATGTTTGTAGCACTCCCGACGGCACCGGTGAGGGACAGAGGCACTGGGAAGGGGGTGCCGAGGAGGCCATGGCTCTGCTAATGCCCTGTGCTGGCTCCCCACAGAGCAAGGTGAATTCCTGGCACTGGACTTGGGAGGGACCAATTTCCGTGTGCTGGTGGTGCACCTGACACCGGAGGGCATCCGCATGGCCAGTGAGATCTATGTCATCCCAACCGCCATCATGAAGGGCACCGGCGAGGCGGTGAGGTTGAGGACCCCTGGTTAAGGGATGGGAGGGGGTGCCTCGCTCCTTGCTGTCCATAGGGCTGGGATGGGATTGAGAGAGCCCCCTGCAACATCACCCCTGCCTGAGCCATGGTCATTGTCCACAGCTCTTTGACCACATTGTTGACTGCATCATGGACTTCCAGCTGAAGCAGAACCTGACGAAGCATGACCTGCCTCTTGGCTTCACCTTCTCCTTCCCCTGCGAGCAAGTGGGCCTGGATAAGGTGAGGGGGTTGCTCCAGCCCCAGGGGTAGGGGAAGGACCCTGGGATGTGGTGAGAAGCAGCTGCCTGGAGGCTGCTCCTGCCTCTCTTGCAGGCATTGCTGCTGACCTGGACCAAAGGCTTCAGCGCCTCAGACTGCGTGGGGCAGGATGTAGTCCAGCTGCTGCGGGAGGCTGCCCAACGCAAACATGTAGGGAATGTCTGGTGGCCTGTCCCTGTCCCCTGGGGTGCACCCTGCACACAGGCAGTGCCAGCCCCAGGAGCTGGCTGGGTGCCAGTAGGCTGCATGTGTTCCCATCTCCTGTTTGGCAGCACACAGGGCTGAACGTGGTGGCTCTGGTCAATGACACAGTGGGAACCATGATATCCTGTGGCTACGATGACCCTGAATGTGAAATTGGCCTCATTGTGGGTGAGGAGCACCTCTGCACCCAGGAGGTCCCCTGTCCCCTCACCACCACCCCATTCTACATGGCATGGCCATGTGCCTTTGCCAGAACTGCCATGGGTGTGACAGCAGCATGGGGCCTGCAGGGACAGGGACAAATGTCTGCTACATGGAGGAGATGCGAAACGTGGGCACCGTGGAGGGGGATCAGGGCCGCATGTGCATCAACACAGAGTGGGGGGCCTTTGGGAACAATGGCTGCCTCGACCACATCCTCACCAGGTTTGACAGGGTGGTGGACAACCAGACCATCAACCCTGGCAAGCAGAGGTGGGCAAGGGTCCTGGGGCAAAGGCGGGTGGAAGTGGGTGGCTGTGCCCAGCTGAGGGTGTGCCTGGGGCAGGTTTGAGAAGCTCATCAGCGGCATGTACCTGGGTGAGATCGTGCGCCACATCCTGGTGGAAATGACAGACAGACAGCTCCTGTTCCATGGCAAGCCCAGCCCTAAGCTCTACTGCAGGGATATCTTCAAGACCAAGTTCCTCTCTACCATCGAGCTGTGAGTGCTGTGTTCTGCTGGGTTTGCTGAACCTGGGATGGGGGGCAGAACCCTAGGAGAAGGGGCTGTGCTCCACTGATGGGGCACAGGCAGGGTGATGCCACTCCAGCCTGTGGGATGGGGACAATGTTGGGGATGGGGATTCTGGTACTAACAGTGGCACTGGTCTGGATCAGCAATGGGCTGGCCCTGCGGCAGATACGGAACATCCTGCACGAGCTGGAGCTCAATGCCAGCTATGAGGACAGTGTGCTGATGCGAGAGGTGTGCGAGGCCGTGTCCCTGCGGGCAGCCCAGCTCTGTGCTGCCGGCTTGGCTGCTGTGGTGGAGAAGATGCGGGAGAACCGGGGCCTGGACCAACTGTCTGTCACTGTGGGGGTGGATGGCACCTTGTACAAGCTACATCCGAAGTGAGTAGGGCTGGGGGTGACAGGAGCCCACCAGGGACCTTTACCTTATGGCAGGAGTCTGGGGTGGGAGGCATGGGGTAGGGGGTACATGTCCTCATCTTCCCCTCCTGTCCCCCCCAGCTTCTCCTACAACCTCCAGAAGACTCTGCAGGACCTGGCACCCAACTGCACTGTCAGCTTCATGTTGTCAGAGGATGGGTCAGGGAAAGGGGCTGCGCTTGTGGCAGCTGTGGCCTGTCGCAACACCAGCCCAGGGCAATAGCCATCTCCATCACACCAATAAAGCGCTGTGCTCCACACCTCTGTCTTGTGGGGGGGAACATGAGCAGCGTGGGGCAGTGCATGGCCAGGCACAGCCCCACATAGCAATATATATCGAATTTATTTACATTCACGTCCGGCAGACCCCCCGCCCGCGGCACCGCTATGTACATAAGGCCAAGTGTAAATACTTGAATGCACTTAATACAGAATTAAAAAAACGGTCTTTACACAACACGGCATGGGGCCTGGGGCCGCCCAGCCCCACACGCAGACAGCACGACGGCACCGCACGCACGACGCACACCCAGTGCCCCCTCGACCCCCACCATGGGGCTGTGGGAGCCCTGGGGCCAGGCTGAGCCTCACCACCACAGTGCTGGGAGGGCCTGGCTGCTGTGGGGCATGGGCATTCCACTCTCACAAGGAGGCCAGGCAGCCCTCCCTATGCACTGTGGGGCAATAGGCGATTGGGGGCCAGCCAGGGCCCCCCTCAGCCCCATGGTGGCAGTCCCATGGGAGTGGGGTTTCCCGCCCCCTATCCCCACCGCACTCAGCACTCAGCCTCGGAGACAGCGAAGAGGGCCCCGTCCTGCTTGCCAACGTCGGCCACGGCAGCAGCCAGCTGTGAGAGGTTTCCATTGGGGAAGTGCCGCGCTTCCCAAAGGTTGAGGATCATGGCTGTGGGGCTGGGCTTCGAGGCGAAGAAGCTGAGATGGCTGAGGAGGACAGAGGGACCACATCAGGGCACAGGCATGGCTCCACATTCTGCTACCAGTCCTGTGCTAGCCTCACCTTGGGTAGCATCCTGCTCCCAGGATCCCACAGCATTCCAACAACCATCCATAGGTGCAGTAAGAGGCCAGAGCCCCTATTTACCATGCCTCCCCATTCCCAGTACTGTCCTCAGCCTGCATCACCTGTCGAGGTTGAGCTTCTGTGCCAGCGTCCTCCAGTCAGCTCCCCGGGTGCCTGGTGGGTCCAGGCTGCTGATGATCTTCTGGCGGATGAGGAAGGGGATCTTGAAGGCACTGGGGCCCACCAGAGCTGGGGTGGCCACCTCGTTGTCAGGGACCAGCCAGTCCGAAAACCTCGTATCCTAGGGGAGAGCACCAGGGGAAAAGGGGGAGGGATGTGAGGCCAGCCCGTAGTCACCTCCTGGAGTCCCCCAGCCCTGCCCTCACCTTGGCAATGTTGAAGTTGACGGTGAAGCTCTGCCCGTCTCCCTCCACCTGCCAGACCCAGATCTTGCAGGCTAGTTCGCAGGTGCTGGTGCTCAGGCGCTCCAGGGTGAAGGTGCAGTGCAGGAAGGGCTGCAACCCACTCCAGATGTGGTAGAACGGGATCTCCTGCAGTGAGGTGATGGAGGTTGTCAGAGTGGCAGAGACACCTCTCAACACCCCCTTCCCCATCCCCACACACACTGGCCAGGCTCCTCACTTGGTAGCTGGCGAGGAGCTTGCTCTTCCAGAGGGAGCTGGGCATGTCATGGATGGAGAGGCGCAGGTTGTGGTAGCTGTCCTTGAAGTGTAGCACTCGGGGGGCTCCAATCAGCTGCCCCCCTAGCTGCTTCTCCAGCTGGATCACCTCCTGCCGACACAGGCAGCAGTCAGGCAGGAGATGCCACACATAAGGAGTGCAGCCCTTGCTCCAAGATGGGATGGGGACCCCCAGTACCTTGAGGACATCCTGGGTGTCACTGAGGCAGTAGACGCGGATGTTGTATTCGAGCGAGGGGCAGGTGGCCGGTGCAAACAGGGCCAGCTTGAGGCGCTTGGAGGCCGCCATGCTGAGGGACTCCCCGACCAGGGCGAAGCGCCCCAGCTGCTCCGTGAACACATAGCAAGCCTGCGCTTCCAGCTGGCAGTAGTACAGCTCCGTGCATGGCTCAGCACCCAGCTGCAGCACGTCCTGCGGCACCCAGGCAGAGATGCACCTCGGCCATGGCCATCCCCCTTCCATCCCTGAATCCCCTCATCCCTGTGGACACTCACCTCCCATGTGCCCTCGCATGACTGCTTCTTCAGCCGGATGCTCCAGTTCTCGGCGTTGGTCTCCACACAGTGCCCCATGGCCAGGATGGCAGGCCGGGTGAGGAGGACCCCAGGAGGGCCACAGCTGACGATGGGGCTCAGCAGTGTCTGGCAGCCAGCCAGGGGCAGCCTGGGACAGCGGTGGGGGCAGCTGAGTCAGCACAGACCGCCTTCCCAGAGCCATGTGCCCTGGCAGCCCCAGCACCTACCTCACCTCCTCCTGCTTGTGCAGGGTCAGGTAGACCTCGTAGATCTTCCCCCGTGGGATGGCATCGGGTGGGATGAGCAGGCTGATCCCTAGGTGAGAATGGGGGTGCAGGCAGAGAGTGAGCCCCATGAGGACCCTGCTTGCACTGGGCAATGCTCCGGAACCCTTGCCCCACCATACCTGTGTTGGGGATCATGAGCCGTCCCCCCAAGAAGTTGAAGGTGCCGTAGGCCATGTTGTTGGTGCCACGGGGTAGTGAGCGAAAGTAGCTCTGCGTGGAGAGCCGGGCCACGAAGTCTGCACCCTCAGTGGAAGGCGAGCTGTGGTGCAGTGTGTGCCGCCCGGCACCCAGAGGGGTCAGCAGGTGCCCATTGGGCAACTGGAGCTTGGCGGGGCCGTCCTGGCGTGGGCAGAGCGAGCCCTGGTAGGTCATGGTGGTGGTGCTGAGGTCAGGCTGAATGGTGAGCAGGCTGGGGTTGTCTGTGGCACAGAACAAGCAACCGTAGTGCCAGGGCATGGTGCAAACAGGGGGTCCCCATCAGCAACACAGTGGCCCCAGGGGCCATGGGGCACACAATCCCTGCTCCTTGGTGAGGATCCTATAGGGCACAGTCACCCCTGGGGGTTGAAAGGGCATTGAGTCCCTGCCCCATGGCATGGACGCTTGTAGTATAGTCACCTCTGGGTTCCCCAGAGCACGCAACACCAGCTCAAGGTGCTATGTGTAGAGAACAGGAACCTTTTAGGACACAGAGCCCCTGCCCACAGCCAGGAATCCTACATGGCACAGAGCACTGACCCCACAGTCAGGGACTCTTTAGAATATTGTGTCCCTGTCACGTAAGGCACAGAACCCCAGCTCAAGACCAGGGATCCCACGGGGCACAGAACTCCCACCCAAGGGATGCCATGGGGTAAACAGCCCCTTCCTGATCCCCACAGAGGGTATGGCCAGCCCCATATCCTGAGAGACACCATATCCCAGTGTGGTGCATTGCCCCTGCAACCCTCACTCACCGGCCTTGCTGGGCTTGATGCTGACGGGCTGGAAGCCAGCCGTGAGGATGGAGGAGTCAGCCACATCAGCGTCCAGGCCCCCCTTCTTGCGGCAGTACACCAGCACCCCCACCAGCAGCAGCAGCACCAGGCAGACGGCCACAGCCACCAGTCCCACGTACAATGCCACGTCCTCTGTGCCGGGCACAGCTGTGTAGGGCAGGTGTCAGCACCCATGGCCACCCCCAGTCCCTTTCCTAGGGGACAATCCTGCCACCGCTGCCATGCTCACCATGGGTGCAGAGCTCAGATGTGCAGTTCCGAGTGTCCAACTCGGGGCCGTGGCAATCCCGGCCCCCGTTGCGTGGTGCTGGCTCTGAGCACTCCCGGCTGCGCCAGTGGGTGCATTCAGCCCCACACTCAGACCACTTGCTCCACTCCGACCAGGCACCATCAACTGTGGGTACAGCTGGAGGTCACTGCCCTGCTGCCAATCCCTCTCCCCTGCCCCAGGGCTGGCAGAGACGGACACACAGGGGAGCTGGAGGACAAGACACCCAGTGGAGACAGGGACAAGGTGCAGGGGGAAGTGCAGCATCGGAATGGTGGGGCAGTGGTGGCACCTCAGGCAGGGTGGGTACCTGGGCAGAGGGTGGTGCAGGCAGTTTTCTGCACATTTTGGCCCTCACAGAAAGCTCCCCCGTTGAGGGGCGTGGGGTTGGTGCATGTCCGACTCCGCTTCTGCCAGCCCCGTCCACAGCTGGTGCTGCAGCCTGACCACTGTGTCCACGTCGACCAGCCGCCATTCACTGGGTGGAGAGGGACCCCTCAGCGCCCTGCTGCGAAGCGGATGCGGGGAGGGACAGGACAGGGAGGGTGACACTGGGGGCAGCATGGCAGGGACCAGCGTAGGGGGGTTGTACCATAAACGATGATGGCGGCAGAGGAGCTGCGGCGACGGGCCACAATGTTTTTAGCCACACAGGTGTAGTTGGCGGTGTCGGCCAGGCGGGCCTGACGCAGCACCAGGCTGTGCTCTGGCGTCACATAAATGTTGGCATCCAGCGCCGGGTCCACCAGCTCCTCGTTGCGTAGCCACTCCACCTGCGGGGCACAAGGACATCACCGTGTGCCTGTGTGGAAGTACACACTGCACACCCAAAGGCGAGGGGTACCCTCATCCTCATCCTGCCCTGCCTGGCTGCAGGGACTCACCTCAGCAGGGGGGATGCCCTCGGGAGGGCGGCATGGCAGCACGATGCCCTGCTCGATAGAGACCTCTCTGGCTGTTGGCTCCTGCTCAAAGTTCTTGCGCAGGTCTGGGGAGGCATAGGGGGTGAGGGGTGAGGCCAGGGACAGCACACACAACCCATCTGGGCACCTGCAAGACACTCACATGCGATGCGCACAAAGGCCTTCTGGCTCTTGGTGGTGCCAGAGGAGCTCCAGGCCACACACTGGCACCAGTACTCCTCCAGCCCAAAGATCTTCTCCACTTGCTGGCGGGTGACCTCGATGCGCACTTCCATCACTGGCAGCCCTGGGAGCGGTTGGCAGCACGTCAGAAATGGTGTGCCAGGAGCAGTCCCCATGTCCCCAGCCCCATGCAAGCCCCACTAAGAGTGGCACATGTGGCTCCTTGTGACTGGGGCCGGCACTGTTCCTCCCACCAGCACTCACCAGTGTTGCGGTCAGTGCTGTGCTGCGTGACATGGTCACCTTGGTGCACCCACTCGCCGTTGCACTTGAAGTAGATCTGTGTGGCAGGGGTGGCACGGCAGGCCAAGCTCACTGCCTTGTTCTTCACAATGTAGACGTCCTCTGGCTCCAGTTGGAAGTGCGGCAGCAGGTCCGGGGATGCGCCGGATGCTGGGTTGGCCACAGTCGCGCTTTGCTGAGCACCTGTGGGGTTATGGGGCTCAGCCACCTCCCGGGTGCTCTGGCTGGGCCATCATCCACCCCAGCAGGCCCCATGTCAGTGGCCCTGTGCCTCACCACTGTCCCCACTGCCAGTGACACAGCAGCCCCCTCCCATCGCTGCCATCCATCAGGGAGAGCAGCCACACTGGCTGTGCTCGCTGAACCCACGCCGATCCCTCATGTCCACACTTAGCACTAATGAAAAGGAAATGTAGTGTGACCAACAAGGGCCATCGCTCACGCCTCTGGGGCGCCTGCCACCCCCTCCTCAGCATGCTGTGAGGTATCTGCCGGGGGCTGCATCCTGCCCTGCTGCACCCCAGAGTGTTACAGGGGATGCTGGGCAAGTGGTGGGGACATGGCAGGGTGGCACAGCAGTGTACGCTGTCCTGTGCCACTGACACCTGTGCTGGCATGGCACGTGGGGACTGCCTGTCCCTAGGGTGGTGAGGGTTGCTCAGGGCTGCATGTTTATCCCCCTCTGAAGACAGCAGTGCTGGGAACATGGCATATGGCACAGTCCCAAGATGTCCATTTCCCTCATCCCAGACCACAGCCAGGTGTCCTCGCTTCCCCCACCCCACTGGCGCCTGCTGCAGAAAGAGTTAATAAACCAGGGCCCTAAATAAGCATTTGATTAACAAACGATAAAATAGCGATTGTGTCACTGAATGAAGCTGTAATTGCTGCTGCTAATTGGCTGGTTAGGATTTAATAAGCAATTAAATGGGATGGAATGCGCAGTAATTAAGTGCCTTCGTTTGGCAACCACCAGCCACTCCCCACGTGCCCGTGGGGACCCCACTGCCTGTGCCCACCCCAACTGGCTCCCGCTTGGCACAACTGCCTGCACCATGGGGACACAAGGGGCACAGGGGTCCCTCAAGCCCGGCCTGGGTCTCCCAGGGGGCCTCCAGGACCTGATGCTCCCGCCAGCTGGATCAGGCCCCTCAGAGCTGGGGAGTGGGTGCCAATGAACACGCTGCAATGCCCGCCGGGACGGGCAAGGTGCGGCAGCTAATTTACGTGGGGAAGATAAACGGCGGTCATAACGCGCCGGTTATTACCCCATCAGCACTTTTACAATGTCACTGGCAATTAATTTAATTAAAACCCCTGTCGGGGATATACAGGCGTTTCATATTTCACTGGTTTAACGACCCCCCCCAGCCGCAGCCTGGGGCCAGCCTGGGGGTCACGGCGCGGACAGGCGCTGCAGTCCCCGACACAGGTGCTGTCCCTGGCACCGGCTGCGGCACAGCTCTCCACATCACCCACGGATTGCACGACTGTGCCCGCTGCTCAGGCCCAAGCTGCGATACCCACAACGGCACACGGATGCTGTGTAAATAAACCCAATTGATTTGTGAAATACCATGTTTGCTGTTGCACAGCACCACGACTGCCTCCCACCTGCGTGGCTGTGGTGGGCATGCTGGGTGAACTGTGCCATGGGACTGGCCTTTTAATCACATGTGAAATGAGTACAGCGATTCCTGAGCTGTGTGTCTATCCATCACAGCTGAGTAGAGGGGTGCGGGAAGCCGAGGGCCAGCAGCAATGGGTGAGGGAGGCAGGATGGACATGGAGCCCCTCCAGCTGCCCATCCAGTCAGGGTACTGGGTCCTTTGTGGGCAGGGTGGGATCACAGGGATGTGCAGTAAGTGACAGAGCCAGGGTGCTGCCTCCCAGTCCTGGATGGGATGCTGACCTGCAGCTGAGCACTGTGCCAGGCACTGGTGGGGCCCTGTGCTGTGGTGTGGGCATGGGTAGAGCCATGTGGCACAGCTGGGAGGCTGGAGCTGGCCTGGAGCCCCAGGATGAAGCAGAGAGACTGTGGCCTGGGTGCCCCATGCACCACGAGCACCTCATCAACAGCAGGCACCCCACACACCCTGCTGTGATCCAATGGACCATGGCCACCCCACATTTTATGACCACGCCAAACACCACAGAGATCTCATGCACTGTGGATGCCCAACACTCTGCGGGCACCCCACACCTCACTCCATGCTTTGCAGTCACCTCCATGCACTGCAGACCCCCCATGTCCTGTGGGACCCCACACACAGCATGAGCACCCCCAGCCCGTGGGTGTGGGCTCAGCGTGGGAGCCCCGTGGGCAGTGGCCCCCCACGTGGCGCGTGCCAGCTCCCGCATCGTCCTCGCGCTCACCTGCCGCTGTGTTGTCATGGAAACAGGCGAGATGCTTATGTCACCTTGGCAAAGAGAACCGGGGAACTTCGGCGGGATTGGGGACCAGCGAGACAGGGACCGGGGGATGGGGGACGCCGAGTTCCACACACCCCTCATCCCCCCTGCCATGGCAGGGCACAGCCTTGGCTGCTCTCCTTGCAGTCAAAGGGGTGACTAGGAGCACAGTTTGCTTCAGCGCCGATAAATCCCTGCCAGTAAAGTCTGTGCATTAAGCAGGGCTTTGATATCAATTATCTCCCCCACACACGTGGACTAACGAGCGGTGCCTGATGAAGGGGGCAGGGTGGTGGGCTGGGAAGCAGGGCTGCAGCATCCACCTCAGGGTGCAGAGGGGATGGGGACACCCTGCTGTGAGCTCTAAGCACCCACCTTCACCACTCCCCCTTGGGACCCCCAGCTGCTCCCAGTACTCTCACCATGTACAGAGCTCCCCTTGCTTCCTGTACCCCACTGCTGCCACCCCAGGTGACCACACAGCCCCTCAATGTAGCACCTGTGTCTTCCAGCAGCAGAAACACCAGCTGTACTGGTGTTACCGGGCAAGGAGAGACTGCAGGACACTTCACTGCCCAGTGTTGGGGGGGCACTGATAGGACCCACTGGGTACCAGTGGGCACCCCTAGCCTGGTCCCTCTGGTCCTCAAGGGGCTGATCCTGCTCTGGCACCAGCGCCACAGTCCCCAGCAGTACCGGGAGCAGCCCGCTGAGTGCCTCGTTGCCTACCACAGGGAGACATTGGGAAGGTCAGCATGTTCTTGGCAAGGAGAGGTTGCCCACTGGCAGCTGCAGCAGCACCAGCCCTGGCACTGGCACACTGGTGGGTGCCTGCATGGCACAAGTGTCCCCAGGAGGGAAGGAAGCAGGTGCCTCTAGTGGGACAGCACTCCGATGTCACGAGTCTGCCCTGAATGCTGCTACCCCCCACATTTGTCACTGCTGATGGGGCATCCTGCCCCATCCTCCCTCTGCCTCCACTCCTTGCATGCACCCCTGCCTGCTTATGCCACTCTGGGGGTCTTCACAGAGGCATGGGGACCTCAACATCAGCACCTGCCTCTGTCACTGTGTCCCCCTCTGTGGACCTTCCTGAATCCCTGTGGGCTTTGCAGCCGGCAGATTTGCTCCCAGCTGGTGCCCCATCCATTGTGTCCATGCCAGGCCTGGCACACCATTAACATGAAAGATTTCCTTACACTTTGCCGGAACCCGGCCTGCGCCCCAGCAGCAGGTAATTAAAGCAGTAATTGCTACTGATTGTGCTGGCCTTAACAAGGGAAGAGTGCGCATCAGAGGGAGGGCAGAGGGTGCCTATCTGTGCCCAGGGGAGCCTTTAGGTGCCAGCCTTGCACACAAGGGTCTCTGTCGCTGGCACTTTGCTCTCTGCCGGGTGCAAAGAATGGAACTGGCACAACTCGATACAATCAAAAAGCTTGTCTGAGACTTTGAGCAGACCACCATCCTGCTGGCAGAGGTTGGCTTGAGCCATAATGAGCCAGTGCTGCCTCTGGGAGACACCCAGCCGTGGGCCATGGCATTGCCTAGCAGTGCCCAGCTGCCCACAGCTGCTCCAGCCCTCACCTGGGGCATCAGGACATCACCCAAGGCTCCCCTGCACTCATCTCCCCACCCCACACAGTCCCACAGCAATGCCAGGCAGGTGCCAGTGCCAGCCCCAGTCGGGCAGGGAGCCAGCAGGGTCAGATGCCAAAGCTGGGCAGCAGGGCCTGGCTCCTGGCCAGCCTGGCGCGTGCTGAGGTGCTGGGGATGACGCGACGGTGGGCACATGATGCCAATGCGTCCCCCACACTCCAATGGGCACAGTACCCTTGGGGGTGCCCCCGCCTGCACTATGACCATGTTCCAATTTCCCAGCATGTCCCCATGAGCCAGCCACTGTCCTGGCTCCACCAGTGTGTGCCCCACGTGTGCCAGTCCCATGACCACGGGGGAGGCTGAGTGGGGGTGCCTGTCTCCCGGTGAGTGCCTGGCAGCATCTGGGCGGTGAGTGCCTGGCAGCGTCTGGGCGCTGATGAAGCAAGTGCTGGTTATGAATGAATTAGGCGGGTTTACATGACAATGGAGCTGCCTAATTACGGATTTGAGTTGATACTGCTCTCCCCATTACATGCAATTAGCATGTTCCAGGGTGGGCAGGGCTCCCAGCGCCCACCCAGGGCTGCACACCCTGGCCATGCCCACGCTGTGCTTGTGCACGGCCCACACTGCTCTGTGCCCAGAGTCTGGGGACAATGGTGCCTGTGCCAGTGCCAGCAAAGGCAGCCAGGGATGGCAGCCCCTCCCCAGGGACCACCTCTGCCTGCCTGGGAGCTATCAGCCCTGGCACCCAGTGCTGGGCACTCTTCCCCAGGCACACACAGAGGCAGGGCTGAGAGGGAGGCTGCTCCCCACCAGCCCCAGGTGCCGGTGGAGCCCCAAAGCCCCCAAGACTGTGTGCTGGCAGTACTCATCTCAAGCTCTGCCAGTTTCTCTCAGCAGCACTGCATGGGGAAAGGGTTCTGCCCTGGCCTCTGCTCAGTAGGGCTCCCCTAGCCCAGCCTGGCACTAGGATGATGGGGGATACACGACCAAGCCAGTCCCATGTGCAGGGGCTGTCCCTGGGGTCTGGATCCTGGGAAGCCAAGTGACTTTCCTGGCTCTCCTTTAACTGACAGTGAGAAGCAAACGCTCTGGCTGAGCCCCGGCCCCAGTAGGAGCGTCAAGGTCACCCTCAGTCCTGCATCCCAGTGAGGCGGGCAGGGGAAATGGGTGTGGGGCCAGAAAGACCCCTCTGGCCATGCAACAGTCCCAGGTGCCAGGGTCCAGAGCTGCAGTCTCTCCCCCTCCCATCCACATGGGTGGTGACGGCACATGGTGGTGACGGCAGCCCTGGCACCTCACAACCCTGTGGCACCAGGGAATGGATGAGGGGTCTGCAACCTGAGACTTTGATTCTGCAGGAGCCCCGGGCTGAGCAGGATCTGGGGGCCCACGGGGAGCTGTAATCTGCCCGACACCCACTTGGGAGCAGCACCCAAAGTGCAGGCTGACAGTAGGGCCAAGGAGTACTGGCCAACAGGGACTGACTGGATGAGGACAGGGTCCCAGTGTGCCCAGTCTGGAGCCTGTCCATCCCAGCCTTCCTATGGAAAGACACGTGGCAAATAGACCAGAGATAGTGCTGACAGTCAGAGTGGTGCTAGCATCGAGGGTGCGCCCCTGGGTGCTGGGTAGGGGACAGCAGGACATGCACAGTGCATGGTCCCCATGCCATCATGCACCTGCACCAGTTACTGGCTGGTCTCGTGTGCCACCAGCCACCTAGGTGGGGCAGGCTGTGAGGTGCCTGTGGTGGCTTCGGGGGTAGCCAGCCCCTGACAGCACCATCAGTGCCCGGTTCCCTCCCG
The DNA here is from genome assembly GCF_047495875.1 of Pithys albifrons albifrons. Taxonomy (NCBI): domain Eukaryota; kingdom Metazoa; phylum Chordata; class Aves; order Passeriformes; family Thamnophilidae; genus Pithys; species Pithys albifrons. The sequence goes on from NC_092472.1 coordinate 11,444,437, forward strand.
CAAGCACCTGCCAGGCTCTGCACGGTTTGATGTAGTGCCAGCCCCGCGTGGCACCGTGCCAGAACAAACAGCCCTGGGCAGGCTGCGTCTGCCGCGTGCTCGTGCTGACAGCCAGCACGGAAGCTTCCCAGTGCCCGGTGTGTGCCAGCCCTGCCCACTACCCTGCCATCCTGCCTGCCCCACGGAGCCACCAGTGCCCAGCCAGGTACACATTGTGGGGTACTTTGCAATGCAACGACCTGGGGTGCCAGTCTGGGAAGCACCCCGTTGTGGGGTGCAGAGGTTGGGGGCTGTCAGCTGGAGCCCAGGGGTCCCTGGCAGCCCAGTGAATCCAGCTGCACCGTGTGGTTCACGCACAGTTAGAGCAGAGCCCATGGCCCCAACCAGAGGAGCTGGGGCAGGAGCTGCTGTGGCCACTGTGGGTCACACTCCCTGGGGGAGATGTCCTAGGGCCTGACACCGGTTGCAAAGATGCCAAGGGGAAGGGCCCACAGCATCACTGGGCCAGCGGTAGCTCCCTGAAAGGACCCTGCCTCTCTGCCCTTGCCCACAAGCCAGTGCAGCAATTCAGCAGGGCAGGCCCCCACCTCGGGATGTTACCCCTCACTGCTGCCCATAGGTGAGCCCCAGCCCACTCTGTCGCTCTTGCCCTTGCCCTGCAGGCACCAGCCACAGTGGACAGCCCACACCGGGGATGCCTCTCCATTGAGCAGGCGGGGGCTCTTTGCCTGGACACTCAAGTTCCTCAGCTTGTGCCTCAGTGCCCTAGGGGAGGGGAGCCATACCATGCCCTGCTGTGCCATGCCATGCCATGCCATGTCAGGCTGGAGCAGAGGCCCAGCCCTGTCTGTGCTGAGTGGTGGCCATGCAGGTGGCTGGACTCAGTCGCGGCTGGCTGTGAGCTGCCTGCCAAGCAAGCGATGGGGACCAACACCCTCACCACACCACCTCAACTGGTGCTGGCACTGCTGGACTCCCCCCACATCCTGTCACAGGGCTGGTGTGTGCTGCTCTGGTGCACCCCCTGTCCCCTTGTCCCTCATCTCCATCTGTCACCATATCCCCATGGGTGCCACTGGGACAGCCGTGCTTCATGACCAACTGGGGGTCAGTACGACAACACCTTCCATATGGGATCCCCTGCATCCAAAGGGTGCCCACACACCGTGCCGGCTCTGCAGTGTCCCCGTGCAGACGGGGCCATGCTGAAAACCAGGGTCTTTGGGGCTGCCCGGACAGTTGTGGGGAGCACAGGGGCTGCAGCCCTACCGACTGCCCACCGTGCCCTCCTGGCACATCGAGGCCAGGCTAGGGGACATCTCCGGTGACAGCAGGAGGGTCAGTGGTCTGGGACCCCCGGACGCAGAGGGGGGCCCTCCCCCTCGGGCTCCCCGCAGAGCGCACGTCCAGCTTCGCGGAGCTCCCCACCCCCAGCCCGGTCCTTTGTCTGCAGCCGCCACTTCCCGGCTGCCGTGACACCTGCCAGTGGCCGCCAGCCCCGGGCACCCATCCTACTCTCGGCCACCCGACCCCCGGATCGGCCGCCGGGGCGGCCCAACCCCGGGGGTCCGTCCGGCTGCTCCTCCTCCCGCCAGGTCCTGTCCGAGGGGGCAGCGCCGGGGGCAGCCAGGCTCCGGACCGTTCGTGTCTGCAGCAGCACCGATACAGCCCCTTATCCCGCCCGCGCCACGGCCACCCACGCGCATCCCCGCGGCGCGACAGCACCCTCCGGGCTATCTCGTCACCACTGTCCCCCGTGTCCCGGCCGGGTGATACAGACGGCAGGGACCCTGTGCCAGCGGCAGGGATGCTGTGCGTGGGACAGCGATGCCGTGCGTGGGGCTAGTGCGCTGCGGACACCCATATCCCAGACTGGTAGGGCCCCAGGGGAACGGAGTCGTGCCGGCGAGGCGGCGAGTGCCAGCCCCCCCAGTGCAGGCAGCGTCCGGGGCAGCGCGGGCTGGCCACGCGTGTGCGGCCACGCTCGAGTATGGGGCGGGAGGAGGCAGAGCCCACCACGGGACTGGGGACACATCCCCCGTCCGTGAGGGCGTCCCGCCAAGACCCCGGCATCACACAGCCGGCGGGCACCGCGCACGGCAAACGACTGCCGTCCCCGGGAGGGCACCGGCGCCCCGCAGGACGCCTACCCGCCGCCGCTCCCCCGGTGACCTTGCCCGGCGCCCAGTCCCAGCGCCGGGTCCCCGCCGCGCCGCCGGTACCCCCCCGCCTCCCGCCCGGAGCGCGGTGCCCGTGGGGGGCGCGCGGTGACTCACCGGCGGCGGCGAGGAGGGCAGCGGCGAGCAGGGCACCGAGCGGCCCCGGCGCGGCGGCGGCGGCGGCGGCGGCGGCGGAGGGGGCCCGGCGGCGGGGCGGCCGCGCACCCATGGCGCGCCCCGCGGAGCGCTGCGGGGCGAGGGAGCAGGGCGGGCCGCGCTCCGCGCCGCCCTCAGCGGGCCATGGCGCCCCCGCCACCGCCACCGGCCCCGCCGCGGCTGCCGCCCGCCGCCGCGCCGCTCCGCTCCGCCCGGGCGCCGCCAATGCGGGGCGGGAGCGCGGACCCGCCCGCGGAAGGGACGGCGCAACAGCTGGGCGCGCCCCCGCCGCCGCCCCACGCCCGCACCGCCGGCACCGCTCCCCCCGCCGGCGCTGCACCCTCTGCTCTGCACACACCCGGACCGGCGCGGAGGGTCTGCACCGTCCCCGAGCGCAGCGCAGCGCAGCGCAGCGCGGCACCCCCGGTTTGCATCTCCCCGGGCACGGTGCACCCGCCCCCCGCACGACATCAGCCCCCCTCCCCGGGACCCCCTCCGGCACTGCATTCCCCCGGCACAGCCCCCGGCAGCGCACCCCCGCTACCCGTTGCATCTCCGCGCCCCACTCTGCCCTAAATGCCTGTGCACCACCAGGTGATGCCCACCAGCCCAGCCTGGCATCCCGCGGGTGGAGGGTGGGAGGACCATCCCAAGAGAAGAGGGCCCTGCAGTCACCCTGCCTCGCACCATCACAACTCCGGAGGGCAAATGCCGTTTCTCGTTCTAGGAAATGTCACGGAAGCGGGGACACCATCTTGGAGAGAACGTAGGTCACCTGTGGGGCCCCACCTCACTGCCATACATGGGGATCTGGTCTCAAGGTACCCCATACTCAGCTGGGCTGGCGTCTCCCAGGGGATGTGGCTGCAGGATAAAGCCTCTTCCCTCCCCGTGCCCTCCCTGAACCCAGCCAAGGTGCCCACAAGCAGTATTGCTGTCACCAATGGGCAGATTGCAGTGTGTACAAGGGGCAAGGGTCAAAGGGGGGTGAGGCTGTACTGGGGTGCCCGAGGTGCTCCCCAAACCCTGTGGGAGCCAAAGCCCATGCCAGCAGTGCTGAGCAGCCCTTGTCCCCAGCTGTGGGGCACAGGCAGTGGTTCCCAGCATTGCACAGCAATAATTTCATTAGCAGCATCAGGAACAATTAACAACTGCTCTGATGCCTTCAAGAGCTGAAGCCGGTGGAAAGCCAGCGCAGCTCTCCCGGGTGGCACCAGCTGTGCAGTGGCCTCCATCCACCCCAGTGCAATGGTGGCAGTGCCAGTCAGAGCCGAGCCTGCCACCAGCACAGCCCTGGAATGAGGCCAGAGCCATCTCCCATCATCACAGCCGTCCAGGAACCTCCGGTGCCAACATAGTTGTAGACCAGCCATGTACACAGGTAGGGCAGTGAGTGTGGGGTGACACCTGTGTCTGCCTACGCCTGTCCCACCATGCTACCCAAGGCAGTGCCACATCCTGCATGAACACTGGCGGGGGCCAGTGGCAGAGGAGACCCCCCACCCTTGTGGGCAGAGCCCTGGCACAGCAATAACCACCCTCCTTCAGGCTGGCTCGTTATTACTGATGGCATTTGCATGGAAACAGGATGTTTTTACTCCTTGAGGCTCCATCTGCTCCTGCTGAAGTCACTGCTCTGCACATGAGCTCTGGGGGGGGGGCTGCCATGGGAACTAGGGTGAGCTCCCCTGCAGCACCAGGACCTCCACCCTGGACTCCCACAGTGGCCAGACCCCCCAGGCAGGCAGCAGGGCAGGGCAAGTTGAGGGTATCCAGCACAGGTGGCACCTGAGCAGGGCACTCAGCACAGTGCTGCCCTAGGGCAGCACAGTGGGGAGGGGGCTTGTGACCCTCCATGCGGTGCCAGCCCCATCTGCTCCTTCCATCACTCTCCTGGAATGTCTTCCAGCTCCTGCTCCTGGTGCTGTGCCAGTGGTGCCAGCAACAACACTCCCACTGGCTGGGCATCCACTGCATCCTCCCTGTCCCACCATCCACCCGGGGCTGCCAGTGATGCCTGGTCCTGCCTTGGCTTCTCCTGGTTCCCTTACCATGTGCTGGTGGTGCACAGTGCCATGCAGGTGCTGTGCCAAGGCTGTGTGTTGTCACCCTGTGTTTCCCTCCTGTGCTGCAGGCCAGCACGGCTGGGTCATCAGTGGGGAAGTGGCAGGGCGCACTGACAAATTAATAGACTCTAATTAATACAGATTGGGGACATCATTTTCAATTCCGCTTGCTTTCCCTCTTGCTGAGGAGAAACTGAGGGGATGGATGAGCCAGATCCTGCTCCACAGCTGCCAGAGCCCTGAGCCCTGCTGCCAAGGGTCCATATCTGCCTATTTCATGCCGATGGGGGCAACTGAGACTCCTGACTACCCACCGGGCTGGTGTGAGGGGCTGTAGCACATGGGGAGCCACAGGACTTGGGGGCTTTGAAGAGGAGACCACAGTGCCCAGCTGGCCCAGTGTCCCCAGTGCTGTGTGCTCAGCACCTGGGTGTCCCACAAGCCCCAGGGGGATGCCAGAAACACCAGCCCCACTGGGTGCTGTAAATGGATTATTGCTCAGAGTAATTAAGATGGAATTAAAAATTAATTCTCCTCTCCAGTGTGCCGTGGTCATGGCTCAGATGTGTGCTACAGCCATTGTGCCAGGGCTTTCATCTCAAAGAGACTGAATTGAGGTGGAAGTGGAGAGAGGACGTCACATGCTGATCAGTGGTTCCCAGGCTCCGTGGGCTGCAGTTGCCACCTCTCTAGGGACATCACCTCCGAGCCAGTGCTCACCCCTCACCACGTGCCCCAGGTACCACTTCTGTCTGGGCCAGCCAATGTGAAGCAGCTCCCACCACCACCAGGCCTTGCAGAGCCCCTGACTGTGCCATGCCCAACCTCCTGCCCAGCCCTGGCAGCCACGGGCAAGGCCAGCCCTGAGATTTTCAAAACTCCCATCAAATATTTAAGTAGATATTTGAGCTCATGTATAATGGATCGCCCGTGCACTGCCTCCCTATCCATTTGTGGTATTTAAGGAAGCCGAATATTAAACACCATTGTATTAGCAAAACCACGTCTGCTTAATTGAGTTACAAACAGGGAAGGTGCTGACGAATAAACAATGCATAATGCAGGGACCCGCGGGCAGGATGTGGCAGCCCTGGCGCCGGGCAGGGAAGGGGCTGGGCGAGGCGGGGGCAGGAGGGCACTCTGGTGGGGCAGAGGCACCAGCGCTGGTGGTGCCGCTGACAGAGCTAAAGGTGTGAGAACGTGTCTGCCATATGAAGGACAGGCGACAGAGCATGGCACAACACAGCATGGCATGGGACAGCTTGATGTGGGATGACATGAAATGGTGTGGGACATCCCATGCATCATCCTGCACAGGAAAGCTCAGAAATGGAGCCAGTGAGAACAACCCCAGCCACACAAGGAGCAGAAAGATTACGAAAATGAAAAGTAAATAAATATGGATGTTGAGGACCTAATTCTGATAAGAGGATTTTCAAAATTAGCCATTTGCAAGAGTAGATTAACGGTGCGTGGTGCTGGGAGTGGGATGGATTCCATTAAGACATGCGGCAAAGCCCATCCCAGAACCAACCCACTCCTCACAGCCCCCAGCGCACACAGAGCCACTCCCCGTTTTTTGAGGACATGGATTTGCTGCTGTCATGGGGGAAAATGAGGCAGCCAAGGGCACAGCATTTAGCCACCCTGCACAGACAGGTCCTGTAGACGTGTTACCATAGTCCCAGGACTTTTGAGAGAGCATCAGGGGCTGGCAGCACAGGGATGCAGACACCTGTGCCCAGACAGACAGGAGGGTGAGCATGGTGGTGGCACGCGGCCTGGAGACCCCAAGGGTGTGCCTGGCACTCCTAGCCCAGGCATGGGGGGGGCTGCACCAGTGGCAGTGTGGGACTGGGACAGTGGAGCAGCAAAGCTGCTGGACTGCACATCCCATGAGTGCTCCATACCAAGCAGTGCAGTGGGTGCTCCAAGACAGAGCTGGTGCTGATGCCCCCTGGGGAATACTGTGGGTGCTGGAGTGGGGGCACCTCTGTATGCCCAGGGCAGGAGCAGGAGGCTGCTGCGGCTTGGAGGGGCTTTTTGCATCCTCTGGCTGGGATTTTCTATCCAGGCAGCCAAGCAGAAATCTCATTACAGCACAAAGGCAGCATCCCTGTTCCTGTCCCTCTCCCCATGCCTGTCTGAGGGCTGGCACAGGCTGGGCTGGGCACAGTTGTGAGCAGCAGAAGGTTGCACTGGACACGAGCAGCTGGCATGGGCTGCAAGTGGCTGTGTGCTGTCCCCCAGCCTCCTGCTCAGTCCCTTGTGCCTCTCACCCTGCCCCAGTTCTGCCAGCCTGACACAGACCCCCTACTCTGTGGCACAGAGGGACAGGCATGGGTCTGAGGTGGGTGTCAGCACCAGGCCATGTGTGGGGCAAGGCCTGTGAGCTGACAGGGCAGGGTGTGGGCAGGGGAGGGTGCAGGCAGCCCAGGTGCCTTGGGTGCCCAGCACTCCCGCAGCAGCAAGCAGTAGACAATTAATTAGCAGGGCGGTGGGAGAGCAGCCGGCGGAGCTGTGCGGAATCGATGGGTGCATCGACCGCCGGGAAACACCAGCCCTCCCAGCCAGAGATGTGGCGCTTGGGGCATGCAGGTAGCCTGGCAGAGAGCCTGGCAGCCCCCGGCCCCGCAGAACAGGGTGGCTGTGAGATGGAGCATCACCAGCCCCTAGCAAGGGCACACCAGGGTGCACAGGGCCATGAGGGAAAGGACAGGCACTGCTAGCGCTCTCTGCCACAGCCTTGCACCTCAGGGCTGACAGCTGCACTCCTTCGAACCAGGAGAGTGTCTGGTCCCTGTGTCACACTGGGAGGACGGGAAGGGGTGTGGGCTAATGGAGCCCCTTGTTTCCCCAGGTGTTTGGATGCAACTGTGTTGAGGGAGGTGCAGAGTGGTCCCTTGGAGTTGGTGGCATCCACGGGGGGAGCTGAGGGAGGGGGCTGCAGGCAGGGGCTGCAAGGAAAGCATGGGCACAGCAACTGGGACAGAAAAAGGCACCGTGGGCACATGCCAGTCAGTTGGTGGGACACCCAGGCCATGACACAAGTCCAGCAGAACACACCCCAAAGGGATGGTGGCACTGCCTGCCACCTGCAAAGCCTCGTGCTGCAGCCATGCCTGCAGATCTGTGTCCACACAGCTGGTGCCTCTGTGCCCATACCCACCCCCATCCCTATCCCACCCACTCGCTCCCCCTGCCTGCCTCTGCCGAGAGAGAAGTGCCAGCCCGTCCCTGCGGGGAAGGAGAGTGCTCAGCCGTGTTGCAGAGCCTGGTATCCACCCAGATGAGAAGTGACAGCAAAGGATCCTTCTCAGGTACAGGCTCCCGGAGGCACAGGGCAGAAGATGTCCCCATCTTCCCCTCCTCTGCTCCTGGCACTGGGGACGACCCTGCAGGCCCTTAACCTCTTCCCCACCATGCGAACCCAGTTGTGCAAAGATCCTGTGCCAATCAGCTGCTGTTGGAGGGCAGCAGCCCAGCCCGAGCAAACAGTACCAGCACTGCTATGCCTGCCTGCTCCACACTGCAGGGACAGCAGGCAGGGAACAGGATGGAGCAGGCACAGCCCAAGGCTGGGAGCAAGACCCACAGGTACAGGCCCTCTGCTGCACCCTGCTGTGTCCTGCCAGGCACAGGAACCCACACGTGAAGGGGTCCACAGGCCCCTCACCTCCCACATCACCCACACTGACTGCTGTCTCTTGTGGAAGGTTGTCATGGGAACAGTGTGCTGAAAGTACCCCTCACCCTGGGTACCCCTTCTTGCATGCCATGGTGGTTCTTGATGGAGGGCCAGCACAGCCTGTGCTCTTTCCGGGGCCTGGCAGGATGGGCAGGGAGGGCACAGGGGGCTCCAACCTAAGAAAGCTCAGGTTATGCTGGTGGTACCCAGTGGACGCAGTGTGTCTACAGCCCTCCAGCAAGGCTCAGGGCATCCCCATGACCCCTGGCTGGGGGACAGGGCATGCCAGTGGGCTCAGGCACTGCAGGAGCAGCATGCCACAGCCCCAGTGCCAGCAGCCACACTGCCTACCCACGGTGAGCCAGTGCTGCCTGTTCTTCCTCGGCCCACACACCCTGCAGTGCCAGCAGCTCCTTCCCCAGTTATTTGGGGGATTTTAACCCTGCAGCATCCACTTGTAACAGAATGGGTGCCTGTACCCATCCTGGCACCCCCTGCATGCTGGGGACAGGATCTGTCCTTGCTGCCAGAGCCACTGGTTCAGGGAGGAGTTGGATTGGCAGTGCCTAGCCATGGCTGAACGCCAGTTGCTGACAAGGTGACCCTGCACAGGCACCCAGCACCACCAACCCACCCCACCTGCCCTGAGAGGGGTACAGGGATCCCCATCCCTTCACCAACTCAGCGCTGTGCTTCTGTCCCCATCCCTGCTGTGCTTCACAGCAATCCTGGCCCTACATGCCCCATCCCTGCTGCGCCATATGGGTCCCTTACCCTGCACCCCCATACCAGCTGGACTCCATAGCACTCCTGGCCCCCCCCACCCTTGTCCTTGCAGGCCCCTCTGTTGCCAGTGTCCCCCACCCCCACCTGCAGCCCTGCCGCATGTCTGCTGCCATCTGCCTCTCCCTTTTGATTAGTATTAATTTTTAATTATTATTATTGACAGGGCTGCCAGCTCGGCTGCCAGCTGGGACAGCTACCCAGCATGAGACAGGCCGGGGGCAGGCCTAGCACTGCTGTACTCATTGAGTGGCTCCTGGCAACCTCTGTGCCCACCTAGGGGGTCCCTGAGGGCACTCCAAGAACTCTCCAGCTCTCAGATCATGCAGTGCAGGAGTTAAGGAAAAAGGTCATTGTGCCTCCAAAGGGTGGGCTCTGGGTGGGCACTGCCAGCCTTTCAGCCTGGCTGGGCTCTGGGGCTGCCGGGAGCCCATAAAGCCATGGAGATAAATAGCTCCTCTTATTTTTTCCAATCAAATGAAATCCCAACTGTGGCTGCAATAGAATGGCGATGAACCACAGTAGTGCAGCAGTGTCTGCTCCCCCCACGCCCGTTAACCTTGGCCTCCCAGTGTGACAGGGCACCCCATGAGCACAATGCCCTTGTTATCCCCAGCATGGGGTTGAAGAGACAAGGCCAGCGTGCCAGCCTGGCTGTGGGGAGCTCAGCCCCACATCGAGGTGGGGGGCTATAGAAGGGCCGTGTGGGACAGTGCAGTGGCTTGAAGGGACAGAGAGACAGTCAAGCCCTGGCTTTCACACACTTCATGCTGTCACAGGTGGGGAGGGACTTTAATGGTGTGTTCTAAGGGGGTCTCAACATCCTCTCCTCCACCTTCACCTTTGTTATTCCCACATATGGCTCTGCATGCCTCTCATCCGGGGATCTGGGGTAGCTCTGTCACCCCACTGCAGGCAGGGTGTACCCTACGGCAGGCCAGGCAGGGACCTCACCGCAGGCAGGGCAGGCTGCCAGCCCTGCCGTGCCGGAGCTGGCCAAGACCGGGCGAGTGGCACCACCGCGTGGCGAGGGACCGGCGGTACAGGCGGCGCCCGGGCCGCCGGCACACGGTACCCGGCAGGGACCCCCTGGCAGGGCAGGCAGAGCCGGCCCCCGCTCCCCCGCCTGCAGAAGTCCCCTATTGGGGGTGTTGCGTCCCCATACTGTCCTCTCACCCCACTTCCTGCTGCCTGCAGCACCCCCAGCCCGGCTGTCCTACAGGGAAGGGTAACAGGGTCCTGTCCCCCTTGCACCTGCAGACAGGAGTGACCCAAGGCCAGCGCGCAATGCAAAGACACAGGGACACGGCCTGGCACGCTGCCTGACAGGGACGAGCGTCTGTCTTCACTCTATAACAGCATCTTCTGCCTGGCACAGGGGCAATGTGGGGTTGGTGGAGCCCAGGCAGAGCCCTGGCTCAGCTGTCCTGTGGGAGGTGCCCTGGAGTCCCTGCTGGTGTCCCTGGAGAAAGCCAGCTGAGTCCCAGGGACACGGCTCTATGCAGCCACAGCAGCGTCCCAGGACAGCGCAGGGCTCAGCAAGCTCAACTCCACAGGCTGCACTGCAGGCAGTCGAGACCCCAGGTGTCACGGCTGCACCAGCTGTCTGCCAAGCTGTGACCAGACAGGTCTCAACCAACTCCAAGAGCAGAGATGTGGTCGATAGCTCGTCCTTCTGAGGGACCAGCTCCCTGCAGAGCCCAGCTGAACCAACACTGTGGGGGACAAGTGACCCCTGCTCTGGGTTTATGAAGGGGCACAGATGGGTTAGACATGCTTTCCTGGATAAAGTGTAACCCTGGATTGAGATGGAGCCTGTGTGCTGCTGGAGGGGATGGAGGATACTCCTCCTGGATGAGAGCTGCAGTGAGGGCAGAGCTGCCGGCAGCACTGTCAGAAGGTGAGACAGCTCCACCTCAAGAACCACACTGGGTGGGAAAGGAGGACAAATCCAACAGTCAAACACACAAATAGAAGATTAAAGGACAGAGTGCAGGCTGGGCTGGATCTGGAAGGGAATAGAGCAGCCCCTCTGCAGTCAGGGCCAGGATAGCCAAGAGGGACAGCAGAAAACATAAGAGGAAAGGAGGAGCCAGCAAAGTCCCAGAGCTCAACAGACTGAGACTGTAAACATGTAGGTCTGGCATCAATAAACCCTTGGGAAGCAAATAAGCTTTATACCACCTGTGCTGCAGGTGTCTGTGGGAGGGGATGCAGCATGGGCATGATGCTGTACTGCAGCCCCAGCACCCACCCTGCAGGGGTGCTGGCAGCCCTCAGCTAGGGAGATGATCTTTCTGGGAAGGTAGACCCATGTCTCAACAATGTGCAGGGGCTTGGGAGAGATGAGAACCAGCTCATCAGCAGGTTGAGCTGACCCCAGATGAGCTAGGCTCCAAGTGCTTCCGCCCATGCCGAGGCTTGCAGGGCAGTGAGTGGTGCTTGTGCCTTGGTCAGGGGAGGACAGAACCCAGCATCCTCCCGGGGTCTCTCCAGGGTCCCCAAGAGCAGAACACACCCACAGCCTCAGGGTCTGGTCCCAGGCACTAAAGGAGGCAGGGGAACATGCCTCAAGCCACAGTGCTAACCCAACAGAAAGGGAGGGGAGCAGGGGGACAACATATCATATCCCTCCCAGGAGACCCCTCTCTAAATGAGAGCCACCTCAAGTTTCCAAAGCTCTGGAGACACAGACCATACTCATCTGCAGCCATTCATTGTGAGACAGTACATGTGGACAATATGTGGAGACTCCACAAGCAGCTCCCTGCTACCCCCACAGTCACACCACAAACTTGGTCTTGGTAAGGGAGCTGCTCTTGGTGGCTGTGTCCGCATGGGCCTGGTACCCAATGGCCACCTTCTGTGACAGGCCCAGGTGCTCCTTGTAGACACGCCTGCTGGAGGAAAAGGGCTGCATGAACAGAGCAACACTTCTCCCATTGGCCCCCTGCCCAGAGACCCCATTCTCCCACCCAAAACTGGCCCTGTGCAGCCTCTCCTGAAGCTGCATTACCCGATGTGGGTGACCCCTTCTTGGTTTTCCGCTTCCCGGGTCCAGATGGCAATCTTGTCCCCTTTGGAACGGATGTTGATGACGGCTCCGCACACCTCGTCACTGTACTCGTCAAACATCTCCCCAATGAGGCACAGCAGCTGCCAGGAGAAGGGGAGCCCAGGACAGTCCTGCTGGGGCTCAGCCCTGGGGCAGGGGTAGCACCACAGCCAGAACCTCCAGGCCAGCCTGAGCAGGGCTGCACTCACCGTCTCCAGCCAGAAATGGTCCAGCTCCGTGTGCCGCTGCTGCTTGGCCAGGGTGATGAGCCAGCGCCCACCACGCTTGTTCTGGCTGTCCTCCCACATGGGCTCAATGCCGTCCTAGGGATGGGCAAGGGGATGGTCAGCAGCACTAAGCACCTGGTCAAAGCTGGCTCCAGGAGCTGTGAACAGCCAGCCAGACCTCACCTCCCACTCTACAGGCAGGGCACCCTGCCAGCCCCTCCAAAATGTTCCCAAAATTGTGGGTGCTGTGGGGACTGTGAGGGTAAGGTATCATACCTTGAAGAGGGAATAGTCACAGCCAGAGGCGAGCTTGCTGGCGAGCTGGATGTGGTTGTACAGCCTGCACCAGGTGGAAACATAGAAACAGGTGAGAAGAGGTGCCTTAGGGACACCCAGCACCCTCCTCTGGCCCAGACCTCCCCACCAGACTATCTCCAGGAGGTTCACACTGGGTGTGTCCACCCATGGGACACTCACGCCCAGAAGTCCTCCACAGTGCTGAATTTGGTGATGAGGCGCAGGTTTGCCTGCCACATCTTACTCTTGTCATTCTTGAAAAACCACAATGCCCATCTAGAGAGGGAGAGAAGAGGAAGAGACTGTTCAGCTATGCTGGAGACCCTCTCCAGCCCCAGCACACCTCTCCCAGTTTTGGGAGAGGCTGTCCATGGCTGGGTTCCCCATACCTGTTCTGCAGAGGGTGCTTGCCTGGGACCTCTGCTGGGAGCAGCTCTTGCTGCCGAGCCCTGCGCCGGTGCCGCTCCTCTTGCCTCTGCTGGGGAAAGAGGGACAGCCCCAAGGAGCCCCATGGCCAACCGAGCAGAGAGCTGGGAGCCTGCAGCCTCTCCCAGGCTGGGAGCCCCAGGGGATAGCAGGGTTGTCGAGGTTCTCCAGCCCCACCAGCCCACAGGACGAGTGCTCACCTGCTCCCCTGTAGCCATCCTGCTCAGCATAGGCTCCCCCCAAGCCGCCTTTGGCTCTTAAATGCTCACAGGAGGATAGGATGAGAAGCCATCCCAGCTGCAGCTTGTGGGGCAGGAGGGTGGTGTCCTGGGTAGAGAGTGACAGGCCTGCCCTTCCTGGAGAGCAGTGAGATGGGAGATCCCCCTCTAGGGCAGGGAGCTGGGGGATGAGAATGGGGGCTCAAGTAGGGTGGCATCTGGATGGGGAGGTAGAATGGGGTAAGGTGGGGACTGTGCACGGAGGGGATCACGGTGGTGTGGTAGAGGTGTGAGAGGATGGTACGCAGAGGGTGGAGTAGCATCAGGCTGAAGCATAGGGATGGGATCAGGTTAGGATGGGAATAACATGGGATAGGAATGGGATGGGATGGGATGGGATGGGATGGGATGGGATGGGATGGGATGGGATGGGATGGGGAGAGTGTGGGATGAGATGAGGAGCAGTGGGGTCAGAATTGGATCAGCTTGAGACAGAGTAAGATGGGAAAAGAGTGGGACGAGATAGGAAGAGGACATGATGAGAAGGGGTTTGGAGACAGGAATGGCATAGGGACAGGGTGGAACATGGTGAGACTTGGACGGGGAGAAAGATGGAATGAAATAACGATGGGATGGGATAAGGACAGCCTGTAGAGGGAAGGCGATGGGATCAGAACGAGATGAGATTGGGATCAGGAGAAGACAGGACAGGGAGATGGAGGGATAGGATGCGATGGCGATCAGGGCAGAATAGCATAGGGACAATGTGGGGTGGGATCACGACAAGTGGGGATGGGGACAAGGACCATCCCGGGGTACTGAGCAGTGCGGGGACGGAGCCCGTGGGCTGGGGCGGCGAAGGGCCGGGGGCGCCGCTGCCGTGCGGTGCGGGGCGGGGCGGGGGCGGCGGGACACGGCTCGGCAAGGCCGAGCACGGCTCAGCCTGGCTCAGCCCGGTGCGGCGCGGTCCCCCCCGCGCAGCACGGCGCAGCGCGGCGCAGCGGCCCCGGCACAGCCGCACTGAGCCCGCCCCGCGGCAGCCCGGCCCGGCCCGGCCCGGCCCGCCCGTCCACGCCGACAGCGAGCCAGGTCGGGCGTGCGGCGGGACCGGGACGCGCGGGGATGGGATGAGCGGGGAAGGGATGCGCGGGACCGGGATGCGCGGGGCGGGCGGGCGCGGGGCCGGGGCGGGGTGAAGCCGTGCGGCCTCTCCCCGCAGAGCCGCCATGGAGGTGTTCATGAAGGGCTTGTCCAAGGCCAAGGAGGGGGTGGTCGCCGCCGCCGAGAAGACCAAGCAAGGGGTGGCCGAGGCCGCCGAGAAGACCAAGGAAGGGGTCCTCTATGTCGGTAAGGACCGGCTCGCTCTGCCAGCCCCCTGCCAGCCCCTGCCTGCCCCCCTGGCTAATCCCTGCCCGTTCCTGTCTACCCTGCCGGCCCCCTCTGCCTGCCCTTGCCTGCTCCTGCGTTTGCCCTTGCGTCCTCCTGCCCATCCCCCTGCCCGCCCCCCTTCTGCCTCCACCGGTCCCTGGCCCCGCTCCCACCTTCCCCTGCCCCTTCCCCGCCACTGTCACCCTGCGACGGGGCACGGGGTCGGTGCCCGCAGTGCCCTCCAGCCCACCGTGAATCTGCAGGTGGGAGGGTGGGCTCTGCGGGCAAGAGTCGAGCTGGGGCTGGCCCCCAGGCTGAGGGGATGATACCCCCGGGGACTGGACGCCCTGCGCCTCCCGGAGGTCTTAGCCTGAGGATCTCTTGGCTCCGTGCCAGGGATGCTCTGGGGCAGGAGTGCGGAGGGACTGTGCTGGAGCTGGTGACCCCCATGCTGGGATGTGCCCAGTGCGGGGCAGCAGGGCTGGGACCACGTTTGTCCCTCTTGGAAGGGCAATGCTCTGGAATGTGTCCCATGCCAGCATCTCCCCTGCTCCCAGCTGGTGACTGAGGAGTCCCTCCGTGCTGCCCGTTGGGGTCTGTTTGATGCCAAGTCCTAGAAGACATGGCTGGTGGGAGGAGCAGCTCCCGGGCTGGCTGTGTGCCCGGCTGTGGTGTTGGGATGCTCGGGTCAGGAGCTGCGGCCACCCCAGCCTGCTGCAGGAGGGCGCAGGGCTGGAGCTCTGTCCTACTCCAGAGGGCACGAGCTCTGTGGGAGAGCCAAGGCCCCAGAACTGTTCCCTTGGGGAGTGGTGGCTGCCGGCCCTGGACCCCCACCCTGCGCAGGGTACGTGCACTGAATGGGAGTCCAGCAGCTTAAGGAGTGCCCCAAGGCTCCATCCTGCAGGAGCTGCCCTGTCTCTGCCTTTCCTGCCATCCTGGCCACCCTGTCCCCACTCTGTGGGGTGTCCTGGGTAGTGTCACTCTGCCTGAAGGAGCCTGGCAGGGTCGTCATGGCCAGCAGCAGCACCTGGGTTCAGATACTCTTGCTTTGGGGCTTCCCATGCTGTGTTGGCACCAGCTCTGGGTTTGGATCTTGGCTCCTGTGGGAGACTTTACTCAGCAGCACAGCTGGCATTCATCCTGCCTGGCTGTGCCCCAAAATGATGCTAGGTCCTGGGGTCTCTGCCCTGCCTGGAATGTGGTGGTGACCCTGTGCTGCCCCAGTCCTGGCTCCTGCAGGGATCAGAAGAGCCTTGAAGGGAGCCAGTCAGGTCTTCCCTGGCTGCTCTGGCATGGCTGGACTGGGATGTGGGCAGGATGCTGCCCTGGCTGAGCCCTGCAAGGGTTCTGGGCAAAGCATGTGGCAAAGCCTGGCTGCTGGCCCCTTTAACGTGATCTCTGTCTCTTTCTATCCGCAGGGAGTAAAACCCAAGGTGTGGTGCAAGGTGTAACTTCAGGTATGGTCCCCTCTGTCTGCCAATGGCAGTACCCCTCTGGCCCTGAGAGCGTGGCCACACTAACGAGATCAGAGACTAATTGAGGGGCTGATGTCACTCTGCTAAAGCCTCTTATATAATGGGGCCTGCAACCAAGGATTTGCAGTGGCAGCTCACACTCCCTGCCCAGCTGCAGAGCAGTGTCCAGGCCCCCTCCCCTCCCCAGCACCCGGGAAGGGGAGTGGGAAGAGCCTGATCCTGCCTAGCGACTCCCCAGCAGCTCCCCCGGGTGGTGCAGGGCATGAAACCACAGCTGGGCTCCCCTCCGTGTCACGGCCGGGAGGCACTGATGGGCACCCCCGGCTCTTGCAGTGGCTGAGAAAGCAAAGGAGCAAGCATCCCAGCTGGGCGAAGCGGCGTTCTCTGGCGCTGGCAACATCGCAGCGGCCACCGGGCTGGTGAAGAAAGAGGAGTTCCCTGCGGACCTGAAGGTGAGACCCCCACCAAGTGCTGCCAGGCCCGTGGGAAGACTGGCACATCCCTAGGTTCAGTGGGGAGCCCCTTGGCTGCTCTCAGCCCTGGGGAAGGGACCCTGAGGGTCCCCAGGTGCCCTGCCTGTGCCTAGGGCAGGCTGGCATCGTGGCCCCGAGTGTGCGGCCGCGTGCGCGGTGTGTGCGGACGTGTGCGCGCGTGGGCCCTGGCATGGCGGCCGGCGGCGCGGGCCTGCGGCACATCGCTCCAGCGGCTGTGAGGTGACCTGACAGCTGCGGGAGGGGCAGCGGGTTCCAGCTCGCCGCCCCATGAGCTGTTGGCTTCCAGCTTAGCCCAAAATAGCATCAGCTGAAGAAATGAGGCCACCGCCGCCACCGTAGCTGCATGGCAGGATCGGCTGCCCCCTTTTCCCTCCTGCCAGCCCCGGGGAGGGGTTATCCGGCACCGCCCTCCCCTGCCAGGGATGCAGGATGCTCCCACAGCCCTGCCAGCGCCTGGAGCACGATGGGGCCCACATGGTGCCAGCACGTGTTTCCTGCCTGGGGCTGTGAGTGGCACAGTGACATGCACATGCAGCCTCTGGTCCCACAGACCTGTGCATGTCACATTCCAGCTAAGTGGGCTGCTGTGTGCCCAAGGGTGCCACTAGTGCTGTCCACATGGAGCCCTCTGTATCCTGGGTGCATTGCTGGTTTGGCAGGGACATGATGAGTGGGTACCATGTGGGGGGCTGTGTGAGTGGGACTGACACCCTGGTTCACTCCCAGGCAGAGGAAGTGGCCCAGGAGGCTGTGGAGGAGCCGCTGGTTGAGCCGCTGCTGGAGCCAGAGGGGGAGAACTACGAGGAGCCCCCGCAGGTGAGGGGATGGGGTGGCGGGGTGAGCACAGGGCACTGTGGAGGGCACAGTGTGACAGTGTTCAGTGCACTGATGACCACTGCTGTCTGGAGCTAGAGGAGAGACAGGCTCTGTGCTCCACCTGAGCATTCTCACACACTCTTTCTTTCTCCATCCCATAGGAGGAATACCAGGAATACGAGCCAGAGGCATAATGGATCCCCATCCTTGCCTCTTCCACCAGCAGCACAACGAACCGCCGGTAGCCCCCTGCTCCTCCCCAGCCGGCCCCGGCCCCTGCCTGTGTACCGGGGAGGAGCAGGGGTGCCCCTGCCCCGTTCGCTCACAAGTTCTTCCTCCAGTTCCGTTCCAAGGGACCGTGTCCGTGTCTCCGTAACATGTGTAGCAGTGAGAAAAACCCGCTGTGTCCAAGCCCCCAAGCCCCAGTGCGTGCCCGAGCCGTGGGTGCTGCCCACGGGGGCTGGTGTGTATGCGTGTGTCTGTGAGGCCCGGGTTTATGGCTCTGTATCCCTCCCAGCGCCATAAACCCCGGCGTGTCTGTGTCTGTACAAAGCATGTTTACGTGCTTGCGGGCTGCTGTACATTGTGCTTGCACGCGTGTCCCTGTGGTTCTGCTCTGGTCATCGTGGAACTATTTTTTTTTAATATCTATCTATCTATCTATCTATGGGTGGACGGGTCTTTTGCCTTTGTGAACCCTTGGCGCCCAAGCCCGCCCCCCAGCCTGCTGGGTGGTGACGGTGCCTGCGCCCCCCCCCCCCCGAGGTCCCATAGTGCCGACGCTGTGTTGTGACGTGGCATGGATATTCCCCCGTCGCTGGATGTGCAATACGAGGGCAGCTGCCAGTGACACAGCTGCCCTCGTGTCCGTGAATAAAGCCAACTCTTGTCTGTAGTCCCCTGGTCCTGCTTGTGGGGTCCCTGGGGAGGGGAGTGGCCCTGTGCCTTGGTGGCAGGGGTAGTTTTGGGAAGAGGAGTGGGCTGGCACTGAGGGAGTGGGCAGGGCTGGGTCTTCATGAGGATGAGATGCCTTTCTGTCCTCTGGCTGCTGTGTCAGCAGCAGGTCACTGTGCCCTGGGCCTCCAGCCAGGCTCTGGCTGAGACTTGGGGTGCAGGCAGCGTCCCTGTGCCAGCTGCCTGTCTGCAGGGCTTTGCATCTGCAGGTGAATGCAGGGGGCCCTGTGGGCCTGGGGACCACAAGCCAGGACGAGCCTAGACAGCCCTGGGCTCCCCCTTCCTGCCCTCAAGGGGTCAGGGACATGGCTGGCACCCAAGGCTCACTCAGCTGCACTGTGACCAACTGAAGGGCAAGTGGATGTCACACACTGCTAAGGGATGTCCACCATGGCAGAGGGTCCTTTGCTACCCCAGAGCACAGTCCTTGGGCCTTCAGCTCTCCAGAGCAGGACCACCAACCCTGCCTGGGTCCCCAGCCAGCCGCCAGCCCCTTGACCACAGCACAGGCTGGGGTGAGAGGCTGGCCTGAGTCTCCCTGACATGAATATCAGATTAGATCCCCGACCCATGCTGGTTCACCAGCTTTGCCAGCAAGGAGTGAAGCTGCAGCAGTCAGCATGGACACACAACAGGTTTGCTGATGCCTGCAAATCCCCACCCTGGCTCTGCTCCCTGTGCCTGCGCTGGTTGCAGCAGTGCTCGTGGCACCCACTGTGTGTTATTGGAAGGACTGAGAGAGCTCTTTTGGGGTTGGATGTGTCTTGAACTGCCCCCTTCCCTGGAGCTATTTGCATTTTTTTCTTCTCTTACCCAATTCTGCTATCCATAGGCAAGCAGACCCAAAACAACAGCAGCATGGCTTCCCCCTGTAAAGGTGTTTAAAGGGGCTGGGGCAGAGGAGGTATAGGGGAAGACAGCTCCCCGCCCAGGAGAGCTGGGAGCCAGAGAGCAGGGAGAGAACTTGGCTCAAACCAACGCTTTATAGAGAGCAGGGCATCCCCTCTGCGCAGCAAGCAGTGTCCTGGGCACCCCTAGCACAGGATTGTAAGCCTCACTGGGGCAGCTCTGCCAGGTGCTGTGTCCGTAGGTGCAGATGACCTCATTGTACATGGTGAACACTTGCTCCAGGATCTCTGTTCAGACCTCGGTTGTACCTTGCAGTCATGGATGGTTGCAATTTTCTAGAAAGAAAAAGGATGGCTCTGAGGCCGGTGTGTGCTGGGAAGGTCTGGGGACAGGAAGGGGCAGAGGTCCCTGTGAGGAGGGTGCAGGCAGTACCAAAAGTACAAGCACCAGGCACAAGACCCCCCACCCAGCGCTGCACCCCCCTGACTCATCTAAGCAACCATGGAAATGGGGCACATGGGTGTGCAGGAACAGAGAGAGGGAGAGCCACCCAGCAGCAACAAGGAACACTGCTGAGCATGAGGCTTTATGCAAAAAGAAAGATGAATCCAGGCCTCTTGCTGACCTGCCAGAAGCAGTGATGGGGTGTGAGGCAAAGGGCCCAAAGCAGGGATGGGTGAGGCAAAGAGCCCTCAGATACCCTCAGCTGACTGGTCCATGGTGTAGGACAGTCCTGAATATAGTGGTGGGAGGAAGCTGGTTTTTGTAGAAGTCCCCTGCTTTGCTCACTCTTTTCTGCTGCCCATGATTTTCAGAGCCAACACCGTGACACCCAGTACCTTTGAGAGCATCATCTCCTCTTCCCTGGGGAAGATCTGATACAGCAATGAAGACTGAGGATTCAGAAGAGCCACCCAAGGTCACTCCAATGATCCTTGCTCCCTGCCAGCAAAGAGAAGGGCTTGGGCTTTCCATCCCCCTAAATTATACAACCTGGCACCTCCACCTCATTCTCCATCCCTCCAGCATCGTGGGCAAGATGTCACTGCAGTGATGTAGCACCTCCCTGGGGTGCTGAATTCCTAAAGCCATGATTTTGCTACGCTACTGCCACCTGCACACCCATGAAGGGGCTGTCAGGAGTGTGTGGCACTGACAGCATGTCACAAAGGTCTGTACCTTTGCTTGCACCAGGTAGTGTTCTCCCTTCTGAGCTTATTCTCAACAGGGATGAGAATGATGCAGCACACCTCCAGGATGCCGCTATCATAGAGATCTGCTTTTGGGAAGCCAGCTATGGTGCTGTGGCCCTGGAACAAGCAGGACAGTCCTGCTGGTCCCAGCCTGGCAATGTTGAGCACTTCCCACAGAGCTGGGCTCTGCAGGACACAAGGGGCAGCCACATTCTCTGTGGGTGTTTCAGAAACAGGCACTGACCACCAGACCTTAAAGAACAAGGACTGGGATGACTGGGCTCAATTCACCTGCTTGTAGCCGTTCTTGGTGAACATTTTGGCTGGGTGAAGACTAGGACCTGGCAGGACAGAGATCTCCTTGGCTAATGAGAGGGTTGGGAAAGGCAGAGCCTATGGGATATGGGCTTCCAGCTCATCTTCCAGCTCATCCTGTCTTTATCACCTTCAGAGCTTCTGGACATGATGTTCCAAGCACGGCATGCTGTTCAGTTCCTAAGAACCAATCCTGATAGAACACTGTTCCAGTGAGAAACAGAGTCCCTTGGTGGGCACCTTGCAGCATCCAGGCACAATCCTGCACCTGACACTGAGGGGATGTGATCAGCTGCCACAGCATCAGCATAGGGCAGGGCAATGGTGGAGCTCAACCCTCCTTATGGGGACAGAGGGTTTTGCACTACCTGCCCCAAAGTATTTACCAGCTTCGTACAGCTCCTAAAAGTGACACTGACACTGTGAGACCATCCCCAAAACTCAGCAAAACCATACACACAGTAGCCAAAGTCTTCAGCTGCCTTGTTCTCTGCCATATCAGTGAAGCATAAGGATGTGTGGAAAGGAAAGGAATGATCAAAGGCAGGGCCATTCCTGAGGCCACTGTGGACAGCAGCTTAGGGTACAGCCTGAGTTCAAAGCCTCTTCCCCAGGGCAGGGAGCTGCCCTGGGAGCAAGTGCTCAGAGTTGCAGCTTCAGGCAGGACTTCAGCTGTGCAGCTTCTAGTTTATCTCCCCCTGCCAGAGAGCAATGGCCTCAGGAATGGGCAGCTGCAGGCACTGGATCAGGGCAGCAGTGCCTCACCAAGAGCAGGAGCTCCTGGAGCTACAGCAGGGGGAAGCACCTCACCGCAATTGTGAGCTGGACCTGAGCTGAAGGAAAAGGAGGGAAGGTCCTTCCTGGGACTAGAGGACTGCACCCTCAGGGTCCCACTGAGCTCTCAGGCTTCAAACTGGCACTGTCACAGCCTACCCAGTACCCCAATGTGTGAGGGTAGGTATCTGCTATCCAGGACATCTCCCACTCCCCAGTACTGACATCAGTGGCCAGCACATCAATCCCAGGCCTTGTGGAGGCAGAAAATCTGTCATATCCACCAATTGCTGTGCTTCAACCAAAGCATGTGTACAGCCAGGTGATTTCCACAGGCTGGTCATGGCCTTGGACACTCTGAGGAGTCCCCTGACCAATGTGTGATGCTGCTCATACCCCAGAGCTTCCCAGCTTCCCTCAGGTATGAATGGCTTTGGCTTTCACAGGGTCTTTGCCTTGTCCTTTCCCAAGAGGGAATATAGGAGTCTTTGCCTTGTGACCATCACCCACTGAGCTCTCTATTACCTGCAGTGACAGTAGAGACTTTCACTTCTCCCTGAATCTGAGCAGGCCAGCAGGAATAGATGATAATGCCCATGTGAGACCTGTACACAGCAGTAGGATCAGTCTGAGGGTCCCTCTACTACAGTGCTGGCAGAGCAAAGTGGTGAAGGGACGGACAGGCAGTGATGGAATGGCAGTCTGTGTGCCTGACTGGCCAGGTAGCTGTTGCCTGTTCCCCTGACTGCCAGCACACACTGTTTACAGAGCTGGGACAAAACTCTCACCTACAAACTCCTTCTTGGCCTTTTCTCCAGTAAAATACCTCACTATTTTCTCCAGCTCATGTTCCTGTGCAAGAACAACAAAACACAGTTGTTTCTGTGGGCCTCAGGAAAAATCACAGAACTGCAGTACAGCATCCGGCAGCTGCTCTGCCCTGCCCTGCCTGATGACTCCAGGGAGTTTATTCACAGCAGCTGGAGACCCTGAATCAAAAAAAAGAGATATGTAAACTCCCGCTCCCTTTGCTCACCACCCTTCCAAAGCTCTTGCTGATTTGCTCCTTCCCCCAGCACAGCAGCAGCAGTGGGAGCATCCCTACTCCAGGTTCCTTCAGCTTGTCTCCGGTCAGATGCACCGACCCATAAACCAGAGTTCACCCCCCTCTCCCCGCCCCGAGCTGCTTTTCACAGTCGCTAGGAGAGTGTTAGTCACTACAAACATCTCCCCCCACTCGTCAGAGCGCATTGCTGTGATACACATGGAGAGGGAGGGCTGTGCAAATGGAGCGTGAGTTATGGGCTGTCGGCAGGGAAATGAGAGGAGTGAACTCACCGAGTATTTCCTTAGATTGATTCTCACACCCCCCATGGCAACACCAAAAGGAACATCTGGAAAAGACCGGGTAGGGGAGACAGATGTTCTCTGCCAGCTCATCTGCTCCCCAGAGGAAGTGAGTATGGAAATTGTGACCTTGTTTGTGGCAAGGGGTCACTGCTTCCCCACACCACACCTGGCTCCCCACTAATGCCACATGACCTGTGCAGAGCGGAGCTGAAGGCAGGACAGAATACAGACCCATAGTCTATCACAAATGCCACCAGTCAGAGCTGAATCCATGACAACCCAGGCACAGTGAGTGCATTTGAGAAGCACAGTGCTTGACAATTCCTGATTAACACGAACATTCCAGGCTGCCAGTGGCATATTCTACAGCAAGACTTGACCTCACACATCCATGCCCGGAGAAACATCCTGCACTTCCAAAGCCCTTCTGATTTTCACAGCATCTAATGAGCTTTTCTGATTCATGGCCCCATCCCATGCCCAAGTCACCATGTGCTTTACACTCCCCTTGTACTTACCCATTATGGTGCATTTTTGTGTTGTTAATGCAGCCAGGCCTTTCACTTCATCGACACAGACTGATCTTCTAAAATGAAGCCCTGGGAAAGGAGAGAGAAGTCAAGAGTCCCTGCCTTCCTACCACAAAGGCACAGAGGCACCGTAGGAAACACTTTGACTCTTCTGAAACAGCAGCATCTAGTCATGATAGATGATTGCATTGATGATCAGAAGGCAGGAGCATTTCTGCTATGGTGACAGGGTGGGAGAATTGGAAAGCTGGAGAGCTGTTCAGCCTGGAGTGGAGAAGGTTCTGTGGAGATCTTAGAGCCCCTTTCAGTACCTAAAGGGGCTCAGGCTCCAAGAAAGCTGGAGAGGGACTTTGGACAAGGACACGTAGTGATAGAGGGAATAGTTTTAAATGGAAGAGGTCAAGTTCGGATTGGATATTAAGAAGAAATTCTTTACTGTAAGAAAGAATTGGTTGGGCACAGGTTGCCCAGAGAAGTTGTGGATTCCCCATCCCTGAAAGCGTTCAAGGCCAGGTTGGATGGGGTTTGGAGCAACCTGGTCTGGTGGAAAGTGTTCCTGTCCTGTGGCAGGTGAGTTGAAACTAGATGATCTTTAAGGTCCCTTCCATCCCAAATCATTCCATAACTCTATGATTCTTAATGTTCATTCTTTCCCAGAGCTCTTCCTCATCCTGGGCTGAGGGGTTGGATGTGTGACCAGGCTGTTCTCCAGTGTCACCACCCAGCTCTGGTTGAATGATACTGTGCTCAAGCCCCTCTCAGTGGCACAGAATAGCTGGCAGGGCTGGGCCTCCCTGTGTCCCTGTCCCTGTCCCTGTCTCTGACCCCAGCTGGTCCTGGGGCCATATCCCTGTCTGCACCCAGGAGTATCCTGGGTGATATGCTTGGCCACTGGACTGTGGTGTCCTGGACACAGTGTTCTCCCACCCCATAGGGCTATGGCAGGGGCTATATTTTGGGGTACCAGGAGGAGGGATCAGATATCCTCCCAGCATATCCACACCAAGGCAGTAGGGAAAACAGTGCTGTTTTTAGGGCGCTTGGTGCTTTGGGATCTCCAGGGGATGTCCCCATCATCACAAGGCACTCACAGCTCTGGACATGCTGAGGGTTCCCCTGCTGAAGTCATGACCTGTGGGTTAGCACGAGTCCAGAGCAGGGAGTCTGATGCCTCCAGGCATCCCATGCCTCTGCCATTTGCCAGCACGCACCTGGCCCTGGTGCCCGGCATCTCTGCCCTCCGATACCACGGGCAGCCGCGCGTGAAGGTGACGCGGCTGCGGAGCGGCCGTGGGAAACCCATCGCCTTCCCACCAGGCAGCGCCGGAGGGGTCACATTCCCAGCCAGACCCTGTTCCAGTGCTCCCTGGCACAACGGGGCACCGGCGAGCCGGACGCCGTGGAGCGCAGCCTGGGCTGAGCCGTGTGCCTGTGGCTGCCGCCCCGGCGCCGGTGGCTGCGGGGGAGCCCGGTGTGCGTTCACGTGGCGCTGCCCGTGCGGCGTGGGAGGTGGGCCATAGAGCCCAGGGAGGGGGTGCCGCGCTACCTGCGCCAGCACCCCCTCCGCCGAGGGAGAACGCGCTTTTCAGGCAGCTGCCTGGCTCCTCCCCAGCCGGCAGCGCGGGAGTGCGTTGCCAAGGCAATGGGGACCATCTTACTCATCCTCCTCTCTATTGTTCTCCTGCCAGCCCCGAAGTGCCCGGGCGGGGAGAGGAGGAGGAGGAGGCAGCCAGCTTGGGATGAAGGCTGCCTGCGGGGAGGTGAGAATGCTCCCCACGAGCCCCCCTGTGCCAGTACTGATGGGACGGGGAGAAGCTGAGTGGCAAGATGCCGATGGGGAGATCTGCTGCCGGTGGATCTGAGAGCAGCACGTGGAAAAGCAAATGGCAGCAGGATGTGACCCCGCAGCCCCCTGCCTGAGGCAAAGTCCCAGACAGAGGTCGTTTATCCCCTCTTCTTTCCGACTTGCCCCAGGCCATGGTGTCTCTTTGGACGTCCAAGGGTCTGGGCCTGGGATTGGGTCTGATCCCGCATGGGGCAAGCATGGGATGTCACCCCATTCATACCTATGCCCCACACCACATTCCCTCGTTGCTCCAGGCAGGCAACTGGGCCCAGTCAATGCCTGTCAATGCGACAGAACTGGGAACCAAGAACAGGACCAAGGGTGGGGACGAACATCTAGAGGAGGGGGCACATTGGTCAGTGCAGTGATACACCCTCCAGCTCAGTCACCCCAGCCATCTATTGGGGTGCCCAGCAGTGGCGTGGGGGTGCCTTGCTCTGCCCCACAGAGAGACAAATAACTTTTATTTAATTTTCATATCCCGCTTCCCTATTTTTAGCCTTCAGGGTTTTGTTCCAGCCTGGCTGTTTACTGAAAGAAGCGTTTCCAACCCTCCTTTGTCTCCAAGCAACCAGGTGTGTCAGCTCCCGTGGAACAAGCCTTATCCTATAGATCTATAGGGCTGGAGGGGTAGGTGCAACCCCAAGATGGGGAACCCCATCTAACCTTAGCACCTGCTCCCCTGACCCTATAGATCTATTGTTCCTGTCTCTGTGCTGACATCCCCGGGTCACGGAGAGGAGAACCCTGATCCTCTAGGATGATGAGGGGCAGTGGGGGTTTTTGGGGGAGGATGCTGGAGGGTTTTGGGGAGGACGCAGGGATGCAGTCCAGGCGAGCAGGCCGCCTTCCCCCCCGCAGCGCGAGCGGGAGTGCGTGGGAAGGAGTTAGACAAAGCCTGAGCCCGGGAGCAGAGGCAAGCGCTGCCGGGAGCGAGACGGGGCCGTTCTTCCCTCTCCATCCTCCCCCACCCTCGGGCGAGGGGTACACAGGAACCCACCTCCATCCCGCCACGGTGGCACGTTGTCCCGGTCCCTCGGGCTAATTGGGGTGCAGTCCCCTGTCCGGTGATGCCCGGGAGGGAAGTGACCGTCTCCATCACCAGGTAGGAGAGGGACTGTGCTCTGTGTCGCTGTCACCCTCACCCATGGGACCTACACTAAGGGTTGGAGACCCCCTCACCCGACCGGTCCCGACTATATGTCCTGCTGTGTCCGGGTGCAACGCGGGGGTACCGAGGTGCTCGCCTCTGGGACACATGAGGTGTTGATGCTTTGAGTACCGAGGAAAGCAATGGGGCGATGGAGGGCTCCCGGGGCGGGCCGATGGGTTGACAGCAACGGCATCGGGAGGGATGCGGTGTGCCGGGAACCACACGCCCCCTGGGCAGCCGGCTCTCCCTCGCCTCCCCACCGCTGCTGGGGGCGCCGGAGCGGGCAGCAGCCGGGGGGGAGCGGCCCGGGGCACGGTACCGCCCCCGCCGCCGTCGCCCCACGCATGCTCGCGGTCGCTGCCGCCGCTGAGCCGCGCCGAGGCGAGAGGGACGGCACGGGACGGGACGGGACGGGACCGGGCGGGAGAATCCGCCGCAGGTACCGGCTGTCGCCGGGCGCACGTGGCGGGGTCGGGCCGGGCGCTGCCGCCGCCCGCCCCGTACCGGCATCCCGGCCAGGGGAGGGCTGCGGCCCCGGGACGGGCGGTGGCGCGGACGGGTCGGCATCCCCCGGCCGGGGCTGCCGCAGGGGCGGCTTTGTGAGCGGCTCGGCCGGGGACACGGGACCGGGGCGTGCACACGCGTGTCCGTGCGTGCGGGTGTGTCCGTGGCCATGTGCTGGCGTGTGCGTGCCCGTGCGTGTGCACTCGCGTGTGCCGGGGACTCAGCGCTCCTCCGTGGAGCATCGGTATCGGGCACGGCGCCACAGCCCCGCGGGAGCGGGATGCTGTCAGGGCGGGTCGGGGTGCGGGCGGCGCGTCCCCACGGGGATCGAGGTGCGTGGGAATCTACAGACGGGGCGGGGGTCATCGCCTCTGGGCCCAGCTCTGCTGGGAGGGATCGGTGCCTGTCTGGCCCCGGTCCTGCCGCCTCCGTTCGTGGGGCCTCGCTCTGCTCCAGCTGTGTCCGTTCAGCTCTGCCCTCTCTGGGACTGCGAGTGGCTGTGTCCCGAGGTGTGGAATGCCCCATGGCTGCGGCATGCATGTGCTCCCAGCTCTGCAGGGACACACTGACTCTGGCAGAGCCGGGCAGCTCTCAGAAAGCTCGGGGTTTCCTGCCCTTCTTCTGCCCCATGGGGCCAGGAAGAGTTTTTGGGACAGTCGGGTTAGACTGAACTGTGTTCCCCTCATGTGTGGCATGGCCGGGAGCTCAGTCACCCTCGGCATGGGATGTAGCTGCTGAGCTGGGGGGTTTCCATAGCCAGGGCACACATCACTGCCAGCTCTGGGGACATTGGTCACAGCAAGTGGAGGAAAGAGCTGGGGCTGCCCCAAGCTTCTGTCCTGCCCTGCAGCCCCCCTGGGACCTCAGGCCCAGCTTGCTCTACCCCCTTGCTGCACTCAGCTCCCCACTGACAGGTGAGCACCCTTGAGCTCTCAGCCTGGTGCCCAGGGCCATGCTCCAGCTGCCACTCTCTCCACAGGGGTGTCTGCACCGTGTCCCCTGCTCTGACAGCCACAACAGCATCTGGATTCTGCTCCCAGTCCAGCTGCACTGGGAGAAGGCAGACTTTTACGGTAGGCAGCCAACACCATTCCTTCCTTCCCGTATGGCCAGGCATTGAGTGCCACCACACAGGCTGTGCCAGGAACAGTGCGTGCTCCAGGCAGCTGCCCAACCTGTTGTCATGGGCAGCTTGGAGAAAAGTAGACATCAGTCAAGGTGGGCTGGGGGTCCGTGTGCTGCTCCCTCCTCACTGCCCCATCCTCTCTCTTGCAGACCCACGGCAGGACTAGCATGGGAGAAGCCTTCCCCAGGCATGGGCAGCGCTAAGGAGCCTGAGGGGCTGCAGGTGCTGAGTTGCCAGGCTGGGGCTGAGGAGACCTGTGACCCCAGTGCCACCTCCCCTGGCTGCTCACCGGCAGGGGAGTGCCTGCCTGGCTCTGGCTGTGCCACAGGAGCCCGTGCCATGCGGACCTGCTGTGTGGCTGAGTCAGAGGCTCAGAGCACCACGTCAGGCTCAGCAGCAGAGAAGAAGTTGCCATCATCAATGGGACCAGTTCCTGGCACACTTCTCCAGGACACTGGCACAGATCAGAGTGTGGCAGTAGCAACAGGGAGCTGTGGAGGACCAAGTGGCACTGCCCCTGCCCGTAGTCCCACAGGGATGGGGGTCCCCAATGCCCAGAAGGAGAACACAGCCCCCACTTCCCCCCTCCCTGATCCCTGCCTCAAGGCAACCAACAAGGACATGGGAAGCACACCGGGTCCTGTCAAACATGTGGCATTTGTGGAATCTGCTGCAGGCACTGGGACAGCTGAACTGCCAAGCCAGGAGCAGCCTCAGGGTGGCACAGGGACCTCCCTGGGTGCTGTGCCCCAGCCGAAGAATAGTGAGGCTCCCAAGCATCCTCAGGGAGGCACAGCAGACCCCCCCAGCACCAGCACTGTGGGGAGTGGGGGCCCAAGTGAGGCAGAACTGAGCTCTACCACCCTGGGCCAGGGAAAAGCCGAGCGGAGCTTAACCCAGGGTGCGGGTGCTGGGAGCAGCCAGCAGCCCCAAACAGCCAAGTCCTACTCCTTTGAGGTGACCCCACCACAGGATGCTGGGACACAGGACATGGGGACACAAGTAGACAGCCGAGCATCCCTGGTGTCAGTGGCCTTGAGCCCCATGAGCCCCCCGGGCGGGGCTGCTGCTTTCACCTTCCCCAAGAGAGAGATGGGCTCTGTAGCCCCACACCTGGAGCCCTCCAAGAAGGACGCAGAGATGCAGGTGTCCATGCCAGTGGAGATGCGCTCAGTGGCCACTGGGCCGATGACGCCAGTGGCCAAGTCCCCACAGACCTCATATCCTGAGGTGCAGGTGAAGGGGACCGTGGTGGAGGTGGTGGAGGAGGCTCCTGAGCCCATTCGGGAGGTGAGCTGGGATGAGAAGGGGATGACGTGGGAGGTGTATGGGGCCTCCATGGAGGTGGAGGTGCTGGGCATGGCAATCCAAAAGCACCTGGAGAAGCAGATCGAGGAGCATGGGCGGCAAGTGGTGGTGACCCCACAGAGCACCCGCACTGGCTCTGTCAAGGGAGGTCCCCGCAAAGGTGAGGCGAAGAGGCAGCCCAGTGTCTTTCGGGCTTTGCTGCAAAATGTCCGGCGGCCCCGGTGCTGCTCCCGCACCGGCCCTGCCATGGAGTGAGTCACTGCTCATGCTGGCAGGGTGGGGGTGCCATGGGGCTTCTCTGGAGAGGTGAGGGTGGGTCCCTGCCCCAGTGTCCTGGGACCTGCTGCCAGTGTGTGGGGCTCCTGGGGCTGACACAGGTGGTGATGGAGCTCTGCACACTGGGACAAGGTACCTCCTTCTCTGGGGTCCCCCTTGCCAGCCTGAGGTCCCCCCATGAGTGTAGCCCCATGGAGGTTCCCCAGAATGTGAGGCTGGTGCCCTGTCTCTGTGCTTGGTGGCTTTTTTCAGCATGAGGAAGCAAGCACATGGCTCCTTCCAGATGGAGGCAGCTGCTCCTGTGCATCTCCTGCCTGTGGCATAGGTTGAGATGACTCAGGGTGGGTGCTGCTGGCTCCCTTGAGCCCTACCACTTCAGTCATCAGCATCACTTCCCATGCTGGAGAGACACTGGTGCATCACCCTACCATCACTTTGCCTGCCCAGGGCTCAGCTATGCTCTGACCAGCCCGTGGCCATGCACATGCGGGTCCCCATGGCTGCCCAGGGCAGGCACCAGCCCCCCAGCAGCCCTGTCCTCTCTGCCCCACTGCTGTGTCATGGGTATCCTGGAGCTGGGAGGACGTGGCCACACAGGGCACTGTGACAGATGTCAGATGGGAGAGACTGGGGCCAACCCCACCTGTGATGGAGAGCCACTCTTCCCTGTCGCCGTGGCCACAGGCAGCTGGGGAGTCTGTCCCCATGGATCCCAGCTCAACTTGCCTGGAAGTGGCCATCGGAGTCCAGGACATGTCCTTGCCATGGCTGGTGGTGGGAATGAAGCGTGCCCTGCTGCCAGACGTGTCCAGCTGCCCTGGTGGTGCTGGAGATGCCCCACGTGCTGGGGATGTGGGCACATGTTCCTGTGTGGGTTCCTTCAGCCCCACTGGCTGCTATTCTCCGACGGCAGCTGGAGATGCAATGACTGCAAAGCGCTGCCACTTTTTACAGCTGGGAGTTTACAGGGCTGGGGGAAGGGAGGCTTTTATCAAACTGTGTTTGCATTTTTGGAAATTTTAAGAGACACTTTTCAGCCGGGTGCATCCTGCCTGGAGCCACCTCTTCCCTGGTGGCCTGTGGGGCTGAGACCCTCTTTTCAAACTGTTCCTACATTGCCTCTGCACTGCTGGCCTGGAGAGCATTGGGAGTGAAGGGTCAGTCTGCAGGGGGTGAGCATCCCTGTGGCTGGCAGCACTGTGGTGTCCTGCCGAGACATGGATCCTGGCCTCCCCAGCCTTGCTCTGTACAGAGGATTGGCCCCACATTGCTGCAGCACCTCATGGGCAGGAGGCTGTTTTGGGGTGTTTGGGGAGCTGCACTATCCCCTCTGAGTAGAGGTGCAGGAGGGCTCAAGGTGCCAGGGTCACCTGTGCAGCTGTTTTCCCTCATTAAGGGTCAAGTCTTGCCCCTCCAAGCCCACATTGTGGATCCTGGACTTGTTTTGTCCCTGTAGGGCTGCAAAAGGCTTGCTGAGGTGCCAGCTGGCAGCCAGGGCTGTGGCAATTGCCCACTCTGTGCCATGGTGCTCACCGGGGCCCAGCTCTGCTCAGTGCCTTGGGCTGTGGGAGTGGTGCCACGGCCATGCCAGGAAGACCAGGAGCCCTGGGGCAGCCCCCTGCCACCCTGCCCCAGGCTGTGCCACCTCCAGCCCTGCACTGCCAAGCTGTGACACACCAGCACTGCAGCTTCATCACCTATTTTCTTCTTTTTTTCCTCTTAATTTCTTTTGGTGGGGGTGGAGGGGGGAGGAATGGGCGGGAGGACCAATCTGTCAATATGGATGTTGGGTAATAAAACCTTACACAAACCTCTGCATGACGCTGCCTGCATCTCCCTCCCCTGGGGCTGAGAGGGGCCAGTGGGGCAGCCTGGGGAAGGGTCCTGGGGGCAAGATGCCAGGCTGAGCCCCACAGTGCCACTCATTGCCCCCCTTGCACCAGCCTGGCACAAAACCAGCACTTCAAGCCGAGAGATGACTCCAAGCTGACAAGCCCCCCTGGCAGATGGTCTGATGGCTGCAGGACACCATGACCTCTGGAACAGGTTTATTGCCAGACATTTAACACATCATCACCAAAGCAGCTGCCCGAGTCCCGCTCCGGCCCTGCTGCACCGCGTGAGCCCACTCACAAGTCTGTGGTGGTGAAGGTGGTGTTGAGGTATGCTGTTTTGGTGGGCTCCTTCAGGTTCAGGGCAGCCACTAGCACCTCCTTGTCTGTTGGGTCTGTTGGCCGCACTTTGACCTGCTGTAGGAGGAGAGAGTGGTCAGAGGAGATGGGGGACAGAGATGGGGAACACAGACACTCATGCTTCCCAGGAGCTGAGGGCTGTCAGTGGGGTGCAGAGGAAGGGACACAAGGGGTCTGTGAGCCTGGAGACCACAACAGAGAGAAGGAGATGTAGAGTGCTCTTGTCAGGGCTCCCTTCTGAGCACTGTCAGCTCTTGGCACACTTACCTCGACCTCAAAGTTGTCATCCGCGGGTGCATTTACTGTATTTTCATCCAGGGAATTCATGCTGTGGAGAGTGGAAGGTGGGGGGTAGAATAGGACCCAGACACTGGAGAAGTGGGGATGTAAGATGATGGCCCTGTGGCCTTCAGGACTTGCCCACAGATCTCACCTGGTCACAGAGATGGAGTCCTCGTGGAAGCCCAGGTCATGGGAGGGATCGAGTGGACGGTTCAGTATGGGGTTGGCCCTGGTCAGGGATAGGTGGAAGGTGAGTGTTGTCCTGTGGGGCTGTGGGGTCAGCCAGAGCCAGTTGAGGTCCCCAGGCAGGGAGGGGATGTGACAACGAGCTCTGCAGGCCCCTGGGTGTGGGGACATGTCTGGGTTCTTCCCTCCTGCTGCAGGGAGCACCCCACTCACCCCTCGGCATTGTACTGGTTGGTCCCAGGAATGCCAGCTCCCTGCTGTGCTGTGGCAGGATTGAATGTCGTGGCCACCTTCAGAGCCTTCATTGCACTCAGCTTCCTCTTGTAGCTGCAAAGTCCAGGCATGGGGTGGGTGAGAGGGGCAGGGGGGAGCTGGGCCATGGGATGAGGTGGGCAGGAGCAGCATGGAGGGTACGGATGAGTCTGGGGGTGCTGGTGAGGATGGAGGTAGTGAGGGCAGGCAGGAGGAGGTGCAGGCAGTGCGGTACCTTCTGGTGGTGAGAACCAAGACCAGGGTCATGATGAGTATGAATATGAGCAGAAATGCTGCCAACCCTGCAATGATGCCGATCAGCTCCATCTCCCTGGTGGGCTTTGTCACCTCCCCGGGGCCCTGGCACAGAGCAGGGGTGAGGGCACAGTCTCAGCCAGTGGAACCCCACACCCAGCCCCACTTGGGGTTGGTGCCCTCTCCTCACAACCCCTCCCCTGTCTCACTCACAATGATGGCCAGGCCCAGTTTCACCAGCTCAGCCAAGCCCAGTGGGTCGGACAGAATGAGTCTGCCAAGGAAAGTGGAGGCATGAGTGGCTGGGCTGGGCTGGACACATGGCAAGTGCCCAAACCCAGCCCCTGGCACTCACGCGCTCAACTGGTTGACATCCAGGGCAGTGCCATTGCTGTAGACGAAGTACGCCTCCATCACTGACTTGACTTCCACACTACAGGATCAGATAGATGGGGTAGGGGCATGCTGGGGTGCCGGGCATGGTGCCCTGCCCCAGGGTGACCCCTCCAAATGCCACTACTATGTCTTTTTCCCCACCACCACTCACTTGGTGTCACGGGTGTTCTCCACAGTTCGGATGGCCACCACATAAACTGCTGCCTTGGTC
Source organism: Pithys albifrons albifrons (assembly GCF_047495875.1). Taxonomy (NCBI): domain Eukaryota; kingdom Metazoa; phylum Chordata; class Aves; order Passeriformes; family Thamnophilidae; genus Pithys; species Pithys albifrons. Next base: position 11,477,617 of record NC_092472.1, read on the forward strand.
ACAGTGGTCAGGGCCCTAGGAATAGGAGAGATGGAGGGAAGGTGGACCAGCTGTCCTGCTGTTCCACTTGTAGGCATGGGAAGCAGCTGGATCCCCTGCAATCCCCTCCTCTGGTGGGGACCCGCCTGCCCCATCCCCTTCACAGTCTGGGAAGCTGTGAGACACAGACAGTGGGTCCTGGCCTGAATGTCCATGTTCCTTGCTGCACAGCCATGCACCTCCAGCCCCAGTCCAGCACCCCTTACAATTTGATACTTTCGGAGTTACTCTGGACTTCTTCCACCGTTGTCACAAACTGGAGGCGAACACGGTAGGTCTGATCCACTGTGAAGATCTGTGTGCAGAGAGCAGGTGTGAGCAGGGCTGGGCAGGACAGTGGGTGTCCCAGCATGGGGGGACGGGAGCGACACTCACATTCAGCACAGTCTGTGCTGAGTGCACTGGTGCCATGCCGTCCTGAGCCTCCACTGTCACCTGGTACTGCCCCTTCACCGACTCATCGAGGTTGCTGTCTACCCTGTGAGGACAAGGACATCAGCAATCCCACTGGGCTGCACCTGATGTCCCTGTGACGGCACTGACATCCTTCAAGCTCCACCGTGCCTCCATGTCCAGGGCAGGACCCCAGGATGGCTTTGTCCCTTTTCCAGCCTGCGCTGGCCTTGCAGCAGGCAGGAGCTGAGCTGCATCCCCCCTTTTGGGCCCAGACCCATGGCCTCACCGAATGCTCCCAATGTAAGTCTCCTGGTCGAGCGTTGTCTCCACCCTGAAGAGGTTCTCGAAGGGCCGACTGACCCCATTGTCCTCCAAGAGCACCACGCTGACAATTAAGAAAGTGATGGTTCCCCCCATCCCTGAATCAGCATCTGTGGCCTGCAGAGACAGCACGTGGCAGGAGCATGGGGTGGGAATGGCCTCCATTTTCCCACGATGGGGATGGGTAAGAAGGCTCTACAGACTGACAGATACACGTGGGCAGCATCTCACCTTCACGGTAGCCACTTGCAGGTTCACAGGGGAGATTTCAGGTACAACCACTGCCAGGGACAGACAGAGGGACGGTGCAGTCACACTGGTGTGGAGCCACACTTGCTGCAGATCCCATGCCCACACAGACCCAGGCTCCAAGCACACCCCACTGCCCTTGGCCCCATAGCCTTCAGGGAAAGCTCTGAGTAATCCCAGCCTGGCCCCTGTACCACTCACAGCCCTGCCCCCGGCTGGGGGAAGGTCCTTGCTGTCAGTGAGTGTGGCAGAGCATATGTGGGTGCAGTGAGGAGCCCATGGGATGCACCACCCCTGGCTGCTCACCAAAGGTCTCTGAGATGGCCTGGAAGACCGGTGCGTTGTCATTCACATCAGTAATGAGGATCCTCAGGGTTTCTGCAAATGTTCCAAGAGCAGTGCGCCAATCACCAACAGGGTAGCCCTGCAGCACCCTCCTCTGCTTCCCGCAGGAGCCCTGCTCTCCTAGCAGGCTCAGGTTCCTGCAGCAGGCACCAAGACAGCTGGGGACACCCTCCCTCCATTACCAAACAGCCCTCCTCCCACCCTGCTCTCCACAGCTTCTCCTGGGAGGTGTGAGGCAGGTCCCACCACCCACTATGCCCAGTGGTGGTGGAAGGAGCAGGAAGTGGGGGCCCTACCATTCCGGCTGTAGCGGTTGCCCTTCTCAGTGTACAAGTCCTCAGCCCGCAGCGTGAGCAGGACCCTGTCACACACCTCATAGTCAATATCCGAGCTGTTCACCAGCAGGGAGCCATTATGTGCCAGCATGAACCAGTCCCAGCACACGTCCCCAGCAGTGCTGTCACCCTTGAAGCAGGCGACGGCCAGCCTCTCGAAGACCAGTGAGTGGTTGGTGTCTGGGTCAGAGGCATTCAGTGTGTGGACCAGACCCTGCTGTGTCCCGTTCTCACTCACAGTCACGTCCTGCAGTGAGTTTGTCAGAATGGTGGGGGACTCGTCATTGACATCTAGGATGTGAACCACCACTGAGACACTGGCCTTGTCCCCTACGTTGTCTGCAGCCGTGTTCTCTGCCACCATTTCCAAGGAGAAGAACTTCTGCTGTAGAGTGTCATAGTCCAGGGGCACGTCATGGTCTACAGACAGTTCCCCACTGTAGTTTCCTGGCCCCAGGCGGGATGAGCGGATCAGGAAGTTGCTGGAGCCATTTGTCCTCTGAAGTAGGAATGAAATTCGGGAATTGATCTCGGTCCGATCAGCATCGGTGGCATTCACCTCACCCACGAAGGACCCTGAAGGTGGAGACACACTCAGTGGGCAGCAGACACTGACTCAGGGCCACCACCGGTCCCACAAGCCTGTCCATGCATTCTACCTGGAGAATCTTCAAAGACTGAGAACTCATAGGACTGGTTGAGGAACATGGGAACGTTGTCGTTCAGGTCCTGCAGAAAACAAAACACATGACTGTAGCCCTCCCAGGAAACAGGGTTCCCCACAGCAGGCTGGGGACAAAAGTGTGGGCACCGGCCTGCCCACAGGCAGGAGCTAGACAAGCCCTCTCCTGCCTTCCTGCATCAGCTATTCACTCTTTCTGAACAGAAAGCCTGGGGACACAGTGCCTCTGCCACAGCCCGCGATCCCATGCCCTGCCCTATGCATTCATCTCAGTTCCAAGCCTCAGCCTGCCCCAGCATGTCCCTGCTTGTGCCCAGGGCTCACCCCCACAGTGATGGTGACGTTGACTTCGGTGCTCTTCTGTGGCTCGCCGTGGTCGTGCACTTCCACTGTCACCACCATCTGTCCCCGCTCATCTTCCACAGCCTCGCGGTCCAGTGGCTCCTTGCTGTGCATCTCACCTGTTTCTGCATCGATGGTAAAGTTGTTGCTGAATAGTCCTGGCAAGATCTTGAAGCCCAATATGCTGTTGGGGTTGCCAGGCTGGTCATTGTCAATGGCCTGAAAAGGTCACCAGTTAGAATGGCATTTGTGGGCACCTTGAGGATAGTCCCTCCTCTTCTGCAACAGCCATGTCAACTTCTCCACCTCTGCTGATGCATACCTGGATCTGTGTGCTGACGTTCTGCCCCTCTTGCACTGACATGAAGTAGGAGCCGATGATGACAGGTTCCATATCGTTGTAATCCAGCAAGGTGATCGTCAGCACTGTAGTGCCCACCTGGTTGCCCCCATCCCTGGCCTGAAGGGTGGCGTAGTAGACAGAGCGAGTCTCCCGGTCCAGCAGCTTCTCATCCTGCACCAGCAGTGCCCCAGTTGTGGTATTCACCATGAAGATTTTACGTCTACGGCATACACAGAGCCAATCACTGGGGCTCAGGTCTGGAGCCCCCTTGCCAGGATGATGCCCCAGTCATGGCTGGCTGTGCTCTTACGTACATGTCCTCCGGAAGCAGCTGGTAGGTGATCTCACCCCAGATACCACTGTCTGGATCATAGGCCTAAAAGACAGAAGAAAGCATCTGGTCAATCTGTTCCAACTCCTGGAGGAGTGATGAGTCTGGGACAGCAACTGCTGGCAGTGAGCACCCCAAAAATATGGCCCCAATAGGCAAGGGGTCCTGCTGCCACTGAGTCCTTTGTGTGCACATGGAGAGATCAGTGCCCTCAACAGAAGCTGCACTAGAATTGCCCAGTGCCCTGCTTGGGGGATGCAAGTGGTGCCCGCTCCTGACCGTGATGTTTGAGGAGATGACGGTGCCATCAGGGCTGTGCTCCATCACGCTCAGGTTGTAGGTGCTCTGGGGAAACTCAGGGATGTGGTCATTGGTGTCAATGAGGTCGATGGTCACAGTGGCCGTGGAGCAGCAGTCTGTGGGGTTCCCCATGTCATTAGCAATGATCTGTAGGATTGAGAAGGGACTGTGTCACACATGGGTCCTCAAACATTACAGAGACCTGTCACACTTCAGCCCAGCTCCCCTGCACCAAACAAGCTGCCAGGACAGAGCCATTCTGCTTTGGCTCCTGAAGCCTGCACGAGAAGGGCCATGTCCATGCTGTGCCCTGGCATATGCAGGAAGCAGGAACTGTCCCCATGGTGAGTCAGCCCTACAGGTCCCACCTGCACCACCATGACATGGCTTATCTCGTAGTCCACTAAGGATGGATCATACACCAGGAGCTGGACCTCCCCTGTGCCCACAATCATTTCAGGGGACACACTGAAGGCGTTGGCATTCGGACCCTGCAGGCTCAGCTTAAAACTGCTGTTGATGCCCTGCCAGTGAGAGACAGGAGTGAGGGTAGGTGGTGCAGCCAGGACAGACACCTGTGTCCTACCCCAGCCCCATGGACAGGTTTCCTACCTTATCTGGGTCATGGGCAACAATGTTGAGGTTGGACACAGGCAGTCTGGTGGAGGAATGCTCTGTAATGTTGCCCCTGAAGTTGTCCTGGGCACTGGTGGAGAAGTCGCAACTGGGGAGGAAGCAGTGGTAGAACTGGGGCTTGTTATCATTGATATCAGTCACCATGACTGTCACCAGGGTTTTGGTCTGGGCCACCTCGTCTTCAATGTCCAGGTTCTTCTCACGTGCCTGGGCAGGAGGAGAGAGCAGGTTGAAGGGGTCCAGGGAGAAGAAAAGGATGGGATTTCCCTTGGTGCTTCCTACTCACCATGACTTCCAGCAGCAATTCCTCACTTGGCAGCTGCTCACGGTCCAGGGGCTCACTCACAGTGATGGCGCCTGTTGTGGCATTGATAGCAAAGGGGATACTGGAATCTAGGATAAGGGGAGAGCAAGAACTAGTGGCAGCCACTCAGAAAGGCAGGCCTGGCTATCTCTCGCTGACAGCAGGACAGGCAGGCAGTGCCCGGGTGCCCAGAACCAGTCTCCTTCCTGCCTGACCACCCCTCTTGCCCATCCCACTTTGCCCCTGCTTATCCTCTGCCCATCCCATTGTGCCCCATCACTCACTGGTGATGTTGTAGAAGATTTCATCATTCACCCCTGTATCTCCGTCCATGGCAGTGACAGTCAGCACAGTGGTGCCCTGTGGGGACATGGCCATCAGAGCAGGAACTATGACATCTCCAGCTGCCCCCGTGACTGGTGGCTCAGATCCACAAGGGCATCAGAGCCCCCAGGGAGGGTCAGAGGCAGGAACATGACACTGACCAGGGGGCAGTTCTCAGGCACAGAGCCTGAGTAGGGCTCATTGAGGAACCATGGGTCCAGGTTGGGCATGTCTACAATTGTCAGGGACAGATAGGTCAAGCTCTCCTGGACGGTCCACTTGTTGTGCAGCCATCCTCCACCATCCTGGGGACCAAAGTACCTGTAAGTCCCACAGCCCCCTTACCTGGCAGCCCTGTACCCCTGGCCAGTGTGGCCCCTACCTTGGCAAGGATCTTGATCTGGTAGAAGGTGTTCTTGGCATAGTCCAGTGAGCCATTGAGCATCACACTCCCATTGGGCAGGATGTGGAAGAGCTGGTGATTTTCTGTGCTGTCTGGGATCACCTGGGCAGAGGACATCACCCTGTGTCACCAAGGCATGGAGCAGGGTGCCCCAGCAGAGATGGGGGCTCAATCACCATCCTTCTGCCAGGTTTGGCCCACAGGCCGTGGGGACCCTCTACCACCTGACTCATCCTCAGCCTGCAAATATTCAGCACCATGCAGTGGTTGTCCAGTGGGTGCAGAGCTGGACATATACCCTGGTCCTTACCCGAGAATCCCTGCTGCCCCAGGGAAATGGGGCTGCCCTGGCCAGGTTCCCCAGCACCTCAGCCCCATGGAGGTGCCCCAGGGGTGTCTCAGGAGTGGGGTTTTGGTCTGGCATGCCCCACCCCACAATGTGCTGTGCTCACCTCCCCGATGCTGTAGCTGACTCTGGAGGCGTTCCCAGTGTCGCTGTCATTGGCAAACACGGTGTAGATGATGCTGTGCATTGTCTTGTTCTGGGCACACAGGGGAGCAATGGTGGGAGAGCACAGGGGTTGATGCTGGATCTGGCCCCTGCCAGCCCTGCTCTAGGATGCTATGACCTGGCAGGGCTGCAGGCACTGCCCGGTGCCATGGAACACACACAGACAGGCTGCTGCCCTTGCTCAAAATGGGCAGAGGCTGAATCCCCCCCCCACCTCCTTGGGGCTCCTTGTGAGCAGAGGCTGCATCCTGGTCCTGGAGTTGCTGGATGAAGGTCAGACTCAGTCCCACACCCCATCCACACCCTGATCCGGTGTCACCCTGTTCTGGGCTGAGAGGCAGCTTGGGCACACCCTGATCAGAAGCTCATTGCAAGGGCAGAGTCCCTGCTCTGTTCCAGCGCCTGAGCATGTCACAGAAGCAGCCACTGGGAATTGCCCCAGCATAGAGCACTCCTGGGTGCTCCCATCACCCCACGCCCAGACACACCACCACCAAACGCCCAGATGTGGTGTCACAGGGTTCCCAGCACACTGTTACACCCAAGTGTGGGGTCATAGGGTTTCCAGCACATTGTTGTCCCTCTGCTGGCACACCCATCCCACGGGAGCCACCCAGCAACCCTGCCCTGCTGCCCATGGGGGCCGGGAGGTCCCGGAAAGGTACCTCAGGGATGGAGGCTGTATATGGCACATTCCAGAAGACTGGGGCATTGTCATTACGGTCCTCCACGATGATGGGGAGTGTTTTGGAGACCTACCAGGTGTCAGGGAGGATGTATGATGGGTATGGGAGCTGGTGGCCATCAGAGCTGGGTGCAGTTCTGGCACCCCATACCCACCCTGGCTCCAAAGCCATCCAGCATCACTGACCCACTTCTAGTCCCCTTCCCCACTGAGCCTTGTTCATGGCCCTGCTAAGACCCTGCTCCCTTTCCACTACAGATACCCACCCCATGCCCCAGCACTTACCTCATTATTTACACCATCAGACACTGTGGCGGTGATAGTGAGCCTGGCCTGGAGCTGAGGGGACACAAGGCAGGACTTGGTCAGGGCCAGGTGGACCTCTGTCCTTGGATGGCTGAGCCTCCGTGCGCGATGGTCCTCCCAGGCAACTGTCCCCACAGGAGCTGGGTTTTGGGGCCAGGGACCCTCGGTACTGCCATGAGCAACTCTCCCACAGGATTCATGGCTCTGCCCTCCACCCCTGCCACCCCAGACCTCCACTCAGGCAGGGACATCTGCCTCCATCTCTGCCCACACCTCACGATCCAAAGAGTTCCTCAGTGTCACATTTCCTGTACTGAGATCGACAGAGAAGTAGAAGGAGCCTGGCCCTTTGATTCCGTAGGTGAGGATGTCATCCTTGTCTAGGTCATAAGCCTTCAGCTGGAAAGCAAACTGGCCTGGGGGCACAGGCAGCATCAGCCCCTGCCCAAGGAACCCCCAGCCGCTCCTTTGGCAATCCAGGGCCTTCCTGAGACTACCCTACTCACCCAACTCCAGGTCCTCAGGCACGTAAACAATGGTCATGTTGAAGATGGGGACTGTGTTGCCTGAAACTAGAAGAAGGAGGACTGAGCACTGAGCTCTGCCAGCAGCCCCACATCTGGCTGCACCTACTTAGCTCCAGCCCCAGCTCCTGGATGTTATTCCCACAGCCCACCCCTGCCCTGTCCTGGGACAGCAAAGTTATCCTTGGGTCTCCAGTGGGATGAACAGCTGTTTTGGGGTCCCAGCTGCTCTCAGGGAAGTCAGAAAGAACGTTGGGGGCTAAAAGCAGCTCCAACACCTCCCACCACCCACGTCAGGTGCCAAGAGTCCTTACCTGTTGCCAGAAGGCAGGGGAGCAGCACCAGCAAGCACCATGCCATCCTGCCAGGAAGCCTATGGGCACACACCAGAGAACAAGTGCCTGAGGGGCTGAGGACTGACCCCCATAATCCTTGTTTGGGGAGCAGACACCGGGGTAGGAGAGGTGCTGGTGGGAACAGTCCCTCTGCTGAGCTGGGCTGGTGAGAAAGAACCAGGCTCCATCCTGCAGCCTGGGCACAGGGTCCCTGGGGACATGGCATGGGGGTGCAGGATTGACTCCCAAGTACTGGAGACCGTGAATGTTCTTGGGCACCCCAGGACCCTCTCCTGGGCATGGCTGGAGGCTCCATTGCTGATGCCCAATGGGGCTGCCCCAGACAGTGCTGGAAGTCCAAGAGCAATCCGTGGCACCACCACGGAGTCTCCCTCCTTGTGCCACGGGCTGTGGGCAGTCCCAGAGCCGATAGATATGCCCACCCCTCCCGAAATGGGCTGTGGTGCCCGTGGGGGCCATGGCTGACATCCCTTACCTGTGCCCGTGTTGCTGTGGATGCTGCCTCTGCACTTGCATCCTGACACCACCAGACCTTTGTCTCCTGCAGTAAAAACATTCATCAATCATTAACTGCAATTAAGGGGTGAGAAATCCCTCCCTCATCTCCCTTATTCCTCGAGGTCATCCCACAGCTCCTGCCCAGCCCAGACCCACACTCCCCAACACCAGACCCTCACACTGGGTGCCATCCCTGAGGATTCAGCCACCCCAACCTGCATCCATGGCACTCTGGCTCCCAGAAGGGGTGCAGAGCCTGCAGGGATGCAGAGGGATCCCGGAGCACCCCAGGAGACCAAAGAGGGTTTGGGGAAATGCCCCGCATCCCCTGGGGTGGGGACACTGGGGTTCCACCAGGACAAGGGGTGGGTACCAAACCTGTGGTGTGGCCACTGGGGCGGGTGCCTGGGGCCCTCTGCGCCCCCCTGCAACCCACTCCTCTCTGCAGGGGCTTGGCCCAGCCTCCCTGACCTACTTCAGACCTGCTGGGGACAAGGACAGATTGTCCAGCTCTGCTCAGGCAGAAGAGGGCTGGGAGGTGGCGGAGGGGCATAGCCAGCTCTGGGCCTGCTGGACCCCCAACTCTGTGGCCCTGGGCCCCTCCACCCCTGTTCGCTGGGGAACCCACAGGGTCTGGATGCTGGGGAAGCTCTGGGGTCCCCCCAAACACTCAGCCTGCGCTGAGGTCCCCACGTTGCCCCACACCTGGGCTAGGGAGCCCTCAGAGGAGGGACTACAGGGACCAGACTGTGACACCCTGCCATCAAACCTCTCCAGAGCTGGTCTGGCATTGTCCCAGCCCCTGTGAAGGATGCCCCAGAATACCCTCAGAGACACCCCGTGGGCTTCCTGTGGGTACCCCTAGAGCCCCCCCCGGGCTGGTGCTGGACACCACTCTGTAAACTTCCCCTGGCTGTTCCAGGACACTTCCAGACCTCCTAGGATTGTCCCAGGACATCTATGACTTCCTGAAAGGAGGTTGTAGCCAGGTGGGAGTCATTCTTTTCTCCGAGGAAACCAGGGACAGGACAAGAGGACATAGTCTCAAACTGCGCTAGGGGAGGTTTAGGTTGGACATCAGGAGGAATTTCTTCACAGAAAGGGCGATTAGACATTGGAATGGGCTGCCCAGGGAGATGGTGCAGGCACCATCGCGGAGGTGTTTAGGGCAAGACTGGATGGGGCAGTTGGTGACATGGTCTAATTGACACAGTGGTGTTCGTTCATGGGTTAGGCTTGATCATCTGAGAGGTCTTTTCCAACCTAATTGATTGCACGAGTGTGTGATTTCCGTGACCTTCCCCAGCGCCCTCGCGGGTGTTGCGCTGCCATTCGGGGCATTACGGCCCGGCCCTCCCCGCGGTCTGAGGGCGCCGCTCTTGGGCGCAGTACGGCAGGCGGCGGGCGCGCCCATCGGCGCGGTGCGGCGGGGGGGCGGCGTGGCACGGCCGGTTCCATCGGCGCGACGGGCGCGGGGGCGCCGTGAGGCGGGGCTGAGGCCGGAGCGGGAGCGGCACCGGGAGCGGCACCGGGAGCTGCACGGACACGGAGCCCGGCGGGCCCGGCCGCCGCGCCATGAGAGCGGGCTGAGCGGCGGGCAGCGCCGGGGCACGGCACCGACTGCCGGGGGAGCGTCGTCCGCAGGTACGGGGCGCAGCGGCGGCCGCAGGCCCGGGCTGCGCGGCAGGGCCGGTGTCCAGGGGGAAGCCGGCGGGCAGGGCCCGGGGCCGGCGGAACGGGAAGGGCAGCGCCGGGCTGCCCACAGGGGAGGATGGCGGGCAGGGCGCGGAGCGATGGGACGGATGCAGAGCCGGCGAAGCCCGGTGCGGCGGGTGCGGGAGCGAGTGCGGCCCAGTGCGGCGGAGGCGGTCGGGCCGGGCCCGGTGCGCAGAGGGGGCGGATGGCCGGGGCGGGCGGCGGTGGTGGCTGCTCGGGGCACGGCACACCGGGGAAGCGGCCACAAAGCGCAGCTGGGCCCGGTGCGGCCGCTCGGCGGTGGGAGGAGCCCCCGGTGCTTGGGGAGCCCCGTGGGGAGAAGGGGCCCCGCGGTGTGGGCTGCCTGAGGCAGCGGGGCAGGAGCCGGAGCCCGAACCCGGCCGTCCCCGGGGACTGCCCGAGCCTGCCCCGGCCGGAGCCCCTTCTCGGGCGGGGGTCGGCGCTTTGCCCCCGTCCCCTGGACCCGGTGAGCTGTGCTGGCTCGGGGTGAGTCCCGGAGCGTGAGAGGGGACCGGAGGGGAAGTGGTGAAGCTCTTCGGAAAGTTGTCTCTGGGGAAGAGGTAGGAAACAAATGAGCCTGAACTGCCGGGATGGTGACGGTGGCACCTGGGGTGGTGGCAGTGGGGCAGGCTGTGCCACCGGCCCTGCAGGGTCTGTGCTGGCAGTGTGGACTGTGTGCGGGGCCCATGGCAGCCCCATCCCACATAGGACGCGTGGGACCGGGTTGTGGGCAGCTGGGATGTGCCCCGCGGTTTGCTCTCCCGGGCAGGAGTTGAGCTCCACAGCCAGGTGGGCGCTGCCCCTCTGTGTGGGGACAGCCTCTCTTTCCACAATCGTTGCTTAGTTTTGTGCTGGTGCCTTGTCCACCAGCTCTGCCCGAACCCTGTGCACTAGCACAGTTGGCCGTGTGTCCGCAGCTCCGGAGCTCGTCCCTGCTCTCGCCTCCTCGCAGTCCTGTGCCACTGCCTCGCTCTGCCCCTCTTGCCACCTGTGCTCATGTCGGCTCTGACGCCGCAGGACCTCGAGGTTCCCCTCGAGGTGGGGCCTCGTTCCGCGGGGAGATGCGCGGGGCAGAGCCCGGCGGGGGAGGTCGGTCCCCGAGGCCAGGCAGGAGCCCCGGGAGGAGGAGCGGCGGTCGGAGGGGAGCCGGCTGTGCGTGTGATGTCACTGCGGTGCATAGTGGGTAATTATGCACGTTGCAATGAAAATAATAAGGCCGGCCCCATAGTGGTGTCTAAAAATACTGCTAATGCGGAGTGCCTGCTGGGCAGCTTTGTTTGTCACCTTTGGGTGGCTGCTTTGGGGCTGGCCAGGTGGCGTCACACCCTTCAACAGTGAGTTTGGTTTAGCAGGTGAACTGTTTCTCTTCTGTGCCCACCCACAACACTGGGAGTGGAGACAGGGCAGGTATTGGCATAGGAGGTGAGGCACGAGGCACATGTGTGTGTTTGGGAGGCTCCAGTGTCACCCCTCTGCATTCAGCCTTGCAGGGAGTCTCCATGGGATGGCAAGGCTTTGTCTCCCCCAGGTTTGCTTGGAGCAGAGTGGTGGCTGTCCTGTGTGCCAGCCCTGATGTCCACTGGCAGGTACCAGTGTGCTGGGCTGTGGGTTGGCACAGATCAGAGTTTGTGCCCTGGTGGTGTGGGCTGTCCATCACTGGCATTGTGTGGCCAGGGCAGAGCTTGTTGGGCCGGGGCTTCTATACCTGCCCCCTGGGGCTGCCTCCACCATGTGTTTTTGCCCTGCCAGGACTGGGACTGTGGCAATTTGCTGCTTTCTGGCTGAGAAACAGCAGCATGGAGGGAGGGCTATGTGTGCCTGGAGTGGAGGGAAATGATGTGATAGGTGCTGGGTGGCACCTGGGCAATGGCCTGGGGCACAGACTGCCTGGCACATTGTTCTCCACTCGTGGGCTCTGTCTGTCCACTCTCTGTGCAGCTCTGGCTGCTGCTGTGATCTCTGCATCTGCTGCCAGGCTCTGGAAGCTCCCAGTGCAGTGGAGGGAGAGGCTTGCAGGGGTGGTGACAGCGATCTAGAGCCGCCGTGTCTGGCAGGGGGAAGGTGGTGTGTAGCAGGGCAGCTGCGGAGGGAAGGGAAGGGCAGGAAATGCTGAGCCTGTGGGCTCAGGTCGTTGTAACAAGTCTCTTCCGTTTTGTGTGTGTGTGTAGGTTGGAGTGGTGGTGTCCGCTCTTGGTTCTCAGTTGATGCTTCTGGTGGGCTCTGACTCCAGCTATCAGCTGTGGGAGCTGAGCCTTGTCCCTCTTCACTGTGGAGCAAGTGGAGAGATGTCACATCCATGCTGGGCTGCTTTGTCTTTGTGGCCCTGTGCTTGGCTTTCCCTTACCACTGGAGGGGGAGAATTGCTACTGCCTTCACTCTTCCCAGATGACTCCACGCTGACCTCTGAAGCCATGCATGGCAGTGGTGTTCCCCTGAGCACTGAAACTCACCGTCCCCACCTGCTGTGCTGTCTGGCTTCCTTTGGGGAGTGAGGAACAAGGAATGGGGAGAGGAGATTGAGAGTCCCCATTGATCTGTGCCGTGGAAGCCGTGCATTTGTGTCTGCCTGCCTGGACTGGGGCTCTGTGAGGGGAATTGATCAAACTGTAAAACCCAGAGCCAGCTAATGAAATAGGGACTATAGATTTTTATTTTAAATGGAAGAGAGTTTAGGGGAGATTTAATTATCCTTGGTTTATGGACCTGTTAGAGGAATGAAATAACAGCTGGCAGGTAGGGGCTGGGCTTCAGCTCGCAGCACTTTTATCCCAGGTGTCTGCAGAGCTGGTCAAGTCCTGCTACCCAGGGCAGTGTGGAGAGTGATGTGAAGACACCTGGAGCAGAGCAGGATGGAGCAAAGACCTGCTTGTGCTGCCAGGTGTCCCTGCTTTCCGGTGGGAGTTTCTGTGCTGAAATAACAGAGGGCTTGCCCTAGGCAGTTTGGGCTGGTGTAAGAACAGTTCTGCTTGTCCCTGGGGCTCGGTTTGGGCCCGTCCTCACACTGGCGGACATCAGGGAATTCAGGAGGCTGTGTCCCTCCAGGTGTCATTTCCCAGGGCTGTGGGCAATGAGCTCTCACTGACACCCGTGTCCCTATGAGGTGTGTGGGGTTTGCACAGCAGAGCTGCAGAGCACTGGGAGTCGCTGGGCTCAGCCGTGTCAGACACAAGCTGTAACGCTGTCACCACAGCCACTCCTCTGTCACGTGAGGCTGGCCGTGGACATGGCTTGGAAGGTGGTGGCAGCAAGGGGCATGGTGCTGGTTTTTGGTGGAAAAGCCTGGCTTATGGATGTTTTGGTTTTTCACCTCTGAATCGAGGAGCAAGTGCACAGCATTACCCCATCATCTCTTGGCTCCCTGCTTGAACAAAGCTGGAGAAACATGGTTTGTCACCTGCCCTGGGAGGGTGAATGCCTGGCCAAGGGGTTTGTGTGCCCATCAGGCAGGCATAGCCTGTGGGGTGCCAGTCTGATGTGTCCAGAGGCTGCTAAAAAATCCAAGCTGGTGGTGCTGGGGAGCCCTCCCAGCGACCCCCTGACAGTGGTGTGCAGGAACTGGGGAGAGCCTGGTCCTGAGCCCTGCGGTCACGGAGCTCACAAGGATGTTTCATGGCTCCCTGAGACAGGTCAGCTCTGGAGGGGAGCAGCATGGATCAGTGCTGTTGTCTCACAGGGGTGTTGGGAGAAGCCGGTGTGCTGATCCTCTGGGCAGCAGAGCTGCACCACAGTGCTTATCCTTTCCTTTGCTCTTGCACCTGCAAGTCCTCAGCATTTCAAGACAGGAGCCATTTCCTGGAGGACATGAGCAGCCTCTGGGGAGGGTCTATGTCCAATGTGGGATGTTTGGGTTTTCTGAAGCAGGGTGGTTTGGGAGGGCTCCACACTTTGCTGCATGCATGGCAGAGGGCGAGTGTCCCCAGCAAGCAGTGCTCATGATTGGCCTTGGGAATATTATTTTCCAGCTGCAGCTTGATCCCTGGAGACCTGGCCTCACAGGCTGTGAAGCTGTAGCTCTGGGCTTTCCTTGGCAACTCTGGAAAGCAGGATGAAGGATTTCAGCTCAACCATGCAGAGCAGAGGACTGGCCTGCAATCCTGTGTGTAAAGAGCTGCTTCCTCTCATGTGAGCCTGTGTTGTGGTGATCCAGGCCTCCAGCACCTCTTGCTGTTGCCCCTTGGAAAGGGAGGGTCCTTCTTTCCCCAGTCTGGCTGCACTGAGCCGCAGTCCCCTCCGGCAGGTTGTCTTTTCCCTGCTGTGCTGGTGGGGCTCTCTGGCAGCATTTGCATTTTGAGCCAAGTGTCTTAGTTGCTTTTCTCTCCATGCCTGTGCTTTAGTAAAGTGGTGAACAATAAAAATCCACTGGCAAGAGCTGTAGCAGAGGTCAGGCGGCTCCTGTGCCCCAGGCTGCTCTCTTGTCACCGCACAGCCGTGCTTTGTGCGTGGGGGCTGTCAGCTTGAAAGTCATGTTTTTGCTCCTAAAGCCATCCCCAGGCATTGGCGTGGGGCTCTGTGAGTGATGTACTAGGGAGGTATTGCAGCAAACCCCCTTTGCACTTAGGGCAGTGGTCACTGCTTGTTTTGATGTATCTTGTAAGCAGCTGCTTGGCAAATTTTAAATCAAGGACAAAGGAGGGTAAATGGTTGCTGAAAATCATGAATTTCTCTGAGTCCCTTTCTGAAAGTGATTGTTGCAGGTTTGTTGGTGTCCCTGCAGGCGTCTTAAAATGTAAAACAAAACACCCAGCCCAACTTCCTGACTGTCACTAGTGTTTTCCAGAGAGGCTTCGTTTTGCTGAGCGGTAACAAAATTGCTCTTTGCCATCCACCGGCCTCTGGCTTTGCCGGTATCCCTTTGCTGGAGCTGCGCTGCCCGAGCATCGCGGGGGTTGGGGAGGGAGCAGTACGGGAGATCTGGAACCCAGCCCCTCCTGCCCTCTGCAACTCAATTGGCAGATATCATTGGCACTGTCCACAGTGTGTGAGAAGCAGGTGGTCTCAGAGGGTACTTGTGGAGAAGTGGAAAGTGAGCTGGGGGCTGCAGGTGGGCTGTGAGGGGATGGGTGCTGAATCCTCGCTGGGTTGGCTCTGTGCAAGGAGAGATTGGGTCTGTTTTAGGAAAGGGCTCTCTGAAATAAGAACTAAAAGGTGAAATGCAGAGGGGTATAGAGCTGAACTGCAAGCTCTGTTGGTGGGAAGTAAGAGAAGTACCAAGGAGGCTACCCAGGCAGCAGGCTGGGGGTGGAGCTGGTGACATTTGCTCTTCTTCCCCAACCGTTGTGGAACTGAGCTGTGGAACTGGCTGCTGCTGCACGGTGCCAGAGCAGACAGAGGTGAGTGAGGTTCAGTGGGCTTCCTGAGTTCATCCTGGTGAGAGGACCACATGACCCATTCCTTGATGCTGCTCAGCTTGCAGAAGTGCCTGAGCTGGAACCCAGTTGCTGCACCAGCAGCCCTTCTGGCCATGCTCCATTCAGGTTGTGCTGGTATTTCTAGGGCAAACGAAGGAAAGTGGAGATAGCCCTGCTGATTATTTATCCTGTCTTAATGAAGGCTTATGCACGCTGCAAGCTTACTGTTTATTTGTGAGTGTTCTCCTCTCTGCTTTGAACTTGCTGGATGGTGCCAGCTGGGGCTATAGGTGTTAGGTGTGTGGATGCTGTCTCTGAGGGCTTGGCTCGCTACGGGCTCTGGCTCTTTGGGAGGAAGGTGCTGCTAGCTCTCCCTCTGCAGTGCAGCTCAGCCGTGCTATTAGACATCAGAGAATCCTCGTGGGAGAGATCGACAGGAAACTGGGCGTTATCAGTTCCGCTGCTGTGGCAGCTACTCGCTCCTCATGTCAGCATCCTCCACGTGTGTGTGGCTGGAGGCGTTTGATGGGAGTGCTGTCAGCCCGGGGGTGGGAGTGGGTGGTGTGTGATCAGGCAGAGGCGTCCTCCCTCCACTGCCGGTTAACTCGACTACGCCGGCTGTGCGGAGTGGGAAGGGAGCTCCTCGCTCCCCCGTCTCCACAGTGAAGCGCTTCACCCTGCAATGCGAGGGTGTCCCATGTCCTCTGGTGTTTGTTTTGGGCCTTGGGTAGCATGGGGACACTCCTGCTTCCCCCTCCCTGCAGTGTGGGGACCTTCTGTGTGCTTGGTCCTGGTTTCTTACCACTCTTCCAGGCACTGAGGAGAAGAGAGAAGGATCTGGGGCCTTTTCCTCTCCCTGGACTTGTGTGAGAGGCTGGAGAGAGCGTGGAGGCAAGGCATTAGTATGCTGGGTGTTGGGGAGAGCATGGGGCAGAGCAGCCTCCAGTGGGAGATGTGCTCTCACCACTGGATCACCCTTGCTAATCCTGTGTCAGACCTGACCTATATATGGGGCAAAGGAGGCAGCAAGCCTGCAGCAGCAGATGGTCTCTTAAAGAGCCTGGGCTTGGGAGGCTTCATTCTGCTGGTCCCTGGCTCTTGGGAAGGAGACGATGGGCAACTTGTCCATTGGCTGCAGAGCGGCTTAGTTTAGCCTGAGCAGCCCCTGCAGGTAGAGAGTTTCCTAAGGCTGCTGTCTGGCACTGGGGGTCCCGCTCACCAGGGTTGTCACAGGTCTTGATGGCTGGGCTGGGCACCCTTGTCCTGGCACAGATGCACTGACAGTGTCTGTGGCCAGCCTTGCTGTAGCATCACTTGAGCTCCTCACATGGCTCTTCAGGCAGAGCTCTGGATCTGGAGCAGCATAATTTGGTGGCTGTGTCCCTGAGACAGGGAGGGGCTGGGTGGGCTGAGCTGCTTCCACAAGCTCTGACCCTGAAGTTGCATGTGTGGTGCCCTGTCCTCGCTGGCAATATGGCTGTGCTATGGGAATGATCCAGCCTGGCTGGCACGGAGCAGGAGCAGCGTGTGAGCTGTGCTCCATCGATGTCTTCTCCCAGAGCCATCCTGAGGACATCGATAGCTGCTGGCCTCAGGGGAACTGATGACACTGGAGCAGGTTCGCAGGGAGTGTCTGCACACACAGCCACCATCTGTGGCCTCTGCCTGCTGCCAGTGCTCTGCCCAGGATCAGACTGTGTCCTGGCAGCCTTGTTGAAGGTGCAGTGCTGCCTCTGCTCACAAACAGTGGCAAGGTCAAAGGGCTCAGTGCTGTTTTCCTTCTCATCTCTATAGTTCCCAGCTCTTGAAGCAAAGAGGCTGTAATAGAGCAGACAGAGGGTGGTTGTTCCAGTCTGGGCTGATTCAGTCCTTTGGCTGTTTCTGCTGGGGTGCCTATCTGAGCCCATGGATCTGACCCCATGGATCTGACCCCATTGTACACCCCACGGTACTGCCTTCCTGCTCTGTGTATCCCCTGCTATTTGTTATGGTACTGTTACAGTCATGGAGGTTGCCCCTGGATGCTCCATGTCCTAGGAGATCCTCAAGCCTGGTCTGGTTCCCTCTGTATTCCTGGATTCGGGGTAAGGAGGTGAGAGCTGCCAAACTGCCTTTGAGAGGAGCCTGGAGGGATCTGAGCACAGGGCTGGGATGGGACAAAGTGGAATCCAGCTGCTCATTGCACTGATGAGCTACTGAATTGTTAAATTGTCGATCTGAGGTTTTCTTTGAAAGGGATGATGTTACAAATTAATTAGCTCCCTTTTGGTTGTTAGCACTTTAAAACTCAGCTGTTAGGGGAGGGTTGGTTTATAGGCATTACATCAGGGCTGCCGGCTGGCGCTTGCCTACCTGGGAATTTCCCCCCCTGTAACCGGGGGGAAGTTTGGCTCCGCTGCAGCAGCATCTGACTCTCAGCGAAGCTGCTGCGATGCGCTGTCCTGAGCAGGGGGTTTGACTGGGCTGAGCGGGGCTTCGGGGGCACACAGGGAGCTGGTGGCTCATCGTGGTGAGCAGCCCCTGAGGAGCCGGCGGCTCGGCCTCACAAGCTCCCGGGCAGCCGAGGGCTCAGCCTCCCGGTGGGTGGTTCCCAGGGCGCCGGTGGCTCGGCCTCAGCTCACAGCTCCCTCCCAGCGTTAGCCACCGGCCAGGAGCTGTAGGTGTCCAGGAGATGGTCAGAGTAGATCCTGCTCCTTTTTAATCAGTGTGAGAGAGCAGGAGGCCTTTGGGAAGCAAAAGGGGCTTTTCCAGTGCATGGAAGTTTGTACAGGGTGAGGTGCCCTGGGAGGGCTGTGCTGTCCGTGTGGGCAAGGGCTCGCTGTGCGGAGCGAGAGGGGAGCAGCTCCTCCGTGCTCCCGTCCCGGCGCGGTGGGGAGCTGAGCTCCTGCTTCCCCATCCCCTTGTCCGGACTTTCCTGCTCCCCTGGCAGCAGGAGCACGGCGATGCCCGGGCACACGGTGCTACCATCCCCGCAGCTCACCGGGCTCACGGAGCTGCCAGCCCGGTGGGCTGGGGTGCCGGGGGGCACGGCCGCAGGTAAGATGCCTCCAGCCGTGGGGCCTGTCCCATCAAGGTGAGGTGGCCGGTACCGGACCTCTTGAGGAGGGCGAAGGCGGGGCGCCGATGCCGCCCGTTCCGGCCCGCTCCCGATGGTCCCGGGCGGGGGTCGCTGCCCCGCGTGGCGGCCCCCCGTTCCAAGATGGCTGCGGACCGTGACACGCCTGGTCACGTGGGACGCGCGCGCGCGCCGCGCCGCCCCCCCCAGCCCCCCCGGTGTCTCCGGTCCCCCCCGCCGGCCGCGCGCGCCCCTCGTGCCCCGAGCGCCGTGACTCGGCCCGGCGCGTCCGCCGCTTCTTAAAGGGACAGGCACCACTCGCGCTGCCCGGCCCGCCGCGGCCGCCCCGCGCCGCGGAAAACAAAGAAGCACCGGAAACAGCGGTGGCGGGGAGGGGGCCGGCCCGGCGGGAGGCGGGCGGGAGGGAGGGAGGGGAGGGCCGGCGGCGGGCCGGCACGGGGGGGCAGGCCCGGGCCCGGCGTCGGCGAACAAAGAGCGGCGGGAGGGAGGGGGCGGGGCGCCGCGGCGGCACCGGAGCGGCGGCCCAGGCCATCGGTGCAGGTACGTGCGGGCTGAGGAGGGCGGGGGCGGGGGCCGCCCCCCGGACCCTCGGCGGCACCTGCCCCGGGCGGCGGCGGCGGGGCCCGGCGGCTGCCTTTGTTATTGCTTTTGTTTGGCGCCGAGCACATGGCCCCGGAGCGGCCGCTCTTAAAGCCACAGCTCCGCACCGACACCGGCAGCTGCGGGGCTCTGCAGCGGCGGCGGGGAGCCGGGTCCGGGTGCGCTCCCGGGTGTCGGTGGCCGCGGTGCCTCCCCGGGGTGCGGCACGGTGGGGCGCCCCGTCGGTGCGCTCCGGGATGTGCCGCTCGCTCCGCCGCGTATCGCCGTCCCGGAGATCCGGGAGCCGAGGTCGGGGTTTGGGGTCGGAGTCGGCCTTCCAAAGGGGCTGCCGGTGCGGCGGGGCCAGCGGTGACCCCGCTCCTGGGGGAGCGGCGGGGAAGGGGCTGCGCGGGAGCTCGGGGAGTCGGGGCGGGCGTCTCCCCGGCAGCCTTGGAGCCTGGCTGTGCCCGAGCAGATGGCACCGGGCGTGAGCGCTGGCGCGCTGCTAACTTTGTTCTCGGCGGGGCCCGGGAGCCGCCTCCCCTCGCACCTCCGAGAGGCTGCGGAGACCGCGGTCTCCTTTGCTGCGGGGCTGCGGTGGCCTCCTGGGGGTCGCGGTCACCCTGCCCCGCGGGGGCCGCTGGCTCCCAGCCACGAGTGTGAGGGAGGGAGCCGGGTGTGCCCACATGGGACAAGAGGGTGGATGCCTTCAGGGTGCTGGTTGAGGCAGGACAGGGGGCGGGCCACCACCGTCCCCGCGAGTCGGGGGTGTCCTGTCTCGTGGTGCCGTCCTCGGGTGCCGGGAGCTCAGGCAGCCCCCCCTGCTCCGGAGGTCCCGCAAACAGCTGCGCCCCTGTATGGCTTCAGTGTGCCCATCCCGAGCCCCGTCGCTTTGGAAGGTGCCCGCCGGGTCACACGGGGCCTTAGTACCACGTGTGCTCCGAGAGTGAGAATGTGGAAGTGGAAGCAGTAGTAACACCTCAGACGCTTCTGTGGAGTGGGGTTAAACCTGGGCTGCCGCTGTGCCCTGGCCTTCAGCCCACTTCGGAGAACTTGGCAGCAGGGTAGAGCCTTGAGTGGGGCAGAAACCCCTGCTCTGACACGGCCCTTTCCCTGATGGCAGTCACAGACAGGTTCCTGGGGGTCTCAGTCTGTGGCCTTTGCTTGTTTTTCTTTTTTCCTCCCAAAACAGAGAAATTTGCTTTCAGCTTCGACAGTAGTGGAAGTAGTAGATGGGGGTGAGGTTAACAAGAGACCTGTGTGTGGCACTGTGATTGCTGATACCCGTCACCCAAAAGTGACATTACAGCTTCTCCCTGTGGGGCTGAGACCCCCTTTCAGCCTCTTCCTGTGACTAAGCAGTGTTTCCGAGGCTCCAAGTGCCCTTCCTGCCCCCACTGTTCCTTTGCCATAGGCACTGAGGAGGAGGTGGGGCTGAAGGAGTTGCTTTGAAAGGTCACCAGCCGGAGGGTGAGCTGGATTTCGGGGCAGGTGGGCTGCAGTGCCAAGGCCACCACGGCTGCTTCCACTTGCTGGCTGGGGCCGTGGAGGCTGAAGGAAGTTAAGCAGTAGGAGAGTGCTCAGAGAGAGTTTTGGACTCCAATGGAGCCAGAGGAAGGCCCTTTTGGGACCTGGGAAGCCAGAGCCTGGGGAACTGCAGTGCCATGTGCAGATGTTTCTTCTGTGTAGTGCCAAGCTTCACTGGGACTGGGGGTGCGAAGCTGTGTGGTGGGAGGGGGCACTAGTATAGGGACACCAGCCAGTCTGGCTGTGGGAAGGGAGATGGGGCAGGACCGGGCTCTGTTCCCAGTCTGCCTGCCTGTGTCCCCAGTGTCCCACTGCCTCTGGAGGAAGCGGCTGAGGGAGCAGAGCTGCCTGTCTGGCTTCGGTACAGCCTATGCTCCACAGGGATGTGTGGCTGTGCCCTGTGTGCAGCAGGGAATTTGGTGCACAGCTCTGACAGAGCAGGGCCATGAGCCCTGCTGCCCCCCAGCCCCTGTGCCTGTCACCAGGTCAGCAGTGACATCCAGAGTAGGATGTGTAGGAGTCCAGCAAAAGAGAGCAGCCCCCAGACCAGCACTGGAGCCCATCTTGGCCAAGGACATGCTGGAAACCCCCACGCCACCACTCGGGCTCCCCATTGGCCGATGAGCAGCTGGGATGCTGCTACAGCCACAGGGCCCTTCACCACTTGCTTTACTTTGTGCCAAAAACAAGTGCTTCTCTCTCACTCTGTGCTGTGTTTTGCATGGTGGGGTAGCTCTCAGCATGCAGTGGATGGATAGTGATGGGGGGGCGAGTTGGGGATGGCTCTTCTTATCCCCTTTCAGGGCTGTACCCAGCTCCAGGAGGAGTGGGTGCAGCTCTAGGTGGTGCAGTAGTAAGAGCTCCAACCATTGGCCTTACCATCCCTGTGGGGAGGGAGCAGCAGGCTGAACTGGGGAGGGAGTCAGTGGCACCTCAGTGTCACTTGTGCAGGACTCTGGACATGGTGGTCTGACTGCCAGCACTGAGGGGCATGGCCGGAGCCAAGCAGGCTGCAATTCTCCTCTCTCCCTTTTAGCATGTCTGTGGGTGCAGTGGCTGCCCCAGCCCTGCTCTGTGCTTCCTCCCTTCCCTCTCCCAAAGTGGATGGTGAAGGACTGAGCTGGGGTGGTGCCGTGCCGGCCTGGGGCATGGGGCAGACTGGAGGGCTCCTGCAGCCCTGTGCAGCCCCAGGGGTTGAGGTGCCGTGACCGGCTGTCCTTCTCGTAGGATCCAAGGTGCTGTTGTCTCACCCTGCCTGGAGCCTGAGGTCCCGTGTGCCCATCCGCCTCCCGACGTCACCAATGCGACCATGGGAACTGGCAGTGAATAGGCGGCCGCCCTCTGCCCCTTTTGCCCAGCGCCGTTTCTTGGGGGGACCCTGCAGCAGCCCCGACCACCTCCGGCGAAGGTACGGGGTGTGGTGAGGTGCCCTGTCCCCGACGGCCTGTGGGGGCCTGCTGGGGCAAGGCACTGGCTCCTGGGGGTTTGGGGGGAGATTGGCAAGGAAGCACAACCACCTGGCCCAGCTGAGGGGTCCCTGGGGAGCAGGGGTCCTTTTTGTGCTGCAGACGCTGAGAGGGCACTCGCAGGGTGAGGAGAGAAGCTGGTTCTGGAGCTGCCCAGCTTGACATGGCCTGGCACAATGCCCTGAGCATCTCACCCTGGGCACTCGGCTGGCACTGACCCACCTGTAGCCGCCCTGCCCAGGGTTGTGGTGCCCCTGGCCTGGGGGTCACTCCTGCTCTGTTTCTCTCCTGCGGTGGCCCCGCAGCCCCCCTGCCAGGCGTCAGTGGGGACGACGCGACAGACCTCTGGCAACCCTGCTGGGCCAGGATGAGCCCCAGCTGCACCCTGCCTTCCCTCAGCAGCCGCACATCCCTGTAGATGAGCCCCGTGCCTACGCTTTTCCCAGCACGCCGCCACGAATGCTTCACCCAGCCGCTCACCCGCCCCACCAGAACCCATTCATGGTGGATCTGCATGACCAGGTAGGTGCTGCAGCCCCAGCCCCAGCCCCATTCCTAAGCATGGCCCTGGACTGGTGTCTGGGGTGGTGACATGTCCCTGGATCCCTGTTGGCCACTTGGTGCTGGGAGTGCCCAGCCTTGAGCCTGTTGGTGCTCTTGTCCTCTGAGCCCTTAAATCCTGGGGTCCCTGTACCAACCAACTGGGGTGTGCCCAGGGTGGTCCCTGCTCCCAGGGACTGGGGGCAGTCCCCTTGTAGGGTTTTTCATGTTACAGCTGTCACCATCATCTGTGGTGGCAGTGCTGGGTTGGAGGCTGTGCCAGCTTGTCTGCAGGGAGCAAAGAGGGGTCCAAATCTCCCTCAAACTGTGCCTGCGCTTAGCCTCCTCCTCTGGCTACATCAGTGGGGTGGAGGTGGCAGGTGTTGTGTTTCAGTGCTGGGTGCTCAGCACCCTGCTGCCACTCTGTCAGAATGGTGACAGCTCAGCCAGGGCTGTATCCTGACAGTGTCCTTGGCGCCTCATCCTCAGGTGCACCAGGGGCCTGTCCCTCTCTCCTACACGGTTACCACCGTCACGACGCAAGGCTTCCCTATCCACACTGGCCAGCACATCCCTGGGTGCAGCACCCAGCAGCTCCCAGCATGCTCAGTGATGTTCAGTGGACAGCACTACCCGCTCTGCTGCCTCCCACCCCCGGTGAGTCGCGGCAGGGGACGCCTGGGGCATGGGCTGGCCCGTGGGTGCCCAGAGGTTGCATGAGTACCCAGGCCCACTGGAGTGCAAGTTTCTAAGGGCACAGGGTGTGTTTGGAGGCCATGGGGAGGGGCCAGGAGTGTCTGACCTCTGTTTTTCAGTCTCTCTCCCCACAGCTGATTCAGGCATGTGCCATGCAACAGCTTCCCGTCTCCTATCAGACATTCCCCCCCATCATCTCCAGCGACCATTACATCCTGCACCCGCCCCCGCCGCCAGTGCCCCCTCACCAGCCGCCCCACATGGCCCCCCTGGGGCAGTTCGTACCTCTCCAAGCCCAGCATCCACGCATGGTGAGTTGGGGTGGGGGTGCGCGTTGAGGGGGACATGATGTGCCCACCGAGCACCACTTTGGGGTCTTATCCCTCTACAGCCACTGTGGGTCTGAGCTGGAGGTGGTGGGTGAGGTGCCCAGGGTTTTGGTAGTGTTAGGGAGGTGTAACTTGGGACCGTCCTCCCAGCCTAACTGTTTCCCCCACAGCCTCTGCAGAGGATAGACAATGACGTGGACCTGCGAGGGGAGCAGCACCCCATTGCAGGCTTCACATACCCCCCGTCTCACCATGCCCCAACGCTGTCGCCCTCCATGCCGCTGCATTACCTCCCCCACGACCCGCTGCACCAAGAACTGCCATTTGGCGTGGTGAGTCCCTGTCCTGTGAGGGGGTTGGGGACACTGTGGGACTGGCACAGCTCTGAGTGCCCGGTCTCTCCCTGCAGCCATACCCCCACATGATGCCCCGGCGGCTGAACACCCAGCGGTACCGGCTGCAACAGGCGCTGCCCCCACCGCCGCCCCCTCCACCGCCGCCCCCGTACTATCCGAGCTTCCTGCCCTATTTCCTGTGAGTAGTGGGGGGTGAGATGATGGGATGTGTAGGGCAAGGGTGGCACTGTGAGTGGGGCGCTCAGTGATGGCACAGGGGACTCTGTGCCTCTGGGGATGCCAGGGCGGAGGTTGTGGTTTGTGGCCCCACACTGACTGCCCCATCCTTTCCCCCCAGCTCTATGCTTCCTGTGTCACCGACGACTGTGGGGCCCACGATCAGCCTTGACCTGGACGTGGATGATGTGGAGATGGAAAACTACGAGGTCAGCTCAGCTTCCCTACAGGATGTTGGGATGGAGGAGGTGGAGGGCATGGGGATCACTCTGCTGGGATGGGACAGCCTAGAGTGGTGCTGTGCTGGGACATGAGATGAGATGAGCTGGCCTCTGCATCTCCTTCCAGGCACTGCTGAACTTGGCCGAGCGGCTGGGGGAGGCCAAGCCACGGGGACTCACCAAAGCAGACATCGAGCACCTCCCATCCTACCGCTTCAACCCTGAGAGCCACCAGTCCGAGCAGACCCTGTGAGTGAGCCCAGGGTGCACGGGGGGGCCTGATCGGGGGCCGTGGCTGGCGGTCAGGCCATGGCGGGAGATGGGTCTGTACTGATGGCTGCTTCCCCCAGGTGTGTCGTTTGCTTCAGCGACTTCGAGGCCCGGCAGCTTCTCCGCGTCCTGCCCTGCAACCACGAGTTCCATGCCAAGTGTGTCGACAAATGGTTAAAGGTACTGCCTGTGCCCTCTCTGGAGAGCCTGGCGGCTTCTTGGAGTGCTGTGGGAGCAGGGCCTGCCGTTTGGGTGACCTCAGTGCCTTGGAGCATAAGAGGCACTGGGAGCTGGGGCCAAGCAACAGGCTGGGCTGGATCAGGCACTCTGAGGATGTGGTTCCAGCCCTTGCTGGTGGGGAGTGGGTGCACCTGATCCTGATGCCATGGGGTGCCTGCTCACTTGCCCTGTCTCTGGTTGCCTGCAGGCAAACCGCACGTGCCCGATCTGCCGAGCGGACGCGTCGGAGGTGCAGCGGGAGGCAGACTGAAGCTGGTGGGCGCTGTGCCTCACAATTCGCTAGAGGATGAGGTCTCCAGGCCAGGGCGAGGGCCGCTGCCTGCTGCTGGGGCCTGACCCTGCGCTTACACCCCTCCCAAAAGCCTCTCCTCAGATGTGGTGAGCATTGAGCAGTCCGGGCTCCCGGCCAGCCCTCCTCCTTTCCGCCGGGGCACGGACTCAGCCGGACGCCTGCCCGCTGCGTTCCCAGGGCCCTGAATCGTGTTGTGCTGGAGGCGGGAGGCTCGTGGCTGTGCCCTCCGTGCTCCAAAGACGCTGTTGTTGCTCCATCACTTTCCAGGTCTTTGTACTCCACTAGGAAGTTAGTGGGTTTTCCCTTTGTCACTATTTTTTTACAATAGGTTTTTTTCCCCCCTTTCCATTTCCGTCATGTTTTTGGTTCCGTGGTTGTTTGCCCCTGGGGTGCGCAGGTGACTCCTCCCCTCGGTCGGCATTGCTCATGGAGGAGAGAGGAGGGAGTGCCGTGGGTTTGATGCCGGCGGCGTCGCGGGCTGGCCCTGGGGATGGCCGGAGGAGGGGACTGGCGGAGCACGGCCAAGGTGGGACACCAGCAACCCTGCGGCATGGCTGGGGCAGGAAGGCAGGAACGCCTCTGTCCCTGCTCCCACATGCAGCCCAGTGCGGCCCCTTTCCTGCCTCAGCTGCCCTAGGGAGCCCTGGAGGGTTATGGCTGCTTGGGGTCTTTCACCAGTGGGAGGACGGTGCTGGCATGGCCCTAGCCCCTCTCCTTGTTCATTCCCCTGTGCCTGGACAATGCAGCTCCTGGGACCGGGTCATGTGGCATCTCATGAGGCAGCCAGGCCTGAGGGAGGACACCAACACCGTCCCCATGGTCATGGGCATGTGCTGTTCCCGGTGTGCTGCCCAGCCCCTTGCTCCTGCTCTTGTTTCTCTGTCCTGATGATGTAAATCAAGATAGCCCCGTGCCACGTCCTGCTGGCTGGACGGCGTGGCGCAGTGTCCCTGGCCAGTGGGCAGCAGGGGCCAGCTGGGCTGCGGCGGGTGCCCCCCCAGCCCCCGGACTGGGTAGTTTTATTCATAACCTCGTGGTGTATTTTCAGTGCCACCCTGGCCCTGCCCTGGCTGGCACAGGGGTAGCTGTGAGCAGCCCCCCGCTGCCATACCCCCCTGTCCCTGCGGGGCCGGGCGACGGGGCTAAGGGAGAAGCTGCCACGCCACCGCCCGGCTCCATCAATCCCGCGTGGCCGTTGTTTTGCATGATTAATTAGCGAGGAGGGTGACGGGAGGCGGTGGCCGGGTGGTGGTGAGAGCACCACCCTCCCCTCGCGGCGCGTCGCTGACGCCTGGGAGCCTCCGAGCGGACGCCAGCCCTATGTAAATGTTCACAAATATGCATGCATGTCTGACCAGCTTGGAACGTGGTCTTGGCTACGTCTAGCCGGCTGTGGGGTGAGGGGGGTGGGGAGAGGGGTTTTTGTGCTCAGCTGATACTGCCATGCACTGTACTGCACATGTCCGCAACGCCACAGCAGGACCGTGAGACTTTCAGGGCCGTCCCTGCGGGTCCGCACCCCTCCGGGCGGGAGGCAGTGGCGGGGGGCGCCCGCGGTGGCGGCGTGTGCAGGGGGCTGGGGCAGGAGGGGCAGCTCCCCGCGGGGCGGGGGGCAGGCGGGCTGGCCCTCAGCCGGGTGCGAGGTGAGGGGCTGCGCCCGGCACGTGGGTGGGCACGACGGCGCCTGCAGGGCAGTGCCAGCCACCGATGCGGCCGGCCCTAGTCACTCACGGGGCCGGTGAGTGGTGTGGGGCGAAGGGCCAGTCCTGTCGCCGCCCTTTCCCACCTCTCCAGCGGGTGCGCTCTATGGGGAGCGTCGAGGCTGAGGGTCCCGTCCCAGTGCCACCAGCTCCACCGCGGCACAGGCGCCAGCACCGCTGGGCTCGGTGCCCCTTGGGCAGGACCCCGGCCCCCCCCGTCCCTCACTCAGTGACAGATAACCAAAGGAGTCCCCGTGCCGCGCGGTGGCCTCGCGCCCCCGGAGACGCCCCCTCCTCCCCTCCCGCCCTCGGGGTGCCCAGGGAGCCAGGAAAGCCTTACGGTCCTTTGACGGCGACTCGAAAGCTCACAGCTCGTGTGCTGCAGAATTTATTCCAATGAGCAGCTACAAGTATCATTTAAAAAAAATAACAAAAAGAAAAAACGAAAAAAAATACTAAAAAACAATTATTTAGGGTGTTTGTGATTGCTGACTGCGCTGTAGATACCACTGTTTACCAATGAATCCTGTGGTGGGATAGTGGACTGTTTACTGTTCTATTATACCAGTCCCCGGGCCCTCCGGTGGGACCCCCATGGCTCCCCGGAAGGTGCTAGGACGTGTGTTCTGTGTTAGAAAGTTTTTATATATATATATATATATATAAATATATATATATAATTTTTTTTGCTCTGTTACTTGCACATTTTACAGTTACCTCATTTTTCCCATGTATGTATTTGAAAAAAGGCTAATATATAGAAAAAAAAGGTTCTTAAAGCTCTAAAAGTGTTTGTTTTTTCCATTCCATTGGAATCATATTGGTTTTGTAGCATTTAACATAACTAGTATGTTGTATTATATATATGTGTATTATACTGATTGAAATTTTTAACAGATTTGTACTTTTTTTAAAACGAAAGTTGCTAGTTCTGCTTGACCAAGTAGTGCAATCATTATTTTTTTTAATGTTGTGGCTGATTTTGAGAGGGATATTCACTAATAAATGTATGATGTATACCAACATGCTGTGCCCAGCTCTTGTCTCCCTGGGGACCAGGGATGGGGCTCCCCAGGCTGTCACTGCAGCTGGAAGAGGTGCAGCAGCTCAAAAAGCCCCAGAGAGGGGCCTGGAGAAGACTCTGGGTGAGCCTGAGGGTGGGAGCATGAGGTGTCTGGGTACTCTGCCCCAGCAGGGTCTGTTTTCTGCAGCACCCTGGACTTCCTTCCCACCTGAAGACCCCTCAGAGACTGCAGTGATGGAAAGTCCTCCTGGCTGCCCCTCCAGGACAGCACATCCTTCTGGGTGGCTCCAGTGACACCCCTGGGCAGTTTCCACCTCGTGTTCCAGCCCAACCCTCCAGACCCAGGAGAGGCTATCCCTGTGCTCCCCTGGCCAGCTGGGAACCAGCCCCAAGCGACCCCCAGCAGCACAAAGGACAGGACCTCCAGCTTCCCCAGGCTACCCATCAAACCTGCTGCTGCTCCCAAAGGGTCCAAGGCTGGAAGGAGAACAGCAATGTACACAGGCAGCCTAAAAAGCCAGTTCTGTCCTGGGCTGCATCCAAAGCAGCACAGGCAGCAAGGCAAGGGAGGGGATTCTGCCACTCTGCTCTGCTGAGACCCTGTGAGGAATACTACACCCAGCATAAGGACACAGGGGGCTTGGGAGCATGGCCAAAGGAGGCCATGGAGACAGAAGGGGACAAGAGCACCACCCCTGTGCAGACAGGCTGATAAAGTTGGGGCACAAAGCTGACAAAGCTGAGTGCAGCCACAGTTCCATCAGCCACAACTCCCCGAGCAACTGACCCCCCTCCCCAGGGCCCGGGCAGAAAGCATGGGCACAGAGATGCTAGAGGCAGAGTTTATTACACTATGCAGGCTAAGAACCCTGGGCAAGGCCCCACACGGGTAAGAATTGAACCAGCTCTTTATCAAAAAGTTAATACTATAGTCAACCCCATTCTCCTTTGGTCATTACAAAGCAAGAGAAATATTAAAAGGACAGTATTTATACAGAGAGGGAAGCTGAAGAGATTCTGTCCAGCCCTTTTCCCCCCACCCCACTCCCAGCACATTCCGATGCTCAGTCTCTCAGGAGCAGCAGAGTATCAAATCTTCACTCGATGTCGGGTTGTTGGGGTTTTATTATTATTGTCATCAATAAAAGCAATAATTACCGAGAGCTGCCATTCCTGTTCCTCCCCAGGGAGGGTGGAGGGGCAACACCAGCTCCCCCCTCTCTGCCCCCCCAATGCAGGGGATGGCCGTGCGCACGCGTCCTCTCGCCCGCACACATGCAGCACAGCTGGCACGGGCCATGTGGTCTCTGATCCCTCGTTTGTATGCAGTCTTTTAAAAAAAATATTGTATTATAATAATAATATGAATTTCTCTTTCCGTTTTGTGTCTTCTGAAAAAAACTCAAACAAAAACAAAACGAAAAACCCAAAAACAAAACCAAGAGAAGTGTCAATCGTCCGTGAGGTCCTGCACAAAGAGGACTTCCGTGTGGCTGAGTCCGGCCTCCTGCAGCGTGGGGGGGTTGGGCCACTCCTCTGTAGGGAGGCAGGGCAAGACACGGCGAGGGAAGTTGGCCTCAATCTGGAACTTCTCAGGGCTTTCTTTCAAGGAGAACAGGAAGTCGTGGATCACCTGGGAAAGAAGCACAGAAATAACCGCCAGCTGGGGGAGCAGTGACACAGCCATGCTGAATCCGTGGCACCTCACAGGGGAACGTTACCAAAATTGCACCATTGCAGACCTGAGACAGCCATTTCCTTGGCACACTTGAAACTGGACTTGTCACCGAGCACCTGCGAAGTCCAGATACTGTTTCTTGCTTTTCCTACACCATTACTTAATAAAGAGCAACGCAATCACAGAATGTTATAGATTGGAAGGGACCTTAAAGATCAAGTAGTCCTACCCCACCACCATAAGCAGGGACACCTTCCACTAGAAGCCTCAGCTTTTAATCAGAAGAAAAATGTTTCTTCCCTTTTTCCCCTCTCTCCTAGGCTGGTGGAACCAGGCCCCCACACCTCCTTAGTTAGGAGCAGCTCTGCCTGCTAAGCCTCTTGGTTAAGGTCACCATTTGTCGCAGTCCAAGGGAACCAAGGCTTTGCTTAACCACCTGGAAGTCTCTTGACCTCCTTACTCTGGGAAGCCCATCAGCTCTGCCCCAAGCTCACCGTCAGTGACTGTGTGAAGTGGAATCGCCGCTCCACTCTGGAATCGTTAGGCAGCTTGAAAATGATCTTGACACTCTCTGGGTCATCGGGATGTGGTTCGGGAGGAAGGCATTCCGACTTCCTCTCCTTCTCCTCCTGCAGCGTCTGCAAAGCAAGCATGGAGTAAGAGCAATGGCCGTGCACTGAACTGACCTCTATGCCTGTCCCCTGCAGCAGAGCTGCTTTGGGAGGCTTGAGGGATGCTCAAGCCCCGAGCAAGACAAGTAGCTCTGACATGACAAGTAATTCCTCCCACAGGCTGAGTGTCCTGCAGGGCACAGTGGCCTCTCCAGCAGCCTCTCTGCTCTCACCTGTCGCCGCCTCTCCTCTGCTAGTTTTTGCTGCTGCACCTCCTCTTCCTTCTTCTTCTTCCTCTCCCGCTCCTCCTTCTTCTTGCGCTCCTTTTCCTGGTCCGCACGCAAGGATGCCAGATACGCCTCGTCCTGCTGCTGCCGCAGGACTTGGGTTTGGTTCCTCTCTTCCCTGCAAACATGAGCAGGAAAGGGTAAGGGCTAATGGGCCCCTAAGTGAGGGCTTGTTGGGCTGAGGGTAGACCCGATGGCGCAGGGACAGCCTCAAACTTGCAGGAGCACAGAACACATAATGCCTTGGAGGACCATGAGCTTCCAAAAGGCAAAGCTGGGTCTCACAGTCCCTCACACACAAACTGCTTCCCAAGAGTGGGTGGAACTGAACTCAAAAGGCTTCTCAGCCACTGCAGCTCAAGAGAGCTGACAGACAGCACAAAAGCAGTGCCTCAGATTTCTGCCTCATACTTGAGACCATTCCCAGTTTTATCTCCTTCAGGTAATTCCTTGTACATTTCAGAAACAGAACATGTTACCAGGTCCCCACAGAGACTCTCCCAGCAGAGAAGGAGAAGCCAGAAGGTGGGATCCTACTCTGGACACAGCCTGCCTGTCCCAAAGAGTCACCAGGGACTTGTGAGGCCCCACCAGAAAGGCAGGCAGAGCTCATCACAGGCAGCCCAGGTAGCAGCACACACTCGCCAACCAGCTGCAGACACCAGCTCTCCTGCCTGCAATGGCTTTGCTCCCACATGGATCCTACTCCTGTCCAACCTCTCCCTGCAAAGCTCCAACACACCGTGTGCTCCAACTGCTGAGAACACAGCACTCACACTCACCTTTCAGTGGTGGGACTGAGTACGCAACACATCTGTCTCCCTGGCTATAGGGTGGCCTGAATTTATGGACTGATGATCCCACTGGGAAGAGGAGAATCAGGGGGGCTGTGTTACAGACCAGGAGATGCTGAGCTATGTGCCTACACGTGATGTCTGGAGGGAGGAGGGGACAGGGCAGAGCCTGCCTCAACAAGGCCTGTGTTACTGGAGCTCAGGTCCCATCCTACCTTTCCAGGCGTTCAGACACCAGGTATGTCTGGTTGGCATCCATGATGAACATGAGCTGGTTGATGAGGTCATCAGCCTGGATTAGGCCTTCCAGCCGTCCAACCACAGTCATCCTGCGATCCTTCAGCATGATCACAGCCAGGAATGGGTATGTGTTCTCCCGCAGGGCCTGGGACACTGACAACATTCACAAACATCACTGCCCCATCCAGAAGGGTCAGCAAGGGGTACAGCACAAACACTTCCCATCAGCTCAGACCACAGGCAGCAGCTTCCACAGACACTCTCTCCTCCAAGGCAGAAAAGGCCTCAGGCTCCATTTTGTCAAACTAAACGCTGTAAGTTAGCAAAGGGAGGAAGTGGCGTGGAACACAGGGACTAAGGGGGGGAAAAACAAGCTTTCAAGCAACCAAAAAGGCTCTTTAAATCAAGCAGGAAGGAAGCAAATGGCTCTGAATGTCCATTCAGAATGGGACAAAGCCCTGGGTTTAAATGGCAGGAAGAGAAACACAGGTCAGACACAGGGAAACACTTGCTTAGGTGATTAGGGATGGCTGGACTTTGGAAGATACTGTCATGGGGAAGATGGCAATGCCCATTCTGGACATTTCTGAATAAACTTAGCTTGGTTTTGTTGTCTGAAACACGGAATGGAGCAGATTAGGGGCTTTAAGTTGTTGTTCATATATGGCTGCTGATCCCTTCCTTAAAACACACATAGTAGTACATCATGAACTCGAGCTACCGTTACCAGTGGAGCCCTCCAAAGGAAATCAGGGCACCCCAAGGATTAAGGCCACAGTCCCTTCCAGCTCTGCTGTCCAGGCTGTGACTCCAAAGCAGTGCAGCAATGCAACAGCAGTAAGTCAAAGACTACCTTCTCCCATTCTCTCAAGGTGCCAATAGCTGGGAGCTGAACGATGGAGCCAAGAGAGACCAGATTTAGTACGAGAAATCTTGGTCCCCCTGTTCCATTAAACAGGAAAGGCAGAAGGGGAGGCAGGAGGTATGAACAGAACTTCAGGAAAAGACTCCAAGTGCAGCAAAACCTTACCAAATACTGTCAGGCCAGGTACTAACAGCTCTGAAAAGACTTAAAAGGACCTCATTGTGGACTTTTAAGGAGACACAGAGACTGGGTGTGAAGATGACTGTCTCAGAAAAGAAGAATGCACCCAACAAGTCCCTCGTGGTCTCAGGCATCACAGGAAACAGTGCTAAGGGCATGGCTAGTTGGATTTTTGTTTCTGCACTCTATTCCCAGCACACATCCACCAACTCCCATTGGCAAGGCATTGAAAGCAGCCTGAATACCCACAGCAAAGAGTACACAACTAAGATGGCCCAGAAACACATGGAACAGAGGAGGTGAAGATCACAATGTATTTGGTAGCCCTGGAAGCCAAACAGGTCCCCCGAGATGTCACATGGAAACAAATGCAATCCCAAAATCTCTTGCCTGCTTGCACAGAACCCAACAGTATGTGTTTCACATGTGCAAATTTGTCAAAGGGCATTTGTCTTGTTCCAGAGACAGGAGGGAACAGGTAAAGCCCACTCACCTCTGTATCCCTCTGGTTTATTGGTTGAGCAAGCCCAGAAGAGCATTCTAGTGTTGATGAGGGTGATGACCTCAGGTGCACACAGTGTATTACTGGGAAATGAGAAGAGACCATGTGAGTGAAGCTGCACTTCAAGTACAAACTCAACTATTTGGAGAGCTCTCCTACGTACCGGCAGAACTCATCTGTGTCTTGGTGGTCATCTCCATGAAGATAAACCAACAGGAAGCGCAGCTCCCGCTTGGCATCGTTCAGTGCCTTGGCAAAAGAGCAGAGGAGGTAAAGTTACAGGGTCTCTGGGTAAGGGGAAAGCAGCACCCACAAGACTTGTGTGACCTGAGCCATTACTCTGCCACTAAGCGTGGTTTTAATGTGGAGGATGAAGCTGACAGATCTTCTGAAGAAACTCTCCTTTGAGAGGGCTACAGGGGTGTGTTCACACCCTCTCAGGGTGTGGCTTTGGAGAACACCAAACTCTGAGTGAAACCAGGCAGGCAACCACAGGGACTGACACCCTGGCTGCTTTGCCAGACTCAGCTGGCAGTGAAGAACTCTCCTTTACCCCTCAGATCCACAGCAGCCAAGGCTGAGTTTTCCACTTGAGCCTGTACAGGACACAATCTTCAGATCACACCAAATGAAAATTCTACTAAAAAAGATAACTAAATAATGCTGCAGGCCCCCTGAAAAACCCTAAGGAAAAAATCCCTCCCTTTTTGCATCTCCAGTCTCTGGATTCCACCCACTCAAGAGCATTTCTTAACAAGACCACAGGATAAGTGCACAATAAGCTCCCTGTTTTACTGGCACCGAGTTTTTGTAGCCTAATCATTCCAGGGTTATTTAAGTTTGGATTCCAGGCAAGACAGAGCAGCCTGGAAGAGCTGCGGAGGCGTTGAGCTCCATCACTGTGCAGTGTGGAGCAGACACGAACTCCACACTCTTCCCCAGCACTTGGGAAGCAGTGCTGATCCAACTGCCTGCTGGGATGCACTGCAGGAGGCCCTTCCCTTGGCCAGGCTGAGAGATGCTGTGAAAGAGGCAGTGTCCATGGGGCTATCTCTGCTCTACAGAGAGCACCCTCAGGTTTTATATATGGAACACTAATCTCCCAGAATTTCTTGGGGGCTCCCTCTCCATTTTGAGGCCCTGCACTGTTCTGAAGTTGCATTATGACAGAAGCCCAGGCAGTCAGTCCCAATTTGGTGAACAGAAGGACAGACTCTGGCATAGCACACCGGTTTATAAAAACAAAGGCAGGATTACAAAGAAAAGCTGTCAGCTACAGAGTCACACAGACGGTCGAGGAACAGCCAGAGCAGCTTTGCTTTCCAGCTTTGCAGGCTTGGCAAATCATCAAGCCTGGCAGACACTGGTTTTCCAATACACTTGTTCACTACCTCTCCATTACCCTGTTAAGAGAATTCGGGGACAAACGCCAGGCCTTAGATGAAAAGCAATTTTGCCATGTAGGCCCTGATACCATCTGGCAAAATCCCCACTCTCCACCTCCCCGGGATCTGTGCACCAACATGTGACACTGACCTGGCTGTAAGTTCCCTGGTAGAAGACAGGGTGTATCCTCCCATATTTTTCCTCAAAAGTATGAATAAACGAAATAATGTCACCCACTGGGTCAGTGACCCGACTACGAGGATCGGGGCGTATAAAACGCAGAGCAAACCTAGGAAGGAAGCAAAGGACACTGCAAATTCAGCTCAATGACTTTCTGAAGAACAGGTTTTCTTTTCCACAGACAGTCTCTGTGATTGATAAAGAGGAAGAAAGTCACAGCTGATACCCTTGAACATTTATAATCTCTCATCCTAAACTGCCACCTGCTCCAAAATGATACGATTGATACAGAAACACCCCCCAGTCAAATATTATCTCCTGCCAGGCATCAGCAAGGATCCAAATTCTGTGTGATTTACAGTTTCAGCTTCCTCTGAAGCATCAGCCATAAGCCACACCAACAGGAGGAGGTTCAAGCAATTTAGTCAAAGATGGCCTGTTAAAAGCCACACAGCTTTATCCAGATAATTTTGAAAACTGTTTCTGCTAATCCAGAACTAACAATTCTGGGGTGAAAAGAGCTACAGAAAAAGAGTATTACAGTAAGAGCACAATGAAACTGTCATGCCTCTGAGGCTGAAAAACGTCACTGAATGGTAGATATCAGTGTTGTTTAGTTCTATTGATGCATAGAAGATAAAGACATTTCCAAAGTTCACTGCAACGGGAAAAAAAATACAACAGGAAAAACTGCCAAACCAGTGCAGATGGCAGGACTGCTGGCTATTTACCACCTTCACTATTCCCTTTTCCGTTTATCAGTGTGAGGAGGCAGGATGAATTAGCACTTTGGGGCAGTAATGGGAGAAGAGGCAACAGACACTGAAGGGGAAAAAGCAGAGGTGTTTACAGTTTGGGTTTTGCCACATAACAGGGATTAGAGCAGGTTAACCTGCAGCTCAGCCCAGATTCTGATGTTTGTACAAGAATACCAGCCAGCTGGGCACTGTTTTGCAACCCCTTTGTGTGGCACTCAGACTGTAAAGCTGCATGGAGTTAGAACTCCAATTAAATACTTCATTTACAGAGCTGCAAGGTGCTCTTGTTCTCTGAAGATTCATTTCTTACTAAACCATGTAGTTACAAGGCTACAGGCAACACCAGTTGAGCAAACAAATAGAAAATCTGCCATGAGACTTAAGGATCCAAGTGGCAGAGGTGCTGCCCAACCTGAGCTATCAGGTGTTGTGATGCAGCCAGTGTGAGTCAGCACAAACAAGCACTTACCTAAATATATCAAGTAACGTGTAATAGGTAAATCGGAATGGAAGCATTATGAAGTAGTAACCCCATCCTAACAGGCCCTGCAATGACAAATACAGAATTAGAACAGTCTCCACACCTGGACCAGCCCTGCTACAGCACCAAGCACATGTGGGGTATCAGTGCTTCAACCACGATAAAAATAAAGCTCAGCAATAGTTCAAGGCTTCAGACATGTCAAATCAAATGTGACTAACGTGGCTCACTCAGAATTCAATGTGACACATCTGAAAACTGGCCTCACTGACTAATGCTTTTGCTCTTCACTGATTTTCTCAACTATACAAAGAGATTAACAGCACTGAGTCTTACAGGTGGTCATGCAAATTCATTTGTGAAACATTAATGCAAGTAATTGATCCTGTATTCTAGTTAATACACATTTAAGGGGGACTCTAAAAAGAAAAACATTATCACTGCCAGATGGAGGGGACAGTCCTTTGTTCCAATTTAACTGATCAGAAGGCTTTACTACACCACAGCAAGACAGTCTGTGACACAAAAGAAGGTCTTCATAGTCATGTGTGAATCACCATGGAGAAAATCTCCACAGCAGCAACAGAGGCTGAAGGAATAGCTCTGTATTTTGTTTACAGAAGATAAAATGTTTAGAAAGGAGATAACAGCATGCAAAGAAAACCATTCATTTCCCTGCTTGCAAGTTCTGCTGTTCATGAAGAGTCACTCAAGAAGCAGGACAAAATCCACTGTAAGATAACTTGCCCTTGGCTGTGGCCTTGAGACAACGTAGCTGTAGATCCTGTGGTCGGCTGTATTGACCTGCAACGGCCGCGAGGGAGGAGGATTAAAGACACTTGGGACACCCTCTTGTTCATTCAGCCGGTCCTGCACAGCTGCCTTTGACAAGAAAGAGCAAAGGGAGGTTTCAGGCATTTTATCTCTTTTACACTTTGGACAGTAGCAGTTGGAGCACTGGATAAGCACAACTCATGACAGACAGCAGCCACCAGTGCTCTTTCCACGTGGAAAGCCTTCTCCATGGCAGCCAGCACAGGCTCCATGGGATGTGCCCATCACGGGACTGTTCACAGCTGCAATGACTCTGCTGCCTTTGGCTGAAACCAAACAGAGATGCTGCTGCTCTGAAGAGCAACTTGGGTAAATTTAGGGCTGGACAGATTATTCCCTCTGTCAGGGTCCCCCTCCCCACAGAGGACTCCATTTAATCCAAGCACTTGGAAGCTGCTACAGATCTTATTTTCAGTGGTACCTCTATGTTCCAGTTGTGCTGCTCCAGTGTGTGGCGACATTGGTCCATGGACTCTATGCCAGTCAAGTCCTAAAGAACGAGAGTAAACGCAGATGAGTACCAGGGAACTGCTGCATTTTTACTGTTCATGAGCAGAGACAGAGTTACCACAACACTTTATCACAATGCTCATTTTTTAAGTGCTCTGCCCTGAACTAAAGAGCAGAGCAACCTGAGCCAACCCAAACCCGTGAACACACAGGAAGCCTCAAACTGGCCTTTGCACTTCCAGCGTGAGCCAATTCCCAACGTGCCCAAGGTCTGTTACTACAGCTGCTCTCAGTGCAGCCAAGACTTTAACACAATAATGTCCAGAGATTTCAGTCTGCAAGGATGTGCTGGCCCAATGCCCTCAAGCTCAAAATACAGACAGAGCATTTCTGAAAACCCAGGATAACCATTACTTCATTCGCTGCCAGCATAAACAGAGACTAAAACCAAAGTGAGCCAAGCACCAGTGAAAGGCAGCATTTCCAGCATCACAGGGAGCTCTGCAGCAAAAACCCCAAACCCAGCCCAACACAGACAGGGCCCAAAACAGAACACATAGTCCCAACACACCACCAAACAAACACCAAAGCCACCGGGCATATTTTACCCTGTGTCAATCGGCATTTCTCACAAGAGATCAAACAATTATGTCTGTTATTACAGGAAGCCACATCAACACCTCCTGAATGGAGACAAAGCTTTGCTGATGTGAACATTCCTGTCACTGTGCCACAGAAACACATCCCTCCCCACAGCACTTGCTGTCAGGTGTCTGAACATTTTCCTTGCCTTCTTTACAAGTCCCCGAGGCACTGCTGACAGGTTGACCATCTAAGAATGCACAGATTTTGTTTTACTGGAGAAGGAGGGTGCATCTATTCCCTTCCCCGCCCCCATTCACACATTCCACATGTTATTTCCACCCAAGTGACAGAGTGGACAAATGCCCTATTCAGTCTCTGGCTCAGTTCAAACTTTTGAACATTTCTTGGCTTCTTTGTCAATAAGTCTTCACAGAGCACCACCCTCTCCCAGATCTCCTGGGCAGAAATCACTGTTTCATTCTGCTGCACAGAACCAACCAGACTGTTTAAAGCATCGTTACCTGTGACTGCAGCAGCTCAGAGAAAAGCACTTCGAAGTCACAGCCCACTGGTATATAAATATTTGTTAAAAAGTAAGTCTGCATCAAGCCTTGCAAGAGAGCACTACAGAACTGGATTTCATAGAAGAAACAAAGCTCAGTAAACTCAGCTGTTGCTGCCAGAATACCTTTGATTATCTCTCAGCTTCAGGATTTAGTGTTTTACTTTAGCTATCTTGTTTTAAAGATGTCGAGTAAAATTTAGTTTTGTATTCTGACTTTCCTTATTTTTTAACCTTCCTACAGAAGGCACTTAATTGCTTTTTTAGAAGGACTTCATAAAAGGCACCTGCAATTTACTCAATTAATTGATTTTACAGTGGAGTCCCAAAGTGTGTATTCCAAAGCCTTGAAAACCTTCTGATCACCATTCCTCAAAACCCTGGAAATTCTGCTGCTGGTTGCAAAATTTACAAGATTCAGAAGCTCATTCACACCTTTGATTCTAAACGCCAGGGCTGTCTCTCAGCACTAATAACACGACTGAGCATTCCCTCCTTTTTAAATTCTGCAAAACGCTTCAGCAGTTTCAGGTCAGAAAGCAGGAGAACGATCAACAAGCATTTAATGGGCACTGAATCTCTGCAGCATTTGCAAGACCTTCTGAGCTCCACAGAGACACCACAACCAGTCAACCTCACCCTCACCAGCCATCATTCCTCACCAGGCAGCTGATGGTCAGATCTCATTCTTCTATCCAGGGTTCTCCAGGGGGGCGAGTTTACTTTTTTCCCCCCTCAGCATCTTAATTCAGTTGCTCCCAACACAAAGCAGAAGGGACAAAACCACCCCAAGCACACAGTGCCGAGCACTCCCACTGCTCATCTGATCAATGAAGCTGCACAATTAAACACTGCAGGAAAAAAACTGCTGGGGCAAAGGCAGCTTTTCAAACTCAGCACCTCATTGACTGTGCTCTGAGAGGCTCCACAGGACACACCACAGGTCCAGGATGTTGTGGGAGACACACCAGGGTTCAGAACGACCCGCACTCCACGCAAGGAAGGGCAGGACAGTTCAACCGTCAGCTCAGACAACTCTTGCTGGCAAACCCTGATACGGGTCATTATCACTCCAATGACATTCCCACCGCTGTCTCGGGACCTTCTCCAGCCGCTGCCTCACCTCAGTTATGGAAACAGATCAGAAACTTGACAAGCATCATTTCCACTGCGCCACTTACAGCACTTCTGGTGGATCTTGTCCAGTTGCAAACTGTGTTATACACACATCAGAAAAGCACTTTTTAGTATCACCAGGGCTCAGAAAAGAACCAGCACCTTCAAAGCCCTGCTGCTGGTTTCCTACTCACTGTGGTCTCACAGCTGCCTAAAAGAGCACAGACATTACACAGACATACTAAGTAATAAAAAGATAAAGTCTCCTGTACTTAAGATGACTCCCATTAAACTGGCACCCTCGAACCTTCAAACAAACGTAGATCCAAGTTCAACACAGTGGCCAATATTTAGAGAACAAAATATTAAGTTCCACAAATGCCAGGACAGTTCAATACTGTCTTCTCAAACACCACTCAAAGCAGAGCACGATCATAAAGCAGAATGAAGCAGCTGCTGGAGAATAATTTGCATCTCTCACCTTTGAGACTGCTCAGACTCCTCTCAATACTGCAATAGTGGGAAGTACAATTCCATAGTGGGAAGTACAATTCCATAGTGGGAAGTACAATTCCATCCTTCAGAAACAGAAAGAACAGCCTGGAGTGGACAAAGGTTGTAAACTGGACTTACGAAACTGTTGCCTTTGCAGACACGCTCTGATGTTGAAACAGCACGAGATGCAAATCCACAGGACTAACTGGAGCTGCTCTCACTTCCCAACCCACTGCCAAATTCCAGAGAATTATGTTTCCAAGGGTAAAGAACATCTGACTTCAAACTGGAAAAAAGCCTTAACCAAGAGTTTCTCATTGCATATTACAGCAAATGCCTTTATGAGGATTTCCATCAATACACTCAGTAGGAAAGATGATGGAGTTTCATGTTTCCTCTTTCCCCTAAATCAGAGCCATACCCAGCCCTGAGTATTTTGTTTTCCCCATGAGTGCCAGCTCCTTCCTTTGCAAATAACACTCCATTACTTTATATTAGCATATTATAACATCAGACATCAGCCCCAGTGTAATGGGCAGAGATCAATAATCAGACCCTACAAAAGCTGCTTTGCTGTTTCTTCCATCTCCCAAATGAACACCCTTCTTAAGCTGTTCACATCTCATTTCTCTCTACAGATGTAAAGACAGCAGTCTCAACAGATGAAAAATTTAGATGCTTTTATTCCTTTACATTATTAGCCAATGCCCCAGCAGTAAAAGGGAGGCTGAAAGCCTGCAAGGGGCTTTGTTGCTTCCATTTCACGTTTATCCCAGTCCTTTCTCCCTACCCTGCCCCAGCAGGGTCAGACAGCTGCCCCTTCCAGCCCTGCCCACAGGAAGGAAGCTGCTGGTTCCAGAGTTCTGCCAGCCAAGCTGTTTGTGGAGCACGACAGAACCATCACACACACACATCAACAGAATTAATGCAGAGCAGGCACTAACACAGAGCTGTGCCCAACAGCTCGGGCCAGGACAGGACAGCTGGGACTCCCCTCTGCCTGGGAAGGAGCCATTTCCAGCAGGAGTAGGACAAACACTTTAGGGCAGTAGCATCTTCACCCCAAACTGCTGCTTGCTGGGTGAGTGGCAGCTCTTTCTCCCTGCTTCCCTCTGACTCTCCATTAACTCCATCGAGGGCCTCCTGCCATTCCTTACCTCACCCTGGTTATCCTCCCTTCTTCCCTAGTTCCTCTCCTGCTTTACTCACAGTGCAGTGGCACAGAACCTCCTGTGGAAGGACAATGCTGTGCCACCACAGAGCATGGTGTAAATTACTTTTACGATGGCACATCACGACAAAGAGCAAAGTTACTTTTGAAAACACTGGAATGTTCCCTGGAAGGACGGCAGGGATCCCTGGAGGATTCCAAGCTGACTGTGGCAGTGCTTTGTAGCAATGGACAAATCATTTTAGTGAGATTTTGCCATCCCCTCCAAACACCAACTGCTCTTTAACAGACCCAAACAAAAAAAATCTCTTCCAGGTGAACTGATTTACTTCCAAAGAAAGGAGCAGGACCACACACACATCTGAGCCCCTTTCTGGAATCACCAGTGGAGCCTGGGATTAGTGGAGCCCTGGGGAAAGCTGATCCCACAAACCCAAGGGACAGAGGAATTCCAGTATCCAAGCCTTTTGGAGCACAGTGTTCACACCAGGCTCTGGACAGCAGCTTTCTCCTGAC
Organism: Pithys albifrons albifrons; assembly: GCF_047495875.1. Lineage (NCBI taxonomy): Eukaryota > Metazoa > Chordata > Aves > Passeriformes > Thamnophilidae > Pithys > Pithys albifrons. The sequence goes on from NC_092472.1 coordinate 11,519,134, forward strand.
TGAAAAGTGTCTCCCATTTACAGCCTGAGGAGCATTTCCCAAACCAGGGCTTGACAGGAAGCTGGACTAGAACACAAACCCTTCCTTCTGCCTCCTCCTCCTCCCCACCTGCCCGCTGCCCACGGCAACACCAGGCAGCACTGGGAAATAGGACTCTTTAGTTTCACAGCTGCCCACAGGGGTTTGAAAACAGCACCAGGGGCACTGGCGAGAGCAGCTGGCCCCATCTGTCCACACTCAGCACGTTAATAAGCACTAGGATGTCTCACAGCAAGAGGATGGAAGTTGGGAATGAGACCTTTTGAGTATCTTTAAGTGCTGCACAAGCCTCCCCTACCCCCCAGTCAGCACTGGGACAGCAATGGTCAACATTGCTCTGCTGGCTTTGTATCTAATTTGATTGCCCAATTTGCAGTACAGATTTAAAGAGAATATGTATAAAACAAGTTTCCTCATAGGTTCAGTCATGGGAAAACACCTCAGTAGATTAATTCATTAATTAACTCAGGGGGTTGTGAATTCCCCTGACTCAGAGGAAAAGGCTTGGCAAGTCCCTGTCTGGAATGAAGAACTCCTGCACCATCTCACCTGGGGAACGCAGGGCCAGACACCTCAGGGGGCCCTTTAAGCCCTACAAATCCACAGTTACATCACACCAAAAATCCAAAGCACAGCCTAAAAAAATAATGGGTACAAAGCAACAAAATAAAACAAAACACTCTCAAAAGTAGATCTTATCTTTGCAAAAGAACTCCACAATCCAAGGGACACCACGTGATGTCCCACAGCTCAGAAACAAACCCAAGGCAGCTGAAGGCAATTTTGATTGCTCAGTTTAATTACTCCTCCCTGAGCAACCCCACGTATTTCGGATGTCCAGTGCTGTTTCCTCGCCAATAATCTGCAGATTGGTTTTATGATCACTCAGCTGCTGCACAGCCCGGAGGCCTCGGCACGCCAAAGGTTAAGGGGCTCAGCCCTTGTTGTGCCGCAGACACAGATTAGATCATTACAGTCCCCAGTGGCGTTCGCAGACCGTGAGGGGCAGAAACGCCGATTTCAGAAACCACAGTCACAGAAACGCACTGGACAGCCCTCCCGGGGCGCCAGGAAACGTTCTCTCGCTGCGACAAGAGAATTTTTCGTACTAGTTAAAACGGCCGGGACTTACCGAGGAGTTTTTCCCGTGTAAGGTTTATTCGGCAGTCCCTTCCCGCCTCCCCGGGCAGCGATGACAGAACATCTCTCCTCAGGAAGCACCGGGGGCTCGGGAGCCTCCCGCGCCTGGCCAGCACCGGGACCACAGCTCTCTCTCCTCTCACCCTCCCCTCAGGCCCGGCCCGACACCCCCGCACCGGCGGGGCGGCTCCAGAACGGGCCTACCCGGCACTGTGCGCCCCAAACCCCCCAAGCGCCGGCGGGGCGGGCCCAGCCCAGCCCATTCCATGCCCATGCACCGCGTCTTGCGCTCCCGCTGGGCGGCGTAGGCCCCTCCGGACGCGGCACCTGGAACTGCAGCAGCTTCTCGGTCTGTTCCGCCGTCAGCTCCCGCTCCTCAGGCGCCGCCATTTTGCCGCCGCCTCTGACCCGCCGCTCCGTCACTCTCCGGAAGTGACGCCGCCCGCCCGCCCGCACTTCCGCCCCGGCCCTGCGCGGCCAATGGCTGTTTATCGGCCGCCCTCCGGAGACACCCGAAGCGCTCCCGGGCTCGTCCGGAAACGCCCGAACTCCATCGGCGGAGTCCGCCACGCTCGGTACTTTCCGGCGGGCGCACGAAGAGTCCCGAAGTGTTCCGAGCGCCGCTCGGTTATTCCCGGCGGGCGCACGAAGAGTCCCGATGTGTTCCGAGCGCCGCTCGGGTGTTCCCGGGGCTGGCCGGGGTAGGGGGGGTGCCAATGGCTGTGCGAGAGGGCCCTGAGAGGCCCTGAGCCCGAGAGGGGGTGGGGGTATGACCCGGAGACCCTCGGGGGCTGGTTGTGTTCCCGTCACCGCGGGGGCTGCCGGACACGGGGCAGGTCCTGCCCGGGGCTCCCGGTGCCCAAGATGGCGTTGGCCGCCAAGATGGAGGAGGCCGTGAGAGGCCGGCGCTCCCACCCGTAGCCACGGGCGCCCGTGTGAGGGGGCGGCGCGGCGGGACTGCGGAGCGCCGAGCCCCGGCGGCAGCAGCAGCCACCGGGGAGCCCCGGCCCGCCGTGCCCGCTGCGGGTGGCGGGGAGGCGGGACGTGCCGCGGGGCCGCCCCGGCGCTGATGTCAGCGCGGCCGCCCCTCCCGCCGCCGCAGCGACAGCGGCAGCTCCGCCCGGGCACAGTCGGGCCCAGCCCAGGCGAGCCGCGCGGCCGGAGCGGGAGCGGCGCGGGCGGGCCGGCCATGGCCGACGACTTCGGCTTCTTTTCCTCGTCCGAGGGTGCTGGCGCCGAGGAGGACCCGGCGGCCGCTTTCCTGGCCCAGCAGGAGAGCGAGATCGCGGGCATCGAGAACGACGAGGGCTTTGGGCCGACCGACGGCGAGGCGGCCGCCGCCCCTGGCGGGCAGACGGCCCCGCCGGAACCGGGTGAGCGGCGGGCGGGCACGGCCGCGGGGACCGCCCGGCTGCGGGCGCGGGGGGCCGCCACCCCCGCGGGGCAGCGAAGAGCTGTGCCCTCTCCTGCTGCGAGGGTGGGGAAGGGTCGGCCGGGCCGTACCCCCGCGGGACCGGGGCCCCCCGTGGGACGCACAGCATCCCCGGTGTGTGATGGGCTCTGTGCTGCACACCAGGGGCAGGTGATGGGGTGTCCCGGTGGGCCTGGCTGGCAGCCCAGTGAGGGTTGTCTGCGCCTGTGCTTGGGCCCCAAGGGCTTCTGGAACCGCAGGATGTGGCGTGAATCGTGACCTGGGGTGTGCCAGCCGTGTGGCGATTTCTCCCCCGTTTGCCCAGGCTGGGTTCCCCGGGTTGGATGGATTCCCATGTCTGTGTCTTAGTGCCCCCAGCTATGGCAACGTAGGAGGCATCCAGGCGGAACTGAGGAGCAATGACAGCCTTGTCACCCCGCAGACAGGAGAGGCCTTTGGGGTGCAAAATGGAAGACATTCCCATTGGGAACATTGTAGTCTTAGGCCCTGCAGGTAGAATGTGCTAATCTTGATCTCTTGCCTCCAGTGTGCAGGGGCTCAGGGGTCTGTTCTCTTCATGGGACAAAGGGATGCTGCTGCCACAGGGCTCTGGCTTCTTCCCCTACCTCAGCCCCACAGGAGGGTCTCTTCGTGCTGGCTGTGGGACAGTGGTTTCACTGCTATGCACACAGGGCTGTGGAGGCAGATCTGGGCCTGGAGAGGTGTTGACAGTCACAGTGATAAATGCAGTCAGACAGGCTGGAGCTGGGCGTAGTCATGGGGGTGAGCACCATGGGGGCAGAGCTGTACTATGGCTGTGCCTGCAGCTGGCTGGCCAGGAAAAGCCCTGTGGTGGTCACTGGGGAGAGCTTAGGGCCTGAAGTGACTCCTTCAAAGCCTCTTCTCTCCTGGCAGCAAAGCCCCCTGCCTGGGTTTGGCATTGTGACCCTGGTGTGCAGCTCCTTGGGGCTGGGGTACCAGATGACCTTGCAGCTCATCCCAGGTGGGCTCTCAAGGACTTTGGTCTGCATCCATCCTCCCCTGTCCTGGTGGAGCATGTGGAGTGTTTCCCTGGGCCCTGTCCCTGGAGAGTTGCCTGAGCACTCAGCCGGCGGCTTCCAGATCAGCCATGTCCATCAGCAGCCTCTGCAGGTGGGGGCTGGTCAGGTTGTCTTGCCTTAGTCAGAGCAGCAGCCTGTGTTATGCCTGGAAGTTCTTTAATCTTCAAATAAGATAAAACACCAGTGAAAACACCGTAAAGACATAAATGCCTGGAGAGGCTTGTGTGGGAGAGCGAGAGGTGCTCACTGAATCCCACCAAGGACACGACACTGTGGGGGTGTTGTGAGGGGTGTGCTGGGCTGGAAACAGCACAGACAAACTCCTAGAAACTGATTAGCTTCAGTTTCATGAACACTCGTCCCTCTGGGATCACCTGCAGCTGCCATAGTTGTGGTTTTTTCCTTTCTCTCTTCTTTTTTCTCAGCTGGTTTCCAGAATGGAGGAGCAACTGTCAATGGAGATGTGTTTCAGGTGAGAGGTCAGCCTTTCCCTGGCCCAGGGCTGCTAAGGGAGATTGGGTGGGTGTGGGGCCAGCACTCTGCTGCTCTGCCCCCAGTTTTGACTGGAATTTGCTATCCAGCTGCAGAACAGCTACGGTGCTCCTGGAAAGCACCTGGAAGCTCCTGGAAAGGTCTGGGTCTCCTGGGGGAGTCCTGGCTGCTCCATTCTCTTTGAAGAGAAGATGTGTCCCATCTGCCATGACCTGCCACACATCTGTTTGCAGGTGGCCTGTGCCATGAAGGAGTGCCTGGGCCCTAAGAGCAGGTGATAAATCCTCCATTCTCCATGGAAGCCCCCTCTCTCCAGCCTGGGTAGCTTCTGGAGACATCAGGGCAGGCAGGAGAATCTCTTGGCAGAGGCCAGAGCCAGGACAGGGCTGCCATGGGACACATACTTTGCTGTCTTGGCCGCATCTCCCAGGAAAACCACTTGCCCCTTGGGCTGGGGTGTTTTGGGTAGGGCCTACCTGGGTCTCAGCTCTCTCTCTGGGAGCCCAAAGCCCAGCTCTGCTGGCTACAGGAGATGATGCTGTGCCAGCACCTGGCAAGCCTTCACCCCACTTGGTGCCTGGCAGTGGGGCATCTGCACAGCTCGTGCCTGGCTTACAGGCTGATAATCACATCAGTAGTGGGACAGAATTAATTAGGTTGGGGATCTTGGAGAAAGCTGTAATCCCTTTGCTGAGCTTGCTGTCAGCATGACTGGGCATCCCAGCCGGCAGGTGTTACAGGAGGTGCTGAGTCAGCACCTTCATGGCCTGGTGGGGCTGTGCAGGCAGCTCAGCACAGGAACCAAGCGCTGGTGAGGGCCTGGGAATTCCCTGGAGCGTGTCCCAAGGCCAGTGGCTGTTCTGTGCTGTTGGGTTGCCCAGAGGATGTGACAGCTGCAATGGCAGTGAGCAGCAAGGCAAGAAGTGGAATGCTGGGAAGTCTATTTGGATGACAGAGCCTGAGGCTGGGAGCTGGGACGGCAGCTGGAGCAGTGCTTTGGGGACACTGTCTCAGGTGTCCCAGGCTGTCCCCCTTCCTATCTTCCTATCTTGGCTTGTCAGTGCTGGGAGTGTGAAGTCCTTATCCCTGCCAACCGTTGTGGGTGGCTGGGCTGGGCTGTGGAAAGAGCTGGTGCTGATGGCAAGGTGCTCACATCCTGCAGGAGTCCAATGGCCCTACGGATGCCTACGCAGCCATAGCCAAGGCCGACCGGCTGACCCAGGAACCGGAGAGCATCCGCAAGTGGAGGGAGGAGCAGAAGAAGCGCCTGGAGGAGCTGGGTGAGACCCAAGGGCATGCATGGCCATGTTTGTAGCACCTCGTGATGTGGTAGTCAGGACTCTTGAGGTTCCTCACCTGATGGTGACCCTCCTGCATCCCAGTCCTGTGCCCCTGCCAAAGATCTGCTGTCACTGGGGCAGTGGTGCCTCTTGGCCAGTTCTGGTGGGGACTGGGGACAAGTCTGGGGGGCTGCAGCTGCTCTGCCTGACGGGGGGCTGCAGCTGCTCTGCCTGACGAGGGGCTGCCCGGCGCACCCAGCGGTGACAGCCTGGCTGAGGGGTTCTGTCTCACTCTGGCCTTAGATGCGGCATCAAAGGTCACTGAGCAGGAGTGGCGCGAGAAGGCCAAGAAGGACCTGGAGGAGTGGAACCTGCGTCAGAATGAGCAGATGGAGAAGAACCGGGCAAACAACAGGTATGTTTGGGTCAGCACAGCCATGAGACTGTGATGGGAGCTGCTGTTCAGCCAGGTCTGCCTTCCTGGGTTGTCTTGGGGCCTCCTTCCTCACAGTGGGGCCCAGCCCTACAGGGCTGGAGTTTTGCCAAGCAAGGGGAGAGGCCTCAGGGCTTGAAGTGGCTCTGGTGGCTGTGCAGAGCCACCCTGGCTGGGACTGCTCCAGAGTCACCCTGGGATCTCGGTGTCTCTTGCCCCTGCGTGGGCCTCGCAGGGGGACAGGGTTGGCTTCCAGGTTCTCCTGGTGCTGCGGTGTGTGGGTCACACTCTTTGGGAGGACTAACCCCCTCTGTTCTCTCTTTCTAACCCTCTGCCTGCCTGTCGCTCTACTCCGTGCTCTCTCTCTCTGTGCCCGGGGCTAGGATCGCTGACAAAGCCTTTTACCAGCAGCCGGACGCCGATGTCATTGGCTACGTGTATGTGCCTCTTACAGACATATCCTGCCCTGCAGGCGCCAGGGGCCCGGCCTCAGCAGTGGCTGCCCAAGGGGAGGGGGGATGCTGGGAGGTATTGGGCTCTGGTGAGATCCCAGATGACGCAGCTGAGTGTCTCTGAATGGTGGAATCTCAAGAGGCAAGTGGAGCTCCTGAAAAGGCCCATATGGCAGCTTGTTGAAGAGACAAAGCCATGGGCTCTTAGGTCTTTTTGGGCTCTTGGGGGATGGAGAAGTTTTTGGGAGAAGGTGGATACCCTGGCACCCCTGGATGAATGATGTCTTGGGTGAGTGCAGCCAGCAGCAGCCTTGAGCATTGTGTGTCTCTGGCTCCCAGAGGACACAGAGCTCATCATCTGGAGAAAGGGGGTAGGAAGCAGGGACACAGGGGGAGAACTTCCTTGGAAAGGGTTCCACTAGAGACAACCCTCAATGTCTCCCTCAATGCAGGGCCTCGGAGGAAGCATTCCTGAAGGAGTCCAAGGAGGAGACCCCAGGCTCTGAGTGGGAGAAGGTGGCCCAGCTGTGTGACTTCAACCCCAAGAGCAGCAAGCAGAGCAAGGATGTCTCGCGGATGCGCTCAGTGCTCATCTCCCTGAAACAGATGCCCCTGTCCCGTTAGCTGTGCCTGGCACAGCTGGGAGTGCAGTAGGCACAGCCGGGATCACCAAGCCGGGCAGCTCCAGAGGCTGGCCCAGGATGGGCCTCCTGCTGCCTGCTCCCTGGTCTCCAGCTCGGCTGTGCTCGAGTCACTGGTTGTAACTCTCCCCATGGTTTTCCTTTGCTTAAAAGGTGCATCGGTCTCTTTTTACAGTTATTTATAAATCACTGTGGCATTTCCCTGGGAAGCGGCACTGGGTGGCAGAGCTGAGTTAATGAGGAAGCCCCAGGTCTGGGTTCTGCTGAAGGTTGTGCCCTGGAGCCTGTCTGAGTGAAAAGGGAATATCCCACCCTGTTGTTCCCCACCTCACTCCTGTGCTGGGAATAAACCTGGCTGTGGCTGTCTTGGCAGCCCTGTGTTCAGGTGTTTGTCCTAGCCCTGAGGCAGAGATCCCAGTGGGATCCTGGGCTGCCTTTCCTGTGGGGGTCCAGCCTGGCTGTGCACTCCAAAAAGCTGGTGGGGTTCCAGTGTCTGTGTCCCATCCATCCTGCAGTGCTGGCAGGTGGTGCAGGGCACTGGGAAAGGGCCATGGGATGAGTGTGCAGGATGTTTTCTCTCCCTCTCTCATGACCACCAGCAGTTGTGAATGTGGGATGCCAGGCTTTGGGAGTCCTTGGCTCTGCTCCTGTTACTAGAATGGGAAATGGAGGCTGTGTTGTTGCAGGGAAGGAGGTAGGAAGGTCCAGCTGCTTTGTGGCAGGTCAAGCCCCCACAGCTTCTTAATCCAGGGACCCAGAGGAAGGTTGGGTGTTCTGCTGCTGGGACTTGTTCTGTCCCTGAGAACAATCTGCACATCTGTCTGCAGCTGCTCTGCTCCCTGGATTTTCCCACCTAAGGCATTGTGGGGAGATGCTTCAGTCATGCTCCTTGCCCCAAGGCTGCTTTTTTCTCCTCTGCTTAGCAGGGGTGGCACCAGCCCTGGGAACCTGCACAACTCCCAGGTAGCAGGAGAGGGACAGCTTTGAGCTTGTACCCTGGGTCTGGGGGCTTGGGAAGAGCTTGCAGCAGCTGGTGGGATATGGAGCAGAGCCCACAAAACACTTGAGCCTCACTGCAGGGCCCTGGTCAGCTGGAAATCAAGTGTGCAGAGCTCTCCTGCCCTGCTGTGTTGTAGCCCCAGAGCCAGGAATGTCACCTGTCCTGCTGCTACAGTCATCAGGGGAAGATGGGGCACCTATGGCTCTGGGACACAGGCCCAGCAGTGGGCTGGGAAGGGAAATGGTTGTGTAGGAGTCACTTGGTGGTGTGTGTTGGGATTGTGCCCCCCTGCCCATAGAACTGATCACTCCTGCCTGGTCCCCCTGCCCTCCAGCATGTGTAGGCAGCTCTGCTGTGCTGCAGAACACCTTGGGACTCAGCTGCCTGTGCCTCTGCCTCTCACTGCAGAGCAGCGGGAAGCACCTCTGGCTGCTTCTGGGTGGACAGTGCCCCTCATCCCATGCTCTGTCCCTCCAGCCCCTGCAGGCAGCTGGGCCCCTGGGTCCTCAGCTGCCTCGTGCTCCATGTCAGGCCAGGGCAGCTCCCGGGGAGCCGTTCCCACAGCTATTCTACATCCCCTTGGCTTTGGTTTCTGTGACTGTCCAAATTATCTGTTACAATAAACCGACATCTCCAGTCCTATGGGTACTGTGGTCTGTCTGTGTTAGGGACACAGGCTGTCTTTAGGAGAACCCACAGCCATGAAGCCTCCAATGGAAAGGATGGGGCTGGATGAGAAGGAAATCTACAGGAAAAAACAGGAGTGAGGGGAGGGGAAGGCTGAAACAGCAGCACATCCCAGAGAAATCAGCCAGGCCCTGTTTCAGAAAAGAGTTCCCAACTTGTTTCCACGGGAAGTTTCATCTCTGCTGCCCTGTTTGCATAACCACACAGCTCCAAGGCAGCTGTGCCCGCTCCCTTTCCTCCCTACGCTGTTTGCTGTTGTGGCTTCTCAATGTTCTGCAATCCAGTATCAGTCAGAGTCTTGCTGCAATTCACTTTATTACTCAGCAGTTGTAATTGAACTGGTCACACATCATCCCCAAACTGCTTCCCTGCGGCTCATGGACTCTGTGCTGCCAGGACCGAGCCATAAACAGCTGTTCCTTCCCTACCTGGGCAGCTTATTTTGCAAATGCTGGTGCACTGCCTGAGTGAAGCCACACCTGAGTGCAGACCATGACCCAGAGGACGTGATTTTAACAGACTCTGAGCACCAGGTAGGTACGAGGGTTCTGACAGGGATGCTCAACCTGAGCTGACACACAGCCTTGCTGTTGTAGGATAAGCCCTTGGGGAATCAAGAGAAATACCACGGCCCAAATTTAAGGTTAATCACATAGTGTATTCACCCTATTTCCAGTGCTCTGGAATACAGAGCCTCTCCAGCAGTGGCTCCACCAAGACATCACAACAGTCCCTCAGAAAACTCCATCTGCAGCCAGGATCTAGCCGGGGGGGGTGGGTCATGAGTGGTGGGCACTGTCCTGCGGCCACAGCTCCTCCGTGCCCGATGTCACTGTCTGGATTTCAGGGCTGTGACCGCCATGCCCCCCAGCAGGGCTGCGAAGGTGAAGCCCTGGGCCAGGATACGCGCCCGCATCATTAGCTGGGACTGCCGGGTGTTGCCCCTCTTGAAGCTGATCAGGCCGTAGGTCAGGACGCCGACGGTGCACAGACACCCTGAGGGAAGGAGGACGGGGTCTGTGAGGGCAGCTGCGCTACGTACCCCCCGCCTGAGCGCTGCAGGCCGGCCCCGCGGCACCCCCAAACCCGGCCAGGCCTCATAGCACCCCAAACCCGGGCCGGCCCCGCGGCACCCCCAAACCCGGGCCGGTCCCGCGGCACCCCCAAACCCGGGCAGGCCTCATAGCACCCCAAACCCGGGCCGGCCCCACAGCACCCCCAAACCCGGGCAGGCCTCATAGCACCCCAAACCCGGGCCGGCCCCACAGCACCCCAAACCCGGGCAGGCCTCATAGCACCCCAAACCCGGGCCGGCCCCACAGCACCCCCAAACCCGGGCCGGCCCCACAGCACCCCCAAACCCGGGCCGGTCCCGCGGCACCCCAAACCCGGGCCGGCCCCACAGCACCCCCAAACCCGGGCAGGCCTCATAGCACCCCAAACCCGGGCCGGTCCCGCCTACCCCCAACGCGCGCCGTGCCTGCCCCGCGGGGGCCGAGCCGGGGCTCATAAGGGACCGACCCCTCACCGGTGCACATCGCCCCTGCCCTCGCCCCTCGCTCAGCCACCGCACCGCCACTCCCCCGTCCCGCCCTCACCGAGCGGCACCAGGGGGTTCTCGCGGGTCTTGCGCATGAACTTCTCCCCGAATCCCTCCTCGGGGAACGCCGGCAGCGCGGGCGGACCCAGCGGCGGGGGCGGCCCGGCCGCCATGGCCAAGGTGACAGCTGCAGCCCCTCCCGGTTGCCGTACCCCCGCCCCCGGCGCAGTGCGTGCCGGGAGCTGTAGTCCAGCTCGGGGCACGCACCGCGCGGCTCTGCGGGCGCGGGACTACACTTCCCGTGGTGCCCCGCGGCGCGCCCGGCGGCCCAGGTGGCCGTGCCCCGAAGAACCTCACGCGGGTCCGCCATGCCGAAGGCCAAGGGGAAGGCGCGGCGGCACAAATACTCCTACAACCTCAACCGCAAGCGGCTCTACCGCAGCGCCCGGCGCCGCGCCAAGCCCCGCATCGCCTGGTGAGGGCCGGCGCACGAGGGGCGCGGGCCGAGAGAGGGCGGGGGGCGGGCGGGAGGGAGCCCCGTGAGCGGGCGCCCCGCGGGAACCTGCGGCGCGTGTGGGCCGGGAGGGAGCACAGCCCTGATGTCCCTCGTCCCCGCGCAGCTCGCACATCCGCCATGCCTGGGACCCGAGCAAGTCCGTGGCGCAGAACCTGGCCGAGATGGGCCTGTCCGAGGACCCCAACAAGGCCCTGCCCATCCCGAAGAAGATGCCGGTAAGTGCGGCCGGGGGTTTTCGTCGGGGGCTGCACCTTTGTGGAGGGTGAAAGAGGTTGGGGAAAGCAGCGTGGAGGGCAACCAGCCTCCGATCATGGGGCGGGTGGCTCTTCATCCCTCTCTGGAGGCGGACGCTGTTTGTTATGTTGATCTACGGACTTTTCTCACCAAAATCCTGGCGTGGGAACGAGCTGCAGCACCACAGAGACATAATGGACTTTAGAACAAGTATAAATGACGTCAGTCCGTCTCCTGGGACTCGACAGAGACAGGTGGGGTTGGGAATGCTGCAGCCAAATTGCTCCTGATAACAAAGAAGGGCTCTGTGTACAGCAGTGCCAGGATGGCCCATCAGCATCTGTGAACAACGCTGCCAGGTGGAAGGTGGCCCCACAAAACATCCAGCTCAAGGGAAAAAATAGGATTGACCTTGTTTGCTATTTGTCTCTGTTCAGACAGCATTGCTGAGCTGACAGGCTGGCCCACAAACCTGTTTGATGTCACAAGCCAGCTGAGATTTCCTGGCCCTTGCAGCCATGTAGAAGCAATTTGAAGGTTTGGGAACAGTGTAGGTGCACAGCACTCTTCTAAATGGACTTTTCTTGAATTTTTTTTCTGTTGTGTAACACAGGGGATGGAAGTGGAAAGCGATGGACAGCAGCCAGGAAAGAAAATAGTACGGAAGCCGTACGTGGTGAACGGTCAGTGCTGCACTTGGGGTTCTCCCAAGGCCTTGTGGGTTATTTTGTCTCTCTGTTCTGTGCCAGGGGAAGGGTGTTACTTCTTGTCCAGGCTCATGGGCCTGTGGTGGAGCTTTTCCTGGACAGCAGTTGGCTGGGGGTTCCCTGCCAGGCTGGGAGCCAGGACAGCCACTCTGCCAGTCCCCTGAATCTGTCTCATGAATTTCCTTTTCAAGAAGTAATGCCCATAAACTAAAACACAACAAGCTCTGCTTCAACACAAGGGAAAAACTTCTTTCCCTTCAGGGTGGCAGAGCACTGGAAGAGGCTGCCCAGGAAGGGTGTGAAGTCTCCCTCTCTGGAGACATTCCAAACCCACCTGGATGTGTTCCTGTGTCAGCTGCTCCAGGTGACTCTGCCTTGGCAGGGAGTGGGACTGAGTGATCCCCAGAGGTCCCTTCCAACCCTGATCATTCTGTGGTTCTTTCCTGGCCTGCCTTTCTCACAGGATTTGTCCCTGCAGTCCCAAGGGCGCTCTTGTCACTGTGAAACATGCTGGTGTGACAAGAAGCCATGGCTCAGTACCTGGCATGTCTTAGTGGTGGGCTGGGCAGCTCTGAGCACTCACACTCTGCAGCTTGGGCAGCAAGGGCCTGCTCCTCGTGGTGTGAGCTGAAGAGGAGCTGCAGCACAGGCCTGGATCATAGAATCACAGAATCACAGAATTGATTGGGTTGGAAAAGACCTCTGAGATCATCAAGTCCAACCCTTGGTCCAACTCCAGTCCCTTTACCAGATCATGGCACTCAGTGCCACGTCCATTCTCAGTTTAAAAGCCTCCAGGGATTGTGAATCCACCACGTCTCTGGGCACCCCTCTGCCTGCAGCCTCTGCACAGGGCTGTTCCCATATCCATTTTCTTCCACCATCGTGCTGGGAACTGTCCCTGTGTACACAAGCAGCCGAACTGTGCAGGACTGGCAGGCTCTACTTTAGGGAGAGGCTGGGAACCTTGAGGTGGTGTTGCTTCCTTCCCCTGTTCATGCTGCCTCTGTGCTCTGCCTAGAGATGGAATACGAGGCCAGCCTGCCTGAGAAGAAGTCGAACACTCTGTCACGGGACCTCATTGACTACGTGCGGTACATGATACAGAACCACGGGGAGAACTACAAGGTATGGCCTGGCTGTCCCAGCACCAGGAGCACCCACAGCAATTTGCTCCTGGACCTTCTGCAGAATGGGAGGTGCTGATCCTCCCTGTCTTGGATCCTGTTTTGCAGTCAGCTGATTGTTAAGGGAAAACAATGCTTTGAACCGTGGCCAGGTCCCTCTCTGAGTCAGGGATTGCGCTGGTGTGGGTGGGATGGTTTGGTGTTTGCTCATGGGGCTGCTCCTCTGACTTACCCTCTCCTTTATCACAGGAAATGGCTCGAGATGAGAAGAACTACTACCAGGATACTCCCAAGCAGATTAAGAGAAAGATCAACGTGTACAAGAATTTCTATCCTGAGGAGTACAAGGATTTCATTGCATCACTCAAGACAGAAAAGATGGATGTGCAGTGACTGAACTTTTTCCTCAGGTTTACCTGCAAGTGCAGGCTTAACATGACTGTTTTCTGAACTGAAAAAAGCCTCTGGAGATGGAAGAAGGGCCCTCATTAGACAGAGATGGTTATAACCACCTTTGAAAGATGGTTTGGCATCAGCACTGGCAGTGCTGTGCTGCTTACTTTCTGTGTAGTAGCCAGCACTTCTTTTGCCTTCCTAAAATAAAATATTTTTTCAAGCAGGTGTGAATATCTTGCTTGTGTGCTCTTTGCTGCAGTGCTGCTTTGGAGAGCTCCTGCTGCTGAGCCACGTGACATTTGGGCACATGTCACCCTGTGGGGTGACAGGGTTGGGATGTGGGGACTCAGACCTTGGCTGATTGCCCTGTAGGCAGCAGAGGTTGGAGTGGGGCCATGTGCTGCTTCCTTCTCCTGCTGGTGACCTTCCTGCCTGCAGTGCAGGAGACCAGGCTGGAGTCCCTTCCCTGCCAAGGAATTGGAGGGCAGCACAGAGCTTTTATTGACAAAAGGAGCAGCTGTACAAAAGGTTTTGCAGCAGAGACCAGCTACTGTGTGCTACCCTACTGGAGTGTGGCCCCATTCCCTTCTCCATGGGGCGGCAGAGTGGGGGACAGGGCAGGCAAATGCCTGTGGGGCACAGCTCCCACAGAACAGCTGATCTTCACCCTTGTTCAGGGTGATGTGGGTGTACAGGACTGGTACCTGCCTTCATCTCTCCTAAAGAGGGCTTTAAATACAGGGTTGGGACAGTTGAGAGCTGTGCTCAGCCCCGGGGACAAGCTGAGCTGATTATTGCCACTATGTGCTGGACTGGCAGGGCTGTACCACCAGTTAACTGTTTTTCTAGGAAGGAGAGCCACCTCCTGGGTGGGTACTGTCGGTGCCACCGGGCAACAGGAGTACCTTTCTTGTTCATTTAATATTCTGCAGGGCTGCTGTGAAGGTGTGGGGCCCTGGGAAGGGCATTCCTACTCACCAGAAGGTAAGAGCCGTGCTCATACCTCCATCCCAAGGGAGATCCATCGCTGAGCTGTGGGAGGCGGCTGCCCCTCCTCATGGCAGACACCAGAGCTCATGCTCCCCAAGGGCAGCCGCGCTCAGCCTCAGACCTCGTGGGGTGCAGAGAACACGCCGGGGCCGGCAGCCAGCCGGTCTGAGCTCCAGGAGCTCCCTGCTCGCCCCATTCTCACGCCAAAGATCCCAGAGAGGAGCTGTGCTGGCGGTGCGAGCCCATCGGGCTCGGGGCTGCGACAGCAGCGTGCCCAGCACTCCTCACGCCGAGGACGCTGTGGGCGGTGCTCAGGGTGGCCCAGGTCGTGCAGGGGCAGCTCCTCCCGCAGCTCTGCCCGCTCAAGGCATCGCTCTGACCCTGCGAGCAGGAGGAGCCGCGGCTGCCCGGGGTGGGGGCAGCGCTCGCAGGAGCCGCGTCCCGCCAGAACTACAGCCCCCAGCGTGCTCCGCGCGCCGCACCCAGACCTCGCGAGACCCGCGCGTCCATAAGGGCGCCCCCGCGGCGCCACCAGCGCTCTGGCGGCCGCGGGTCCCGCAGGCCCCGCCATGGCCCGGCCGGTCCCGGCCCCGCCGCGCTCCGCCCGCCCCCGCTGACCGCCCCGAGCCGCCGCCATGAGCTCTGCGCAGCCCGACGCTCCCGGTAAGGCCCCCCCGCGCTGCCCGCCGGCCCCGCTGTGCCGCGGCGGCGGGCGCTGAGCGCTGCGCTCTCTCCGCAGCGCTGGAGCCGGGCGGAGGGGCCCGCCGGGCCAGGATGTCGCTGCCCCTCGGCGTCCCGCGCCGCGCCTTCAGCTACGACGATGCCTTGGAGGACACGGCGCCCATGACGCCGCCGCCCGCCGACCTGTGTGCCGGCGTCCTGAGGAAGCAGCCGGTCATCCCCGAGCGCAAGTACCAGGAGCTCTCGAAGGTACGGGCCGGGCCGGGCCGTGCTCTGCCCCGGTGCGCCCGCTGCCCTGGCACCCCTCGGGGCATCCCCATCCGGGCCCCCCTCCTGCCTGGCAGGCGCTGCCCCCCCGTCCTCCTCCTCCTCCTCCGCACCCTCGAGAGGGACTGAGGACAGAGCCCGGCATTCCTGCCCGGCATTCCCAGCTGTTGGAACACCGTGGTGTGGTTGGGACCAGCTCGTGCTGAGCGTCTCCTCGGTGTTTGTGGATAAAAACGCTTAAAGCGTGTGTAGTTAAACCAGAGCACAACAGTGGGATTAGGTTGGGTGTGGATTCTTTGCTCTGAGGGTGGGCAGGCCCTGGCACAGGCTGCCCAGAAAAGCTGTGGCTGCCCCATCCCTGGAATTGTTTAAGGTCAGGTTGGACGGGGCTTGGAGCAACCTGGTCTAATGGAACGTGACTCTGTCCATGGCAGGAAGGTTGGAATTTGATGATCTTTAAGGTCCTTCCCATCCCAAACCTTTCTGTGATTCTGTGCTTTGAGTGCAGGACAAGCCCTTTTAAATTTAGAGGTTGTTTTCTAAGTTTGAAGTAAAGTTAAATGTCGTTGAGTGGAAGTACATAACTCTGATCCCTTAGAGCTTAACCACTACTTAGCACCTCCTTTTGTTTTAAAATCTCCTGTGAAAAGAGAACCCAAAGTTGTGGTTTTGCACACAAAGCAAGCTTTGCAGTCAGGGAGCTCCTGTTTTAGGAGGAGGAAGTCTGTGCTTCACAGGATTTCTTGTTTTCTAGCATTTATTTTCTCTTTTTTTGCTGGGGTCTGGTGATCAGTGGTAGAGCTGTGACCACTTGATACACTAAGCAAGAAACAGATAGAAGGAATGAGGGGAAAAACAAGGAGTTCACAGCAGGCTCTCTGTGAACAGCTTGTGCTTGAGCTGCCTGTGGAAGGTGCTCTTGCCCAGTTAACCTTGAAGTCCAGTTTGCATTTAAGAAAAGTACAGATGTTCTGGTTTCTTTCCTGTTGACCTTTTTGTACTTGGAATAACAGCTTGTTGGCTCCAAACTTGGCAGATTTTCAAAGGCTGGATGCAGTTGCTTGTTCATTACTACGAATTCTAAGATTCAAGCTCTGAATATTCCCAGGCTGCAGTGAACACAACGTAGGGATTTCTCCCATGGGATGAAGGGTGTCTGCTAGAGCAGCTTGGCCATGTCTCACTTTTGATTTAGAGACGTGTCCTGGCCAGGTGCTGTGATACTTTCCCATCTCAATCTGTCTCCTGCTGCTTCCCACAGGTTGAGGAAGGGGATGCCAACGTGAATGCCCCTGCCATAACTCCTTCATCGTCCACTGAAAGTGTGAACAGGGTGCCTGTGGTGAAGGCCAAGGCCACTCATGTAATCATGAACTCCCTCATTACAAGTAAGAACTCACCTCTCCCATGGTGGCTGATGGGGTGTGTGCCCCAGAGTGTGCTTGGTGCCAACTCCTGGAGTTGCTGGAAGTCCAGTGGGTTCAGTCTGACTCTGCTCTGGGGCTGTGTGAGGTTTGTCTTGGAGGATGCTGCTCGAAGGAGCCAAGGAACTAGGGAATAGTGCTCAGTGCTTCTGTGTTTGCAGAGGCTGGAGGTGGGTGGGGAGGGAGGCGTGCAGGGTGTGTTAAGTGCTGACAGGACACTGCAGTCCGTGTTGCTGGAGTGCAGAGGCTGCTGCTGCTCTGTTTGCTCATTAACTTGCTGTTTGTGAGTGACAGGCAGAGCTCAGACATTAACCCAAGCAGGGAGAGCTGACGCACTGTGCTAATGGACCACTTGCTGGCATTTATGTTAGTTAATAGCAGCAGCTGCCTTGCTGACAGTAACACTTTAAATAAACAAGCCTCATAAATCATGATGATTTAAAATAAAATTGGGTCAGTTATGTTTGCAGAGAAGATGTGGCCTTTTACAGCGAGAATTATTCTTGTGTTAATCTGTCCCAGCAGCCTTTTCTTTCAGCAGATGGGATCTGAGCTGCATCTTTTCCTCCAAGCAGTGCTTCCAAACACTTCTAGGTTTTCAGACCAGAATTTTGGAACCATTGCACTTATTTCTGTCTTGGCTCAAAAATAACCAACACATCAGAAAATAGCATTCAGGAAATATGCAGCTCCTGTCCTGGTCCAAGTGATACGGTGTCTTGGGTGAGATGGGATTAATTATGCGGGTTTCATATGTAATATATTTGGTGATTTGGGACATCTGACTTAGCCTTGTGTCTCAGGGTAGTTTTCAAGTCAGAATAGCTCATTAGCTTCATCTTCCTGTCTGGGCTCATTACAAGATCAGTGATGAAAAAAGGGTTTGCATTTGGTTGCTTACGTTGCCTTTGCTAGAACTGCTTGTGGTGGCCTTTCTGTGTGAATCTGTGCTCTTGTTTGTTCCAGAGCAGACTCAGGAGAGCATTCATCGCTTTGAGCAGCAGGCAGGGCTGAGGGATGCTGGCTACACACCCCACAAAGGCCTCACCACTGAGGAGACCAAGTACCACCGAGTGGCTGAGGCAGTCCACGTAAGGCTTGTGTTCCACTGGATTCCTCCATGTGGGATATGTACTAGTTCATCATCTCTGTAGTGACATAACTTTGGGAGTGTGTTGCTTGGACTCTCCATAAGCTGCTTCCTCTGAGGGCTTTTAGCTTGCTGTGTACAAGAGGTTGCTTACTTGTATTTTAAAGTTAGCATCAGCATTTGTAGTTTTGAAACAAACATTTTTTCCCCTGGAATCTCTCACAGTTGTCTTTCCACACGGGCACATCCCTTCACAATCTTGTTTCTTGCTCTGCCTTTGAATGGTGCCGTACAGTGGAATTCTGTAAATGTTTATGCCAAGAGAACTTGTAAACTCTGCATTTCCGATGTGGAAGTTACCAGATAGGATTGGTTTTGCTTCTTACTGAAAACAAAGACAAAGGTCTTGGATGAACATATTACTGTGGGCAATGGAGCTCATAAAAATCTTGCAGTTGAAATTTTATAGTGAACTTCTGCACTGTCCTCTCATGAGGTCAAAGTTTCAGTAACCACATTGGTGAATTGAATTAGTGTGGCTTGAATAGCCACAGGAAACATTACAAGGTGCCTGTGCATTTTGTGTTTGAACTGTAACTGCCCTTCAAATGACTTTTTTAAAGTTCAGTTTGTACTGTTCAGCTTGTAACAACCTGGTTTGCATACACCTAGTTCCTGTTTATTTTGTGCCCAGGTTCATCTCTGTTCCAGAGCAGTGTTTTCGTCCTACCGTACGTGGATTGCTTCACAGGGTTTAGTACTTTGGACCCTGTGTCATGTTTGGGCACTGTTTTCATTCTCTTTAGATAACTTGTGGGACTGAAAGCTCTGTTGCTCTGAAACGTGCTGGAGACAAATAGGTGCTATGGGTATTTAGACCTTACCAGGTAGCTGAGCTGAGGTGAAGTGACCTCTCTTGCATCCACAATCTCCCTGAGTGGTGTTCCTTCCTCTAGCCTGGAGGATGTGTCTTATGTACAGTGAACTTATAAAATGTTTATATTTGATGTGGAGAGAAGCTTAAGGGTTGTGTGCAGGTATTGCAGTACTGGCTATAACTTTAGGTGAAGTGATACTTTATCACTTACAGTAGAAACAATTGTCTGGTTTTGACAATAAAACTGGGTGTTGTTCCTTATGTTTTATATTTAAGCTGTGTTGCTTCTGTGTTTCTCTTCCCAATAGAAGCTAAAAATGCAGAGTGGAGAGACAGCAAAAGATGACAAACACAATTCTTCTGCTCAGTCCACTCCAAGCAGCACCCCCCACTCCTCTCCCAAGCATAAAAACAGGTACTTTGAGCCTGGCAGGCGACTTCCTCCATTGGTTTCCTACAGGCTGCTGTGGTGGGAGCTGCTAAATAACCTTCTTATCCAGTATGGGCTGAAATTCAGAGCCTGCTGAGGATTTGTGTTGGATAGATCCAAGTGCTGGAAGTCTGTGGAACTTAAGCATCCTGGGTGGTACCAAACCTATCACAATTCTTTGAATTGCCCCTGTTAACTGTGTGGGTAGTTCTTGACACAGTGGGGTCATGTCAAGTCTTTATTCTCATGTTTTATACATTTCAATGATTTTTTTTTCATTAGGGGTTGGTTTAGTCAGGGATCCTCTTCTTCTCTCACTGGCTCGGACTTTGCTATGGAAGCTGCAGGGGACAGATTGCCATCTGAAAGGTGGAGCTTTTTTGGACCCAAAGCCATCCAGAAGTCCACCAATGATCCAGGTACGTCCTCAAATTCTGCTGCCTTGCAAGAACTAGAGGGGAACTATCACACAACAAACTTGCTAGCTCTTTCTGGAGTCTTATCCTGCTTGCCCTGTTACCTTCTGGAACCATCATGGGAATGTGTGCTATTCATATAATTTATGTGCCTAAATATAAAGCAGTTGGGTAAAACCTGTGCCAAGGATGTAGAAGTAGAAATAACTTGCAGTGAGCTGCAGTGGAAGGGCAGAGTGTGAAGGTGACAGCTTTTTACTCTACTTTCTCTGATGTGAGATGCAACCAGGAGTGGAAGTGCCAGCCAGTGATGTGACATGGGCTTTAGATGAGATGGGGCTGCTAGAATTTGCAGGCTTTCTGTGGTGTGGGGTGTCAGTGGCACTGCTCACTCCCAGCAGCAGTAGGAAAAGGACTTGACTGGTTTTCCTGGCTCTTACTATGATTTTTTTTCCATCAGGAGGATTTACCATTCAGTCTTACAAGGGTGCCCAGAAGCCAACCCCAATGGAGCTGATGCGTGCTCAGGCTGCTAGGATGCCAGAGGATTCAGTCACCTTCAAGCCACCCAAAATGGACATTCCAGGCACAGATGGGAGGAAACAATCTCCACGTTCCCACAATATCAGACCTCGGGATCTGAATGTGCTCACTCCCACTGGGTTCTAGAGGATATCTTCAGTGTCTTTAGCAAGATACAGGGTGTCTTAGGCTCTACTTCCCTGTCACATGTGCTGCAGTATAATATGAAAGTCTCCCTTCCAGCTCTTCATCTCAGAAGAGGAAACAGTTTTAACTGTTCTCCTAAAGCCAGGCTTGGAGAAAGTCCTGCACTAGTCCTAAACCAATGTAAACCATCCTGTCTGCCGCACTGCACTGGTTTGGGCTGCCAGGCTGCTCTGGATGTGCTTCCCACACCACAGTGAAACCCTGAGCCGTTTTTTTTGGGGCAGGACTCCACAAGGTGTGTGAGCACCTGGCTTGTCTGCCTGTAGTCTGGTTGTGTCCTGCTCAGTGCTTGAAGAACCCACAGGAGGAGGGTGGTTCTGTCTAGTGTTTACAGAGCTTCAGCAGGAAATGATGGAAACAAGCAAGGACTGAAAACTGCCAGAAGGAAGTTGGGGAGTGTGGTGGGTCAATTTAAGTGTGGCATTCCCTTACTATTCAGTGTGACCATGTGTTCAACACCTATTTCTTCCCTGTTCTTGGAATGTTTTTTTTAAAGAAAAATGGGCCAGTGACCATTCTAAGATGCTCAGATTGAAAAGGCAGGGAGCAGAATCTAATGGAGCTTGGCAGTAATGAGGAAGAATTCCTTCTCTTCCAACTCTTCATGTTCCTCTAAAAAGGTGGAAATGACCAAAGCTGGTGTGGCTTGAACCAAGTAATCCTCTTTTCTTCTTTCTGCAAAACAGCACTGTCCTGCCTTCTAGACAGCAGATTTACAGGTGTCTTCTGACACTCTAGGTCCAGCTTGATTTATTTTTGTTTGTTTTTTTTTTCCTAGAATCATGTAGAAGTGTGTTAGACACCAGGAGAACTACTCAGATAGGGTATTTTGTTTTTTCAGCATTAATGTGTTCTGCAGTGGGGGAAGGACTGAGGGCCAATCAAGGCTAAACATTCCTCACTGCAATGGTACAGCTGGATGTAATTCTTGGACTGGTCAGAGCCAGATACTGGGAACAGCTAACACTTGCTTTCATGGAAGGTGGAAGGAGCTCCTGGTTACCATCTAATCCATTAAGCATGATAGGCAGCCTTGGTCTGTAATCCTCACCTGTTCTGTGGCAAATGTGTCACCTCAGGTCTCCTCCTGATCTCATGATTGTGTTGTAGAGTCCCTCAGCCATCAGCAGCCTTGCATCTGGAAGTGGAAGCATCTGTTACCAGGACATTATATAGAAGTTACTTAGCAGCTGGTAGCTGTTGAGCTCTGGGGTTTTTGCCTTCTTAAACCAAACATTCCTCTCAGAGGGTGAGATAGGGCTGGCTGCTGGCCCCTCTGAAGCACATTTTGTGGCACTGCTTTCTCTCAAGCTTCAGCAGCACTGCCAGTGATGTGTTGTAAGTCCCCCACCCAACCCAGCAGTTCTCACTGTCACCCCTCATTTGCACCTTGGCAATCAAGCTCTCATTTGACATTAATTTATTTGTTGTCTGTATTCATGTCTCCTTATGTGTATGTTTTGTTCGTTACAGCAAAATAAAATCCTTGTGAATGGAGGTCCGTGGAGTGTGTTGGTGCTGGCAGAGCATCTGTGGGAGAAAGGTGGGGCTGTCCAGTGAGTGTGGGGTCAAAGTCCTGTGGAACAAGGCTCTGGCAGTGCCTGGCTAGGGTGAAGTGTGTGTTTACAAACTCCTCTTTGACACAGGGACTGGGTTTGAAGACAGGCTCAGTCCTGTCCTAGGGCTTGCGCAGATGAGACTGAACAGGAAGTCTTCCGTGTTTTCTTGGGCTATTCAGTTTTGTTGTTCCTGAGGTGCTCTCTTTTGTTGCTTGTGTGCTGTGTTTGCACCTGTACTGTGGAGGTGGGAGCTGGGCTGTTGTTTCCCTAGAGGTGCTCAGCTCCCAGTATGTCCATCCTGGCTTTGCCTTTCTCTGGAAGGTTGGGGTTTGGGTGCTATTGTAGCATTTGTAGCTGCCCTTTAAAGTATTGCTGATGGAGCACATGGCTCTCCTGGACTGAGGATGTCTGAGCTGAACATTGGTGTTCCCTGGGGTGTTGGCAGAGCTAAAAGAGTTAAAAGGGACTGAGTACAGGCTGCTGCTGTGGTCCTGGTCACACAGGCCAGTATCTTAGTTCGGGAAGCCTGGGGTTAAAGCATGGCCTTGTGGTGTGATACTCTACTCCAGCATCATTCTTGGGGATATGACCATCATAAATACAAAATAACATCCATAAATATGGGCTCCTTGCTGGAATACAGTTTCTTTCCTAGTGTAGTGATAAAAGTCTAATCCAGTTAAAAGGATCTAATTGGAAAATAGACCTGAATTGAGCATATTGTACAGGAAGAACAGGGACTGAAGATGTCTAAGAAAAAGTTGTGATTAGTGGAAAAAGTGGTTAAATATTTACGGCATTTCTCATGAAAGGGGGAAAAAGGATAGACCCAAATCGGGTCAATTTTGATGTTGCAGGTACCCAAGACAAAACGAGAGGTGCAAAGGTTTTTAGGATTAGTGGGATTCTGCAGGTTATGGGTCGGAGGATATAGTCAAAGAGTTACGTTTCTGTATGAAAAGTTGGTCGGGGAGCAAGGGGAAAATGGTGTATTAGAATACTCTGAGCAGGAGCTTAGACAATTTGATGACTTAAAAGATGATTTAATTAAGGCTTCAGTTTCATCCTTACCTGACTTGGAAAAGGGTTTTTTTTAAAGATTATAATCTCCTTAATTATTGACCAGGGATTTGGGAATTTTATTTTCTGTGTAAACTATTGTCAGAGTTGCATTAATCTAACGCTATTCCAAGGTATGACTGACAGAGCTCTGCATTTCCTTTGGGCAGGGCTAGCACCAAGATGAAAGACTGAGCAAATATGAAAATAATTTATTTTCTTAAAGCATACAACATGCTTAGTAAAACTGTAGAATGATGCAAATTTCAGAGGAAATTCTGAGACCATGTAAACCAACCCCCCTGACATTGAGACTGCAGCATGAGATGGGGGTTTTGAGGTGTTCTTTTTATCGAGAACTTGAAGTTCTTTGTTCCCCTTGCTGCAGTGGTTGTCTCCATCAGGTAGCAGTGACAATGAAGAACAACTGCTGCAGCATAACCAATTTCTCCTGGATTGGTGGGGGAAGGGGCTGCCCCAGGACCTCCTGCATTCGGCCAGTGAAGTCCTCCATCTTCAGCTGAATGTCCAGGTGGCTGATGTTCTCACTCTCCTGGTGCCTGGGCTTGGCTTTCTGAATGATGAAGTCCATCCTGTCACTGAGGGAGCTCCACAGGTGTTCTGCAAGAAGAAATGCTGGTGGGGAGAGGCAGCACACAATGGACTGCCTGACCTATTGGGACAGATCACAGCGTGCCAGCGGCAGCGCTGTCCGTGAGGAGCAGCTGGGAATGGGGGTGAGTCTCTCATTGTTATCCCTGATGCTTCTGCACAAGGCTGGGCAAAGAAGGAACTGGTGCCTCCCGGAGCTCATGTGGAGAGAGCCCAAGGAATGGGGAAGGGAAAAGGCTTGCAGAATCCTTTTCTTCTGTGCGAGTGGCAGAATGGGCAGTTGCCCAGGAGTCTCCTAAGAGCTCAACACTGATTGTTTAGGGTTTCAGGGAGAGTAACACTGCACATGTGATGGTGGATTCCTCTGCATTCTTTCATAAGAGCCTTAACCCTGGGCTAAAGCAGCAGAAACTGGGAAGAGACTTGAGGAATTTTCTGGTAAAATTAATTTAGGGAGTGTTTTGTGACTGTGCCACTTGCCTGAGATCAGAAATGCTGCTCTTTCCATGACTGCTGTGGGTGGTGCTCCCTGCCTAGTTTACTAAGTGCTGAAAGGGCCCTGGCTTTACCAAAAACAACATCCAAAGGAGGCTGTGAGGATGGTGAAGGGTCTAGAGATGAAGCCATATGAGGAGCAGCTGAGGGCACTTGGCTTGTTCAGCCTGGAGATTGAGGGGAGAGACCTCATCAGAGTTACAACTTCCCTATGGGGGCAGAGGAGCAGCAGGCACTGATCTGTGCTCGCTGTAGCCAGTGACAGGACCTGAGGGAATGGCTGGAGCTGTGTCAGAGGAGGTTTAGGTTGGATAATAGGAAAAGGTTTTTCTCCCAAAGGGTGGCTGGGCACTGAACAGGCTCCCCAGGGTGCTGATCACAGCCCCAAGGCTGACAGAACTCAAGGAATGTTTGGACAATGTTCTTGGGGACATGGTGGGATTGCTGGGGTGTCCTGTGCAGGGCCAGGAGTTGGACTTAGGATCATTGTGGGTCCTTTCCACCTCAGGATATTCTATGATCCCTTTGTCTTCTGCTTTTCCTCCTAAACCACCCTATTCCACCCCACTGTGTAGGAACTTAGGCAACAGTGAGTACAAAGCACAGCCTTGTGTACTTTTCAGTGCTGGGAAGTGCTTCCTTCCTTTAGGTAGAAGGCTATTTTGTAGGGGCTCACCTTGGCAAAATTAGTTGAGTGCTGTGATGCAACATCACTTTGCTGGGAATAGTTACTAGCATGGATAGAGGCATGTTGTCTTTCAGATACTCAGTGGTTGTGAGCTCAAGAGTGATGAGATGAGAGGAGGAAGGGCAATTTGGCAGTTCTATTGCAGCCTCTTGATGAGATGGTTTGTTAAGACCAGAACAAGCTGCTTACCCTGTATTACACTTTGGTAACTCAGCAGCAGCAAACTCAAGTACTGCAGCATCTCGTCCCACCTTTGCCATATTGCTGTTTCATCCTATGACAGGAGACAGTATTCGATTATTAGAAGTTTTCTCAGAAGAAAACAAGGCAAAGAAGTTGGACTGGATACCTCAAAATGCAGCAGCACAGAGCAGTGGCTCAGGAAATACAGGACCTTGTCCAGAGACATAGATGAGGTCGAGGGCACATTGCAACTATGCTGGAACAACAACTCTAGCAATCTGCAGCGCAGAACGTGGTTCTCCATGGTGTTTAATAAAGCTTCCCTGGAAGACAAAAGGGCTTTACTTTGGGTTAGACAGCACAGCCTAACCAGAGCCAACTGCCCAGCACATTCCTAGTGTGCTGCTGGTGCTGACTCAGTGGGGTTGACTGCAGGGGCTGCCCAGCTGTGCCTTGGAAGGAAGACCACCAGATGCAGTGACAGACCTTTGTTATGCAACTTGGCCATGGCGATGTTTTCATTCTCAGGTGTGACCTGTGGCAGCTGGAGGTCAGTACAGCCTGTGAAGCAAACTGAGCTGCTTCACTTCACCCTGCCCAGCAGCCTGTGTGGCAGTGACCCATTCCTGCTGACTTGCAGGGAGCACAGCCAAGCAGGGGTGATGTGGGGTCAGGGCCAGCTGGATCTACATCTGTCCTGGGCTATGTGAGAGCTTGGTTAGAGTCTGTTTAGCTTTATTAGACCTGATGTGTGCACAGAGTTCTGCTGAAAGGGTGTGAAGGGCTGCCTGCTGGGCATTGCAAATGTGGGTTTGAAATGCCTGTGGGTCTACTGGTCTCATGTTTACACCAGAGCCAGTCAAGCCTGTGTGCTTTGGCTTCAGATACTACATTTCTTAGAGAAGCAAACAAAAGGATGTCCAGACAAAGCTGTAGGAACTGCATCATATTTCTGATGAGCTACTTGGTTACCCATGAGAATCAGTGACATGTTTGCCACTACTTGACTGTGCTGATGCACAGTGCTGCTTTTTAGACCCTCTTTGGTTTTAAGGTCACACAGCTTTAAAAAGTGGGAGAATCAATTGTTCTTGGCAACAAACCACCTGGATAGATGTGTTCAGCTGGTTGATCTTGTGTCTTCATGGGAGACAGAGCCTTGCTCTGGCTTGTTGCCCTGTCTTTCTATACCTTGTAGTACTTTGTGCATCCAGACTTGGATGTAAATTGGGAATAAGACCATTGCTTATACAGGCAGATGCTGCCTTGCATGTGTGTCTCACCTTTGGCTCCTCAGGGGGATATTCAGTACAAACGGGAATATCTCATTGGCAATCTTACGGGAGCTGCAGGTGGGAGACCTGTCCACTTCCATTGCGATGGACAACATCCGCTGGAGCAGGAGTATCACCCTGTGTCAGAGAGACAGTCAGCATGGGGAGAAGCTGCCCCTGGGCTTGCCAACTAAAGCACTGGGGATGCCCCCTAGTTCAGCCTCGTGCTGTGCAGTGAGGGACACGGGAATGCAGTAGGCTGGATTTGGTGTCTCTTGGTGGCTTTTGAATCTGATGCTCTTGTAAGAAGAGCTAATCCCCAGACTGACCCTTGGGAGGTGTCAGTGGCTGTACTGAGTGCTGGTGGAGCAGCATGGGGCAGCCTGAGCTGTAGGCCAAGAGCTCCAGCCTTACACTACATGCAAGGGGATGGTACTTACTGAGCCAGTTTCCTACCAGGTGACAGTCTTTTGCTCACCAAGTCTATGTCTAACCCAAAGGAGAACCAGCAAAGCTGGTCACAGATACAGACTGGCTTCCCTGACCTGACAGGGAGTGAGATCCTCTGGCTTCTCTTTGACTTGGGCCCATGATAATGCCAGTAGGGAGTTAGGACTTCTGGGGCTTACTTTTGGGCAAAGTAATGTGTTGGAGCCTGTGTGCTGGCCAGACTTGGTGCAGATGAGCTGTGTTCACCCCCAGCTTCTGCTGAAGAGGAGGGAGTTTCTTGTGGCTCCTCCAGGGGCTGGCAGAACCCGATTCCTGTAACTGCTGCAACCAACCATTTGACAACTTCCCTAGGACAGAAACAGGAACTTTAGTGGGGACGGGCCTGGTTTTGCTGTGTTCGGATCTCTAGATCCACTTGGAGCTTGAGAAAAGACCCTGAGAATGAAGAGTATGTCCCACTCAGAGTAGATCTGTAGAGCAGCTCAACAGAACAGCTCTATTTGAACACTTGTCCACAGGACTGCCTCCTCAGTCCTGAGGAATGCAAATCTGACCTCATTCCTGGGAAAAGCCTACTAGGTTGCAGCTGCATCCTCTCTGGTGGTTAGCTTTTGTAAATCTCCTCCTGTCCTTCATACTTGGCCCTGTACTTCCCTCTGTCTCCCAAGTTTGCTTCTTGTAAAATCTGAAAGTCTGACCTGGAGTCTCAACAATTTTTTCCTGAGCCTCTGCCTCTCAGCTTCTGGTTAGAGAACAAGGAGGAGGAGGTGTGCCTTACCTGACATTGTTGAAGCACAGATCACATGAAAGCACCTTCTTGGCAATCGACTTCTGCAGCAGGTGCAACCTCAGATTCTTCTGCAAGTCATCCTCCAGGGTCTGCACCACATACTGCAGGAAGAGGAGCCGGCCAGGGGGCTTCTCCTGAGGGCACATGGAGAACATATGAGACTGATGGAGCTGCTGGGTAAGGAGCACCAGGGAATTTGGCTGCCTCAGGAATTGCCATTATGGGCATTGCTGGACCTGTTCTACCATTGCACTAGTCCTGTAACCCACAGAGGCTTTATCTGTTGCTGTGCCTTTTTCAATGAGACAACCTGCCTGCAGCTGTGCAGTGGGTCAGGGAGCACTGCAGATAAATGCAAGACACCCAACTGGCACTTGCTGTCCTCAGCAGCTGCAATAAAGCTGCACATTGTACTGGCCTGCTCTGCAGCAGAGCACAGCCACGTGAGGCCCTTGGCAATGCTTACCCCCAGGCACTGTGTGCTGGATGATCCCTGCCCGATGTGACAACACATGGTGCCAAGTACCTGGTCCTCCATGATGAATTTCAGCAGCGTCCAGTCCCATCCCACTGTGGCGGTGTTGGCTGGATGGAGCCTGCAAGGACAGCCCTGTCCATTTGTGCTGAACTGCCTGACCATCTCTCTGGAGGCATGGCAGCCCCTCACTCTTCCCCAGCCCTTCCCAGCCCCACTTGCTGGCGGCCTGACTTGCCTTCTCTCCATCTTTGGCCTCACCCTTTCTCCTCCCCTGACCACAGTGATTTTTTGGAAGCACCTGACTGATGCTGTACTCCATGGAGATGTCCAGGACTCCTGGCCCCATGGCATTAGAAAACATTGTTCCTCTCTGTGGAGGAACACCCCTGAGGGCAGTGAGGGAGCTGCTCCAGGCAGTGACAGTCCATGGCACTGCTGCAGCCCAGAGAAAGCACTTCTGCTATGTCATAGCAGTGAAGAATGAGATCTGTGCTTCAAGGCAAGGCAAACACACTCCTGGTGTCATGGGATGCCCCTGACCCACTCTGAGTGCCCAGGGAGTGCCAGTGTTGACAAGAGGATCATCCTGGGTTTATGGGAAACCACTCCCTGTTCTATGGGTAAGCACCATGGAGAATAACCTGTACGCTGCGCAGACCCCTGGGAGCGCCTAGTTAGCCCCAGGGCATTGGGACAAGGGGAACACATACATTTGGATCTTCATCAGCAGCATATAGGTGTCCTTCAGGATATTTTCTTCATGGGCATCCAACAGGACCTTTCTGATCAGGTGGGAGATGATGTCTTTGGGGGGACAGTGCTGGCAGGAGACGAAGTCACTCAGGAAATTCAAGGTGCCCTCCAGGAAGTTCTCCTCCATGGTGCTGCGCACCATGCCCAGCTTCCCTCTGGGGATGAGTCCAGGTTTCTGCTGTGTACAAGGCAAGGCAGTTGGTGAAAGTCAGCTCCCCTAACACAGAGGAACCCAGCTGTGATGTGGGACCCACTGTGAAGGGAACTGCAATAACCACAGCCCCCAGCTGCCTGGCAAAGCTTCCTCCAAAGGGAAAGGAGAGCAGCGGCTGCTCTGAGCAGGCTCCAGCTGGGCTTGGCAGCAGCTGCTCTGAACCCTGTTTACCTGCTGTGTTTCCCTGCTGGGTGCTATGCCTTGGAAGAAGAGGTGCTGGACTCCGCTTCTCTTGAAATTGTGCAGTTTGTCCAGCCAGGCCTTGCTGTCAGTGTTGGTCCTGGCTGGGGTCACTTGATGGGTTGGTTTGTGTGGTGGTGAGTCACTTGTTTCTAGCAAAGACCCTTGGGCCCTCTCTGGGGATGTGGGAATGGTGGAGGCAGGGCTCAGCCTTGGGGGGTCACTTTCCTGGCAGAGATGGGGAGGCTCTTCCTCTGGGTCTTCAGCTTTCCAGCAGCTGTTGCTGTCCAGGCTAGGGGGGGATGGGGACAGCAGGTCTGAGTCTGGCTGCATGCTGTCCAGGGAGCCCAAGTCACTGTTAAAGCTGGTAGTGCTGCAGTCCTGCTCAGAGCTGTGGCAGCTGGAGGCAGGAGAGAGGCAGTTCCTGTCCTCCATGCTTTCTGATGTGTCCCTGGTGGCACTGGGCTTCATGGGAATGCTGTGCCAGGGTGGTGCAGGGCTTGGCTCTGCCACTGCCTCCATTTCATTTGTGGGGGAGCAGAGCCGGGGATGGGATGTGTGTGCTGCTGGGGCAGCAGGTGTGTTCCTGGGGTCCTGGTCAGCACCACAGGTGCAGTGGAGAGGGCTGTGGGTGGAGTGGGGATGGCTGGATGTGAACTCAGTCACTCTGAAATTGATGACACTGACTGGTGGCGTCGGGTCTGCGCTTGCATCCTCGCAGGTCAGATCAATGATCTCCTGTCAGAACAGAGGAGCAGTGTCAGTGTCCTCCCCGGCCAGGAGTCTCTGCTATGGTGGCACTGTAGCCCCAGTCCAAGAGGGAAAAAAGGCTCATTTGCACGAGCCGAGGGGATGAGGCAGCCTGTGGGGGCTGGTGCCTCTGAGCTCTGGGGTCAGCCTCCCCTGGCAGCACTGCTGAGCCTGACCCCAACTGAGGCTCTTCTTCCCTGCTCCCCCAGGGCTCCTTATGGCAAACAACCCTGCCCTCTGCTCCAAATGCCTCTTTCCTTGGGCCACAGTGGGTCTGACTGCCTGCTCCGCTCCCACCCACGGTGCCCAAGGAGGGCAAGGGAAGTGCAGTGAGCACTCCTGCACCCTGTCTTCAGGACTGGCAGAAGCAGCACAGGATCCAAACCCTAGCATCCCTTCTGTGGCATGACCTCACCCACTACGAGGACAGGAGTGGCAGGGAAGAAAGCTGCCTTTTCATCTGTGGCACCAATATGGAGCTACAGCAGCCCTGAGACTTTGGGGACTCCCATCCAGGGCAATGCAGCACTCGGGGGTCGGAGGGGCAGCAGGCGCAGAGGAAGGCAGCTGTGTCTGCACCAGTGGCAGGCAGGACACAGCACCTCCCAAGAGCTTGGTGTGCCCAGGATGGGTCAGAATCTGTCTCCTCTTGGAGGAAAAAAGTCCCTCTCAGCGTCTCAAAGGAAGGAACACGTTTAGTAGACAGCTTAAATCCGTTTTTCCCCGCCCTGCCTTTCCCAAAGATGTACCCTGTGGAGGGGCAAAACCCAGCGGGTCCCGGGCGCCGGAGGAGCGGGGCGGGCGGAGGCCGCGGGACCGCTCCCGGTAACGGACGGCGGAGCTGCCGCAGCACCGGGGACAGCGGGGCGAGCACGGACCGGACCGTTCCCCGCGCGGGGCTGAGCCGCGAGCCCCGACCAGACCCGCACCGGGACAGCGACCCCGCAGCGCCCGGGAACAGGGAGGGCACAGCCGGGAGGGGCAGGACAGGGACAGGGACAGGGACGGCACAGCCGGGAGGGGCAGGACGGCCCGGGGGAGAAGGAGGGGAGAGGGGAGAGGGACGGGACAGGGGAGAGGGACGGCCCGGGGAAAGAGGGACAAGACCGGGGAGAGGGGCGGCAGCCGCCCCACCGCATCCCTAGGTCGGACCCTCCCGGGGGCTGAGCTCTACAGGGCTGGACCCTCCTCGGTGTGCAGCGAGAACACGGTGACACTCCATGGCGGGGATCGGGGTGTTCCTGGGAGGACGTGGTCAAGGAGTCTGGGAGCGCTGCGAGAGGCACGCCTGAGAACCGGGGCTCCGCTGACGGCAGGTGGCCGCAGGGACCCGAGCCCGCCCGGGGAGAGACTGGGAGGTCCCGCGCTGATGCGGCTAAGACGGAACCGAGGGGTTCCCGGGAACACCCGGCCGGGGCAGCGCGCCCACCCCTCCGCTGCCCCCGAAGCTGCTTGTCTGCGCGCGGCTCCCGTCCCCGCCCGTGAGGGACGCGCCGCCATCTTTGTGTGGGGCAGCGGCGGCGGGCCCGGACTCACGGCGGGGCCGGGCAGGGAGAGGCGCGGGTTGCAGGGCGGCGGCGGCGGCGAGCGGGCTCCCTCCGAGTCCGAGTCACTGACGACCACCACGGCGTCATCCATGCCGGCGGCGGGAGGCGGGCCCGCCCCGCCCGCGGAGCCGCCCCGGGCACGGTGCGCGGCGGAAGTGGCGTCAGGCGCCGTGCCGGTGCCGGGGCGGGGCGCGGGGCGCGGCGGCGGCGGCCCCGCCATGGCGGTGTCCCCGTACGTGCAGGCCATGCAGGAGCTGTTCCGCGCCAACACACGCAGCCGCGAGTTCCCCGCGCACGGCGCCAAGGTGCACTCGGTGGCCTGGAGCTGCTGCGGCCGCCGCCTCGCCTCCGGCTCCTTCGACAAGACCGCCAGCGTGTTCCTGCTCGAGAAGGACCGGCTGGTGAGATCCGCCGGCACCGGGCGGGTGGGGCGGGACCGGGAGCCCTTGGGCATCCCCGGGCCGGGTGTTTGGGCAGGTGTCTGGAACCGGGCGGTCCCGGTGGTCGGTACCGGGCTTAGATCAGGTACTCGGTGTGCGTCGCCAGGGGATGCCGCCGTCCGGTTCCAGAGAGCCGGGAACGGAGCCGGGAGTGGAGCTGGTGCCTGGCGGGGAAGGCGCGGGGGCTCCTCCATCCCGGCCGGCCGTGGGCGGGTGCGTGACTGTGGTGGCGGTGGCGCTCCGGGCCGGGTTCCCGCCCCATCCCAGCGGGGAGGCAGCGTGCTGGGATGGGAGGCAGGAGTGGGAGCAGAGCCAGGCACATCCTCACGCCAGCGGCCGTTCTCTCCCTGCAGGTGAAGGAGAACAACTACCGGGGCCACGGGGACAGTGTGGATCAGCTCTGCTGGCACCCCAGCAACCCTGACCTCTTTGTCACAGCGTCCGGGGACAAAACCATCCGCATCTGGGACGTCCGCACCACCAAGTGCATCGCCACTGTCAACACCAAAGGTGAGGCCCTGCCTTCCCAGGGGGCTTCCCAGGTGGGTCCCGACAGGACCGTAGCTGTGTAGGGCTGGTCCACAGCGGCACAGAGCTTTGGGCCCTTCTGTGGCCATTTCTGACTGGGACCTCTTTGCTGACTGCTCTGGGTTGCACTCATCACATGAGGGCTCATTTACTCTGGGGTCAGGACTGGAGGAGCTCCTGAAAAACGGTGCTGGCTGTTAAAATGTCTGTGGGATGTGAGGCTGGAGACTGGGGAAGAAGCATGTTTACACAGAGCCACAGTGGAAGCAAAAGTTTGTGTAGATTCAGAAAAACAACTATTTGAATTTGTGTGCAGCTTAACCGAGGTACCACCTCTGCCCTTGGAAATATCAAATTTTGAGTTCTTGGGGTTGGAAATGGCATTGTAAGATGGCATAACTGCAGCCTGCCTTGTTCTTACCCTTGTTCAAAGGTATTTATTGTTGGCTTCTGCTTTTTCTGGATCTCAGAGATCACTGGATTCAGAGGACCTTTGACTTGACCTTGTGTGGTGATTGCTGTGGTCCCATCTTTGCTGAAATGGGATGTGGTCATACTGTTTTGAAGCTGTACTTCCCATAAGTTTGCTTTTCAGTAACTGTCTGTATTTGCTGGGCAGCTGCCATGCAGGGTTTGTGTGTTACACTGCAGATCTGGCAGTCTTTCCTATCTGGGAACAGTTTGGAGTGGAAATGGGACCTACTGCCTTTCTGTCCCTTCAGGTGAGAACATCAACATCTGCTGGAGCCCCGATGGACAGACCATTGCTGTGGGGAACAAGGATGATGTGGTCACCTTCATTGATGCCAAGACACATCGCTCCAAAGCTGAAGAACAGTTCAAGTTTGAGGTGAATGAGATCTCCTGGAACAATGACAACAACATGTTCTTTCTCACCAATGGGAATGGCTGCATCAACATCCTCAGGTAGGTGCCTGTGGCTGCAAGTGGACTGGGTGCCTGGGCTGGCTGCAGTCACTGCAAGTGCCTTTGCTGTTTTTGTGGAAACCGAGTTGCACACCTCAGTGATCCGCAGCCCTCTGGTGGGGATGGACTTGCCTGGAGCTGAGGTTGCTCCAGTCTGGGCTGGGCTCCCCAGGAGGGACCCTGATGCTTTGCCTCATTCACTGGACACTTCGTGTTTTCTACCCTGGCCTGGTTTGCTCCCAGTCCGGGTATGCCTCATGCCTACCCTGCTTCAGACAATCCCTGTACTTCTCTCACTGCTCCCTGCCCTCTCCCTTCACCTCCACAGCTATCCAGAGCTGAAACCCATCCAGTCCATCAACGCCCATCCTTCCAACTGCATCTGCATCAAGTTCGATCCCATGGGGAAGTACTTTGCCACGGGCAGTGCTGATGCATTGGTCAGCCTCTGGGATGTGGATGAACTGGTGTGTGTGAGGTGCTTCTCCAGGTAGGTAGAGCTGTCCCAAAGCTGTTTTCTCCCTCTCTGGGGACCGTGTGGGGGTGGCTCACTGTCTGCTCCCCTTGGTTGCTGTAGGCTCGACTGGCCTGTGCGGACACTGAGCTTTAGCCATGACGGGAAGATGCTGGCGTCGGCATCAGAAGATCACTTCATTGACATTGCCGAGGTGGAGACAGGTAATGGTTTCTTTTTGAGGAACAGCAAGGAGGGAATCTGATGGAGAAGTGGTATTGGAGCTGGGAGGGCACTGGGACAATCAGCTGAGGAAGAACCTTGCTGTGCAAAGCAGAGGGCCATGAGGGGGAGCCTTTGCCTCATTAGTTGGTGGCAGACATGCGTGTCATGTCTGTGCCTTGTCACTGGGTGACTGAAGAGGCGCTGGAGCTGCAGTTTTGCTGCCTCTGTCCTACGCCAGAGAGAAGCAGCTGATTGGCTCTGGGGCAGTGGGCAGCGGAAGGCTGGAGGCTCTCCAGGCTGATATAGCCCCTTTTCCTTGCAGGAGAGAAGCTCTGGGAGGTGCAGTGTGAGTCCCCCACATTTACAGTCGCCTGGCACCCGAAGAGGCCACTGCTGGCCTTCGCCTGTGATGATAAAGATAGCAAATACGACAGCAGCCGGGAGGCCGGCACCGTCAAGCTCTTCGGGCTCCCCAACGACTCCTGATGAAGCTGCACCCGGGGAGGCAACACCTGCCTGCTCTTGGGGGTGGGAGCTTAGTGTAGGTGGGGCAAGGAGTTGGTTCCCCACATTGGCAGCCTGGCAGGGCTGTGACCTCAGGCTCATCTTGGTGCATCCTGCTCTTGGGAGCATTTGTAAATAGGCAGCTGTGTGCTGGGGATGACGGTGGGGTGCTGGCAGGGGCTCCCTCTGCTGCCTCTTCTCTGTGGCATGGGGAGCTTGTTCCAAAGGCAAGTAGTCAAAGAAAATCAGTCACTGAAGGTGGCTGCTGAGGGGCCTCCCATGAGAGCAACTCTGCTCTGACCATGCTCCCCAGCAGTGTTAAGCTACTTGACTGTCCCCTTGTCCCCAACAGCCTGAAGGTGAGGGCAACCCTAGGAGCACAACCTGCCCGTTCACTTCCCAGACATCCCATGTCCCTTCCCTGCACTGGGGCAGTGAGGGGAGGGTGAAGGAATGCAGGCTGGGGGATGTTTCCCCGGCTGGGGCTGTGTTTTTTTAATACTTGTGTGTTTTTCTAATTTTGATAAAACCTTTTCCTTAACAAAGGTTTCTGTGGCTGCTTGTGGGGGGAGAAGCGGGGTGTTGAGCTGCTTTCCCTTCCTTCCCCTGCCTCCTTCCTTTGGCCATGGCAAGCGCCTGGCGGAGGGGTCTGTCGAGGGACAGTCCCCCTTGTTCCTCCCTGCCTGTCCCCGCTCTGCCTACCCTGTGCTGTCACCACACCAGGGGGCGCTGTGCCCCCACGCTGGGGACAGGTGGCCGCGGGGTCCCAGCTCAGCGGATGGGGGGGACATGCGTGAGGACCGGCCCGGCCTGGCAGCACCCCGTGTGCGTGGAGCACACTGCTGGCCCCACGCCACGGCCACCAGCCCTGGGTAGAGCCCTGCCCCGTGCCCTTGCAGGGAGCCCAGCGTTGCTTCCCCCATCCCCACTCCCCAGGGAGGATTGTGGGGGTTTCCACCTCTCTGTGCCATCACAGGGCACACAATCTGCCTGCTATGCACACCTCGCCTGCGAGATCTCTACCGTTTTTTACCGTCATATTTCCTTTTGACAGAAGCTTTTCCAGGTGACTGCTCTGCTGATGACGCCTGGGTAACAGCAGAGGTCTTTGTTGGTAAATGATGGCAAATCAGTCAAAGCTGAGGCTAGCTGCAGGCTTAATCTCTAGGGCTGTGCCAAGTCTGGGCACTGCCAGGGCCTCTGCCTTGCTGCGGGGCCATGAGGTGCTCCATGCCCATAGCCTCGTGCCCCTCTCTTGTGGGACAGAAGGCTGTGGCCTTTGTACCCCAGAGTCTCCCCAGTCATTCAGTGAGGAAGTCTCAGAGTCGAGGGGAAGGGGCAGAAGCCCCCATGCCATGTCTGTGGTCCAGGGGCCTACTAGCACCTATCCCTTTTGCCTTGTCCCCAACCCCAGAGGACACCTGCAGAGTGGGGAGGCAGCAGGACTGCGTAGGACTCTGAGGGCCACATGTCATCACTCCCTTCAACTGTGGCCTGGCTTCGGTGTGCCCAGGGTGGCCCCTCTGGCCTTACCATGTGTGGATAAGCTGACAGGTCTTAGCCCTTGGGCTGGTGGGATGAAGGAGCTGACATAGGGGCCCAGGGAAGCAACAGACAAGAAGAGGCTGGAGCAATGTACAAATCCCTTTATTTTATTAGTTTGTCAAAGACTAGTTCGAGCAGGATGGTCACAGCATGTCTGTGGGGCCCCAAGCTGCCCACTGCCTCCTGGGAGGGCCCTGATGGGTGGCTGGGGGCCATGGCTGAGGAAGTACGGGGAGGGGGGAGCGCGGTGTGGCAAGGGACAGGCCGGGTTGAGGGTGTACCCCTGCCTCCCCCCTCGGGGGTACAAGCAGTGGTTCCTGGGACATCCCGGGGCGCTTGCCCAGGGATCCCTTCCCAGGCCCGGGAACCCGTGTGTCCAGCATCAGGTGGGGGGCAGTCGGGCACTTCCAGCCCAGGACTGGCCCGGCAGCCCTCAGCCCTGCACTGGCTTTATTGCAGGGGGCAGAGTGGGGGTCCCAGCAGCGCAGCGGGGGGCTCTCGGCTCAGCGCCATGGGTGGCCCCTGGGGACAGTGGGGACCCAGGGCTGGGAATCTGAGCAGCAGACACGAGGACGCATGGAGCGATGAGGCGCACCCTGGCACAGACACACTAATGCAAGGACGGGGGCCAGCAGGGCCAAGACACAGACGAGCGAGCGGCGGGGACGGGGAGACGAGGCAGGGGGGTCCCTGCCCCGCACGTGCCTTTGTACACGGTTGGCGGAGCGTGGCGCCCGCTCCTCCTGGTGCTGAAGTATTGCAGTCTAACTGATATGGCTTTAACTATGGGGCCAGAGATGCGGGGAGGGGGGTCCCCTCCAAACCCCCGATGCACGGGCACACCGGGCAGCCCCAGGGGACCCCCGTGCCCGATGACCGGGGATGGGGGAGCTGCGGGCAGGGCGCCTGGCTTTGTGCTTTGGGCTTGGCCCAGGGCGGGACAGGGCAGGGGGATGGCAGTGTTGGGGACGAGGGCAGGCGAGCAGAGGCCTGCTGGAGTCCCCTGGGAGGGCAGAAGGGGCTGGGTAGGGGGCACAAGGAGCCACCCCGAGGAGGCCGGTAGGGCCTGGGTGCCCCCAGCCTGCCGCGAGGTTACATCAGTGCATTTGGTCCCGGTTCGCCCTGTCCGGCCAGGGCTGCTCCCCTTTGGCATGGTAGGGGGGCCCTGCCTGGACGGGACGGGGCGGGCTTTTGGTCTTGTCAAGGGACAGGGCAGGAAGGGATGGGAGGGGGTGTGGGGACCCCCTCTACAGGGCCAAGGGAATTGATGGAGGGAGGGGTCGTAGGGGAGAGAGCGCCCATGCCCCAGCACCCTATGGCAGGGTTGACGGTGCTGTTACTTCTTGAACATATCCTGCAGCGGGCCGGGCAGGTACTTGAGGACGGTGTCCAGGATGCTTTCCTCTTCCTCCTCCTCCTCATCCCCGCAGCCAGCAGGGATCGCCTTTTTGGGACGTGTCAGGCTGCCCTCACACGGCTGCTCCAGGGCAGCTTTCTCCTCTGCTTCCTTCTCCTCCTTCTTCTTCAGCCCGTACTGAGAGGACACAGACACTCATCAGGGCAGGCACAGGGCACTGTCTGCACTGTTCCTATGCCCATCACCACTGCCCTGTTCCTGGCCATACTAGGTCCCTGTCCCAGCCCCACCCCGGGTGGCATGGGCAGGGGTGGCTGCAAGAGAAGCATGTGCCCACCTTGTCACGGATCTGCTGCCGGACTTTCTCCCGCTCGGCTTCCATGCGGGCGTGCTTGGCTTTCCGCTCCTCTTCCTGTTGGCGCAAAGCCTCCTGCCTCTCCTCCTCCTTCTTCTGAGCATCAGGGTCCTTCTCCTCCTCGCCCCCCAGCATCTTTCCCATGTCCTTGGTGGCCCCTGCACATCACAAGACCATTGGCTGGTCCCCAAGGTGCTGCAGCTTGGTGCTGACTGCTAAAGCCCCTCCAGAGGCAGGCAGGGCAAGGAGTCCCCCAGCAAGGACAACCTGCAACATCCCCAGGGCCACCCGTGCTGAAGTGGGTTGCAGACAGGCTCTGGAGGCTGGGGATGGGGAGTGCCACGGGCTGGCTGTGCTGCCCTAGTTCAGCGTTAGCCAGGGGAGATGCTGGCAGTTCCTTTGGCACCCAGGGGACCTGCCGGGGAATCCCACTTAGCAGCAGGAGAGCCAGGATTCCCCAGCCAGCTGCTGATGGTGCTGGGAACAGGAACCCCAGAGGGTTTCCGCAGCAGCTTCCCACTGCCAGTGGCTCTCTGCGTGACCCTGTCTCCCTGCCATGTCCCTCCCACTGTGGTCCTAGGGTGTCAGGCCAGCATTGCTCCTGGAGAGGGGACTCTAAGGGGGAACAGCACCCACTCACCGCCCAGCGCTTGCTTCATGACAAAGTCCATGGTGCCGGTGTGTGCGTGTGGCTAGGCCAGTGCCCAGCGCTCATCCACTGCTGTCCGGGCTTGCTGACCAGGGCCACCTGTGCAGGCAGAGAGGGACAGGGTTGGGGACACCATGCCCATGGTCCCTACTGCTCAGGAACGAGGAAGACATGGTCCCTGGGGCTGAATTTTGCACCCTCTGCATCCCCAGCCCCAGATGCCTTCCAGGATGGGCAGAGAGGGCTTCTCGGGTGTCCAGGCAGAGGGTGTGCTGTGCCTGCTCCCCCCAGCCCACTCCTCACATCCCTGCTGGCCTTGAGGACCTGTGGAGGGACCAAGACAGGGACTCCAGAGGGATGTTCCACCTCACCATTGCCACTGGTGTGGCAGCAGCAGCCCTGGGGTCCTGCCTGAGGGCTGGCAGGATGGGGACCCACCACACCACAATCCACCGTGTGCCCCTGCTTTGGGGGAGGGGATGACAGCCTCTGCCTGGGAATGCCAGCGTGGCACAGCCAGGCACGGGATGGTGCGTGTGTGTCTATCGCAATGCGAGTGCTCTGCAGACGGTTGTTGGCAGGTTATGGTGATTGGGGGCTGCAGGGGTTGCAGGCAGCACCCTGTGACTCTGTGTGATCTGTGTGGGTTCTGCATATGGGCGACACCATGCAGGGGCTCTGTGTGTGCAGGATGGAGCGGGTGTGCGCTGTGTCTGCGTGCACTGTGTGTGTGAGCTCTGTGCAGACGTGCTGCCTGTGTTTGCTCAAGAGGTGTGCTTGCAGGTGGCTGCAGGCTGTGTTTGCATGGGGGAG
Organism: Pithys albifrons albifrons; assembly: GCF_047495875.1. Taxonomy (NCBI): domain Eukaryota; kingdom Metazoa; phylum Chordata; class Aves; order Passeriformes; family Thamnophilidae; genus Pithys; species Pithys albifrons. The sequence goes on from NC_092472.1 coordinate 11,558,024, forward strand.
TGTGTGCACACACGTGATAAGTTTGTAGGGCTGCAAGCTGCCTGTGCCCCCCATGATGTGCAGGTTTGCAGTGGGCTTGCAAGGTTTGTGCGTGTGCGAGTTTGGGGTTTACGGATGTTTGTGCACGCAGGTTTGTGGGCTGTGTCTGTGTGCTGGGTGTTTGTGCTGTGTCTATGTGTGTTTGCACACTGGGGAGACGCTGCAGGCTGTGTTAGTGTGTGTGTGTGTGGGGCTGTGTGTGCAGGTCCGTGGGCTTTGCAGGCTGCACAGGGGGCTGTGCACACAAATTTGCAGACTGTCACGTGTGTGTACGTGTGGGGGTGTTGCAGGCTGTTTGTGTGCTCTGTGTGCATGTGGGGGATTACAGGCAGGGTGTGTGAGTGGGGGTTGCCCGTGGGGGTGCCCATTCCCCCCATGAGCCTTGTGTGAGTGGGGGGCTGCAGGTTATGCTCAGGTAGTGGGGGCGCAGTTTGCAGAGTGTGAGTGCGAGTGTGTGTGTGTGTGTGTCCGCAGCCTTGCAGGTACCCCTACCCCAGCAACCCAGGACCCCCCGGGGGCTGGAGGGTCTCCACGAGCTGTGACCCCGGGAAGTTTGTTGCTGCCCAGCGCCGGAGTACCCCGCGACAATGGGGAAGGGTGGGGGGGGCTTCTCCTGGCCATACGGTGCTGAGCCCCGGGGCTGCAGAAGGAGGTCTGGCGAGCACCCGGGATGCGGGAACACCAGGAAGCACTGGGAAACCGGGTCCGTAGGGAAGGTGCAGGGGACACGGCGGGCACGGGAACACCGGGACCGTGGGGCGGGCGCGGGGGGCGCGCAGCGATAGCAGGGTACGTGGGGGACATCAGGGGGTGCAGGAACAGCGGGGACGTGAGGCAAACACAGCAGCCGCGGGGGACACCGGCAGGCACCGGGACACGGGGGCCGCACGGGCTGCAGCGACGCAGGGGACACGGGGGGGGCGCCGGGAGGGCGGGGGACAGCGGGGACGCGGGACGTAGCGAACACCCGGCATGCAGGAGACACGGGATCGCAGCGAGATGCGGGACCCCAGCCGGGCTCCGCGGCAGCGGGGCAGGCACAGGGAGGACGCGTGGGGAGCCCGAGGGACACGCACCGGCGGCTCAGGGGACACCGGGGACGGAAGGCGCGGGGACACGGGGAGAGCTGAAACCGCGCTGGGGGCAGGGGTCGTGCAGGGGACGCGGTGCCGCGGGGATCCCCCTCCACCCCATCCCGGTGTCTGCGGTGCGGGGCCCCGCCCGGAGCCGCCCGGTGCCGCAGCGGCGGCGCTGTCCCTTCAGCACCGGCACTCACCGGCTCCGCCGCTGCTCGCCGCTGCCGCCGCTCCGCCCCGCCCCGCCCCGCCGCGGCCCGTCCCCCTCCCGCCCCCGGCGGCACGCGTGGGCCCGCCCGGAGCGACGGACCGGCCCCCCGCGGGGGCGGGGATATGCGGGACCCCCCCCCGGGAAACGCCGCACGACCCCTGGGGAAACGTCCCGGAGAGCCCCGCACCGCTCCCCAGGATGCGGTTGGGGCCCCATCCCGGTCACCCACCCTGCGCTCCCGCAGCGGAGGTACGGGGCAAGAGCCTCCTGCGCGGGGTTAATGATTCACCGCCGCGGCAATTAACGAGCGAAACGAGGCATTAATCAGCTGGAGCTGCCCCCCAGTCCCGCACCTCCTTACTCCCTCACTCGGCACCCCGACCCGCAGCACCCCGGCCCCCTCTGCAGTGGTGCGGGGCGGCTGCGGGAGTTTAATTACTGTCCCTGATAAATCATGTCGTCCCCTCTCCCCTTCGAGGTGGCATCGAGGCTATGATGCCCACAGAGCTGAGGACCCATTTCAGAACGGGGACCCCCTGCAGGGAATGGGGGACACCACCCTACCTGGCCCCCCTGCACTTGCCTGAAAAGCAGAAAGGCTCCTGCAGCCCCTCCTGCAGTTCTCTGCTCCCTGCCCCGGACAGCTCTCCCACCCTTGTCTCGATGCATAAGGCTGCTGTTTGCTCACCCCTCAGAGGGGCAGCCGGTGCCTCGTAATTAATTCAGCCCCGGGTTATTTAAGACAAGACGAGTCCTGTGCAAATGAGATTAGTGGTGCTCGGAGCCGGGCTTTGGGATAGCTGGTGTTTAATGGTTAGGCTCTGGAGCAGCAGCCCTGCAGGGGCCCAGCAGGGTGCTGGAGAGGGTCTGGGTGCGGGGCGCCCTACCCCTGCACGTGGGAGGCTGTGGGAAGCTGGGACAGGCTGCAGCTGCCCCTGCAAGTCCGCTGGTGTGGGCTGTGGAGATGCTGCTGGTGCTGCTGGGCACCACCGGGGCTGCTGCAGGGAGATCGGGGCTGCTGCAGGATGTGGGGCAACAGTGGGAAGCCATCCCGCAGCCGCGAGGGCCAAAACTGGCTTGCCACCTCCACAGGGATGCAGCACTGACAGATCCGTGTGTGCGCACCCACTGATCCTGCCTCGATGACCGGCCTCTGCCATGGACAAGTCTCAGCACAGGGACTAAACATCAAGGACTTGGCCCTCTTGTTCACCACCTCTCACTGCTCCCAAAAATACCCCCTGGCACAGCCCATCTCCATCAGCTCCAAGCTCTCAGCCTGGCATCGACCAACAACTCCTCTTTCCACCTCCAAAGTAAAAATGCCACCTGCCCTCCTGCCCAGCCCCGCTCTGCCCTCTGGCAGCTGGTGGGACGGGCATGTAGGCGGCAAGACAGGCCTGTGCTTGGCCCGTCCGTCTGTCCATCCATCCGTCCCGCGGCAGCCCCGCTCCGGGCGTTGACGTCAGCGCTCCCGGCAGCCGGGCGGTGGGCGGGCGGCACCGCTCCTATTGTATTAAAAATAATACAGCGGAGCACAAATTCATTACAGATAAGTGTGACAGCCAGGAGGAATTAACGAGCCCGTCTCTCAGCGCCTGACAAACGCCTCCTTTTGTTCCTGGGATGGGTTCTTGAGTCTTTCAATCTTTGGAGATGCCTCGACTCATTAAGCACATCCTCCCCCAGTAGCTCCCAGTGTGCCTGAGAACTGCTCCCAGTGGGAGTTGTGGCCAAGCTGGCAAGGACATCCCTTGTGCCAGTGTCCAGTGCTGTTGGACTTGCCCTCCTTGGGAGTCAGTGTCCTGGAGTGCTGTCCCCAAGTGTTGACTCCATGTGGTGTGCAGGGTGGGCAGGGAGAGGTGGGCGAAGCAGCCCCCATCCCTGCTGCTGCAGGAAGCACGAGGCTCATGTGAGCCAAGGCCAAAACGCCCCGGCACTCCAGCTGCCGGTGCCGGCAGCGCAACCGCAGCCGACGGGCTGGCAGGCACCCAACTCTGCCCTGCGGGCTGGGCTCCCACGGGAAGAGCAGCCGGGGGCTTGTCACCAGCCCTGGGCAACACCTCCATCCTCCTGCTCCTAACAACCCTGTGGCCACCTCTGCTCCGGGGACAGGGATGGGCCCAGGGGACACCCACAGCTGAGCTGCCTCTCGCCAGTGTTTGGGGGATGCTCCCGGTGCTTGTGCCCGGCACAGGCCCTCTTTAAGCCCAGCTGTTCCATGGTATTATTCTGGGCAGTGTCACCTGCTGGGTGGGTGCCTGGAGCTGCCACCCTGGGGAGGCAGAAAGAAAAGGGATGGGGAGGAATGGGAAGGACAGAGGGAGCAGCACTGTGGCCAGATGGAGGAGGAAGCTCTAAACTGCCAAGTCCTGCAAGTTGCCTCTGTGGCGGCTCACGGGGGCAGCACAGCAGGGATGGAGCTAGTGCGGGAGCCAGAGCCCAGCAGTGTCTCGCTCGGCTCCACGCCGGCGCCCAGGGAAAGGGCACGGGGCTGGCTGGTGCCTCACATTGCCCACAGCATCCGCCACCAGCAGTGCCTGAGTGGCACCTGCGCATCGGCATTGTCCCCAGGTCCCATAGCCAGACAGGGACCACACTGCAAGGTCACAGCCTCTGGACAAAGCTCTAGCTGAGGGAAGTGGGTGCCTGAATATCTGCACCCATCCCAGCACACTGCCAGCCCTGCCTGCTGCCACCCATTAGCACAGGGCAGTTATTTCACTTATCGCCCCGCCCCACTATCTTCGCAAAAAATAATTATTGGTCCTTCTCATCGCATCGAGGGATTAAAAGTGGTTAACTCCATTTCCAAAGGCTTTGTTATGTTGGTTTTCCCTCAGCTGCTGCACAAGGCGATTTCCACAGTGCCACTTAGGCAGCTTTTATCAGGTTGTCTTCTGGAGGTAATTGGGTTTTTCAGGAGCCTGTTTAAAATTCGTAACCCAGCCTCTTAAACAAAACAAAAACAGCAGCGGGGAGAAGCGGAAGAAGCAGCACGAAACATGCAGCAGCTGCAGCCTCTGAAGAACAGCCCTGGCCCCTTGGGGCTGGCACCCGGGGGGGACAGGGACAGGGACCAGCGTGCTGAAGCATCAGTCTGGAGACAGACCCTCTAGCGCAGTGGCTGAGCACAGACTGCAGGGACAGCCTCTGCCGTCCCTGCTGTCCCTCCCACTGGTGACACTGTGAAGTAAGGGGGATCCTCACCGTGAGAACCCTTACACGGTGCTCAAGGCAAGTGTGCTCAGAACCCCCAGTGTCCAGCCCCTGAGGATGCTGGGGCCACTGCTCTCAGCCCACCCAGCACCCACTCACCCGTTATCACATCCATGGCAAACATGGGATGTCAATGTGTGTCTCACTGTGGGACTGGCTGGGAGCTCACCATCAGCCCTGGAGCTGCCAGGGAGGGAGGTGGGCTCTTGTTACACCTTGATCCTGGCTCCACTGTCATGCTCCTGACTGGGGGAGCAGCACTGTGGGAAAGTGGCTGGGGGTAGCAGGGTACCTTGAGCTGATCAGAGAGGTACAGAGAAAATGGGCCAAAGCCACACTCACGGCATAACTTCTCCTGGCCCCATGCCCTGAGGGTCTCCCTGACTCTGGGCTTTGCTGGCTGGCTGGAGGAGGCTCCTGCTGCCCTCCCCATGCCCTGCTCTGTGTTGGGTACAGCACCACACTACTGCAGACAGAGGGGCTCCAGGCTGATGGTGCAGCTCTTCCTGCTATCCTGCATCACCTCATGGTCCATCTGCATTAATACCACAGCCCTGTTGGCATCAGTGCTGTGGACCCATCTGCATTGCTGTCACAGACTGGTCGCTATCCCTCTGGGAGACCTGTGTGCTCCCTCATTGTGGGGTGGGGGGTTCACTGGGCACCCCCAGCTCATCCTTGTCCAGCTCTGTGCTGCAGGGCACAGCGTGGGCAGGGGAGTGAGTGGGTGGTGGGGAGCTGCCAGAGCAGATGGTTGGTGGGGCCGGATCACAGCACCGCACGCAATGAGGGATGTGCATGTCCCCTGGGGGGCCATTCACAAGAGCTGGTTGTGAAGTGGTGCCTGCAGGGTCCCAGGACACACCTGCTCATCCCAGGCATGGCAGCAGCATGCAAACTGAGAAAGCTGCAGCTGATGGAGCGATGGAGACAGGAGCGGACCAAGCCAATGGCTTCCAGCTGTTCCCAGCTGGATGCCAGAGGGGCAGGGGTGCTCCCAGTGCTGCTCCACTTTGGAGCTCCCAAAAAAGACCATCTACACCTACATCTGTGTGAGAGAGTGATGGAAAGGCTGAATTTCTTAGCGAGAGTGCCTATGGGGACAGGGAGCCAGCTCCATGCTCCAGCTGAGAGGCATCCACTGTTGCTGGGATGCCAGCCACTGCACGACTGAGCACCTTGGCTTTGCTGCCACTGTTCTGTGCCCAGCAACACAGAGCTCTGCTCACATAGTCCCAGTCTCAAGGCCACCCAGAGCCCCAAGGAGTCCATAGGGCTGGGGGGCCCCGGGATGGACCCTGTCACTGGAGTGCTGCAGTGGCGACTCCTCATCCCCGCAGCTCCTGACTCCCGGCATGTGTCCGGTGCCTCTGTGCCATGCATTATTAAACAGAGCCACTGCAGCCCCTCGCTGTTTATCCTGGTGTGGCTGTGCGGGGACAGGCTGTGGGAGGCACGATGGCTCACTGCAGTCTCAGCCAGAAGATTTAGGCTCACTGCAGGTCTGGCCAGTTCCCCAAACGGGTTTATGACCCCTGGGCTTACTCACCTGGTTGCTACCAACCCCCCACCCCACACTGGATGGATACCATCTCCCTGTAGAAAAGCCACTAGGCATTCAGCCTCGGTGCTATTACCTATGCTGTTCCCCTGCCCACACAGCAGGTACAGCATTTACATCCCAATCGCCCATACAAAGACACACTTGTGCTGAGTCCACCCCATCAATATTTATGGCAGGCACGCACACCCGCACAGCTCTGCAGGGGCCGGTGCACAGCAGAGCTGGGCGCAGCAGGCAAAAGTCCCCCTAAGCTCCTGCGCTGCCTCCCCATTGCCCTAGCCTATGCACATACTGGTTTCCATCCTCACTGCACTGGCAGGGACATGCAGGGACTGTGCAGGCACCAATGATCAGTGCAGTCGTGACTGCATGGAGAGCGGATGCCCAAGGATCCTCTTTCTGGCTCTGTGTCTGGATAGGAATTGGGCACCTGCTCCCCACAGAAAGCTTTGGAATGGTTATACACACTCTCATTTCACTGGTAGAGAAAATGCATGAAGGACAAGGGCATAATTGGCTCAAGGATGGGCATCCAGGGTATAGCAGAGCAGCAGAAGCCCCTGCCTGTCCTTCCTCCAGCTGAAAAACCATGAAAAATGAGACCCTGGGTACTGCTCCCTGGGGTTCAGCCTCATCCTGGTACAGATTTTGGTTTTGCAAAGATCCTGCAAGCTCTTTGGGGCTCCCTATTCGAGGGCGGAGATTGGGGTGCTTTAACTTCTCTCTGTACCACCAAGGCTGGGGAATGGGAGGATGAGAGGAGCAGCAATGCCACCATGGCTGGCCCTGCTCTAACCAACCCCCCAGCCCAGCTCTGGAAGAGCATCTGCCTTCTGTGGGAGAATGGCTCATTGTATCCCATGAGAGGGGGGTTTAGGAGCTAAGATGTCTATGCCCTAGGAAACAGAGCTGGATGAGGGGCACAACACCAGGGATACCCTGCACTCCAACAGCAGCAGATGGCTGCATGGTGGGGGCTCCGTGGCAGGGTGGTGTGGGATATCTGGGTGCCTGGGCTCCAGCCATGTTGCAGCTCGGTGGGAGCAGGACGAGCCTGCACTGCCCGGGCTTGGGACATTGGAAGGGGTGACATCCCCACACCACAGAACATCTGGGATGGGTGGGATGCTCACTGCCCACCCCATCTGAGACCTCCCCCAGCCTGCCTGCACTTGGGGTTTCCACTGCAGCATGACGCCGGACGGGCATGGCGCTGCTCCAAGAGCTGCTGGGGCTTGGGCCAGAAAATTCATTCTTGGCTGCTTTCAGTGGGGTTTGGCTCATACCTTTTCCATCTGGGGGCTTTCAAAAGAAAAAAAAAAAAGAAGAAAGAAAAAACTCCCTGGCCCTGTGCCAGCTCCACAGTCACTGTCACTTGCCATGGTCCCCAGGCAGGACTGTGCCCAGCATCTGTCCAGTGTTCGAGCTGATCTTTACTCCTTTGGCCTCTGCCTGGTCTTGAGCTGGTCCGGGTGCCTCTTGCCCTGCACCAAGGTGTCACGAGGATGCCCACGATAGATGCCCCCCATCCTGCGTGATGAACTGGCTCTGCTGAGGAAGCCCCAGGTGGTACCTCTGCAGCCCCCATCCACCCCATGGCTGAGATATGCCCCTCATGCCCCAGGGAGTGAGATATCCCCCAGCCCTCCAGGAACCACGGCACTGCCTACCTTGGTGTGTGAAGCACCAGGTGTCTGCTGCTTCGGCACCTAATGCAGTGGGACAGGGACCTTGCAGTTGTGTCTGAGCATTGCAGGGAGAGCAGGGCCTGTAGAGACACCAACAGCAGGAGGATCAGCACTGTGGAGGGGCCCTAGGAATGGATGGTGCAGACAAAATGAAATCACTTGATGGGTGATGGACAGAGCACACCACTGCCTGCTGCCCTCTCCCCCACCTGAGGGCCCAGGGTGGGTCTGTGTACTCTCTGCATCCCAACCTAGCTGCCAAAGAACCACCATCTCTCTGCAAGTGGGAGCCCAGTGGGGTGTGGAAAGGGTGACAGGCTGCAAGAGGTGGCAGCTTATCAGGGTCTTTGGCCCTGTCCTGAATCAGGGACATCCAGTCTGCTGCTGGCAGAGGGATCCTGGCCATCTCTGCAGGCACCCAGCAGTTTGGATGCCTTCATTAACAATTTAGAGAGCTCTCAACTCTTTGAGGGTTTTAAAATTTTGCATTAACCCTGCCATCCTTAAATTGCACATCTCTTCTTTGGAGAATGTAACGGCAAGTTAGAACAAGCTGCCAAACAAAATCCCTGCTCAGACTCAACAACTGGAGAAAGCCTCACGCCGCTCTGTGCTCCCCCCTTCTGCTGGACCTCAGGAAACTTCTGAGTATCTCGTCCCTTCACTGAATGTCCTTGAAATCTCACTATGATGCTTGGGGAGATGCAGGGGACACTCCTGGGAGATGCTGGACTGGGAAGGGGCTGTGCTGGGTGCCACGCTGGCAGTTTCTGGGGTGGTCTGTCCCTATAGCGTGGCTTGTGTCACCACAATGGGTTATCATGAGTGTGATTCCTGCTCTGCGACTTGAGGAGCAGATTCCTGGGAAAGTTACAAATTCATCTTTCAAGCAAAGGTTTTTCCTCCACCCCGGGAAAGGAGAGAGGCTTTGGCAAAATGGAGATAAATATATGACCAAGAGGAGCTGGGGGAAACACAGGCAAACATCGATGCTGCGGAGGAGCAGGGGCTGGGAGGGATGGAGCCTGCATTTTAAAAAGCATTACAGAACAGGGATGCCTCATTCCAACCCCTTGAGTAGGACACACTGACAGCACCTGGGAACAGGGTTTGGGGAGGCTGGCTGTGCGAAAGAGGCAAAGGGTTCCCAGTGGGACCCCCAAGGAGACCCCAGAATGGTGACAGCTTCCCTGGGAAATGCAGTGCTAAAAGCTCAGGCTGGAAAGGGCTCAGCAGCAGCATGAAGGTGACCTTTGCTGGGGACAACGGCTGCCTCCTTTGGGATGTGGGAAGGCTCTGGAGCGGGGTAAGATGGGCTGCAGAGTGCTGCAGGGATGTGTGCCTGGGGCATCTGGTTTCCAGACACCCCAGTGCCAAGGAGACATCTGGGCTGGAACAAAATCAGTTTGGCTCTGCTGGCCATGCCCTGGGGTAGCAAATCAGGAGATACTTGCTGAAAACTCAGAGGGTGGGAAGGGCAGGGACGCCCTGCCCAGGTACCTGAGAGGATGCAGAGAGTCCTGTGGGGATGCTGCTATGATCCCTGCAGGGATTTTTTATTTGAGCCAGACCAAACTGGGTTTTTTGACTCCTTTGCAATGGACAGAGCTTCCCAGTACCGCAAAGATGCATCTCACCTGGACAGCTGCACTAGCTCCATCTGTCTGTCTGTCCAGCCAACCAGACACTAACTGCAGCCAAAAGCAGAGGACAGTGAAGAGAAGAGCAGGGTGATGGTGCCAGAACATCCCCAGCCTCACAGATAGCAGTGCCCCCATGAACTGGCAGAGATGTTTTGATCTAGCTGAGGTCTGGACACAAGACAGTACCCAGGGAAAACTTAATGCTCAAGATGAGACCATTAGTGAGTCCACAACTCTTGTGCTTTGGCACCTCTGGCTCTTGGCACCTTGCTTGAACATGTCCAAATGTCTGGAAAGAGGGTGGGCTGGGAAACGGGAGCTGCTGCGTCCATGGGCTGGGAAACTCAGGACATCTCACAGTGCTTCCACTGTCTAAGGGAGGTGCTCTTGGGACCTACCTTGGGTCTGGCATCAGCTTTCTGTCTGAGCACCAGATAAAAAGTAAGGCTCAGACTCACAATGCCTGTGAAAAGTATTTGCTCTAAGTGCGCTGTCCTGGCTCTCACACAGGGATACAAAGGGCTTGGGGGGCCACACGGCACTGGGTAGTTCCCAAGCCATTCCTGTGGTCCTGTATCTGAGCCAACCTGCCTTGCCTTCAAAACACAGATCCTCAGCCTCAAACACCTCAACACCTCTTGCACACTTTAGCTTGCCACAGTACAGGGCAGGTCTGGGCCACACTGTTGTGGGGCTCTTGGATTTGACTGAGATGAGCAATGTTTCTGAGCCTTTGGTGTCACAGCAGGAGCTGGTGATGCCGGCTAGGGAGGGATAGACATGATGGCCTGGCTGTGTACAGAAGCTGGGACCTGCAGTGCAGAACAACACAGTAAAGGTGACTGTCTCCTAGTGAGGCACTGGGTGACCTAGTGAGATGCTGGTGCTTGGAGGCACAGCTTGGAGAGCCCACGTCTGGAAGAGGCAGATGGTCCGGGTCTCTGCAGCCAGGAAGGCTCCATGGGATCAGGAGAGGTGGAGGGAAAAGCTCCTGGGACGAGTGAGCAGAAAGTGCTCATGCGAGAGCAGCCCGCAAGAGCACAGCTTGTTTACCCTGGCTGAGGAGGTCTGATTGCTCTCTATAAATACACCCAGGGAGTAAACACCGGGGAGGGAGAAGGATCATTTAAACTCGAGGATGATTCTGGCATAAAAACAAATGTGAAGGTCTGGCCAGGAACACACACAGGCTGCAGGCAAGAGCAGAGATCCCCTGGCTGCTGGGAAGATCCTGCTCTGCATCTGGTCCTGGCTGTTGGGGCAGCATGTGATGCCCGAGGGTTTGGGCTCAATGCTGGTGGAAGTGGTAACAGCCTGGGCTGTAGTGACCATGCCCGCCTGCCATACCAGACCTCTTGAGACTTGGGCCATGGGGTCATGGTGGTACCCAGTGGCAGGAACAGAGATGTGGCACACTGCCAGCAGTCACTATCTCTTCCCCAGAGGGTTTTTGCACAGTAGTGGACCTCCCCTGGAACCTCTCAGCAATGGTGCTTAAACCATGCTGGACAACTCAGTGTGGCTCCCCTCGGCTCCTGATATGGCTACTGACAAACAGCACCAGGCCTGGTGTGCTGCACCTGGCAGCAGCCTCTGCAGAAATCCAGGGAAGAGCCAAGGTGTGAATTGCAATCATTCTCCAGTGCTGCGAGGTGTTTGGAGTTCTGTCTGGTTGGGGTCATTTCAATACTAATGTCATCACACAAGGCAATCGAAGAAACCAACACTCGGCCCACAGCCAAGGGAGACTTTGAGACATTTTTCTGTGCCAATTTGTCTCAGCTGAGCTGCCTCTGGTTTCCTCAAGACAGTGAGGGTCAGATATAAGGAGCAGTGCTGCTGGATAGGGACTGAAGTCTCTTTTTCCATGCTGGAGCTTATTGTGGCAAACCCTCAGGTGGACAGGGGCAGGTTTGGCAGGGAGGACACTTCTCTGCACCCTGAGCCTGGCCCATCCTCCCTCATCCTCTATTTGCTGAACCCAGTGCCTCAGCTTGACTCAAATTGCTCCTGTTCCTTCACGAGCTCCAGTTCCTTTACCACCTCCAGTTCCTTCACCAGCCCCAGCCAGCAGGTGCCAGTGATGGTTGCACAGAGAAGGTACTGAGCCATGAGCCCTGTTCTGAGTGAAGGTGCCAGCCCTGCTTTGCCACTCTGACTCACCATGCTGCCTGCCTCGGGCAGTGGCTGCCCGGTCATGCTCGTGCCATGCGGGCAGCAGTGCCACCGTGCGCTGCCAGGCCTGGATCACGGCAGCCACCTGCCCATGGGCTGCAGCCACAGTGATGGGAGCACAGCGGGGAGAGGGGCTGGAGCATGGGGTTTGGGAGGCACCTTGCTGGGACAGTGCAGAGGGGAAAGTGTTGCATCCCAGAGGACTGGGGACAGTGCAGTTGGAATGCTCCACGAGTGGTTGGACTTAGCTGCGAACAGGATTGAGGAGGGAGCCAGTGATGGGGAGGCATGGGAAGAGCCCGGCAGGTACCAGGAGCTCCCCACAGCAGAAGGGTGCACGGAGCCACCTGGATACAGGTGGGGGGTCGTGGGGGACGCAGGTTGCCTCCTCTCCCCGCCCACTCCCTGCTCTGGGCCTGCCGGATGATGGCCAGGCACGGAAGGGCTGGAGGGGGGATGCAAAGCATAGTCCCAGGGTGACAGCCTTCCTCCTCCCATCCCTTCCACATCGGCGTGTCGCCCTCCCCAGACTTGCGGGTGGGCAGTCCGGGGGCGCGCCGCTCAGCTCCGCATCTTGCACCCGCATCACCTGCATCCTTCCCGCATCCCGCCCCGCATGCCGCATCCCGCTGCTCCGCGGCCGCCGCCCCGTTACATAAGCCGGCGGCCCCGGGAGGCTCGTCGGGCCGATCCCCGCGCCCGTGCCCGGCCCCCCCCGGGCTCTGCGGCACGGTGGGCCCGGTACGGCCCCGCACCCACCTGGCTGGCTCGGCGCGGCTTCGGTCCGCCCCGTCCGCCCCCGGCGCAGGGAAGGAGCCGCCGCCGGAAGGGAGGCGGGAGCCGTAGCGGTACAGGGGGGGCCCGGTGCTGGCTCCCCCTCCGCCGCACGGCCTCCCGGGCGGGGCCGCCTCCGTGCCCGCCTCCGGACCGCCCCGCGCCCCGGGCGGCAGCCCCCGGCCCTACCTTCCGCCCCGGTGCCCGGCGGTCGCCTCCGGTACCCGGTGATTGCTCCTCCGGTACCGAGGTGCCCCTTTGCTGTTCAACCATCTTCCCCTGCCACCTGGCTCCCAGCACCTAGCATCACTCTTCAGTAGGTAGCATCCCTCCCAGTACCACCTCTGCCTGCAGTTGCACCTCCAGTGCCTGTAACAGCCACCCCCAGTACCTGACCATGCTTCCCAGTACCCTCCTATTTCTTGACCACCCGTTTCCCCAGTATCCAGCAATTCCCCTGAGTCCTTGGCCATCCCTCCTGACACCCTGGACCTGCCAGACCCCCACCATCCAGCAATTCCCTCCAATATTTGCTCTCTTCCCACAGGCCCCAGCTCCTCTCTCCCCTAAAGTCATTGATTCCTCTCCCATGCCATTGCCAGCCCCTCCAGAGAGGTCATCTCTAGACAGCTTCTCTGGGTGTCTCAGAGTGCAAGTGGTACTCCCCAAATCAGAGACTTCAGTTACATGTGACAAAGCCCTTGCCCAGACTCTCTTGCCGGGTATTCTAAGGATTGGGGTCATGAAGAGCTGTGAACCTGCTGGGGTCTGCAGGGCTCACAGACAAGCCAAGGGGGAGCAGAATGGGTGGAGAGGCTGAAGAGGAGGCTGCTCTAGGGGGCTGTAGAGCTCCAGGATGGGGATATGGACATGCTGGTCATGCACTGTGGCATGGGTCAGGGAGTGGTGGAAGGAGGGAGTGAGGCAAAGAGCAAGAACTTGTCCTCAGAGATTTTAAGAAGCCAAAACTCCAGTTCAGGTCTTGGTGCAGAGCATGGCCAAGAGAACTGCAAGATCCCCACTGGCCTGAGGAGACTGGAACTCCTCCTTCCCCTGCCCAGTCCCTCTCCACAGGCTGCTATCCCCGTGTTTCTGGCAGGCAGGCAAAGCTGTTTTTTCCTGGATTTTGATTCGTGTTTGTGGGGGTGCAAAACAGCCCCCACTGAGCCCTGGGGATGGTATGGGGTTGGTACTTTCTGGGATAGACACCTCTCATGGTAAGTTGTTTTTGCAATCTGTTTGGCCGCTGGGATCTCTGATGGCCCTCTGAACGGTGGAGCCCCGCCCCTCCCTCCTGAAAAAGGGGTGCAAGACAGCTGTGTCTTAGTCCCTGCGGAGCGATCAGCACCATGGCCCCAGGGGAGTCTGCTGCTCACGTTTCCCACCCTGGGGAATCCTTCCTCCACCAGGGTCATGGCAGGGTCAGATGCGGGTCGACTGGGAGCCACCTCCGGTTATCTCTCCCTGCTCCCACCGTGCTGCTCGTCACATCACGCAGCAGCTCACTGCACCACTCCTTTTTGCAGGGCTGCTGCGGGATGGAGAAGCTGATGAATAAATCAATCCCCCTCAGTGCTGAGGCAGCAAAACTTGGATGTGAGCAGAGGAGCAGCGCCGGGGCTGACGGCCGGGGTGGCACCGCTTGTGAATTTCCCCTATGCAGCCGCGGACGGAGCTGCTGCAGCCAAGTGGGCAGCTCTGATTGCCTTCTCCCCATGTTTTATTTATCAGAGCGCTCAATATGCAGCTCTCTCCTGCTGTCCCACATTTTTCCTGGGTCCTCCCGCCTAGAAATGGGAGCAGCAGTTTAGAGAGGGGCTGCGGGGCGCTGCTTCTGGACTCAGGAGGCACTGGCCCCTTTGCCTCCCTGCCGTGGGCTTCCGTGAGCCGATAGCATTGCCCTGCCATGTGGCTGTCACTCAGCTGCCTCTGTGCCGAGCAGAGGGGTCCCTCACTGTGAGCAGAAGGACAGCGCTGTGTGACTGACCTTTCCCGAGCTCAGGGAACACTTTTAAGGAGCAGCCAGGCTCTCAGTGCTCCTTCTGTGCTTTGCCAAGATCAGTGGTGTCCCAGGCTGATGTCAGATGCTGCGGGAGGCTGCTGCGATGCCTCCATGCATGGCAGAGGTTTTGACCTGGCCCTGGCCAAACTGTGTTTGCTGTCACTGGCCCCATTCTGGTTCCTGCTTGCTTTCCTCCATCGCCTCCAGCTACCTCTGCTGGAGGAGAAGAGGGAGCTGCAGGGTGCATTTCTGCTGCCTTGCTGCTAATAAATAAGCCCCAGTAATGAGTTGGACTCTGGCGAGTGGGCAGGTAGCAGCAATAATCCCCCAATTAAGTGGACGAGGGCGCCAGTTAAGTGCAGAAAACCCACAAATAAATAAAAAGGAGAATAATATAGGAACAGGGAGGAGCTGTTGTCTGGGTCCCTCAGCCTTTCCCCCGGCAGTGCCAGGAGCACTCTGGGAAGTGTAGTTCTGCCTCCCCTGCCGACATCCTCTTCTGGATGGATGGAAATCTCATCTCCATGCTGGGTACCTCGTAAAACACTAGAGCAGCCAGCACCTGGGGATGGGGAGCAGGACAGGAGCATGGCTCTGGTGGGAGTCTGTGCACATGAAGCATCACTGCTGAGAAGGGTGTGCACAGGGCTCCGACACAGAGAAACCCTGGAGCTGTCTCCGTGTCACGAGCCTGGGAACTGAGAGGATGGAGAAGCTCCAGCTATGGGGTGGCTGCTTTAACTTCTCACCCCTGCCATGTGTGAGTGAGCATCCCTGCTTTTCTGCTTGCTGCAGTAGAAATACCAGCTTGGAGAGCCTGGTGGAGAGTGCACCATGGAGGATGGAGCTGTGCAGGAGCCATGCTGAATGGTGGCACAGCACAGGCTTCCTCCTGGAGCCTCAGAGGACAAACATCAGTGAAAGCAAGAGCAAATGCCTCCCTGGCACTATCGATCGCAGCCATGGGCTGGGTGGGCCTCATGCTGAACTCGCAGGGACGATCAATAGTCGTTTTTCTCCCCAGCCTTACTTTCACCTCACTAATGTGAGTCACCAGCCTTCTCACTTTCCCAGAGCGGCCAGGAGGAGATGGCCATGGGTGGGCTGGAGCAGGACCTGCTTCTCCTTTGCACTGTTGGAATTAGAGTCTCCAAGAGCCACGGTACTACTGCTGCCTGGGGCTTTGCAACCAGGCACTGGGAAGCTGGTGACTGCTGAGGCCATAGGGACTGTAATGGACACTGGTCCCTAGCTGGGAATGCTGGCACTAGGGGAGCTGCAATAAGTCATAAGCAAATACTTTGCAGCAAAGGCCCCCAGGCTTGTGGTGTGCAGGGAATTTGCTCCTGCAGTAACAGATTTTACTCTTCATGGCAGTTGGCAGTGGCAAGTAATGCAGGAGGAGATGCTCAGCTCCACGGCTCTTTCTGTGCCACCACGGGTGCCTGGGAGAATGTACCTACCTTGTGTGGGTGGGAGGGTGAAGCCCCTGGTGGCAGGGGCCTGGCTGCAGTGCCAAGGGACACAGTCCCATCCTGCCTGGTGACAATGCTGCTGATGGTGTAACCGCGGGGTTTTTTCCTGTGCTGGCAGCAGAGGGGGGACTCAAGAGAGGCATAATAATATTCCCCACATGAAGTATAAGAAAAGAAGCTATTTTGGTGTTACCTCCTCCACTTGGTGAGCCCACAGCCAGGCCTTTATCTGGAGAGGGAAGGCAGATAAATCAGCCACTCCCATTAGGCAGATGAGCTTATAACCCTCATGTGACACTAAACTGTGTTGGGAAAAGGTGCTGGTTCCTGGTGGATGCTGGAGGCAGCCAGAATGCAGCCTGCCCACAATCCCACCAGTGGCCAAAAAAAAGGCAGGGAATGACTGGTGTTGACTCAGCTGCCCAGACCCCTGTGATGAATTTCCCAGAGGCAATTCCTGGGAATTTTCTGCTCATGTGCAGGCAGTAGCTGCAAGCTGAACTCCTCCCATGTAGAAGGGGAAAAAAAGAGCAAAGGAAAATTAAGAGATCAGAAGTTTGATCCCAAGGGCTTGAGAGGTGGGCAGTGATGGGCAAGAGGCTCTGGTGTGATAGTGGGGTGGTGCTGCAAGGTGGAGCATGGACTGGGGTCCCTTCATCCCACTTGCATTTGGAAAAGCCAAGCCAGGCCTGCCTGTACCCTCTGTCCTGTTTTGGAGGACAGGAGCTGCCCTTCATGGCAGACTGCAGATGATCAATGTGTTTTTGAAGGCAAACTAGAGTTTTTGCCCTGAAACAGCACAGGCACCTGCTCTGAATGCTAAGCAGCTCCTTGGAAGGCAGTTTCAAAGCATAAAGGGCAGCAGGACACAGGAGCAGAGCACTCAGCCCCCTCCTACAGCTCCTGGAGTCTGCACTGTCCCTTCTCAAAAGTCACAACAGAGAATTAAACATATAGGAAAAAAAGCCCCCAAAAGTCTGGCCCATGGTTCTGGAGGTTTGGGTGGTGCCATCCCCACTCAGAAGGTCATTGCCTGTTTTGTGGTGGCAAAGACTGACTCCTGGAGGATCATTTTGGGGCTGCTGTAGCAGTGGCTTTGTTTTGCAGGCAGCTGCTGCCTGTGGGACCGACTGTGCTGATGGGACAGGAAGCAGTGAATTGCAGGTGACTTGTCCCAGGGGTGTCACCATCAGTAGTCCCCCCTTATGGCTGCACTGGCCCAGCCACCCTCAATTGCTGCAATGTCAGCCCTGTCCCAAGTCCCCTTATGGGGATGGCACAGCAGCATCTTGTGTGCCCCAAACTGCCACCCTATGCCCAGGGGTCTTGCAGGGAAGAGGGTTGGGACTCACACAGAATCAGCCTCCAAGCGCCCTCTCCGTAGATCCTCCCACCCGCCTCAGCCAACTAATGGAGGTGATTTTCACCTCCTTTCATCTGGAAAACCACCGACAAAAGTCATATAACAAATTCCCTGGCAGCAGGAGCATTGAAGAGATGCACTTGCACATTCACAGTAGGTGATTCTCTGTGCTGCTCAGCAGAGGAGGTTTGCTGCGTTTTGCGATGCAGGAAACTCAGAAAACCCTGTCCCCACAACCCACACCCAGCTGGGCACAGGGATATGCAGCGAGGGCAGATGTTATCCCCCCTTGGTCGCTGCTTCTGCTTCATCCTCCCTCATGGCTCCCCTGTGAGAGGTGCTAAGTGACGCAGAAATAGCCCAGCATCATCCCTGGACAGCAAACACCCCAGCTGAGGGGAAAGAGTTCAAAATGATGGATTTGCAGGGATCTCCCTGTACTGTACTTGAGTACAGCCTCTCCCTGTGGTGAAGATGCCTGGGAACATCTGTCGATGAAAGCACCTCTGTCTGGGGATGGGAGCATCATCATAGTGAGGTGGATGCTGATATGGGCTCCTCAGGAGCTGTTGTAATCTCATTCCAGGAGCAAATCACATTCCCAGCAGCCAGGGACATGTTAGGTCTTAATAAAAATGGTAATTCCCAGCAGATTGAGTTGGGAACAGGGAAAGTGGTTGTTGCTTCCCCTTGCAAACCTTTGCCAGTGCCCATGGGGAGTGTGGCAGTGCCAGAGGAGGCAGGGGGCTATGCTAAAGGATGCAACTGCATTTGGAAAGTAGGAGAATCTGGAGCTTCTGCAAAACCACAGCTCCTCCTGTCCTCTGGGATGTGGCCTCGGCTCCTTGCCTGCCTATTCCCTGCCCTGATGCTCACCCGAGCCGCCCAGCCATGAAAGCCAGAACTGTTTGTTTGCAGTTTCCTAGGAGAGAAATCACGTTAAAAAAATTAATTACACACCTGAAAACAAAATCTGGCTGCTCAAGTGCACATCAGGGATAAATGGTGTGCTCCAAATTAGACAATTTACAGCTTGGGTAAGTAATGAAGGAACCCAGCCGGGCGTGAAAGCAGAGGGGAAGAATGACCCTGGGGGAATGTGGGGCTCTTTTGCCCCTGCCCCTCTAGTCTCCCAGCCCCTTCATCCCTCTGACCTCTTTTTCATGCTGCTTGTCGAGAAACCCCAGTTGGCTCAGCACATCTGGCTGGAGTAGCTCCTTGTGGCCCCAAGCTGTGGAGTTCAGCAGGGATTTTGGATGTCTGAGCCCTTCTGGAGCTTGGAGGTGGGAATGGCCCTGGGGAATGGGGAAGATAGGGCAAGTAATGGAGCAGACAGAAATGCTGTGCACCCTAGGGAGAGAGGGACCATGTGGGACTGCTGCCCCCATGGCATCCCGGTGAGCAGAGGTGTCCAGCACGGAGGGGCCCTGCTGCACCCTGGCCCCCCTGACATCCCCCAGCCCACACTGGCCTCTGCAGTCCTCGCTGTGTGGTGCGTGGGCGGGCTGGCAGCGCGCTGCTGAGGAACGGGCAGCAATCCAGGCTTGCTGGTGAGAAGAAAATAATTTCTTTTCCTTATTTTTTCCCTTTAAAGTGTCCCAGCCCAGTCTGTGAGTGCAGGGATTTAAAGGGACTGTGTCCCAGGGCCATCACCCTGAGGTTAATGGTAGTGGAGATAGTTGATGTGGCTGGATTTGTGTAGCAGAGCTGAGCTCACCTTCATGCATGGGCTGGCTGTGGGTGTTTCCTGACTTGCCTGCAACGAAGAACCAGCCATGGGGACTATTGCTACCCTGGGGCAAAGTTAAAGTGTAGGCAGCACCTGTGAGAGGTGAAGAGATGCCCTGTCCCCTTCACTCTGCCCACGGGGAAGCTTGGAGAACAGCAGCATCTCAGGAAGCCATAGACATTGACCCCCCTCCACCCACACTCCTCCCTGTCCTCTGTGTGCTGCCCACCACCTCCAGCAAGGGGGAGGATCCTCCATTGCTCCCCAGTCTGCTGACACGTGATGGTGCGTGGGGCTGGGACTACCCTCCCTTCTCCCCTCTCTGCTCAACTCCCACCTCTGCTCAGAGTCGGCTCGGAAACCAGCCAGCTAATGATGCGAGATGCAGAGCAGATGGGGGACCTGACGCTGTACTCCCCAGCAGAGGATTAAACATGCAAATGGATGTATAGTGACATGGTGCCTCTTGGCCTGTATCCTTTCCACCCCCACCACATGTATGGCATTTCAATTCGCAGCCCCCGGGCCCCCTGCTCACAGTGCCCAGACTTGGCCTGGAGCCACATGTGGAGGGCAAGAATGGATGGACAGATGGACACAGGATTGTGGATAGTCCATGTAGCCCTGCCTGTGTGTGGAATGGCCCCTCCTTGAATTGTAAACACCACCACGTCCCTGCATTATAGTGGCAGTCATGTGGATGAGCTGCACCAGCTGCATTGTTTCCTCTGCCCCCTTCTTGTGCTCCTTTTGCAGCATTGGTGGGTGCTGCTGCCCCATGCCCCATTTAGCAGGAGATGCTGTGCAGAGATATAGAAGCATGTCTGAGACAGGGACCCAGGTGCCACAGTTGTCTGGCTGTGCTGATTTCATGGGCATGGCCAGGCGTCACAGCAGGGATGCTCTGGGATTCTGGCAGAGATGCTCATACCCTTGGGAGCACCAAGAGTAAACGGTTTAGCTCCTGCAATGCCCAGAACCACTTCTCATCCTCAGAAATGCTCTAAAATTTGAGTTTGCAGAGGCAGGACAGTCTGACTAAGTCATACTCTACCTCCAAAACCTGTGGAGAGCTGGAAGGTGCAGGGAGGGTTGGGGCTTCACAATACATATACCTCAGGAGGACTGGAGCAGCCCCAGTGTAGACCAGTTCAGCTCAGAGTAGGACCAGAAAGGATGCCCTGCTTCAGCACAGCCCTGCAGCCATCAAACCAGCCTAGCCCTAAAGAAACACAAAATCTCCCCTTCCTGACATGGGAATGAAACTGTCTCCACCTGCAGCATCACTCCCTCAGACCATCTCTGCCACCGCAGCAGCCAGTGCAACACTGTTATCTCTAATGCCTGGGAGCGGGAAAGAGATTAATATTCATCACTAGGGAGTGGAGCATATGGAATATGAATAATGCTAATTGTGTCTGTATAGATTTAGCGTAAGAAGCTTCCATGCATTAAGGAAGGAGGGAATTAGTTCTTCTGAACCGTTTCAGACTCATTTGTGGCAAAGGAGTGCCCGTGTGCCTGCCTGCCTGAGGGTTTGGAGGCAGAGGTGAGGATAGAACTTGTGTCCCGTGCCTGAGTGGGGCAAGGCTCAGGATGCAGGGCAGCTGTGTGGGTGAGCACATGCACCTTCTGCCTCTCAAAAAACTGAGTAATGGAGCAAACTTGGTCACTGCAGATGCCAAGGAAGAAAAGGAGCTGCCTGCAGCAGTGTGAGCCCCACAGCCATGGGCTGCTGCAGCCAGAGATGCTCCCAAGCTGCCAGCACTGGAGGCAGCTCTGAGCCTACTCTGACTGGGCTCCTGGTCCCTGAGGCCAAGATGCAGTAGTGCAGGGCTAGCAGGTGCATCCTGCTCCCAACCTAAATGACTTTACCCGCCCCTAGATGCAGACAGCTGCCATGCATAATAGGCAGGGAGCTGGCAGGAGGCAGTGCCCTCTGCATGGGGGGCTGGAGTGGTAACGAGGTGCTAGGGGCGAGAAAACTTCGTGCCTTAAATACTCATCCCATTTGCCTTCTGGGGACAAGGGTTGGTGCCCTGTATTAATTGAATCAGCCCATGTCTTTGATGAGGTGAAGAGGAAAGGGCTCATTTGCTCAGCCAGGCAGGGAGAGCAGGCTGGGCACTGCAGGTCCAGGGCTTCAGTAGAGCGTGTCCCCTCCTCACGTGGCACGGGCTGGCACGTGGCAGTGTCACCTCGTTCATGGGGAACCAGTATTGGCAGTGGAATCAGGGTCCCCTCCCTGCAGGGCTCAGTGCTGAGCTTCCCCCTGCATTCCAATGCTGCAGAGGAGTCCAGGCTGGACACCCTTCCTCTGCTGTGATCCCCAGAGATGGTCCCATGGCAGTGAGGAGCTCAGGAACAGCTTGGTCATTGCTCTCCTGAAGGCTGAAGCTAGCCAGGGAGGTTTTGCTGCCCCAGGAAAGGATGGAAAATGCCTAGGGTCTGGCTGCTCCCTGAGATGCCTTCTGGCATCCCTGAAGCTGCAATATGAGGATGCTCCATGCCTTTACCCGTGCTCTCCAGGGCCAACAGCTGCAATTGTCTCAGGCTTGACCATTGTCCTCTCCCTTCCCTCCTCTCCTATCACTGAGAATGTGGGATTCCTCCTTCTGCACTTTGATCTCTCCAATTTTTAGCTCATTCTGTCTGCTTTATAGACACTAATCCCTCTGCAGGCACTGGGGAGAATCCACCTACACTCCATGCAGTCTTAAGTCTTATTGTGTAAACAAAATCTCAAACACGAAATCCCTAATCCTTAATGGTTGGAGCCTCCGATACCTGTTCCCCTGTGTCCTGCCTGACAGAGGTTGGAAGAGGGGGAAGGTCTCTGTTATGTTTGCTCCCATCCTCAATCTCATCGTGGATTAAACATCTGTACACACCTTTAACCTTGGGGTTTTCCTTTTTTCCCAGCCGTTCACCCTGGAGAGCCGCCCCTGGCCCCCTCCCTGCTCCATTGCATTTGTTCAGCTTAGGGGATCAAACTGGGTGACATTTGGAGTTCGAATATTTAAAATGCAAATTCCCCCTTGATGGATAAGTGGAATTTGCTCCATCTTATGAAGGAAACCTCTGGGGAGAGCCAAGCACTATGGACAGCCTGCTCTGAATATGAAATCCAGCTGGGGGGATTCTCCGCCTCCCCCCAGCCTGGCACTTCTGGGCAAACAGTGGTGCAATAACCACCCTCATGACCACAAAGGTGTCCCGATTTCCCCCAAACACAGTGAGAGGTAAGAGCCGCAGGGCCGGCAGGGAAATCTGTGGTGTTTCTGGGTTACAGGCAGGGAGGGAGAAATCTTGGTGGCCACTGGTGGAATCCTGGAATTGATGTTTTCTTTCTCTGCACCCGGGGTGTTGCTGATGTATCATTGTCTCTCCTTCCCAGCTCGGAAATTAAAGCTTTCACCACTTTTCTTGCTGCAGAGGAACAAATGTGTGCCTGAGAGAGAGATTTACACTTTGCTTTCCCTTCTGGAAATGGAGCATGATTTTCCAGTGACTGCAGATGCTGGGCCTGTCCTGACACGTTGAGATGAGCTGTTGGGTGGAGGGTGAAGAAGGAGCCCCCCACCTATCCACCCTCACAGCCTGCTTCATCAAATCAGGTGGGTTTACACCCCAAAGGGTTTGGCTGAGAGGGCTGCAGTCCTGTATTACTCCCTCTGCACTCCCATATGCGCCCTCCTTTGTGTCCCCCCCTTTGCACTCCCCCATGCAGCCTCCAGGCTGGGCTGATTCACCTCCTGGCATGGCTGTACTTGAAAACTGCTAAACCCCCACAAAGGGAGGAGAAGTGAAGCATCTTTAGGGAAAAACACTCGATTTGCTGCCAACCCCTTCCAGGATGCAACTCCACACACCAGAGTGTGACGAATTTAGGGGATGGGGGGGGGCAGGGGAGGTCAGGGGGTGCATAAACTACAGCAGGGATGGGATGGAGCCAGCAACTCTGGGCTGGAAAGCTGTGGGAGGGCTGGAGGGAGTTCAGCAGTCTTGGATCCTTGCATGGGCAGCAGCTTATTCCCTCTCCATCTACGCAGCAACAATTTAAAGCAAAAGGGAAAAACATAAAGCAGAAAAAGTTGGGGCAGCTCTTTGAGCTGGTCCCAGGCTCCTGCAGAGGCTGGGGGCTTCTCACAAACCGTGATGTGCAAGGAATATCTGGAGCATCATAAATACACTCTGGGAGTGAAGGAAAACGGATTTGAATTTCAACTTTGACGCATAATGTGCTTTCTCTAAAAAAAAAAAAAGCAGCCTTCTTGGCAGGGACCAGAGAACTTCACACTAAATCTCCTGCAGGAGCATGTTGCCAGTTGCAGAGATAAAACCTCAATGAAACACAATTAGCTTCCACTTGGATTAGCCAAACGCGCCTCTCTCCTCCCACCCCGCCACCCTGGCTCGGCATCGGGATGGCGATCACTCAGTGCCAACCTCCTGTGTCCCCAGCCCTGCTGGGAGCGGGACGGCTGTGCCTCGGGGGAAGGATAACCCTCTCTTCACAGCTAAGGGGAGCTGACAAGTGATGAATACACGAAAGCCGGAGCGCTGCAGGGCAGCCCCTGCCGTCTCACCGAGGACGGCAGCTCATCACGGCTGGTTTGCTGCAGTTCTCTGAGGTTTGGAGTCTGGTGGGGAGCCTGGGGCAGGGTCTCCATATTGTCCCCTATGGTCCAGCCAGCTCAGGGTTGGGACACGGCACTGCTACCTCCTTTCCTTGCTTAGTACCTCCTTAGGAAGGAGGAGCACACAGAGGGACCTGCCGGCAGCAAAAGCTGCTGAGAGATTTTTTCTTTAGGCAGGAATATCTTGAATATAGATTTTTTTAAGGTTTTTTAGCTGGAATGTTTTCTACTCTTGGAGTTTTTAGGCTTAAGCATCACTTATGGTGGCAACGTCTCATCCTTGTTTGCCTCTGATTTCTCGGGTATCCCTCTGAGCCCAGACACGTGTCAGCCTGACTTGTGTCCCAGGCACTTTTTCAGGGCATCCGCCCACAGCCAGGCAGGGTCAGAGTGCCCCAGAGCCAGGCTGGCAGGGACAGATCATGGAGGAGGTAGGGAAACCACCTTGGAGCCATCTCGGGGGCAGGAGCACTCCCCAGCCCCTGCAGCTTTGCCCTGCCAGGAGGCAGCTGACAGAGGGAACAAGAGATGCTGGCAGGGCTCTGAGGAGAAACCAGCCTGTTAATTAAGAGTTTAATTACCCAGTAACGAATGGTGGACTTAGCTCAGCCTTGAAGTGGGCCAAGTGCGTGAAGTGCCCTCAGGGAGGGCCAGGGGAGGTGAACCGAGGGCAGGCTTTGCCTTCTGCCATATTTGCAAGATTGGTACACGGAGATAACAGAATCCTGCAGCCCCCTCGGTACCTCTGTCGCTGCTGTCTCCAAGGTGCCGGTGGAAGGACATGTGACGGGGATCACTTGACCCTCCAACAGTACAACGTACCCTGGGAAGGGGGTGGACTGTGAAGGAGCATTTCTGATAGTGGAGGAAGGAGGGGTGTTTGTGAGCTGGAAAGGGAGAAGAATTTCTTTGGCTTGGTGTGTTTTGCTGCAGAAAGGCAGTTTCAGCTCCAAGAGTAAGGGAAATGAAACAGAAAAATGCTTCCTATTAAGCAAAAGGGATGGAGAGCCCTGCGTAATAATGCTGTCTGCAGGGGCTTCTCGCTCTGCATTCGCATCCAGCGTGGCCTTGCGCCAGCACCTGGAGGGAGCGGTGCTATGGTGAGATGGAATGGAGGGGATTAGCTCCCAACCCTCTAGCTCAGGGTTAGGTACAGACACATCCAACCCCATAGATGACAGGCAGTGCCTGGGGAGAGGATGGGCAGATGCCTCCACATAGATCCTGTGATTCCCCAGGCAGATCCCATGAGGAGACTGGGATGTCTCAGCCCATGGTGTGGACTAAGACAGGGGTGTAAGTAGCTGCTGGAGGGTGTTTGGTCAATGTCCACAGCCAGCTCTGAGGGTTTTCATTACTGGTGGGACATGGGCAGTGCCAGCACATCCCCTTGCCCTGCCTGCATCTGCATAGACCCAGCAAACAGCCCCAGCAGACACCCTGAACCCAGCAGGCATACCAAGACCAGGGCACGGCTGCAGTTCTTCATTAGGGAATACTCTTTCTGTTTGCTGTTAGATTTTTTTAAAAGGCCAAGTAGACCCAATGGCTGTATGGCAGGAAGAACAACATTCATTCTGGAGCTTTCCCAAGTAATTTATCCTCTGAGAAATTAATTATCAGCACTGATGCTGCGTTTAATCAGCATCAGTCCCTGTGTGCATGGGGTTGGAAGGTGTTGCTGCCTCTGCCTTGAGTGGCTCTGGGTTCCTGCTGTCAGGGAGGAGATCTGCTGCTCCCGCTGGGATAGGAGCTGTGAGCAGGGAGGGCAGATCAGGCTGGGACTGTGCGGTCCCAACAGTGATACAAACACCCCCAGGCTGGCAGCACCTGCCAGCCATGTCCAGGGCAGATGGCAGGGCTGTGATGGGACAGTTTAGACACCCACACAGGAGTCCCAGGGTACCCACTGAACTGGAAGCAGGAATTTAGCCCGTGAGTTAGGAGTCTGCAGCTCCATCTTGCATCAAGAACAGGAAACCCACACAGATAGTGTGCAAATACGTGTATGTGCAGGTGTGTGGCACACCAGGAGAGCGGGTGTTGCAGTGACTGTTTGCTAGGGGACACAGGGGCATCTGTTCCAGCAGAGCTGCTCTGGCAGCCGTTTCCCTGACAAATGGTGTTTGGTTTGGTAGTAGAGCCTTAATGAAAGTGGTGCCGGCTGCAGGCGTGAGGAGGGGAATGCCTGCCTGAAGGATGCTCTGGGGGAGGAAGGAGAAGAAAAGGACAAAGAAACGCTGGAAATTGCCCTTGGCAATGGCCAGATGGCTTCTCAAAGGACTCATGTCTTGTTGCCTGGCCAGGGACACCCAGGTCTATCAGCCAGCCCTGCCTGACAGAATCTCGGGCTACTGGGAGGTGCACTATTGATGGGGGAGGGGGTCTGAGGGTTTCCTTCAGTCTGTTTTCTGGGTGTGAGAAGGTGCTGCCTGGTGTGCACACTCAGGCTCTTCTGAATGGCTGTTTGTGAGCCACGTAGCCCCCAAGCTGAAGGGCAGAAGATGGAGGTGCTTCCTCTGTGCAACACAGGCGGCCATTGCTGGGGCTGGGGCTGGCTGGGGTGATGTGATGCTCTCTGGACACATCTCTGTTATGCAGCACCAGCAGTTCCAGGTGCAGCAGTGTCACCCACACCACTTTCTGGGAGACTCCAAAGCCCCGGGTCAGCAGGACATCAGCTAAGCATGGACTTTTTGAAGAACGGGGTTGATGAGGGCTTTTGGGGACCTCTGGAGCTGTTGTCCCAAGAAGCCAGAGGTCCCTTGATGAAGGGACATGTTTCTGTCATACTTGTGCCCTCTAGTGGCTTTGTCCCCTCTCTGGTCCCATGGCCACCATCCCACGGTGGCCGGGATCAACCTTCCCCTGAGCCTCCAGCACTGCCAAAATGGCATTGATGGCAGTCAGGAAATGCGGGGTGAGAAGGGCTTAGGTCAGGCCAGGAAGACATCTCAGCACTGCCTGATGGCTTTCCCCATGGTCATTTCCTTCAGCCTGAAAGGGAGTGCTTATCCTTGGTTTCAAGATGCTTTGGCATGGAAATGTATTTTTTAGATCTGGGAGGAGGCAATGGATTCCAAAACCTTTCCAGGGTCTTGATTCCCCAGCCAAAACTGTTTGGTAAGTGACCCAAAAATGTATTTTATTCCAGAAAATCCAGTCCTGAGATTTCTAACACAAAATTTCTAATTTTTGACTGCTTGGAGCTGTTCTCTACCTTTCTATCTCCTCTGTGTTTAATCACATGACAGCCTGGGAAAAAAAACCAACAAAAAACCAACACACTTTTTTCTCATTCTACTGATGTTTCTCTTTTATCTAAAAGAAACAAAGCGCTCCTTTGCCTCTGGCCCATGGCAGCCACCACATCTCAGCTGCACTCCTCAGGGACGGGATGCCTGGATGCCCTGCAGCTGCTCCTGTGTGCGGCTCTTCTTCCCCACATCTTCTCTTTACATGTTTTTGGACCCTACCCAGAGCTGCGGCAAGGATGGAAAGGGCGGTTTAGTGGGAGAAGCCCAGCCAAGCAATGTGGGTTCCTGGGGTGGCTGGCGGAGCAAGGTGAGGATGACATCCTCTGCATAGGGCAGTGTGAGCTCCTGTGTCCCCTGCATGGACACGGGGATGGGGTTGTCCCCATAAACTTGGCAGCCATCCCTGCCTGTGCTCTCTTCACTAGCAGGGGGATATTTCCTATCTGAGAGAGCAGATGTTGGTTAGGAGCTTCCTAAGCAGTTTCTCTTCCCTTCCAGAATTGCTGCTTGGAGAGAGAATTAAATTCCCTTTTGTTGTCAGTTTAGAGGAGAACAAAACCAAATGTCACCTGGAGAAATTCTTGCTGCTGCACCCCCAGGGGATGGAACTGCTGCCTCAGGACCAGGATTAGCCCGTCACTGAGAAAGCCGATGGTCCCGGAGGGGATTAGACAGATGATCAATGCTGGGATTAGTTTGTATGGTGGCTGCAGTGACAGCAGCAACCTGGAGCAGCAGCTTAACCCTGCCTTGCATGGAGCCAACCCATTCCCGTGGTATCTGGGCTGGTCCACGAATGGTGTCATGGTGGTGAGGGGATGGGGACAGTAACACTGCAGGCAGCAAGTACCACAGATGTTCCACATTTTGGATTTCTCCTCCTTCCAGCCTCGTTAGTATTGAAATTAAAAGCAAGTGTTTGTGAATTGGTAGCTGTTCTCCAAGACCCTAATTAGCAAATCTCTTTATCCCCTGGGGCTGCAATCTAATAATCAGGAAAAAGAAAAAAAAAAAAGCCCAGCACCCAAACAAGCCCCAAACCTTGTTTGATGGATTAGGAGTGCTACTGGAGCAGTAGGAAGTGGCTCTTCTTGCTTAGTATGGTAATTAAACACTTCAATTGCAATTATTTTTGCAATCAGATAAGTCTCTAATTGTTATCATAGGTGGCAGGGGTTTGGGTGTGTGTTTGCCAGTTCTTCCTCCCCAAACTGGAGTGGAGAATGAATGCTACAAGCGATTCAGGGCTGCTCCTGCCTGGTTTGTTTGGAGAAGACAAGTCCTCCAGGTGCTCAGCTGTGAGGACTCAGCTCATGCTCCTTTTTAAAGTGCTGATGAGGCAATTTCTCCATCTGCTGCAGAGGGCTCAGCCCAGGGGTCTTGTAGCTCCTTATGCCAAGGCTATATGAGGGAGGACTAGGGTGGGATATTGCCTACCAGGGCATCACCTTGCTGGGAATGTTTCCTTGCTTACTTATGCTTTGGTGGGGCTTGGCACTGCCCTGGCTGGGTGCTGGGGGACACTGAGGCTGCAATACCACCTTTCCCTCAGCCTTCCTTGCTCTCTGGAAGGTGTTTGCTGCCTGTAGCCACTGAGTGCTGGGAGAAGAGTGAAATCCACAGATGCACCAGTGGTGAGTGCTGACACTCAGTGCTGTGGCGGCTCGAGGGGTGTCAGGGGTTTGGGGGCACAGGTTGGGTGTGCTGTGCTGGGCTGGGGGGCCCTGTTGCCGCTGTGGGTAATGCCCATCACGTGGCTGGAGCTCAGGGCCAGTGGACAGGTCCGTGCTTACAGCAAGTAGGGGGAGCTCCGAGCCTGCGCTGCTGCTGCACTGGGTCCATGCTTGGGGGTCTGTGGGGTGTCTCCTGCTCCCCCCGGGGTGTCCCCTGCTCCCCAGGCCTGGACAGTCACCACGTGGGTGTTGGCACTCGGTCTAGTCCCATGCTGGGAGCCCGATCTAGGCACCCCTCCTGCTGGGAGTGCCCCAGATCTTGGGGCAGGGGTGTCCTGAGGCAGCTGGAGGTGTGCCAGGACAGAGCTCTGCCCTCTCCCGGGCAGAGCCCTGGAGAACATGGAACCAGCTGGCCTGGCGGCTCAGCTCCCTTCCCGGAGGCTCCTGCAAACAGTGTCTGCCTGTGCCTCAGGCATGCTCTGGGGTGCAGGGTAAACCTTGCTCAGGGTAGCTGTGACTTGTGTCCTGGGGCCTTGTGTTGTGTGTGTGTCCCACTAGAGGGATGGGAGAGCAGGCTCTGTCCCAGCAGAGGGATGGGAGAGCAGGTGCAGAGGGACAGGGAGATTTTTCCCAGGACAAACCACACCCAATTAAGCATCTCATTTTCCTTCTGTCTTAAACTGATTTTTATACCATTGACAATTTCTGCATAGGCTTGATGATGAAACATCCTCTTCTGACAGTCTTAGTGTTGAGCTGCTAGGGAGGGCAAAGGCCAGGGCAAAGCCTGGCTGCTTGGTGTCTCCCCATGGCCCAGCAGGCGCCAGGGCCCCTCTTTGCCTTGCAGTGGGACTGGGGTAGGGAGTGTGAATCAGGGACAGCCCCAGGGATGCCAAAACCTCCCCAGTGTGGAAGCCAGTTTTGAACCCAGCACTGATGCTGAGTGACTGGGATGTCCTGTGTATGGACATCCAGCACATGTGGCTGCCAACTGTGCTGAGCCCTGCTGCCATATCACCCCCTATCTACCAGGACCCCTGCCCTCTCTAAGGGGTGGATACATCCCTTGGACAGGGTACAAGGCAAAGTAGTGCCTGTGTTTCCCTTCTCCGTCCTAGGTTGGTCTGTCAACTGCAGCCCCTTTTCCTCCTCGCCTTCTGCCCTTACAGCCTGCCCCACTGCCATAGGCCTGAGAATGGCATCCCTATCCCAGCCCTGCCAGGGGCATATGCTGTCTCTTGATCCAGTTCCTAAGGTACCTCTGCATGCTGGTGTGGGGTTTGATACTGGAAGTGTCATTGCCTCAACAGAGAAAGGGAGAGGCTCTTCTGCAGCGTGTCCAAAGGAAGAGGTTCTGCAGCTTGTCCAGAGGGAGAGGCTCTTCTGCAGCTTGTCCAGAGGGAGAGGCTCTTCTGCAGCTTGTCCAAGGGCTCTTCAAATACACCACGCTACTGGGAAGAAACCTGGGTGGGCAGAGGCCTCTCCAGCAGTTTTGAGGATGGAGCAAATGACGCACGCCAGAGTAGGGATCCTGCAGGGGAACAGAGAGAGTGATCAATGGTTTTGCAGGATGCAGATGGTTCCATTTCCTTCCTCCTTTCCTGCTCCCCAGTGTAGGAGATGCTGCATTAAACGGCTGTACCTGGGAGGGACCATGATGTGATGCTGTGAGGATGATTTTGGTAGAGCATGACTAAATGCTGAGTGCTGACATTTGGGCAGAGCCGAGCAGGCTTGCATCACCTCAAGACCCAGCATCCAACACCTCTCTGAGTAATGTCATTTTGCTTTGTAGCTTTCTCTGCCTGTTCTTCCTGTCCCTTGGGCCAGCCAGCAGCACTGGGTCGTTGCCTCTGCACATAGCTTGATAAAAATTGGTGTCCTGGGGTTGACAGTGCTCTGCTTCTGGGTGCTCCTTTTTCGATAGCCCCCTCCCTGCTACTGCACGTGAGTCAGGAACTCTTTGGTTAGGTGTCCTGCACAAGATGACATTTCCTATCTCCACTCCTGTGGCACAGAGAGGAAATCTGTGGTTACACCAGGACCTCGATCTCCTGCAAGCCTCTTCCTCAGACCTTTGCTTTATTCTGCTGATTAGATCAGCAGTCTCTCAAGGGTTGGCTGGTATTTTGCTTTTACATTATGAAAACTACATGTGTTTTGAACATATGCATGTCAGAGAGGGAAAGCATGAAGCAGAAAAGCAGGAATTGGTGTCTCCCCTGCCCTGCCGCTGGGCAATGACAGCAGCAGGGATGACTCTGCCTTATATCTGCACTGCCGGGGGGTGAGTGCTGTGCCTGCCCCGGGGAGTGTCACTGTGTGCTTTGTGGTTTCCAGGCGTGGAGGTTCACTCTGCTTCTTCCTGCAGGGCAGCAGCGATGCCACCCCAGGCAGCAGCATCTGCAGCCTCCAAGCCACTGGTTCTCCTTCTTTGTCTTCCACTGATGGGCAATGGCATTTCCAGGGTGATTTACAGAGAGTACCTCCAAGAAGTGCAGGTTGACGCTGTGCCCCAGGGCAAGGGGACCCTGTGCTCCAACTCCCTCCCACCCAGCTGCACATGTGCACAGACAGCACTGGCTCCTGCCATTGCTGTGACCTTGGCTGAGGTTAGAAGTGCTCAGTGTGCAGCAGGGACAAAAGGTACCCAGATTCCAGCAAGTAGGTGACTATTTCCCCACAAAGCACAGTCAATATGGAGAGCCCAGGTTATCAGCATGCACCACTGGAGGGAGAGCATGTGGAGGTCAGAGTGACCTTGCCTAGCTCTTCCTGAGAAGCACTGCACAAAGTGGCTCCCTGGAGTCGAGAAGCATCCCCATGCATGGCAGCCATGGCCTCCAGCCCAGCACTGTTTGGAGAGAGCAGCAATGCCTGGTGCAGCATCAGCTCTTCACCTCGGGAGCCCTGCCAGCATCTCCGCCAAAGCTGCTGGCAATTTATGTGGATGAAGGCCGGCATGAAAATGAAGTGTGCTGGAAATGTACAGTCTGAGTGCAGCTGCCTCTGCAGTGTGTGAGGGACAGGAAGGATGAAGCATCTTCCAGAGCATTTCATGGTGCTTCTGTAAGCCCAAACCTCTGGGGCAGCTGGAGAGTACCCTGCCCTGTGCACCTTCCCTGGGCTTGGGGCTGGGTTTGGAGAGCAAATGGTGCTGGATGATGGAATGCGGATGCATCTCTGATGGTATCACCCTCTGCACCAGGTACTATCAGGATGGGGTGGCTGGACCAGGGAAAATGCAGTGGATGCCACAGCAGGGAGACCTGCCTCTCCCTTGCTTGCACCAAGCAACCCCAGCCCTGTACTCACCCTGCAGCCTTTGCCTCTGCTGTCGAGTTTCTTGCTGAGGAAAGCTGAGTGTTGTCCTTTTCATGTCACACACAGGATTTTGGAAGAGGGCAGCCAGGAGCTGAAGGCTGGGAGATGTGGGTCCTAGGGCAGCAGGCTGGCTGAGACTCACGGGAGAGTTCCAGTGCTGAAAAGGGTTAAATTGCACATGAAGACAGAAAAAAGAGAAAAGGGAGAGACGGGTCTAAGAGACCAGGCCTAAGAAGAGAGGGAGAGAAAGTAAAGGCAATAACTGATCATTTGGTGCTTTCGCAATTCTTATCTGATTGTGAGCAGAAACCACAGCAGTGGTGCTGTGTAGGATGAAAGGAAGCTCTCTAGATTTAGAAAGGTCAAGAAATATCCCTATGCTTGAGCCTTCCCTCTGGGAAACCAGAAGAGTCTTTTCTACCCGGAAAAGCTAGAAGGGGGAAAGCCAGGAAGTCAGTGACCTTGACCTCTGCCTGGGGAACAGAAACCCATTTTTCTTCCCCTTTTATCTCCTTCCATCTCACTATTCTCCCTTTGTGTCAGGCAGCATTTTGAGAAGTCATTGACATTTAACTTCTTTTCTCTCTCTTGGCTTGGTAGGGAAGTCCCAACAACCTGTTCCCCATTGCCAGCTCTCCAGTTAAGCTGCAGAGCCCTGGTGATCAGCTTCTGGTTTGCCCAGGGGCTGCAGTTCCGTATGAGCAAACAGGACAGCTCTCTTTGTCTCTCTGTTTGCAGAAATAACTCCACCATGTCAGACACACTTTCCATATATTTTTATATACAACCTACAACTACATTTACCAAATGCTATGCCTTTGGACTCTTCATTAATTCCTTGGAAACTGAAAAGGCAGACCCAAGAGCTGCATTCTTGTATTTGTTCACATTCATCCATCCCTCTGTATCTCCTCTGCTGCCCCTCTCCCTTGGGTAAAGTGACATTGGAGCCCCAGTGTTTTGGATGGCTCTGAACTTTGGTTCACCTCCCTACATTCTCCTTTTGGTGGCTTGGGACTGTTTTTCTGGGGCAGGATCAAGGGCACGTGCTGCAGGAGAGCACGAGTGTGGCTTCTTTGCTGGCACACTGGGAACAGGGAATCAAAGGACTCCTTATCTATGTATGGAAAGTTTCTGGACTGCTTATCAGGCACCGCTTAGAGTTTAGATTAGTCTCAGGAGCAGCACTTTGACAGCACGATTCTCCGCTCTCCTTGTGTTTGGCTGAGTGAACACCTTAGAGTGAGGTGATGTGGGGGTGGCACAACCCTGGGGGAAAGTGGGTGCCCAGGGAGAGGCCTTGTGCCACAGCCTGGCAAAGACCCTTGCACCCGTCCTGCTTCCTTGCTGCACCCACACCTCTCAGAGGGGATGACCCTCATGATGTGCTTGGGATGATGCCAAAGAAATTTTTGGCTCTAGCTTTACATTGGTATTATTATTTCTAAAAATATTTGCCAACCTAATTTTGGCTACTCTTGCTCCTTTCCAGAGATGGTAATGGAACTTGCTGTTGGCTGAATTCACTGCTGATGCAAACTGATGGCCAAAATGCTGAGGTTGCGTGGCTCAGCTGGAAAGGGAAATGGCTGAGCTGCTCTGCAGGGACTTGGGGACCCAGACCTTGGCTCCTGCAGGGACTTAGCTTGGCTGCATGTGCTCTGACTCTGTGCCCCAGGACTCATTCCTGTTTTCCCCTCTGTGATGGGTGGTCACGTTTCCTGTGTCCCTGCAGCTCCGCCGTGTGCCAACTTTGCTGGCTGTTTGCTACTGGGACACGGCTGTTTTTTGGGTGCAGCCTCAGCTAATGACTGCATCCCATACTCCATTCTGTACAGCAAATACTAGTGGCAAAACTGTCCCCACTACCCAGCAAAGCCAGGGAACATTTTGTGTTCCTTGAGAATGGTGTCAATTGCAGGGGAGGCCAGACATGTGGGAAGCTGGAGTAGCTGGACCTGTGCTGCCAGAGTGGAGGGACACAAGCTGAATCCATCAGGTGGTGATGGATTTCTGAGTGGCTGCAAAGAGCAGGAGTTGCCTGGTCAAGGATCTCCTGCTGGATCATCACCTTGTTGCTTAAATGTTCATGGACAATGTGGGGTCCCCACCTTTGCCTTCCTCTCTGCCATCAAAGCCCCATGTGTAGGAAGGCTCTTACCTCTTGAGAGCTCCATCAGTCAGCAGGATCCCCTTCTCATTCCTCATCTCCAGTTTCAGTGGTTTACCCTCCTGCCTGCCTTGGCCCTGCCTGCCCCTGGCTTGGGCCTTCTGGACGGGAGGCAGGCAGGAGCTCCTGGGGCTCCCTGTCCTCCAGCAGTGCAGCAAGTGCTGATATGCCACTCGGAAATCCCTGTTCAGTGTCCCATAGAGGACGGGGTTCAGGGCTGAGTTGGCATAGCCCAGCCAGAGAACAATGGACATGGGGGTGCCTTTCACCCTGCTGTCCCCCCACATCCCCCGGTATGTGAACACAGTGAAATAGGGGAACCAGCACACGATGAACGCTCCCAACACCACTGCCAGCGTCACAGTGGCTTTGTGCTCTTTCACCATGGGTGACATGGGGGTGTTGCACCATGTGTGGTTTATCCTCTTGGCTTGTTCCCTAGCTATCTTGAGTATCCGGTAGTAGGTGATGCACATGATGACCAAAGGGATGTAGAAGGTGAGCAAGGCGTCCACTAACCCATACACAGGGTTCACCTCTAGTGTGCACTCCTTGTTGCAGATGGGAACTGTGTTTTGGACTGCTGTCCCATTGGTGTTCCAGCCCAGGTGAATGGGTAGGAAGGAGACCATCAATGAAACAGTCCAAATAACAGCTAAACCCACAGCTACCCTGGGAGGAGTGACCACCTGGCTGTACCGGAGTGGGGTGGTGACAGCAAAGTAGCGGTCCAGGCTGATCATGAAGAGATTGAGGATGGAAGCTGTGCACAGCATGACGTCCAGGCTGGTGTAGATGTTGCACAGAGTGCTGCCAAAGGGCCACTCTTTAGCGAGTTCATAGAAGGCAGAGAATGGCAGCACCAGGAGGCCCAGTAGCAGGTCAGTGATGGCCAAGGAGACGATGATGCAGTTTGTCAAGCTGCGGAGCCGGCGGTCAAGTGTGACAGCCAGGCAGACAATGATGTTACCACAGAGAGTGATCACGATGAGGATGACGAGGCAGGACCCAACCAACAGCTGCAGGGGAAAGTTCAACCCTTTTTGAGAGCTTGTATGGTTGTAACATGGATCCATGGTGTAGCTGCATGGATGGAGCAGTCCTGCTCTCACTGGCCCTGAAGCTACTTGGAGCGAGCCTCTATCAGGCAGGCTCAGAGATCTTCCCAAAGCAACCCT
The DNA here is from genome assembly GCF_047495875.1 of Pithys albifrons albifrons. Classification (NCBI taxonomy): domain Eukaryota; kingdom Metazoa; phylum Chordata; class Aves; order Passeriformes; family Thamnophilidae; genus Pithys; species Pithys albifrons. The sequence goes on from NC_092472.1 coordinate 11,593,224, forward strand.
TGGTATACTGTGACCTTGGAAAACATTGCAGAGTTACTTTGCATGCTTAGCTTTGAGTGCTGGAAATAACATGGCCTAGGGAAAGATGTGTCCCTGCAACTCACTTGTACCCATTGGCCCCATCTGGGAACTCAGTGCTGGAGTTGATCACCTGTGTCAGCTGCGGGTGGGTCTCAACTGCTCCTTTTCCTCTCCTGCCTTCTCCTTTCCTCTGAGCAACCATGGGTTCAGGTCCTGTGGGGTCTCATGCACTCTGTATGTTTAGTTGGTGATGGTGGTCAGCAGTGCTCCAGCAGGGACAGAGCTTTGCCCCCTCCCGAGGACAACCTGCAAAGAAAGTGTCTGATGAGGCACTGGCACAGGTTGCCAAGAGAAGCTATGGATTTCCTGTCCCTGGAAGTGCTCAAGACCAGGCTGGATGAGGCTCTGAGCAACCTGGTCTAGTGGAAGGTGTCCCTGCTGATGGCAGGGAATTGGAACTAGTTGGTCTGTAACATCCCTTCCAACCCAAACCATTCTGTGATTCTATGAAAGCATCAAGTCAGAGCTGAAAGAGGCAAAGGTCCTTTTAGCTGCCCCTTAAATGTTCCAGAAACAGGGTGTCTCCACCTCCCTAACTGCTCCAGCCCACTTCAAGCCAAATTGGAAAGTCCTTTGGCAGCCAGACACACATGTGCCTGCCAGCTGGGCTCCCTCACACCAGGCATGCCCATGTAATGTAGGGATGTTGAGAAAAGGGCAGGAATTTCAGCAGTACCAAGTTTCTACAGGCTTACAATAAGAGTGAAGACTGGGAGGATACGAGGAAAGAATTTACCTGAGAAAGAAGTGCTTATGCAATCTAGCAAAATTAGTGCTGACTACGTAATTTCTGAAGATTGGCTGTGGTTGTCAGTCTCACTAAACTTTGCCCTTCAACTGTGATTTGCAGCAGCCCATGCTTTGGGTTGGTCCCTGCCATCACCAACCACAGTAGCTCCTGCAGCCTGTATAGGAAATCCTCACTCTGCTCTGGGCCCAGGGAGAGAACATCTCTTATAGACTTTATATGGCTATTTTCTGCCTGGATATAAATAACAAAAAGCTGCAATTTTCAGAGGTAGAAACAAGACAGTAAACCCCTTCCAAAAGAGCTCTGAGCTGCTGATTATGGTGGTCTCCAGGACCACACTGCTACTAGATTCAAAGGAAACCTCAGTCCCTGTGTGATTGGAAGCAACACTGATGTCAGGAAGGTACCTAAAGGGGAACTGAGGCACTGCAGGGACAAGAAAGAGGGCTGGGAACAGGCTAAGGAGCTGGACTGACTGTGCTGGGATCCTCATGGAGCCGCTTGTGCCACAGCTGTAGTCCCTACTATGAGCTTCCTGGATGGGGTGATGGGTCCCCCCATCCTCCCTGATGTGCTGCTGGGGGAGAGCTGTGCTAGTCCCCACAGGTGATGCATGACCCAGCTCTTCAGGTGCTCTGCACCCCATAGAGGGCAGTGAAACCCTCCATGGTGGTGCCCAGGTTTGTGCAGGAAAGTAGAGCTGATTCTCTGCAGTGTGATGGAGCAAAAAGAAGAAACTCCAGGAAATGAAAAGGTGCAGCCTTGTCAGAGGGCAGAGGTGAGATTTTAAACTCACCCTGCAAGAACAAGATAACAATGTGGAGTAGGTCAAAATAGTCTGCAGATGATTTATGTTTTTGGTTCAAGGTTAGAGGCATAGGGGCCAAGAGAGGGAGTATACCAGGGAGACTGCATGAGTAAATAACCACTGATTGCCAGGAACCATATGGGGGAGAGCTAGGGATTGGACCACTGAAATTAGAGGCAATACTCGCATTCCTGCTGCTTCTAAAGGCATTGAAAGTGAACAGCAAACAATGAACCAGCCTGTGGGAGGCCTTTTGCTGAGCAGAGCAAACTCATTGCCAGACAGGAGGTCCTCTGAATTTGGGTGCTGGAATTAAGGTTGTTGGGAGAGGGATGTGATGCTTTCTGCCACGGTGGCAGCGTGTGGAGCGATTCCTCATCTCCTGCTGCAGTGCAGGCTCTTGCCATGGAAAGCTCTTTGTTCATGCACAAAAGGAGCGTGGAAAAAGCTGAGCGCTGCCTGCCCACTGATGGCAATGAGGAGAACAGGTTGTTCTCACAGAAGGGTATTTCCAAGTGAAAGGGATGTTTTTTCATTGCTCCCAACATGTGGAAATGGCAGATTAAATTATAGGGGGAGTGGCACACTTAGAAAATGCTGTGGGTGGATTGCAGCCTCCTACGTAGCTGCTTCTCCACACACCAACAACCTGCTCCTGTCATCAGCTCTTGCAGCTTGTGTGGTCTCTGCTGGCCCCTGACTCGGGCTCTGCTGGTAGGTCCCAGCTCTGGGCACAATCAGCACATTTAGTGCCTGTCGTGATGTCGGGGGCTGCCCCTGGTACAGACCTGCACTGCACACCTGGCCAGAAACAGTTTTGCTTCTTATTGCTTTTTCAGATTAGCTCAGGGGAAGGACTGGGCACTTGGAAGGAGACAGAGGTGTCCCCACTCCTGCAGAAGAGCTGAGGTACAGCTGGGATCTTGGTGGCTCAGTGTGGGCTTGACTGCCCACAAACCCTTGGGATGTTCCTCCACAGGACAGGGCAGATTCTGCCACCTGTCAGCTCAGATGTACGATGTTGCAACTCTAACTATAGTGCAGGTGTGGGAGACTCTCCTGTATCCCTTAGCCAATGGAAACATTCCCCCAAGTGGAACATAGCCTTTGTACATGGCTTTGCAGGAAAAGCAGGCTGGAGGGTTGGTATAGATGGGAGGCTGTCAGCCCACTGCCATCAGGACACAGTCCCCAGGATGTTGCATCCAGCTCAGGGCTTTCTCGTGGAGCATTGGCCCTCTGGAACTCCATATCTGCCCCTGGCTTTCTGCCCAGGTCATTCACAGCCACCTTTAATACCTGTGTCTTCTGCTCTTGTGTTTTGGCAGAGCGAGTTGATTTCCTCCTTGATGAACGAGTGGAGCAGCTGTTTCCCACGTCAGCCTTTTCAGCAACAACCTGAATAAATGATACCCTTCCAGTCCTGTCTCACCAGGCAGCTTTTACGTTTACCTGATTATCCTCATTATCACAGCCTGGACCTGTTCGTTGTTCAAAATCACCCTTCTGACATTAAAGGGACCAGAGTAGGGCATCACTTCTGGGTCATCCTTTTCGTGCCTTTTCCAGTGGTGCTGGTCGTCTGATGGACACTATCTCTGCTGTGAAGACTTGTCAAGTTGCATTTGTTTTGTTGCAGTCATCCTGAGGTTCCCTAAAAGCCAGATATTTTTCCTATGGTGTTTTCAGCTGCTTAGAGTAGCAATTTTTGTTCTTAGGCCCTAAGCATATGAATTTGTGCCAGCCTGGTGTGGTTCTGTTAATCTTCAGATCGTCTGATTCGTCTCCTGTAATACTTAGTCCCTTGTCCAGTGCAAAACTTTTGCCAAGTTTCTCACCGGTACATTTTCTTAGAGAAACCCTAATTTTCTGAGCTAAGACCACTAATGAAAATCATTAAATAAAATTTACCTCTAGGCTGATCTTTAAGGAACTCTGTTAATAGCCTTCTCTTGTGCATTAATGATCCTTCCATTGTAATGTCCTATCATCTTCCCATTATCCTCTTTGCAATTCTCATAGTAATTTCTGCCTTCTCTTGCCTGAGCAGATATTTTCTGCTCTGTTGCAGTCCATGTTTACATTTGATCCACTGCATTCCCAGTCAAAATGGCATTTACCTCCTCTGGGGAGGGGCTGTGATTTATTATATGTTCACAGGAAATTTCTGTTGCATTTTACCCTTTTATTCCCTCTCCCCAATTTCAGCATCCTTTCCTTCAGCATTGTTAATTCCAGCACTTTGTACAGTTACACTAATGGGATGCAGCACCTGCTCCAGCATTGTAGGGATTGCATTGGCCACTCTCCCTTCCTGTGCTTCTACTTCTGGCATAAGAGATTTGCTTAAAATCTGTTAAAAGCCTGGGTACATCAGCACCATGAGCGGATACTTAGGCAGAGAGGAGCACTCAGTGAGTGCCTGTCTTTGGGAAGTGTTTCCCACTACCCGAAAGGGCACTGACAGAGTTGCTTGTGGTCTCAGGAGAAGCTCCACATGAAACATTTTAGCTCTGTCCTGGGGACAGGAGGGCTCTACTCTCAAGCAGACCTGAAAGGTTATTCTGCCTCCTGTGTTAGCTTCTTCCTGAGAAAAATGCTGGCAGAAGTCATTTAGGAGCAGAACAAATTCCCTGGCCCCGCAGAGCTTGCAGCAGGGCTCTTTCTAAAATTATATTCAAGTGCTTCCTGAGGTTAAACATCTGGGCATGCTGTGAGAGGTACTTCAGCCAAGGCTGTGAGATGGATAGGAGTGTGGGGGTTTCTTCTGATCTGAGAATGGATGTTTGAAGTTTGACAGTGGGGAGCAGGCAGGGCTGGGAGTTGCAGGGACCCTGGGAATGGGCTTCATAATCCCTGCCAGAGCCAAGAGTCTGCCCTTCATGGGACAGGAGCAAATTTGCCAGAGATAGGACTTGAAGGCAATGTGAAAGCCGACAAATGTGAATGGTGCAGGAACTAGCTCTCCTTGCTGTCTGTGAAGTGTTTTTGTGAGGTTTTGGGGTAGTTTCCAGTTCATGAAGGGCTGTGCTCCTCCCATGCAGTGATGCACTTCATAGCATCCCCCAGCACACCTCTGCCCTCGAGCTCAGAGAGCCCCAATGCTGGAACTTTTGCTCCCTTGTTTTCACCTCTTTCTTGAAACCACTCATCTCCCCTCTGCTTCTCAGGGCAGGACTGTGTGCTGCTCCCTCATCCAAGGTGCGTCCTGCCCTCATATGGGTGGGTAGACACAATTCACCCTGGATCTTACAAGTGCACACAGTTTCAGTCTCATTTTTGCAAAGCCCCTTTGCACCCTTGCTGCACCTTTGGGGCTGTGAGGGGTTAATGGTATCCTGCCTGGCTGCATCCTCAGACACTTTTGTCCCTGCTTCTTGGTCTCCTTAAGAGCCTGGTGCTTTCTCTGCCCCATCCCAGCCTGATCCCTGATACAAAGCAGCAATTACTCTATCTGGCATGAGCAGAGACGTTGGGCGAGGCAGAACAAAATTCCGATCACTGCCGCCAGCCCTCCATCATGCTTCCCCAGAGAGGAAAAGGACTCTGTGGGTAAGAGGCAGTTCAGGACCCCTGAAAGCAGGAAACACGAAGATGTATGAGAAACCCAGCAGAGCGGTCAGCATTTCGAAAGTTTGCTCTGCAGAGGGTGCCCAGGAAAGGTGAAACTGAAAACAAAGGTGCTAGACTCATGGGCGCTCTTGGAGGTGCCTGATTTTCCAGCAGAGGTTCAGCCTCCTGCCGAAGCCTGCGCTGGGCAGGGGAGAGTGAGCAGTGCATACCCCCAAGGTGGGGACTACTCACCCCACTCCAGCTTGGGGGTGCCTTGCTCTGGGTGTACCCTGCCCCACAGAGCTGACCGTGCTCTGGGATGGGGCAAGAGCAGATGCCCACCAGGTGTGAGAGTGTGGAGGGCTGGATGGAGGGGCTGGAGTGCTCGGAGAAATGGCTCAGGCAGCTCAGTGCAAGAAGTCAGCTTAGAAACCTTGTGGGGAAGCTGCTTGGGCAGAGATGCTGCACGCCACAGATGTTCTGGCAGGGCAGGGCTCTGCCTCTGTGCCCCAAGCACACTCCACCCATGTTCTTCCTCTGACCCTGATGTTCTCAGCTTCAGCTGTCCTCAGTAACAGCCAAAAAAAGACCCCAAACTGTCCTCTGCTCCAGCCACTACAGGAGACCATGAGTGACACTTTCTTGCTCTGACTCGAGTGGCCCATTGAAGGGTGCTTAGCACACCCCAAACTCAGCAGTGACCCACCAACCCCTTTGAGATCTCACCTAGAAAGTAATTTACCAGTGTAACAAATAAGCAAAAAGTAAGGCAAAAACTTTACCTGGGAAAGGTGCTGCTTTCTCGCAGCCCTGGAGTGGGTGGGCACCTGCAGTGTCTGTGCTGACTCCAACTTTTCCCCGGTGTGTGTGTCTCAGTTGTGAAGGCAGAAGCGTGTGCTGCGAGCGGCGGCTGCTGGGTCCCTTTCCTCTCCTCCCTTCCTCCCTCCCTCCTCTCGTACCAATATCCAGGCAGCGGTGACAGCAACATGAGTCAGACCTCAAGTGGGTGGGATCAGAGCTGTGAACTCAGACACCGGGGTTATCATCCGGCAAATTTGAAACGTTGAAAGTGAACCGAACTCTGAGCATGTGGTGTGTTGGGCTCCACTGAGCCGTGCCCGGCACAGAGAGGAGGGAGGGGATGCCTGCTGCTTCCTACTGCTGCTTTCTTGCGTGCTCCCATCACCTTCCTCACTAACACTGAGGTTTCAGGGCCCTCTTTGCTGGTGGCTTGCCATGTGCAAAGCCTTCTTCCCTCCTGGGTCTCTTCTGCAGGCACACGCTTACCTGCTGCTGGGAGCCCTGATGCTGTTATCCACTCCCAGTTTTGGGCTTTGCAATCCATGTGAGCTCCCAAGTCACACTGGGGAGAGATAAGGAAAAAGAAGGGGTCACTGTAAAGTGGGTGGAGGAAATTGGAGCCCAGCCGACACTGGGGTGCACATTTACTCCTTGTGCAACTGGAGGTGACAGGAAAAGCCCACACGGCCATGCTGGGGGTTCTCCACCATGCTGGAGGGAGGCTTCACATGCTCTGGGTCTGTGTCAGGAATGCTCCAGGCTGGGCATCTTTTCCTCAAGGCTGCACTCTCCACTCCTGAAAATTGTTTCCTTTGCGTGCGATGGCAGGGAGGAACCACACCAAATGACAAACAGGCAGTGACAGCCTTTCGTGTCTCTCAAATCTTTCATCTATGGGTTTCAAAGCACTATGCAAATATCAGCTGCTGGGCCAGCTGTGCAAGGACCTGTATCCCCTTTTAGCTCTCCCTCTTGAGCTGAGCAGGTCCCAGGCTTGCAGCAGAACTACAGCAAAGCTTGTCCACCCCCTGGCTCCGCATGGTCTGGGAAGAGCAGTGTAGTACCTGTGAGTGAGGTACTTCAGGCCCCAGCAGTAACTTCTGAGTTCCCCCACAGAAACAGGCAAGGATGGACTTGTTACAGTCTGGATGTGGCCCTGGGCTTCCCAAGCTGGGACCAGATAGATCATACTGCTCCCTGGGCTGTGCTGAGCTCCCCCAGTTCTCTGTGCTGGGAAGGGAGAGCACGTCCCAGCCTCCATCTCTTCCAAACAGGGGTACCAGCAGCACTGGCACACAGACCAAAATGCCTTTGATCTGTTTATCTCTGCAGACCAAAGCACAAATCTATCTTTAATAAGCTTGTGATCTGCTGGAAACAGAGTTTTCCCACTGAGCAGCAGCCATGATGTGTTTGGGTAGCTGAGCCACGAACTGGCAGCCGGATGCTTCTCAAGTGGCTGGTGTGTGCAGCCTGTGGATGTGGAGGGATCCCTCCTCACAAACAAGATGCAAATCTGCTCAGGAATGTCTGCTTTAGCTAAAGTCACTGGGGTGTTGATTTATTCCAGGGGCCTTCGCTTGGGTCTGGTCTATGAAGGATCTTTCCTCTGGAAGTCTCAGGAGAGGAAGAGCCATGTAAGGACAGAATGCTCTGGTTATCGGGGCAGAATTTCTTCTCCAGGCCCTTTGCTCTAAACCCTCCCAAGAAAATGTCCCTGCTGCCCATGGGGCAGACTCTGAGTTCAGCATGCTCCATCTTCCCAAGGCCTCTGGAGAGATTTGAGGGTTCAACCCTCACCCCTCAGCCCCTGTGGACAACCTGCAGACAGCAATGGTTGCACTGTCCCCTCTATGCTACCTCCCCCAGCCACTGGGACCCACACTTGGACCCACCCACCCAGCAGCCACTGGGCTGGTGGCTGGGGCTGGGACTGGGCTGCTGTGCCTGTCCTGGGCTGGATCCCTCTGTCCCAGCTCTGCAGACAGATGCTGTGTGCAGAGTCTGCTGCAGTGGCCCTGGGAAGCGGCTGGACCAAGAGCAGAAAGGAGCCCTGTAGGGACATTTCTGCTGGCATGGACTTCTGTGCACTGGGTATCTGCACCCTGGGAATTGGCAGATGTGATACCTACAGAGCCTGTGACTGGAAAACATCATCATTGGCAAGCTCTGAAAAGGAGGAAGCACTTGATACTCATGAGACCTGATAGTTGACTTGCCACACATTCCCAGGCAGCGTAGCCAACTCGGCCAGGCGTGGCTGCATGGGACAGGCAGCAACCAGACACTCATAAACTGGAACATTCCCTGAGGAGTCATTAATGAGTCAGGAAATGGCAAGGAGAGGTCTCTGACATCCTCTGTGTGTGTGTGTGTAAGCAACAGTTATCAAACTTTACAGCAATGCTAGGAAATAGAAAAGTGCAAGAGGAGCCAGGGAAAATTTGGGACTCCAGGAATGTGAGGTTTGGCAAAGACAAGAGATCCTGAAAAGACTCAGATGGTGAAGACATGCCTGGAGGGTGGCAGCCAACCTGGGAGATCACATATGGCAGCTCAGCTCAAGAAGGGCTCCAAGGTGCAGCTCTGTGCTGCTTTCCCCAGCCTCATCTGGGTTTGGAAAAGCCAAAGAAGAAGGGGAAAGAGGAGGAGAAAATATCCAGAAAACAAAGCATCTGGTCACAAAGCAGCTCCTTGGACAGTGCAGGCTGAGAGAAGCTGGTGAGGTGTCCTGTTGGGCTTTAGGGACATTCATTTGAACTCCAGCAGAAAATCATGGATTAGAGAAACAGACTTGTACTGAGTGGTTTTCTCAGGAAAAATCATAAGTAAAAAGTCACAGAAAGGTACTGACCCCACCACAGGCTGCTGAACTTTGTGGCCAGCAGGGAGAGGACAGTGGTTGACTCAAATCACCCAAAACCTTTGATTTCCAGTGGATTATATACATGGTGAAAACAAAAGAGAGAGACCTTCCTGATGTATTAATATGCTTTTCTCTTTTATAAGCAAATAATTTCCAGTGAAATCCTGTCCTAAACAAAATGATAAATTATGAGAGAAATCTCTGATATTCCCTGCTGGGGACTGTGTAAGCCAGAGCGTACTCATGGGAAATAAATATTACAGGGAAAGCATGTGTAAAACATCTGCAGTGAGTCTGGGGCTGTGCAAGGAACTGCTCCTGCCTGCAGACCAGACAGCTCCCCAGGGTGGTGAAAGACCCTTGTTGGGCTATGGCTGAATTCCAGAGCAACATCCTGCTTGCATATATATTTTTGGTGTGCCATAAATTCTGGCTTTTTGGGGAATATCTCTGTCCAAACCACCTTTCCTGTACTGAAATACATGTAATGGAAAAGAAGAGGATGCTCAGACCTTTCCTACCCTCTTGGGGGATCAACAGTGCTGATCCCAAGGATGCTTAGCAGGATCCCATCTGCTGTGATAAAGTGTCAGACTATAGACACAGTTTGTGACATATTTCTTAACTTTCTCTTAGTGCCAAGATAGGATGTTAGAGGTTTATTTCCAGGTTGTTGGTTTGTTTGTGTTATACAAAACTCTCCAAGATCTAACAAATACCTGGAGTGTGCTACTGGCTCCACACTAGTATGGAGCTCCTTCAGGGAATTGAAGGCTCATGTTTTCCAGTGTGTCCAGGGTCAAGGAGGGTCCTCTTTGAGGTTCACTCAAAGAAAGCTGTTCATGCTAGGGATGGAGCCATTTATGTTACACCAGCACAAGGGTTTTCATCTCTCTGACTCACTGTAAAGAGTAAAAGCGCTGATTGAGGTCTGTGGGAGGAGGTGACAGTTGTTCCTCCCAAACCACAAAGCTGGGAGGGGAGTGGGAACCTTGGCACAGCATGACCCACCTGCCGGAGTGCACGAGGCATCCCTGGGAAGGGAGCAACTGGCTATGGCTCTGACGAGTGGATCTTTATGGGCTTTATCACTAATTCTGCTGAATGCAATTGTGCACATCCTTGTTGTCCAGATAAATATTTAATCCTCCTCCAAACACTGCCGGGGTCGTGGCCGGGGTGATATCTTGTGGCAGCAGGCTAATTTGGGGCTGTGCAGAGCTGTTGTCATCTCTGATGTGGAGGAGGGTAAATTGTGGTCCAGGAGCAGAGTGGAAGAATGGAATGCTCTAGGTTTCAGCCCTGCACAGACCCCTCCCAGCATTCCTGGGCTCTCTGTCAGGAAGGTCAGCCAGTTTCTGTGGGAATGAGCTGTCTGGTTTCAGCTTTAGGCCAGGGAAGTCTGGTCTTTGTAAGTGTCTGCTCTGAGGCTGTTTGGGTGGTTTAGGAGCCTTCAGGGCTGGAAGGTGGCTCCTGCCCTGTCACTTCACAGGGAAGGATTCCCTGCTTGAGCCCCAGGTGCTTCCACAGCCTTTCCCTGCAAAGCTGGCAGGAGGCTGTGCTGCTGGGCACAGGGCAGGAATGAAAGGATTAGCAAAATGCTCCCCTCCAGCGGGACTGCTGTGTGGCTGGCAAGGAGCATGGAGCTTTGGGCATGGACCTGGACTCAGGCCTTGTCCAGGCAGGCTTCTGGCAGCTGCCACCAGCTCCCACCCTGCCTGGCCCCTGCACTGTGACCCTGCTGTGCCCCTGCCTGACCTGCCAGCATGAGCAGATGGGGCACAGGGAGGCCCTGAAAGGACCGAGGCTGCAGAGGAACCATGAAGCCGATGCAGTGCTGAGCTGCTCCCAGCATGAGCTGGTGAGTTGGGCACTGGTGTGGATGCACAGCACCAGCAAGGTGCTGTTCCTCTGTGCCAAACTGCTGTAAACTCTGCCTCCTGTCCCACTGCAGGTAACTTGGTCAAAACCAGGGCTGCATCTGTGGGATGATGGTCCCTGGTGCAATGGTGTTGCAGCTGCATGTCAAGTGGGATGGCATTAAAGAAGTAGAGGAACTTTCTGCCCTGACCCACAGTGGGAATGTCCTCTACTGCAGGTGGGAATTCCCACAGTCCCAGGCTTGATCCTGGCTGATACCAGCCTCCTCCCTGTTTCCTGTGTGCAGTAGGACCTGGAGCACCCACCAGGGTAGGCAAAACCAACTATGACTTTTCTCTTCACTGAGGGTCTTCTAGATGAAAAGAGTGAGGAGCACACATGGTAGAGGCCTGGAGGACATGTGCTCTGAGAAAAGACTGATGGGATTTTGACAGAGGAGACATCACAACCTGTTTATATTTCCACTTTTCCACAGGAAATGTGAATAGAAGCTCTGTACCCCTGAGAAGAGGAGTAGCAGCCAAGGGCTTAGAGTGCAAAATTTAAGATTAACTTAGACTTACTCACTACAGTGATAGTCATGCACTGGAAGGAATTTCTTAAGGAACTGTAGGTTGGACAAAGTCCTGCAGTCATCAGGGAGCTGGAGCACCTGGCAAGAGGCACTGATAGCAGCAGCCTCCCCTGTGCCTGTGTATTGCTTTCACATCTTCCATCTACACAAGCCGATATACCACGAGCTTCTTCTGGGAACTGTCAGTGTGGGAATGGCCATAATGGTTCAGAGCAACAAACTTGCTTTTTAATAATAATCACCTATCAAAAAAACCCCCAAAAACTAGAACATGTAGTGAAATGTGTGTGGAGCCTTCTCCCTGCAAACCACAAGCTGAGACTTGTGATGGGCACTCAGTGACAACTGTGCTGATGGAGGACAGACACTGCTGTGCCTGGAGTGGGCTCACCTCTGGGCTGGTCAGACAAATCCTGGAAGTGTGAGAGCTGGCGTGGTGAGGCAACAAATTCCCAAATACACATTTTTTCCCCAACCTCTTACACAGCCTGGAATGAGGCCAAAATCATAGGGCTGGAATCTCTCTCCAGACAATTAATTATTGCAAAGAGACAATTTGTTAAGCAAGAGAGGCTTTTAATTTGCAAGAGCTCATCTATTCTTATTGTATCTTTTAAACTGAAGGAAGCAGAGTTGATCAAAATAGTCTGGAAATAGAAGATTTTAATTTAGAGGCTGTGTTCAATGTGGTGACAAAAATAGGAAACAGCTCTCTCAGAAGAGCACACTCCTCACAAAAACCCGGCTGGAGTGTGCAGGGCATGCTCCAGAACTGCTCAAATAATTACAAATATGCTCAGAAATATTTCAGTGGGATTTAGTTGGACCTGCTGAGAAAAGGCAGGACTGTCTCCACTGCTGATTTCTGCCCAGGGGCACATTCCCTGCCTTCAGGGCTTCCACTGGTGCAGAGGGGGATGTCTTAAGGGAGGCAGGAGATGGGGCTTGTGGGAGCCCAAAGTGACCTTTGCAGCCTTGCAGGAGGTGGGAAGACTCATTGAGTTTAGGTTATACAAGGGATGGGACAAGGGATGGGGTAATTTCAAGGGGTCCTGGCCAAGGTGGTTGAGCCAAGTGCTACATCCCAGAGAAGCATCTGCACTTCTCTTGTCCTGCGCTTTGTGTACCCCACAGCAAGACCCCATACTGCAAGGCAGGTTGTGAAGAAAGTGGAAGAGAGCCATGATGGGCCTAGGAAAGACTGTCAGGTTGTTATCCTGCACTCAGCCACTTTCAGCTCTGTGCTGGGATGGGATCAGCACAGGCCCTGGTGCTGGGATGAGCAGCTGTGCAGATGAGCCAGGGCTGCTGTAGCACAGGGACCTGCCCAGGGAGGATTTTCCGTTTAGCTTCTTTCTATTAGAAAACATGAATTCTTCAAAGCTGCCAGTCTGTGCAAAGAAGGATATGTTTTGACCAGTCTCCTTATTGCACTTGTTCTTTTGAAGTACCTATATTTAGAAGTCTTTGTGAAGTCTCCCATTGACACTTTTCAAAGGAGAATGGTTTGTTTTCTGCTTTGAAACAACTTATTTAGGAATAAGTGCTCATCTGCAGCATAACAAGTAGATAGGGCTGTAGAAAAGGCTGGTAATGTGAAATGACCCTTTCTATCATTGCTCTGGACACCTTGTTTGCAAAATATATTAAGATCCTAACTTTTTGTCCCAATTCACGCTGAGAATTACTCTTTTAAGTTTGTGCACAGATGCCATTTCTTATCTATTTGAAATGCTGCATGAAACAGCCAGTAACAACTGGAAATTAAATGCTGCTTTTCATAAAAGATGAAGGACTCTCCCCAAATGAGGCATTGCTCCCCAAAGACCGCCTGTGCGATGAGAAAGATCTTGCTGTAAGGATTGTATCAGCTGGATGGAGAAGAGGAGCCAGCCTTTGGGCAATTCAGTTGTAAGCAGAATCGACTCTGTTTGCTTCAGTTTAAAAAATAATATTCTATAATGAAGTGAAGGCAAAAGAGAAAATGGGTAGAAATTGAGTTAGAGCTGTGGTTGTTCCAGTACTCCCCTGCAGCCCTCCGCAGGCTGAGCCCCTGGACCCAGCCTGCTTCCCATCAGTCTCCAAAGCCTGGAGAGGCACTGGGGGGTGAAGGGAGGCAATTTGTTTTTGGGGGTGCCAGCTTCTTGGAAAGAGGGCGAGAAATTCAAAGGTAAATCACTGCAAACAAACAAATCGGTGCTGCTGGGCTCTGCAGCAGGAGCCTGCACGCAATGGGAGCTGCGTGTGCTGGCTCTGCATGGCAGCATTAGATTAGCATAGCTGATTAGACACGTTGCAGTCTCAGCTTTCTGCTTAGCAGAGCTGTGCATTTTCTTAGAAATGTCTAGAAATCAGGTGGGAAGTCTAGTGCTTCAGTTATGGGAAGGAGAAGTAGTCCTCACATGCATGCCATGGGTAGGCAGGAGCTGAAGGGAATTTTTGGTTGGGATCAAAACAGGTCACAAGCCATGAAGCTGGGATATTCCCACAGCAATGTTCCAAGACTCCTGCTTTTGGATCTCCATTTACTTGGGACATTTCAGGCCCATGAATGTTGTGAGCCCAGTCCTGGATTGGGGCAAGATCATCCACAGAAATCTGTCCAAGCCTGCTCCAGCCCCTGCCATAGCGCTGCCAGCTCAGGGGCTGAGTGCTGGTGCTGAGCTGCCATGAAGTGCATGGACTAGTCCGCGTCCTCCCCTGCTATCGAGGACAGAGTGCCGAGGTGCTGCAGTGCTCCAGCAAACATTTTGCTGCAGGTGAGATAGATTAGATCTCCATTCCTCCCATTAATGGAGTCTGTATCTTATCTGCAATATCTTATCAGGCTGTCTGGCACCCTTGGGAGAGTGAAAAACAGTCTGATAGCTCAGAGCTCCAACTCCCCCTTTCCTTGGACTTTGCTCTGTGCTTGCCATGTGGCATGGGACACCTGAATGGTCTGTAGTTGGCAGAGTGGCATTTCTCTCTCTTCAGTGAATGTGTTGTGTTTTCTGTTCTCCTTTTCCCATACTTGGTGAATGTTTCCATGAGCAGGTTTCAGTGTGAGGTGTTCAGTGCTGGGGGACAGGAACCACCTGTGTCCATGGTGTGAACTCACTGCTCTCTGACTTGATCTGGAGAAATGTGACATTTCCTGTTATTCTCGTGCCATCTGCACACTGACATGATGTTAGATAGAGGATGCATTCATTTTGGATTACACTTGGACTAACTTTATATCATACCCTCTTTGTACAGCAGCTCCATTTCTTTTTTCTTCTTTTCTTCTGATCTGTATGGCTAAACCTTCTCTTGTTATTTTTCTTGTCATCCTCTGCAAGAGCCAATTCAGCCTGACCTTTGCCAATTCTCACTTTATGTCTTGGGCATTTCAAGACATAGGGGTAGTCTGCATTTTTCCTTTGCAGCATGATCCTTTTGCCCCAACCCTTATGATCTCTCTCTGTTCTTTTATGTAGTTATTTCCTTGGCCAGCACAAAAGCCCTTTCTGTGCTTGAAATACATGTTCCAGAGATCAAAGGTGCCAAACCACTAAAGGAGACTTCAAGCCATCTCTGTGTACATGTCCCCAGACTCACCACCCAGCTGTTTTTATACTTAGGGATGGATATGTGGCAGAGTCCACCAGGAGGACAGCCAGCAGCACAGCACTGGGCTGGGGCCAAGGGGTCCAGCAGCAGCACAGTAGTGGGAGAGGGTCCACAAGGAAGGAAAGCTCTTGTTCCCAAGGATTAAGATGAGAAATTATCCCAGTGGTTTATTTTTATCAAGAGCTCTTCTATTTCTGGGGCACTACCATGTACTGCATAATGTTCAGAGCTGCATGTTGGTGGCTGTTCTACTCCAGTCTCCCCAGAAGCTTTGTCCTGATTTGACATTGAAGGGGGAATTGGAAAGAAATACCACCTTCCCTTCCTTGTGCTGCTTCGTTTCCAAGCTGGGAAATGTAACATGAACATCAGTTGTAGCCATCTTGCAGGGCAGAAAGAGAGCATGAGAGTTGTGTAGGATTTGGGGCTCTTGGGTCCCAGAAGAATCATTAGGGAAGGAATGGTAACGCAAGGCTGAAGGCAGCTGGACAGAAATGTTCTTTTTAATTTGGCCATGAGCCTTGAAAGAAGAAGGGGAAAAAAAAGAAACAATAAAAGAAAAAAGCAAAAAAGAAGATAATTGAAAGGCTAAACCTGTTGTCCAAACACCACCGTGGTTTTGGGAAGGTCAGTCTACCCAGTTCATTTGTGTCCTTCCTGTCCCAAGTGCCCTGGGAAGGACCAGGGCTGTGGTGTCATTCCTGACAGTCGACATTCCTGTGTTGGAGGCTAACCCCATCCTCACTGCAACAGAGGGATCATGGGATAAACTGGATCCCAAACAGAAGACTTTGCAAGAAAAACTGCTGCTTCTTCCCCCCCACATCCTGTGGCCCTTCTGCAGCTTTGGGCATAGCAGGGGCCAATGTTATTTTGGCCTATGTCACATGGAGCAAACTTCTAGTTCTGGTCTTTCTGTCTTGTGTTTCTACATTGTTTCTCACCTCATCAGGCAGCCCTTATCTTTCAAAGCTCAGCTTAAAAATATCCTCGAGCTGTTTCATGGGACCAGCACTGCCAAGCTGCACCCCAAGAAACTTATTACTGGTGCCACTCTGATGTGACAGAGGAGCTGGTCCTTGGCATCACCCCCACCCCTGACCTCCCGTTCCTCCTCCTCTGGAAGGAGAAATGACATTCCCTGACATCTTTGACTCTGCTGCTGAAGCATAAATTCCTCTTCCCAGCCCTCCTTGTGGGAATTGGTCCCTTTGACTCTTGTCACGTTGCTGGGGCTGGTCTGACTTGGCACAGGGATCCTGGAGCAGAAATTGCTGGAGTGTAGCATGGTAGGAGATGTGCTCCATCTGTCTGGGATCAGGAGAAACATCCACAGAGGCCAAAGGCTGCTCCAGCAGACAGGAGTCTTTCACGTTGCTGCCAACACAACTGTTTTTCCAAGGAACAACTGTTGCCAGAAATCTGTAGAGTCAAGACCTGCTATATCTTTGCTTCTAAACAAAACAAACCCCAGCTTGCCTTCTGCCAGGGGAAAAACTCTAGTCTGAGAGAATAAAATCAGACAGAAAGAGGGCAGAGTCTTGTTTCCTCTCTCATTCAGTTATGGTAAATTTGGGGACAGAGGAACTATGTTGCAGGATATAGGAGACAGGTGCATGGCCGGGGCATGCTCTAATCTGCACGGGGCAAGATGTTTTAAGCATCTTTCCACCCCGATCATCCTTTGTAAGCAGTTGGGCTCCTCCCTGGTGCCTTAGGCACTGTGAGCAGCATGATGAGCTCGCTGCCGCGCTGCCTTTGCTGCTCAGCAGAACGATCATGCATAAAATCCCCAGGTAATTTATGCTGAGTGGGATCCTGTGATTTGCTGACATTCCTTAAAAATTGAAACGAACATAAGAGAAATGAATGCAGAGTTGCTAATTTGGAAACTCATTTTGAATAACTTCTCACCAATGTGGTAATGGTTAGCGGGGAGTCCTAGTGATAAATAATAGTTTCTGAAATCCTGAATTGGCTATAAATTGGCATGAAAGAGTGGAATCCCCTGCATGTGGTTCAGCTCAGTGAGTTACTCTACACTACGCTCAGCAGCAGCTGTAGGTGAAGACAGAGGTAGTTTTAGCTGTATGAGGTCGTAGTAGCAGATGTCCTGGCATACATAAACTACAGGATCATATGCATCCTCAAATGTCAGCTCTGCTTTACATCGTTTACTGCTTTTGGGAGCTGCGGGGCTTTACACCAGTGGATTATCCACCTCCCTTCTCTGCCAAGCACTTGTTCTTTTTAGCCGCTTGATGTAATTGCGTATAAACTGGGAAGATCCCAAAGGGATCATTACTTTTCTGCATAAACTGCTTTCCTTATTCACATTTCACATCATCACCTGCAGGCATCCCTGAGACCGAGCAGTGTTCCCTTGCAGGGCAGGGTGTTCACACAGGGCTGCAACATCTACAGGCAGAAAGGTGCCTGTGCCCAGAGCTGGATGGGATGATGGGGTCTGATACCCAAGGTGGTGGTGGGCAAGATTTCCTCCTGGACATCTCGCTTTCCTTCCTGGTGACTCATCCTCCCCAGCATCTCTGTGATGTTCGGTCCTGGAAAGGGAAATGTGGCATCTTCCCTCCGAGATGCTCAGGAAGGACCAACAGAAGGGTCATGGATCAGGAACATGGGTCAGGAGCAGCTTCTTCCTCCCATAAGCTTGGTGCTGACTCAGCAGTACTGCCAAGATCCACCTGCCATCGTGGTGGCCTGACGTATAACAGCACCTGCGAGGCTGGAGGATGTGCAAGGAATTGCTGATGGTGACAGCAAAGCATGGTCACAGGTTTTCTCTACTGAACAGTTTTCTGGAAGTCACAAGTTTGAAATCAAAGTTTCTTTGCTCCACATTTTGTCTTCCAAAAGAGCCCCTGCTGCTGTTGCTTGTAGGTAGCTGTGATTGCAACAAAACCCTCATTTCTCATGAAGAGGGAAAGTATTGCTGCTAACCTTACAGGTTTTGAGGGTCTGGATGGCTCAGGCATGACTTGGCCAACAGCCTGCAGCGCTGGTTGTCACATCAACCAGGTTTCAGACGCAGTTTCCACCAACACTGTCCTGAAAAACACTGCAGAAGCAGACTGTATTTCTTAGGGATCACAGTCTTGGAAAGAGACATATTTGAATTTCAGAACCTCGTGACCACAGCAGTCAGTTGTTACACACACTGGGAGTAAGTCAGAGCACAAAGGACTGCTCAGCTTTCCAGGTACGCATCTGGCACTCGGCCCTAGGAGTTCAGGCTTTGTGTTTGGTTTCCTCCTTCAGCATCACTTCTGACAGACCCATCCATTGAGAGGGCAGAGATCTGCTTATCTGAAAAGGAAATCATTGTACAGTTTGTGAACTGTGGTAACTGGACCACAAAAGGAAGGCAGCTTGTCCAACACGTGGGTATGAAAGATTTTACCTGACTATGTATGTGCTTGAGAAAGATATATGGGAGTTCAGTGTTTCCTTTGGTTAAGGATGTTTTGAATTTCACAAGTGCTTTTATTTATTGTGGCACCATGATTGTGTGTTTTTTGGCCCCTCTGTGCCAATCATTACTAGCTGAAGCAAACCCAGAGCTAAGATCTCTCCACATAAATTTTCTCAACATTGACTGATTGCTGGTTTCTTCCTCCTGCTCCTTCCCAGCAAAGGCTGTGATTTACAACATACATTTATATATTTTTAAATGTCCCTTATGTATGATAAACAGCCTTGAAATATGCCATTATAAGAGATTCCTGGGAGATTAGTCCTGCTTGAGGCATGCAGCTTTTGGCTGCATGTCCTTTGAAAGGCATGACATGTTTAAGAAACACCTCATGTTAGACAAACTGTTTGCAGGCTGAAGACATCCAACAGCAGCCAGTGATGAATGTTTTGTGCACCAGAAGATGTAAATCTTGTTTTAATCCTGTCCAACTCATGGACAGCTTGTCCTGAGCCGGGCTCAGGACTTGTGCCTTGTATTCTGAGAGCATCCTGTCCCAATCCCTGAGGCAGGTGGTTGACAATATCCAGCTCTCAGAAGAGCAAAGGCAGAACGATGCTGTCAACTCAAAATGACTCAGTAGCCATAAATCAGAGCAGGAAACCTCTAGCTCAGAGAGATATCATGATGGAACTCGTCTGACTGGATGATCTTATTCCTGCCCCATGCAGGGTTGGTTCCCCTTATCTGGGACTTTAGTTTCTGTGAGACTAAAACAAGCTCTGAGCTGACTGGGAGAGTTGCAGATATGATTGAAACCAGCTTGACCTTTCTGAACACTTCTTGTCCACGAGCTGAGGTTGGAGCACTCTTCTCCAAGCCCGAAGGCTGATGTCAGGATTGCTTCATTCAGCAAAGCTGGGTAAAGGCTAATAAACACCACTAAGAGCTTGCTAATAGCTCTAATTAGGCTGCAGCTGATGCTTCATAAGTGGTTCTTTCCTCCTCCGCCCCTTCCTTGCAGCTATTTCCTGGTGGAGTTAAGGAAGGTGAGGTGGATTAATGCTACTTTGGGAGGCAGTCAAGACTCCCAGCTGCAAAATCATATTTTCATCTTGGCTTTTTTTGCAGTGGGTCTGGCAGGGTTTTCTCACGGCAGCTGTCTGCTTTAGGGCTGAGCTGAGGTGTGGGCCTTGGTGTGTTGCTGGGAATAAACCTAATTTGGGAGTTTGATAGTCCAGAGGTAGAATGAAAATGTGGCTTTGATGACTTCCTCACCCTTGTTGTTGGCGGTGAGGGGATCAGCAAGTTGCTTTCTCAAACATATGGGCAAAAGAAGGAGTCCTTGTTAAAAGGAAGAAAGCTTTGCTGTAGTTTGTTTTGTAGTTTTTGTTTGTTTCTTTGTTTGGTTGTTTTGTTGTTGTTTTTTTTTTAACCTTGAGTTCTTCCTGCAGCAGGAGAGATTTGCATGTGAAGACTTTAGTGTCTTGCAACACGTGAAATTTTTAAGCTGCTTTGTATTTTCAAACTGGCCAAGGCTCCTGACCATGAAGTCTGTGCACAGATGCTGTGCAGAGCAGGTGCTTGGGGGC
Source organism: Pithys albifrons albifrons (assembly GCF_047495875.1). Lineage (NCBI taxonomy): Eukaryota > Metazoa > Chordata > Aves > Passeriformes > Thamnophilidae > Pithys > Pithys albifrons. The sequence goes on from NC_092472.1 coordinate 11,613,157, forward strand.
TCATCACTGTTCAACATCTATTCCCCAGCTATTTGTCACTGAGGGGATTGCACATGGGAAACCCAGGGTCCCCCTGGTCCAGGTCTGTGGGTCACATCACCAGAAACCCTTTGTGATGCTCCAGCCCTTATCTTGGAGCATCATGTGCTGCATTCCTTATGCCAATTCTCTGCTTACAGACACTGTGTCTCTTCTGTAGGTGAGCTGGCCTGAGCTGTAGAATTACATGGGCTGCTACAACAGCATCATGGAAAACACCACTTGCTGCATCATAGAATGGGGTGGGTTGGGAAGTCTTGCAGAGTCTGAGGCAGCAAAGCCACAGGGCTCTGCTGTTCCTTGGCTTCAGGATCCTAATTCTGGCTTTGCTCTCCTACACCTTCGATTACAGTTCCCATAATGCATCTGAACAACCTGCTGTGCAGCCTTCCTCCACAGGGATTCATGGGCATATTTTGAAAACCTCTTTAGTCCAAGCCCCCACAAAAAAAAGTCAATCCAAACATACTTTGGAATAAAGCACCAGAGCAGATGACTTGGAAATGGCTTTTGCATGGTGCTGGCGTTGGGTGCAGGCATATGTCCCCTGATTCCATGGACTTAAAAGCAAGTAAGTACAGTTATTATGTTGGCAGATCTTTTTTCCTTCTTACAGAGATAAAAGCAAGGAGCAGGCTGGATTTTTGTGGGAGAGAGAGCTTTTTAAGAGATGCCCTCATTGAAACCTCTTAGGGAAAAAAACATATATTGCTGGGAAAACTAATAAAAGCTGTCCCTCCCACAGCCTGGGACAACCACTGCAAAGCAGGGAGTTGTTCTGTGTGTCTGGACCCAAAGGGTGCAGTCTTCTTATGGAAACTGTCTGGAGGAGGGAAACTGGGCATTGCACAGAAAAAAATAGTCCTTTAGCATGGGCCACAGTGTTTGCTGCAGTATTTTTAAGTGTGTGCTAAGGGTGGGGGAAGCATCTGGGGGCCTCAGTAATAAACTGCAGCATGATGCAGGTGTGAGGCTGGTGAGTTGCTCTTTTCTGGTTGAGCTGCAGTTGTGATGTTGATGGATATTAGAGTTGAGGAAGGGAGCTTGGGGAACCTGTTTTCACTTTCTTTGCTAAAGTTACGCTACAGATCTTTGCAGGAGGCTCAGTGGGGCTGAGCTTGCCCAGCTATTTGTGTCTGTGGGGCAGGGTGGGTGGCAAACAGCAAGGGTTTGGTTCAGGAGTGGTGCTCTAGTCCCTATGAGCCAGTTGTGAGAGCATGGTGATATTAAAGTTTCAACACCTCCCTGGGATGTGACTGATTTTAAATGGGATGTGTGTGTCTTAAGGTCCAAGGAAGGTTTGCAAAGAGGAGGAGGATGGTTATCCATCCAGGAGAACAGTGATTTTGGGCAGGGATTCAGTCACATTTAGAACTAACATGGGATAAACTTCTTTCTACAACAGCTGGGCTACGAGCATTGGGGTTCCTTCACTTTCTAGTGGAAAGCTGACTTCCTCTTTTGGGACCCAAGGGAAAAACATTCCTTGAAATATGATCAAACTCTTGGCACTTAGTGTGCTGGTGACAGCACTGCAGAATGCAGGGGAGATGAGTGCTCCTTATTCCCGATATCCTTTCCCAACTGGGGATTCCCAATTGCTTTTGGATGACAGTGGTTTTTGAAGGTGCCAGAGTCATGTGGAGCTCATCAAATGCTGGCGTCAGTGCCTGGAAGAGATGGGCTTTATTCAGAAACTCAGCAAGGGCTTCCCATGCTTCCTGGAAGCTGTGTTGGGAGACTCTAGTTCCCAGCTGCTCGAGGAGTTGCGGAGCTCCCTTCAAATCACTGCAAATGCTGCCTGCACTGGGGAAATGAGTGTGCAGGTTCTGGCTCTGAAGTTTAGGCAGCTTATTTCTGGCAGCTGCTGCCTGAATTTGGCAGACAGGGGAACTCTGTGACATTTATTCCTTGTCCCTGGTAGTGTGGAGGAGTCTAAAATGCCCTGACCTCACACCATGCTTGCTGTGACACTGAGAAGGTGCTGTGCTAGTCTGGAGCAATGAATGCTTCCTTTTGCATTTCGCATCAAACAAACTGTCAGGAGCGTGATGAGAGAATTGCTGTAGTGACCTTGGGTGGTGAAAAAAACCCCTCAAAGCAAATCAAGCAAGTTGAGACACACAAAGGATGAAGCTTTTTAAAGGGGAAAAAAGAGTCCCGGGTGTGCTGTGAGCTGCATGCTGGCTCCTGATGTCTGGTCTAGTGCTGTTGGAAAAGGCAAAGCTGTTGAGACCTTGCTTGATTGTTTTGGGGATTTTTGAGCCAGATTCACATACTGCTGGAAAACCAACATGTTGTATTCAACTCCCAGCTCTTGAATGTGGTAATAGTAAAAATCAGGTTTCTGAGGCTCCCTGGACCTCTTTGGAAACAAAACAATTTAACTTGGCTCCCAAATGACAATCCCACTGGCAAGGCCCTCCAGGCTAGCCAGCTCTGCGGGTGAGGGTGAACTCTCAGGGGAGACATTCCTCTGCCCATTGATAACACCCTCTGCTCCTCTCCAGCTGCTGTGTGTGCTCCCGGTGCAGCCCTGGGTGCTTCCCCAGGCCTTTCTGCATCTCTTCAGTGGTCCCCTGGGCTCCCCCCTGTAGGAGGATGCTGGCATGGAGGGAGGGGCACTTACACTGTTCCTTCTGCAAGGCATCCTGTGCCTTCACTGGCTGGTGAGACGGGATGTTCTTCCACTTCACCTCTTCACACAAGGTGCTGCAACAACTTAGCCTGTGTTTCCCACTCAAAGTTCTCCATTCTCTTGCTTCCAAAGCTGTTTCACTCAGCTTTTTGCCTCCACTGCCAGAAAGCTGCACAGAGGAAGTGCTAGTCTCTGATTGCTGCTTTGAGACCCTGTGAAGGTCTGAATGGGCATTTTGGGTCCTTCTGACTTGATTTTTCTAGGACTCTCAGATCTTCTGCCTTAAGGAAACTGTTAGAGCTTTAGAAATGGTCCTTCACCCAATCCTTTGCACAGCACAGAGATAGCAAAGCCTGCTTGCTCCAGCTTCCCTGTTCAACCTTTGAGGGAAGGTTTGAGAGATTTGGCAGGGCACCCTGTGGTGGAGAATTTGGGGTTTTAATTGCACAATCTGTTTTTCCTCTCAACTAATGTTTCCTTGAAGGCTCTTGAAATGCAAACAAGGCTGAACTGCAGAAACATGGAGCCATGCAGACAAGTGAGGGCTCCAAGAACTGGTTTTAATATTATCCCACTGTTCTACCTTCTTGGATGCAAGCTCATGAAGTACAAAAGTGCTGTGCACAGATAGTGAGTGTGCAGAAAGACTTGCCTCATGTGTGCAGAGCAAACCCATTGGAGTTTCCTGAAATATTTAGAAACAGAGGACTGTATTGTGGTGGAGCTGGAGTACCTTGTAGTAGGAGCTCTGGAATGTACAGGTGCTTCTGGTGTGAAAACGGCAGGAAATGTTTAATTCTGAAAGTTCTTTGGAATTCTTTGAAAAGGAAATCCTGAATGCCCTTAGCTGATTCAAAAGAACTACTTTCTTTAAAAAAAACTTGGAATTTTTTTTTTAATTTAGAATACTTTAACATTTCATGTGGAGATTTGCACAGCTGGGGAGTTCATGGGGAGGGTGTGTGAAGCAGGCAGATGCTTGAAAGGAGATGCTTTCATTGACATATGTCAACTGAACGAACATAAATCATGGTCCTAAATTTTATGCCACAAACCCCTCTCCTTGCTCTTTTTGGAGATTCAGGGTAGCTTTGTATGCAGTTTCAGGAGACTGGAAAGAGCCAGAGAGTGGCAGCAGCAAAGAGACGTGGATTGGATGAATTTTCAACCATTGTTTAAATGTCACTTTGTCAAAATCCTTTTGGACACTTGGGTTTGTAGATCAGATCCTGTCCTCATACAGGAGGGCTTGGCCCCTCCAGAGCTGCTCTCAGCAGGGTCTGGTGTTAGAAGCAATATCTATTTTGCCTGACACCAGCCAAGCCTGTCTGATTATTTGAAGGAGAATTGGATGGCAGTGCTGAGTGACTGTTATTAAACCAGGCACCTGTGGATCCTGCTCAGTGTGCCTGTGTGCTACAAGCCTACACAAGTTTCCAGGGTGTCTAATACCAGCAGGCAGTGTTGGTGTCACACCTTGGACTTGAACAACATAATTATCACACCTCTCCCTCCTAGCTCAGTGTGATTTACTGCCAGTGTTGTATTAGCAAAGGGGGAGGGGGGAAAGCCATGCTTCCAGTGTACAGACAGTAACAGAGATGTTTTTGTATGGCAGTTGTGACTTGTAATCTTGGTTGTTAGACAGCTTTGAGTGGGATTTAAAACAGGCAAAGATGCCAAAACAAATAGCAATGGGATAGATGGACTATTAGGCACAACTTGTTTGAATCACTCATTTCAGTAAGAATTTACCTGGTTTGTGATGCATTGACAGTGCTAAATGAGAGGAAAAAAGGGGTATGACCCCGATTGGATGCCACTGAGGAATTAGCACCAGATTTCAAATATTGCACCAGGCAAAGTTTTTAAAGCGTCTATATATGCTCAGTGCTTCCTTGGCCACTGAGCTGCGACTTCACCCTGTTCAGTGCTCCCCATAGGCAGAAAATTTGGCACTGTGCTCTAAGCCTGGAGTCCAGCTAGATGCACACCTTTCCATTGATAATACAGAGAAACATGATCACAAAGGCTGGTCATTATGCTTTTATCTTTGATTTCTCAGTTGATTTTGATGTTTTTCCAGAGCAGGACTTTTATTCTGATTTTTCAATAATTTTAATCCAAAACTGGTGTAAATATCCATAAGGAGGTACGTTCAGTCTTTGATTCCAGCCTAGGCTATCACAATCCCCAGGCTTGCAGGGGACCCGCTCACTCCCAGTGATTGGCATTTGACTTGGGCCACTGGAGCTGAGATGCCATTCATGCCTTCGAGGCATGGAGATATATCATGCAAGCAGCTTTTATCAACAGCATCACATTTCTCACTTAAAGACCCGGTGTGAACCCCAGTGAGAGGACATGTGGCCACTGGGAGAGGGACTCCAGCAAAGCAGACAGCCAGAGACAGGTGATGTGTGGGAGGACACGTCCTTCCAACGAAAAGGGAAGAATATCTCCTATTCTAGCCAAAAATGGTATGCCTTTGTGTCACTTCTGGGAACAAAAGCCTCTTTCCTATCTTCAACAATGACCTCTGCACATGTGACATTCAGCAGAGAAAACCTTAATTGCATAAACTGATGATTTGTGGAACAAGAACTTTCCCAAGGCTATGTCAAAATGGCTGGTGTTTGTCAGCAATGGGTACATGAGGACAACAGAAGTTCCAGGGCCAGCTGGTTTATGTATTTTTAAGTCAATCTGCTGCTAGTAAAGCTCTAATTGACCAAACTCTGCCCTAGAAGTCCTGGCTGTTTGAGGCAGACACCTCTTTACAGCTGCTGTTTGCCTCAACTTTCACCAGTCGACTGGATGAGTTTTCTCTTGTACTTCCTTTTTTAGTTCTAGTTTTATTTCTGCCCATGTAATTACTTATTCACTTAATTCCTAATGAGAAAAGAAGGAAGCTCAGGCAAATTGGCTGAAAAGACAGATGAAGAGCTGCTTCTGTACTGGAGATCATCAGGAATTAATTTCTGCCATCCTTGCCTTTGTGCAGTCCAGACTTCATTAGAGCATTTACAAAACTCCTCCTGGCAGTCAGGCATGCAGTGGAATAATTTGTGTCTCCCTATAGATTTTACTGGTATTTGCCTCTGGGTTTGGCTGGTCTCATTTAGGAATGTTTGTGTTGTTTGCTGCTGCATGGAAGGGACTTTTTGTACTATCTCTTGCATAACAAAACTGTATAGACTTTTAGTGGGGCACACAGCAGCTCATCAGCTGAGGAGGTGACGTGTTGTTGCTGTGATTTGCTGTAGATGGAGAAGCAGAATGGGAAGATGACAGGACAGTTCTCGTGCCATAAAAATGGGACAGCTTGGTGCTTGAGTGTCTTATCATAAAGAAAAAGATCTTGGTCACACAGGTAAATGGATGGAGCTGGGCATGCATCCATCCTTACCTAAAACAGGCTGTGCATCCTACATGGAGATCCGTATCTTCCTTGTGTGCAGTGATGCGCTGTGATTACTGAGGGACACTCAGGCTTACAAGGTGTTTTCAGATATTGATCAGTCAAATAAACAAGCTGAAGTTAAGGTGAACTATCTGTGATGGTCTGACCTGGGGAAAACGTGTCTCTGCAAGTGCCTGGTGCTGATGGCCACGTGGGCTCCCCCCCAGGAAGGGAGCTACACCAACATGTGATTTAATTTGACTTTCATTAGAAAAGGTGGGAGCCTGTTAGGCTGTGAGGAGATGGGCAAGATGAGCCGATCATAATAAACACTTCCAGGAATTTAGCCCTTTGCCTTCTCTTGAGTGGATAATGTGCACACTGCAGGTCTGCTGGAAACCAGCCTGCAGTGCCTTTAGAGTGGTAGGAAATTACCTACAGGAAAACTTGTTCTAGCTTTGCTAAATATAGCAAAAAATACTCGGGGCACAAGATGTGTTTCCTGGGATGGGGAGGTGGACAACTGATCTAATAAGCTGCTGGAAACTTGAATTTTGGCCTGGGCACAAGCTGTGGAGTTAACCCTTTCAGGTATCTGATGGGAGAGTACGGACTGCTTCCTTCAGTGTCCATGGAGTCCCATGGTATTAGACAGGGCATTTTTCTTCTTTAAGTGCAGTTAATTATATGTAGCAACTTCTTTTAAATAGTTTGAGGCAATGAAATTACTGCCATTAGGCTGCTACATACAACATAAAAAGAAAAAAATCCCCAAAACATGGAACATGCTGAGCCAGAACCTTAGAACTGAAAGAGGAAAGTTTAAAGACTCTAAACATTTATTATGTTATTTATGTTTATTATGTGATTTATGAAAACCAATGGCCTAGCACCAGTGTCCCTTCCCATGTGTGGTATGACTCCCACGGGTCCCGGGTGTGACTTGCAGGGGTGCTGGGGCTGCCACTGTCCCCTCCTGCTTGTTTCCTCTCCCTTTGCTGCAATACCGCAGTGACCACACATCCCTGCGGGAAGCTGGTGCAGGCAGGCTCTTCTTGAGCTCAAGTGTTTCTGCACGAGGAAGAAGAAAAAAAGAAGGCAAAGAGAAGCATTACACTGCCCATGGAGTCGTGTAGGATTGCACAAAAGTGAAGAAAGCTAAAGCAAAGCCCAGCTGGCTGCTTTCCCTCCCGTGGAGCACCACACTAGCACTGATCCACATGTGGCAGCCAGCCCAAGCTTTTGCAGCCCTGAACTGCTGTGCTGGGTTTATTAGCAGGTTCCCATAGCACTGCCCTCCCCGGGCATCCTCCCCTCCCTTCCACATGCTGCTGACCTTCCGGAGTTTTTTTGACTGGGAGAGGCTGCTGGGTATTTACAAGCAGCTTCGGTCAGGTTTCAGCTCCCAGGCTCACAATGCAAACATCAACGTGAATCTTTCAGTAAACAGCCAGGCACTGGAGGGAAGGATTAGAAACTCCGAATAATGACTGAAATGTCAGACATTTATTATTAAGTCAGTCCTGATGCTGACAGCTGAGCATTCAATATTAAAAGCATCCTTGATCATAAAAGCCAAAGGCAAACCTGATTCTTAAATATCCCAGTTGTTCTTTTTGACCTAGTTTTTGAAGTCTTAAGGAGGAAATAAAATTTTAGAAAATATTTACAGACACAAGAAATGCAGGATTTCATCATGGCTTGTGACTTCATGAATCTGCCTGGGGCAAGGATAGCAATTAAAGAGCAGGAGGACAAAGTCTCACATCTCCTTTGCAGAGGTATTGTCAATCTTAGAAGCTGAAGCTGTGTTGTGAGGGCTGGAAGAGCAAGAAGTCATCAGGTCTCAGTGTGGGGTGCTCTGAATGCTTTCAGGATGTTAAAGGAGTAGTTGTGAGTGAGGCAGAGGTTTGACAGACTTTGCCAGGAGCTATAAAGGTGAAATGATCAGTGTTGTGTATCAGTGAAGCAGAAATGCCAAAGAACTGCTCTGAATAATTCATGGTCTTTGCAGGCCAAAGTCTCCTATGAGAAGGCTGCTGGAAAAGGTTCAATGGTGCTTACCCTAAGCATCAGCATTAGATTTCAGTTCTGGATTGGGGTAAGAATAGAGGACAGCAGTAGGAACAGGGAGAAAGAGACAAAATCCAACCAAGCAGGAGATGGAATAAAAGAAAATTGCTTACTAAAGATTGAAGCAAAACAGGATGTGTGAAGTTCTTCCAATGTGTAAAAAGCTACCAAAAAGAGGAAGAAAATGCTATTTTCTCTGTGTCTTTCCTGGCTAAGAGAAGTCATGACTGTAAGCCAAACCAGAAAGATACAGATGATGAGAAATGGTTTCTTAGGGAAGTTGTAGAAATTCCATTTGAAAAGGAATGGAAAAACACCTGATACAACTTTGAACTTCTTAGGCTCCTTCAAACTTTGTTTTTAATGAGTGCATTAATTTGGGGTTATTACCATGGTATTAGAGGTGGCACAGCTGCTAATGGCATTTTGGAGGGGTTCAACTCCAGAGCTGCAGCGTTGGACACTGCCAAAACCACCTCTGAATGGAAAGTCTTGAGCTGAGACCACAGACATGGCTGGCCAAGTGTTAACAAGAGAATAGAAGCTATGAACAGAGAAAAGGATCTCTTGCTATTTAATTAGGTTCACTGTAAATTGTGGGACTCCACCAGACACCTCGCCAGTTTTCCTGTGGCACAGATAGATTTTCTGATTCCTGGGTTTCAGGGGGGGTGGCAGAATATGTCTGAGACCTCCAGCACAGCTGACGTGATCCAGATGGGTTTCTGGGACAGTTCAGCCCCTCTGTATTCAGCCACACAGAGGGGGATGTGACCCCTGCTGCAAAGAGCAGCTCCCTGCCAAGATAATTCCTGCCTGGCTCTGCCAATGGGGATGTGGTGCCCCTGAGCCCTTGGCCAGGATTGTGAACTGAGGCTGTGGAAGGGGTTGCCAGGCCCTCAGATCCACCAGCAGAATTACCCAAACAGCCTAATTTTGATGTTGGACATGGGGCAACTGGGAGGATCCGAGTGGATGACAGTCCTTTGTGCGGTAGTGCACATCTCCACACACCTCTCATGTTCATGGTGCCCCTGGGAACTGCACAACTATGTTCTCTTCATGAAGGACATATTGTGCTTGAAGCACAGTGCTGGGCTAGATGGACCTTTGGGGCTAGAACAGCCATTCCTATGTACTCATTTAAATTTCATTGATTTTTGAAAGAATTATTTCTCCCTTGATGGTCTAGAAATAAAACTCTTGCCCTGCCTGGTGCAACAAGTCCATGATTTCTATCTATTGACAAGGTGGTTTTCACACTCTGTCTCAACACGGGAGAGCTATTCTTCAGCACGCTCGATCACAGGAAGAGAAAATTACATTTATGGACCTCCTGCTGCTTTCCCCTCCTGGATTTCCAGTGGCAGGTGTTTGTGCAAGATCCCATCTACAGGCTGGCCAGCGAGTCACCCAGCATCAGGTTTTCACAGGAATATCTCCTCTCAATGTGGCAATGCCTAATTAGGCACATCGCCAGGCTACAAATTTGCAGTGATATTTTTAGATTTTCTCTGAGGTTCCTTTTGGTCTCTGGTCTTATCTTGGCTGAAGCAAAACAGCTTGTGTAGCTACTGCTTGTGCTCCCATCTGATTTCTGCTCATTTCTCATAGTGCAGCCAAACGTGTGCAAGGCAAGCAGGGATGGAGAGTGGTGCTGACCCTTTTGTGCAAGCACATGTATCAGGCTGGTGACCTGGAGTCAAGGGCTTGCTTGAAGGCTTCCTTAAACTCAATGCTTTGGATAGTAGCAGAAGAGGAGTGTGGAAGCTGGTATGATGACCCTGCAGGTGTATGACAGCACGTTTGCTGGGTTACCTGAGGATAATGTGACAAAGGTGCTATTTTCCAGCTTCCACTTTGGTTAGGACCTTTCTGGCCATTATATATATGGGTCAGGGTTTTGGATGAGGAAACCTTCATGGATTTCAGTATTGCAGCCACACTGTTTCCAGTATATACTGTGTCCTTGAAGACCAGGATCTGGAGCTCATATTCTTTGTTTGAATTTCAGTGGGTCACCCCAGCAGTGTTTTTCAGAAACAAGTAAGAATTATGGGCTTAAAATAGGCACAAGATTGTGAAAGTGATGAACTGTGGCTTCTGGAGGCTGTACATACTATGCCCCAAACAGGAACTTGCTTGCATGGGAAAGTACTCCTGATGTGGGCACTGGTTCCTGGGGGTGACTGCTCTAATGGGCCTTACTTCTGAGAGTGGCAGTTCAACTATGAAACTTTAAATATATGTTTTCTTGACCAGATGTCCTATTTAGGCCAAAGCCCTCACTTGGCTTGTAAGAGAGATGGAAAAGCATGGACCTGCCTTTGAAGTCAATTAGCTGCCTCCAAGGCAGTATTTATCTTGAAAAGGAGCTGGATCAGGATAGGGAACACATCAGAGCAGGACCCAGAAGATGCTTTTCTATCCCAGTGTCTATGGAGGTGAATAGAATTTTCCATAATTGCTTTTCAGGAAGTTGATTGTAACCACATAGTTGCTTTCCTTTGCCAAGAACTTGGGGATATTTGTGGCTCTGGAGTAGGAAGGAACAACAAAAGCAACAGTGCACTCATTATGACCAACCCAGTTAATGCTTAATCTTTCCGTTTTTCCAGGGAAAAGACTTTGGCATTGAACTCTATCTTAGTTTATAATTCCCTATGTATTTCTTTTGCACTTCCGGGTAAACTGGAAAGCTCAGGCATGTTAGTGACTGTTTCTGAGCACCAAAATTAGAAACTCTTGTTGAATAAGGGTGGCTGATCTCAGGGAACTGGGACAGTCAGCAGCCAGGGAAGAGCTAGAAGGCAGAATTGTGAGGCTCTGTCCCTAACTGGTTTTATTTGGTTAAGGGACTACAGCCCATTCTGCAAGTTTTCTGGAGCTTTTCAGATAGGATGAATATATGCGCTGTTTCCTAGAATGTCCCATCCCCACTGGCAGTGCAAGATGTCTACTCCCCTCCTGCCCTGCATGGGCTCTGCTGTCAGATGAAGGAGAGGAGCTTAAAAGTCCTGGTGCAAATGATTTTCTTCCTTGCTGTGTTGCCACTGGCTGGCAACCATGCAGTTGCAGTGTCCTGAACTAGCCAGGAAGCCCAGCAGAGGCCTGGATACTCTCCTCTGCCTAGCTCCATACCCTTAGAACTGTGCACTGAAAAATCCCTTTGGTTAACAAATTCCTGTGTGCTTGTGACTAGAGTGGGGTGAGGAAAGAGGAACCACTCCTGCCCAAGTGTTAGGGCAGTCACAAATACTTTCAGCCCAACAGCAGCTGCAGCTCCTGTGGTGTCTTGCTGGGGCCGTATCCAGAACTCCTCTATATCCACTGGCACTGGTACACAAAATCAGGCATTTGTGCCATCTCACTGCTGTGTACATTAACTCATTCTCTGCCTTTGAACACCATCTGCATCCATGAGGGCATTAGTGGGGGACACAGTGCCCCAAAGCATGTGACAGGGTGTATAGGGAGGGCTGCTGCATCCCTTTTTCTTACGGACAATCACTTCAGAAGAGAGAGCTGATAGGAGGTCTCTGATTAATGCATCAGATCTTGGTCCATGAGAATGATGCCACTTGCAAGCTGGACACTTGCACTGACCTAATGTCTTTGTGGCTTCAAGCCACATTACACCATCTGCCAGCAAAGAAGAACTTCCCAGCACCCCACCACGCAGGTGTGGGGGTGGATCGACACATGCTTCCATGCCAGGGTGTGCCAGGAAGGATCCAACCTTCTAGCAGAGGCCAGAAGGCCCTTGGGTTAAAACCACACATGTGATTTTCTGTTTGTAGCATCCTTTTGCAGGTAGCAAAGCGCTTATGTTTTTGGAAAAAGCCAAAAATCCAGCCCTGCTGAGTTGTGCTACAACAGGTTATTGTTCTGGCATAGGTGAAGGACAGCACCACTCCCTGGGAGCTTTCCAGGAGCTGTGCTGCTTAGCTAGAAGGAAGCAGGACTTCTCAGCACTGAATCCACCCACAGTGCTAATGCTGACTGCAGTCCGGGAGGTCTCCAACAGTGTGCAGAGCGCAAGGAATCCAGCTTCACGTGCCAGCACCATGCAGAGCTGGCACTTGCAGCCCCCCTGTCCCTGTTGTAAGTGGAGTGTGCTTGATGGGGGATAAAGGCCAGAAAAGTAGTGTTGAAATGTTGGCAGGGTTGCCTCGCTGTCTGTGCTGGCTGCAGAGCACTTTGGATGCTCTCGATTCCTGGAAGCTTACTGTCTTTTGATAGAGAGAAATACAAACTATTACTGTCATCTGACTTCTCTGTAACAGCTCAGAGACATTAGAAAGCAAAAGCTGAGATCTCGCTTCAAATGTGCAGTTCTAGTTGTGGCTATTTGTGCCATGTCTGTGGTTATCAGGGTGGTTTCAGCCGCCATTGAGAAGTGTCCACTCTCTTATTTAGTGGTGATCCCAACTATAGCCCCACTAAGCCCTGGGGACAGTCTGTCTGTACCGGTGCAGAGGCACTTCCAGCCCATTCCCATACATGTGCAAAGGAGAGCTTTTCCCCTATGTAGCATGAACTGTGGTTTAGATGAAAGGAAATTTGCAGTTTGAAAGCATTTCCATTTCACTCAGAATTTTCCTTTGCAGAGTGTTAACACTGTCACTTCCTACTCGGGTGGAACCAATTGGTATTTTCTTCTGTGGCCTCAAGCTTGGCAGCGTGACCCTCTGCCACAGTGGTGCTGCTGCACTGGGCTGGCAGCTGCCTCTGCACCGTGACAAAACTGTTTGCATTTGCTGGCACTCCTGACATGTCTTGTTGAGGTTGTCACAACAGCAGCAGCTGAAGTGGCTGTGTACCCATCAAGGAGAGCAGGCTCTGGATCTCTGCCCTGCTCTGGGCACAGGAACACCACTGCCTGCATCCTTTGCCAAAGGTCAGATCCAGGAGGTGGCACATGGCAGCATCGTAACACACAAGAGTCTTTCACTGGCAGCAGGTGCGTTCCCCTGGGGTGTCTGCAAAGGGGAGCTCTTTTTGCCAACCTGCCAAACTGGGTTTAATTCAGCTCCCCCAAAATAATCCTCCTGAAACTGTACATGCCCCATGGAAAGTGCCCTCCAGCACCTGCCGCAAATCTGAGGAAGGCTCTGCTTATTTTCAGAGTAGAAGAACAAATCTGATGTTGAAAACATGGCTACAACAGAAGCCTGCTTAGCAGAAGAAGGCTGGGGCAGTGGGCAAAGGTGCTGTCAAATCTGCCTCTTCCAAACAGCCTGGAAATGGGAATATTTTGCAACTACCAGAAATCCAGAGCTTCTTCTCAGCTGGGGCATTGCATTTCACTAAGGTCCCTTAGTCCAGTTCTAAACCTGGATTCACAGTTTGTTATCATGACATTAGGAAGTCAAATGCCACTGGCAATGGAAATAGATTTTGCCTCCCAGGAGGGAGTTTCAGTAAAGTGTTCCAGAAGGCAGAGGGGGAAGGGTTTTCCCAGCCAAATTTTACAAGAAATTTTACTGGCAGAAAAGTCTGAATTTAAAGAAACATGGTTCTCTGATCAGAAAATGCTGTCCTGGGCTTTCCGTCCTTAGCTGACTGGTTTTCTTCACTCTTGTGACATTCCTGAGACTTGGCAGTACCCAGGGCTGCTTTGGGGGCACTGAGCTGGAGGCAACCCTGCTTTGAAAAGTTTCTACCTGAACAGCAAACCCTGGTGAAAGAGTGCAGGATAGATGCATCTGGACGGCAGGAGGAGGACGAGGAGGGGAAGCATTGCCAGCTACAAACCACCTGCTCCTCCCATGGATGTGCTGGTGCTCCCAGGGCAGGCATGCGGGGAGTTGGCAAGGGCTGGGTCCTGCGGGTATCCTGTTCTCTGTGGAGCCCCAGCTGCTGCAACCATTATGGTAATTTTTGGCATTTCGCCTCTCTGTCATTCAATTACTTATTATTTTGAGCAGCACAGCACTGGGGCAGGAATTGCCTTGCTCTCTGCCCGCTCATCCCCATTTGTACCATCCTTTGGGATTCTCCTCACCCATCATGTGCTCCTGGCCTTTCACTTTTTGCCCTGGCTTAGCCCTCTGGGAGCAGCCAGGAGGGAAGACAGAGGGAGGTGGATGGCTCAATCGTTCCTTTGATTTGCCAAATCCTCTTTTTCCCCAGTTACATCATTCAAAATGCATTCAGGTCTCTCTCAAACACACCATCAGAAGCACTGCCCTTGGAAGGAGCCTGAAAGGCTGCACCTATTTAGATAAAAAAAATGAAGAATTGAAGCCATTACACTTCCTCCCCTCACTCTTCCTTTCCCCCTGTCCTTAACAGCACTGGAAACAGCATCTTGGAGACACAGGGAAACAAGCTGGTGTCTCAGAAAAGTCAGGCTGGCTGCTGGTGATCAGATGGCAGAGGAACAATGAGGATGAAGCATTTCCCTCCTTGGCTTCAGGGAAGACTCTTTATGGGGGCAGAAGACTGGCTTTTGAGGACGAGTAAAGTAAACCCAGTCTAAGGGACAGTGAAACACCTTTGTACCTGCTAAAGCTTACTTAGATTTGCCATTGTTCAAGCCAAGACTGAAATATAGACAGGAACAATTCCCTTCTGGAAACTTGCCACTGGCTCTGTCTGGCATGTCCCCACTGTGCACTACCTACAGAGCAGTCCTTGACTTGCTGCTTCCCATACTCTCAAGCCTGATATGGACCTTGCTGTGGAATGGATGTGGCTGACATTTAGCAGGAATGCCAGTTCTTGTCAGAACAGTGCCCGGGGAGATGCAGACTGCGCTCAGCCATGCAGCTGACGAGACCTGCTGTTTTGCAGGCTCGGTCAGCACCTCACTTCATCAAAAAAACGCTCTTGGCTAATACTGGGTGATGTTTCTCAGAAATAGCATGGGCAGGAAAGCTGTTTTCTTGGCATAAGCTGGCCTCAGTGCAATCTTTCCAGTGTTCTACTGGGTGGAAGAAACCAGCTTGGATGAGTTTGGAGCTAAGCTGGGTTTAGCCATGCCACAAAGTCCAAGAACTGCATGAGGAGGCTCAGCTCCGTCTCTCCCAGCCTCACTTGCAGAGAGCTCTCCAGGTAAAAGCTATGCTCCATTTTTCATGATGCAGCAGAATCAGAAATCCCAGCTGTGAGAGACATCCTTCCAGGATTCCCTGTGTGCAAAGATGTCAAGGCAATTCACAGTCCCAGACTATGCTGGACTACCACCTTTAGTGTATGAATTTTACATATGGGCAAAGTGAGTAATTTCTTATCTCTCCCTTGACCGCAAACAGATTTGTTGGCAGATCTGGGAAGATGAGCCTCTGCTTTCCCCCTCTCCAGCTGCATCTGGTTGTATTTGAAATTTCAAGTCAGTGCTGTAGCGCTCTCAGCTTGGTCATGCTTTTTTTGTGTGTGTTTCAGCCACTTCTTCATAAAGAGAACTCATCTTTCTACTCACAGTGAAGTTCAGGAGCTGCTAAGAACAAAGCGTTTGGCTTGCCCCAAATACAGTCATTTACTCAAGGGCTGTAATTCACAGGAACCCCATGATGGTTCCACCCCCAACTCTGCTCGTCCCAGGCTGTTTTGGGTTGACTCACCCTTTGGCACAAGAAGTGGAGTGCGCAGCTCTCCAGGGAACAGCTGGTAAAGCTGTGCCTGTGCCAACACAGACACATCCCTCCAGCGCAGGGAAGACCCGCCATGACCGCTCATGTCCTTGCGGCTTCCCGGGCGGAGCATGAGCTCCCCACAAACCTGCCTATGGGTCCGGAGGCGCAAGGAACAGGGACGTGGCGAGGCCAAGCACCTCGGCTACCCCAGCTCAGCTGTTTCCAGCCTCCCAGCAGGGCTGGAAGGAGCAGCATCTCTAGCTCGCTGCGCGCCCGCGGGGCCAGCGCCGCTCCTCGCCCGCCCGCCCGGGCACCCCCCGCCAGCTGCGGGCTCCAGCTGCGGGTTCAAGCTGCGGGCTACAGCTGCGGGCTACAGCTGTGAGCTCCAGATGCGGGCTAGGCACCGACAGCGGCGGCGGCACCGGCTGCGGCGGAGCAACAGCGGCCTCCAGTGCCGAAACCTCCTCCCGCTCTCCATCCAAGGACCCGCACTCTGCGTCCTGCAGCGCCAAGCGCCGCGCAGATCCGTAGAACCACAGAATGGGTTGGGAAGGAGCTTTAAAGGGCATCTGGTCCAAGCCCCCTGCCATGGACAGGGATATCTTCCACTAGACCAGGTTCCTCAGAGCACCTTGCAGCTTGACCTTGAATGTTTCCTGGGATGGTGCATCCACAACTTCTCTGGGCCATGCGTTCCAGTGTCTCACCACCCTCATTGTAAAAAACTTGCTAATATTTAACTCAACCCTGCCTTCTGTCAATTTTCAGCCATTCCCCCTTGTCACTCCAGGCCCTCATTAAAAGTTCCTCTTCAGCTTTCTTGGAGCCCCTTTAGGTATTGAAAGGGGCTCTAAGTCCTCTCTGGTCTCCCTAGGTTGAACACATTCAGCTTTCTCACCCTTGTCTCCATAGCAGCATTGCTGCTGTCCTTGGTGCACCTTTGTGGCCTCCTCTGGACTTGGTCCAACAGGTCCACATCTTTCTTATGTTGCGTGCCACAGAGCTGGACATAGCACTGCAGGTGGGGTCTCACAAGAGCAGAGAAGAGAGGGAGAATCCCCTCCCTCAACCTACTGGGACACAGTTGGTTTCTGGGCTGCGAGTGCACATTGCTGGCTCATGTCCAGCCACTAATCCACCAGCATCCCCAAATCCTTCTTGGCAGGAAATCTCCTCTCTTGCCAGCCCACAGTCCTGGGACCAGCAGCATAACTCACTAAGACTACTAGAGGAAACAAAAATATTTTTGCCTGGAAAACTTGAGCTTTTTTTGTCTTCTGAGGCACTGGGTAGCTGTGATCTGCAGGACAAGTGTGAGGGTCGTGACTCTTGGCGCAGAGGGGCCATGTGATGTGGCACTGGCATATGAAAAAGGCTGAGGCATGCCAACATGGAGTTGACTTGTGGGACTCTTCCTCCTGGCAAAGACTCTGGAGTAAGGGCTTTAATGCCCTGCAATTAACAAATGCAATTGCAAGTGAAGGGAGTGCTAAAATTTCCTATTGTTTGGACACTGGAAGTTTAGGAAAGGAAAACAAAATTCTTAATGCAAAAAGAGGCTCCTTGTCAAGCCTGGCTCTCCCCCTGGGCATGTCCCAACCTTGTCCCTGCAGTTCTGTCAGTAACTTGCTCACAGCTCTTTATGGACATAACCAGAACAAGCCAAAGTTTTCAGGAAGGTACTTTAAGTGTCAGGGAAAGGAGTCTGCTGTGTGTGTGTAAGAAATCCCAACGCAAGAAATGGTAATGCTTCCACTTTATTAGGAGTCTGTGCAGATGAGGCGCAGCTTTGCACTCTCTTCCTCAGAATGGTTGTGCCCCAGTTAGCCAGAGCGTGGAGAGGGCTTTTGGCACATTCCTCTGTTCTTTATGCGCACATTAGTGCTCCTTTGCCTGGAAGAGACCGTTAAAATGCTGGAGGGTGCCTTCAGGTCCCTGAGCCACAGAAGAGGCTGGCTCAGAGGACAAAGGCAGAAAGAAAGGAAAATAGTGCTTAAGTCATCATCTAAGTGTTTTTCACAGCAAGCAAGGCCACATATTCTTGACAGGGAGTTCAGGGTTACCATGGACATGTGTTAATTAATTCCAATAAGCTCAAGAGTGCTTCCTGACACCTCCTGGCAGAATAATTCACCTCTGTGCTGCAGGACAGCACTAAGACACATCTAGTGCCTGTCTGGCTGCAGACAATAAAGGTTATTAATCTGTTTCATAGGTTTTTACAGAAAAATGCCTGCCACTGTCTCTTGTTTGGGATTTGGCCTGCTCTCAGTCTTCCCTCCTGATTTTTTTCTGCAGTAAAAGTGAAAATATTTAAAAGGCACCTTAAAAAAACAATGTTTTTTCTCCCCAGTAGTGGATTTGATTACTCTGAATTGTTCCATTTTCACATGGAATCATGATGTTCCCCTCTTTGTAAAAGCAAACCCATTTCTCAGGTGCACAGAGAAATGCTAGTGAAATAATTTGCATTTTGCAAAACACATTTTGTATGCTGGTCACAGTGAAATGACCAAAGGCGACAAGTGAGACACTGTTGCCGCAGGGACCCACCAGATGCTCTCTGTAGTTATTCCCAGGCTCCTTGCAGGCTTCCAGCTCTTGTCAGACCAGTTGCACATGCAAAACTGCAAATGACACTTCATCCTGCCTCTCGGCTACCTGACTTTTCCTCATGAACCAAAGCTCTATAGATTAGGACATTCCGTTTATCTCTCCCCCAAGACACTTGGCACCAGGCAGCTTCAGAGTCCTGGTGCCTAGCCCAGATTGCCCCGGCCGGGAGACCAGATAGCTGTTGTTCCTAACCTCAGAATTTCTTTGCTTGGGGACAGTACAGGGGGGCTGCAAGGCTTAGGGCTCTGACCCATAGGAGCAGCACATTTCCAGCTGCAGCTGTTTAGAGCTTGCACAAAGGGGAGTTTGAAGTGGTCCAGGGACACAGTGTCTGTCAGCACAAGGTGGGTACCAGCACCAGCTTCTCATCCATCCTTTCCCACCCTGACTCCTGGTTGGCTCTGGAGACCACCAGCTCGGTCTTTTTCTTTTTGTAGCCCAGATTTTCCTTCTTGTGATCACTGAAGTCTCCCAACCCCCCGAATCTGTTCTCTGCACTGGGGAGATGTGCTACTTTGCTCCCAGCATAGCTGACTTTGGAGTCTTCCTTGCTCACTTTACCCTGCTCTTGGTTCACAGCCAATGCCCTAATGATGTTGTGTCTGATGAACCTCCCACCCCCATCTGTTGCACAATACAGGCGACAGCTGGTGCTGGGCTGCTGCCTTCCAGCACGGTCATTACTGCAATGCCAGGCCGTACCGGGTCATTAACCATGGTGCCTTTGTTCAGGAGATCCCACTCACTATTGCTCTGCCTGACTGCATCATCTTCAGCCTTAAATGGTAAACCAGCATTTGAGCAGGCCAGGAATGGAATATAGGGCAGCAGCCTGGGTTAATGAAGCAAAGAGGGGACAACCAGACCAACAATTCTTATGCAGGCTCTTTTTCCTGGTGATTGGGACTCTGTTCCTTACTACAGAGTTAGCTGGGAGGTGATGTTCCTTAAAGCAGAATTTGGCTCCACATTCAGGGACATAAAAGATGGAACTTGTGCCTCTGTTAGAGATGTCTCTGCTGATGACAGATGGGCTTGTGAGCCTTATCACCAATCCCTACCTACAGCAGGTGAAGTCAAAGGGGAAGCTCCCTTAACCCTGCAGGCTGGGGCATCTGGCTCCAGATAAGACTCAATCTTCCCAATGGAGATTTTCAAACCACCTAATAGCGTTGAGTTGGAAGTAATTCCTTCACTTGTCTGACAGAGTGCTTCCAATGTATAAATATACTTTAAATTACCTAGAGCCCAAGCCAGATCAAATGAATCAAGTCTTGCCAGAGACGCTGGTAACATTTGGACCTGGCCTTCTGCTAAAACAGTGCAATCAGGCACCAGCACAGATTAAATATATAGCTCATTCTTAAAATACTCAGAGAAAATTGTGTCCTTGCATATGCAGAGAAGACAGAAAGCAAAGCTCAGATATAAATTGCTTGGGTGAAAAAAACATAGTTTTTCCTCAGCTACCACATATCTGAGGTCATCTGGAAAAATATTTTGCTGACTGTGTGCTAGAACTGAGCAGACTTTGAGGACTTTGCCATTTGTCTGAGATTCTGGATGCCCACCAGCACAGTCTGAGTGATTGCTGCAGCTTGGCAGCTGCAGGTGGGGAGAGATTTTGGCTGTGCAGTCCCTGCTAGTGGGCAGCTTGTGTGCTGTGAGCTGCACACAATGGACCTATTTTTCAGCCAGAGTCCACATGCTTAGAGCAGTGGGTGAAGCATCTGTGCAGGAGGCCAGATTCGTGCCAGATGTGCTGGGCTCACTGCCCACGCTCCACCCAGCTACATGTAAACAGCTTTCTTTCTAGGAAATCCCAGACATATGTGGTAGCCCTCATCTGTGTGGTATTTAAGCTTGCAGCAGGTCCAGATACTTACAGGTTCCGAAGGCACAACAGACACTCGTTGCTGTACAAGATGTCATCGGTGCCACAGACGGGTTCAAAGATCTTTGTACAACCTTGACTTAGGTTGAACTTGTCACAGGCTGGCTGGAGACACAAAAGGGTAATGCTGAAAATGTTAATCCTGTTTTCAATTTACCAAAGGAGCTTTGCTTTCACAGAGAGGTGCACATTTTGTCTATCTTGATAACCCATCCCAGCTTGCTCAGAGCTCTCCTATGAGCTCTCAGAAACACTGGGACCATCTGCCACCATGTCCTTTGGCCAGCTGAACTGCACTCCTGGCACTGCTGCACAGTCCTAGGAGTAACAGTATAGAGTAAATAGTGTTCCATGGGCAATGTCTGATCATGTTCTTCCCAGTTTTTATTTTTATGCCACAACAATACCTGTCCTTACACTTGCAAGCCAGAGAGTAAGGGGAGCTCTGATCTTGGCAGGTGACAGCAACATTCAGCTCTTTAATAAGTTTTCCTCCACTGCAGGGTGAAGGGAGTGGGGAAGGGAATGCAGTGGAAAATCATTACTATCACTGGGATTTTGGTGTGGTACAGAAGGTGGAATGAGATTTCCATGCACTGGCATCTTTGGGCTGCCAACCAACTATACTTCACTGTATTTAGCAATGGTGGCTCCCCAGTGTATAGGTTAGTGCTGTCTCACTTGCACTACACAAAAACAGGAGGCCTCACCTCTGTTCCTCTGCCAGCAGCTCCATTCGCCTCAGCAATTCCTAAAGAGTAGCCGTGAGAGAGAGAGAGAGACAGAGAGACAGAGAGACAGAGGATGAGAGAGAGAGAGAAAAGATGCCTTAGGACCCATCACTTGGTCTGGTTTCAAGGGGGACTGAATAAAGGCGCTTTAACCTGAGGACGGCATATCTTCACTCAAACACCTGTGTCCCAGAAAACAATTTCTTCCCTTGGATGTCCCACATTTTTCATCCGGGTCCCTCCCTGCTGCATTTGCCCTTTTCCCCTGGCAGAAACACCATGATGGTGGAAGGCCCTGCCAAGACAGGATGCACTGCTAGTGACTTCATCTGCCAGCTGTCAGGAGCAAAGGGGGCTTTTGTTACCTCTTATCACACAGTCTTGAGTAACTGAGAAACTTCTGCTGAAGCTGGACTAGTGCTGGAGTAAATTCAGGGTGATTTCTCTACTGTCAGTAGATTTGTGCCACAAGGAAGGAAAGCAAAAGACAAGTTGCTGAAGGTCTCTACTAGAAAGAGAAATGGATGGACCTTGAGGTCTCACACCAAACCTGGTGGAAGCAAGCCATGACTTTGGTCGGCTTCTCCAACCCTGAGTTGACAGCTGGGATTACATGAGTGGAAGATAGGGTGAGTGTATTTTGAAATACGACCTGAATTTGTTTTGCCAATGTCAGAACTGAGAAGAAAATCTTGGGTTTCTTATAGATCCAGAAGTCATCTATATGGAGGATTAGGCTATATCTCCATTAATAACCGGTGTGGCCCTGTAGCAGTGTGTCTCAGAGTGAAATGTTTTGGTGCTGAGGACCTGGTAGCCACACTGTTTAATATTTCAGGGTTTTTACTTTGGACTAGCACTGGTCCAGGCCCAGGGGCTGTAGCTCACTATGTGCTCAGTTCATCTGAAATGAGTCCAGATTTTATGCTCAGACGGTTCTGCAATGGCAACTGCCATGCAGTAAACAGGAAGACAGAGGACTTGCTTCAAAGCACTCTCCTGTTCTGAATGAACCCACAAACACAGACATCCCTGGTAAGCAGGACCTGAGGAGCAGCAACAGCTCATGTTCTCATCCCTCTGCACCATATGGGATTTTGAAAACACAGTTGGTTTAAACATTGGATTTAGTACTGAGAGCTGCATTTTCCCTTGCATAGATTCATTTCCTGTCTTCTTGGATTTGCTTTTTTAAAACCAGAATAGCACCTATTCACTCTAAAAGGATCACATTGTCCTAGAAATCATCAGCTCTAGGCTGAATCCTAGTTCTGAAGGAAGAGCATCAGTTCTGCAGGTCTGCTCATTTTCAGGAGCAGGTGCCAGGCACCCTTTCCAAACCTTTGTTTTAAGCTTGCTCACAGACCACTGGTGTAATGCACATTGGCCATTGCAGCATTCCCTGCCTAGGGCTACAGCAAGGTCCCAGCACCAGGTGGCCTGTTCCCAGACTCACCTTCCCATGTGACAGACCTGGGAGCTTTAGCAAGGAGAGGAAATGGCTTCTAAGCAAAATATTGCACTCACCTTGGTAGCAGCAGAGTGCCAGGGAGAGGAGCAGGAAAACACACGTTGCCTTCATGGTCAAGGTGGTTTTACTGGGCACAGCAGAGGGAAACCAGGACCACTCCTCAGTCTGTCAGAGGTCCTGCCTCTGGCAGTCTGCTGGGACCTTTATACCTTTCCCTGTCTCTGGCACCACACCACACAGCCAGCTCCACCCTGCAGCCTTGTGGTGACAACATTCAAAGTATGGGGACAATACCAGGTGGCAACGGGCTCATTGGTGTGCGCAAGGACAAAAGCCTCTCTGAAGCCAATGGAGTTAACAATCCTTATCACCAGCAAGGACTGGAGCCCCATCCCATGTGTGGGAGACAGCCCTGGGTCTGCACTGCAAGCTCTGATAAAGTGACTTTGTACAAGAAGTAGATTGGAGAAATGGGAAGGGCAGCAAGGGAAATACATATATTAGTAGGAGTAGTGTGGCTTTGATTAATGGCCCTGTCGCTGCCACTTGCAGAGTGAAGATGTTTGGTGAAGCCACTGCTGGGTGAAGATGCTTTTGATCCAGACACACCTTTCTTGGTGTGATCCACAGAGCAGGGCTGGGGTGTTGCAGGTCCCTGTCCCTCCCTGGACAGACAGAGACAGCAGCAAGCACTGCTGCTGGAGAGCAGAGAGTCTGGCAGTGCCTGGGGCTCACTTGTGGCTGCACATTCAATGCTGCTATTTTGACTGCACATCTCTGATTGCAGGCAGCAGCTGAAATGAGCTGTTAGGTTGGATGCTGCTCCCTTCCCCTCTCCCTGCCCACAGTTTGGAGTAAACCCTGGGGATTTCATATAGTTACACCACCAGTGGTGCATTGCAGAGCGTGGATCAGTCCCATGGGTATTAGAAGGATTAATTAATGTTTCTAAAGCACTTTGATATCTCAGCCATAAATCACTGGAGAAGTGCAAAGCAAATTATTACTAATGGGGGCTTATGACTCAAAGACAGATTTTTAATTAGCTGAACAGGAAAAAGTCAATGCCAAGAGCAATCCAAGGAGCTGTTTGTGAGAGAGAAATCTTGGCTCCACTGGCAGCTGCTCCACTGTCCAAGGGGTACCCCAGTCCAAAACATGGCTCTGGAGGATGCTTTCCACTGCCATAAACATCTCTTGTGATTTGCTTCAGTGGTGAGGGAGATTCCTACCTCTCAACTGGGTTTCCCTATGCTCTCCCTGGGGTGACCCATAACATGAGGCAGAAAGAACTGCTTCTAATGGTATCTGTTATTTTATTAACTCAGTGAGTAATTCTGGGTTTGGGTATGACCTGCCCAGCAGGTCTCAGTAGGTGGGCTGGGTGTTTGTGGACCTCTGAGTGTAGGCAACAGTCCTTTAGCATACCTGGAACAATGGTTCATGTGGTGTTATCACCCTCTCAGGAGTAAGGGAGAGAGGGATGATCATTTGTTTTTTATAGCTGAAAGAGATTAATCTTGATCCAGCACTGTCCCCTGATACTTGCCAGATCTGCAGCGTGAGTAGAGCCAATAGGTGCCAATAGGTGTTTTGGGCTCAATTCCAAAAGCTGGAAGGGGACTTTGCAAGGGCATTGATGGTTACACACCAGGGCAACTGGGGAAAAGATTTTCATCTTCAATCTGTAACATGTGTGTATCCAGAGCAGTACTGAAAAGAGTTTCTCTTATTACTCTTGTTTGTGATGTGCCCACTATTGGTAAAACACATTTGGACATTTTTCAGTTTTGACATCCTTGCTGTAGCCAGGAAATGTGCTACTTTGGATTGTCCAGAAACAGAAACAGAAATCCTTCCTCAGATTCCTAGGAAACATCCAGGCACATTTCCAAACTTGTGTTTGATGGGTAAATCCTCAGTGTTTATGAGAACTGGTCCACAGGTGGGAACTGTATTGGCTCCTAGGACATTTCAAGTGTGTAATACTGTGGTTTTCTCCTTCCCCCACAACTCAGAGTCACCAAAGTAGAGGCAGACTGCTGACCTCCCCCTGCCTCCTGGACACTTCTCTCTTCATCCTCTTACTGCTTAGGCTTCTGATAGCTTTGCAGTGACTGAATTTCATGTTCCTAACTGCTCCCAGAGCTGGATGAGATTAAGTACTTTGCTACTGAAGCAGGTTGAAGAAACTCCAGATTATGCAATACAATAGACTGAATTTAATTATTCCACAACAAATTGGGCCAAACCAACAGAGTCAAGGGCAGTAGCCTTTGCCAAAAGAAAAATCCAGCATAGGCTGCTAACACTGTTGCAGCTGGACAGCAGGCACACTTGGTTTTTAATGCAGTTTCTCCGTTAGTAATTGCCCTTCCTTTCCAAGCTTCTCTGCTGACAGCTGTGTGTTTATGAGATGCCCTCAAAAACGTGGGATTTCAGGGCTCCTCTCCTGATTGACAAGTTTTCTATATCCTTCAGGAAAATCAAACAGAAATGCTCGGGGCTCATTTGACTGGGGAGGAATGGAAAAGAGCTGCAAACTGCTATTGCGCTGGATGCTCCCAGTACTGTCCTCGGCAGTGTGGGCTTTCTCAGGATGTGTCACCTTGTCAGAGCAGCGTGTTCTCCAAACACATCAGCCGGAGGAGTAGAGAAAAATGAGTCAGGCAGCTCTACCAGCCGTGCTGTGTGACTTGCTGAGCATGGCACCCATTGCAGAGAAATGCAGAGGACAGGCAGACCCCAGAGGAGGTGCTGTTATGGGATGGTTTCCCCTTGATCACATCATTGGGTGAGGGCCACCATATATGGTATGGGACAGAAGATAGCTGCAGATGATGATGGTGTCTTCTTTTGGCTACTGAAAGGCAACTGAAGAGGGAATTGATGCTATACAAAGACTGTGGGGTGAAGGGTAAAGAGGCAAGTTGAACTGTCAGGTTTGCCTCCAGGTGGACCAGCAGTCTACATCATCCATTGGCCAAACCTGAGTACTTTCAGGTTACATTTTTGTCAAAAGTAAAGTGTTGCAAAGGAATAAAAAATTGCATTGCAGGGAAATGAAAAATTTGGGAAGCTATCTGTTTCCCTGCAATGGTCCATCCATGACAGACAGGAGGATCACTTGTCGAACCAGGACTGGAATTCCTTTTTTGTAAAGACTTGATGTACAGAGAAAAGCCACCACTGTCCCCAGGAAATTGCAGCAGTGTCACCAGTCAAAAGGATTCAGAGATCACAAACCAGACCCAGATGATACATGAAGGGCAGGCACCAGAGGATCCTCCATGCTCAGGATGTCAGCAAGGCAGATGGAGACTTTGGTGCTGCCTTGAAATAGAGGTGGAATGAGTGAAGTTTGGAGAAAGGCTGATGCAAATGTGAAACCCAGGGGTGTCACAAAAAGTAGTTCACAGAGCTCTCTTGGGTCCAAAGAGCTGCTTGTGTTGGATTTAAAGGCTAAAAATCTCTAAAGTTCTGTTACCTGCTGGTTAAGCTCTGTTACCTGCTGGATTTTCCAGGCCTGGAGCTTCCAGGTGTACCCAGGACCTTGTCCACGGTATTCAAGATGGTTTTGAAAGCAGTCAGTGTATGAAGTGCAGAAAAGCAAGCCCCACAAAGTGATGCATCTATGGAGGGGAGGAGGCCTACTATGCATGTAGGAGTCCACTGGGAGATCTATAAATCACCTGGAGGAAAGGGAATGGTGCAGCTGGATCCATTCAGATATGGGAGACAGCCCAAGCCCTTTTGTGTTACAAGGAAGAGCTTACAGTGTGCAGTGATCAGCTGCTCCTGTATCCAGGGGATACAGCTCAAACACTGATTTTTTTCCTGCAGAAAAAAACAACCACCACCAAACCCTCAGCCTTAATTTGGTCCATAGTGATTTTTGTTTTAGATTCTTTCTTATGAATGCTGAGAAAGCAATTGTGCTGCTCTGGGTGCATGGAAGATATTGAACACTGATGGTTTAGGAAAAGGGATTCTGTGAGTAGTTGCTGTGAAATCATCTGGTATTTTCTCCAGCTGTAGGAGAGTCTTTGGAGGCCAGGACAGTATATCAATTTGTTTTCTCTTCTGTTCTGGAAATCTTGCCCTTGAAATCTCTAGTTTCTGGGGAGGGGCCTGAGCATAGCTACAGGATAAAATTAGCAAATTATCATTTCTACTTTTACTAAAGCTTCTGTTTGTTATCCTTCAGCAAGGGCAGCATGTTCATGATAGAGACCTTTGGAAATCTGCAGGCATTGGCAGCTTTGCCTGAGAATGGTATTGCTGACAGCAGTGTCTAAAGACAAAGACATCAAATAAATCATAGCTTGTTGGTTTTTTCAGAAGAGACTGTGCCTGAATGCCAATCAAATGCTTCCTGAGGAGGATGAATGTGCTGGGGACAATCCTTACAGGTCTTTGTAAGGATTACTGGCTGAAATTGGCTGGGGTGGAATCACACAGCTCCCTGGTGTGGGGGGTAAGTTCCCAGCCCAACTCCTGGCCTATTTGCCTCTGTTCTCCCACCACTACAGTGACACTGAACCACATGGGTTTCATTTCATGGAAGCCTTTCCCTCCTCTCCTATGGATTACTGGACGATGGCATTGGCTGGTGGGAATACCTCTGGGCTGTGGTCAGTTCTGATCACAGTGGTGACCTCAGGGCTCTGTGGGACAGCTGCTGCCACTGTCTGCCTAGGAGTGAGCCTGGATCAGGAACAGTGCAGGGGTTCTGGCTCCTGGCAAACCTTTCTCTCCAATCACTCATTCACCTCTCCTTGGCCTTGTCTCCCATGTGGGATCTCCATGGGATGTGGAGGAAGTGGGAGCACGTGGGGTTGGTCCTTCAGGAAACTGGAGCTCTGCTTTTTTTGCTTTCTCTGACATTGCTGGAGAAAAACTATAATTTTTCCCACTCCTACAGAAAATGCCAAAAGCAAAGTATTCCTTCATAAAATTGCTTCTTTATTAAATCCTATCTGTCTCCCGCCTCCACATCTGACTGCCCCTGCGGCTGCCACAGAGATCCAGGGCAGAGTGATTAAGCACTGCGGCCAATAATTGGGCAAACACAGATTTCAATCTCCTCCAGCAAGGCACTCCCCCTTTCTCCAACTAGAAGCAGCACCCCCTGCCCACTCCCTCTTTCATGGAGCTTAACAAGATGGGAAGCATATGGTATATGCTCTAAAATGACCATATGGTCCTTTTGGGGTCACAGACTCAGGGAGGATGATCTGGTCTAATCTCACCTTCTGTACAGCTCAGCTCTGTCCCTGCTCCCAAGGACCACATGTCCCTTGTCCGGGGCTGGACCTTGCTCTGAAGTATGTGTGAGGTAACTTAAAAAAGAGCTCTGGTATGAACCACTCTTAATAAGGATCCTGGATCTCTGTTGCCTGGTATGTTTGGATAAAAGGTCCTGTCTGCCTGCAGCTACTGCCCACTGACCAGAGAAGCTGGGGACATCCCATT
This sequence comes from Pithys albifrons albifrons, assembly GCF_047495875.1. Lineage (NCBI taxonomy): Eukaryota > Metazoa > Chordata > Aves > Passeriformes > Thamnophilidae > Pithys > Pithys albifrons. Next base: position 11,641,077 of record NC_092472.1, read on the forward strand.
CCTGGAAGTGTTCAAGGCCAGGTTGGATGGCATTTTGAGAAACCTGGTCTAGAGGAAGGTGTCCCTGCCCATGACATGGGGGGTGGAACGAGGTGATGCTTAATGTTCCTTCCAACCCAAACCATTCTGTGATTCTGTGACTGTTGCCTTTAGGTCCTCTTTCCCCCAGGTGAGTTTGAGGTGATATCTCTGAAAACTGGCCCTTTAGAAAGTTGGGTGAAGCGTGGATGAACTCTGGGTGCATTGGTCTGGCTGCAGAGCTGGTGAAGAATTGGCCAGTACACTGTGAGAACACAGAGCCAGAGCCCTCCCAGACCTAAACAGCAAAAGGACAGGAGATGAAGAGACAAGCTGTAGGAAGGGTTATCCCAGCTAGATAGTAGGAAAAAAACATTCACCGTGAGGGTGGACAAACTGCTGTTGAACCAAAAAGGCTATGGAGTCTTTATCCTTGCAGAAGTTCATAACACAACTGAATGAACTGATATTTTCCACAGAAGTGTTCAGAAACTGGCAGAGAAGCAACAGCCCTTCTGTGTCCCTTGGCTAACCTGAGGTCCCTGGGACTAGCAGCTTTTTTTTCTAGTGGAGGTCTGAAACGCACAAATTTCTTGAAAACATTTTGCTGAAGTTTTTGTCAAGTTTTTATAATACTGTCCATAATTTTGTAAGCCACTTGATCAACCAAAAGAAGTACAGTGTAAATGGCTTTCATTACAATCCCAGAAATACCTGGCATTTCTAGCTACTCCTGTAGTGGCTATTGGTACATGGTTTGCTCAGAACTCAGAAAAACAGTATAATACTTCTTATTTCAATGAAATATATGGCTAGAGGATGTTGAAACTCTTTGGTCCATCTCACTGTAACATTTTGGACAATTACAGGAGATTAGGCTTTTCCAGCAGAGAGCTCTCTGCCTTGCTTAACTCCATGGGAAAAATGACTATGAAAAAAATTAGAAAGGTGAGGAAAGGAAGAGAAAGCTAATGTAAACTATGAAATAAGGCTTTAATTTCTGACAACATTTCTTCTTCCTGTTAGCTATGGAAAGATTTTAAAATGGGAAGTGCACTTTTTCACAGACTGGTAGAAAAGAGATTTTGGGAGGAAAGACAAAAAAGTAGCAGACATAGACTAGAGCTGGGGGTAATGTTTCTGTGGCTGGACTCTGGCACTGAACACACTAAAAAGGGGAGAGAAGAGTCATCAGAATTTGGAAACACTGACTGTTCCATCCAGAGATGGCTTTTCCTCAAATCTGCACTGCTGCAAGGCACTGTGAGATCCATGTTATTTCAGAATTTCACTCATAAATGTTTACTTCATTATTGGCAAGCTCTTACTCTGCCAGCATCTCATGCCACCACTGGTTGTTTTAGCCACAACAAATGTGTGCTTGTTAATCGTTGGTATCCGCTCTCCACTTTGGAAAATCAATACTCGCATGACCCCATCTATGCGTCAGCACACCTGCCTGAATACAATCTCCCCAAAGCTGATAAATGATGGTCAAACACTGCTGATAAACTTTAGTGAACAGCTATTGATCCTTGGGTTGGGCTGAGATTAGATACGGCCCAATTAACTCTTGCTCCTTTTCCTAATGACTCCTCAGGCTCAGAGGCTGAAATTTCAGGCAGCTAAATCAGGGACACTGGAATGCTTTGGATGGTTGATGGCTGAGGTTTATTGTCTCTACAAAACTGCTTTGTTTTAAGTGCCGAGAGTTGCTCTCAGGACACATACACAGGCTATTGGGGGAAGGATAGTGGGGTATAAGAGCTTTAGCACCAGCAGTCCTGCCATGAAAGGCGATGTTGGCAGCCGTGTGTGCTTTCAGCTTTGGTCAATGGCCTTGATTAAAGAAGGATTTTGTCTTTGATTTAGAGAGCCTTTGAACATAGTGGCTAAACATTTCTTTTCGATCAAGGGTTTCCTTTGATTTCTGCATGTAGTCAGCTCCCTAAGTCCCTTGGTGAGTGTTGCACTTGAATTGCTTCCCTAATAAATGTGACATTATTTTTGATGCCTCGTACATTTTCAGCCTGGTAGTGAAAATGAGGTGCTTTGCGGTGAAGGCAATGTCTCCAGCCCATCAGGGATATGAGGAACAGTCCTTTTGCTCTGGTAATGAAGATGAAAAAAATCTACTGCTGAACCTCCTTTTCCCCAAGCAGCTTTTAAATTGGGTTTTTTCCTTCTACATGAGGAAGTGGCTGCCAAAGCCCATGGCTGCTGCCTGCAGTATGCTTTTCCTTCTTATCCTTATTCATCCCTGCCAAGATCCTCTTTCCTTCATTCCGTCCCATTTTCTGAGCTTCTGAAAGCCCCTGGCTCACAGTTTCAAGCCCCACTTACCAAGAAACTTGGTTTTCCAGTTAAAAAACAGCTGATGTTCTCATGTTATGCTGTGGTTTCTGTAGGAAATACCAAGAGATGTTGCATCTTGTATTCTTCCCTCTGTGTGTTTTGGAAGAAGGAATCTAGCCTGCTTCCAAGCTCAAGGCAGTCTCGCAGTGCCTGGACTTGGGGCAGCTCTCCTCCAACGCTGAAATGTTTGCCAGGAGCAGATGGTGACAGGAGTGCTGGAGGCAGCTGATGATGCTGATCACACTGTCCTGCATCTGCCTGTTTAGCTGAGATGTCTGTGAGCTTTGTGCTTTGCTTTTTCTCTACTCAAGCCGAGCTGCAGAGAGGTCCTGCTCTCCCCAGGCATCCACCAGGATTACACGGGGGGTGAGTAGACACTTCTGGCAAGGGGCTGGGCATCACAAGGTGCAGGTCCCTGCAGAGCATGGGAGGGAGTGGGCACCTTATCCCTGAGCCCAGACATCTATCTGTGCTGTCACCCTCACTGTGTTGACCAGCTGGGGCCTCAGACCCAGACACCTCTTCCCCAGTCATCTCCACTGAGGCATAGACATGAATCAGGCACAAATACAGCTGAGCAAGTCTCTTTTAATCCAGGAATTACGTTTCCACCTGCTGGGACTGTCACCTGCAGCATCATTTTTGTATTTTGTTGACTTTCATGTCCTTTCACTGGATCTGGCATTTTGGTGATTAGAAGCAGCCTTTCTCACTGGATCCAAACTCTGCCATTCGCAGGATCCTAAAAATTCAGCTTTCAGCCATACAGAGCCCTGGGATTTTTGTGGATGCAGAACAAAGATGCATAAATGATAATTAAAACCTCTACAGAAAGATTCAGTCTTGGCCAGAAGCAGAAGTCATAAATAATTATCATGATGCCCGGCTTCACATTTTTATTATTATTACTAGAACTAATGTTACAAGACTGAGAAAGTCAGCAGTGGACTGAGGAGGTCTCTGGGTTCTGCCTGAGAATGGAGCAATGGACTAGATGACCCTGGGCTTTCAGGGATATTGCTTTTATGCTCTTCCATTATATTAATATTTAAATGGGGGGTTAAAACATTGATGACATGTAAGAGCTTTACTGCATGTACGTTATTGGATGTAGGTCTTGCTCTGTCTGGAGCCTCAGGATTGGCCATGCATGTGGACCCAAGAAGCCCATAGTGTTTTACCATGTTAGTGCTCTTAACATCACCTGTGTGTGTTCCTTGCTGGAAGTATTTTTAAACAAAATTGTTTGCCATCCCTCAGACTTCCAGAGGTGACTGTGGGCTTGCCTCACCTGCACCCCCAGTCATATGACCCCTGGAGGGAGCTGGGAACCAGTTTAGACTTCCCCTGCTGTCCTTCACAGTCAGCATTGCCACATGGCACCACCCCAGCGGGGTGTCATGAGCCCACCTGGGCTCTGAGTGCCAAGGGGTCACCCCTTGCCCACCCTCACTAGCACCAGGTCTCCCACACAGCCCTTCTTACAGCCCCAGCACCACCAACATGTGTAAGCCTGTGCCAGGTGTTGCAACATCCATCTGTTACCACCCCAGTTCCTGGACACTGGGACTGCATCAGGAGCTCTGCTTCTGCTTTATCCCATTCCCTCTCTTTGGTTCAAATGAAGGCTGGAAAATGTGAACCACTCCAAATGAGCCCGTTGGTAAATGCCCTTATTTTGAGGAGCCTTAAGAACCGTTTGCGGTTTCTAAGCTGTGATTCATGATCATCTGGGTCTGGTTTGTGATCTTTGAATGCTTTTGACTGGTGACTATTGTAATTTCCTGAGGGCACTGGTAGAGCTTGTTGCTTCTTGCCTCTCTCTGGACTTCAAAACACTCAAGGCCTTGACAAAAGTAAATCTGAGCTCTCTTCTAAGGCAGCTTTTTGCCATGCTGATCACACCCTGTTGGAGAAGAATTGCAGGCACCAGCATCAGTGTGTCCCATGCTACCCTGCTATCCCATTTTCCATTTTGCTTGGTGGCTGCTGCGCGCAGCATCCACCTCTTGGGGAGATCCCACAGCCCCCAGCTGCTGCTGCTGCTCTGCCCCTCCGTGGACAGGAGCCCCTGATGAACCCCTCCCATTTTATCCAATATTTTACTCGCATGTGGCACTGCAGGGAGAGGACACCAATGCCCCAGCACTGAAATTGTGGGGCTCCAGCTCCCACCAAACCATGTAGAGCCACTTGCCTGGCTCCAGAGGAAATATTCAGCCAGAGATCCCTGGTTGCTGCTTGGGGATGATGTATGGACTAGTGAATTCAGCAAGTTATGGGATCAGTGGCTGAAAAGGAGCTCCTGGCAGAGTGGCAAAAGCTTATCACTTGAGGGACACCTGCTTAGGATGCGGGTCACGTTTCCACTTCTCACAGAAGAAATTTAAATAAAAGATTTGGTGCGTCCCCCCTCACCCCCCTCCGGAAGAAGAACAGCTGCTAGATGATGTTAATGTTAAAAGCCCTCAATTAGGAAGAACACTAAGGAACTACACAGGAAGCCAGAAAGCTGCTCTGTAGCTAAAATAGCTACTGTGAGGTGCTGTGATAAAGCAGTGAGACCAGAGAATAAACTGCCAGAGTGACAGTTCCTTCCTGCCTTCAGTGATGGACCCCACTGTGGGAAGGGTCAGGACTCTGCCCAGGAATGGGAACATCCCAGTGCACCAGTTGCTGGGACTGGTACTCCTGGCAGTCTCTCTGCACAGCAGGGTCAGGCTGTCAGGAGCAAATCCCACAGATAAGGCAAACTAAAGGGATCTTCAGCCTCATATCCAAGTGCTCTGCTCTTTCCCACACAAGCTGCGAGAGAGGGTTGGGTTTTTTTATACAGGCATAGAAAAAGAGAGTGGCCTCAAAATGGTTTATTCAGATCCTATAAATGGTGTTCAGAGGAAGCTGAGCTCTCCCATGTGCAAAGAACAGGGCTGAGGCAAGAGCAGACTGGAGGGGAATTGGCTCCATCTGGGCCAAATTCTGGTCAGAGGAGAGAGGGAGGAGACAAGTTGCAGAAAGAAAACCAATTTTTCTCCTTGGAAATAAAAGGCTTCTGGCATCACCTGCAGCTTATCTTACTGCAGTGACATGTAGTTTCTTTCCAGAACCGAAAAGCACAACCCTGCCTCCAATAGGGGCTTAATTGCTATTAATCCTGTTAATTTAATTCAGTACTCCTGTGCCACTTTAGTGCTCTGACTGAAGGAGGGAAACTGAAAAGGCTGGGAAACAAGCTCAGGTGACCCAAGGTATGTGACTCCTCCTGAGAGTATTAATATGTGCCCCCCAAATCTAGAGGGAGGCTACATGGATTGGACAGGCAGCAGAGGGATTGTGTTGGGAAGTGCCTGGGGAACTGCACCAGGAAGAAGATCCTGCTGTAATTGGGTTGTGAGATCTGCAGGCTGAATGTGAGTTCTTAAATTAAGTTGAATTCCAGGTACTAACAGGACTTGGGGAAGTAGGGGACTAAATATGCTATCAGGTGTTGCCCTGCTTTTGTAGGGCTTTATTTGAAATCTGGTGTGTGATCTTTGATAGTCTATTTGCTTTCAAAACCACGTGTTTGGCATTGGCAGCAAAGTTCATTTTTTGACTCAGTGGTTCCTCTCCAGGGTGGACCTTTCTCAGATGGCCCAGAGGAACAGGCTTTTAGGTCAGAACTGTGTCTGTATCTGCCTCTGCTCCTGGGCAAGCAGGACTTTGGTGTGTGCCAGGTTCACAGGGAGCTCTGCTGTGCTGGCACCCGCACAGGTTTCTCTGCTCACCAGTTACTCCTATAGCAGGAGACCTAGAGTGGGCTCTTGAGAAGCAGGTCACTTTTTATTTTTTGGGGTTGATTGTATTCCTGTTAAAGAATGAATTTTAAGAAGGGACTCTGTGGGCAATGAACTTCATTCCCTCTTTGCAAACTGTGTGAAATACAGTATTTGGTTGTTTTGCTCCTTCTTGGGTACATCCAGAGCCTGGTTACTGGTCCCTGGTTTAGCATGAGACAGCTGGGTAACAGTGGAAAGGTCTGGAGGCTGCCTTCCTAATTTCTGGAGTGAGACCTACATGTTAGTTAAATCCTTGGGCATCCCTCTCGTGGAGGCAGGGCAGTGCAATGCTGCTGTGCCATATGCAAGCTTACCATGGATGCATAATGTCGTGGTTGATTTTTTTTTTTTTTGAGGGAGTTCCTTGGGTTTTAGCTTTTGCCCTGTGCATTTCCCATGAGCTGATGGTCCTCCCCAGGCTGTGGTAGAGGCAGAGTCAAGTGAGTTTGGGGGAGTGCTGCCAAATAACAGCTCAGAGAGGTCTTGTAGCAATGATTGTGTCAGCCTGAGGTGAGTCAGAGGTTTAATTTAATTGGCTCTAAAATTAGAGTACAGTGTCTGTAAGGGGAGGGCAGGGCAGTAGGAGGGAAGATTTGGGGGTATGCTTTACAAGTGAGGATTGAGTAGTACAGGCTGGTGCTGTTTATACAGACTCAGAGCAGTGTCCCGTGGCCTTTAATATATCTAATAAGCGTGTTTTATATGCAAATTAGTGTGCACAGCTTAGTATTGGCATTCATTGTATGATTTAGGCAAGTCAATTTCTGGTTTTGCTTCCACATGAGAATGATGCTCTTGTCTTTTTTGTCTTTTCCCTCCTTACTATTTCTACAGAAAAGAATATTGCCTTTTAACATGTGCATATTATCTGGTATCTGGCACAATGGAACTGGAGCTTGTAGTGATGCTTCAGGGTAAATATTTGGTCAAAATTGTAGCTCATACACAAAGAATATGTCACTCATCTTTATGGGGATTTTCTCTTTAGCTTGAACTTTGCTTTACAAATTAAGTATCTATCCTATTGAACCTTGTGGCCTTTCACTTCTCAAATATGACAAAAGTTAATAAACTGTTTGTCAAGGAATGAAGCCTAAAGATCTTGAAGACCAGTTAATGGAAAAGCAAATTTGAGCTTGGAAAAATGTCTTGGGAACTAGATTTCTTAAGGAGGGGGATTCTGCTTTCCAACCACTTTTAACAAAAAGACCAAGGTAAAGCCTTATAATCTTGGGAATGTGATAAAGAATCTACCCATCTGTTAAACTTCTTACAGTGAATGTTTCAGAGTCTCGCTGAGCTTGGTGGCTTTGCTCCATGTTTTGATTTTAGTTTGGGTGGTGCTGTAAAGGCTGCCTGGAGGAGTTGATAGGAATTTTTTGAGGGCTTTGCATTGCTATGGGGTTAAGGTAAACCCCACAATTGTTACCTAAGGCATTTTGGGTTTGTGGCCATGCCATAGAAATTGCAGTATCCAAATGCACATCTATTCATAGTGTATAAATGAGGTGAGGTGGTTTTCATGTTGATTTAGAAGGTGTTTCTAGACATCTTGGACTCCTCTCCATGCTATAAAAATGTGGTGAGAGTTTCAGGAGAGGAAGAAATTATGCCAGTGCTCAAGAACTATACCCGAGGACAGGGGTTTCATATGGGAAGGAAGACAAAGCACATTCAGAAATTGTTCCTTGCTGTATCCCAGTGCAGGTATTAGTCTCTTCCTCCTTTCCTGGATACAGAGTGTTGGCATGTGACATCAAATCCCATATTACACTGAAGGTCATGACCCAACAGTGCATCATCCAGCAGCTCAGTGTCTGTCTGATACAACCACATGAAAAGGGGCAACGGCCCAATGAGTAGACAAGACTATTATACAGAAAAACTGCTGCTTTTGGGGTCTGGCTTGCTTGGGAGCTGTAACTGATGAGGTGGGAGGGTGCTTGGGGGTCACAGTGGGAGAGGTAGAAAGGGGACCAGGTGTCAGCAGGTGGCACTGTCTGCTGTGAGCCAGCCCCCATGTTCTCTCTGCTCCTTGGGGTGCTCTTGTGGGAGCAGGACCTGGGGCAGCCACAGCTCTTCTTCCCTTCCCTGGGGTTCATTTTCATACATGTTGTAGGTGCAGATGTGACACCCTCTCTGTAGGTGGGCAAATCTGACTCTTTAAGGTGCTACTGTGACTTGAAATCTGTGCTTAGCCATAAATTTAAGGCATGTACTGAATACCTGTTTAAAACAGTATATACAGTGATTCTTGATGCTAAGAAAAGCCTTCCCTTGGGATAGTGCTGTATTTGGAATAGAAATAAGACTTCTACCCCCACTGCCTCTAATAACTGCAGTTAGAAAACTGCATTTCATCTGCCTGAAATTCTCTCACTGTTCCAGTGAGACACTGGACTAATTTCAGTTCTTTCCACAATATCAGGTCAATACTGGAGTGTTGTTTAAAGGCTGCCCCTCTCCATTTAAAAGGCTTTGGGATCCCTACATCTTCACAAGGTTTAGTGAGCAAATTGGGACCTAGGAGTGAGAGGCAATGAAGAATTGTCAGCAGGTAGTTCTGAGCCACAGCCATTGGAAACAATGAGAAGAATAGACCATGCAATGGTGAGTTTTCCCTGCCACCAGAGCAGCGAAGGAGGAACAGGAGTCCCACTTTGGGTCAGTGGTGTTGTAAAAGCAGAGAGACTTTCACTTGCGTATTCTGAGGAACCCTGGGGACAGAAATTGCTGGTGAAGTGAAAGGGAGCTGGTAGCAACACCTCAGCCCTGCCTGGCCCTTCCCACAGAGTCACAGAGAACTCCTGCGGCTCAGGCAGTCCCTTCTCCTGAGCGAGTAATATCATTCCTGAAAAGGTTATAATAAATGCAGCTGTCACTGACTGGGCTCTAGTCGCAACCCCTTGTGCATGTGTGTGCCCCACTTTCCCTCTCCATAGTTCCCTGTCTTGCGGCTGCCAGGGAACAAGGTGGTTCCTTCCCTCCTCCTGTGCACACCTGGATGCCCTTGTATAGGAGTTCTGCCCACCTGCCTGCTGAGGGAGAGAGGAGTGCAGCCCACCCCTTTAACGAGTAAAACATTTTGTCACTTGAAGTGACTTTTTTTTGTCTAGTTCCACCTTGGAGGTACTGGGTGAATGTTGGTGCTGTGCTCCTTACTGGCAGTGTTTGAGTGAGTCCCAATTGATTTAGAGCATGGCTAAAGGAGAGCATCAACCCCAGTGACATGTCTCACCCTGACTGAGCTGCCACCCTGCTGATATGGCACATTCTGACTTCCTGCAGTTTCACAGTTGAAGGCCAGTTCCCTTTCCAGTTCCCTGCCCTTACTAATGCCTCAGAGCTCTGCCTGAGCTGAAGGAAATGTGTGATTTCAAGTGCAGAATGAGTTGGGATGTTCTGCCCCAGTTTTAAGCACTTCCTGTAGCTCATGTCATGTTTTGGCTGTCTGTCTAGCTGTGGTCACATCAAAGTTTGTCCCCCTTACTCTGGTACCATCCTTGCTGAGCTGTTTTTTATTGCAAGATGTAGGCTTTTCCTGGCTTGTTAAAAATGCTTATTATGTGTGTGCCTCTGGCTCTCCAGCTGGTCCTCGTTGCTCTGTTGGTGGCCTGCTCTGTCTCACTTGTCTCAGCTCACTTTCCTTCCAGGTCCTTGTCTGGTGATGAGCAGAAAGTGCTCAAGAAGCCAAGTCACATGGGGCATGGAGAAAAACAAAGTTGATTGGTTTTGTTGCTGTGATTCCTGTAGCATTTCTTCTGTGTGAGGTATACTTGTCCCTTCTGCTGGTGGCTCCAGCCTGGAGCTGGGAGCCAAGTGCAGACAGCTGAGAATCAGTGAGGGATGACCTTAGGAGAGGCACTTAACTCTCTCCTTCTCACTGATAGGGAAATGGATAAAAATAAAGATGCTTACCTCCCTCCAAGGGTGGTGAGAGGATTAATTGGTTAATGTTGGTGAGGTGCTTTGAAGTTGAAATAAGGCACATTGGTACTAACCTGGATTGCAAAAGCTGGATGTGTCATGTGGAGGTAAAGGCTGTGGTGAGGAGGCATTGGGAGCCTTAACCCCCTGTTCCTCAGGTGTCAGGCACCTCACGGGTTGACCTGTGTCAAACACAGGGATTAGGGACAATGGCAGTTGCAACACTGAGACCTTTCCCTCCCTATTAAGTCCTGGGCCAGCCTGCACTCCCACTCTGAGGGACAGGCTGTCATGCTGCAGCCCAAGTGGCAAGATACAGCTCTCGCTGTAGTGGTGGCAGCATCGCATCCTCCCACTCCTTGGGACAGAGCTGTGTGGCAAGAAGGGCTGGCACGTTTTGTGATGAGTGAAATCTGGTTCCGGGTTCAGTGTAGGGGAAACCAGAGACAGAGTGGGGTTGAGCAACATGGGCTCCCTCCCCGTGAGGAGCATGAGAACCAGTGCACCCACAGCAAGAATGTGTTTGGTGACCTGGGTATAAGCCATGGCAGGTGGGGGTGGCAGTACTGGAGCTGTGTTTAGCTTGGGTGTGTGTCCACCCACTGGTGGTTGCTCAACAGGCTGAAGGAGGAGGCAGTGTTCACTTGGCTGCTCATGGTGCTGAGTGCCTGACAGAGGATGAGCCTGGTGAGGATTCCTAGCCACAACGGGATGGCCCATCCCCAGGGAACAGGAAGCTTCTGTGGGGTGGCCAATGCTCTGGGTTTGGGGAAGAGCACTCCTGGGGTTTTAGGATAAGCCCTTTGCATTGATCATGTACTGCAGGGTATCCATAGTGGAATAAGAGGGAGTTTAAAACATTTTCTCTCTTCCTGGAGTAGTGGACAGGACAAGTCTCTGTCCTGAAGGATGAGCAGGGACAGAAGGCAGCAGGAGGGCTGGCTATCACATCCAGCACTGCTTTGAATGAGACCAGACTTGAAACTTTCCTTGGGGCAGGACAGAGCATGTAAAGATGGGTCAGTGTTCATCTGCCACCTCTTGCAGTCTACATTGCCTTGGAACAAAGTTGCTGGGAAACTGCTGGGTGTAAGAATGTGCAAGTCAGGTCTCTCTCATCCTGTTTCTCTGCTGTTCGTGGTCTTTGGCAAGCAGACCACCTCCACAGTGCACCTGGCTTTGTGCCACTTGTGATGCAGGGAGAACTGGAGATGGTGTGGGCCTCTGGGTGAGGAAGGTTGTGGTGGTAGCAAATGTGGAGGCAAACTGGGGCAGTGAGCTGTGTGAGCCTGGCTCCACCAGCAGCAGGAGCTGCTCTGAGCTGTGCCTGGCTGCTCTACAGGTTGGTCACTTTTGTGCATGCATCCACACTAGTTTCAGCAAAAGTCTTGAACATTTAGGACATGGGATTGGCTTTCTCAAGGTCTGGGGCCAGCATGTGGTATTGGGATGGGTGAACCTGTAGACCCCCAATGGGCATTTGGAACAAAGCAAGGGAAGACCAGACTTAAAGCTACCTGGCCTTGTGGTAGCCCAGAGCTGAGCTGCAACCGTGGAGTAACTGGAGGTATGTGGGCAGCCAGACTCTCCTGGAGCAGCCTGGCAAGCAGGTCAAGGGATTTGAGTAGGAAAGGATGAATAGCCTCCTAGAGTGGAGCAGCCTGTCAGAAAAGGCTGGTGGGGGTGCAAAGTGGAGCCTGGAGGAGGGTGTAGGTATCTCTCACTTTCATTGGTTTCTTCTGAGACTGTGGGCCCAGAGATGGCACTGCAGGCAGCACCCTGGTCCCTGCAGGAAGCCTTCTGTGGTCCTCTTCCTGCCTGGCAGAGCAGGTGGGATTGCTCTGCCTGTGGCACAGGATGTGTGTGCTTGGTGGTTACCCGTGGTTGCTCTGCCCCACTCCTTTCCCCTGGGAAGGATCAAACTGCTGCTGCTGCCTGTCATCCAAATGGCTCCAAGTGGGGAAGAGCTTGGGGACCTGTTTTACAAGGGTCAAACAGATGTAAATAGGTTTTCTACAAAGATTTCTGCTCCATTTCTCCCATCCCAAATGCTCTAACAGCCCCTGAGGAGGTTTCTTTTTGCTTTGGTTACTGTACCCTGCTGAGTATTCAGCCCACACAGCCAATTTTGGGCTCTACAAGGTTTCTTCAAGAAAGCAGCCAAATGTTTGTTTTGTGGGCACCCTCATAACGCATATGGGTTTTCCAAGGAACAGCCAAAGGCAGGGGGAAGGGAGGAACTATAAGGAACTCTTCATCTGGGTTGACTCACGCATCTTGCTTCAGATGGGTTTATTATTCATCATGTACCCATTACTGCCTGGGGCCTGCTTAGCTCCATGCTCAAAAAAGTTTGTTTTTTTCCCTGCCTAAACCACATCACTAAAGTGCTGCTGAGCACTTGTTTGCTGTTGCCATAAGTGCATTCCTTCCAAAGCTCTGGGAACAAGGCAGGAGATCACTAACTTCTTATTCCTTTTCTGTAGAAAAGGGTTTTGTTCCTGGACAGCCCTACCCCACCCATCCTGAGGAAGCTTTCCTCCCAGCAGGAAAACTGCCATGCCAAGTTAAATGGCATGCAAATATGATGGTCTCATTTGTGGGTTTTTGTAATGACAGCTGCAAGCTAAGAGTAAGACAGGGAGGTTAAATTTTTCCTGCATGTCCTCTTGTCCTGAGCACTGGTTGTATGGAGGATGATTAAAAGCAAAACTAATCTTGTTTGAAAATGAGGATTTCCTATGGAATGGCAGCTCTGCTTTTCAGTGCTGTTGTCTTCTGTGAGTTAGTGTGCTGATTTGGGCACTGAGTATTCCCTCTGTAACCCCCAGAGGTTACCTTCTTTGGAGGTCCATGGGGCCAAGGACAGCAAAGCTGTTCAAGAATATGCTGCTATTAGGGCAGTCCCACTATGCCTACTTAAAGAAAATCACCAGAACCACTGCTTGGGCTTTATTTTTGTGTCAGAAGGTCCTGTAGAAGGAAAATCCACTGATTATGTGCTAGTTCTGGGAGAGATGGATTTACAGACATGATGCTGTTAGGCAAGATGGGGAGAGGGAGAAAGGAGTTGAGGCCTCCTGGGAAGCAGTGACATCTGATCTGCTGTTATGAACCTAAGCTATTAGAATTATACTTTTCGGCCTAGGAAATTCTATCACTGAAAGCTTTTTGTTACAGAAGTCTTACAGAAATAATGTTTAGTGAAGAAGGATGAAACTCTCAGCTGCAACTGGGTGAAATGGCTATGCAATGCGAGCTCTCCCAAACCTCAGCAGATGAATGTGGAGAGATGGTGACAGTGAACTGAACACCAGCCTCAGCTGTAAGGAAGGTAAAGAGCTTCTTCCCTTAACCACTGGCTTGTTTGGTGGCCAGTGGCAAATCTTTCTCTGTATCCCAACTGATAAACAACAGACAGAGCTCCCAGGTCAGCATCTTCAGGCTGCGGGATAAGTAGTTCAGTGGGTGTAAAGCCCCTGGGAAATGATGGCCAGGTGTCTAAAGGGCACATCTTTGTGTGCCCTAAAACAGGGGAGTCTCTGGGTACAGTTAGGTGGGAAGCTGATCAGACAGCCCCTCCCCAGCGAGCTGTAATTGTGGAAGGGACAGTGGGTTCTAAAACAGAAGTCAGGGGAGTAAGGCACTGACAAAACCATGTTTTGGAGTGTCTGAGATCCTGGACTAGGTCAGAGCAGCCTGCTGACAAAGGATGGTCTGCTTGTTTTCTTGCCATTAAAATTCTTATCCCCTGCTTGCTTATCCCCTGTTGTCTACAACACAAATGACCCAGTTTGAATGGACCAGTTAAATCTTTGAGCTATGCTGATGAAATAGAATATAAAAAAGATCTCAGACCATGCAAGAAATCTTTTCACTTAGGTTTACTTAATTTGAAGTGCTGGGGCTAGAAGTGAAAAACGAAACTCATGACAGAGAAGTCAAGTTCATGGATGTCCTGAAGTTATTCAAGCATCTTGAGAGTTCCTTATTCAGGGCAGAGGCACAGATTTTCCCACATTTATTTCTCTCCCTCTCCCCTTAGGTTTTTTTGTGTTTTTTGAGAGCTGTCTTTAGTCTTGCTTATTAATCCTGTTTGCTGCAGTAGTGCCACAGGGAGCCATGGCCGCTGGCGTGACCACCTTTCAGTCTAATTTGAAACAAGATGTAACAAGGGAACACAACCTGAGTGGGAGGCAGAGGGTGTAATGAGATCCCAGATCTGATAGTCTGTGTTGCACAACATGATGTGCTTAGGCACCCTCTTTGCAAACTTGGTCCCTTTTTTCAAATTTTAGGGAACAATATCAACCTGAAAGTCAAGATCAATATGTGAAGAATAAGTGATGATTCCACCTGGCCCTGAACTATTGATTTTAACTTTTAAGATGCTGTCACAAGTGATTGATAAGGCAGTAATTTTGGAGAAGGATAAACCCAGTAGAGGTGTTTTTTTTTTGACCTGGTATACATAGGGTTCAGTGGTGCTGTGTGTGGTGAAAAGTTACCTAAAGAACTTCAAAGACTGTTAGTGCTGTTGAAGCAGTTACACAATATGATGCAAAACTGAACAATAGCAGCCAAAGCAGGGAACTGCAGCTCTGAGGAAATTTAAAGGTGAGGAAGTCAATGCACTGGTTTTAATGGGAACATGGGGAGTTAATAAAGGAATGACAAGGGATCAGAAAGGAGGGAGCTCATCAGCTGCCTTTAAAATGTAGGATGTGGGAAAACTGGGGGAAATGTGTTGGCATCCATCCCAGGCTGCACTGATTTATTTTTAAACGAGGAATCTATCATTGTGAGATATAAAGACATACAGCAGCTGTTCTCTGTGCAGGGATGTGAAAGTCCTTGGGCATCCTGGGAGTGGAGTGAAAGTGAGTCTTCCCTCTCTCACTTCTTATGCCTCCACAATAAAAGTTGATTGGCCCCTCCCTGCCAAAATTGAAGTGCCAAATATTTCCCCTTGGTTTATTCCTTTTCTGATTAGCTGCCCTCTGCCCTTGTAGCTTGATCTGGTTCAAAATATCTGCATTACCTTGGTACAGTGGATTTGGCTTTGGGATTTGGTGTTGTGACTCATGTCGTTTGACTTCATCAGTCCAAGGCAGGCAGTCAGCCAAAAGGACCTTGTTAGCTTGGCCTGTGTTTATCTGGGAGCAGGGGTGGCTTTGGGAGTTGGGTTGCCCTGTTACAAGGATTTCTTTGAACTCCATATTTCAATTCATTTAGCATCTGAAGGTAGAAGTGAAATTGCAGGAGGAGAAAAGGATCATTTGTTAGGAAGAAACTGCCCAATCTCCCTGGCACAGAGAGATGTGATGAGCTTTGGGGTCACATCTGTGTATCTCTTGCCAACCTTGGTGCAAGACTGTGGTTGTTGGTTGGCTGCAGAGAGAAGCTCTCTGTAGGGAGAAGAGACCCTGTTGCTGGCTCTGCTTTGGCTCCAGAGTGCTTGTGTGGATGTCAGGGTTCAGCTCTCTCAGGCACCAGGAAAAGGGATTATTTCCACCACACATAAAAAGATTGCAGGGCTTGGCATCTGCTTTGAGGTTCTCATTGCCAGGTTTAGTAAAGAGGCTTAGGAGTGCTCAAACCAGGAAAATAAATCTGCTACACCTCTTATCAAAAATAATGGATAGTAGGCTTCAAAGGAAGAGGAAAAAATCTTTGTTTTGTAGCCTACTTATGTGTCTGGTCTGACTGACTCTCAACTTTGTCTCTTTGCACCAGTGTAAGAGTCAGTGGGGAAAATAAATAGACACTGATATGTCTAGGAATAGATCTGGCGAGTGGGTGGGACACCTCTGATGCTGGGGAGGCTCTTCAAAGAGGAAACTCCATCTCCACCTGGGCTGCTGCCGAGGGCAGGACTGCAGCTCACCAGGATTGCACACGGCTGCCTGAGGGAGATTTTATGGAGCAATCATGGTAATTAGCGAGCACAAGTTTTTCCACGTACCAAACATTTTCAAGGGCAATAATTCAGCTCTGTGATTGTTATTGTAGTGAGTGTTGGGCAGGAGTGTCCTGGGAATTTGTCGCATCCCAAGTGGCGGGAGCCCATCAAAGTGTCCCCAGTTGCTGATGTTGGCTTGCCACCCTGAAACAAAGGGCTGATGAAATAGTATTAGCCAAGCTGGTCGCTAATGAGGGCAAAAGAACATCTGGAGCCAGGTTTTGTTTATAGCTCTTTGTTTTGTCATTGTTAGGGAGACAGAAGAGGAAGTGTCACTCATAGTATAAATCATGACATCCAAACAAAGGACTGACATCTGGGTGTGATTTTGGATTTCATGTCCTAGGAATCTCCTGAGGCTTAAAGCCCAAAATTTTAGCCTAAGATGCTGGGAATCCACCCTGTGTTTAGGAGATTTAGTGTCACTTCAGGACAAGGACAAAGAGGCAGTACAGATTTTGAGACCAGAGTTGGCATGTGCTGGGACCTGAAAATGGTGCAGGCTCTGAATTGATGAGAGCAGTTTGGAATAACTCCTGTACCTGTGTCCTGGATCTGCCTGTGGTTGGCTGAGGGGAACAAACAGGGCAAGCATAGAGTAGATCTTTCTGTGATAAAGATTCATGTTGTTTAGAGACTTGTCAGTCAGAGGCTGGATCTCCATCATCATGTTTAATAGCCTCTGATGGATCCATCCATGAGTTTGTTTAATTGACTTTTGACTCTCTTGATGTGTTTGGCATCCACAACATCCTGAGGCGATAAGTTCCACAATACAATTACATCATATGAGGAGGGGAAAAAAAACTTCCCTTTGTTTGTTTAAACCTACTATATGATAATTTATTGAGTATCCCTTAATTCTACTGCTATGAGTAATCCTGAACAACAGCAACTCTTTCTTTTCTCTGGGTTCCTTCTGATTTTGTGGATTCTTATGACCATAGCTGCTCTGTAGCCCATTTTTCGTCACAGAAGTTGCTGTGAGTTGAGACAAACAGCCCTTCCCATTTTTGCTACTCTCTATGCCTTCTTTAGCTCCCCACATCCTTTATGTTATGATGATGAGGAAGGCCACAGTGCCACAACTGGGCAGAATGATGCAACTGAGCAGACCCAGTGGCCATGGGAGCAGGATAGAAATAACTTGTTTTACCCTCTCTCTGTTTCCTAGCTGTTACTATCAGGTGTTAAACCTTCCTGATTGCTGCTCAACAATGAGGTGACATTTATTTGTGACCTTAGCCACAGAACTCCTTAATACACCCCCTGACAGCTATGGCTAATGTGAAGTTGTAATGTGCATGTAGAGCATAGCAAGCTTTTCCCTCTGTCTACATTTTTCAACATTGAAATTTCTCTGCCACTTTCTTGCCCAGCCACTGTGTCCTGAGTGACTTGGGCTTTTCTCTAGGTTGACTTGAAGCTTTGAACTCTCATGAATCATCCCATTTGCCCCTTTGTTAATTGCCTTTTCAGAGTCACTAATAAAAAGCTGAGCTACAGAGAAGCCTGTCGGGTCTCACCTGCATTGGGAGAGCTGACCTCTTCTTACCGTTTCCATTTTTAACCACTTTTGACTCAAAGAAACTGCTCCTTTCCTTTATGGCACCTTACATTCTTGAAATTGTTTCATTAGAAACAGAAGTTCATTGTGTCAAGCAGTGCCATTGCTTGCCCACACTTTGGGGGACTCGGATGGACTGATAAGACAGAACTTGCCTTCCCAAAGCCCGTGATGAGTCTTCCACAGTCTGTCACTTTTCTCTATGTGCCTCCCCCCTTCAGTGGGGGGAGGGGGGAGAGGATTTAATCCCTGACTGTGGCTCTGTGCTACCAGGATTTATCCATTTATTGTGAATAAGAGTTAATTCAGCTTTTGTACTATGGTGTTATCTTCCTTGGAGGCTCCCTCAGCCCTGTGATCAAGGACTCATCAATGTGTTTTGTTATTAGTGCCCGTGACTTGGAAAATTCTGCTCTGTCTTGGGTGTATTTTGATGCAGTTTTAGGTTTTATATTTTAGTCTTTGTTTTTACGTTTTCATTATTTGGACAGTGCTTCTCCTTAGAAAGTCCCATTTTACTGTTAATTGTCTCCCTTTAAGCACACTAGCTTTTAGTCTGAATTTTTCCCTTAAGCAATACATTTTTACTCTAATGACTTCTCCAAATGGTCTTCCCACCTCCTGGGTGTGTTTTTTCCTTACTGGTTTTCCTTTTTAATTTTCTTTGAACAAGTGTCTGTGTGTTTAGGCAGTTCCCTCATCAAGTTAAACTTACAGTAGTAGGTTTGCAAGGCTACCCTCAAGACTGTCAGTTTTAAGGTGCAAAGAGCCCCTGGCAATATATGTGAAATCAAACCCACAGTTTCCTGGGTGCTGCACAGGATGTGCTGAAGAAGAGGTTCTTGTGTCAGAGGTCATAAATTACTGCTGGAGGGACCAGTAACTTTCCATTTTAAATGTAGACATACTCCCTCCTGTCAGTGGTCCCATCTGTACAGGGAGATGAACATCTTCTGTCGTTTGTGCTTCTCCCTGCTTATATCCATCACACCCTCACTCCTCTCCCTGAAGGTTTTGTAGTTGTTGCCCTGTTCTGGGTGGGTGTACAATGGAGTAACTCTAACACTGTTATGTCTGGGTGTGGGACTGCAATCCTAGGGACTCTGTGGCACTTGTTGATACAGTTAACTTGGTTGTGTCCTGTGATAAGCTCTCCTTAATGTGTACCTTAATGCCTGGCTCCTTTGATGCTCAGCTCCTCCACCTGCACAGCCTACTCTCATTCCTGTTTGATTTGTACCCATTCATTACCATGTTCTGCTGCTTATCTTCCCTTTACTAGGTTTCTGAGGTGCTGGTTATGTTAATAGCCCCATCTGAAACCAGAGCACCACTGTTCTCTCACCTTGCATTTTAGACTTCCTTGGCTAGAAGTGCATACACAGTGTCCTGCCCTGTTCTCCCTCTGCAGGCATGGGAGGGTTGTCTGCTCGGACTGCAGCCTCCTGTTTCCTACCTGACTGTTTCTGGCTTCTCTCTTGTCCTTTGTTTCAAGGATACAAAATTTTCATGACTTCTCCACTGGAGACTGCCTTTTCCCAGGCCACCTGTCTTGTCAAACTGTTGGCTTTCCCACAATATCTAGTTTGAAACACAGTAGCCTTGATCCATTTTAATTTGATTTAATACTTTTATCTTTACTGTATAAACTTTACCTATTCAAGCCTGTCCTCTGTACCTTAGGGTGACTTTGGATTTCAATATAGGGCACTTGGGGGAGTATTTCTATGTCACTGAGTTGGTCCTGGTCTTTAGCTGAATATTGCCTTCAAGATTATTCTCTCCGTCCTGCATTGGTGGTGACCATGTGGACCACACCAAGAGTTCTTCATCTAGAAAAGGCCTTTGGATGTCCATTAAACAGGGATAGATGGAGTCAATAGTAAATAGCAAATAGTAAATTCTTAGGCTTGTTGTTTTTGTTTTTTTATAAGATTTTTGTACGTTTTCAAGGGTGTTGCTTTTGGAGAAGTCTTAGAAACATTCAGCAAGGAGTGATAGAGTTGTCTTCCGTTCCTGAGCAGAACTTAACTCTTTGTCCTATTGCTCAGTGTCAAGGTGAATTCATATCCTGCTGCTTAAGGATTCAAAATCTTCTCCATTAGATTCTCACCACAAATTCAGGATCCCTTGTGTAGAATGTGCTGTCAGTCCTGGGTAATTCCACTAAATCACATAGTCTAAGCATCCCACACAAGCCTGAAACACAGCTCCATGGAATGAAAATATTTATTTTTGTATGTGTCTGGAAAGTTGCAATGATTTGCAGTCCTTGTTGCAGTGATTTGCATCATTTAAGGGAGATATTTTGGTTGTATGTGAAATGTGGAGTATAAAAAAGCACAAGAAAAAAGGAAAACATCTTATTTTGCCTGAAAAAATTTTAACTCCCCTCAACTTCTTTTAAAATTTTTTTCTGGCACCCCTATAATCATGGTGCAGTGTATAAATGTTCCATTAGGAGAAAATATTTGAACAGAGCTTGCCCTGGCTTTTTAGTAAATATGAGAGACTTATTTGTTTGTTATTAATTAAATCTCCAGCCTGAAGATATGCTAATTATCTTAGATGTCAGTCTAATCTTTAGGAGGGCATCTTCAAAAGCATGTGGGGGACAAAGCCTAGGGCATATTGATATGGTATTTTTCCATTATTGTTTGATGCCATACCTTGAAAACAAACAATAAATTCCATTTAGAGTGGGATTTAAACTAGCTGACTGCAGTCAGAGGATTCTTAAGAAATAATTCTTGTTTTGCTCAGAGCAGAGATTTTTTTTTTTTTGCAACCTTGTCTTTCAGCTTGTTTTTTCATTTGGGTGTTTCTCAGGGAAGGTGTAATTCATTAAAAGAAATCCAAAACCCAGCACCAACAACCCCCAAATCCACCCCAAACCTCAGCCAGACTTCAGTGAGTGTATTCTAACGTAACTGCTTTTCTTTGTTACTTCTCATAAACCGTGGAGCAGCTGTCCAGAGATTCCCAGTCTCACAGGTTTGGGGCAGAAAGCCACTGCATAAAATGGTCTTGGCACAATTTTCAGGCTAGACTGAAAACTTGTGGGTGACATGGGGTGCCCTGGGCTGCTTTTTCCCTGCACAGACCCAGGCACCATTAAATGGTCATCCCTGGTTTCCAGCCTGGCATTGCCTTGTTGTGGCTCCCAACCTTTGGATCCTGTTATTCCTCTGCCAGATGGAGGAGCCCATTAGCTGTGATGGGCCAATCAAACATCTCCTAATTGATCTAGTGATGTGGTTACTAGTGATGAAAGGCAGATGAACTTGATGACCCAGGAGGTCCTTTCTACTTCTGTGCTCCATGGAGGTAGTGCAGTGTTAATGCTGGAGTGAACCACAGCTGTATCTCTGTCCCACATCCTTGGCAACAGGCTCATGGCATCTCCAACTGTGCTTGACAGGGCAAGGTGTATCCCCTCCAGTCGGCACACCAGCCAACAGCCCATGGACCAGACATGTACACAATGAATGCAAGGCAAAAATAGCATTTGGACACTGGTAGCTGTTTGCTGCATCTGGTCCTGAGACAGTGATTGGAGGACAGACCCGGACAGGCAGTAACTCGCCTAAGGATGAGCCTCTGCAGTGAAGGCAGCTGGATGGTGAGATAAGTAGCAACCAGAATCAAGTGTACATGCAACAGATTCAGATTTGCAGAGACCTTTCCTTTTTGAGAGACCTACCTTGCTACAAGCAAAGGCTAATGAAAGTGAAGGGAGAGTTCCTGAGGCTGCAGCTCAGTCCCTGCTTCGCAGACCCAGGGCTATCTGTCATTGGGCTTCCTGTGTCAGTGCTGCAAAGGTGTTTTTTGGTTCACACTTTATGTGAAGTGTGCTCAGACTTGTGCAGATGTGCTCATGTGCATCAGCTGGAGTGTGGCCTTCTTAGCTCCATAATCAGCTCCCATAAGAGATGCAAATACAAGTTTTATGCAAATTTTTACTAAATCCTGTTCGAAAAGCTCTGTTCCTGCAGCCCAAATGTTGGATTATGACCTTATTTTCAGTTAGGAAACACTGGGTGAATACAATTGTAGCCCTGGAAAGGACCACAGACTGGCAGATCTCAATAATTCACCAGGAAAGACTATTTTGTGGTTCTTGTACCATTGTGGACAAACACCTGGAATATGTTCATCCAAAATACCAGATGTTTTGGGATAAGGTACCCTTAAAACAGGAGCTGGGCTTCTCTGCTGCCTATTTGAAGTTTGTATTGGTTTTGCTCTTCTGCCAGGCACTAACTGGTGTTGAAAAGGGCTGGACAGTGATCTAGATGTTCTTAAAAAAAGCTCAAATAGCATTGATTCAGATCTTTTTCTGGCCTTATTTCAGGTCTGGGATGCTGTTTTCTGCCACATGTTCCTCCTGGTAGCTAATTTCCTAATCAGCCATTGCTGCTGAACACACTGATTACCACTCCAGTCATCAGGCATTTGTTAGCTGATCTCCTCCACCATTATCCTCCTGATCCAAATGCAATGGGATACTTAGTGAGTTGGAAACCATGCACAGGCAATTGTGTTGTCTGAAGTTGTTTTTAAATGCAAGCAAAAAGCCACAGGTAATTAAATGTAACCAGGCAAACCAAGACTTCCCATGGCAAGCACATTCCTGCTGCAGGGATAACAGTTGTGTGTCATGAGTATCATGTTTGTGTGTAGGGGAAGCCATGCAAACTGTCATGGGGTCCTGGTGCTGCTGCCAGAAAGGGCCTGGCAAGCACTCCCACCAAAGCACAGGGATTATTAGCTCACTAGTGTATGAGCTGAAAATGAGGTAAAACTTGCAAGGAATTTAGTGTCTGCAAATATAAATTCTGGAGTATCTGACCACAGCACAGAGGAGCAGACTCCAGGGTTACATATTGAATTCACGAAACTTGGGTATTGGTGTGTGAGTGGGGAATGAGTGGAAATGCTTTCTTTAAGTGTGTTAGACTTGTAGTGATTCCCCCAAATCCAAATGCATTTCCAGTCATTCCTCTCTGCAGCATCAAGGGCTGTGCCATTATCTTTAAGGCTGAACTATTCCTTCAGCAACCAGAATGATGCTATTGAATGTAATGATGCTGTTTAGCAGCGTGACTCCCTTTCACAATGAAATGTGTTTAAGCCTTTTTCCATCTCACATAAAAGGACAAGTCTCCTCTTTCCCAGGTACTGCCACATCACCAGCACACTGGGAAAAGGTGGTACAGTGACTGAATAGAGATCATGATGGGTGCCTTGAAGATATTCTGCAGCTTTCAGTTTAAAAAAAGGGGTTTTTACCAAATGTAAATATTCATGTCAGTTGTACACTCCCCTCTAAATCTGAGGGGCTATGGAAGGGGAACCAGAAGATCACAGAATCATGGAAGGGTTTGGATTGGAAGGCACCTTAAAGATCATCCAGTTCCACACCCCTTCCATGGGCAGGGACACTTTCCACTAGACCAGGTTGCTCCAAGCCCTGTCCAGCCTGGCCTTGAACACTTCCAGGGATGGAGGAACCACAGCTTCTCTGGACAACCTGAGCCAGGGCCTCCCCACCCTCACAGTGAACAATTTCTTCTTAATATTTAACCTAAACCTTGCAGTTTAAAGCCGTTTCTCCCTTGTCCTATTGCTGCATGCCCCTGTAAAAAGTCCCTCTCCAGCTTTCTTGTAGCCCCACTTTTAGGTACTGAAAAATCTTACTTTCAGTTGTAGTTCCTTTTTTTAGGGGTTGGGTTGGGGTGGGATGTAAAAAGTTGTTGGTTTTTTCTTTGCAAACTACTTCCATTCACTTAAAGTTCCAGTTGCAATCCATGGCAGTGGATGCCTCTAGTAATGACACTGGCCTTCAGTCGTGCATGCACAGAAATGCCTTATTCTCAGTTACCTTCTGAGAATAAATTACCTTTTCTGGCAAGGCAATTTGAGATCTTCATGTGGATTCTTCTAGAGGAACAGCTAGTGCCTTGGGGGATCACACACTGGCTCAAGGCACCTGCCATCAGGCTGGTTATGGGATAGGGCAGAGATCAGTTTCACAGAGCAATTGGGAGAGTGGGGCGTGGTGATACTATAATCTAAGAACAGCCAACACCCACACGGGCATTTTTGGCCTCCTGCTGTCACTGCAGCCATGGGTACCAGCACTTAGGACACCACGCCCTCTGGACAATTCCAACACTATAGAGCCTTTGCTGCTGCTAAAACATAAATAATAATTTTGCAGAGAGAAAACACTGTGTTCTTGTTGCTTGCTGTTCAGGTGGTGATTGTTGGGAATGAAGGTTGTTGGGTGACATGGTGGGGCTCAGTCCTCCCTGGGGGGCAGGTTGTTGGTATCCCTCACTGGAGTGTCACTTACAGGGTCCAAGGGCAGCAGAGTATGGGGCAGTGCCACTCAAGTGTAATCCTTTGTGCACTGTGCTCTTCAGGCACTCTCCTCACTGTCTGCAGGAAAATGATCTCAAGACAGACTTTTCTTCTGCTGTTGGAATTCTGCTGTTTCAGTAGCCCACTGACAGTCATTGTCTTTCATTTCCATATGTGAGTTGAAACCAGTCAGAAAAAATTCTACTTTGTTCCCAAACAATAGGACTGTGTTTTTTTTGCATGACCACTCTGGCTTTTCAGTTGGTGTGCTATGCTTTGCTTCTAGCTGTGGTCCACGGCTGGTGCTCAGCAGAGGCTGGAGAATACCAACAGTGAATCTGGGCAGTTATGCAATGCTACACATGAAGTAAAATTCCTTTCTAACTCCTGCAGGCGATCAGTTTACACCCTGAATGATGAGGTTTTGATTACCCTTATCTAAGCTACAAATACTGTTATACTAGCAGTGAAATCAGCTAGCTCTGGTAAGGACTACCAAAGCACAGATCTTGGTGGCCTTCAGAGGCTGCAAGTCCTTGGCAACTTCAGGGGATGTCATGGTGCTTTGCCGTGGGAAGTCCTTTCACTGTGCAGATGTTATTTACTGAGGCCTTGTAGATCAAAACTTGGCTCCTGCCTTCTCCAGCCTCACAATTTTCAATGAGCAAATACTGCCCTGGGAAGTGTTGACAGTAGGAATGGCAGGCTGCTTCCTCAGAGTCGGCAGGGAAGGCTTGTTGCTTCGATGCTGGATCTCCCTCTGAATGCAGAGACTGGCTCCAGCATCCCCAACCCCACATGGCTTCAGTTATAGCTTGGGGAGCAGCTTTGCTCTCCCAGCAAGCACAGTTTCCCAGGGCAGCTTTATTCCTCTGCAAACAAGAGTTGTAGAGCTGCAGGGAGGATCCTGGCTGGAAGGGCCTTTCCACAGCCAGACTGAGACTTGGTGGGTAGACTGAGACTTGGATGGTGTGTTAGACACTCAGATGCATCTCTTCCCTGAGTTCTGTCTTGTATTTCACATCTAGAAGAAAAGTACAAAAAAAAAAAGTTCAGTCCAGCAGTGAACCAGGGCTGCTTGTACTCCTCAACCTGATGGGAGGGAAGGAGAATTGATAAGTTAATCAGTTTTCAAGGTCAGGAGAGATCAATAGGACCAGTTGGTCTGATGTGCTGTGCAAATCAGACCAGACACAAGAGTGATTCCTGTACCAGGCTTGCCTGAGAGATAGCATTGTTGTTTTGACTTGTGGGAGGATCTCTTGCACTGCAGGGATGAGTTCCAATATAAGACCAGGGATGAATAGACTGAATTAGGTGTGACCCAGAGGATAATGCAGCCTCCAGCTTCTTAATGTGTCCATCTGTGAAATGCAAGTAATAATAGGGGAACCTTGTAGGGATTCATTAGTCCTTTGAAGATGGTATGTATTACATGCTATTGTGATCTTCCAAAGTTGGCCTCATCCCTGCCTTTTGGATCTACACCTCTTGCTCACTTTGTGATTCATTTCCCCCTCCTCCCTGGCACTGTCAAGCCAAATCAGCAGTGGCAAAGGCCTGTCCAGGACAGTCAGCTATATGTCATGGTGGCTCATAGCCTGGGAAGGGTTGCAAAGATGAGGCTCATGCTGTGGTTCAAGCATAGGGTGCTGGAATTGCTGCTATGGCATTGCAGGTGGGACTAGGAGACCCAGGAGCTTTCTGTGCTGGGGGATGTACAAGTGGCATGTCAGACAGTCCCAAGATGCTTTTTGTGACTTTCAGATCAGAGCTAAAAAGGTGGAATTGGGTGGGAAAGGAAACCTGGATATAGGGAAGAGTGTAACTTAGGAGACACTGGGTCCAGAGGAGGATGCAGCAGATGCTGGATTTAGGGGAAGTTCTTAAGTGCTGAAATGCTGTTAGTGCACAGAGATTTGCAAAGGAATTGTTCCAAATTAGGTTTATCCACTTTTTTTTTAATACAGTAAGTTCACTTGACATAGGGGTTTGTTGGTTGGTTGGGGTTTTTGTGTGTGTGTTTTAGTCTTCAGTAAAGACTTGCTGTGCTCTGGCCATGTTTCTGAAATGCTTTTTACTGAGACTGTGTAGTCTAGGATGCCCACCTCTCACTGTACACCTGATTCTGAGAGGTGGATGAAATTGGGGAATTCCCATCATTCATCTTCTGGCCTTGAGCAATTAATTCTCCTTGATGAGCTGCCAGAGAGGGAGTAGTGCACCGGGATGCAGAAAGTTAACACCCTTCACCGAGGTACTCGTAGGGATGCAGCCAGGTGTTGTGAAGAGTTAGCAGGTGGCCTGCGCACCCAGCACCACGGTGGGAATTGAGCAGCCTGTTGGGAAGAACTTTGCACTGGGGCAGACTGGTGGAGCTCTGCTTTGGGTGCGGGGAGCTTGTCCTGGCTGAAGGGAAGGGACTGTGGTGTAGACTGTGGGTACCTGTAGTGCAGTGGGATTTCAGGATGAACTAGACTTGTTTCCTGGGAGATCTGGGCAGTATTCACCTGAGAGCTGCAGCAGCAGAGGGTACAAACAGGGGAACTCTGAGACATGTGGCTCTTGCAGGCCAGCAACTCAAGTATACTTTCATTAACTTGGGGCTGACTGGTTTGTTGGCTGATGAGCACCAGGATTTTGGTCACAGAAGGGCATGCAGGCAAAGAGCTTTATCCAGTGTCATAAACCTTGTTCTTCCACGGGATGTGTGTGAAGAACCTCCCAAGCTGGGCTGAGAAGATGGGTGAGACTTGTAAATCCCCTTGTAGCCCAGGGTGGGTACATAATTGGGTGTGTTGGACAGGAAACCATCTTGATGTGATGGTTGCCAGCAGAGGTGAATCCTTTTCCAAGGCATTAGGCAAGATGTGCAGAACAGACCTTCCCTGTGGGTAAGACTTCTGCAGATGCTGCCCAAAGGGCTGCATTGCCTTCAATGTTAGTGGTGCAGCACAATAATCTGCCCTTGGCATTTCTTATGTGGCAGCTGCAGATGAGACCAAAATGAGCTGCAAGGGGCAGTTTGCTCTGAATCTAAAGTGTTAATAATGCTGAGAAACTGATTAAAAATGGGTAAGCGTCTGAAGTCCTGATGGAGACTGGCATTGAGAAAATAAAGAGTTACCAAAGCAGAAATGTTTTTTTTTTTTTTCAAAAAAACCCCAAACAACCCCAAACCCAACCAACTAAAAAAATCCCCAAGCAAACCCACTCCACCCCCTGAAAAAAAATCCCAACCCCCCAAAATAAACAACACCTGCCGCCCCCTGTCCCCCCCCCCCCCCCCCGTGCATCCCAACCAGTTATACTTCCAGGAGTCTTTTCCCTGATAAAATTATTCCTAAGTGATGATAAACCAATTAGGAAGCGGGTGATCCCGTCTGCAAAATAGTGCCAATAATGGGAAGATAAATAACTTCCTGAGTGGACAAGATATCTCAATTATTTTTATCTCTTCATAGATATATTCCTGTGAAGACACAGACTGTGAAGGAGTGCAATGTGGGAACATCAGAAAAGGGGAGAATTTTCATAGGAAAAGGAGTGTAATGTACAGCACTAATTGGGGTGTGAATCATTTGGCTGCTTCTTGGACTCCCTTCCCCATTCTCCTTGGGGCCCTGGAGAGGGAAGAGGTGAATGGCCGCAGTGGTTGCGTCCTGCCCACCACAGTGCTGGCCCAGCTTGGTGGTTGTATGACTTTGTCCCTGGAGCTCCTCAGAATCTTAGGTTTTCAGCAGATGAGAGTTTCCCTAAATTTCATGTTATGCTTCCATTTTCTCCTGCGTTTTCATAGTTGCTCCTTCATGGTTATTTTTATCCTGATTCCTGTTTTTCTCACAGAACGTGGTGAAAAATAGACCCAGTGAGAGCTGTCCTACCAGGCATAGCATCATTATATGCTGTTTACTTTTCCAAAATTTTAACTGAGACATGGACAAAAGAATCTTTGAAGTATCTCTTCTTTCCCTCAGCTGCTTTTCTCAGTGGTGTATTGCTCTTCAACTGTTTGGCATAATTTTTTAAATTAAGATTAGCAAGGTGCTGTACTAAATGCATTGCTAAAGCATCAGGATCATCTCTTACAGGTCCAATTCTCCAGTACAAACTCCTATGGAAATTAATGGGCTGTCTGGATTCCAGTGCAGGATTGAGACTTTGTAGTGTAAATTGATCAATATAGTGTAAATCGATCAATACAGGCAATCAAGTGAGTCAGGCAAGGTTTATGCTTAATACACTCTTGCTGTCATCCCTCATTATTCTGCTCAGGTTTGTGTAATTCAAGCGCACACAAGCAAATCCTTCAAACCATATGGCTTTGCTGGGTTCTTTCCATCCCTTTACTTAACATTTCATACCATTGCTGGGGTTTTTTTGAGGTTGTAGTTATGCAGTAGTAATTAGGATGGAAATCCTCCTTTTTTTTTTCTTGTTTTTTCTTTTTTTGTAAGGATTTTGCTACTGAACATGATTCTGGTTTTGGTATTGAGGTGTGTTTGGGCCATTCTGACCTTCTCCTACGTATTAGTGTGGGTGTAGTTGGTGGACAGGATGCTGCAGTGGTGGGAATATGAGAAAGAGATGGGGTGGCCACAGGGCCAGTGTGGGGTCAGGGCCTGGGTCTCTTGCTCCTTTTTCCTGTCTCTCTCTACCCTACCAGGTTTGGAGCTGCTCTCACCTGGCCAGTCTGACTGGATCTGGCATCCACTCTGCTTCCTTCAGGAACAGGACAATCAGCCAGCTGTCTTAAATCAGGGAATTGTTTCACTTCTCTGTAGGAATAGAGCTTTTGGAGGAAAATTTTGAAAAACAAAGCCCATTTTAAAAATGCATTTCCTCTTCCCAAACTCTCCCACCTTATGGCTGACTCATGAACAAACACTTCAGTAGCAAATAAGATCTCTTGTTTGTGTCTTTCAAATAGATTTTCTAGCTCCAAACACTTCTAAACTACCATATACTTTTATGCTTTTTCTCGTCCAGTTCTAAGGATTTACTGACACGTGCTATATCAGCTTAGTTTTCTTCTCTTCCTGTTGGCCTCCCCTCTAATTCCACGCCCAAATATGCATACAGAAATCATCTCATGATTCAGGACAGCACACAGATCTTTGCATCTGCCACGAACCATCTGTATGACCTTGGGCAGTTTACTTCTCTGTTCTAAACTCTCCCCTGTGTGAACCTGCACATGATTTTGTTTTGAGTTGAAATGTTAGGGATGACCACACACCGGAGTAGGACTCTAATTGCTTGGCTTTGGCTCCAGTTGTAAACACTAACAACTGTTCTGATCTCAGAAACGTGTGGCAGCAGTTTATTACAAGAATTTATCCTGACCTGTGGTGACTTGTCTGGCCAAACACATATGTCATGCAGAAGTATGTTTTCTTCCTCAGATGGTACTGATCTGCCTCTCTGCACAGCCACAGCCTGTGCTCTAGTCCCTCATCGCTCTGGTCTGCTTTACTGACTCATTTATCCTCTTTCAAACCTTGCAAATGGATTTTCTCTCCAAATTCTTCTCTTTTCACTGGAGAACAAGGCACAGAGCTTCTTCCCACGTAAATCACATTCCAAAACTTTGATGTCATCTTTATTTTCCCCTCTTGAGTCTCCTGAGAAACCCTGCACAGGATGATTGCCTTCATTTTGTCTCTTCTTTGGGGGAAAATCTGAGCTGGGCTGCTTCACTGGACCCTTTAGCATCAATAACAACGCATTTCTGTGAGCAGCTTGAAGAGGAGATTCTGTATGGTCTGCTGAGTCCCACCTGGACTGAGAAGAGGTTTTCACTAATAACACTACAATTTTTTCTGAAGACAGCAGGGGAAAGGATGAGGATTTGGCAGTGTGGTTTTATCATTAACACAGATACTATGTGAACTGTAGCATCAAACCTAAAGAATTTCAACAAAACCTCAAACTTGATGTTTTTCAACCTTTCCTGAATATTTACTCCTTAGGTTCATACTGAGGGACTTTAATAAAAGCAGACTGACTTCTAGAGGTTTGAGTGACCTGGCCTTCCTGCTCTCTCTTCTGGAGCCAAGTTATTAAAATAAAACCCTTTCAGCTATTTTGTTGGGATATGAAAGGGTATTAGTGGTGTTCTGACTGGAGTACCTGCTGTTTTATGAACCACCCTGGCAAGATGGCAAGAATCCCTTTGTCCATGTGGGGGTTCTGAAATGATCTATTTATAATTTTCTTACCTTGACAAGATGCAGGGAGTGACTCAAATATGTCCCATCCTTATGGAAATTAATTGTGTTAATGGGATCACTAGAACTTAGAGTAGTGTCACCAAACTGGTTTTTTCAGCTAATGACTCTTCTTGGGAAGATTATGTCATAATGAAGGCGGAGAACCTGGTCATCTATATATATGAGATCAGACCTGAGCCCTTTCTTTGGATTTCATTGAGCAATGCACTAGTAGAGTCAACACAGGCAAACAGCTGCCACCCTCACCATGAAAATAGAAGGTGCCTCGGTGGTCCTTGCTCTGGCATTTTTCTGCTTCTTCTCAGGTTAGTAACTTCTGATGTTCTCTGTGCTGAATCTGGGACTGGCAGAGGACGTAGCCTCAGAGATCCCATAAAGACACTGATATAGAGGATTAGAGCCCTTGTTTAAGAAGCATAGTGTCATAGTAGAAGACTGCCCTTTTTTTGTTGAACTACATGTATTGATTTGATATAAGACATCCTGATAATGGCTTTTTCTCTTGTGTGTAAAAATGGTGAAATTTTATTGGTAGGTGAAAGAATCTATTTTTAATAGAATTGACAGTTTAAGAACAAAAAAAAACCAAAACCCCAAACCAAACAAAAATCCCCCAACCCAACCCCCACTTGTCTAAATGGAAGAATACCAATTTCCAAACAGACCGAATTTTTACATAAGAAGCCCAACTTTGAAAACAAATGTAATACAATTTTTGGTAAATTCAGAAAAATGGTAATTTCTTGTCAACACTTCCTAAGGAAGGCATTTTTATATGGCTGCACTAATTTGGCTACAATAGAGACTTCAGCAGGAGTTAGGTTTGCTGCAATGGTCTTTCAATTTACTGCCTGTTTCTATTGAAAAAGAGATAATGGAGGATTTCTTGATGGTTCCCTGCAATGCTACTGATGATGTAAAAGAGGAGGAACCATATTATACCAGCTTTAAGTGGCTTAGTAGAAAGAAATATGTATCAGCTACTCACCTACTGACTCAGTATTAATTTAGTAATTTGCGTGAGGTACTGCAAATGGAATGGGCCTTGAAAAGGAATTTGTGATTTTGAACAAACAACAATGGTATGGCCTAGTTCTAATTCACTAAGTGATGGTGAAGAAAGGCAAAAATATTTGTGTGAGATTGATACAACCAGCAAGGCAGGTGTGTAGAAAGATGGAGAAACCATTACTGAACCACCCTTGGAACTTGGATTTTAAGCCTGAGAAAAGTAATACAGTAAAGGAGGAGAAAAAGATTAAAAAAAAATTGAATGCTTTTGCATTTTGAATAACAAAAAGTGCAATGTTCCAGAAAGTCTCTAATGCCCAGTCCTTTCTATCAGTGTGAAATAATGCATTGGATTAGCTTTTATTGAGAGGTATTTGGGTGGATTAGGAAACTGCATTATTTTAATTAAATGCTTTTGCCTTAAAATTCCCCTTCAAAGACTTTTGTATGGTTTCATTGTTGGTTTTTCTGTTGCAGTTGTTGCCAGCCAAGCTTCGATTAAGGCAAGTCCAACCTTTTCTATTCTGATTCTCCTTTTGTTTTGCCAACTTACACTGCTTAATGCATGCTCTGAGCAAAGTCATTTAGATGGACTATACTTAGACACCATAGTGCTCTTTCAGTGGTGGAAAAAGCTGTGAATCTCTGTTATTTAGAGACAATACTTTTGGAATACAGTAATGACTCTAGCTGACAGTATGTGTTCGGTGCATGATGCTGAGAACATATCCAAACAGCTCTGGGCTGGAAATCTCATGAAATGAAGCCAGAAATGGCGTGAATTATAATTTTAATGATATTTTATAATATAGCTTCTGCTCCAGCAGAAACCCCTGCTTCTGATAATTCCTGAGTTTCATAATTAAAAGAATTAAGGGAAGTCCTTTGAGTCTCAGAAAATAATTTGATTCAATGACTGAGAAGTCAGTTCCATTCATGTTTTAATCAAGCAAGCTTGTCTCCTTGGTAAAGATCCTTTCGGAAAACAGAGTAGCCAAAAATAACTAAACGGTTCATCGCTTCTCCCTAGTCTGCCTTTCAGTTACCCAGCAGAAGAGGCAAAGGGCTGCTGCAGCATCACACAATATTACTGCTCTGCTTCCTGAGAGGGTTGTACTTTTTCCATGCTTGTCTTGCACCTGAATTGCTCTTTAGTAACTCTGGTCCCTTCATTCCTCTTGCATCCCTCTGGCACTTTTAGGCTTGCATTTTCTGCTCTTGAATAACTGTATAGCATAGAGTCCTTCCCTGCAGTAGCTAGCAATTTGCATCTATATGCAAATTAAATATTTATTCCTTAAATATATATTCCTTTTCACATGAGTGATGGTTTTTGCAATGAGTTTTGGACTTTCTTTTCTGCCTCAGGAGCTATGAGCAGGTCTCTGGGTACAGCCTGTACCACACATGGCATGTGGTGAGGGATGGGC
Source organism: Pithys albifrons albifrons (assembly GCF_047495875.1). Classification (NCBI taxonomy): domain Eukaryota; kingdom Metazoa; phylum Chordata; class Aves; order Passeriformes; family Thamnophilidae; genus Pithys; species Pithys albifrons. The sequence goes on from NC_092472.1 coordinate 11,673,764, forward strand.
AGGAGGAATGTGGCAGCCCCAGGCCTGGTGTGAGCAAACTGTGCTATTTGAGAGCATGTAGCACACCCAAAAAGGATTAAATGTGAACAAACCGTTCTCAGGATCTTGATGGGAACTTCCACTGACTGCCCTCTGTGCTTTTCAGAACGAGTGCAGGAAAATTTGGCCGCTTCTGCGCAGTGGGAAGTTTTCCTGTCCCACCACCAGGGAGCCCTTCAGCAGCCCACACAGCAAGGGAGACCTCAACAAATGCATGATGTGCCAAAGGCTGCTGTGAGTATTGGCTGCCTGCTGGCTCCGGTGGCCATCCTGCCCATCTACATGCACTCTCCTCCCATAGGGATTAGCCCACTCTCAGAAGGTTCTGTGCTGTCTGGGGCCAGTCAGACCAGTTAGTAGCTCTTCAGCAAACCAGTGAACCCAGTAGCTCTCTCCACCTCATCACATGCTGGGGACTCATAATGGGGTATGAGGAGCAAACACGAAGTGAAAACTGACACGGATCTTGTTTCTGTAGATGGTGTTTATTAGAACGAGAGACCAGGATTTTAGTCAAGGAGAAAGGATGGCACAATGCCCCCAGTGCAGAGATGCCAAACACTCAGTGTTGGTCCATCCCACTGCCTTGCGCAATGGGGAGGTGGGGTCGGCAGGACTGGCCTTTAATCACCACCTGTCTTGGCTTTGTGTCCAAGGACTGCACCTGCTCCGTCACTCACACCTCCCTTTCTTGCAGGGAAAGAGACTCAAACAAAGGGAGTGGTGGAGAGGCGGACAGGAATGTGAACTCCTTGGGAAAGGTGAGGTGAAACATCAGTGCTGAAGCCAGTTTTATTGGTGCACCAGGAGCAGGATGATGCAGTGGCTTTGCATCTCATGCCTCTGACCTGCTTCCCAGGTGCGCTTCCTTGTCCACAGTGCACAAAACGCTGGCTTGTCCAATGGGGAAGGATCCAGCAATGTGCCTGCAGTGGGAACAGGGCAAACAAGCTCTGCCTTGGGCAGAGGGTCTGAAGGATTGTGAGGCTTTGTGCCATCCATGAGCATAAGAAACAAAAACTCCTCGTGGTTCCTCCCAGGCAATCCCGTCCCAATCGGGCAATTACCAACATGGCACATGTGGTCTGAGCCTGATCCAGAGTACATGCCAAGGAGGATACCTGCCTGTTTATAAGGCACACCACTGGCTTCTGGCAAATAATTAATAGCAAGGTTGGCACATGTGAGCTCTGACTAGAGCAGGGTGTGGGAACAGGCCGGCTCTAATTGTCCCTTGTTTATCTTGTTGATGCACCTGGCTGGTTTCTTTTACCCATAGCTGTTTTTCTAGATTGCAGGTCTTTATGTGGAGGGAGCTGTCTTTTTAGCCTTAGGTTTTTATTCTAGATAGGACTGAATTGGTTTCCTTCAGATACTGTTGGTTGTGGTGATTTATTTATTTATTTTTTTTACATCTGGTAACCAGGGTAGCTTTCTAGGTCTTGTGTGTCTGGACAAATTAAAGGCTTTGTAAAGGATAGCTGTCCTAAGGGAGATCTTTTTTTAAACACCTAACTTGCCAAAGTGTGGTCCTGAAGGCAGGACAGTTTTACAGTGTCAGGAAGAGACCTACACTGAATTTCTTTGTTAAGCTATAGATTTTCTGTCTGGCTTTTGGCAAGTAATTTTCTAGGCTTGACTTCCCCATCTGCAGAGCTGGGATAAATTATCAAACCATCTCCTCTACACAGTGTGAGGCAAAAAAATGTATTACAGATCACATGGCAGATAAGTGCTGCATAAACGAACCTAAAGACTTCATGTGTACCATGCATTTATGCTGCAGACCTGCCCTGAAAGTTATAGTAAAGCTATTCAGAGGAAAGTAAAGGCCAGGCTGAAATGCTTGAGCAGGCTTTGCTACAAAAGTCTTTTGTGAAATAGAGTGCTTTGGTTCAATTAACACGTACAGTCACGTTAAGGGGAAGATAAAAACACCCACATCTCACTCTCCTGTACCTGGGAATATGAGGTGTACAAGGATTATACTTTTTTATGCCTGCAGCTTCATCTTTTTTACTGTGCACAAACTTTAAAATTCTTGGTAGTATGTTCTCTCATGAGAGATGGGAAAACTGACTTTCTCATTTAAAATGCACTGAAATTGTAGATATTATACTTAAAGCACAACTTAGGTCCTCTGGGGACATCCTTGCATGTCTTTTCTATTAGAAATAGAAATAAGGCTACCCTGGATATAAAGGACAGATCTGCTCATCTAAACATACTGATTTATTTGTTTTATGCTGCACGCTATGGTTTTCCATTGAGTTATGCCTCAAGAAAATAAAATAATGTTTGAAAGGTAATTCACTGGGTGAATAATCCTTTGTGGATTTGTGGGAGATATGTCTGTCAGCATATCCGTGTCAACCCATGCTTTTGGCACTTGCACAGGATGACTGTCGGGAGTTTCGGGATCTGTTCAAGAGAGGGAAACTTTCCTGCACCAGGGAAAATGACCCTGTCCGGGATGCCTCTGGGAAGCAACACAGCAATAAGTGCATCATGTGTGCAGAGAAGTTGTGAGTAGAGGAAAAAAGAATGTGGGATCACTTGCCCCTCCTGCAGCTGATGGGGTAAACCTCTCCTCCCTGGAGCATCCTGGTATTCACTTTCTCATCTTCCTTCTCTTCCAGCAAAAGGGAGAATGAGCGGAAGTTATCTAAAGACAGACAAGGAAGAGATAAGGTAAGATTAAAGTATTAGGCAGGTCAATATAGAACTTTATTGGATTTCCACTCAAGACAGAGAAAAGGCAATATTATTCTACTCAGTTTCTTGGTCTCCTCTGACTTAATTTTGAGATCCACTTTCTTTTCCCTCCCTTTTTATTATTCATGCACTTGAATCCCTCAAGTACCTAAATGTTATGGTCTGTCCCACTGATCTATGGATCTAGGTACAGGCAGACCCCAACAGAGTAAGAGACAAGGTGTGCTATGCTGTCCTGAATCCTAGCTCAAGGGTTGAGAGGTTAGTGCTGCTGACAGTGCTAATTAGGTGAAAAGGAAAAATATATGTGGAAAACCAAATTTGAACTCTACACAGATCATTGTGTTCTGGAAGGAGAGCTTGTGCTATCTCCATGTCTGTGGCTCAGTTTTAGTTTTCATTGCTGGGAACCTTGTTCTCATGGAGCTGCCATTCACCACCTTTTGTCTGAGATGCTGCAGCCACCATGTCCCTGTGTGCTAATGCTTTGCTGGCTGTAACAGCTCTGCAAGGGGGGGAAATAGTCACCTTCCAACACTTACTTCTTGATACCTATGATGGTAGGGACTGGTGCGGGCCCCTTAAGTCTCAGTCTCGGGGATAATCCTGTTTTAGTGTTTTTCTAATGACTTTGGCACCAAAAAATAGAAGTGTAAGTGAAATTTGCTGATGGCAAAGCTGGGAGGCAGTATCAGCAAAAGAGGATCAGCAGATCACTCAAGACTAATTGGATAGCGCTGAGGCCTGGAGTAATAGAAATAAGATAAAATGTAATGCCACTGCAAGATCACACAGTCAGAGATTAACAAGAATTCCTATTCATTGGTTTAAAGTGACAAGGGGTAAGAAAGCCCTGCATTTATTAGTGGGTCAGGGATGCGACAAGCCATGAAAAAGGCAAATGCACAACTTGAATGTACTCAGTGAGATTTTTGCAGCAGAGGTTGGGAAGTTAACAGGGCTCCAGAAATGCTGGTTCAAAGGGAGGAATGTTTGAGAGAGGCTGTTAGGGAAAGGAAGATCTGTCTTGGAGGCAGAGGACTGGGCTGCTGAACTGGGCTGGTCACAGGGAACAAGACACAAATGCACTGGGAGAGCTGACCTGGGCTAGTCAGGGAGGGAAAGCATTGCCTGAACTGCACAGGGGTGTGAGCACATGCTGGTGGTGGGGAGAAACAGTGAGGCTCTCGGGGAGCCCCCCGGTAGTGGCAGTAGTACTTATTTGTGTGGGAGCAGTGCACTGTGGCTGCTGAGCACAGCAGGAGCAATTTCATCCTGCACTGGATCATCTCTCCTACCCATGGCTAGTCTGGCTCTAGGGAAACTTGCACTCATGCTTTGCACTCAGGAGGGTTTGCCAGTGTTAGTCCAATGGGAAAGCTGAGGAGCTGGAGGCTGAGATGCCCTGGATGGGATACAGGACAACACTGGGGAATTCTGCTCCTGGCAGAGGATGAGGTGCTGTAAACTTCTGAGTGAGGCCAAGGATGAGGCCAGTGATCTGCTAAGGACCCTTCATACAAGCTATCAAAAATTCTGCGCACAAAATGGGCAGAAAATTGTCCTAAAATCTTTTTTGTAAAAAGAAAAAAGTAAGTGGAATTCAGTTACTTATCCTCTGTACTTGCTCTTTGGAGCTGGCTGTGTGGGAAATAGTTGGAATTAGTGGGGCTGAATGTTTCCATCCCTGTTACATAACAGGGGCAAGTTAACACAGTTTCTGTATAAGGAACAAATTAATGATCCACTCTCCAACCAACCTTCCTCTGTCTGTGGACTATTAAGTATATCTGTATCGTGCTTTTATGTGTCAACTGCTGTTTCTTGATTGACTTTGATCCCAAAGTGTGGCTGGTTTGGAGGACACTTCTCTCTTTGTAAAGGAAATTATCTGAGCTACTATCTGGGAAGAGGCTGTAGCTATGTATTAAGGATGTAGGGAGAAGAGGGAGTGACTTATTGCTGTATCGGTCACATCACTGGCATGCTTTGGATAGCCCAATGAGGAGAATAATAATTAGTTGGACCATACTAGAAAACTCCCAACACGTGCTGTGCAGGCAGAAGGATCTGGAATTTTTCTGACTCACTCCTCTGTTTATGTGCTAAGTGGCTGGTGCTGCACATCCTCTTCTGTCACCCCCACCCAGACTCTCCTGGGATGCATTTGTGATGGTTCAGTGCTTTCCTGGCAGGGAACCCCAAGTTTCTAAGGATCAGAACAATAAGGCAAGGAGGACAGGTTGCCCTGACTGCTGCCATCCTTCTACAGGACGACTGCAGTGAGTTTCGCTCCCAGTTTGAAGCTGGTGGACGACTGTCCTGCACGAGGGAGAATGACCCTGTCCGGGATGCCTCTGGCAAGCAACACACCAACAAATGTCTCATGTGTGCCGAGAAGTTGTGAGTACAGCTTTCTCTGAGCAACAACAGCAAAGGGGGAAACCTCCAGCTACAAAACTGCAGCTTCTGCCTGTGAATCTACATCTGGGTGATAACTGGCAGAGTCCCGACTCCCACTGGCCCTCCAAGAGATACTCTTGACAGCAGGGCTCCAGCCCCTGCTCCTCTTTCTACTTCCCTTTCAGTGCTAAGGGCCCAGGGGGCAGGTGAGAAGCAGTGTGGAGTAGAGGAGGAGAAGCAAGTTTGACAGAGAGCAGCCCCTTTTCCAGAGGACTGTCGAGTGTGGGTGGCTCCTGAGGAGTTTCCCATATGTGTACTTTGCCTTCTAGAAGCTCTCTCTCTACTCCTATAGAGCATATGCAGAAGCAGCCCTGATACGAAAGCAGCCACCTGGATCCAGGATTTAGCATACAGTGGGAATGGTGGGGAGAATGCTTAGAGGTGGGAATTAGGAATAGGGCCACTAGGAACAGGGACTGTGGATGGGGAGGTGGTGCCTAATGGCTGGCTTACAGGGCAGCCCTGGATGTTGGTGGCACTCACATTGCCACAGCACTACCTTTTTTCTCATCTTCTTCCAGCAAAAAGGAGGCTCAGCGAGGAGGTCAGTCTGGTGGAACTGGCCAGCGCAACAGATTGCCCACTTCAGAGAGGACAAACCAGGTGAGATGGAGCTCAGAGGCTTTGCTGAACTCAGAGAAAGGGTCTGGTAAGAATCTGTGGGATCTGGATGGCCAGGGACTGCCTGTATTAGAGTGCTGTAGGCTGTGAATGTTGGAGGAGATGCAGGCTGTACTGCAAAGCCTTGCTCATTTGTGGGATGGTGGACCTGGATGTGAACATACAAAATGGACATGGTTGGACCTGAAAGAACAGTCCCTTACTTTCCTGGGGGTGTGACACTATATGAGAGATAATGGGCAGGTTCAGACTCCCCAGAACCCTGTAAGCCCTCGGATGATGTTTGGTGGGTCTGGAGTGCATCAAGCCTACTTCTCTGAAAACAGCCCTGTAATTCTCTGGGTCTGGGAGGAGGAAGGGACAGGATGGGAACTGCTTTAGCTTTGCTACTTCTCTAGTTGTATAAAAGTTGTTTCTGTGATTGTTGAATGTGACCCTGCCTCTTTTGCAGAAGAACTGTGGTGGTTCACAACAGGGTGTAAATGACAGACGTCCCTTCTCATCAGGCCGAGGGTGAGTTCAGCACCTGTCCCTCCTCACTCATCAGAAGCCCTGGCACTGTTTTCTGCCCCCTTCAACCTACATGTATTTTTCCAGTGGTGGTTAGAGGGTTAATGGAGCAGGAATGGTTTGCAGCATACAGGTGGGACTGTTTGTAATGAAGTCCGTGTTGTGCTGTTTGGTGCTCAGTACAGCACATCTTCCCACTGGCTAAGCTGGTGATGGGAAAGAGACACAGTGGGGCATGTTTCTCATGCAACCCTTGCTCCTTTTTGGCCTTGACTTTCTGTGTACAAAGCACCAATGATTGCTGTGCTCAAAATCCCTCTCAGGACACTTTGTCCAGCAAACTCTGACTCCTGGCAGTGCATTCATGTGTGCCTGGCCCTGGCTCATCCTCATCCCCATCCCCCAGCTCAGAGGCAGTGCCTCATGCTTTATGTGCTTTCTGGGCACTGGTCTGGCTTTCCTCTTTGTTTCATAGCTGCTGGACCCAAGCAGGACTCGGCTGCTGCTTTTTCAGAGCCATTTCTAGGGAACACTGAGGTTTCTTGCTTTTGACTGGTCCAGTTCCTTTATCTCCCTTCCACCAAGTGATGCCAGCAGACACAGGGTTGCAGAGCCCTCGAGTACCAGTACCAGTACGCTTGGGCTGAGCACAGGGCAAGGTTGTTTCTTGGTGTTGGCTGCCTCCCTGATAGCATGTGGCTGGGCCCTCTCCTGTTCTGGTGGGTGGGTGGATATCATAGTGCAAACAGCTCTCAGAGCTGTGGAGGGAGGATGGGTTTGCACTGTGCTCCCCTGTTTGGGAGGGGTGGTATGATGAACTGTATCTTTGCTCTCTCTGCCAGCCCGCAAAGAAACACAGCTCAGCGTGGCAGGAACTGCAACCGGTCACCTGGCCGCAAGGCACAGAGCAGAAACACCAATGAGTCCCAGATGGTAAAGCCACATCCTGCACCCTGGATGGCCGCTGGGTGGGCGGAAATGGGGCTCCTGCACCCTGGATGGCCGCTGGGTGGGCGGAAATGGGGCTCCTGCACCCTGGATGGCCGCTGGGTGGGCGGAAATGGGGCTCCTGCACCCTGGATGGCCGCTGGGTGGGCGGAAATGGGGCTCCTGCACCCTGGATGGCCGCTGGGTGGGCGGAAATGGGGCTCCTGCACCCTGGATGGCCGCTGGGTGGGCGGAAATGGGGCTCCTGCACCCTGGATGGCCGCTGGGTGGGCGGAAATGGGGCTCCTGCACCCTGGATGGCCGCTGGGTGGGCGGAAATGGGGACCTCTCCCAAGGGTGCTTCTCTGCTGGTGCTGAGCCCTGCCCTGCTCCTTTGCCAGCAGATGCTCCTGTTCTTGCAGTAACCCTAAAGCTGCTCACTTGGCCCTGTGTCCTTGGAAAAGGTTTGAATGAGTGAAAGTACCTGTACCCTGATGCCAGGCCATGTATCACCTGGCACTGAAGCAGGGGAAGGACTTGGCTCTTTATGGAAGTACACCAGCTCTAGGGGTGTTGATTTTGAACTCAGGCTGGATGATTGCCCCACATGTAGCCAAAATGAGGTGAGGAGTGCCACCACCCATGTTGAAGAGGTGCTGAGATAAAGGCCATGTCTAGAGCAGGGTGATGGAGCTGACCAGGGGATGAGGACAAGGTTGGCAGGAGGAGGGAATGCTAAAGGGGGAAATACTGAGTGGTAGATGACAACTGTGTATGGAATAAAGTGGGAGGAAGGTGAGGGTGTCTGCTCTCCCTTCTCATGAAAGAAAATGGAATAATTCCAGCAAAGCTAAAAGTAGAAAATATGAACTAATAAGAGAAAATAAGTTACCCTAAAAAGGGTAACTAAACTGTGGATCTCACTGTCACAGGGTGTTGTCAAGAGATAGGATGGTTAAAAAAAATTACCTGATGTTTTAATTCCTCCAGCATATTTGGATATAGGAATTTAAATAACATTTTGAAAGGGATAGGAAATGTGTTTCCATGGGTTTGGAGAGACCTTACTACCAATTGCCTTAATTCTCCCTGAAGTCTGTTATTGACTGCTTTTAGAAAAGGGGTATTTGAGTTAAAAACCAGTAGGTAGTTCAGGTACAGCAATTTTGATGCATTCCAGTGGAAGCATTAGGGGTAATAAGGCTGGTCTGCTTCAGGGCTTAGTGGTAGCACCAGAGGTGGGGAGTGGATACAAATAAGCCTGACAGACTAGAGGTGATTGAGAGAGATCTGCTCCTCTCCTCTTTCCAGGGGTACCTGTGGGTTTTGTCACAGGCAATTTTCCAGAGACAAAGGAGTGGTGGCGCCGGCTGCTGGCACCTGTGATATGTGGGGTTGCTGGTGGGGTGGCCACCTGCCCTGGGCTGTGGTGTAGGCAGCAATGTCTGGTGTGTAGGAAGGCACTAACCAGAGGATTGCAAAGGTCAGCACTGTCTGCTTTCACATCACCAATAATTACCCAGATGAGGGAGGAAGCAACACATTATTGAAATTAGCAAGTGGCGTTTAACCAGCAGGTGCTATCACAGCACCCCACCGTCACTGAAACCCCCCATACCACCTGGCATGAAATCTTTTTTCTCTGTCGTACTTTCCACCCTGTAGGGCTGTTGATAAACCATTGGTTTTGTGCTAAATGCTGCATGTCAAGGTGGAACGGGAAGTGGAATGTCCTCTCAGTCCCATCGCACCATTTGCAGTCGTTGCAACATATTTTGTAGCACCTGGAAATGGGTTTGGGAGCTCATTAGTCACTTTTTCGTCTCGGTCTTTTTTTCGATGCTTGGAGCAGCGGTGGGTGGTGAGGCTGAGGAAGGGGCTGTGTGTGCCAGGGAACAGGCTGTGCTGTCCCTGACCTCTGCTGTTGAAAACCTGCTATGACTTTGCGAACAGCCGCCCGCTCTGCTGGTGGGGTGTGAGAGGCTTTTTGGAGGTCTTTGAAGGTCACTCCTTGTGCTGTGAGTTTGTCCTGGCTGTGCCACGTGTGGTTTGTAAGGAGAACTGTGCCTGAACATTCCCGTTGCCATGCTCGAGAGCAAACAAGAGGGCACCCCCCCTTAGTCATAGCTGCTCAGACACGCTCGTGTCTCTCGGTGCAGTGGGCGGCAGACGTTGTGCTGCGTGTCGCACCGCCCTCGGGCAGCACCAGTCTGCTGGAGACGTTTTTCCTTAATTTTGGCCAGTGGATTTCATCTTCATTCTTGGAGATGAAATGGTATCAAAGCCCTGATAAGGAGGACTGGAAACAGGTAGCAGAAGTTTTTGCCTTCTTGTGGATCCATAGTGAGAGAAATAAATCTGCCCTGGACAATAGCATCGTGGTGGACTAGATGAGTGGGGCATGAGGGCTCTGTCTCCAAAAGCCTGACTGGCTGGTCCAACAAGAGATACAATCTCTTTCAAGTCCAGCCTGGGGTGAGGTGTGATGGGCATGCTGTAAGGCAGAGGGGTCCCATGCAGGGCTGGGTTTATGAGCACTTTTAAGTCACATGAAAGAGAGTCTTGCAAGTGAACAAGCACCAAATATGATTTCTTTCTCTTCAGCTGGACTGTGATCGAATTCTGCATGGGGTAAAGGGTGGAAGGATTTTCTGCAGCGAATCCTCACAACCGGTCTGTGGCACTGATGGGAAAACATACAAAAATGAATGTGACTTGTGTTCAGCTGCCATGTGAGTAGGTGGAGAGATTTCAGTAATACAGGGCCATCCACCATTCCCGAGTGTCTTTTGCAGAACAGTGTTTGTTTTGATACATCATGACTCACTATCAAGTGTGTCCTTGGTGCTTTGCTGTTAAGCAAACATAGATCAAAATGCCTGAGATTAATCTGATGACAGCTAATTAAGATACACAAGTTGCCAGGGTCCCCTATTCCCTTTCTGCCCAATCATAGATTGTTTGGGGAGTAATAAATGCCATCATACTGGAAGTGGCATCAAAGCATTAAGGAGTCCACAGAGGATTGTCATGCCGATGGCAGAGAGCTGTGGCATTGCAAGTGAATAATAAACATTGTCTTGTCCTCCCTTTGCAGGAAAGCGTCAAACTACATCACGGTAAACTATCAAGGCGAGTGCCGAGAGCCTTCCCCTGAAGTGGTAAGCGGCACATCCTGGCTGGGCTGTGGAATATCAGTCTTTTCCCTTCTTCTGGTTAAACTCCCCCATTGGCACAGTCTCAGCCTGTGGGGATCTGATCCAGGCACCCACAATGGGGAGTGAGGAATGAGAAGCAGCTGGTAGTTAGTCATGAGCTGCCTATGGTGCCCTTCACCAGTAGTTGTCGGTCCACACTTAGACCCTGCTGACAGGTTAACTAACAGAGAGAACTTGTTCATTCACTTAACAGTGGGCTAATTAAAGCCGTGCTCTGCAGCTGCTCTTCAGCTATATAGGTTGGGAAGAAAGAGAGGTATTGGAGCCCCTATCTCTTCCCCCTAAACCCTTGGTTTTTCTGGAGGGGGATGTTGCCGAGATGTGGAGGGAAAAGTGCCTTTTACTGTGTGTAGTATCCTATTCTTTGCACCAAGTGCCTACTGGGGAGCCAATTTGGCCTCTGCCATCTGTGGCAGGATCATTAGAACCCCAGAAATGGGTGTTCATGGTCCAGATATTTAAATACAGGTTAAGACTTGGATTGAATATATAGCCTGGGTATAGTTTCTTTGTTTTGTCTAGGTTGTATGGTAGGAGCGTGATGTGTCTAAGGAAACACCTAACTTTCCTCCTGGGTCTTTGGTGTGCTTAGAAAGACCATAACTGCATAAACTATAAAGGGTTCCTTCCCTAAATGATATCCAGGGAGATGGTTGGGAAATGGAAATTATTCACTAGGTGGCATACTTTTGGGAAAAGTCTTGACATCTTATGCAATCCCACATATCAGATGAGTTAAACATTTCTCAGTTGTGCTTTGTTCTTCTATCAGTGGAAGCTTGATAGTCTCCAGTGCTGGATGTGCAGCCTGTGTCTCCCAGTTTGTCTGTCGAGTGTATGGGATGCCCTGTGGCAAACTGGGAGGACTGTCCTCATTTGCATGAACTCTTGAGAAACAGAATATTCATTCCTAGGGAAATAGATTTGTTCCCACTCTAAACCTGTAGTGAGTACAAATATTGAACCTGCCAAAGAAAAGTTCTGTAAAGTTTTGGATGGAGCTTTGTCTTCTAAATATGAATGTGGTATCCATGTCTTTGTAGGCAACAAGGAGCTATGGGACATGAGAGAATCATCGTGCCATAGTGTAATGCCGTGCCTTCCTCTGCTCAGTGACAGGATGCCAGCAGATCCCCAAGATACTAAGAATTAAACATCCTGGCTACTTTCCCCCTCTCTGTAAAGCATTAGAGTGCTCTAAACTTTGTTTCAAGCTGAAGAAATTGCAGTGCAGAGTGAAAGAATTTTGCCTGTGATGGTACTGGAGGCCTTTGTGTGTTGAGCTTTAGTGAGATGGAACCACTGTTGGATTGTGAATTCTGTGGGCACAGGGAGACCAGGCAGAACGTGAGTCTGTTAGTGACTGTGCTCATGCTGCCCAAGACAGAATGCGACTGGATGGATATACTGTGGCAACAGAAAAGTAGAGAGGATTCCCACAAAACTGTTTGGTCTGGAATTCCTTACTGTTTCATGTTCTACCAAGCTGTTCCAGCTCTCAAGCTATTGCAATTAGAGGGGGATGCCATTTACTGAAAGTCACAGCTTGTAGCTATATTAAGTATTCCAAGGAGAGTTGGATGCAATTAAAAGGGAAAGCGATAAGCTTTTTCTGTGGGGCAAGAAAAGCTAAACTAAAGCCCCCACCAATGATTTATTCTTCATTTATTCTGTCACCTGAAGAATCAGACTGAAAATTTATGGGAACTTATAAACAATGTACAGAGTAAAGCTATTTTCAGCACTGAAATTCATGCTCACTTTCAGTATAATTAATTTTTCTTTCTGCTGAAGATTCAGGCACTCAATATATGCTACTAAAACCTGGAGGAAACCAGCTCCAGCAGTGCTTTTGGCATCAGGAATAGGTTTAGGGAGTTGCAATGTGCAGAATGTGAAATGCTTTGGAGGAAGATAAGAAATTGTTACCCCAAAAATGTAGTGTTTCCTTGAGTTGTATTTTTAATATATCCATGAAGAGTGCTAGGTTGCCTGAGAAAATGTGTGTTCAAGCTGCCTCATTGCTTTGCAGCTCAGTGCCTGCACCCACTCCTGCCTGCAAAGCTGCAGCTGGATTTACATGTGTTTCTGGCAGCTCTGGTAACCTGGTGGCTGTCAGGGCAGGATGCTTGTAGGAAGGGATGGGACCAGTGTGGTTTGATAGAGATCTGATACTAAAGGATGTTTCTGTGCATGGCTGAGTGGAAAACCTTGCTGCAGAGTCAGCCTGTCCCCACTGTATTGGGTCTTGCTACCTTCCTAGGGAGGTCTATGCTGTAACCGAATTCCTTTGGTTGCGTTCTGCTTTACTGATGAGAAATGTAGATTGGTGTTCTGCATTTAGATATCTTTTTTTTTTGGTAAGTTAACTGGCTGGTAGGTCCTGCAATGCTGTGTCACATGCTTGAATTGATTCTGGGTTTTTCCAGCAGATTTGACTTTAAATGCTGCATTATCTTACAGTTCCTTTACTTATTCCAAGATTTTTCCACAAATCACCCAGGCAGTGGTCTCTAGTCTGCTCACATCAGTCAATAAGTCAGGGGAAAAAAGGGAATATCCAATTTCTCTTTTTTTTACCCTGTTTCTTAACAAGCAGATAACTCAGATTTGTGATGGGCAAGACCCAGATTCTTTACAATGTTCTCTGTTTTGCCATGCTGCTTTTTAAGGTGGCAAAAGTAAGAAAAGAAGAAAAGCAGAACCTTCCCAAGTTAGAAAATAGATGTGGAAAGCACCTAGCTTAAGGCTGAAATTAGTCTGGTTTTCCCCAATGTTCCTGCCTTTGTGCCAGACTCTGCTGCAATTGTTTTATGTGACTGAGCTGGCCTGAGGGGCTGTGACAATGATACCAGTGTCACACAGCAGTGGTCAGGCTGTGGGAAGGACTTACATTTTGCTCTTCCTTTCCAGGAGTAATGGAGTTCAAACTGCTAGGAAACACCAGGGATCAGCTGTGACCAAAGGTATGGAGAGAGGGGCAGTGACTTACCCCTGCTTGGCCAGCCTGTTCCTTGCGGGGTTGTGTTTCATAAGGATTGGAGTGTCCCACCTTGGTGGACAAGCTGCAGAGCTGGGACAGAAGGCTCTGCAGACTTCGTCCTCTCTTTGCAGATATGGGGTGGTGGGTCTGGCTGAGCCTGTGGGAACCTGCAATAGTGGGCTCTGCCCACTCCTTTTCCCTCAGCTCTGTTTTTTCAGCCAGGCTGTCCCTGCAGAGTGGGGAGGGTGCTGGCAGAGCAGTGTGCTGCTGTCCCCCATCACAGAGAAGCAGGGGTGGCTCAGAGCCCCCTGCATAGCAAGAGGGCATCACAGCTTCAAGTTTTCCTCATGGTTATTTCATGTCCTATGCTTTCTGAGACTATAGTAATGAACTGTCTCTCCTCTCTCTCCATAGGGCAAGTAAAGGATGAGTCGATGTTGAGCATCAGGGGAGCTGCCAAGTCCCCAGGACTGCCAGAGCTGCCTTCAACCCCTTCTGCAGCAAACGAGGCCTGTCCTTGCTCAGGTGGAGGGCGAAAAGCCGTGCCGACTCAGTGGTGTCTTCCCAGTTCTGCCCCCTGCATGCCATTGCAGTCTCTGCCACCTCACTGTGTCTTAATGTGCTTCTACAATAAAGATAACTCATCAGCTTCATGTCACTTTTCTTCACTGAGCCTCATGGGAGGGACACCCAAGTCTCCACTCTGGCTTTACACCATGTGCTCCTTAGACAAAAAACACCCTGAGGTGGTGCACCAGCTGCCCTAAATACCCAGCGAAGATGTTGGACCCAAGGAGGAAGAGTGTGGTCTGGGGTTTTGTGAGGAGGGACCAGGGTCAGGTTCCCCCTGACTCCTTATGGGGTCTTGGGTCAATCACTTCACTGCCCTATCAGCCCTTTTCTCCTGCCTGTAAAATGAACATTAAAAGATACTTACCTACCTCAGAGGGTTGTTTGAGATTTAATTGGTTTACATTTGGAAAGTTACAAGAAAAAATTGGCTTTAAAGCACCCGATCTCTGGGCTGGCAGCTTAGATGTTGCGGTAAATGACCTCTTCCAGGCTTCTACCTCTGAGGCACTGGGAAATCCAGACTGCTTTGTTTTGAGCAATAATGGGAAGAAGATACATCTTGAGTGGCCACGTTAGATGGTGTGCTGCGCCTTGCCCCACTGGAGCTGGAGTTGGAGGCATGTCCAAGAAGGACATGAAGGTGTGAATTTGGCCAGCAGTATTTCTTGCTGTGAGAGGGCAGAAGCACTGATGGGACCCTCAAGGCAGTGCAGAAAGCTCAGACATTGTGGTGGCCCAGGGACTGTCACTGTCTGGGTCACCTTCTGCCTTGGCCTGAAATTCTCTGTGGGCTCAAGGGTTCAGCTGGTGCCCTGAACTTGGGATCCATCTCCTGCAGGGAGACAAGGGTCGTTCCTTTGGGGTCCTGGTGCTGGGGTAGGTGAAGTGAGAATTTCCATGGTATGGAGTGGCTCAAAGTTTTTGAGGAAAAGTTTTGTTGCTTTGAGATGTAACTGACCTACAGACATTTCTAATTAATTTATATTCTGAAGTTATGCTAAGATAAAACTAGGCCTTTGAGCCAAGGGTTTCCCTGGCTTTTTGAGGTCAATGAATCTGGGAATAGGGTGGAGTCTGAAAAACAGGAGACACTGATGGTTAACAGAAATCTGCTGGCAGTTTGCACGTACTTCCTGTACTTTCTTTTATAGCTGTTACTTAAAGCAAATATGTTCTTTATTTGTATAAACTTTATTGCAGGACATTTCCAAAGACCTTGAATGAACATACAGTGTTTGAGTCCATTTAGACCTGATCTGTAAACACTTTCTCTTGCAGATAAGGTTGGAATGACTTTCTTTCACAGTCACTTGATTTTTCTTTCAATTTGACAGGATTTTACCTCATACCAATTAATTTCACTCCCACCAAAGACAGAATTTTTTCAATTAAGTTATCAAATCCCTTTTTTCTACTGCAGTTAATGAGAATTGATTTTGAACTCTCTTTGCTTATGTGTGCATCACATTTTATCATAGCTGATAATAATAAAACCTGATTTTTATTATCAACAGACTCTGATATCATAAGCAATTTGTTAGTATTTTTATGCCAATTTCTAATGTGAGGAAACACTATCATTTAGCAATAAATCATGACTGCCTCTTTTTACACGGAAAATCCTCTCACCAAGTAGAGTCATGTAGGGTGAGAGTCACCAGTTGAGGGCTGGTTAGCTGTTTTGGGGATGCAGAGTTTGTCTTTGAGCTGTGTTGAAACAAGTACATTCTTGAATGTCATTTATGTAGCCTGAGAATGATGAATGTCAGTAAAAATGTGCTCTGATGACATCTGCTCACTGACTCCAGCTAAAATCATGTGCGGAGACATCTACATGATTTCATCAAAGCAGTGCACAATTTGTGGCTTAAAATAAATTCTTGCAAATGAAAACTACTGTACTTGAAAGTTACTATAATTTGTAGTGATTTCAAGTGTTTAAGTTTTCAAATAATGACCCCTAAAACCTGCATTAAATGTGCTTGAAAAGCAATGAGCTGATGAAGCCAGTGCCCCCGTAGCCTCTTTGAGCACCTTCCTAATTTCTCCAGCTACCACCAGAAATTATCATCCACAAAAATCACAGCTGGTGATAAGGGATCATTAATCAGATTCCAAGACTGTGTGCTGAGAAGGTGCAGGACAGGGACTTGCTAAAACTGTTTGTGCTGCTGTGGGCAGCAATACTGGCTGTATGCTGCTCCTGGCAGCCTTCCTGCTCATTCTGTTCTTGCTTTTCGCCCTCTTTTGCAGGTTGCTCCAAGTGCTGGCCGGTGAGGAATGTCCTGAGTGGCACTGCGTGTGGTGGAGCTCCGATGGGGTCTGCATGAGGGAAGCCACATGTTGTTGCTCCTGGGGAGATGGCAAAGGCTCATGAGGTGTTGGGGATTTGCAGCCCTTTCTTTTATGTTTCCTCTTGGTTACCCTCTGTGTTGCCCTTTAAAATAGTAACAAGGCCAAACCACTCCTCTATGAAACTGGAAAGGTACCAATGCTCTGGGGACTCTTCAGTTTGCTGTAAATTACACTTTATTAAGGATGTCGTTTGCCAATAACCGCAGACCCCATGTGGTTCACAGCAGTTCCTGAGGTTTTGCAGAAGTGTCGTTATGAACTGATGGTTCGGTCTCCAGCCTCTCAGTGTGGTTGGGTTTTGAGCTAAAATAGTCTCTACAGGGACCTTAACTCTTACTATTTTTTCTTTTCTTTTTCATAGAAGGTGTTAGGACCTTACATAATTCTTCATGGTGTACAGGTACTACTCTTATATACAGTGAGGACTGTTGACTCTGGCAGATCCCTCAGCAGACCTTGAACTCACCATGGTGTTTTTCAGTCCTCTGTAGTCTGTCCAGTTGAAGCCTGGAAGCTCTGCCCACCAACTCCCTGCTGCTCTTGCAGCCACTGGCATGGAGAGCCCTGGCATGGCCCCATGGTGTGCTCTGGCCAGGGCACCTTCTGCAGTCTGCCACAGCATTTTAAGGGCATTTGTTCCTTCAAGAACTGAGGGTGTTGCTACATGAAAAGACTGATGCTGTTTGTGCAGGGAAGCCCCTCTGGCTTTGTTGCAGAGCTCTTTTTCTGGCTCTCCCTACCTCCCTGTGATGCTCAGTCCCACTACACAACAGCTGTGTATGGGTACCTGGGTATTTCAGTGTAATTTGTCTTGATTATCACAATTCCTGCTCTGTGGCCCATCTGCGTTCACACTGGGGACTGGTGAATGGGCCTCCCACTTTCCCCTCTTTAGGCCTTCTGTTTGGCATCTGTTAGAACATCTGTCTTTTCCTGTAAGAGTCTCCCTTCTACAGGGAACTGTTGTCCAGGCCATTTCCTTGGGACGTCCCTGCTCCATTCTCCTACAGGACCTCTCCTGCTGCCCAGCTCTCCCCCTGGAACTGCAACACAAGCACTTTCAACACACATTTGCAAGAAGGTAGGAGCAACTCCACCTAAGCTGTTCACTGAAAACAAGATGTAAATGCAACCGTGTGCAAATTACAAATCCAGACCCTTGATATAGAAGGTCATGAAAGAAGCAATTTAGCGCTTGATGTAGTAACAACTACCCAGGTGGTTTGAGGATGGGAAACATGGACACAATATGCATATATCTCTGAAAAACAGGTAACTTGACTTTCTTGCCTTCTTGCCTCCTTTCTCGGCCTGTGTCAGTGAAAATCTGCAAAAATGGTGGCACATGATTCACAGCTCGGACTGGAGGTAACCTGAAGAGGCATCAGAAGAAAGGAATGGGGTGATCATTTCTAGGGCTGCTTGGCCAGGTGAGAGTTGCATCAAGGAAAAATAAACAAGTATATGTCAACACAACATCACTGCATTTGGGGGTTGCACAAGCAGGAGGGTGGAAGCACAACCAAAGGTCTCCCTGTCCAATGTGGATGGGATGAGCTGGTGCAGCTTCTGCTCTGGTCCTGAAAGACTCTGTCCTGATGGGCAAATGGTTGGAGGAAAAAGCATTGCTGAATCACTGTCTGTGAAGCAGGGGCTCACTTACGGGGTCACAGCATGGATCTTCCTTATGCACAGAGCAGGAGCCAAAAGCTGAGCACTGTGTGCCTGTGGCACAGCAGACATGTGCTGTAGCTCTGGTGATGTTTTCTAAATCCTAGTTCCTTCTTTAGATCCTTGACAGATGTTTGCTCTTCTGTCCCTTTACTCTGTCTCCTATTGCAAACTACTCCCCAAATCTAATCTTAATTGGAAGAGAATTGCTTTGCTTTTGACAGAACATGCCGAGTCAATCTACTTTAACTGCAGATTCGGTTTGCAAATAATATCTCCTTCCCTAAAAAGGTTCAGGTGTCATTGCTGTGGACATTTGGCAGGACTTTGCTTGACCATGACAGCTTTTACAGAGCCTGGCAATTAAGTTGTCAAGATACATTTTCCACTGCTAGGAAGCATTAATAGATGCAGGTATTGGCTGGAATAAGCTCTGAGAGATGGATATTGTAATTGGGATGAAAAGAAGTCCTTGTAGCTGAAGCTTGGATTGGCCCAAAGGTCTGGAGTCCTTGACACTTGATGGAACTGAGATAAGGAAAGTGACGGGAAACATAGGGCAGAACATCAGAGGGAAGGAATGAAATCAAGGTATATGAATAGGGAGATGAACTCTTACGTCCTAGAGACTAACATAGCAGGAAATGTTGGCATTTGGAGAGACTTTAGCTGTGCAGATGCACACTGCAAACTACTAATATTAGCAAAGTTCCTGGATATGAAAGTAAATATTTTTTCATTAAGCAATCCCCAAAATTGTGTTATTGTGGATTTGCTTTTCAAGTGAGAAAGATGTTGGAAATGTCCTCCTCTTAGAAAACAAAACTGCGGTGATTCAGCAAGAGCTCACTCTGCTTAAATTGTGTCAAAAATAGATCTACGAGTAAGGATTTTGATTACCAAGTACAGAATATGAAAGACTAAAAGTTAGCAAGAAATTTGGAGAATTTAGGATCTCAGTTGAGAAGACTATAACTGAGACCAATCCAAAGAATTACCAAGAATCTCCTTTCATAAAGGACAAACAAAGTGTTCAGGACCAATCTAAGTTCCATTACCTTAATAGTGGGCAAATCTTAAGGAGATGTTTGAAAAAAACTAAAGATATAAAGTGTAAAGAGATAATGTACACAGTGAATTTTTAGAAAGGAAACCATGCATAGGCTAATACCAATCTTTGCAAAGTTGGCTGACTTCCTAGGTAAAGGAAATACAGTACATCTAGTCTATGCAGATATTAAACGCATTTGGCCTGCTGCCCTGTGGAATAGTGTCACTTAGACTTCATGAGGTGGGTCAGGGACTGGCCATGGTGAGGGTGGTAGCAGATGAGCAGATGGTACCATGGGAGTTATCAATAAACAGCCAAAATGGTGGATTTTAGGATCAAACTTCATATTTTTGCTCTTTGCTGTTGTACAGAAAAAGTTGGCAGGCGGAGCAGAGCACTGCTGGGTTTTTTAAACAGAAGAGCGGGATTCCTCCCACAGAGCACAGGGTGACCTTCTGGGCTGAAATTGCCTGGGCTCAAACTGGGATGAAATACAGCAGTGAAGAGTACAAAAATCATGCTCTGAGGTTAAATAATGAGGGTTTTGGCTATCAGTTGTCAGCTCAGTTGAAAACTGTAGAGGAGGAGAAATTTCTAATTGCTTTTAGCCAGACACAGGGTAGATGTGAGCCTGCAACAGGCTGCAGCCATAAGGGGGGCAGCCCAGGGCTGGGCAGATCCAGGGGGAGGAATGGGGTCTTGGCACAGTTCATGCTCACCTCAAGCCACATGAAATCCCCTTCCTGGCATACACACTTGTATCAATCATTAGCTAGACATCTAGAGCTGGGTAAACACATTTTTGGCTTTGAGTGGTGATGACAGGCTTGGAGCGTTACCTAATAAGGTGGGACCACTTGATAGCATGATCTGCTATATATTCCTGCTCCTACCTGCAGTCTTCCTCTCCTGCACAGAGAGCAAGCAGACTGCACTTGAGGGGTATCCTTGGCTGCCATGAAGATAATGGGTGTTTTTCTGAGGGCAGCTCTAGCCCTTTGTTGCTGTTTTGGTGAGTATTTCCTGGGATACTGCAGAGATTGATCTAGCTGAATCAGAGCTGAATTTTCATTTCAGTAAAAAGTCTTTGGGTCTTGCAAGAAGGAGGAGAACTTTATTCCATGGAGAAATATCCTTCTTGAGAGAGTGTAGCAGAAAAATTAGGTTTCAAGAATGAGGTTTCAGCAAATGTCACATAGGCAACTGCTTCCATCTTCTTGGTTTGTAGGAGCAGTTGGAAGAAGCAGTCTTTGCAGGAGCTTCCACATGGATGTCCTGTGTATAAGGGCAAAACAAAGCTGTTAGCAATGGCATCATTACCCATATGAGCATTATAAATCCAAACTTTAACCTCTAGGATTGCTCTGTGAGAAGGATGTGTTTGGAGATGGGCAGTGCCAGTGGTTGACAGTCATCTTAAACACACACATCCAAACTTTTGCAAGTCAAATAAAAAGTCTTAGAAGAGGTTAAAATCCAAGAGTATAAAGTTGAAAATACCTGTATTGCTTCCTGTAACATCTTAGGGATGGATTAATATATGTCCTCTCATGTGTTTTACCTTCCCTTAGAAATGTAATGAAACTCCATTTAGTAGCTTCTAATACATCCTATGGCCATTTATCAGCATAATGTAAAACTTCATATTTTCCTAAACTAGTCAACAACAGTCACTGAATTTAATAGTTTCATGAAAAGCTTTTAATTTGTATTCTTTGCATATGAATAATTTGATTTTTGTCTCAATTTTTTTTCTTTTAGGTACGGCCTTTGGAGTTCAGGTGAGCTACAGATCTAATTATTCTATTCTATTCAGGTTTCTGATAAAGTAGAAACAGTATGTAATTACCCAATGAGCATGTGGATTAAATATAATGAAATCTTAGCCATTCAAATAATATTTTCCAGTGCATGGCTGAATTATATTGCCAATTTCACAAGAAAGTAAAAGATCTCCATTTTCCACAATATTTTTAGTTCATTAAATAAAAGGGAAAAGCAGGAAGTAATTGTACAATCCTATTATATTAACTCTTAGACATAATTTAGTTATAACTAAGCCAAAGGCAGTAGTTTGCCTCCTTATGAGGAATACTGTCTTATGATATGCTTGAAAACATCAAAGACTGGGACTCTGATAATTGTTTCCATACAGTAAGACCTAAAGAACTCTGTTCCTTGCATAAATTTCTATACCTATATCACAGAGAGGAAAATAGCAGGGCCTGAGCCATGGATTTGTCTGCAGGTTCTTCCCACGCAGCTACGAGACTTCTGTAACTCATGAGAGTGCAGCATGATCTGAAATGATCTGCTGGTGAGCTGAGGGGCTCTGGCACAGGGCTGGGCTCCCAATTAACCAGCTGCCTTTATTAGGCACTATCTCACCCACAGTGATCCTTCCCCTGTGCTGTGCCTCCCTGTAACCCATCAGGAAAGCATAATCAGGAACCTCTGTAGGAAGATTCCCTTCTCCTGACTGCCTGAGCAGATTTCCTAATAATGCCTCTAATTTGCCTCTCAGCAGGAGCTGCAGGCACTGTGGCAATGGGAGGCTGCTGGGGTTTTCATTCCATGAGGGAACAAAAACTGGGGCTAATTCTGTGCTGCTTTCACAGCTTGATTGCAGCCAGTATTCCAGTGGCATTACCAAGGATGGAAGGTCCTGGGTAGCTTGCCCAAGGAACTTGAAACCAGTCTGTGGCACTGATGGCAACACATACAGCAATGACTGTGGGATCTGCCTGCACAATGAGTGAGTATTGCTGGGAAGCTCACAGAAAGCTGTAGTTAAGGGGTTCCAGGTCAAAGTGGCAGCTTTCTTCCCCAGAGATGGGCTGGGAAGAGCAGCAGTTGGGTGCCAACACTACCAGCCTTGAGGTGATGCTGCTCTGAGATCCCTGACACAGGTCTGCTTCCTTCTAGGGAACATGGTGACAGTGTGGAGAAGGCACATGATGGAGAATGCGAGCCAAAGTCTGTTGTGGTAAGACAAAGTCTGTAATGGGGACAGTTCAAACACCACAAAAAAAGAAATGAGAACAGGCACAGCTGGTCTGCACAGCCCAAAATGAATTAAAATCAAAGGATAACCAAAGCTGGGAGGGTTTTTATAAACTATCTGATACCATGTCTCTTCACCATGTCTTTATTTTCTGCTTCAGACTTCTGGTCTCTGTAATTGGGGATACAATGAAAATAATATTTTGTCTGAAGGCTGGATCTCACCACCTGGATAGCTCTAGGAACTTTGTGTGAAGGAACTTGCAAAACCCAAATCACAGTCCTTCTTGCTATGCCACTTTTTCTCAGTGGGAGAGAATTCTCACAGAGTTGATTCTGGTTTCTACTGTTGATAGTGGAATTAGTTTGTTGCTGGATTTATCGCCAAAGGCTGAAGAAGAGTAAGCCTACTCTATAGGAGTGTTGTATCTTTATCTCAAAAAGGTGTGTGCTTCCCCCCCCCCCCCCCCCCCCCCCCCCTTATTCCTGCTATTTTTACAGATTGATTGCAGTAACTACCGAAGAGCTGTAATAGATGATCATGTCGTGGTAGCATGCCCAAGGATATTGAAACCAGTCTGCGGCTCAGATAGCTTGACTTATGACAACGAATGTGGAATCTGTGCCTATAATGCGTAAGTGTTGTGCATGGACCGTTCTTCTGGATAATGAGTGAGTTAAGGCTCTCAGAAGCACTTCTGTAAAATACTAGTCTTAAGGCAGGTGTCTCTGTAGGTCTCCTTGGAACTGGTTTTAAATTCTTCACTCAGCTTGAGTTTTCTTCCTTATTCTTTGTCTGTGTTCGTGAGGGGAATCACAAAAGACCCAGAGCAGAGTCATGAATAGATCAAAGTGTTACTTGTAACACTGAATTACTCCTAATGCTTAATTCCCATGGGATATGGGAATACTGTGCATTTACTCTGACCATCTGCAGGGTGCATTCAGACAAGTCAGGCAGTTGTAGTGTCACACAAGGTGGGTGGGACTTTGTCTTATTGTCCCAGTGCCTGGAGTGTCATGGGGGAAGTTTTTCTCAATCCTTCCTAACCAAAGCTTTTCTTTCTTTCAGAGAACATAACACCAATGTTACCAAAATACACGATGGTGAATGCAAGGAATATGTTGATGTAAGTGCAATAGAAGTCAAAAATGCATCTCTAATAGAATCCTGAGGACTTCACACATTTCCCTAGGAAACTACAAGAGGTCTATAGAACAAGGTTTACAGGTGTGCCAGTTTAGGCTTTGCTTTTCTGCATGGTGAGAATGGATTTAGCATTCTCCCTGCTCCAAAGAGGTCACCCCATTCTTACCATACCAAACTGAGGACAGGAGGATAGAGAGGGGCATGGAATGAGGAGCTGCAGTGAGTCAGTGCCTCAGAAATCAGTTTCCCACATGCTAAGCTGGCTTGTGTGCCCAGAGGGGGGGGGGGGAAGGGCAGGCAAGATTTCACTTGCCAACATTATGTGCAAATTGGCAATTTTCTCTCTGGAGATCACAAGCATTTCCACCCTGAGTAACAGAGATTCAAAATTCCAATGCTAGTGGCTTTCACAGACATAGTGAGACTCACAAGAGCACTAAGCACACATATTTATGGAGCATGGTGTATTGTATCTTTGTGTGAGGCCAACAGTCTGGTGCCTCAGGAACAGAAGGTTCTGAATTTCAGCACCAAAATTCTGGGATGTAGGAAGTCCATTCTCCAGCTGATAGATAATGGTTTTTTCCTATCCTTTCAAACCCTGTGCTGAACTACAGGGAATCTGAAGTAAAAAGTAATCACAGGACTAGAAAATTGCGGAGAAAACAAACACAAACCAAAACAGTATTAGTCAAATTTACAGCTGGTTAAAAATGTTTCATATCAAATTGAAGAATGGTTTTTTATGAGAAAAGGCCCAACATTTTGTACATGTTCTTCTGCCTGAAGGATCCCTTCAGCAAGACAGTCCTTTTTCTTGACTCTAAGAGAATTAAGCTAACATTAAGAAAGCTCATTTCTGATTGGAAATTTAACTTCAGTTTATCAGGGCTTTGTCCTGTTGCAGATACCATTGAGGCTGGGATACAGAATGAACAGGTTTTGCATCAGCTTTTCTCATGTAGCAAGGGCCCCACCAGAGCTATTTGTCCTTATTTTGACAGGTTGACTGCAGCAGGTACCCAACACAAGTCACTAAAGATGGCAAAGTATTAGTATCCTGTCCAAGGGACCTGAATCCAGTTTGCGGCACAGATGGCAACACATACGATAACGAATGCGGGATCTGTGCCCACAATGTGTAAGTGCCATACATAGAGTGCTCCTTCTGAGTAGCCAGCAATGCTGTGCAGTCCTGAGAACCACCCTGCTGCATCTCTGCTTATACCTATTTCTTCAAGTCTCTTGGAAACTGGATTAGTTTGGGATTTACCTTGAGTTTCTTTCTGATACCTTCTTTGTGCCTGAGAGGAAACCTTGAAGAGTCATAAGGCAGCTCCTTGGATTAGTCTGTGGGCTGGGCAGTGACTGGGCACAGGAAGAAATGATTCAGAATATTGCTTTAAATTGCATGTTATAGGAAGATGGGATGATCTTGTTAATGAGTAAAGTAGCTATTCTAATACACTTTTATAGAGTCTGAAGCTGTAGTTTGCTTAATTTTGCACATGACTGTGACCAAGAGGTTAAGCATTTAGTTCCTCAATTTCATTGTTTCCCTCTTCCAGAGAACAAAGGACCCATGTTGGCAAAAAGTATAGCGGGCGATGCAGTCAGGAGGTTCCCGAGGTAAGTATTCAATATAAGCCTTATTTCTCTTAGCTGTATCAACTGAAAGGTTCCCAGAGGTGACATCTACTCTGAAAGTGAGCTGGCCTGAAACCTGACTTTTCTCCACTTATCCATTAACTCTTGTCAGCTTCTTGTCTCGAGGATGCTTACAAATCACAGCTGAGCCAGGTGTCCTCTGGGTCCTCACACAGCCCTGGCAGATGGGCTGCACAGAGTTTTCATGATGAATTCACACCTACATCAGCCTTTGGAGTGGGGATATATTCTGGAATATGGAGCACACCTGAAGTTTTGATCTGAGTGTATCAGCTGAGAAGTCCCAGATCCGGTGTCTAGGACATGCCAACACACAAACGTAGAACTTGGTCATTTTGTGCTTTGATCTTCCTTTGAGGGTGCCCTTCAAATGCAAAGTCCAAATTTCTTCACTGCTTTGGTGTTTTGTTGTATCTATACTGCACAATAAAAAGGGGACTATGTTTTTCCTTTTTTTTTTTTTTTAAATTGATTTTCAGACATATCTTGCATTTGGAATTGACCAAGCTACTCGCCCCAGTGAGCTGGCATCTCACAAACTATGTAGTGCTGTGCAGTTCTGTCTGTGCATGAGAGGATTCATGCAGAACTGAATCAGTTTGGTTTTGCAAGAACTGAGTCCTAGCACTAGTGTTGCCTCAGCATTCCAGCATAAAAGACTTGGCAGGAGGTCATGATGGATTTTTTTTCTGCAGGAGAACAGAGTCTTCCTCACGTTTGTCATTGCTGCTTTTTGCAGACTGATTGCAGCCAATACCCAGCCAGAAAAGTTAAGGGTGGTAAAGCCCTGGTACGCTGCCCAAGGATCCTGCGCCCAGTCTGTGGCACAGACGGATTTACTTATGACAACGAATGCAGTATCTGTGCCCATAACGTGTAAGTATTGTACGTAAGACTCTCTTTTGGAGTGACTAGCCAGGGTTAGTCCTCCAGATGGCTTTTCTTTTGGTGCCAACATATCTATATGTATCTTTCTGTTTCTCCTTCAACCTTGGTTTTGTTCTCTGATGCTCTCTTTTTGCTCCTTGGGGGAGTTATGGGAGAGTTAGCTCTCGATTTGAGCAGATTATGGAGGTTGTGATACCCGGGCAAGGAAAAGAATGGTTGGGACTGTGGTGTTTGGGCAGAGGAAAGAGAGGATGGGGCAGCTGTATAGTACACAGTGAGAAGACCTGATAGGTCTGCAGTCATTATGCTTGCTAATGACTGGAAGAAGCTGGTTCATTAGGCAATCAGATGCCTCCTGTATCATACATATTGGCTATGGGTTTGGATTACTTTCTGTGGCACCCAGGTGTCACAGGGCTCAGCTGGTGTGCGTGCTAACCCCAGCCTCTCCCTTTCAGACAATACGAGACTCATGTTAAGAAAAGCCATGAGGGAAGATGCAAGGAGGAAAGCACTCCTGTAAGTGTACTTTTAGCTATAAAATAAGCACCATCTACTCTCTCTCTCTCTCCAGTCTCCAGAAAGACCCTAGCTGGGCTCAGTGCACCCTCTGTCATGGATGGATGGATGGATGGGATGGAGTGTGGTGCACAGGGCTCATGCTGGTGCCGTGGTTCTCTCTAGGAGGTCACAGTTGCTGATGCCAATGTGCTGTGCATGAGGGCAAGAGAGAGGACAGGGGCAGACTGGGACTTCAGAAACAAAATGATCCAGTACTGCAGATCTCTGAGCAGAAGTCACCACAGGCAGCCCAAGAACCATGCAGCCCATTTTAGCACAGTAGGAGAGAAGGCAGAAGGCTGTGTTAGATGTCTCTGTATTTATTCAGTGCTAGGATTTCCATTGCACTAGACAGGCAGGTTAAAAAATTCTCATGCTCTGGTCAGCGAGGACAAATCTGCTCTCAGGTATGTGTACAAAAATAGCTTTATTATCCTGCACAGTAACAATATGTGCTGATAATATCTCAACACATTTATTCTGCTTATGCAGAGTGGCTCTGAAGCACCAAAAATAATTTCATGCATCCTGAGGGATTGCAATATATTTTCTATACAAAAGACAAGTTGTTAAAATGCTGTCTTTGCTTTAATTTGTTCTTGTACCATGTGGGAAATATGGATAATAAGCGACACTGCATTGAGGAAACTTTGCAAAATGACCATGAAGTGTCAGGTTTGCTTAGATAGTGTAGACTGATTTCCAATAGGTGTTTGTCTATTTATCCTCGAATATTTAAATTAATGGATTTTATATCTTGTAAATATTTTTTGTAACAGGAACTGATGAAACAGTTCTTGTTGCTGTTTAGGAAAATTTGAAACAAAATCTCAGATACAGTAAGCTATGTCAAACTGGACTTAATATCAAACACTTTAAATCAGATGCCTCAAGCTGTGCTAGGGGATATTTAGATTAGACATTAGGAAAAAAACTCTTCTTTGAAAGTCTGGTCAGTAATTAGAAGAGGCTGACCAGAGAATTGGTGGAATCACTATCCCTGGCAGTGTTTAAAAGGAATGTGGATGTGGCACTTGGGGATATGGTTTGTGGGTGAATATGGTGGTGCTGGGTTAACGGTTGGACTTGATAATATTAGGGGCCTTTTCCAACCTTTATGATTCTATGAAATGCTGGATTTAAAACTTGTATGTATACTACTATAGGAAAATAATATTTTTGGCCAGCTGTTCCTTTCTTCCCTCTACTCGCACAAAATACAAAATCCAACTGCAATGACTTAATTGATGTCTAATGCAAACTAAACTTAAAAAACTTCTGATTTTCCCCTGACATAAGCCTTTAAAATCTCGAGGATCAGAGTGGACAGACCACAGGTGAGACACTCTTCCCTCTCACAGCAGCTGACCCAGTATTGCTGTTTTGTCTCCCCAGGTTGACTGCAGCACATACCTGAGCAATACCAAAACAGGTGAAGCCATCATGGCCTGTCCCTTCATCCTGCGTGAGCTGTGTGGGACAGACGGTACCACCTACAGCAATGATTGTGCACTTTGTGCCCATAACATGTAAGCCCTGGAGGATCACCCCCCAGAGCTCCACTGAGTTATTTGTTAAGCATTTTTAACTCAGCTTTCTCTTCCAGGGAATTTGGAACTGAGGTTGCCAAGAAGCACGATGGAAGGTGCATAGAGGAAGCTTCTCAGGTAAGTGAAACTTAAAGAAATATAAGAGTTTGAGCAGGTGCCAACTGTACACCTTAAACAAATGCTGGTTGGTTTGGGTTGCCCCTCCATGGGGGTCATGGTATGTGCTGTCCTTCCTTCTGTGGGTGAATATCACTGTCCTGGCAGCAGGAACATTGTGCACTTCCTGCATGCAGTCAGGAAAAGAAAGAGGAGAGGACAGGTGAGGAATGAGTTATGAGACAGTTATGAGACATAAATGATTTAAGGCTTTACACGAAGAAATCCTTTTCCCACAGTAGTCTATCATAGCTGCTGCAGGAACTTAGCAGCCCATTTTGGCAATATTGGGAAGGGGACCGAGGGATTCCAGTGCCTCCTGGATGCCTTGTGTTTTACAAAAGGATGTTCTACAAAGATTAGAGAATTGCCTGTGTTTTAAATGCTGGTGTATCAGCAGATTCAAGCCCATCCCTGTTGGTTTTTTTTTTGTAAATGCAATGTAATCTAATGTATACCAACAATGAATCTTGTAAAAATACCAGATTAACTGCACTTGGCAAGCTCTAAACTATTTACTCTCATTGAGGAATAGAAGAACAAAGCCACCTCATTAGCATGTGTTTGAAAGAGTCAACATCCCAAGTCAGATATTTCATTTCTATACAAACAAACTATGAAATGTCATTCCTTTGTTTCCCGAGTACACTCTGTGCTCAGCCTGGGTGAGACACATAAATCAGGAAGGAAGAGCTCACACTGGAGAAACTGGGAGTGCTAAAATACAAGGCCAACTCTTCAGCTGGTGTAAATCAGCTTCAACTGCTGTCAGTCCTGTTGGCAGGTTTCAACGCTCAGAACCATCTCATTGCAACAAAAGGCCTGTCAGCACATCCCCCCTCCATTCTTTTGGGCCATAAAAAACACCTTGGTCACAGTCAGCCCCATTGCAGGAAGTGCATGAATTGTGTTATTTTGATTTGCAGATTATTTTTGAGCTGTGCTTTGTAATATCCTGGTTCAGCAAGGTGCAGGGAGCATCGTGATAAATGCAAAGCTGAATGAGTAATGTCTACTTTCCAGCCTTGATTCAGTCTTCTCCAGCATAAGGCTGTGAAAGGAAATTGCTAGTTTTACATGAAGAATGAGTTAATATATAACCATAATTTGTCCTCTGGCAGATCCTTTTAGGATCTGGCGTCGGCAGATTTAGGCAGAGGCAAAAGCAGGGCAGGTTGTGTCTGGGCACCCTTGCACAGAGCAGAGCCTGTGTCAGAGCGTTTGGTGTCCTTTTTCCTCAGCTCAACTGCAGCCAGTACCGAACGTCTGTGCAGAAGGATGGCACACAGGTGATGGCCTGCACCATGATCTACGATCCCGTCTGTGGTACCGATGGTGTCACTTACGCCAGCGAGTGTACGCTGTGTGCCCACAACATGTAAGTACCTCTATTTCTCCCTGGTGGTGGATGTATCTGTGAGTGCCAAGTAAAATACAAGGACTTTCTCTGAAACCCTTTGCTGGAGGGGCCCTGTCTGTCTGCCCCATTTTCCTGCTTGCCTTGGTTGGTGTTTGACATAGGTGTTCAACCCCAGAGCCCACAAAGGGGGATACATCAACCATGGGCACATCAGAACCACAAGGTCATGTTCTTGTTAGTGCTGTGCAGGCAGTGCTAAGCAGGTTGATCTGAAACTCTCCTGTGACTATGGCAGTGAGGCTTGTTCTTGCTCTGCAGCTGTACTAGGGAAGGTCGTGGTTAACAATGGTCTCTCCTTCCTCCAGGGAGCATCGGACCAACCTTGGCAAAAGAAAGAATGGGCGCTGTGAAGAGGACATTACAAGAGTGAGTGGAAAGGATGGGAGTAAGGAGTGAAGTTCAGTGTCTGTTACACTCATGGGGGACTGACATCACTCTGGGTTACAAACCTGGGTAGTGATGGTGTACAGACCTGAGGAGATCCCTTGGCAATTTCATGCTGGTCATACAACAGCTGATGTCTGTCCGACTGCTCAGTAACAATGAAGAAAAAACACAGCAGTGAGCAGAAACAGTACAAAATCACATCTGCCACCAGGAGGAAACTTTGAGTTGGTTATGATAATATTACAGCCGCTTTCATTTCTCAGTGGGGTGTCATTCCTTATGTTGTGGGGCCACAGTTTGCTCTCAGGCAGAGAGACTTATGTCTGTTTTCTGTGTGCAGGAGGTCTGCAAGGACTTCACAGTAGTGTCTCCTATTTGCACCATGGAATATATGCCCCACTGTGGCTCTGATGGCCAAACATACAGCAACAGATGTCATTTCTGCAATGCCTACCTGTACGTATTAGTGTAAAACTTTTTCTTTCATAATCAATTCCCGCACCTACTATGAATGCAGAGCCATTATCAAGATGTCTTTTTGACTAATTTTTCATGGGCATATACTGGACATTTCTGGTGCACCATGAGTTGTGTGAGGAGGTGGGATTTTTGCATTTTAGGAAAAAATACAAGGGGCCCGCTTCTGTGATCTGTATCTGGCCTTCTGTTTGTTAACTTTAAAAGTATTTTATTCATTTTCATCAGCATTCAGTGTGTCCCACAAGCTCATAAGGGCATGTGGAAAGGACTTCACCAAGCCAACTGGGTATACCAAGTGTATTAAACCCTTCATCTTTACTTTAATGATGATAATGAAAGCGAGTATTTGGGGTTTTGAGACTGTTCTTTATCTCCAGTCAACACTAAATCAACACTTGGGCCAATGGAGTAAGGAACAAGGCTTCAGCACTGAATATGTTCTGTGTCTAATTCTCATCTCTCTTTTTTTCACCAGGGAAAGGAGAACTCTCAATCTCATGAGTTTGTCTGAATGCTAAGTCTGTGCTAGAATTCAGCCCAGGAAGAAAAGCTCCTTTACATGTGGCTTCCCAGGGGCTGATCTTCCCTAGTAACATTCCTTCAGTTTGCCTTGTGTCCTTAGCTCCTGAAATACTTGTTCAATAAACTGACTTGGCAAAGTTTCTCTGTCTTAATGGTGCATCTCATCCCTTTTGGCCCATCTCCTCCCTGACATGGTACTTTAAGTGCGTGTGTATTTTTCCCTTGGTGTTCTCCTCTACCAAATGATGTGGATAGAACTTTTCCCACCATGTGTCAGTGCCATTTCCTAATCTGATTAGGGCTCCAGAAGAGTACTTTTTTACCTGAGCTAGAGAGGGAAATTGTCTGCCTAGACAAGAGGTGCCCCTGTCCCAGTTCCTGCTGTGCAGCCTGTCTCATGGAAGAGACAGCAGCTGCTGTCAGGAAAGGTGATTCCAGTCTGTCGCCACTGAATTTGTCCTCAGTGCCAAGTGCTGTTATAAGATATAATCTACAGGGAGGGGTATGTTGAGCTCCAGTCAGGGTCACAGACAGCAGAAGTGTCCACTCACAAAATATCCACATTTTTTAATGCAACAGACTGTCTCCAGAATTGGTTAGCAGTGATCATCCCTGAGATGGGGAACAGCTCTGGTGCCTCACTGAGCTGCTTTCTAAAGCCATTTGGTAAGGAAAAGGATTCAGATGTTTGCTTGTGACCAGTTTTAACTGAATATATAAGAATAGGAAAACGATTCTGCCTCTAGTTGTTTTGATTACTATTTTGAGGCCAAAGAGCACATAACCTGGTGACACGTGTGTTGTTGTTTTGGTGGTCTGTATGGGTGGAAGGGAGACAGGGGGACCTTAAGGCTGCCCTTCATCTGTTGGCAACACAGGTACAGCCACTGCCACTACCTCCACACGAGGTCACCAAAACTATTGCAAATCCACTATTTCAGGGTCCAGGGTTTCTTCTGGACTTCAGCTAGTACCTCCCTGATTCAATGTCCCATTGTGGTTTAGCAGAGAATAGCACAATTATTTGGATCAGTTTGGAAAGTCATTCTTTGAATTGTCGGGCTAGAAGAATAGGCTGAAAGCAAATGTTTCTGACTTGGAGATACTGGGGGTATTGTACCAGGGAATGAGGCCACAGTACCTCTGTGCCAGTAGTGTCCATTTTCAAGACGATTTGTAACTAACAATAGCTTATTGTACTTTTCTTGGGTCTGCGTCCTAAAGTAAATGTTCCTTTGGTTTATATAACCTTTTTGTAATTTTCTGTTCAGATGCTTTTGCAGAACATGCTGCTTTACTCTAGTTTAAGTGTTACTTGGTT
The DNA here is from genome assembly GCF_047495875.1 of Pithys albifrons albifrons. NCBI lineage: Eukaryota > Metazoa > Chordata > Aves > Passeriformes > Thamnophilidae > Pithys > Pithys albifrons. The sequence goes on from NC_092472.1 coordinate 11,705,996, forward strand.
TATCCTCAAGGATAAGACCTGAATAATTACTTTTTTTTGTGGACTTTGGCAGCCTTTCACTTGGACTGAGCTCTGACCGCTGGCTTTTTGAAGCCTTCTCAAGCCTTTGCAGTAAAGCTGTCAAGAGGCAACTGAATGGCATAAGCTTGGCACAGTTGTGCCAAGGCCTCCTCTGTGGAGCTCATTGTCTGGTGACACCAAAGGCAAACAAGAATTCAAGGAGGCACAAAGTTGAGGGTATGTCAGAGCAATCCAGTAAAGCAGCCAAAGGGGTTTTTAGACAGAGGTATCCATGCAGTATTGTCCAGTAGGTTTCATGTAGAAGTACATAATGGAATAAATCACTGAAACTGGGCCAGGAAATGGGAAAAGCCTGACACTGGAGTTTAAATATCCCCTAGGCTCAGGAGTGTTTTATGAAGCAATATAACTATAAAAATAGGACAGTGTAGTTTTCTGTGCCTTGGAGTTGTTTTTCAGCTGTTCCAGGGTCACTTACTGAGTGTTTGTTACTTAGATGATTTCTTTCTGCTTTGTGTTGGAAGTGGCCTCAAGTTGCATCAGGGGAGATTTAGATCTGATATTAGGAAAAATTTATTCATAGAAAGGGTTGTCAAGCATTGGAAGAGGTTGCTCAGGGAAGTGGTTGAGTCACTATCCCTGAAGGGATTTAAAAGATGTGTAGATGTAACTCTTGAGGACATGGTTTAGTGGTGGCTGTAGCAGTGCTGAGGTCATGTTTGAACTCGATGATTCTGAAGATCTTTTCCAGCCTAAACAATTCTATAACAAGGAAGCAATGATCAGGCAAAGACAAACACATTCAAGAGGAAACACTGAATTTTTGTGGTTTAGGAGAGAGGTAGAACAATACCAGGTTTCAAGTGTCACTGAGAGACTTGAAAGCTGGTTTCAAGGTATGGTTAACTGAGTTGGGTGCCTGCTTGGCTATAGAGAGAGGAATATCTGGATAGATGGGTAGACAGAGGTTACCATGGTGGGAAACAGCAAGAAATCACAGGATGGCAGAATGGAAGGGATCACTGGAGGTCATCTAGTCCAACCTCTCTGCTCAAGCAGGGTCCCCAGTCATCTCATGAACTCAGTGCTTGCCAGGCTGCAAGTACATTCAAGGAACCGTCTCCAGTATGTAGGTGACAGACACCCTAGTGCTGCTCAGCCTGCAGCTCCATCACTGCTCAAGTGCATAATACTGCAGAGCCCTGAGGCTGACTTGCTTACTCACCTTGAGCAAAAGCCTGAGTAACTTTAAAATGTTCAGGTTTCTCTCAAAAACCACTCAACAGTTATGCTAGGAAAGCTTGGATTTTAACTTGGAAGGAGGCACTGAAAGAATCAGATACAAGCATGGTTTTAGTCCTGCTTCAGTGGATTCTTATTTTTGCACTCTTGCCATGAACAAAAGCAGCTTTACATCCTCAGTCAAGAATGCAATGAAGAAAAAAATGACTTTCCAGTGCCTGCTACAGATCCAATATGTGGTATCTAAAATTTGGAGCTGAAATACAGCTGGTCCCACTCACAGGCTGCAGCCCTTGGCTCTGGAGCAGAGACAGAATGGCTGAGCAGCGCCAAGGGCTGACAAACTTTGATGTGTTTCACACTGGTGACAGTCCAGCCTCAGGATTTGTGACCTGTAAGTGTACATATCACAGAAGCAATATTTTAAAAATATGTGTCCTCTCTCCTTCTCTTCTTGTTTGTCTGAGTTATCTTTATAGTGTTATCAATGTTTTCTGAGTCTACAGTCATTTTTCTTACAATACAAAGAGGGGAAATAATGAGGTGAATCATTCAAATTTTGATTGATAAGAGGAATATGGAAAACAATAGTCTTTTCATATTATTTTTTTTCACCTTTTATCCGCACTTACCCATCTGTGACTTGAAAAACAGAACTCGCAACTTTTTCTAAAGTGTGTCTGTACCCAAACTTCATTCAAACACTTCACCAAAAAATCTACACCCTTCCAAATTACATCTGCTGATAATTTCCCTTGGTTTATCTTTTTTTTCTTTCATGTACTACATTTGTTAGATGCATGTGGATGGGCCTAGACACTCTGTCATTCTCTTGAGGGATGCGACAGAGTGACAAGGCTCATCCCACTGATTTTTAAATATTCATTTCAGAAGAATATTTAAATTATTTTTAAAGCACTTTTATAACCATATGTTCCTCAAAAAAAAAAAAGGAAAGAAATCCAGAAATAATTATTCAAACTCATTGTATCAGTCACACAGGTCTATTTAACTGGCTGTTAGCAAAGAAAGTAATTTGGGAACAGAAAAAATTTCCTTCGACCTCTGTGTTTAAAGGAATATAACCCTGGTATGCAGCCATTTCATCCATCAATATGTTCACACTCAGAAATGTTCATTCTCTTGTTGTAATTTAATGTTTGATACAATTTTATTTGATTCTTTGCCATGCCCTGGGCTCTGGTTGCATGCTCTCCACGGATCAATGAGTAGATAGGAGCAAAGCAGAAAGGAGCAGTGGAAGGAGCCTGTCTCCAGCTGGCAGACATCCACACAGCCCAGGAGGGGTTTCCAGATTTTCACCAGCTGAGGCGAGGCCCTGTAATTTTAAACACACTGTGAATCTGCAAAGAAAAAGCATTTATACAGTGTACTGCTTCCTGCCTATTTTTCATTCATAGAAGTAAAATATTAATTTTGTTCTAGCCCCCTGAAGACTGAGGAATGTTTGGGTGTATTGCTTTAAGCTCTTTTTACACTGTTCCCTTTGAAGTTGAGCTGCAGCCCATGCCCCAAGGCCATCACTGAGCATGGGCCAGTCAGGGCCCCCTGACCAAGCACTGGAGCAGATCTGTGGCACAGATGGTTCCACTTACACCAGTGAATGTGGGATCAGTGCCTATAATGTGTCAGTCCAATGGAAAAAACATGCTTTCCAAGTGACAGTCCCCTTGCCCCTGGTCTCTCCCTGTGCTTTTCCAATTTATCCTCCTTTTCTCCCTCTTCACTTGCTGTTTGTGCTTGGGGGTAAATCATGAAGATTTAGCAGAGAAAAGAAAACAGCTGAAGAAAGTATCCAGAGTGGAAATTAAAAGGGTGCAGCATATTCAGATGTCAGAGATTTGTTGACTGATAGGTTTATAATAGTCAGAAACAGTAAAACCACTTCACTGTTGGTGGTTAACTCAGATGAACTCTCCTTCCCTTGCATCATTTGGAAGTTTTATTTACATTCCCAGCACCAGTTCCCCTTTGGGAAAATGGTCATACTGAGTCTCTAATAGCAGACTTCCCCTTCCTCAGAGAACTTGGGACACTCAGGGGCTCAGTAACAGCAGTCATCCCACTGACTAAGGAGGAAGGCAAACCAAGAAACAGCCTGAACTCCCATTGCTCTCTGTGGCAGCATCCCAAACAGTGTCAGCTGGATGCTGAGCAGGCAGTGCACGATTGGATGCAAGTGATGCGTATACCTTCTGTTGACATTTTATTTGGCAGTGATTTAACGCTAGCTTTCTAATATTGCTGTTCTCCACAGACTGCTTTCAAATGTAGGAAGGGAAGGATGGCAAAAAGATGCAAAATATGAGACAAGTAGCAAAAATATTTCTTTGCTATGGGAGCATTCACAAAAAACATTCACTGGCAGCAACAGCAAAGTGCAGCATAACCCGTTTCAGGACCAGAAAAGGAGATGCAGAAAACCTTTGCAGATATCAGTATTCAGCTCTCCTGAGATAAGAACTTTTTGTCAGGTTGCAAATGGGGCAGTGCCCAAGCCAGGGGCCATATAATCATGCATAACATAACAGTTGTCACACATATATAATGCTTTGCTAGTGCAATAGTTAAGAGATGGTAGAATACCTGCTGGCTACCTCAGTTTTACTGTGAGACAGTAAAATCCTGTAATTTGGCAGCATGTTCCTTTCTGTCAGCACCAACTGTGCTTCACCCATGTCCAGCTGCAAAGAATCAGCCAGTGGTCTCATTAGAGCTCACCTCTGTAGAATAAACAAAATTTTGCTATTCTTTGATTAATGAAGTCATGGTTAGTGATTATGATGCTAATAACCCTTCAACTATAGAAATTCTTTCCATCCAGTTCATCTTATCCCAGCCAAGCGTTCAAGTTACAGCATCATGATGTATCCTGCCTCTCACTCTATCCTCCCTGCCTTTCCCACTAGAGTGAGCAGTGAATTTTCATTCTTAGCCTCTTGCATCCTACCCCTTGTTTCTGCTTTATTTAGAAGATTATTCTTAAAAAAAACAAACCACCATTCTTCCCAAATCTCAGAGGTTTCTGGTTTTCTTCCCATAAATGAAAGCAACCCGCTGGACTCATCTTTAGTTCTAAACATTGTTTCTTAAATGCATTTTTGCTGGTTTTTTGGTTGATAAGGTGATACCTGGGAGCATGTTTTTATTTGGTGCTCTACTTACTTTTATTTTGCATCCGCTCATCCTGTGGTTTCACATGGAAAGAAAACTTTGCCTGGGGATGTGATACGATGTTCTTTCTTGGGGCAGTTATGAGGCAAAGAAGTGCCTCCAGGTTACTGTGGCAGCAGTGGACTGGCACCTCCAGAAATAGCTGATTTGCACTCCTGGTGTCTTCCTCCTGTATGGCATTTGTGTAGGACATACTCCTGAAGTGTTCATCTAACTTAAAAACCACTTTATGATAACTTCTCTTGTACATGTCATTATCTGTGTGTAAACTTCTTCACCCCTTAGCTCCTTCAGTCTGGGCAGAGCCTCAGCTTATGCTGTCCCGAGCTTGCATGAAGCAGTTCCCGGATCCTGGTCCAAAGGGCTGTGGAGCTACAGACTGATGCATGATTGCAGACCTGGTGCTGGTCTAAAATCTCTGTGTCCAATGCTTTGGCCATTTACCAAAGGAAATTCTTTCTCAGTCACCTACTATTCCAGGTAGAACTAAGAAAAGTCTGGTCCTCCTGGCCTCTGATCAAGAGCATAAAAGGAAACTATAACTAATTTACAGTCAGACCTCCCCAAACCCCCAAATTGTCGTGTTATTTACCAAGAGGATGGAGATGTAAACATTGAAGGTTAATTACCCTCTTGTCAAGAACACTTTGTGGTCTATAGACATATCTGTCAATCTTACAAAACAGAACTGAGGGGAGAGAGCACTGAAGGCATGTTCCTATGATAAATTAATGAGACTTGGCAGCTCACTGTGAAGAGATGATCCCTGTCTTCCTGGGAGACAGTAACCTGGCTCCCCCACCAGCCTGGCCACAGATTTCATACTGCAGTTGCATCCGGGGTCCTTATCCCTGTGTAAACAAACTCTGGAATGCAGCTGTCAAGGGATCAAATTATTTTCCTTGAGGCCTTAACTTTCCCCTCTGCTGCTCAGCATGCAGCAAGAGCTCATCCCAACCATACTAGATCACTTTTCCCAGCCCTGCTTGTTAGTCAGTTTGAATATCTTACTTCTGCCTATCAGCCTCTCTCAGCAATGACACTCCTTGGTGGGTCATGTAGCTGTCTGAAATCCAGGGGACACAGCCACAGTCCTCCTGCTGTGTGCTGTTCTGATGATGTGTGCGCTGCTAGATGACTGGTAGTTTGAAAATGTGTTCAACTATTCCCCTGGTTTATATAACCTCAAAACAATTTGCTTTCATGGCAGAACATGCTTATTCATTCTATTTTAACTGCATTGTGCTATAAATAATGTCTCCTTGCAGATAAGAATCTATTGAAATGTATTATTTTTTTCTACCTTTGTAAGATTTTCTTCTGACCCCAGCTCCTGAAGGAGACTTTCCTGGCCCCAGCAGTGAAGTTGCCAGATTGACTTTTCCTGCCAGGCATCCATGAATGGTGTCAATCCCAGGTCAGCTGCTACTTCCCCGCAGCCACATCCTCGTGGTTCCTGCTTGAGCTGTGGCAAAGATGAACCGAGTGCTCAGTGATGCAGAGCTGAGATTGCTGAAGTGTCAGGGAAATTGATTAAACCAATGATTTCCTCTGACCAGCTGCAGGTTAATATCTCTGCATTACCTCCAGCCCACCTTCCCCACAGTACATTCACTTCAAAGAGTGATAACCCGGGTCAGTGTCCAGCAAAATTGTGTTGTTTACTGCCTCCTTTTTCTGATGCTCTTTCTAGCATTTTCTTGCTTTCATGTGAGTAGCCTCTACCCTCTGCAATGGAGTCTTGACCTAATGTCCTCATCATCCCAAACTGCACAGAGCTGAAGAAGCGAGGAATGGAGGTATGTCCTCAGAGCTGATGCTGCTGAGCCCCACGTCTGCTCCAAACTGTAGCACAGCAGTGAAGTGGCCAATATTTTGGCAGCTGATTTTCTGTGGTGCAGATAACTTTGCTGTAGGTTTGATTGCAGATGCTCTTCTGGAAAAGGGTTGTGGTGGCAGAGTGCTGGGCTGCTTCAGAGGTGGAGGGACTTGGAAACCATGGAGAGCTAATAATGCCCTCAAATATGGGGGTTTAAAACAATGATTACACTCCACTCTTTTTGTTGTACATGTTACTGGTCACTCCCTGTAAAAATGTCCTGGGAGCTCTTTGAAGAACTTACATGTGACCCTTTAGTAAAGGTTCTAGGAGAACTGAGGCTGCTCTCCTGGGTCATAGAGAAGTATTATGTTTCTTTGTTAATGAAATTATTTATAGGAGAAAGCATTATAAAAGTACCATATACATAAAATAATTCAGGTTGTAAGAGCTCTCCAGAGGTCTCTAGCTCAACCTCTGCTTAAAGCAAGGCCAAAGTCAAAGTCTACTCAGGTGCCCAAGGTCTTTCTTGTTCAACTTGGTTTTCAGTATCACCGAGGAAGGACATGCATGGCCTCTCTGGTTCCTGTGCTTAATCATCCTCATGCCAAAGGATAATTCCTCACATTCATTCAGAATTTAATCCTTCTGCAATACAGCTCCGATAAGACTCTGGCTCTGTCTTATCTATAACCCCATCAGGGAGCTGTAGATAGCAATGTGATCTCTGTAGCCCTCCATTCTCCAGGATGAAGAATCTCAGCTCTTTCAGCTTACCTGGAATGCCCTGTGCCCCACTCCCTGGGGACCCTGCCATCCTCTGTTGGACTCGTTCCTGTGTGTCAATATCTGCCTTTGCAGTGGGGCCAAGTACATTTAATTCATTGCATAAGTAATGTGAAACCATGTTAGCCTTCACCTGCAGGGTACAAAGTTCTGCACATGGTCTTATTAGTTCGGGAAAACATCCACCGGCATTACCTGGATCAAGTTCTATTTAATAGGTTCATAAAACATGGATATGTTTTGATATCAAGATGTTTTAATCATATCAGTGACTTTGTTTGCTTTATTACTCAGTTCAAATGGGGCCTTCAGGCACTCAGTAAGAGGCAGAGCTTCCATTTGTGCTCTATCAGTTTCTCCGAGCTTGTGGCTCAGTGCAAATAGCTGTTGGCCACACTGTGGCCAAAAGAAAGCCAAAGATGAAAACTGCAGTCTGAATTGTGTTCAGCAGGCATTTTGAAGTGGTTAGATGCATTTTCATGAAAGAGCTACAATTAATTATTATTTCCTACTTTTAAAGCTGTTTGTTAGTTAAATAAGGCCACAAAACCCAGGAGTGTTTGGGAAAGTGCATTAAATAATTTGTCGTTCATTTTTCAATGTGTTATTTATGCTGAGAAGTCACATATCTGCTAAGAAAATTTTCCAACATCTGTTGATTCTGTTAGAGAATATGAAATCAATGCTGAAATAAATTGTCATGGAAAACATGAAAAAAGAAGTTACTTGAGTAAGTGAGAAAGAATGTTGTATGATTGCCAAATCCTGCTCTGGTGTCAGCCATAACAAGTGGTACCCTGAGATGTGGCACTGCCTTTGCTTACTTGCAGATCACAGAATCACAGAATTTTTTGAGTTAAGAGACCTCAAGGATCACCTCCTTCCAAACCCTGGGCAGGGACATCTTCCACTAGACCAGGTTGCTCCAAGTCCTGTCCAACCTGGCCTTGAACATTTCCAGGAATGAAGCAGCCACAGCGTCTCTGGGCAACCTGTGCCAGGGCCTCACCACCATCAACAGGGAAGAATTTCTTCCTAATATCCAATCTAAACTAACCTTTCTTTAGCTTAAAACCATTTCCCCTTGTGAAAAGTCCATCTCCAGCTCTCTTGTAGGATTTTTGTCCTGTGCTGCACACAGAAGGATTTTTCTTTAGCCAAATGGTCATTAGCCAGATGCTGCATCTGACTTTGAGGATTAGAAGACCGTAATGAAGTGGATTACAGCATGAGATCAGTGGCAGGATTGCAGACCAAATCCTCTTTCTAAGTGTTCTTCCAGGAGTAGCTAAGAACTGAGCAATCTGTCCTACAGCATGAGCTTAACCAGCTGTGGGATTTTTCCATGTTGTTATCAGAGGTGGGATAATCTGGAGCTGTAACCCCAGATGGGGAGTCTGTGGATGTTGTCTGACTGGAGGCTGTGCATTTGTCTGAAACCTGGTGGTTTCTGGGTGTCACTTCTGTGGCTTGCCTGGGAGGTACCTGAATGGCTCATGGGGGACTGGTGTTCCCCAGTCATCACTTAACTGTTGCAGACTTAAGTCTCCCTAGATTGTCTGTAGGTGAGAGAGTGAAGGAATGGATCTGCTGAACCACAGGCACTGTGGTGGTCAAAGAAAATCTGGGTTGCTCAGGGACAGTGTGTGCCAGACCCACTGCTGAACCCAGCAGTTGCAGTGGAAAATTTTTATCTGATGTGTGCAGGAAACACACACCAGCCTTTGGCAGAAATGTGCTCTCTGCTCATCAGGAGAGAGATTGGTCCTGCCTAGAGGACAGCACAGTGCAGGGCAGGGAGCAGCATGCAAGAACCAGGCAGGAGGAAACCTGCCAAAATCTGCCAGGTTGGGCCTGGGAAAGCTGGTGAGGATGATTCTCAGAGGTCTTGCTACGTGCCTGGAGATGGCAGTGGCAAAGTTCATATTTAACCCAGAAATATGTACCCACCTCTAACTGTGCAGAGCCTAATGGGTGAACTGATGAAGGCAACAAAGGTGGCACATGACAGTGTGCTCCTGCACATGCTCAGGGAAAAGTATTTGGCTTCCAGACACCATCCACAAGACACACTAGGGCAATACATCTTGAAGATGTGCTAAATCTGTCTGAAATATTCATGAATGCTCCCTGTAATATAATCACACCAGAATAATTATTTTGATGCTTCTCCCTGTGAAGAATATTTTAGGTAAAAATGTAACCTGTGTAACCACACAGCCATCCTGCAGCCTTCTGAATGTGCCAGTATCAGGATAGGTGATTCCATACACTCTACAGTATTTTCATTTAAGGATCAAAATATACCCTTTGGACTACTATGATATATCAGACATCAACATATTTTCTTGCACTGAATTTCAATGATTTCAGCTAAATTCCATTTGTCTAGTGGGCAGTGCCTTGTTTGTTCAAGGCAGCACCTGTAAACCACCTTTTGTTCTGCATCTCCCACAGTTCTAAAGTCCACCCTAAGCACAATGTTTAGCTCCCACTACCAAAAAAACCCACTGGAACTTGACATTTTGGACCTCTGAAAGGGTTGAGAAACTTAGGTTACAGGCAGAACCTACTCCTGCAAAATTACAGCTACTAAAACAGCAGAGGTGCAGACCTCCTCCTAGGAAGGAGCAATTTAGAGATGGCATAAAGAATGGTTGTGTGAGACAGACAGGAAAATTGGGACAGCTTCTATATTTTAAGTATCATTTTCTAAAATATCTGCAAGAGGAAAGGACCCACTGTACTTTCAAGCATAGCTGGTGCTATGTAAATAGGTTCCCAAACCCTCAGTGTCTTTTGTTCTTCAGATGGCTTGGCGGAACACTCTGAATTGGTCGGTCTGTTTAACTGGGACTGGGTCTGTAAATAAGTGCTCCCTGCTGGTAAGGTTCAAGTGACATTTTTAGTGACAGATTTTAAACCTGCTTTCAAGTCTTCTATTGAGCTCTCCTATACTCAGTCAGTGAAACTGTCAAGAAGCCTTTGCTTAAGTCAAACCAGTGCTAAATACCATTGGCTTCACAGGTTAGACAGAGTCCTGTCAGACTTGCCTGAAAAAGATCAACCACTTCTGCTTATGGCAAAGCCACACCTGACCTGTGTTTGTACATAGTGGTGAATATGTGGGAATTGTGGGCAAAAACCCCCACCCAAAACCAGAAAGGAAAGCAGAGACTTGGCCTGATCTGCAAACAGGATGGTACTGCATCTTGCCTAAGCTGGTCCCTGATGGGAGATGTTGCTCTGCAAGAGACAAATGAAAGGTCTGCTGTTTACTGCCCTCAATATTTTGGGCTTCTTACATTTCTACTGGAACCCTAAAGATGTTTCTTTTGTCCAAAATGCTGTTTGTTTGGTTTTGACCATTGGGATCTTGTGATACTTGTCTTGAGCTATTAACCAGGTGTCCAGCCAAAATCAATTGCCTAGCAGACGCAGACCATTACCTGAACAGTCAAGACCTCAATAAATATTACCAGCCTCATTGTACTGGTGACAGATTCTGCTGGTTGTTTTATGTTACAGTTGAACAGTTTAGACATTGCATTTGTATATATTTGCAGTCAGCCCTGGAGAAACCATCTTGTGAGCAGCACAGGAGCTCAGCCTGCAGACTGGAGGCATTTCCACCATGACCGTGACGGGTGTATTTGTGCTCCTCTCCTTTGCGCTTTGCTGCGTCCCAGGTGAGTAACTTTCAAGGCACCATAGAAGCTTCACGTCTGAGTCCCACCTGTCTTTAAAATGATAAGATAGTGGCTTCAAAGAGAGCAAATCTTCTTTGGAGCACTCGGCTGCCTTGATGTGTTGGCACTGTGCAGGATGCAGGAGCATATTTCAGGACAGTCATCAGTGGCTCCTGCTGTAGCTGGTTGTCTGTCATAAATACAAATAACTGCAAGTGGAGTTCTGTGCTGGCAACTAGTGCTGTTACACTTTGTACACTGATGTTTTAATACCATTATACTGCTTAGTCTTGTACAATTACAGCAAAGGGATGAGTACTTGAAATAAGACCATATGAAGGGGGTCAGACGTCCAGTTACTAGTTGTGAAAATATTATAATGGCACAAGCAAGTTCTTTGCAGGACCCTGGCAAATTTCCTGCAGTACTTCTTCTACTAATGGAACAACAAAAGATGAAAACAAGCCAGAGTCTGATGATCTCATTGCATATTTACAACTGATGAAATGACAAAGCCAAAGACATGTTTTTTCACACGGCTTCTTTAAAATGCATATTTCTGACAACAGGTGCTGTATGTATTTGCTTATCCTGTAGGTGACTATTTGCATTTGTCTGTATTGATTCAGGTGTATTTTCAAATAGCAGCTCTTTTGGGTCAAAGCGGATATGTAAAAAGATAAGAAAGGAAAAGCTCTTCAGTTTTCAATTAATAAGTCTACCTATCTCAAAACAGAAAAGAACAAAGCTATTCAAAAATATGTTTCATCACATCCAGCAATAAGCTATGCTATTATACTTACCAACATAGTGAAAAAAAAGTGTAGTTTATTTAGTTCAAAAACCAATCACTGGAAATCATTCAGCTTTGTCCTGTGTATAGGAATTTTACACCCATTTTCTCAGCTTTAACTGACATCATATTGGCTTTGTTTCATACTTTGTCTCTCTTTTCCAGATGCTGCCTTTGGGGTTGAGGTGAGTGGAAGAATTCTTTCTGTCACTTTTCTCAAGTATGTGGCCTTGTAAAATCATAACCAAAGGAATGGGAACAACCTCCAGCCTGTAGATGTTCTGCAGTTTTTCACCTAGTGTGACACTGGTGTCATAGTAATCAGATTCTACAATGTAAAACATTAAATTACACTCCTCTTGGCTCTACGTTTATGCTGTATGTTAATAATGTTTTAGTAATAATGATAGAATTTTTTTGATTATTGAATTTTTCAGCAACTAGTCTAAGCTTTTAAGCTGGTCATATGCAAGTTGTTTTAAACTGATAGGAATAGACTGTGGTATCAGAACCTATCTGAGGGCAACCTACTGAGACACTAAAGTACTGTGAGCTGCTCCAGCTTCCACACACCAGGTCAGTAGTCTTGATCCTCTGAAAAAAACATGATCAGAATATTGAGAATGAAAGAGTAAAAATAGAAGTGCACTCGAGGGGCCACAGGATTAGAAAAACAAGGGACCAATGGAGAGCCTTTATAAAATGTTGCCAAGCAAGCATGAGAGACCACCACCGATTTACCCCATCCGAGGGGCTACATGTCTATAGCTCTGTCCTCCTCCCCCTCTTCTCCTGCTGTGTGGGGAGATCCCTGCAGGAAGGATTTACCAGACTGACCCTCTAGCATAAGTTTTTGCTGTGGTAGTGAAAACTGGTTGTACTTGGTCACTGTCTTATACAAAATGAGAGTTGTGAATGTAAAATGACTTTACCACCCTGTTGCTGTACATTCCTTTGGCAGGTGGACTGCAGTACATATCCCAACACTACAAATGAGGAAGGCAAAGAGGTGTTGGTGTGCAGCGAGGCCGTCAGCCCCATCTGTGGTTCTGATGGAGTCACCTATGGCAATGAGTGCCTGCTCTGTGCCTACAACAAGTATGTACTGCATGAGAGATCTCAGGGAGCAATGCTTAGGGCTCCTGGCAGCACAACTTTTCAACAATCAATGATCTGTCACATGTCACTCATGTCAATTCCTTCAAAATGAGCTTGGGTACCAGAGCATGGTGCTCCGGTGCTTAGACATTGCTTTAGTCACTGTGACTCTCTTTTGCTTTTGTAATTTATTCAGGTTTTTACTCTCCAGCTCAAGGATCAGCCAGATGACACCTCTGAGAGCACATCTCATCACAGCCAAAGGATGGAGAGATGCTCTGCTCTGAGATGTCCAAAATGGTCCTAAAGCTCCCAGGGGTTTACATCCCTGCCAGCCACTCAGCTGCTTAGGGAGAATTACACTACCTTCTCAAAAATATACATGAACCTAACTGAGAAAGAGTCAGTTTTCCCTTGTACTAATTACATATTTCCAGTACCTAGGATGTAGAGAAATTTTTGCTGAACTTTTAACATTTGTCTTTTCCTCTCCAGAGAATATGGAACCAATGTCAGCAAAGACCATGATGGAGAATGCAAGGAAGTTGTTCCTGTAAGTGAAATCAAGGGTAAAACAAGGAGTATGTCCTGCTTCAGAGTGCCCAAAGCCACTTAGTGAGTCCCCCAAGAAATTACTCAGATCCTGAACAATAGTACATACGAGATGTCAGAATCTTGCATTTGTAATCTGCAAGTGGATTGTCATAGTGACACACAAAAAATCATTTTTCCTGCCGTGGTGTTTTCCTACTTGGCCAGACAGACACACTCACCAGATCTACTTGCTTCCTTTAAGCCAGCCTTCAGCAGTGCCTTGTTATGTGCTCCCTCAACAGGTGGACTGCAGTAGGTATCCCAACACAACAAGTGAAGAAGGCAAAGTGGCGCTGCTCTGCAACAAAGACCTCAACCCCGTCTGTGGTACTGACTGGGTGACCTATGACAACGAGTGCGTGCTGTGTGCCCGTAACATGTGAGTACTGTGTGTGCACAGGGACGAGGGCTTAGTGCTCCTGGCAACTGCTCTTTTGAGTATCAGGACTTCTACCAAGGCCTCTTCTGTAAGGTGCTTGGCCTTTGACCTTCCTCTTTCCCTCATAACAAGATCTTGTTTTATTTTGTGACTAGAAGGAAAATTGTGCCTTTGATCTAGAAAGAGAAGTAGAGGGCTGGGAAGGAGTCTAACACAGGACAGGATGCTTCTCTGATCTAAATTATAAATTTCTGTGTGACAGATGCTGCCTTGCAGAGGACAACAACTAACCTAAAGGGTATCTACATGGTCACACAACCTATTTCCTCATTCACCCTAACACTCTGGACTCGTCCTTTGCATCATGCCATGAAACAGCGTTCTGGCAGGCAGTGACACCACCTGAGCTGGTGTCTAGAGCCATGGGGAACCAATGTGTCTCCTGTACCCCATACGTTGTACCTGAGGCTGAACAATATTACTGGGTCATGGGGTTCAGCAGAACAGGTTGTTTGTAGAGCTCCCTAACGCAGGTCTCTTCCTTTCCCAGAGAGGCTGGAACCAGCATTGGCAAGAAGAATGATGGTGAATGTAAGAAGGAGATTGTCACAGTAAGTGAATTTTGTGGTGAGGGACTGGGTTTTGGACCTGCTGCTGTCAGGTGAAGCACTGCCAGTGTCTGCAGCAGTCCGCAGACCAGCAGGGACCTGGAGGAGTGTACCTGCTTCAGCACAGGGAAGATTTTTTCTCCACACATAATACATTTTATTTGTGTGAACACCAGAAAAGGAAGCAGATGACTGCTCAGGAAGGGATAAGTGAAAGAGCAGTAGCAGAAATAATCCATTAGGGCAGAACTGAGGATAAGAACAGAGAAGGGCTTATGGTGTCAGATCAATGGTCCATCAAGCACATGATGACTTGATGCAGAGCCTGCTGTTGGCAGGGTCTGTGAGAATTGTGTAGGAGACAGTGAGAGTAGAGTATCTATAGGTCTTCTACTCTTCTGACCTCCAACTATTTTCAGGTGATGAACCTCAGCTAGGTGTGATTTCTTTGTAGTCAGTAAGCTTCAATAGATTTCTCCCCCATGAATTTCCTGGGTCTCTTCCTGAACCCATATCTGTTTTTTGCCCTACAGTGCTACTCTGCAAGCATAGCACCCATTGCACTAAAGAACAGAATGCCAGTCTTGCCGTATTTAGCTGAGTACTGATCTTCCTGTTTTAAGCCTACAGGAGGGATACTGGACCTTTCTAGAGAAATCAGCACCTACACTTCTCCAGGAGTTTCACCAGTGTTTTTCCATTTAATTTCCTGGACAGCTTGGGAACACAATGCAGTGTGATCACAAGCATGGCACCTTCACAGAGTGAACTTCTGCTGCTTAGAATGCTGTGATCAGGTTATGATATGCATCTCTTCAAACAGGAAATTATGATCTATTTTTATATTATTAAATTCTCCTGGCATAGGAGAAACTGACACCACAGTTTATGTCAGATGTGCAAGGAAGTTAATTATTTCTAGTCAGAGTGTTATCATTAGCACTGCAGCTGTAGCTCAGAGTTCAAGCCTTTCTGATACTGACTCCTTCACATCAGACTCTTTTATTTTTAATTTTTTTTGCAGGTTGACTGCAGTGACTACCCTAAACCTGTCTGCACACTCGACTACATGCCTCTCTGTGGCTCTGACAACACAACATACAGCAATAAGTGCACCTTCTGCAATGCAGTTGTGTATGTACAAACATGAATCACGTTTGTGTTATCGGTTGCCTGCTATGGACGCAAGTTTGCACAGTCGCTGCTTTTTTGTTTGCTGGACAGTGTTGATTAGGGATTTGGGGCAGGACAGAATACCAGCCACCATGCCAACCATTCATTTTTTTCATTAAAGTATACAAAGACCTATGTCTAATTTGTTAGCTTGAATGATTTGAGGGCCATTTCACCTTAATGGGTTTTTTCTTGCGTTTTGCAAAGATTACTTTTGAAATTTCACTATAGTTTCCCCACAAATATTTTCAGTCTTAAGAATGGGTTAAATTGTTTTACTCTTCTCTTAATAATCAAATAGCTAATGGAATGCTGAGTCTTCAAGTTCCTTGGCTCTGTGGTAGGATCCCATCTGACACCATCTCTAGGAGCCAAGCAAAAGGACAGATTACAGAAGGTAGGACTCTGTATTTGATTCATTCTTTCCTCTCCTTGCTTTCAGGGACAGCAATGGGACTATCACTTTAATCCATTTTGGAAAATGCTGAGTATCAATGCTGAGAGAATTCACCACAGGATCCCCACTGGCAAATCCCAGCTAAAGATCTCACCTCAGTTCATCTCACCCTCTGGGGAACTCAGCTCACTCCTGATTTTCTTTCTCAATAAACTAAATCAGCAACATTTCTTTGTCTTGTTTCATGTGTTGTCTCATGAAACATTTTCTTCTGATTTGGTGAATCATGATGCCAGGAAGAATAGGTTACGTGCTCATAGCTCTGGGATATGACAAGAACGTCTTGCTCCCCTTCCTCTCATAAAATGCAGAAAATTAAATACAGATGCATAAACCCCAGAGCTGTGTGTCTTTGCACATAAAGGACAGTCATCCTGAATTAGTGTTCAGACCCTTTAGATGTCTGACATTGTAAAGGGCTGGAGTGGTGACACAGGAGGATCTCTACTAAGGTATTCCTGGTGCATTTTCCCTGTATAAGTAGCATCAGCAAAACCTGGTCAGACTGTGGTGTCTGTGCCCAGAGCTGGTCCCTGGCCTCCTCAGCACTGTTCACCTGAACTGCAGCACTCTGCAAGGCCCCTATTTTTCAGACGTGTACATAATCCCAGTCTATTTGTCTAGGTCCTCCAACTGACATATTATTACATTTTTCTCACCCTGAAATTGTCTTTTAACCATCTCCAAGTGTTTTAAGATAAATGCCTTCCTAGGGGTGGTGCCTATTCCTGCCTACTTGTCTTCTCTCTTAGTCTTTAATAACACAAAGCTCTTTGCCAGCCCAAGAAGTATTTCAGCAGTGTTTCACAATCCAAGGACAAAGTATCCTCCTGTTTTTTGAGAGTGTGACCTGTCACTGGTCTATTCTCCATAAAATTTATTTTGCTTTTGTCCTCTTATTTGAGTATTGAATTGGTGGTTTTATGATCCATACAAGAGTAACATAAATAAATTGGGCACATCCCTTCTCAAATGTACTGTCTCCCACATGGGTTTCTTCTGGGAGCGAAAGGAAGAGGGGTGCTTGTTTTCCTTGATGGAATGAGGTCATCCCAAAAAGCAATGCTTTGGTGGTAAAAAAAAGGATTTATGTTGAGATGGGCAGATGGATGAAGCAGCAATTTTCAGATTGGGTTCAACTTTTATAGGATCCATGCTAGGGCCTCACATCATCCTGTCATCATCATACTAAAAGCTTATTACTGCAATGCTAATGGATTTTATGGAAAATAACAATTGTAAATTTGCATAATCCTCTAAAAGTTGCTCCATTCCTTGTCCTTTCCAAGTACTCCTTTCAGTGTCTTTCACCGTCTTTCTTGTCTTCCCAGTTAATTGTTTTCCTGGTTTCACTATAGCTTAATGACGCTTTAGTGTAGTGAAGCACAAAAATAAAAGGAGAGACTTTCTGCTATGGAAGCATTTCATTCAATGTTTTTCTCTTGAAAAAACACTGTACATAAATAGGTGCATACAGAGAAAATCTGACAGCAGTTGCTGCTCAGGTTTGTACAGTTGCTCTTTTGCCTGCAGGAATTTTCTATGATCCTTCAGAAAGAAACTGTCATATATTTCACTTACAATAACGACACAGAGGGTGTATCTAACACATCTAAACTTCTTGTGACTCCCGTTGATGAAGAAACATCCTTCCTGGCTTACAGCATGGCTTCCCTCTATCGAGATTGCCACTGCAACAAAAGACTGGGAATGTTATTCCAGAGTAAGGGTGGATAAGGCAAATATGAACATGCACAAACATGCACAATCACACACACACCCAATCGTGCAAGCATGAATATAAGTGCAGTTACCACCTGAGGGCAGAGTCAAGACTGTGTTCACTGAGCAAAAGCCAAGCTCTGCTGCTCACAGTCGCTCCAGCCACCATGAAGACGACAGGTGTGTTGCTGCTGATCGCCCTGGCCCTTTGCTGTATCTCAGGTGAGTTGCTCCACTGCCTCCTGCTCTGCCTTTGAGTAAGCGCTGACTGTCTTTAGAACCACAAAAAACATCCTCAGACTGGAAAGAGCTTCATTCTGCAAGGACTTATTTACTCCTAGAAAGATAGTGTTGAAAAGACTTGACATCAAAGACTATCACTTATGGGGTAATATTTTAGCAACAGAACTGAGTGGGTAAGAACAACTGTGGGAACAGCTCTACTCTCAGTGCTAGTTTATGCATAATGAAAGAAGTGACATGTACGTGGTACAACCTGGAGACTCAGACATCCAGTATTTAACCTCTGAAATGTTGCTGAAACAAAAATTATTTTACTGAATGAAGTAGTCATCCTGAACTGAGATGCAGTTTGAGAGCCTGAACTGCTGTAGAAGCTTTATAAATTTACATCTCAGTAAATATTCCTCTTATTTAAGAATAACTGTGGCAATGCACATAAGATGCTGCCTCTGTGTACTTGTCAGGTTTATGACCCTGTTTGCTTCAATAACTCACTTTGCTTTGGGTATATGTCCTGATCCCTCTTTTGAACCATGGAAACTGTCTCTCTTTTTCCATTTTGCATACCCTTTTGCATCTTGACTTTAACCCTCATTAAAAAGAAAACAATACTACAGAATCAACATACAGTAGGGCACAAAATGTTTCCTGAAATTCCTTTTGTCTAAGAAGTAATTTGCTAGCACACAGTGAATTGGAAGTTGTATATTCAGGGCTTTCATTCACAGATTTTAACTCTAACAGAATCCATTAATTACATTTGTAACCTATTTCCTTTTTTCTTCTTCCCCCCCCAGCTACTGGTGCACTGCAGGTAAGGGACAGATTTTTCTACTTCCCATTCTTTTTTTCCTTAATGCAATTTCTGTCTAAGTCCTTACTAATCACATTTTGATCGAGCCTTGGAAATCCTGAGACATCCAGCTGTCTGAACAATGTTTGCCACAGACATCATTGGGTGAAATTGCCATTTCCATCTGGTGATAGTTTCAATAAGTAGGGCAGTATTCAGTTTATGTCCAAGTAATTGACGAAGTTACTGCAGCATTATTTGCAGTGGTTATGCAGGCTCTGCATGACTGGAGGCAACATACTGCTGTATCCTGCCCTTTCCCTGGGCTTTTTTCTCAGCATCTGTTTCTGGACAATAAGTGGTGAGATCAGGGGGTGTATGGGTCTCCTAATGTCACCTTTCTTACACATCTTTGGTTGAGAGCTTTTTTTTGTGAATACAGGTTGCATCGCAGTACTGCAGGGACCACCCGTCATACAGAAATTTCTGTACCATGGAGTACATGCCACACTGTGGGTCTGATGGTGTCACGTACAGCAATAAATGCTTATTCTGCAACGCATTCCTGTATGTATGAAATCTATCTCTTCACTAACTAAATTAGCTTAGCTTAAATTATCTAATCAGACTCGGAGTCTGGTTGGAGAAGTAAAGTTCTTTTATTTTGTTTACCTGTTATCTCACTAGCAAGGCTAATTCTTTTATTGGGGGAATTTGCCAGGAATTCCCTTCTTGCATGTGTAAAGAGATAACATAGAGTTCTGCATTTCTGTCTTAAGTGATTTGCTGAAGAGTTTTCTTCAAGCAAACAAAGTCTATTTCCTACAGACTATTTGTTCTTTTAAATTAAGAATTTATCTTTTCTTTGTATGTTACTAATAAAAGGAAATAGTTGGAGTAGAGTTCAGAAGTTCCTTTGTGGTATAGGGGAGAGACAGATCAACAGTAAAAGCCCAGATGTTCCATCTCTGAGTTACTGATTTCCTTTTCTGCAGGAGAAGCCGTCAGACTCTCCAACTGAAGGCGATCAAATCCTGTTGAGTTCTCAACTGCCTTCATCTGAAAAAGAGGATCCGTCCCTGGCGATGTTCCCCATGGCAGATTATTTCCTAAAGCCTTAGTCTGACCCTTGAAAGCTTCTGATGAATCTTGAAACCTTTGCTTAATAAAGAAAGTCCTTAGCATTTATGTTTTGCTTTACTCTCATTCTGGTTTTACCTAAGTTGTTGCATGATTACAGCGCTGCAACAATCCTGGGGTGCGGGAATTAATGGGCAAATTATTCCAGGGAGAGGGAGTACAATGTTCCAATCTACAAAAAATGAACCCCAACTGCAAAGGGAATGGGTAGATTTTGTAGGCATCTGCCTTCATCCAGCTTTCCAAAAGAAAACCAGGGCTGGTTCCTGGTGCTCCTGTTAATTTACTCCACAAAGGGTATATCAGAGACACATGGTCTGCTTGGGCAAGAGGAACTGTCTCCCTCCACAGCTGCTTCTGTCAAATACCTGCAGCCTCACAGAGTTACTGTTTTGCAGACTGGCAGCATGAAGAGGCCCCAGGTGAATCTCAGTGTTTACATAATTAGGCACAGTCCCAAGATAGTTGCAAATGGGGTGTTTTGGGCCTGTTCTGCAAAAGCCATGGTGGCACAGAGGGTCCTGCTGGCACCGTGAGCTGTTCATCCTTGTTTTGGTTTCCAGGGTTACCCTCCATTTTTTATGGCCACAAGAGAAGAGGCAAGGGTGAGATTCCAAGTTGTGTCTCTTCCCCTCACAGGCAGGACTGGTAACCCACCTTTTTCAACCTGCTTTGTTTCCCAAAGCAATAGCACAAGGTGTTTTCCCTGGGCAAACAGGATACATTGCTGCCCTTGTTAGTGTTTGTAATGTTCAGTGCTGAGAAGTATTGCAGAAAACCAGTGGGCAGCCAGTCCTAACAGACCTGATGTTCAGAGGACTGCCAACAATCACCAGCACAGCCCGTTCTGGCACCTCACCCATCACTTAGCTGCTGCTTGGATGTAATTACGTCAACTGTCGCTTGTAGAGGATCCTTTGAGATTCTTCGGCCTCTGGAAATCTCGGCTGATGAAAGGAAGGTCTCAGAGTCATAGTGTTAATTTATTATTCATTAACAGTGAGGCGCTGGCAGTGCCACGTGCTGTACAGGCAGCAAGTCTCACAGTCAAATAGTTAATGATCTTAAGTGACAATGTGTCACTTCCCAGAGACTGGAGAGAGCAGCTCTCTAAAAGGAGACAATTTATTTCTGAAAGACATGACTCTCTGCAACCATTTAGTGCCAAGTGCCTTCCCGGGGCTGGAATGTCCCTTGTGTGAGAGGGAGGTCTATGTGCAGGAAGGCATTTCAGTGTCAGATGCAATTTCTGAGGTCCAAGATAAATTGAGGCTCTGGGAGGGGTGTGGGGCTCAGAGGCTTCATGTTCCTTCTTCTCCCCTTCCATGAGCATGGGAGTCGGGGTAAGAGAACACCAGCTCCAGCCCTCATTTTCTTTCCTGGGGAACAGCAGAGAGGATGAGGATGGTCTTCAGGAACTATGATGCCTCAAGATCCTTGTGATTCTCAGCCACACCATGGTATCTTCCAGAGGCTATGTCTGCTAAAAAGCAAAATCCATCAGGAAACTGAAGGGAAATTGTGAGTAGAAATGGACAGGGACAGAGGATCCTCCACCCTGCTGCAGGGTTAGCAGTATTGGACAGGAGTAACTCAGGGCAGAGCAGGACCCCAGTGGCAGCCCCGGCCTCCTGCCCCAGTAGGCTCATCCTGCCCATCCTGCTCCTTAGGATGGAGAGAAAGACAGCCCTCCTTTATGGGCATCTTGTTGGAAATTATTTTTTTAATTGCTTCTCAATAAAATCCTGCCACAACAGCACAAAATCCTCTCACCATTACCAATCTAACTCTCCCTCCAGGAAATTCAAGGCAGGAAACATTGTCTGCCTGCTGAGGTATTTTATGGAACAATTCTTGAAGCAGTATCTTGGCACTTTATGTCTTTATCTGATGTCTATGAATTTAGGAAATACCATTTAATGACTTCACAACCTGATAAACACATGGCATGTACTTTTTTTTTTGCTTTATTTTATATTGATCCTTCTGTTTTATTGCATTGTTCTTCTTTTTGCTGGCCAAAATATACCTCAGGCCAGTCTAGACCTTTCTGTTAATGCAGTTTCTCTCTGAGGCTTTGTTCAGGATAAATGGTTTGTTATTACGCTCCTTCTTGATGAGGAGAAAAATAAAATTATGTTTTAAAAGGAAATCAATTGCAGAAGTCATTTTGGGGGGCTGTCTGTGTCAGAGCTCTTGCAGAGAGGCAGAGCTGAGAGTCACTCAGGGAACGGGATCGTCAGCCTTTTGCTGTTAAAATGCAGCTCCCAGACAGTCAAATTATTCCAGACACCCTTGCCTATGATACCATCTATTCTTAAAAGACTGGAGATACGCAGGCAACAATCTGATAGCTGAACTACACGGAGAAATATTAGGTGAGTGTGGCTTAGAGCAGGGGCTTTGCTGACTGTAAATTGAATTTATGTTCTCATAGAAGATCCAGCTCTGCCCCCGTGTGCAGAGGTCTGGGAACAGCAACATGTCTGAGAGCTCTTGCAATGTTCCACATCGCCAATCAACCGCAGAGAAACGCGGTTTGTGTCTGTTTCTACAGCAGCACAGACTGGAGCGTGGCACTGCTTTGTCCTCAGTCACGGTGTGACAGCAGGGTACCGGAGCAAGGACAATGATACCGCTGTTGGAATAACAACATGACTTTTTCATGCACACATCCACTTTTTTATTTAAAACACAGGCAAAAAAAAAGAGAGAGAGAAAAAAAATAAAAAAAAAGGGTATCATTGGGTATCATTGCTCTCTGTGGACAGATGAAGCCTCTGACAAATTTTAAACTAAAGCAGGGAACATCAATGAAGAATTCCATAGGTTGTGGTAGACTATGGATTTTCTCGAGATAGGGAATCTCAGGACAAAAGTAAAAGTTTCCCAGGAAAATATCAGTGCTGCTGCTGGATTAGAACCTGGGTAGAACTTCCAGAGTTACTGGAAATTTACCTTAATACAAGAGAACACATCATATGAGTGCCATCCCATTCATGTGGCCATAACCTTCTTGAAAGTTTGCCCTCTAGGAACCTGAAACAGTGGGAAGAGTTTTATTTAAGCTTTTCTATGGATCTCATATCTGTAGAAATGTTAAAATAATCCTATGCTGAAAGTCACTTTACCAAGCCCATCACGATACCCCTGAATCTCAGAATTACGGAATCTCAGAATCACAGAATATTTTCAGTTGGAAGGGACTTCTGAAGACCATCCAGTTCAACCCCCTGCGAAGGCAGGATCACCTGGAGCAGGTGACACAGGAACTTGAATGTCTCCAGAGAGGGAGACTCCACGACCTCCCTGGGTTCCTGTTCCAGTGCTCTGCCACCCAGACTGGAAAGAAGTTCTTTCTCATGTTGAGGTGAAACTTCTTGTGTTTTAGTTTAGGGCCATTACTCCTCCTATTGCTGGGCACCACTGAAGAGTCTGGCACCTTCGCACATATCAAAGAGGTGCTTGGATTCATTTTGCCCTTCCCATTTGCAACTTGTGTATGACATTTTGTGAGGCTCACTGCCTGGGAACAGTTGTTTTTTACTGTTCCTAATGCCTGTTTTCAGCCCATCTGTTTCCTCACAATTACTCCTGCCCTATTCCTTCTGTATCCTATTAATGTTACTCGTTGTGCAATCCCTGTCACACCTGCCCCAGCAGCTCTTGCAGCCCTGCCCTGGCTGCTGTCCACTATCTCCCATCCCTATCCACAGACCCTGTAGCAAGGGTCCTTCTTTGCTTCTTCTTTTCTCCCTGCTGCCCCATGAAGTGGCAGGAGTTGCTGGAGGGGAAAAGCTGCTTCTGGAGCAGTCCTGGCTGGCCATCAAGCCCCTCAGAAGTGGCCTGTGGATCAGAGGGGAACTTCCCAGGGGATCTTCCCAGCGGATCTAACTAATGAAAGGGCAGGTGTTGGGCAAACATGAGAGCGGTGCCACTCCCTGGCAGATACCTGCCACGCACAACAGCTCCTGTGTGACTTCAGCCCGGCAAGAGAGGGAACAAGAGAAGCAGCACAGTTTCTGCTAACTGAGAATCTCAGATCTGGAGGTGGGTATGGAGAAACTAAGGTTGCAGGGCTGAAGAGGGGACAGACTCTGTTCCTGTAACCCCCTCAGCCACCACAGAGCTGGCAAGCACCACATCCACCAGTGGCTGGTGTAAGTTCTGAGAAAGCTTTGTTTTCATGGTTTGGCATTCTTGCCCCTAGAAAATAATCAATATTAATGCTTCCGCAACTACTGCTTCCTTTCCAAATATGCTTGCAATCAGTTCAAGGAATCTGAAAGTCAACTCACTCAGGATGCTACAAATGCAACAGAAACAATTTCAAAGGAACCCTTCAACTTGTGATATTTGTGAATGAGATCCAAATAGCATTATTCATTTATTTTTCAGGAAAATGATTTCATTGATATAATCAGGCCAAATCCCACAAGCTCTATTCTGTGACTACAGTTCCCTTACACTTTCAGCTACATTTTTATGATTTATCTGCTCATGCCAAGTGTTGAACATCTCCCGGGATAATAAGAAAACCAATTCTGATTTTCTATTTAAAACTCAGGCTGCCTTTAAGCCACATGTATGAATCAAGCTTCTTCTAAAGCACAAACAAGTTCCATCCGTCATTTCCTTCCGTGACTACCTTAAATCAAAAATTTATTATTTTATGCAATATCCCTTATTTGTTTTTCCATATACTTGTGATAGAGTTGAACCACTTAGCAGAGCCTAGCACATTATTTATCACTTATCTTCCCTAAAACACGACTTTCAGCTGACACTCTAAATTTAATGCCATATAATTGTGGGGGAAGGGAAGAGCATAACAGCCTGCCTTCTGTTTGCAGCTACTGGAAATTTTTCTGGAATGTCTTTGGTATTAAGAAGCCAATTTCACCTGCAGAGAATACAACTTGCTTGCCATTAATAGGAAACATATTTACGTGCATATTTAAGGCTACTTATTCTCATAATTTCTTAATCAGACTCATGCCCATTGGCAAAAGATGAATAATTCTTGCTCCCAAATAGAATTATCTTATAAACTTCTGAGGTTTTAGGTAATGCTTTCCTCTTTTGATGACTTTCTCCTTCCTGTTGGTGAGAAATCCACTGTACCATAAAATTACAGGAGAGAATGTGGAGAGATTCATTGAGTCTTCGAGATCCTTTAAAGCACACTGATATCTGCCAAACTCCAGATCTGATGTCTGTAAAAGCTCAGAGTGTCCCATGATGCTGTCCCCTCACTCTGCTCTACCATGAAAGTCTCCTGGAGCCCCGTTCATGACTACCATGTGTGATAAGGTGTGCACAAGTAAAACACTTCCAACAAATGGGCTTTTTTTCCTTCCCCAACTTCCATACGTAATTTCACAACATCCACAATGAGACAGTACTCCTGTTTGGAAAGTACAAATCACTCATTGTACAGTAGAGCGCCTTTGTTAGCAAGCTGGGTGTAGCTCAAATTTTTGTTTAATTCTTCTGGGCATCTCTCTAACAAACAAGTATTCTTTAGAGCTCAATTCAATAATCAATAAAATTTTCTTAGTTTACAGAGCAAATAATTACTTTCTGTGATGACTTCACAAGGCTGGGGAGATGTGTATATATAGTGGGGAGAGAGGAGGCTGAGAACCATCCACGAACTCACCGGCTACCGACTCCAGTAGCAGCTGTTACAGCACCAACAACATGAAGACGGCAAGTAACGTTGCCCTTCTTGGGCTGCTCCTTTTTGCCTGCCTTTCTGGTAAGTCATTTTTGTTACAGTCTGTGCTGGCATCTCTAGTGCTCCTGATCCTCTGTGTGTCGATATACATCCTTAAGGAGAGTACAGCCTTTTGGGGATGTGATGATTTAGGAGTATATGGGCTCCCCTTTAATGAATGTCACCCTTGTGCAGATAAATACTGTAGGTCAGTAAGATCTATGTCTGCTTTAAGTTAGTGGGGATAGTAGTGCTAAAAAAAAGGAGACTATTTTATGTTCTATTTCTTCTTCAGTGAGTCAAAATTTCTGGTTTCACAAATAATTGAGTTTTTTAATCTCAGTATATAACTTCTCATATACTTGGAGTAGATAAAACATTTGGGAAAACAATAATTTCTCAGTAATGAGAAAGTGTATTTGGTTACTCTGTAGTGGATTTGATAATTCCAAAGAATTTTAGTCAAGAACATTGTACAATTTTACATTTTATAATCTGTTTTTATTGCAGATCTTGCTGTTGCTCAACGACGGGTGAGTAGTAGATCCTCTTTGTCATTTAGTCCTGATTTCTAAGTCTAGATGAATAATTCATACTCACACTGTATTCCAGGGAAGGCTTGAGATTAAAAAAATGGGAGAGTGAATAAGAGAGAAGTGCACTTGGGGGCACTTTTCCCCAACATAAGAAAATACCTTTACCAGGGAAAGATAACTTACCACATTGATGATTAAAAAGACAGTGATTAATAATGTAGAGTGCTAGTCAGCACAGCACAGAGTGCCAGCAGGAAATCTATATGACTATTGAATAACTGCCTAAATATCTTCCCTGTCTTGATTCCCCATGGAATGATCATTTTTGCCTGTAATTCTTGCCAAAAGTACCTTAAGTCTTACTAGCAGAAAAGGTGCTTTCGTTTGGTGTAAGGAACATGGTATATTTTGTTTTCTCTCTTCTTCACCATGGAGGAATCAGAGGGAAAAAAAAATCCTTAAATGTCAATAGCTTCCCAAATGCAGCAAAAACATGATTAGCACAAGAACAGTCTCATCTCCACTTGGAGATGTTACAAGTCCTCTTTCACAGGCCTCCTGCAGCGCCTACCTGAGTGGCATGTCTGGAAAAACCATGAGTATTGCCTGTCCTCGCAACTATGACCCTGTCTGTGGAACCAATGGCCGAACCTACCCCAATGAGTGCTCCCTCTGCAAGGATTACCTGTGAGTAGAAGGTCTCCCAATCACCTACAATGCCAATTCAAGCAGCAGGCAAAAGTCCTTGGCATTGTGACTAATTATGGGGTGGACTAGATTTTCTGAAGTTTCTGCCTTCCCTAATGCTCTTGATCTTCCATGTCAAAGCTCCAGAAACTGATTAATCACTGGGGCTTTATGAGTGGAGAGACTTAATGATTGAGATGACTACATGGTATGAAGAGATTAATCCTTCCTTTCCTTCTCTCTTTCTCCCTCTAGCCGTAACCGTTTCCTTGACAAGAAACACGATGGAAGATGCGTTAAGGTATGTCTGAGAATGGTTCTTTCTCCTGCTGCTCTGAGCAGTGGTGGGTGAAATTATGGCAAAGAGCTAGACACAAACCTTGCCTAGGATTAATTCTCTACTGAACCCACACAATTTTTTACTGTCAGAAATGGAATGAAAATGAAGAATTTCAAATTTGCAAGTTTTTTAATTTACATTTTGTTTAACTGTTAAAATCAGTGACTTTTAAAATGCAAAATATCTTCTGTATAACTCCACATTTTAGAAAAGAAACTTTTGATTTCAGTAATGTTTCACTCAGCATTATGAAAATGCTTCTTCTTAGATTTACACTTAGAGACTTGTTGAAGCTAAGAAATTCCCAGGGGAAGTTTGGATTTTGACTAAATCATAATTTTGTAACAGAAAAAATGGTTCTATTGGAATGTCTATGGTAAAGTTTCTTTATCAATATATGGAGCTACCATGAAGTGGCAAAGCATGTCTATTTTTAGTTTAGAGAGAGAGAGAGAGTAAAGAAACACTCTGGCTCTGCAATTTAACATAATACAATGACTTCCATTTCAATACACTGAAAGTAATTGCAGAAACAGTGAGCTGAGCATAAACTCCATTTTAAAGAGGCAATGGCACGTTGTAGTAGAAGTTGATGCTGCATAAGGTATTTTAGGCAATGATTCTTCATGGTGGCGTAAAGGGTGAAAATCCCCAAGATGACAGGGATGAAACTCACTTCAGAACAGCAAGTTATTTCATCTGTGCTCCTCCAACTCCACCACACTGCAGCTGGAACACCCTGTCCCCTTGCAGCTCTGGGGAAAGGAGGAGATGTCTCTTGCACCAGGCTCCACTACACAGGGCTGATGTAAAGAGAAACAGAGATTAAAATGCAGTTCTGTGACTGTTTCAGGTCGACTGTACTGGTCACCTGAAGCCCGGCAATGGTTTGTCTATCCCCTGCACCCTGGAGTACTCTCCCATCTGCGGCACCAACGGCATTACCTACAGAAACAAGTGCCAATTCTGTAATGCTGTGGCGTAAGTGAAGGGCCTGGGTTGGGGCGGGCTTTCTGGATCAGTAGTTGCTCTTCTTGGTATTTGGAGCATAACAAGGTAGTTTGACTCATGAAGCAGCTGCACTGTGCTCAGTCATTCTTAATTCCCTTTCTTTCCAAAGGAGCGGACTGGAAATCAACCTGAAGAACTATGGACAGTGCTTCAATCAGCAGGTAAGGCACAGAAATCTGCACTCTTTACTGCTGTTGCATTTTGCACCACAAATTCACTGATTCATGACTAAATAACAGAAATGTCTGCACTGTCCTAGTGCATTTGGTCTGGAGATAGGATTTGAGGAAAATAGTTAAAGGATGTCAGGGTCAACAAGCATGGAACCAAATCCATGGCACAGATTTGTGGTCCCCTCTCTGACCTGGGAACACAGAAAGCAGTGGGTGGTGAGACCTTCATTTACTGGGAAACTGGATGAGCAGGAGATGCTGTGTCATCCTGTCTGTGGGAGAGCAGGAGGGTCCTGTACTACCAACACTATTAGCAGCAGTGATTTCCCAGATGGAAGTACTTGGTGTGTTGGGGCTTATGACCACCTCTTTTCTGTTCACTTGCCTCTGCTTGCCTGCTGAGCCAGAGCAGCCAGTGGGAGTTCCAGTCTGGAAATATCAGCATGGTTATTTCACTACTGAAAGGAGTATTTATTAGGTTTTTTTGCCTCTGAACATCTCCCTACTTCAGGCTGTTCCAGGCAGGCACATTCTCTGCCTCTGAGTTTGCAAAATTGCTGGAATAACAGAGCCCTGCTCCTGCAAAGTGCTTTTATGCTTTGCCATATCACGAATATTAAATAAACATAAAGCACTTATGTAGGAAAATAAAGGTAACAAAAGCTTTAAAACCTGTTTTTTTCTCTATTAGCAGCAGCAGAACATTGACTGCAGCCAGCAGAAAGGCAACACTTTCTGCACCTCTGAGTACATCCCTCTCTGTGGCTCCGATGGCAGAACTTATGGAAACAAGTGCCAGTTCTGCAATGCAGTTTCGTAAGTACAGAGCTCACCATGTGGCCATGAAATAGAGGAGCTGGAGCACATACACAGCACTGGCGGCTATTGTGGAAGTCCCAGAACTCCTGTTAGCTGCTTGGTAAATCCATTCCTGCCCTGTGTTCCTCTCCCAGTGCTCACTCCTGTGTCACCCCCCAGGCACTGCACATCTTAAACCTGAGTGAGTCTTTTCCTTTCCTTGAAATTTAAGCCAGATCCCTGTGTGCAGGCTCATAGCTTTGTTTAGTCCCTTCTGGACAGTGATTGAAACTGTGACTGTAAGAAGTGTCCAAAATTATGGGGTTTGTCCCAGATCTCTTTGACATATGAAAATGTGTAACCTGGGGAATCAGAAAGGAGATGAAAAACTGAGTGAAATACTTTATAACTTGGAGAGAACAAGGACATTTATCTTATTTGGGTAAAGTTAGGCCGTGAAAGTGAGATTCATACATGTAACTTTGATCTCTTTTCTCTTTAGCCGCAGCCGTGGAACTCTGTTCTTCAGTCACCATGGCGAGTGCTAAGCGCTGGAGCTGGACCCTTCATCATGACTTTTCCCTTAAAATTTTGCAATCAAACATGCTCTTCCTTGCTCCCTCAACTGTTACCCATTGGTCTCTGCTTTGATTGATCAATAAATTAAATGCAGCCACAATCTTTGCCATAGAATGATTGGTTTTGGTTTTATTTTCAGGGTAGGGGTAATGGTCTTCAGGCTTTTGGGTATCTATCTGTCAGGCAGGAGAAGTTGTGGAATAAACCACAAGAAAGAGCAAAACTTAATGCCCATCATACACACCCCCAAGTCCTCACAAGAGAATGTCACTCTATGGCAAACCATCAGAAGAGAAACCAAGCTACAAAGTCGTGCTGCTTTCCTAATTTTGATGTCTTACAGAGTGTAAATGGATTTGCCTTTGTTACAGCACTGGGACTTGAGGAACTGGTCCTTTTAGGGGCTTTGATGTAGGGGGATGGTCCTGAGTAATTATGAAAGGGGGCCATGGTCAGCCCTACCTGGTCTCACCTGGGAAAGAGGCAGGTCTGGTGGTGTGTTATGAAAAGGAGGATTATGGCAAAGGGAGGATGTAGCTCATAGGGAAGAACATTAGGAACTGCTGCTTCCTTGAAGGGTGTGTCCACCGAGACTGTGCTCATCAGCAGAAAATTGCAACAAGCTAGGCAAGGCTGTAATGAGCCTAATGAGAACCTGAGGAGAAATCTGATTGGGCTCAGGCTTTCAGCTTCTTGAAGAAGAGAACTGCAAAGCTGTATTGGAGGTATTTGAGGGAAAGGTAAGGCCAGAGACCCTTCAGGAATAGGTTTTGGATTTTCTAACTTCAGGAAAAAAGGGCCAGCAGGTGTGCTAGTAGCTCCATCATGCTTTCTATCGTGGGAAAAAAGGTGTGGAGATAACATCTTTGTGGGAGCCTAAAGAGTGTGCTGGAAGAGCAATGATGTATATGAACGTTCATGATGATGTGCCACCCTTTTCGGTGAGTCATGGAGTTAATATGCAAACAGCAAGGGCAAAAATTCCCAAGTGCCATGGCTCACACATTCCCTTCGTCAACCTTTCTCCACCTCCCATTCTCTTGTTATGTAAAAGAATACCTCTTGCTAAGGCTGATATTAGGACAAAATCTGTGACTTCCAAGCCTTTTCTTTGGGTCTTGCTTCCTGAAGCAGATAATTTCTTACCAGGAATTTTGTAGGTGCTTCCCACCAGAAGATAAGAGGCTTATCCTTCCCCTAGAATCATCCCATAGCAGTGCTCCTAGGAAGAGAGATGGAACTTCTTATTTTCAGGTGTTTTTGTATATTGGTACAGGCAATATAAAGGTTTTGTGTCTGCTCTTAAGAAATGACAGACTGGAGAGTCATGGGAGTCCCCACTGTTTATCTTTTTGTGTGTCTGAAGAATAGTTAAGGAACAATACAAGTAGCTGGTGGATGTGAGCAGAGACCTGTCAGCATAGGACAGAGTTTGGCTATAATTTCTGGTCAAGAAGGTTTATAGAGTGGCCACTGACTAGTGGAATAGCAAGGTCTTATGGTGAACCCATAAGCCCAAAGAAGAGCAGCTCACCTGAAGCAAAAGGGAGGGAAAATGGGGAATATATGACTGTATCCCTGATGCCTCGTGAGACTATAAGCAAGGACTCTTTAGAAGATGGAAAGGTTTGTAGTGTTTAAGTCTAAAGACTGGCCCAGCACAGGTTAGTACTCAGCTTGACACCAGCAAGACTTTGCCCAGCTAACCTTTAGACTGCAAAACCAGGTCCAGGTGCCTTTCTTCTATCCCAGGTTGTCAGAGGGACAGAATTCCCTCACCTACACCAGCAAGTGGACTGTTCAGATGTTATAAATAAGTGGAAATGGGTAATAACAATAATCACCTGGTTGGTAATTTAGCCTTTTCCTCTCCTCAGCCCAGAAGGGATTGGTCCTTGCAGTGTGTTTGCTGAGGCTTTAGCCAGTCAGTTGTGCTGCAGCAACCAAAATGTTTGGGCAGATAAGGGACTGAGGCATTAAGGCTGTGGTTATGAGCAGTGACGTATGAAAGTAGAAAAGGCAAACAAGTAGTGCTGCGAGTGGCAGAACTGAGCGTGGTTTTGAATAGCACTGCAGCTGACGGACTTGATAACTAAATTATATGAGAGGCTGCACTGTGAGCTCACCCTTAGTAGACATCTGAGAATTCACCTGTCAGTCACAGTTTCTCTGCTGTGTGGATTTTCAGATGTCTAGCAAGCTTCAAACTGTTATACTTCCCCAGATGTAGGGCATCCATAACATTGCTCTCCTACAGACATTCCCTCCCTTGCTGGCTGGGATTGTTAGTAGCATCTTTCCTCTATTGCTAGAAAAATGTATAAAAATGTGTTTACTATTTTTAATTCTTTTCAGTCTTGTGTAAAATTTGGTTGGAACTATTTGCAGATTCAAAATTTACTAGGGGAACCAATAAACAGATATATCTATACACATTGCAATCCTAAGCCTTGTCTCCTTAGGAAAGCATATAAGCTTATTCTTATCTGAAGAGGTGTTTGGCGCATGGTGCTGCTGAACACAAATCCTTGCACAGCCTCAGCTGGAAATAGAGCTCAGATCTCCCAATTCCCCATCAAATTCCCTTCATTGCCACTTGCTGTGGGAGCAGAGCCCTAACATATGTTTGTGAGTGTGAAAGACTGGAAAACATTGACACCTAAAGTTTAAATAGTTCAGGGAAGAGAGTCAGCAGTCCTATCTGGAACTGTGCACACAGCAATGAGAGCATGTCACATCCAAGCGCTTCTCCTCCCCAACTCAACAAATTTAGAACCATCCTCAAAAATAGGCAGGGAACAACATATAATTGGTTTCACAGACAACACATTCTCATGCTGTGATTTAGTTTGTAACGTCTAGTGAGTGTCATCACGCCGCACTCAAAGGCTCGGAACTGGCATTCAGCAAGGGCCCAGAGAATGAAAATTACCAGCTTCCCCGATGAATCACTGCTTTGAAAATTCACCCTTGTGAGAATCCTGTGACTATTTGGAAAAAAAAAATAATTATATTACAAGCCTGTCTATCACTCATATAATTATCCCTTTCTAGGTTTGATGTGGACAGGGCAGCATTCCTTCAAGCACAATAAACCAGCCAGGACCAATAATGGCTTTAGAAACAAAGTGGAGAAGTTCTCACAATTAAGGTGGGGAATGAGGACAGCTATGGACAGGCACATAAATACACAGAAATGCAGGTCTGTGTTCACACTGTGGGTTCCGGGGCTGAGACAACACCTCCCTCTCCGATCGTTTGGCTTGGACTAAAGAGCTACCTGCAGCATGAAGGCAACAGGTGCCTTAGTGCTTCTCAGCCTGCTGCTGCTCTCTTTCTTCTCGGGTAAGTGATCTTTTCCCTAGCCTAGAAAAAAAAAAGCCCAAAACCTCTCCTGACAACAATCTTCAGAGAGCCTTGATCACCAGCTGACAGGCTCGAAGATAAAACTGAGCAAGTAGAAAATATCTGCGGGACTTGCTCACTCGTATGACATATTTCCACTCCTCGTGTGTCTCCACAGTGAATAACGCACCAGAGGTGTCACTGGGAGACAGAATGAGCAGATTCTGAGCATCTCCTCAGCAAATGTACCAAAGCAAAGTGTAATAATGAGGTTTTGGTACAAATGTTCACTGGAGAGTTTTGCTGAACCAGTTAGAGAAGAAGTTCACTCACCTCAGGGTCATCTGCCCTTGTTTTGATCCTAAGCATCTTGGTATTTGGTGTTTTCCTTGGAGATGTGCAAACGTAATTAGATGAAAGTTTCAGCTTTCGTTGATGTTGCAGAGAAAAGCTTGAAAATTAATTTCAAATGTCCTCAAGGAGTCAGAACAAAGAGGGCAAATGAAAAGGATTCAGCAACTATTTATCTGGAGATTTACACATCTCTCTGATGACGTGGGAAAGCTGAGTGATGATTTTTGAACATATAGATCCTGTCAGTGTTATTACTTACTTGAGTTCAGCAGACCCAGCTCTACAAGGTTTGTGCCAACAGTTATTGAAGAATGTGTGGAACAAGAATTATTTATACTTGTTTTTCTGCAAATAATTTGAATAAAGAAATCACTTGAGAAAATGGCAAGCTGTGCATGGAAAAAAAGAGGTGAATTGCTTTGTACACACTATTCATTATGAAATATTCATATGACTCTAATTGAGTCTTAATTGGGTCTGGGTTCTGTCAGAAGACTTGAGCTTCCTTCCAAGGCCGGGCAGAAGAGCAACTAATTCTGTGATCTCCTGTAAAATAAACAGATGTCAGGCATCACCACAAAGTCTTCTGTAGCTCCATGTAATATTTATAAAACCTATCTAATGAGCTGTTTTGTAAATAATATGCAGATAGCCATACCAGTGCCTTTACCATTAAGGCAGCCTAGCCAAACTTGAGGACAGGCTAAATTTGCCAGCACCAGCAAAGGGCAGTAGAAATGGCAAAAATAGTAGGGGAGGGTGATGAATGATGTTTGAGCTGACTGAGGATTGGGTGGGATTACCCTTGGGGAGGGCAGAGTGTAGGACAAGGTCCTCTCATCTCCTGTCCTAAGCTCCCTCCTGCCCAGAGCCACTCAAGCAGCATCACAGCTGGCAGTGACCCTGCTGACCCAGCAGGTACAGCCTCAAATCTGAACCTCTGTTGCTGTGTGAAATGCTGGGAATTTGTCCCACAGTGCTGTGACCCAGATTCTGCCAATCTGCATTCAAGCCACCCTCAAATGTCAGGCTCTCCCTTATAGACATGGCAGGGTCGCCCTATTTCACAGCTCTGACTCAACATACACACCTGACTGCAAGCTTTGCTGGGAAGAAATATAAAGAGGATGGACTGATCAGCTCCAAGCCCAGAGCCTGTGGTTACAGAGGGTATTTTTGTACTTGTACTGACTGGCAGTGCCTGTTCAGTCCTATATCACCCCATGACTACTCTTTGTATCTCACACAGGATGAGCCTGTTCTGGGAGAGTCTCTGGACTGTAAAGCCAACCAAGGGGTCTCTTTCTCCATGCCATGCTCCTGTTAGCAGCACTGGCCATTTTCATTGTTCAGAGATGCAGGAGCCTAAAAGCCTAAGAAGTCAATAAAGCTTTAAAATCTCTGGAAGCATGGCTCCAGATTCGCTATGGCAGCTTGCTTCCCTGGGAGTGGCTGCCTTCCAGGAGATTGGGTTATGTGTCTGAGGTGCAGTTAGCAGCTGAACGACTGATTACATGGTATTTTAGTAACATTTTTCAAAACAGAAAAATACTGAAAAGCAATTAAGATAATGTATTTCCTGCACCCTCTTCCACTGTGCAGGATAATGGAGTAGGAAAACCCTGAATTATGTTTCACTGTGATTTTCATAAAGGGTTTGTGACTTTAGTTTCAGACTCTATCAAAAAGTAATGCTAATGCATAAAGTCTCTGGGGTTTATTTTTTCTTTTTCTTTTTTTTTTTTTATAGTTCCAGATGTAGCAGGTCAAGACATTGAAGAGGTTAGTGCTCCTGTTTCTGCTTGCTGAATCTGCACTTCATAGAATCATTAAGGTTGGAAAAGATCTCTAAGATCAATGAGTCCAATCTTTAACCAATCACCACCTTGTCAACCAGACCATAGCTCGAAGTTCCACATCCAGTCATGGCATTATACTTTAGAGAAAAGTTTTTTTATGCAAAATCTTGGTGCTGGGGAAAGAGTTTTTAATGTCTGCTCAGAATAGATGGATTCTTCCAAGAATTCCCAATGGTAGGGAATTCATCACTACGCAGGGGATGTTATGTGTGGCTGTATTAGCAGGTAGACTGGGAAAAAGATGGTTGGTTTAGCAAATGCTTGCCCTGGTTAGGTCTGGGGTGCTTGCACAGGGGAGATGTTTACACACTGCACCAGTTTTGACTTAGCTCCACTGTCCAATCTTTCCTTGAAGCAAATAGGCTACTGAGTGTTCTATTCCCCCAAATTAGGTTTGTCACTGGGGCTTGAACAGAGACAAGATACCTGTACACTTCCTGGGCACCATTTTTAATTCACCATAGACTATGTTTTTCTCCTCCTTCCTCTGGGAAGTCTGAGGCTCAGTAAGCACCAAGCTGAGAGCAGAGTTTCGTAAGACACATGAAGCTGTGAAGCAGGGAGGCAGCTTGGCTCCAAATGCCTGAGAGAGCATCAGTGCTGATTCTCTTCCTGCATGCCTAGGCTAATCCATTCCTGTCACTGGGAGATCAAGATTTCTCTGAGGTGACTACAGTTTCCCTTCTCAAACATGGGGCAAAAATTCCCTTGAAACTCTGCTTTTGCTAATTTCTGAGAGGGCTTTTTCTGTCAGTGTCAGCATTTGTCAGAAAAAGCATTACATTATTGACCTTGTGTCCAATTTGGAAAGTGAAACAAAGCATATAGGAGTACTGAAAGGTTTGGTTTTTTATTCCTTGTGCAGATTTGTAGAGAGTTCCTAAACAGGAGCGTGTACTGCACAAGGGAGTCCAACCCTCACTGTGGCACTGATGGCATCACGTACGGGAACAAGTGCGCCTTCTGCAAGGCAGTGCTGTAAGTGATACAGAAGGAACTGAAATAAGAGAGAATTGTCTTCATTTCCATGTATCTAATGATGTCCTTCATGGAGGGGAGGCCCTGCATCCAGGCTGCTCCTGTTGTACGGACCGGCTCCTGTATAGTGCCAAGCGGAATATTTCCTCCTTGGGGCGGGGCTGTGCAAAAGCGAGTTAATTTTAATTCATTTCTAGGCGTTGCAGGCTGCTGTTGCCATGCTGAGAGGCAGCACGGGGCCTGGGAGGCAATTGCATCCTGCCTGTACCCTCCGCACGCAGTAAATTGATGCACAATTCCCACTATATGCCACAGGCTGCAGCTCTCACTGCCCACACTCCTGGGTACTGAGAAGTGCCTGGAGGAACGTGGGAGCTGAGCCATGCCAAGTTGTTCCTGAAAAGTCTGAATGAACTTTGTGGAACAAGACACAAGATGTCAGAGGAGAACACGGTGTTTCTCCTTTTCCTGAGCTCTGTCACCTTTTAAAGGATATGCAACAGGAGCCAGCCTTCCCGGATGGAATGTGCTTGCAAAATATTGTTTCTTCCTTAGCAATCCTTACATTTAGTGTGCATTCATAGGAAAAATTAGAGAAGAAAAAGGAGAAGAGAAAATGGCTTGATGTTCCCTGTGAGGCATCAGATTACACTGGCACAAGTCAGGACTGTTGGGATGGATAAGCTCTCTGTCCCACACTGCTGTGTCTGTCATTTAGTGATTGGTCTGTCTCACTCTTTTTACAGGAGAAGTGGAGGGAAAATAAGACTGAAACATCTGGGGAAATGCTGAGTCCTCATTGTCACCGACCAGCAAGAGCTGAGCCCCTGTCGGCAGCGGCCACAGACATATGTGCGTGAACAGCAGAGTAGCTCGCCCTCACCCCTGCTGTCTCTGCTCAGTAAAATAAACCTCAGCACAATTCCTTGGCTGGACTCTTTTTTTACCCCATAATACCCAAAAAACGCTTTGATCCAGCCGTGCTGGAGCCTAATGCATGGCTTTCCTATCCTGCACTATTGCATCACCCTCCTCCCGGGAAACAAGGCACTCCCTGTGCCGGAGCGGCGATTCCCACGGTTCCGGTGGGCTGTGCCCTCCCGTCCCCTGCAGCCACAGCTCTTCTGTCCTGTCCTGCCTGAAAAATTGGAACACGGTTGCCGGGCAGCCAAACAGCTCCTGCTCAGGGACTCCTGGCCAACTCTTCCCATCCCAGGGGGTGGGTGACAGCGGGCGCCCCGATTCCCTTCCCAGCCTCCCTAAACGTGTTCCTTCCTCTCTCAAGAGGTTATTGTGGGAGGGTGACGGGAGAGCTGGTGAACAGTGTGA
Organism: Pithys albifrons albifrons; assembly: GCF_047495875.1. NCBI lineage: Eukaryota > Metazoa > Chordata > Aves > Passeriformes > Thamnophilidae > Pithys > Pithys albifrons. The sequence goes on from NC_092472.1 coordinate 11,743,456, forward strand.
CTGCATATGCCTCATCTCCTTTGGAAAGCAGAGACAAGCAAGCTGAGGGTAGGGAATATTGCTCCATTTAAGCCTGCATCAAGATGATGGCAGGCGGAGGCTGGTTTCAGGCAGAGGCTGAAAGGCTCTTTTCCCCAAATCAGTCTTTTTAGTTCTTCCTTCTAAGAGAACGCTTTATCTTGAAAACTGGGAACTCACCAGCATTAATTTCCTGCTGCCAAGTGGCTTGTCATGCTAATAAAATTATATTTAGGAGAGCACCAGATTGTATAAAGTGTCAATAACTCAAAAAAAAAAAATTCCCTGGAGGAGAAGAGCTGTGGGCTTCCTCTCTCCTCCTCTAGGATAAATTCTCACTGAATCACACACAGACCTTGATTTTCTAGGCACAAATGTTTGCATTTATTTACCATTTTTATTGCACACAGCCTTTATTCCTTTCTTCACTTTTCACATTGCTGCCCTCTCTCTTCTTCATCCTGGCTGGAAAATCCTTCTTTGTGTAAACACAAGAAAACTAATTCTCTCCCCATTCACCATGCAAAATTCTCAGAGGGAAATACTTGTGGCTTCCTCTTGTTAAAACCTTGGCAGCAGATCAAGGGGACACCAGCTCCTGCATGTTAAACACTTAACTTTCAAAGGGAGCCTTAGATTTTATCATGAGCCTCAGGGGTCAACATATTTTGCAAGCACCTAAATGCTGAGCACCTAAACCTCTGGACCTTGTTTGGACAGGGCTTGAGTGTTTTCCTCTCCTGCCACAATCCCCGCTTTGAACTCAGCTGGGGCACAATGCCTAAAAAGAGAGGCCTCAGCAATGTGCTCAGCACACCTAATGCCAGCTTCTCCTCTGATAATCCACATAACCCAATTCTGGCAAATCCTTTGTCATTTGGTAACTTCACAGGCAGCCAGCCAGTGGTTGAACTGCACAGGCAAAGTTCCGAGTTGGCTGGTTTGGAGCTTCTTTCGGACCAGCTGTCTTTGATCCTGACGTTTTTTCCCACCCCAACCTACTGGATTCTTGCAAAACTGTCACCTTTTCTTTGAAGCAGACCAACCCTCTCTGTGGCCCAGTTGTACAGCCTGGGCATTTGGTTGGTTTTAAATTCACATGTTACATTAATAAACTCAACAGCAGGACATTCAAATATGGGCAAGATTGAGGTGAGTAAGATGCACAAGTGGTCACAGGGGACACACTGGGAAAGTGGAAAGATCCTCCTCATCAATCTTCCTGCTTGGAGCAGGATAACCTCCACATGTCCTTTCCTACACGAGTTATTCTATGATGATCCTATTACATTTTGTGGCTCCAGACCCGCACCATATTCAGAGCACAGGAGCAAAAATACACCATTTTTAAGATGGAAAATAACATTTTAATGAGAGAGGGGGAATGGGACCTCTTTATACCTGAGATGGCCCTCTGTGATTCCAAAAATCTCACAGCATATTCCCATATATAGCCCTAATTTTTCATCTGGAAACTGAGATTTAGAGTTCACCTGTATTTTGCTTTTTCAGAGAAAAATAGTGAACAAAAACACCTCTGTGCCTCAAAACCTCAATTACCATCTACTCCAGCTGTGCTGGGGAAGTGGAGAATGGGAGTCATCTGCTTTGAGGAACTTACTTCCCTTACTTGGAGAAACTTCCCAAAACTTTGTCTCTAGGAGATGCCAACAGGGGCAGCACTACAGTCAAAGACCCCCTTCTGTCGTGGTCCATCTTTTCAGCTGAGTGGACCCTTCACTCTGGTTAGCCAAGGAGGCAAGGATACTTTCTTGGTGCTGGATTACATTCATTTCTTGTTTCAAAGTGCTGATCACCTTTCCAATGGAGCTGACAGATCCTTGGGACAGGGCAGGAGTGCAGCAGTGGCTGCAGGGTGTCCAGCCTGAGCTCCCATCTGTGTCTGGCCTCCTTCCCTGCCACACACCAAACCAGAAACCAAACCTTCAGCCACTACTTTTTCCTTGATTTTCTTCTCCCACCTTTTAAGTTGTGTTGGGCTTGGGTTGTTTTTGTGAGGGTTTTTTGTTGGGTTTTTTTTGACAGCTTTGAAAGGTGAGTGAGTCATGGTACATTTGAGATCTCTCTTCTATTAGATAACATGAGCATCTTCACAGCTTTTTCTCTCCCTGGGGACAGGGGCAGAGGCTGGGGTGGGAGCTGTCCCAGCAGCTGGGTCGCTGCCAAGACCTGCCCCTAGCAGCAGAATGAGGGCCTGATGCTCCCCACATCTCGCTCAGCCCCCTCAGCAGCTAAAATACAGTAAAAATCAAATCTGTGCTTGGCTGCTCTTACTGAGAGGAAGCCATTGCTCACAGCTGAGCACCTCCTGTGACCAGGCCATGCACATGGCAGGGGAAGGATGTATTTCCACCTCACCGCTTCACTCTGCTGGTGATGCAGCTGATACATTATTGTGTCCAGGCTCTTGGCCCATTTAACTTGGGTGCTCAACTGCTTCCTCCTCCTCCCCCAGCACAGGCACGTGTCACTGTCACAACTCAGTTCAATCCTGTGTCCTACTTTTTTCCCTTGACATTCACAGCATTTGACAAGGCTTTTCAAGTTGCCATGGGATGATCCCAGGGTGGTGGTGCTGATGGCAGGGTTCCCACAACCCAACTGGGGAGAAAGCTCTGGACTTGGTTATCATTCCAGTTCACACTCTTTTCCTTAAGACAAGCAGGCTGGATTAGGTTGCAAGGGACTTTGATCCAATCTCCTGCTCACAGCAGGGTCAGTGCTGAGGTCTTATCATGTTGCTCAGGGCTTTATCCAGAGTAGCACTGAAAACCACAAAGGATGGATGTACACTCTGCCTGGGCTGCCTGTCCCAGCATTCATCTGTCACTACAGTAAATAAATTTTTCCTTGTACCCAGCTTCAACCTCTTGTCTTTCAATTGTGTCATCTCCAAACCATGTACCACCATGAGGAGTAACCTGGTTGTTAACCAGTGGGATGCTGTTACATTACCCGGAAGTCTTCCTCTCACCAGGTGGAACAAGCTCACCTCCTCTCACTGAGCAAATGCTCCAGTCCCCAACTCCCTTGGAGGCTCTTCACTTCACTTACACAACTTTTCCAATGCCTTTTTTATATTGGGACAGGGCCCAAAACTGAATAGAGGAGGGACAGGGAAAATGACTGTTCAGGGAGCAGGTGGGAGAGCTGTAGGAGAGCACTGAAAAGATGTAGATGGTGACAATTGCAGGGAGGGTATTAGTATGTATTTGGTCCTTTAAGGATTAGAGAGCAGCTGAGTCTGCTCTGGGGTGAAAGGGCTCCCAAATGTTGGGAATCAGCCAACAGTTCCCTTCATCCCCATCAGAGCTGAAGGACTTAAATAGAAGCCCAGGGAAAGTATTTGTTTTCACAGACTGCAGAGCAAAGAGAAGGTGAGGGGTTTGTTTTGTGGTATGGCTGTGTTGACGTTTGTGTTTGGTTGGTTTTGGGGGATTGGTTGGGTTGTTTCTTGCTTTTGTGGGTGGGTTGTTTGTTTGTTTTTCTTCCTGAAATAAACTGTGTAGTTTAGGAGCTTCTTGTAGGATCAGCTGCAGTAATTGTGTCTGGTGTAGGTGTCTTATAAGGCTGCTCTAAAAATGGTGAGGAAGGCTTATAAAATGTGAAAAACGAGTTATCCCAATACATGATGAAAGAATAGGGGAGGCATAAGATCTACCCCTATAAAAAGGCAGATGTCACAGGAAAATGTGCTTGTTTCAAAGCTTAAATGATGAGATGGTGCTTCAAGGCCCCTCTTTGGCTTCAATACCAATGGGGCCATGAAAGAAGTCTTGCTGCTCAAGACAATGCATACAGCAGGGCTTTGGTGAAGTTTCAATCAGGAGTTGAAGGATAAGGTCAAAACTGAGCTTGTGCTGGGACTGAGGGATGCTATGCCCAGCCTGAGGCTGGGTCCAAACAGCTTCAGTGGTTGTGGCGGGGCTGGACTTAGTACCTGGTTTGTGGAGTAAGGTTTTCCAGGGATGTGGAAAAGAGCTGGTGCTGTGTAATACAGTGTTTCCCTTTCTAAGCTAAAACTGCTCAATTAATTTGGAGTGAACAGAAGTGTTGATATTGTGACAAGGGCTGGCTCTGACACTTCTGGCCTTTTCCACATGGAATTTTGTGCCTTTCTTTGGGAAGATGATTTTTGGGGAGTCACCTGTGATAAAGCTGCCTGGGAGCTGCTCTGTAAATGCATCCTTCATGTCTAGACATACCATAAATCGTTACACACAGTTACACCGGGCCAGCAGGGTCTTCGTTTTTGTCTGATGATGGCTCATTAGAAAGGAGTCAGGAGAGGCTGTGGAAGGTCACCTGCGCCGCTCCGCAGACCCGCAGGTCCATCCGTTCCCGGAGGATGCGCCGTTCCCGGGCATCGGGCTCCCTCTGGTGACCGCCGGCCGCGGTGCCGCTCTGGCCCCGGGAGCTGGGAACGGGTTCTAGTCCTCCTGGACAGGCTCATTTTGGAGTGGAGCCCTAACGCGTCTTCGTTGTGCCGACCTTTGGGAGCAGGTCAGTCCTGCGGAAGTGAGCAAAATGCAACTTCCTCAGATTGCACCACTCATCTTCTTTTCAGGATAGGTGTCTCTATTAGCCTGTTTTTGCTGAGCTCAACAACTGTTCTTGGAATGGATCACACTGACAGATGCAGGCAGGGAGGCACCAGGGTTGTGAACTGACCTAGTAAATGGATTCTGTTTGTTCCTTGTGCCTTGGCGCTCTCTCTCAGCAGCTGGTCTTCCCCTGCCCCTGAGAGAGCTGTTGGGCCAGGATGCTGTGAATAAGTTTTCTATGCTCCTGCAGGGCCCATTACCTCCCATCAAAGAACTCAGGCACAGGGTACAGTCTCAGCATGTTCCCTTCCTATAAAAGGTAATGACTTCCTTGGCCTGAGGCTCCTCGATCCCCTGTCTTCCCCAGGGTATTGTTCACCTGCCCTGGAGACACTGGAGGAAAAATTTTGGCGACAGAAATACAGCTGAAATGAGCTGGGCTTTATATATCTAGGATTTGGGGAATGCTTTTTGGTTGCTCTGCCTAATGCAAATACTAAGATTTAGCATCAGTGGTGGGACTTCAGGCATGACACACTCGCTCCACTTTTCACTGAACCCAGCTGAGACTTGGATGCTGCCTCTGTGAAGCTCTTCCCCTCTGTTAAGGCTGTGAGAAAGGAGAAAGCCGTTGCCTGTCCTTGTGTCTGAGCAGCTGTGGGACAGCACAGCCAGTGTTGGTGCAACCCCCTCCACCCCAACAAGGTCTCAGGGGATCTTCTGCTATTTGCTATTTTGTCTTGGTGGCCTTTCCATGTCCTGCTAATCCCTTGGAATGCTCCAGGCCGTGGTGTTGTCTCTCCAAGGCCTGGCAGGATGATGATGCTCCTCCTCTAGCGAGCACATTGCAGAGCGCTGGAGAGGGCAGAGTGCAGTACTGGCGATGGACGCTGGATGCTCCCACAGACCGGGTGGTTTTGTTGTGTCTTTTCAGTGCAGATCAGCTTTGAGCCCTTCTGCCACCAGGCTGTGATCCTTGTGATGGGGTTTTTGTAAAGCCTCAGCTTGTGAACTGTAGTGATTAGGTGAGACCTAAACTTCTACCTCCCTAAATAAACGTGTGTTTGTGCGTACGTTTATATAGTTTAAGCCCCTCTAATACAAGATAAAATCATGATTCAAGAAGTAAGTTGACAAAACTCAAAGACAGAAAAACAAACTTGTTTGAAACATTAGCATAATGTTGTATTGTAGGGGAGAAACAATTCCAGTGGACTAATTCCCAGGTCCTGATTTGTTTGTAATTCTGATTAGCTCTGGGTCATGTCATGCAAGTGTTCTAATAGCTCCAGGACTCTGGCAGATGTCACAGATGCTGAGAAGAAATATGATCCTCCTTGCCAAGCTCTGACAATGGGACCTATTCCTGACTCCCCAGAGTGCTCCTCCAGCCACTCCCAGTTGTGCCAGTGTGTGCTGGTCAAACATTCAGCTTTGATCAGTCAAACCTCCCCTTCCCTTGAGAATAGATCTGTGCTGTTGAGGCAGGAGAGGTGAGTGACAAGGTGTACTTATAGATAAGTCTTAACCTCTGCTTTTAGCAAATGGATAGTTCTTGGTGATGGTACTTTGTTCATGAGCACGAAGTGAAAAGCACTTGATCTTCCCTGCTGTGCCATGGCTCTGTCACTCTGGATGCTGGCAGGTGATGGATATATGAGAACCAAAGAGCTCCCTGGGGAAATTGTGTTTAAAACATGAGAATGTGAGGTTTAGGAACTGGTACAGGTTAATGGGAGGATGTCTGGGGCAGGGGAGCAGCCTTGCTGTAAAGCTGTGCCAGCAAGCAGGAAAACTGGGCTAGTGTGGCAGTGGGAGGCTCTTTATGCCCTTATGAGCAATGCTGGCCCCAGAGGGTTTTCCTGGGTTTTTCAAGGTGAGTGAGCACTGGAAGAGGCTCCCTAGGAAAGTGGTCACAGCACCAAGCCTGTCTGAGTTGAAGAAGCATTTGGACAATGTTTTCCGGCATGTGATGGGATTTTTGGGTTGCCTACACAGGGCAAGAAGTTGGACTCAATGCTCCTGGTGGGTCCCTTCCAACTCAGCATATTCTATGAGCCCAACACTGAGCCTGGGCATCAAAATTAACAGAAACCTTCCTAAAGATCAGCCTGAGGGGTTCTGTGGCTGTGGCCTTTCTCCAGCCACACAGGAAAGTCTTGAACACCAGACATGGGGATGAAAGCAGACATGGTGGTTGTGGGGAGATGGTTGCCCAGGGCACTCTGCTCTGGGACATGTGTGGGTATGAACCCCTCTGCCCAGCTACAGCATGATCAGGGGCTGGGGCTGGCAGGACCTGCAAACACCACTTCAACCTTGCACTGTTTCTTTTGGGGTACATCTGTGTTGTTTTGAGAAAGTACTGTTGTGTTCATGTTTCACTGTGACTTGGAATAGGGGAAATGCACTGATCCAGGGATCCAGGAATGGTTTGAATGAGTACATTTGCTGCTAGGTCATTATGGGACTGGAGAGACTGTTTGACATGGGCTGCAGGAACACCCTGCTCAGCTCTGTCTGTGCCAGGTGAGATCAGGTCACTCTGTGCTGTCTCCTGCCCCCATAAGGCTGCTGCAATCCAGCCTTTGCCTGCTAATTGGCTCTGGCAGAAGCTTTAGCTCAAAAGCTTCTGTCTGGTTTCCTTCCCACACTATAGTACAGTGCTTGTCCCATGCCTGTCCCAAGGCTTCTGCTCAAACCTCTGGAAAGGCAAGGCAGGAGGAGGGGGCGAAGCTCTACTGACTCTTGTGAAAGATTGATCAGTGCTGGAAACTCTTTCCATGGTCTCCATTTGCTCTGATGCTGCATAAATTGTCTGATAACTTATTAATATCGCTGCTCTCTGGCTTGACTGAAGTCTCTTTGGAGGTAAAAAAGTGAGTTATTTTCCCTCCAGAGTTTCTGGAATTGTACTTGACTGAGTCATGCACTGTGCATCTGTAGTTATCTGTGTTACCTACATAACCATTAAGGGATTTTATATGTTAATCTCAAAAGAGCTACTGCTCACCTTGATGTTTTCATCTTGCCAGCTGCCATAACCTCTGCAAGTAACATGCTGGGTTAACTGCAGGGTGAGCAGAGATGCAGACAAGCATTTTCCCTTGCCTGTCTCCCCTTCACTCACCTTTATCCCTGATCCCAGCTGTGCAGGTGGGATCTCAGCTGATGCTCCTGGACCAGCACTGAGCTGTGTGGGTTTTGGCATATGGTCTTCAACATGTCTTTCCAATTCTTAAAATTTAGGCCCACTTAAAAGGGGAAATGCACATACAAAATGCAAAATGTTGATTCTGTTTGAAGAAGTCAGAAGTTTCAAGTATTTGTCTGCTTTCTTCCAGTTGCAGCTACTCACTAAATCCAAAACAAAGCAGCTTAACAGATTCTGAATGTGTTTATCTCAACTAATTTACTATTTGTGGGAGTGGGGATCTTGCCTAGATGTGGTTACAAACCCACTCTATCTGAAGCTCAGAATTTCCTTCAAATGTCAGACACAAATTATTTACTTTTTAATTGAATACCATTTGTTATAGAAAAAGGCTTTACAACATACCTGTTATGTCTAGTAACATCTGTAAGGCATTAATCAGAGTTCAAAAATCCCACATCACTTTATCATTTTCATCTCTGAGGCAGTTTAATACACTTAACTTTTCCAAAAATGTGCTCATTTTGGTCCTGATTCAAGGAATATCCATCATTAGGACAGCAGAGGGACCCAAAAGTGCATCAGTTGCACTTTGTGACTGCTTGAAATTCTGCTCATGCTCCCCCACTAAACTGATGCAGCTTTCACTGCTCACAAATGTCATACACCTGTGTATGTCATGGAATCTGAACTGAATATAGAAAATTGGATAAACAATCATAAGTTGTGCAGAATACAGTTCTAGAGCCACCTGAGCTTGCCCTAGGAAGCAGGGTGTCTTAGAAAGCTTTCCTAGAATTTGTTAAATAATTTACATTATTCTTCCTGTGCCACCATTTGTTCTTCCAAACTAGCAGAAAAACACCTGAGGGACAAAGTTTGATGTTCACCAATGGATCTCTTGTCTTTTAACCCAGTGATAATCTACAAAGCTCATCCAATCACTCAGTCATGCCCATGCCCAGCACACTACCTGCCATGGAGTAGGAGCCCACTGGGCCAATGAAGCAGAAATTGGGAGATATGACAGATATCCACACCAAGAACCTTTGAAGAAATGAAGGAAAAATTATAGAGCACTGAAAAACAACAAAGGAAGGAGGTTTTTATCTGCAATATTACTGTGAGAACATGCTCAGATACAGAACTCTTGAACAAGCTCAGCTTTGTTAATTTTTAATTTTATTCATCTGTGAACATTTTCCTATACTATGATACAATTATAGGAATTACTCATCATCACTCATGCCCAGCTGTCTGGCTCTGCAGTCTGTGCTCTGGAAGGAGCATGACAGATCCAACTCAAAATCCAGGGGTTGATCTTGCAGCAAGTAGAACAGACTGGAGATGAAAAACCCAATCAAATCTGAAGGTTGAGATGTTTGGCTCAAGCATTTATGTTCAACTATGACTTCTTTGATGCTCTGATTCTGAGTTTGACTTGTTTTCCTCTCAAGAGCAGCATAATAGTGATGAACAGGGTTCTTGCCGTTGAATACCAAATGCTTCAACACCACAGATACTCAGTAGTGAAAATCTGATGCAATCTTAGTGTTTCAAAACACCAAACTCAGTCTCCTGGGGTGTTGCAAGGGGAGGAGGGAACATCACTCAGCAGCAGTGCCCATGCAGGCTCTGCTCCAGGTCACCCAGTCCCCTTGAATGCAGGAGCTGTAGCCAGCCTGCCATGATAAATGATAAAACCTGCTCTTTTCTGATATAGAAACACCTTGACAAATGGTGGGGTGTGAGCAAAGCAGGTGTGCAATTCCAACTGGAGAGTGGAAAGAAGGAAAAAAACCCAACAAAAACTTTCAAGCAGTGTTAATGATGCACCTTTTGTTGTGCCTGGCACCACACTTGTAGTGCTCAGAGCATTATGCAATTTGAGAACAAGTTCCCTTTGTCTTGAACCCATTCTGAACAGAAAATGAATTGGTGAGAACACTATTTGCTAGGAGAGACATGGAAATTAATGGCATGGCATTGTGTCTGTGTGTGACAGGGACACAGGCTAAACTCTGCACAGACTCCTGAGAGTTAAGTGAGCATCCAAGTGCTCAAAGCAGAATCAAAGGACCTCCAGAAATGAGCAATTTCCTAAATAAGCATAAATAATGAAGCTCAGGGTTGTATGAGAGAGTTCATCAGAATATAAATAGTTCTTTAAAATTCTCTGTTGTAAAACACTACCAGAAAATGGCTGCTAAATGAATGATGAGATTGAGCCTTGTGTGATTACCAGTGATCTAAAGGATAAGGGGGGATGATATAGATGGGCTGGGAAATACAGGTATAAAGTAGAGTGGTGCAGCAGATAAAGCCAGGACTGTCAGCATTGTGAGCTGTTGGAGCCATTTTTCACTTTTCTCTAGGAAAACCTAATCAGAGCTGTTCATCTCTCCATAATGCAGTTCTTACTGAATTTTCAAGGCTCCTTATACCTAAACCATGTTCTCATTAGTGAAGAGTCCATTCAAATCACAGATGTCAGCACCACTCATTGGTAACAGCATGTTGCTAATATTACTCTCACAAGAAACTTGCAACACTTGGAAGATGTGCCTGGTCTTCTTTAGGAAAGAACACCATTTTTCTCTTCTAGTCCTGTTATTCTCTGTCAGTGTTTTCTTTTCACTGAATTTTTTCTCTGTCAATGCCCCAGCCAAAGCACTTCATTAGGACCCTACACTGAGTGCAGTGGTCACCCAAGCTACTACCCACTAGACCTGGCACAGCTCCTGCAAGGTCAATAGTGTAATGTAAAATAGTGTGATGTAAATAGGATTCTGCCTTCTGACACCTCTTCATCCAGCATTTCTTTTTTTTTTTAAGCAGCTGTAATGAATTAGAACTGTGTACTTTTCTTTACACCCTGAAAAAGAGTTTTACCTGCCCTTTGTCTTATTGGGAGCAAGTGTTCAGCACTTCTCACATCAGTCTTAAATACATCCTGAACAGACAGAGTGGAAAATTGTCTTAAACCCTTTGGCATCCACTTGCTGTCAGTTGAATGTCAAGTCAGGAATAAAAATTGGCAACTAGCTGTAGATTTCACAGTCATGCAGCAGGATTTGTGGAGCTGAATTTGCAGTTCAGTTCTTGGCTTCAGCTGTCACTCCATGTACCTCCAGTGATGAGCATTCATGCCACAGCGAGGCACTGGAGTTGTCAGATATCCAGGGCTTACTGAAATAACTTCATTTTAAAATGGACTGTCTCTTCTGGTCTGAATAATCAGACAGAACAACATACAAAATGTTTGACGTTTACTGGGAACCTGGTACAGTCTCTGACACATGAAAATATTTGGAATATTTCAGACTCCATTTAATGCTTCTCCAGAGTTTTGCAGAACGGTGAATTATGCAGTCTGTAATTAAGCCACACACTCCCTTTGAATATGCTTCAATCCTAGTTCTTCTAATTGAGATTGTGAAAGCCATTGATCAAATACTTCTCAGGCACCTCAATATAGTCTAAAAGGAAAGTAAATGTTAACATGGAACTTTCAGACTTTGCTGTCAGTGGTTATTCTGAGGCTCAGCTACACTTTGGAAATATAAGTAGGTCAAAAAGTGCCCTCCCTATTGAAAAAGAGAAACAAAAAAATCAGCACAGGTGTCTTCCTCTGAATTTATGAGTAATAAACACATCATTCTGGGGCTAAAGCAGAAAATTAGCCATTTATTCTTGCAGTTATTCTGGCGCAGAATCATATGGTATGTATAGCCCAGAGGAGTCACCCAGTACAGTGAGAAGCTGCTGTGTGTGACCCACTGTAATTTTCCTGAGCACCCCCAATTCTACTGTTATGGATAATGGACCTTCTTAGCCTATTCCTTTTATCCTCTGACTGTGAACTTGTTCATGCCAACTCCTTTCTGTACCTGCTGATGCCACCTGCCTCCACAACAGATCATGGCAACAAAGTTCAGATTTCTTCCTGCTGCCCTTACCAGATTTAAGTCACTCTCCTGAGTGACTTCTGATTCTTGTGTCATTTGAATGTCAGGTTTGTGTTTGCCTTATCCACAGCTTCATGGTTTTTAAAATCTCAGCCATGTCTCAGCCAAGTAAATTCTGGCAGCATTTTCAGAAGATGACCAAATCAAACTGCAAGACTAATCTTCAAATATAAAATTTGTCCAGGGAAATGACATTAGTCATAAATGACCTAATGACTTGTTAGTAACAGCTCTGTGTTACCATCATATTGAGATGACACTTGTATGTACCAGTTCAGCTTGTAACAGGGGAGTGCACATCCCCCTCAGGTCAGCAAATACTCTGAAATTCTGGGGCAAAATCCCAGTGTCATTGAAATAAAAAACCAAGATTAATTTTCTAATGTTCCATGTATAAAGCAAAAGAAAGGAGTATTGCTCATTCACTGTAACCTGTTTGTAGACCAGGTTCAAGCAAAAAAAGAATAGAAGCACATGTTTAAATACATTCCCTTGGTTCAGTGTCCTCTCTCTCCCCAGCACAACAAACTCTACAGGTGATTCAAGTGCAATGTTTTGACTTTTTTCAATTGTTTAAATTTAAAGGAATTCCAGTGGATCATGTACCAGATCCACATTCCATTATCTATGTGGCTGCAGCGTTTCCAGTAGAAGATCACTGTTTTAACCTTGGGAATTCTTCCTGCATTATGTGTACAGGAGTCAGTCAGCTTCTAGATCAGATATCAGCACTAGGAGACAAAACTGCAGATATTCACCCTCCATGCTTACCTAAAACATGATTTTTATGCATCAGGTTTTTGGTTTGCCAGTTTAAAACACAGCTTGGGTTGGCATTAAACCACACAGAGCTGTGGATAAGAAACTGTATATTTTCTGACAGGTCACTGAGCTGGAGCTTTGTGTGCTCATCCCAACAGCTCATTTGTGCCTGCTGTCCTCTCAGTCTGACATGTGCTGTCAAGGCTCCTTTCCCAGCCAGGCTGGTGCTTCACTATTCAGCACCACTGCCCTAATCTGCAGTGGCACATACCAGTCTCTTACTTAACTACTGACGCAAACCCAGCGTCTCTGGAATCCAAATAAATCCTCCCAACCCCCCAAAATTGGTATTATCAATGGTTTCTCTATTATGCAAGCTAAATATTTAAGGCAGCACAGGACACAAATTATGAAAAAGGTATTTATTATTTACACAACTGCTATAGTTCCTTAAGAACAATATATACCATTTTTATTTGAAAGGGTCAGTCATCTTTCAAATACATGAACTCCATAATGCACAAGTGTTGGAAATGCCAAAGAGCAGTCACATCACACTTCTCTAGTGCAGGCATAAGCAGCGCAAGTAAATGATATTTTAAGAACAGTATGGCTGGATATTGTATTTAAACACAGTGTTTGCACTTTGACAAGATTTAGCTAGAAGAGAACAAGGGTTTTGTTCATGCTTTGTTAGGAATGTGACTCTCTCAACTGAAGTTTAAACCCTTTATCTGACACAGGGGAATTTTTCAGGCAGACTGCTTTTCACTGACCAAATAACAGTGGGCTTCTCTCCCTCAAACTTCAATCTTTTTTTTCCAGTAAACACTGCTTTACAGTACAAGTTCACATACTGGGGTAAATTGGCCACAGAGGTGGTTCTTTCCCATCTGTCTTGCACAGAGAAACACTGACATACTAATACATACCAAACTTAGACAACTTGTAATTTATAGACTTAAATACTGGAATGGGAGAGGGAGACTTTCTAAAGATGGAGGGAATAGAGGACTTATACAATGCATACACTTCCAAGGTTGGCTTTTTAATCAACTTTTTGGTCTAAATATTTTTTCTAGTTTCAGAATGGTTCTGGTCTTTGATGGTTATGGTTGTACTTCGGCAGCAAAGGAGAGGAAAGTATTTTCAGAGGTAACACCAGAACTGAATGCAAGAAAAAGCAACTGACTTGTTTCTCCCACTTTTAGCTTATTGCTGTGATCTTTTAGAAAACCCACAACCAACTGGAAGACCAAGTTTAGCAGTCATTCTGGCATTGGGTCCAGTGTCCAGCACTATTATACTCTAGCATAAAAGCAAGGAGAAGTCCAATGATCTTAGTGATGTTCCCTTCAACTCAGTGCCACACAGTTTTATTAGTGTTATTGTCCTTGCTTTTTTGAAAGATACCTGAAAGAAACAAAAGTACAGTTTTTCACAGAGTACGAGGTAGGCACAAATATATCCAGGATCTTAAGATCAAAGTATGAATCTGCTTTCTTTTCTCACTAACAATGCCCCTATTGATAACCAAAAACTAGAAATGCAATTAATACCACTTATGATTTTTACTTGATTTCAACATTTTTCAGTTCTATGATAGGTTATCTTACGGCAATTCAAAGTCATGTTTTTAGTTACACTCTATCAGGCTTTTTAAACAAAAGGAAGGAAGGAAATGGAAACCTGTTTTATTCAAAGAGGACGGAAAATTACATTAGCTGGAAAAGTGGCTATTATATCCTTTAAGATAAAAAGGCCCATTAGTAATGGCACTCCTTCAAATAAATTCAGGATTTTAATGAACAGTGATCTGGCATAACCTGAAAGGAACAGCCTTCCACCAGCTTCTTTAGAGAATCTGAGTGACTTTAAATGGCTTGTATTCTGATCCCACAGCACTAGAGCTGGAACAATCTGTGATGTGACAGTGAAGGCTTTGCAAACACTCTAGAAAAAAGAATTCAACCAACTTCACTGACAATGTGAATTATCCAGTGAATTTCACTGCTTTTAAGGTTTAACATTTGACTTTCTGTCTCATCAGAAACAAGAAAGAAAATTGCATCAAGCCCACAGGGCTGTTCATTTAAGCACCCAACAAGTAATTTTCAAACAACACACTGCAAACACTTCTCTTTACATGCATTGAAGCTTCAGGCTGTTGCACAAAACCATTAAGAAGAATTTTGCCCGAACTCTTCAGCTAATTATTTTCTAGCAAGAGTTAGGTTGGTAACTGATGTCTTGAGCACTTGGAAAACCCTTGTTCATAACACAGTAACTTGGAGCTGATGAATACTGTGATACCACACAACCTGGGTAGTGCCAGATAACCACCCTGCAACACCCCAGAGCTCTGAAGTCACTGCCAGAAAAGTTGCCCCCTAACAAAGGAGCTGGGATCTGAACTGACAGCTTAACTTTGCAAGGGAAAGAGAGAGATTTCCAAGAACCAGGTTTCTTCAAATATTCTCTTCCTTCTGGGAAGCATAATTGCATGATTGGCAGTCCTGAATACTGGAGAAGTATGAAAGCACAGATGCATTCTGTCAAAATCTTTCCTTTTAGGGAAGCTGCCCAAACACTGCAGCCTTATTAAAATTCTACTCAAACTAAAGGACATTCATAACTGCAAGTGATGTCAAAGTTCATCAGCTCCATTGTTTCTGGTCTTTGTAGAGATAACCTCAAGCAAACCACAGTGGGGTCAGGGACAGAAGGAAGCAAGAATTTTGATTTTGTTCTTACCTTTCCCAATGTTTGTGATTGAGCTCCAAAAAGTCATCTAATTTTGCTATTTCTTTGAGGTATTGAGTGAGCTTTAGAAGCTCCTTGTCTTTATCCCGATTTAAATGTGCTTTCATAAAAGGCCTTATCTATAAAAAATAAATAAACCAGGTATAACCATTGGCTCACAGAAAAAATGTTTCTGATTCTTTATAATTTACCATTAATTAAGGTATATTTTCAGTACTATGTCAAGTTATAACTTCTTACAAGTAAGAGGAAGAAAAACCTTTTCCATTGGTGGTCGCATCCAATTTGCCCTGTTCTTCAGGCAAACTGGATTGTGGGGCTTTTGCTTTGCACCACCCAGGAAAAAATTTGTTTTCTCTTGCACTTTTTCAAGCCTTCCCGCCCCAGACAGAGTGATAAAATGACCTGGAATGGTCTGGCACATTTTCTAATATGATTTCACAGAGATTTTTGCAGGAGGGGTTTTCAGCTCTGCATTATGAGTTGTGTGGCATCATTGGAACCAGATACTTTTTTTTCAACAAAAAGCCTGTGACTACAATTAGAGCTGTGAAAAGAGATGTGAGAAATAAACCTTATCTGACAGCTGCTGTAGGCCTGGAATACATTACACCTGGGCCTTGTTTTAGTGGTTCAAGGTTTTGTCTGCAGCTGTTAATGACATTTTGACAAACATCTTTCAAATCTGAGCTACAGAGACCTCTCTGAATAATCCTCTCCCAGCAAGATCCGTGCTATTCCTGATTCTCCTTCCAATTAAGATCATCTTGTTAGCGCTCATCAACTGCTACCCTCTTCACATCATAAAAGAAATATCATCTCGAATTTCTGCATTTGAAAACATTCTTTTCTTTTTAAAAGAAATTCATGACATTTCTTTTAGTACCACACTGCTCTATCATATATAAGTAGAAATTTACATTTCATTCTTATTTGGAATCAGCACTAATAATGGAGCACAAACTGGTTGACAGCTGTATAAAATGAAATATTTGCTGTTCTGCAGTCAAAACGGTTCAAGGTACTAATTATTTGTTCTAACAGAACACTTGTGGTTGCACTGCCATGCTATTATGAAGTACAGTCACTTGTTATTTGATTTATTTTCTGAATATGACCACTCTTGAGATTGACTATCATATATTTCAATGGTGCCTGTCAGCAATGCACAGCTCAACTATGGCTTGCAGGTATAACTTAAACAGAAATCCTAATTTCATTCATTTGGGGGGTCTCTTAAATGCTCGTTTAATAGTGAAACAAAGCCAGTTGAACAATACTGTTAGGGAAATATTAGTCCAGACAAATGGCACTGTAAATAAAAAATAAAATACACAACTCTTGCTAGTTCAGAATAGCCTTTCCTTATGATTCAGCAGAGAAGTGTGAGAAAGTACTACTTGAAGTATGAAGAAAAACTAGTAATAAATGAAAATTCCAGTTTACATTACCTTGAGTCCGTTTTGTGGATTCATTAGGAAGTTTCGGCCAATATCATCAAACATAATAGTATTCTTTTTGCTGTAATATTCTGAAAACTTTCCCCAGATAACACCAAGAGGCTTCACCTGTAAATACAACAAATACCTGAGGTAAATCAGACCATAAGCAGGAGATGAAAATACCATCTGTAAGAACCTGAGTCCAAACTCAAATGGTCACTTGTATTCTTTTGCTTCAACATTAGCAATTAGTTTGGCTTTAATAAGAGACATGAAATAATATACCATGATAAATACCCCACACTAAGGAAAACCTTTCTGTTGGTACTAAATTTTTTTGCCATCACTGCCTACTATTTGTTTTGAAAGCTGTGACATCCAAATGTACTACTCAAAAAACCCCATCCATAGAGACTTTCAGTAGCTAAAGAATACCTACGGTTACAAAATTCCTGCAGTTTTCTTGCACGAAAACTTTATTATTGAGTATTGCAAAGTCGTATGGCAAGAAGTCAGCTGAATGTAGAAAAATATAAGAAAATAGGTACTTACATCTATTAGTCCCCTTCGAGGAGTGTGCACTGTTATCATGGCAGCACTGTCCAGCATGAAAGTGATCTTGTAGTTGGCGTTGGTGCTCACGCCAAGCTCCTGCACCACAAAGATTATTAAAGTTTCTAATTATGACAACTGAACAATTGGAGCCACAATGACAACACACTGTCACGGGGTGAGCAGCAGAGGATTATCAGTGATACACTAAAAATAGGTATCTGGGGTAATATAAATTTGTTACACAATGAGAATCATAAAAGCACACTGTTCTACCATGTGAAAAAAGCTGATAGAAAGTTATTTTTGCAGTGTTTAGGAGCGGTAACTTAACAAATGATGTCAGCATAAAATCAAAGCAACTTTGCAGAAAAGCCAAAATACAGAGAGGCTTTGCTCATACTTTTATGCATCATTTTTCACAATTTCTACATATATCAACTTTACTACCTACAGCACCTGTGTACTGACTGCTATTTGCTCCTTAAAGTGAGTTGCACAAATCACAGCCCAGTTGAAGATGAAATACTCTGTTACCATTCCCTCCTCCACATGTCCAAGACAGACGTTAAGTCAGAAATCTGTCAGTCTGCACCTTAAACATTTGATAACTCCTGAAATAAAGACTACGAGGAAAACATCCATTTTAAAACTAAAAAAACTTTGACTAGATGAGACAGCATCATTTCAATTTCAGTTCCTTTCCAATGCTGGAAAGTAATAGTAAAATCTGCTGACATGGTATAACACAAATACTGCTGACAGTTTATGGCGTATTCAACAGCAGTAATATGCAAAGCTACATAAAAAGGAGAAAACACCCACTGCAGCAGCTCTCCTGCAAATATCCAGCCACTTGTAACTGATTTGCTTTTATATGAAAACATGAATCTTGCAAATGAAAAGCACTACCTGCCTAGGACAGTATCCTGTTATACTGACAGGACCAGCTGTTCCAGACTGCTTGAATTCCAGGCATAAATAGATGGTAAATGAAAGACTAAATTTGGTTATCTGATACTCCCTTCTTTTTAATGCTGTTCCTGCTTTGTAGTTTAAAACAAAAACTTCAGTGCAAAGCATTGCTGGGAACATTGTTCCCTGACAAAAAGTGAAACTTTTGGAGATGAGCATCCCTGGTGCCACCAGTTTAAGGAGAAACAGCAGGTGGCATCTAGTGGTAGGAATCTCATGGATCAAGATCCAGGAGCAAGCACAGAGAGAGAATCAGTAACCTTAAAGGGTTGGGCAAGAAACCTAGAAATGTAGAAAAGTGACCAGTGCAGGGGAAACAGTCCAATTTTGAGCAAATCAAGTCCTACACTGACAGACACAACACAAACATATAACACTGTCACATGAAGTGCAATGTTTGCAAGGCTCAAGACTGACTGTACTTGCACTAAGTTCACTTTGTAGTTCTGATTAAAGGTTCTCATTTCTGAGATCACTCCCAAGTGTTTTTGTTTAGAAAAAATTGCAGCAAATAATTATTTTGAGTACAAGAACACTGGAAAAACATCCTTTGCTCTGTTAAAACCTGAAAAAGTTGTGTATAATAAGCAGAGATACAAAAGCTTAAACTTGGAAAAGTTTTTCCTGAAATGTAAACAAGCTTTGATTTATAAACATAAAATGCCCCAACCTATCACCCAAACACACAGCAATTCTTAGTAAGCTCATCAGATTTACAGCTAAGCCTGACTGTCAATATGTTTACCACGAGGTCAGCTGTGCAAAACTGGCTTCCTGCCTGATTTCAGTACGGAAGAAACAAAGATTGAAAGAAGAGCTTTTACGGGATGTATAATAAGGCAGAGGAAGCAACACAGCTGCAAGAGGTAAAGATCAATATGAAGAGTTTCCTCTTGATAACCTACTCCAGCATCTCACATCTGTCTTCTCCTTTAAAAAATACATTTAAAGACTAAGAGATCTATAATTAGAGGTAAGATGAAAGCAACTGTGAAGGCTGTGTGACAAATCCAAGTTTCAGCAGGTTCTGACTTGTGTTTAGTTCTGCTAAATTTAGCACCTACTGCTGATAGTTTGTGTGGAATTCTAAAATTAGATTTAATCTAATTTTGTGATAAAGTTAATTTAAAATGACTATGAAAATTTAAAAAACTCAGGTTATGATTCAACCTTTCCAGTTTCTAACCCACCCATGAAGAGTTACCCAGACCAGGAACAAATCACGTGTGCAGAACAACTTACTTTCATTTTGGCTTCAATCCACTTCATATTGGTAGCAGCTGAAACAAATGAGAGAAAACAGAAGGAATAATTTAGCTAAATAAGCCATGGGCAGGCAAAAAAAGGAAATAATCCAAGAAATTTTTCACTTAATATGTCAAATTTTTACACAAAATTTAATTGCAGAAAGATCCATCCTTATTGCAGCTTGTAGGGTTACTGCCTTAAAGACAGTCTTCCTTTATGGAAGTCTATTTTTATTTGGAAAAGCTTATTTTTCAAAGGAACAACTAGATGAGCACTGCAAGTGTTGAAACCATTTTCTAGATCAGCTGCTACTGAACTCTGCAGTCTGCAGGACCACAGGAATGGGCTACACCTGGTGTGAGGAACCACACTGCCTGTGCAGGGTTTCCTCCTGGAAACAATGATAGGAATACAGATGGTCTGGAACAGACAAAGTGTCAACGTTGCCCACTGATCTAAGGATATGTAGAAATATTGTTCCAGACTATGAAAATGAAATTTTGCAATACAATTTTAATACGGTTTGAACACTGCTCTGGCTAAAGTCTGTTCTCCAGCTGTTGGACAGGAAATAACCCAGCATGCAAAGGATCAACTATTCCTGTAGACAGAACAGTTTGTTTCATTTGGCAGCTCACTGTGTATTGTCTGGATTATCAAACAGTATTTGAATGTTGATCATACTGTTCTGTTACTTCAAGCACTTGTTTGTACAAAGTGACATGCAGTAAAGTGATGCTGAGACCCATTCCTGTGAGCATTACATGGTGCTTTTTCACATAAGAATTACTATTTTTCTAAAATGTCTCTAATAGTTGTGTGACTTACAGCCAAACATTTCTATGTTGTTTTAGATCTTGAGATTCACACTGAAAAGCAATATAAAACCCTCCCACCTGGAGTGTTGCTCTGAATGACAATTTATACTAAACTCATAAGTATTGGGTATAAAACTTACACCAAATTACAATATCATAATCCTCATATGCAGAAGTCAGGAATTCATGAAGGTATGGCCTCATCAGTTCTACCCCAGTTTCAGCACACGATCTGTGGTCTATAAAGAATGTAAGCAATTCATTATTAAAATATAAGCTATTGAAGTTCAGTCTGACTTTCCTATCTATCCAGAGACCTGAAGAGTTTCATGAGCGAAACACTGAGGCACATTAAGATCATGAATGAATTCACAGCAAACCACCATCCCCATTTTAAAGGCAGAAAGAAGAAGCTGAGAGGATATTTATCTCTTTACTCTTAAGAGGTCCTTGAACTAACAATTAATCTAAGTCCTCTGAGTATGAATATCTTTGAAAAGTCAGGACAAATAGTTCATCTGTGCACTTAGCAAATTTGTAACAGGACAAATATGAAACAGACTCCTTCAAACCTAGCCCAGTTATTTTGTGAACATACACCCAGCTAATTTCATTGCCTGTTCCAAGTCCAAAACTGCTGCCAAAATCTGTTAGGGCAAGACCTTTTAAATTTCAAACTCAGTAATAGGTTGAATCTCAGATTGGAAATAAATCTCATCAAAAAGGAAAGCTAAGGACAAGGAATAAAGCAAGCTATTATTTACTGCTCACAGTCACACTAACACGACACACCTGCATCCCAGAAAATTCATCTGGCTTCCAAAAAAAATCAGCTGGGCAGAATTTTCAAGCAAAACATGTTTTTGTGCATGCTTAGTAAATAAAATTTGAAGCTACTGTCCCCAAAAGTGAAGTCAATCAGGTTCAGAGAGGGATCATTACTTTATAGTATCTTGCCCTGCCACAAAATACAAGTTGTCAAGAGAAAGACTATTTGGACAGAACACGAAGTTGTTACTTTTTTGTGTCTTGCAGAAAGGCAATAGTTGCTGCACTAAAACCAACAACATGCAACACTTCAAAATCCTAACTTTTTTAAAAATGTGAACAGAAGACCACAAAATCATACAAAGCAAAAGTTACGTTGTACAACATAGCAAAACTGGCAAATCAACCAACCTCTTACACAAATAAAAACCACAAGTTGCATAGAAACTCACCAAATAGTGTATAATCAACATCCAGCACCAGCAGCTTTTTCCCTTCTCTAGGAGGATTCAGAATTTCCACTTTGTATTCTTTAACTCTACGGGAAATTTTCAGTAGATTTTCTTCCCTAATGTAACAGTGCAAAAACTTACAGTTAATTCAAATCACACTCTACATTCAAGGAGAAACTGTTTTAATAGCTGAACTCCTGACCTATTTTCTACTTCCACAACTTCCTCTTCAATATCAAAGTCATTGACCACATCATCGTTATCGGGAGGTGGCCCAAGGACATCTTCCTAAAGGAATAACAAGAAAAGATAACCAGGATCACAGAAGGAAAATAACAATGGATATCAACTTTCTGTTACTGCACATTATAGGATAAAAATACTATTTAAGAATGATTTCACCTAACTAGTGGAATAAATTACTAAAGTATACTGATGATTGTTTAGATTTGAGAAGTCAGTGAGTATCATAAGAGTCAGTTTGTACTTCAAGCCCAGAGCAACACTGGAGTTCAGGAATCCATTGCTCTCAGAACTCTTCAGGAAAGATTACATAGAAAATAAATGCAAACAGAAATCTACTGTACTACAATTTTTCAAATGATGACTGAAGTACTCAAAATTTAAAATCACAACTAGAAGACATGAAGCATTTTTTTCCTGTTTAAGCTAATAAACAAGGCAAATATTTACCAAACTTTCTTCACGAGTGCCCATCATCATTATTTTAGTATTTGGTTTCAACTTCAGAGCTCCAAGCTTAACATCATCATCTGCAGGTTTGCCTATAATGCAAACAGACAATGTTTGAGGTTTTTTACTGGTGTAGATTCTAGAAAAATGTCAATATATTTCATGCTTATATGGAATAAGCTCCCTGTAAAATAGCAGATACTCTGTATTATTGTCCTCTTCCATAAACAGTGTCCTGGTTTCAGCTGGGATTGAGTTAATTTTATTCCTGGGAGCTGGTGCAGTGGTGTGTTTTGGATTTAGTATGGCAATAACACTGATATCACACTGATGGTTCTTTGGTGCCAAGCAGTGCTTACTCTAAATCAGGACTTTTCCATTTCCCGTGCTCTGACAGTGTGCAAGAAGCTGGGAGGAACTGGGCAAAGGGATATTCCACACCATAGAACATCATGCCCAGTATAAAAACCAGGGGGAATTGTCTGGGAGCCACCAGTCACTGCTCAGGGACAGGCTGGGCATCAGTCAGGGGGTGGTGAGCAAGGGTGTTGTGCATCACTTGTTTCTCTTGGGTTTATGCTTCTCTGTCCCCCTTTCCTTACTATTTTTATTATTATAATTAGTATTATACTTTATTTTGTTTCCATTGTCAAACTGTCCTCATTTCAAGCCATGAGGTTTATTTTACCCCCAGTTCTCTTCCCCTCAGGGACAGGGCAGTGACCCAGCAGCTCTGTGCTCCTTGGTTGGTGGCTGAGTTTAAATCACAACATTCAGACACATTGCTTGTCTGCCTGGCATTAATTCAACTTTTTTTTGCATAAATTTGCCACACTTCCATGTCAACCACTAAAAAATGACCAGGTAGATGTAACATGAAACAACAACCAGTGATGCATAAAATGTCTGTACTCATGTTCATTTGAGAGCCAGAACTGGGAGGGGGCAGATGCCCTGTTAGTGCACACACATCCTGTCTAGGCTTAGAGGATATTTGTCCTTAAACATATCAGGCACATTCTCAATAAATACCAAAAAGGAACAGTTACCCTTCATTTTAAGTCCAAGTAGTTTTTGACGCTCTGGTAACACTCCAGTAAGGCCCTTCAGAGACTGTTTCAGGTCAAACACGGTGTCTTCTTCTGACAGAGAAGTTATTGTGTACTCCTGTCCACCCCATTTGATTATGAGAGAGAGAGACATCCTTGAAGCATATATTCAGTATTGTTTTCTGAAAAATCTGCTGCAGGAGGAAAACAAAGATCATGTAAGGAAGAAACAGAACTGTTCTTTACAGAAAACAAACCATAAAATCTATTCTTGATTTTTTTATTGTATTGCCCATCAAAGAGCTGGTTTTTTTGCATGAGTGGATGATAAACATGTTGATAAAGTGTTGAAATAAAAGGAGAAAGAACAGTGTTAAAACTGGGGCTCTGAGTTCCACTTTGATGTATTTAGCAATGTCACATTGAGTGTTTGCTGTGTGTTCTGTGCAGGTACAGCCTGTGCACACCCAGCACTCCAGCAGAGCTCTGCAGCACCACAGAAGTCATTGCAAAGCTCAGAAATGTCCTCTGCAACACTTATGCAACCAAACCAGCCATGGATACCCTTACAGACGTAATAATAAACCAGCAAATATTAAACACCTTAAATATATGAACACATAAAAAGAGTTTTCTGAGCTCAGTAGTCCACTTTTGGCACTGCATTTCTCTAATCCCTTTCACTGTGCAGTACCTGCAGTAATTGATACCCCAGGTCACATCTCACTGTAACAATATCAAAGTGGGAATTTGAAAACAAAGCCAAAACACTCACCCACACAATGCAATTACACTGTAAGAACTGCACTTGCTTTGCAGTGCTGACAAAACAACCATAATTATACTATCCTTAATTTACATAGCATCGTTTATACAAATTGTATTTAACAGTTTAGTCCTACATTAAACAGCAGAAACCCAAGATTTTTAGCTTAATGCAAAATGAAGAACACAGTTTTGCCTGTTAGGGCTTGGAAACAGAGAATCAAGGAGCCAGAAAGGTATGAAGAGGCTGATACAGACTGTCAGGAGCTGCAGAGAAGGCCTCTCTGCACCACTGATGGTGAAAGTGTCCTCAAGAGACTGATATTCAAAGAGAGAGCAGACCTGTGAAAAACCTGGGGCTATCCACCTTCAGGGAATGCATTACACCAAGAAATGCAGGTCTGACAACTCTAAAAAAAGTCTCAGAATCAAAAAATCTGATTCCTTTTCCTCTCTAGCATTGTATTCTCAGAGGGGACTTGCTCTCAGACCAAACAACTTCTCTTTTATACAGTAAAGGCTATTGGGAACAAACAAGAATTGCTCAGGCATCCCCACCAAGCTCAGACCAGATGAGAAATAGGCTACAAATAATCTGCCTGCTGAGGACACTACAAGCCTCCCTTCTACACTGTTGCCTCTAAGAGGCCTGAAAACGAAGAGGAAAAAATGGCATCACAAAAAATTATTTTTTCCCTCAAATATTCTCAAATCAGAGAGGGACCTGGTATTACTGTGAAGACAACTCATGGAAAAAGGCACTAAGAGATCGGACTGAGATTAAGGTTGTAATAGTGTCAAGCAACGTTGGTACATAGGGTCATTATCATAAATTATTCCTGTCTGTAATCCTTGGACTAAGTTTACAGAAAGAAGAGTTTATTTGTCTATTTCCTTACCTGTACCACACACCTCAAATCACTCTGAAAGGAAATGCACAGGGCAAGAATTGTAAGAAAACTTCTCAAGTCTCTGTCCAGAAAAGATCGTCCCTCCAAAGCTGAGCACTTGACCAACCCTCGATCCCTACAGAACTACAGCCCTGTCACAGTGAACAGTATCAGAAATGAGACACCTTTATTTCATATCAAAACACTACGGGAACCGAATCAACGAATACAGGAGAAGGGATCAGGAGCGCAGGAAGACACGGGGATTTCCGAGGGCTCTGCCATCGGGGCTGGGTGCTGTGCAGGACTTAAACCCGCTAAACCACAACTCCCTCTGGTTAATTATACTTTCCGAGCCCTCTCAAGGCCCCTGGACCACCAAGGCCAAGGGGTGGAAGGTCACTGGCCAGGGAAAACGCTGGAAGTTACGCTGTTAAACTGCAGCATCGCTCCAATCTTCTTGGAAGATCGGGAAGACAGCCATCCGCATCTTACAGTTCTGCTAAGCAAGGCGAACACAGATCCCACCCCCCAAACACACCAAATGTCCGATGAGCCGAGGGGGCCGGGGCCGGGAGCCACTCGGTGCCCGCCCGGCTCGCCCAACTCGCGGGGCTGCGCCGGCACCGACCGGGCCTTGCCGGGGGCAGCGCCCGCCCCGCGGCGACACCGGTCCGGCCGCCCCCACCGCCCGCCCCCGGCCCTGCCCTGCCGGCCCCGCCTCCCCCCGCACCCACCGGGCTGTCCGGGCCGCCGATCCGCCCTCGCAGCGCGGAGCGGCCGCTCACCGGCCGCGGCACCGGCCCGGCCGCGCAGGAAGCGGAACTGGCGCGGCGGAAGCGGGAGGTGCCGGAAGTGCGCGGGGCGGCCCGGGGGGTGGCTGGGACAGGGTTGGGGGGGACCCACCGGGGCGTGCCCGGGGGATGGCGGGGACAGGGCTGGGGGGGACCCACCGGGGCGTGCCCGGGGGATGGCGGGAACAGGGCTGGGGGGGACCCACCGGGGCGTGCCCGGGGGATGGCGGGGACAGGGCTGGGGGGGACCCACCGGGGCGTGCCCGGGGGATGGCGGGGACAGGGCTGGGGGGGACCCACCGGGGCGTGCCCGGGGGATGGCGGGGACAGGGCTGGGGGGGACCCACCGGGGCGTGCCCGGGGGATGGCGGGGACAGGGCTGGGGGGGACCCACCGGGGCGTGCCCGGGGGATGGCGGGGACAGACCTGTCCCGACAGGCAGCTCCAACAGGGAGCTCCCGGGGCTGTCCCGGCGGGGGCGCAGAAGGCCGCGGGCGTGGAAGGTAAAGCCGCGGCCCCCGCGCTCCACTCGGCGTGTCGGAGGCCGTAGAGGCGCCTTGCAGGGGCAGCCGGTGCCGGCAGGGTCTCTTTCTCTCTTTCCCGTTGTTAACCATGAAGGGAGGTTGTTCTGTATTCGGGGATCCCGACTGAGACCCCCCTGCAGAGCTGCCTCCAGCCCTGGGGTCCCAGCGCAGGAAGGACAAGGAGCTGTGGGAGTGAGTCGAGAAGAGGCCCCAGGATGGTCAGAGGATGGAGCAGCTGTGGTGAGAGGAAAGGCTGGGAGAGTTGGGATTGTTCATCCTGGAGAAGACAAGCTTTGGAGTGGCCCAAATGTGGCCTTCCATGGCCTGAAGGGACCCTAAGGAAAGATGAAGAGACTTTTTACAAGGGCCTGGAGTGACAGGACAAGGGGCAGACTGAGAGTAGGTTTGGATTAGATGTTAAGATATTTTTCCTTGTGAGGGTGATGAGGGCCTGGCACAGGTTGCCCAGAGAAGCTGTGAATGCCCCACCCCAGGAAGTGTTCAAGGCCAGGTTGGATGGGGCTTGAAACAACCCCGTCTGGTGGAAGGTGTCCCTTCCCACATCTGGAGGGTTGGAATTACATGATCTGTAAGGTCCCTTCCAACCCAAACCATTCCATGATTCTATGACTCAAAACTCTCTTAACCCCTAAGCTGAGTCTCTACAGGCATATTGTTGTATCTGTTGAATCAAGTGTCACTTCTTGGCTGCTGTTGTGTTGGGATTCTTGGGAACTGGCTTCCCTAGCAGTGATTTTGTGGGAGGACAACAGATGTAGAAGAAAAACTGTACTTTGCCCCCAAATGGCCTTTTGCACTCACATACTCTTTGCAGAAATAGTTAAAAGGGAAGGAAATTGTGCTGCAGTTAAGTGTGGTTTCTTATGTGAAATCACCTGGGGGTGACACAGACTGTGGTTCCACTTGGTACCAGCAAAGATGGTGTTAAATTTGGGGAAGGAAGTGAAGGTTTCAGTCCTCCATTACCTTAGGTCTTGCTGTGTCGAGAGGTTATGTAGTTTTTCGCTCTTTAGTTTGGTGATAAGCAGGGAAGAGAACAAAAGAACAGAGGTAAACAGCTGTGCACCAAGTACAAGTTTCTTCAGAGTGGCTGCTGGAACTTCTAAGAGCTATTCCTGGTGTAAGTAAATCTCAGTGGAGAAGGGCAGTAACATAAAGCAAAACATGTAGAAACCTGATTTCTTTCCTAAGTGGACAGTAATTTAATGTATTTCCTGTCTGGATATGAATTTTGAGTTCTATATTGAAGTTTTTGCATAAAAGCCTCTCTTTGGCTTCCAGAAGAGTGGTGCAAACAGGAGTCTCCTGTGACAACTGTTCGTGTCAAGTTTAGTTTCTGACTGCACATAAATCCACATTAAACCAGTTGCTGTGTTTGAATGCCAGTCATGAAGGGTTTGCTTTTTGCTCCACTGACACACAGGTGTCCTCTGCATGGAGGCAGCACGTTACAGTAGTGCTGGAAAGCTCCCAAATCTGCAACTAGTAATTAAAGTCATGCCCTGTCATGAATATATGCACCCTCCAGGTCTGCTTAAAAATTCAGGCTACAAAACTGACACAGAGTCTGATTGCCTCTTCTAGTTGTAATTTTTAAAAAAATATTTGTTATTATTTTCTGGTTGGCTTTTAAAAAGCTCTCTTGAAGAGGAGGCAGCAGGGGTTTGAGTTTGGGTTTTTTTCTGTTTGAGGAGTAATATGAAAAAGTATTTATAGATATTTATGAATACCTTGTTTCTGGTATGATGCTGGTGTTTAGTATCCTGGCATTTAGAACATCCTTGAAAGATGGTCTAATCCTGACAACATTCATGTGGTGCAGATAAATAATTTCTTTTACTTAGCTGTGAAAACACATGGTGGTGCTCAATCCTAACATTAATAAGTGCAAAGTGGTGATTTGATACGACTCTAATTACAATTCAAAGCCCAAGCACCATAATCTTTTCCTTGTACTGAGGAATGTGTCTTGTGGTGGGACCCTCTGGGTTTGCACTGTGGTGAATTAGCAGACCAAAGAGGCAGAAAGAGCAGTGGGGAAATTCTAAAGCAAATGCACGTTCCCTTTCACCTTGATGTGCCCTGCTGTGTCCTGGGATGCTCCAGGGTGAAATAAAAGAAGTGGCTGCATGTCAGATTGATGCCTGCTGGCTCCCTTCCCATGCCTCGTGTTCTCATCACGCATTTCTGAGCGTTCTGAGCAATACACTCCTGTGCAGAACTGCTGCAGCCTGGGAACTTGTCTCTTAAATTGCTGTTCATGCTGCATGTAAGAGAGCAAAATTCCCACAAGTAACTCAGCGGGAAGCTGCGTAAGACTCCTTGAAAATCATCATTTAAAGCTGAAAACCGTGTGGAAAGCTCAAAAGGATGCTTTGGGAATTAAAAGATTAGATCACATCTCTGTGAACTAAGGAGTTAGAAAGCAAAAGGTGATGACATTGCAGGGCTGAGAGATGCTAAATATTTATTTGGTGACTTTAATGAGGGAGAGTCAGTGCAGATGTTAATGTTCTGCAGACTAGGCAGCGACCAACACGCAGATTTCAACATTTCTTAAAAGTTCTGCAGGTGTTTTTTTTTCTTCCAATTGCTTTTTGGTTCAGAAAACTCACTTCAATGTGCACCAGCCTCTCTACCCCACTTATAAATCGAACACACATTAGGAAAAAAATCTAGAACAGAGCCCATATTCTCCACTAGGAATAGAAGAATCCTTAAAATACATCTTGGTACCGGTGTATTTTATTCTTAGTATGTTTTATGCTCTTTGGCTTCCCTTTACACCTCTTTTTCCTATTTCCTACAATACTTTATAGCTTGTTCCTAGTCCTCTTTCTCTGTTCCATAATTTTTTCTAAGCAGGCACTAAAAGCAGTGATGTCTCAGAATGTGAAGCTCTGCAAGTCCAACCCCATCCCGGTGTTTCCAGCCTGACTCAGCCGTGTGTGCTCCTGCCCTGCTCATCATTGCCTGCAGCAGAGCAGCCAGCGGGCTGTGCTGGGCACTGCCATCACTGTGCCCCAGAAACACAGCACTGGGTGCTCCCTGTGATTCTGAGTCACTGGGACTCCGGGCACGGCCCCTGAGTGTGTTCCCAGTGTTCAGTGAGGCTTTAGGGGCTGGCAGCTCAGCTGGGGATGTGGAAATGTCTCAGGTTTGAAATTAAGCACATTGTGAAGTTATCACTAATAAATCTCTGCCTCAGCTTCTTTATCAGTAAAGGGGAGGTTAGAATAATATTTGTGTAGTTTCCTTACAGGAGTTTTTTCAGGATTATTTAGTTAATGTTGGCACTGTGAGATGCTGTAAATACTAGAGGCTTGTACCCCTGTACCATATGATTTTCCACTTTCTGAATGCAACTGTTATTCTTCTGCCACTATTCAGCCCAATGATTTTTATTTTATTTACTCCGATTCTTTGTATTCTAGATTATGCCCCACTGGCAAGGGATCTTGGGAAAGAACTGTGATGCTTTTGTTCACTGAACAAAACCTGATTCATCCCTCTCCTTACATCACCACCCAGCTCTCCAGCTTTTCAACACAGAGATTGCTATGGCTTTCCTTTAGGTACATTGAAAATCACAGCAGCTATTTGTTTGGAGTCAGCACTCCAGCGTTATGAAAGAGGTAAAAATGTATGTAATCATAAGTTTCTTAATTATCAGAGATACTGCAGAAGTGGTTTCTTGAAGAGGGAGAAAACAAACTGTAACTGGCTGAATTCTAGAAAGAGCTCTGAAAAGCAGTGAGAATGAGAGGAAGAATGAGGGTTGGTGAGAAGATAAGTGATGGATAGAAATTTAAAAAATAGGGTCAGAGTGAAAAGCAGGTGAATTTTTGAGCTGGGGATACAAAGTGAGAGCAGGTAAATCAGAGAGAAATGCACTGGCTGTGTTGCTGTTGTGGGACCCAGTAATGCTCCCAATTTCTGTGCCCAGGTACGTATTTCTGCAGGAATTAAAGTTTAATTAAAGTTTATTCTTGCCTTTGTTTAGTGAATGGGATAAAATTGCAGGAAGAGAACAGAAAGTCTTTGGGGGCTGGCTGCCATCAGTGTTATACACATGAGGCACCAAATTAGGTTTCACAGGCAATCTTAATTTTTGCATTATTTAACTTTTGTCTGACTTTATGCAATGTAACCTACTCATTAGGACATTCCTTTGCTTTTACATGTGTATGTATGAGTATTTTTTGAAACAATTGCTTGTAAAAATCTTGAAATAAAACTGCCCATGTTATTGTCCACCTTATGCATGCAATGTCAGCATATTTTGCTGGTCTTTGAGAATTCTTATGAGGGGTTTTCTTTGTAAGCAGTTTGGGGTGCTGGCATTTGTCCATCTGCATGGACAAATCAGGCTTCCACATTATCTGAACTCTGAGAAGGTCTTTTCAACGCTTTAATGAGATGTCAACATAGTGGTGCCCTTCAGTCTTCAGTTGCTGATCACTGAAATTTTGGAATCCAAAGGCCTCTGTTAATAATGGGAGATGAACAACCATTGAGTTCAGAATTCTCAGCTGCCCAGTGTTAAATGCAGGAAAGGCTTTTAAAATTCCAGAGAAATGAAGCAGAAAGTTGAGGTGCTTTTAAAAAGCCTTGCCTGACAAAACAGTGCTAACACCACATACCTTATCTGTTCATTAGAAAACCTTTGCTTTTGTGAAGTAATACATTTTCAGAATTATATACTGAGAGATGACAGAATGAAATAAAGGTGGGGTTCAGTTCGTAATGTTTGCTTGCAAATTGAAGCAAGAACTTTGGGCATTTGCTACAATACATTCATGATATAATTACTTCTAAAATTATTATTAATAATAGATATTTCCACTCCTGTAAAGACCCATTGCTGTCTATAGTTGTGAATATGTATTTGTCCCTCTCAGATTCTTTCTGTCTTTTCATCCCTCACGCAGCATTGCAGAGAGGTAGGACTTGGAGGTCCTGCACCATCAGCCTGACCTCAGTCAGCATTGAACCAAGCCCACAAAGAACAGAAAAGAAGTGACTCATGAGTTTTTTCCATGTAAGGCATGAGTAGACAAGCAGCCCCTAGAAATGAAGCTGAAATTCTTATGCCTTATATGACAGCTGGTTCATACTCCTTGTGATAAGAAGTGGGGTACTGGCAAGTGTTGAACAAGGGTGCAGTTGTGAGTAGGCTGAGCCAGGCAGCAAAGTGGGGTGGCTGCAGACTGGTGAAACAGTCCACGGTTTGGAGCAGTGTGTTTACCCCGGGTACAACAGAAGGATGGAGTGATAGTGGCATAATTATTAACAAGATAAATAAAAGATGCCAACACTTGTCATGCAGGGATCTGTTAGTTGACAAAGGAGGAAACCAACTGCTAAGAGAAAACCCTGAGCAAATCAGAGAAGCCCTGGGCTCTGTGAACCTCCTAAGCCTGACCAGACCATGGAATACTTATGAGTAACAATCACATGTATGTCCTTAGCTTGGCTGGACATGCAGGTTTGTTCTTTCTAAAATGAAGACTCACTCAGTTTAGGAATCCTTACATGAACTGATTGCTTCAAACTAACAATTTTCAATACAAAGCCTATTATTGTTTCAAACAGCATTAAAGTCTGAAACCTGTGAAAAATTGTGGTGAGTTTCTCTATCACACCTGCAAAGGTCTGGGAGACCCCCATCACTCGTGCCATTTGATCTTCTGCTGCTGCATTCTGGACTGACTGGAGTTTGGGAGTCTGGCCTGATGTGAACACCAAGCGCAACCCCCTGAGGATGCAGCAGGGCAGGTGCCAACCACAGACACATTCAAACCACCCTTCTGGTGGCTTCAAAACCTTTGGGGACTCAGACAAGGGTAATTTTGCAAAGCAAAATGTGGATGGACACCCAAACCTGTTATTTCAGTATCTGCTTCACAGAGTTAGACACTGTGTTGAGGCCACGCATTGTTAACACGTATGTGTGTGAATGCTCCAGTTCTCATTAGAGATGGAAGGAAAAGAGCAATTATTGAGTTGGCCAGCCCAGCCCTAGTGAACTACAGGATTTTCCAGTTCAGTGTATTCCCTCATTTCTCACTACAGCAAAGTTTTTTTCTCATTCCAGACAATGTGGCTTTGTATTTTTTTTAAATATTAGAGTAAAAAACATTACTTCTCTTAAACCATATTTTTTCCACAGCACTTAGGAATGTTTGGTAGGGCCTTTATAGGATGGGTAGGTATTTGTGAGACTTTTCATGCAAGGGCTGTGAAGCATGAACTGTGCTGAGGGAGCTGCCTCTGGCTCAGGTCTGCAGCTGAAAAATGACAGTGCAGGAACAGAAGTTCTGGTGGTTTTCTGGTTGGTCTCACAACAAAGATGACTGGAGGTTCTGCAGTACAACACTGGAAAAACAGAGTCAGCCTTAGCACTTGAAATTAATACAGCCCTTTGTGTTCCACAAGGCCACTAAAAAGTATTATTAAAATAGCAGGGCTGCCTTTTAACCATCTGCCCAGACGCCACCTCAGATTGTGCTGACCGACTGAGTCATCCCCGGCTCGCAGCTGCCCCGGCGAGTCCGCGCGTCCCGGGAGGACCCACGATCGGAGTTTAAACCCAAACCTCGGCCCTTCCGTGGGGGCGGGAGCGGGCGAAGTGGTCCCGGGGTTAGAGCCAGTCCCCGGTGGCCGGCGGGGAGCGAAACCCTCCCAGACCCAAACCCTCCTAGTGCAATTCCCGGCCCTCTCCCCCCTCCTCCCCGTTCCAGCCGCGCCGGGGCGGGCGGGGCCGCGGGCGGGGCGGGCGCATGCGCGGGGCGGGCGGCGCGCGCAGCTGCGGGGCCATGGCGGGCCGGGCCCGCGCCGTGTCGGCGGCGCCGTAAGGCGGCGGCGCGGCCATGGAGGAGCCTCGAGCAGCCGCTCTGCCGCCGGGAGCCGAGGAGCCGCCGCCGCCGCGCTTGGCGTGAGAGGCGCGGAGACACCGGGCAGCGGCAGCGACAGGAGGAGTGGGAGAGGAGGAGGAGGAGGAGGAGGAGAAGGCGGCGGCGACGACCCCGCGGGCTCAGGTGATTCCCGCGCCCCCCGCGGGTCCGCGCTCGTGCCGGGGCTCCCCGGCCTGCCCTGTGTGCGGCACCCCCGCTCCTCTCCCCGCCCTCCATCCCCCCTTCCCCTCCCCGCTCCCCTCCTCCGCCGCGCCGAGAGCCGCCGGGGTTACTGGAGTTCAGCGGGGCCGGGAGGATGCGCGGGGTGCCCGCGGGGAGCTGCGCCGGGCGGGAGCGGCGGGGCTCGGCTCGGGGTACGGGGCTGTCGGGGCTCGCCACCTGCCTGTGCTGCCCCGGGGAAGCGCTCCGGGCTCCTGCCGCCCGGACCGAGGTGCTGCCGTGGCCGGGGGGCCCCGGTGCTGCCCGCCCTCCCCGGCTGTGCCCCGGTGCCCGTGGCCGGCCGTGCGTCCCCCGGGCCAGGCGCTGTCACGGAGCGCAGCCCGGACCTTCCTGGAGACGGGCCCTGGAGCAGCATATGGTCATGCTTATGTAAGGAGCAGCCTGCCCGTGGCGTGGAGAACAGGGCTTTTTCCATCTTCCTTACTTATGTCATGTCAGTCGGTTTTTTGAGACCTTCTGTAGCCTTTTAAAATAAGGTTTGTGATGAGAATTTTCATTTTTCTTCCGTGCTCAAGAGTAGTTCTGCGTACCAAGTATACTTGTGACAGATGGAGCTCTCAGAGGGATTCTTATCTTCTGCTTGTGCTGCCTTTTTGGGAGGGTGTGTGTGGGACCTGGTGCATAAATAATGTGGTTGGGAGAATAAAGTGAAAAAACCTGAATTTCTTTTGTGTAATGCATGCAAGTATCAGCAGACGAGGGAGAGTGTTAGATACTGGAGGCATCTATTTACCAAAGAAAAGCAGGATTTCTGTAATATATTTGACTCATAAATATTAGCCATTTGTGATCTCATTCAGAATACTTTTTATTTGAAGTCTGTAGGTGTTGCAGCATTCATTTCTTATGCAGTTTTTAGTACAAAAGTTTCTGTTAACTTCTGTTTCAGACTCGCCTACTTTTACATGCATTTCAGGTAGGGTTTTTCGTGTGTGTAACGTGTCGGTAGAAATCAAATGTGGGAGGAGAAGAAGCAGAAAATAATTACTCTTTGATCTCTTTTGTTTGTAGGTTAATGAAGATAGATCTGAATATTAAAAAAATACTTCTTAAGGTGGGAGCTGTTAAGCTATTTCAGCCTTCTGTTTATCTGTAACCTTGGCTTATATTTGCCTGTTATCCTAAATATGAGCTGCCTGTGCATGAGAAGCTGTTTTTGTTTCTAGTTATCTTTAATAACTATGGTAATCAGCTCTGGTTTTTGAGTCATAATATCACTAAAGGATTTAATTAATTCTGAAACTCATTAGCATTAGGAAATGGTTATCTTTGTGACCACCATTATGTGGAAGGATCATGAAAAATCTTACAGAGCGATATAAAACTGCTGCTTGTCCAAAGCACAGGATTCACCATGTTTTTATCAGTCTTATGAGGAGCTACTGATGTCAGAGCTACTCGATTCTGCTGGAGATACGAACTGAGCAACGTGCACTGGGGAAATACTGGGGAATTCCTTCCTTTGGAGATGGTGGAAAGAGATCAGTATCTCACTCTGGTTCAGCAGCTGGTGCAGATGCAGAAAGGCACCTCATGCCAGTGAGATCTGAACAAGTGGATGTGTCCTGGAACGCTGTTATCAGCCTGTCTGGTGTTTCATGTTGCACTCCAAAAAACATTCTGAGGTGTTTGCTGAACTTGGGTCAGTTTCCTGCTCTTCACACAGACGTGCAGATCGATGGCTTCTCTTCCCACCCTCTGGAACCTGGGTGGTGATTTACTCTTCTGAATCCATTTGTAGCTCCAAATGCACCTGGCAGTTTTTGATGTGGTCAGAGTGGATGGTTCTCTGTAGTTTTGCTCTTTAAGTGCATATTCCAGTCCAGCCCCTTCAGTGTGATTCAGACACTTGAGCCCGTTTCGCTGCTCTTACAGCATCTCCTCTCGTTCCAGAGAGGCCCTGCTGCTCTCTAATTAGTGCTGTACTTGGGAGGAGCACTCAGGAGTCGGTACTTGTGGAGTTTTTCTGGAAGAATTCTTTGGTTGCATGTCTTGAGTTTGAACATGTTTTAAAAGGAACTTTTCTAGATATTTTCACCATTTGTTTGGTATTTCTGTTGCACAAGCCTGAGTGCTGGAGGAAGCTGAGCTGCCTGTTTCACAGGCCTGGAGGCTGATGCTCTTTATTTATGTGACTCAAACAGATAAGGCAGCAGCAGCAGCAGCAATGGAAACTTGATCAGTGTTGACCTGGAGAAATCTTGAAAGTCTTATTTTATATTTTAACTTCTTATCAGTCAATTACCTAGATATTGGCACTGCAGATTCTAAACATAGACTCCCTCTGTAGCTGAAATGGCTAAAAACTGAGCAACTGAGGAGGATGAAATATATTTCATCCTGTCGTGTAACTTCACCCTGGTAACACATTTGGGTTGCAGGTTTTTTTGTGAGGTTTATGGGGTTTGGCAGCTTTACTTGTGTGTCTGGTCGTCCGGTGATCCCGCTCTCCAAGGTGGGATGTCACAGACTGCATCATCCCCGGGCTGTCATTAATGCTCAGCGTGCAGGTCCTCTGGGTATTCTCTCCTCTGCAGAGGCGCTTTGGGATTGCTGCCCAGATTTTCTCAGAATGTGCTGATACAAATGTGGTTAGGCAGGCTTGTAGGTGTGGGCTTGCAAACTCGGCTGTGATGGCAAAAAAAATGCTGAATAACTAGTTAATAAACCAAACCTTGGACTGGCAAGAAACAGTGGAGCCAAAAAGGACCTCAGATCAGTTTAGTTTGTTGATTCAATCTAGATTTTCTTCTGAAGATTTTAATTAAAGACACTATTAATTATAATTTAATTTTAATGAATTAGACTCCTGTCTTTCAGGTGTCTGACTAAGCCACAGTCTCAAAACCAAGGAGCCCCTCTTGGTGTGACTGGGTTTGAACTGACTGTACCCAGACAAAATGCGGATCCTGGAGGAATCCACAGGAGGATTTTGCTGCATACCTGGTGGATCTGTTAGTCTTTGTTAACACATGTTAGTCCCCAGGTTCATTTTCCTGGTCTTTCCTGCTCATTATGAAAAATAAAAGACGCAGGATGTTTTACAGGCTGCCTATAAATAATATAATGCATTTGCTGTATAATTGAGAGTGGGCTGAAACTGTTCATAGTGTAAAAATGTAATCGAGAAATAAATCTTTTAAGAAAACTTCACAGCTCTGTGATATGTATCTTCATTTTCCTGGATTGGCTTTATTCTTGCTCATATAAAACTAGAATTAATGAACGTTGGAAATATAGATTAGAGAAGGTTAACTGCAGAGAATAATAATTATTTTTGTCCTTTTTCAGTATGCCTTTAATGTGAATGCATGTTCACTGAAGTCCCTGTGAACAGATAAGAGGTTGACCTAATTTGTTTTGCAGTAATATTTGTGTTTTGAAAATATGTTCTGTATTTGTTTGGAATGGTTAACCTTATCTGTGTCCCAGTTCACAACCGAATGAGTCTTGAGTGAGTAGGAATGTCGGAATTACTGTGTTTTCCAGGTTCCCTGGTCACACACTGCAGCAGCTGTATAGCAATCCATGTTGTCAGACCAGAGGGGAAAAAAGAGGGGAAAAAAGGAGAAATAAAATTTGTTTGTTCTTGTTAAATGCTTACTTAGCAAGATCGATCTGTTTGCTGACCAACTCTCTCTAAACCTTTAAATTGAAGGCTAAACACTCTGGTTATTCCTTGGTGTTGCTGAACCACTCTAGTGATCTACAAGAACTGAGTGTTAATTGACTGGGTGCCAGTGCCGGTGTTGCCGGGCACGTCTGCAGCTTTCACTGCTTTATTAGCACACTTGGTATCTCGCT
Source organism: Pithys albifrons albifrons (assembly GCF_047495875.1). Lineage (NCBI taxonomy): Eukaryota > Metazoa > Chordata > Aves > Passeriformes > Thamnophilidae > Pithys > Pithys albifrons. The sequence continues at coordinate 11,780,617 of NC_092472.1, forward strand.
CGATCTGGCCTTCTCAGCAGAAATTTCTGAGTGCTGTCCTTGTTAGCCAATTTAAATTGTATAGTCTTTTCCTTCCCGTGTCTCTGCCTGCATGGGAAAGAACTCTTTTGATGGATTGGTGACTCACATGCTCTGCGTTCTAGGTTTGTTTTTTTTTTCCTACAGACTCTCAGGGAAATTCTTTTCTAAGTGTATATCTGATAAACATTTTTGTCCTGTTCGTTCCCTTTGCTTCTATTTCTTTCTCCCTCCCAAACTGGTAACATAAAGATCTAAGTCTCTGAAGAATGGATTTCTTCTGTACTTCAAATTCTTTTTGCTCCTCAGACCAGGGCAGGCATAAAGAGGGATGGATTTTGGGTGCAGCCCAGCCATGGGTCTAGTTTTAGCTTTTGAACTGGGACACTGAATTCTGCTGTAGCTGCAGATAAAAGTTGTAGATTTCAGATTGGGTTTATTTTTTTTTCTTCAAAGTCTGTCTAGCAAAGTTGACCTGGTAGGAAGACAAAAGGTTTTCCTGGTGATACTTTTTACTCCAGAATGTATTACTGAAAAATAGTCTAAAGTGGAAACTGGACTACAGGTCTAACTGCCTGTTAATGGGTATATCCAAAGTAACTAGAACTTCATAGATGTGAGAAACAGAATCAATCTTGCCAAGTGTTTTAGGTTGTAATGCTGTAGGAGAACGAGCATCTTGTTCACAGCTGTAAGGCTGAATATTGCAGTAACAAGCCTGGTTTTGAAGTTCTGATCCCGTCTGGAATTACTGTCTCTTTCTGGGGATTTTTGATGGCAATAGTATTAGAGTAACTCTTAAATTTTCAGATATTCCAGCATATTTGTGTAACTACTAAGTAAATTTATGATTAAGGCTTTCCTAAATGTAGAAACTCTTCTCTGTTGATGTAATTTTGTGTCTACTTGGATAAGTGGATGTGGGTTTCTTGTGGCCTCTTGTACTGCTTTTTACCAGGGTGTATTTTCTGCCTGTGATGTGATAGATTTATATTTATGTTGGGGCAGAAACAACAGTTACACTGGTTTAAGTGGCAGAATTCACAGCTTAAGCTGAAATTTTATGTCATGACAAAACTTCAGAAAGAAAATTCTGTCAAAGGGAAAATGTGTGTTGTCTTTGAGGGGGTATGTCCTGTCTGAGCACACTCAGGGTGATCTGCTCTGCTGATGGAATGAACTGGGACAGACTTGGTGTCGTCTCTTCCTTCGTGTCCTGTCCTGTCCTTCCCATTCTTTTTTGCTAATTCTACCATATTCTTTAAAGCTGACCAGGAATATGCTTTTGTCAAAATGGGTATGTCAGATGAGGAAGAGACTTTTGAAGAATCCTTGTTAGAAAACAAAAAGGAGCAATCCATGGTCCCTAAACTGTTTTGATGGGATATTTTCAGGGGTTGTTTTGGTCAAATATCACAAGGTGTGAAGTCTGAAGTTTTCCATCCTGGTTTCAGCTGGGATTGAGTTAATTTTATTCCTGGGAGCTGGTGCAGTGGTGTGTTTTGGATTTAGTATGGCAATAACACTGATATCACACTGATGGTTCTTTGGTGCCAAGCAGTGCTTACTCTAAATCAGGACTTTTCCATTTCCCGTGCTCTGACAGTGGGCAGGTGTGCAAGAAGCTGGGAGGAACTGGGCAAAGGGATATTCCACACCACAGAACATCATGCCCAGTATCAAAACCAGGGGGAATTGGCTGGGAGCCACCAGTCACTGCTCAGGGACAGGCTGGGCATCAGTCAGGGGGATGGTGAGCAAGGGTGTTGTGCATCACTTGTTTCTCTTGGGTATATTCCTCTCTTTTTCAGTTTTGTGTTTCTTTTTTGTTTGTTTATTGTTTTGCTTTTTGGATCTCCCTTTCATTACAGTTATTGTTATAGTAGTTAATGTATTTTAATTATTATGATGTTCTTATAGCAATCCAAAGGTTTTACCTTTTTTTCTGATTCTCCTCTCCACCCCACTGGGAGAGGTGATGGTGAGCGAGTGGCTCCGTGGTATGAGCTGCTGACTGGGGTTAAACCATGACAGTCTTCCTGAGAGGAAGACTGTTCTTTTTCTTCTGACTTGGAACAGGGAGATGTTTGAAATCATGGGAAAAAAATTTTGAAACACAAACAAATGGCTTTCCAGTTCATTTTTTGGCTTTATTAAACAAGTGACCTATATTTTTTCTAATGTCTGAACATTCAGCAACTCTCATCATCATCATTTATCTAAAGGGTTTAGAGGTTTAATGTTGTGGTGGGGTTTTTGTTTGTTTTTACACCAATCAAAATAATGTATTGTGAGTGCTCTTTACGATATAATGAGCTTAGAGCAATGGACTTTGTTGCTTGCCTGTGTTATGTTCTGTTAGAACTTGGCAGTCGTTACAACTGAGGCTTTATTTAACACATCCACGTTTCTAGTGGAGTTAATTTCAAAGGGTTCCTTATTAGTGTTGGGTGGTTTGTCAGTCAGGGGCAGAAGATGCTGAGGAGTTGCAGTGGCTGCTCCTCATGGCCCATCTGTTGCCACATGACGTGGTTTTCGAAGTTTGTTTTGCTTTTGTTGTAACAGCATTTGAAATTTAGATTGTTTTCTTAGATCATCTGAATGCTTCACTTTTTAGTTCTCTAAGTCTCAGGTGTGTGTGAGTTTTGGGGGCAGAATTATCCAGCTTAATTTGGATGTGCTCAGGTAAATTTCAGTATTCAGAGAAGTTGTCCATGGAACTTTGCTTTTGGAGTAATTAAGGAAAGAAAAAACTAAAGTGAAAATTTCCTTCTTGTCCTACATATTTGGTGGTTGTTGATGACTGGAAAAGGTTTGACAGTTTTGAGAATGTAATTTGAAGTCAGGTACTTACTGTTGCTTTACATGGGTATTTTTATGACAGAGTGAAAAGCTGTCACTCAGTCTCTGCCCACCCCTGTGTCCTGATCTACTTGGAAAAGGAATCCAGCAAAAAAAAACCAGAAGACAGCTTAATTTCAAAGTTTTAATTAAGTTCGTGAAGTTGACAGAATAGAAAATCCTTGAAAAATTCCAGGACATTTAAAATATTTTGATATGAATTATTTCAGCTGTGTGCCCTGGTATTTCTTGTAGCTCTTTGTGTACAATCTGTATAACTTCCAATTTCTGTTTGTACAATCCAGCTTTTACTGTGAATGCTCAGGTTCTGTAGTAGGTGCTTGGGCAATAGTTCTGATTGTGCATTTTAAATATTTGTAGTCTTCTGGCCGACCATTTAATTTGTTTGAGCAGTTTTGTGAAGTCGCAGGTGGTGTGTGAGGTGCCTGATGATGGGAAGGCGCTTCCTGTGCAAGGGGAAGGACGTGCTCCCCTTGGGGTTTGTGAAGCTGTTGCAAGAGTTCTGTAAAAAGTGCCAGCATTTACATAACTTGAAAGGTCAGACTGAGGGCCAGACAGTGGCAACATCAGTCCTGTAACCTGTGTTTGTTGAGCCACATCTCAGTTCTGATCTGTCCTGACTTCTTGAGCTGAATTATTTTTGTGCCATCATGCCTTGCCAAGTGTGAATATGGCTGAGGGGTGTGCACATGAACAGTTTGTGGTGGTGCCTGGGCCATGAAAACACAAATAAAACCTCACATGAGGATTGAGTTGTGTGAATGAGATTTTTTTTTTGTTCCTGTATATTTGCATGGTTTCACTTCATATTGTACTTCTGTGTTGACTTGAGGTGTAAAACTTGCACAGCTGCAAAAAATGTTATAACCTACACAAAGGCAACATGAATAAAGTCCTGTAAAACTTTATTTTAAATAAAATGCAATTCAAGTGCAGATTTTTCTGTTTCTTTGGTCAGGATGAAGTTTCTTTCCTGTTGGCCCCGTAGGCATTTGGGTTGGGACCTCATGGCAGAGGGTTGGTTGTGCTGCCTGTCATTTTAATTTGAATGGTTTCTTGTGGATAAAAACTTGCTGGGTCATCCCCACCTTGGCCTGGAACGCTTCAGCTGCTCTTCCCTAACACTGAGTGTGTAGTTGGTGGCTCACAAGCTCAGCCTGGAGTGAATCACGTTCCTGGGATGGGCAGGTGATGAACAGGAAAACCAGCACATTTCATCCAGGAGCTGCTGCCTGTCTTGGCTGAGACAGGGTGTGGAAACTGATCCTTTGCTCTTCAGAGTGGTTCTGTTGGTGACTTGTAGATGCTGTTGTGGACCAGCATTTTTTCTGTTATGAAAAGAAAAGGGCCCTTCTGCACCATCCATCTTATCTGATGGCAAACTCCAAAATTGTTACTCTCCAGTATTTGTGAGTGAGGATCTGGGCTTTAGTTTGTACAATTCCTTGTGATGAATTACATTAAAATGAGTAGAATAGTTGCATTATTGGTCCAAATCTCCAGAACATCCAGCCCCCAAATTCCATAAACAGGTAAGTTTGCAGAGGTTAATGAAGGCTGTCAAGTGAGTTTTTGAAAGTTTAGGTCTTGGAAAATTATTTCAATTTACATTGAGGAAGTTAATCTAAAATGTTTTGGGAACTCTTTTAATTGGTGATTATTTGATTTGAGAGGCATAAAAATAGTGCTAAGGTAAATGGATGTAGTATCTGAATTTTGCTGGTGTTTGCTTTCTAATGCTGATCCTGTTAATGTTTATGTAGTACTCAGTACCTTGGGGCCTTTTGGCTGAGGGTTTGGCTGCTAAATTAGTACAAATAAGAACGAAGGTTTATTCAGTGCACATCCTTGGACCATTTTAATGTCATCAACCTGCCCTCCCCCCATTTTACAGTATCACTGTGGAAAAACTGCTCGCAAATTGACCTTTATATAGCAAAAATAGAAGTTGTCTTGTCCAGATTTGAATTTAGCTCAGTTTATTCATTCAGTCGTTTGTGGCCACACAGGAAGCCCCATTCACACGATCACAAAGCCTGATGGCTGTTTGTACAGTGGGATTGATCTGATTACTCCTCTCTCTCTTGTGCTATTTACAGTCTGCTGCCAATTCGCAGAAAGGGAAGAGAATGGCTGCAAAGGAGAAGTTGGAGGCAGTTCTAAACGTGGCCCTGAGGGTCCCGAGTATCATGTTGCTGGATGTCCTGTACAGGTGGGATGTCAGCTCCTTCTTCCAGCAGATCCAAAGAAGTAGCCTGCACAACAACCCTCTCTTCCAGTACAAGTACTTGGCCCTTAATATGCATTATGTGGGTAAGTATACACCTGTGAAAGAGAAAACACCACTGTACTAAATACCTTTCTCCTTAATAAAATAATTGTAAGAATGTGGTAATAGCATGATAATATATTGAACTTGCCTGAGATCAGCTCAGTTGGTTAAAAGGTGGTTGTAACAATGCCAAGGTCATGGGTTCAATCCCCTGTGTGGGCCATTGACCTAAGAGTTGGACTCGATGATCCTTGTGGGTCCCTTCCAGCTCAGAATAGTCTGTGATTCTGTGATTACAAAGAATAACACGTTAATATGTTCATTACGGTTCTGCTTAAGCAACAGTTTATGTTAGCAAGAAAGAATCCTGTCCAGGGTTTTCTACTGAACTTGGTTATTTAGCCTTGAGTAAATACGGTGTTTGGAAACAGCTGAGGCCCTGAGAGATTCTGCACAGTGACTTCGTCTGTGTCTGACTGATGAGGAAGCTGCTGTGAAATGCTGTGCAGACAAGAAGTATTATAACTTATTACTGACATTAAACAAGAGTCTGGAAAAGGTGGCCTGGTTTAGAGTAACCACAGCACCAGACATTTGGCTTTCACTGCTGCACAGGTCTGTCTCTTCAGTTTCCAACCTTATGAGCCATCTGCGTGCTGTGAGTGGATTCAAGCAGGTAACAAGTCCTTGTGTTGCAGATAAATGGGCAAAATTATTAACTCAGCTCAGGCAGCTGAGGTTTGAACCTTGGCCTGCAAGTCTAGCTCTGGAATGCTAAATGTCTGTTTTTAGGAGATGAAAGGATTGATGTTCTGGGACCTGCTCTCCAGGTGAGAATGTGATTCATCTGCATATGGGGTTAATTAGGGTTTGGATTCAGGCTCTGGAGGTTGATAGTCAGTGAACATCTGCTTGAGCATTGCCTGGCTTGGAGAGAAATGGCTACCATATAATTTTCCCTCTCCGCGGTGTTTCTTCTTTGTAGATGGGTTTGGAGGATAAAGGTGAGCTGCAATCAGCTAAAGGAAACGCACTCTAGTGAAGGAGTTGGAGAACTGGGGTTTTGAAGCAGCATGTCCTGATTTCATCCTGACTGCGTAACTGTTGTGCATGTGACTTCTCCTTTCTTAATCTATTAAATGTCTGTTGTCTGGAAATTATTTACTGCATTAAAAATATGTGCAGCTTTCTTTGTTGTGGCTCCACTGTCCTGGTGTTGGGATTACAATGTGCTTACAGTGCTAACAGTTGGTGTCACAGTTCTGTGCCCTTTTCCTGTGTCTGTGGGAGAAAACAGGTTTGGTGCTGAAATGTGACACAGGACATGGTGACATGTACCTACAGCTGCTTTCCTATGCACTTGTGTGAACACAGGTACCTTTGAGGAATTAGTTTATCAGATCAGGTTCTGATACAGAACTAACAGTTGTGCAGTAGGTTTTCAAGATGTCAGAGGGTATTTCCAACTGTGACAGCCCCTTTTTGTACTCATTTGAAATCTTGTCCTCGCTGAATTGTGTTGAGATACACGAATAGAAAATGCTACAGAGGGGGAGAGTTTGTTACCAAAGTATTTCTCACCTGGTTGCAATTTTAGTGCTAAGCCAGTGGATTCTGACTTGGCTTCTCATGCAAGAGATGCTTTTGTGCTGGTGCACAATCCCTCAGCAGTTCTTTCACTTTTGCTTTTAAGAAACTGAGTGTCTGCACTTTTACTGCTCCAGCTGGTAGTTGCTGAGCAAGAAGAGGTTTAAAATCATCAAACAAGTTGCCTGTTTTAAAAGATTTTCCTACAATTTTTAGTGACAAAACTTTGCTGGTACTTCTCAAATAAAGTTGTTGTGTTTCAAATCCCTTTGCTAGTGGTTTTTTTCCTAATTTTGTCAGGGTGAGGCTGGGCTAAATCAATTTTCATGCCTACATGACATTTTATCTAAATTTGGTTGCTTCAGTTTGCAGTATAACATTAATTAAAATGACGTTTCAAAATGTATAAATTGTGTTTGTAACGAAAACAAAGTACTTTTCCATCAGTTTGGGGAATTGAGCTGCTTTGAAGATACGTTGGGGAAAATTAACTGCCAGTGTATAATTTAAATAACAATTTACTGTGGATGTGTTTCAACGTGCTATTCTGTTCTTTTCAGGAAAAAAAGTCTTGGTTCATATTTGCAGTTAGAAAACACAGTATCAGCAAAAGCTGTGGCAGCTCTGGAATATCAAACAATCACTGAATTTCCTTCACAGGCACTGTGAGATACCGTCTTGTAGAAGAGCTTCCAGCAGCTGAGGAAATTGGGTGCATCTATCTTGGGCAGATACACGAGGAGCAATTTGATTAGAGAGCCATAAAAATTAATAAATTCTACCAATCTTGATACAGTGAACCTTTTCCTGGAACTAAGGGGACAGAGTTGGAAATTTGCTCAGAACTGGGGGTTACAGGAGAATCTTTTCTGTTTTAATGCATTAAATGAAATGATGTATTTTACAATGTGATTCACATTCCAGTTAACAGTACTGGGAGTACAATAAAAGCCTCTAGGATGCAGTTTGTTCTCTGAAACAACTTTTCCCTTTCATACCTTTCCATGGAACAGCCCTATATGATTGAGTGAAGGAAAATACTCAGTCCTGATAACCACTCAACCACAAGTTCAACTGTATGAATTTTAACTAAATGTGCATAAAGCAAAGCAAACAGCAGAGATAAAGTTCTGGTTAGAATTGGTGGATGTAAGCAGATTAATACAGGAAAAATTGCAAAGTAATTTTGTTTATGAACTTTATCCAATGGCACTGTGATTACTCCTCAGGCGGGTGTGAAAGGCCTGCACTAGTTTTCAATGTGCACTTTGGCTCCAGTGTGTAAAGTTTGTGTCCTGTTGTTTTATTTTATAATTTTTCTGCTTGTGAATTTGATATTCAAACTGTTTTTCACTTCTGAAACCTTTCCTAGGTTTAAGTGTGCTTAACAGACAAATATCAAACTTAAACAACAATTTGGGAATGTCTCCAGCAGAAAGATTTTTGTTTTGATTTCGTGGGAATTGATACTTGATGGTCACAGGGTTGCCTCAAGCTTAAAACTTAACTGATCAAACCCAGTTCTGGACATACTTCTGGTATATCTTACACAAGACTAGCCAGATGATGAAAACTTAATTTAAAATTATTAGAGATGCTTTGGATGAAATTTCTTCTAGTTTGCTATTTCTACTGGATATCTGTAAAAACAGGCAAGAATTGAATAAAGTGGAATTGCAGCCAAAATTTGGGTGCACATGTTAGTGATACCCAACCAGAAATTATATCTAAAATAGGAAAAATTCTTTTTTCCTCTGAAAGGAGTCAGATGGCAGATTTGGTTCTGTAACCTGGATCTTTCATGCCACCTGTTTAAGTATTGTAAAATACGTATGTGCACATATATTTGTATCTTCCAAGACTGTTGAAAAAATCCTGAATTATTTGCCTTATTTGCAAATGTCACCTGTGAAATTTCATAGTTCTTCCTGGAGTGTTTAGGAATATCTGGTCAATAACAGTGCAGTCCCAGGACTCTCCCAAATACTCCAAGTCATCCTATTTAGTTTTTTTTGGTAACCCACCCAGACAGGCTGAGGAGGGAGCCTGATAACGTGTGCAGTGGGATGGATGTACAACCAACTGTATTTCTGACAGTTGATTTTCTGTTACCCACAGAACGACTGGGGGGAAAGAAGCTTAAAAAGCAAACCAGTATTTTTGACTGCAGCTGTTGTAGGTATAATGGGGTTTCATTAAGATTTTGTTAAAATAATTTTGTGTAAATTTTAAGAAGCCTGATCTTCATGAAAGGAAGCCGACTAAGTGCTAAGTCAAATGGCTTTTACCTCAAACCTCTTTGTAGGGTAGACTCCATTTTCTGCTTCTGTGTTTTCTTCTGCACTGTAGAGTAGCTCTGAGAAAACAGATACTTTTTTGTTCTTTTGATGAAGAAAGTGGAAACAGTTGAAACCACATAATTTCCTCCTGTGAAGGGCAAAGCAATGCTGTTCTTGCTAACTGGTAAATACTCTCAGCTGGATGGAAAGAGTCATGAGCTTAACCTGTAATTAGTCAGACTGGGAATTTAAGTCACTGTCATGATAGAGGCACAGAATTGCACTAAATACAGGGTTTCCTTACTTAAGAGTAAAAATAGAGCAGTTTTCTATCTTAAACTGTATTCTTTGCCATTAAAAAGAAAAAGAAATTCTCAGGGGGAAAAAAAGAGTAAGAAAACCATTTAAATATTTGGAATAGGTGGAAGGTGTGTCATCTGTCACAACCCTGTTTATAATCAGTTTCTTGAACTGTGTGGTTAATACCTCAGTCTCTTGGTCACATCACTTGCCAGGTGTGAACTCCTTGTTATGAATGCTCCCTTTGTGAACGAGCTTGAGGGAGGAGAATCAAGTCAAACTTCCTGCCATTGTGTGTTTGCTGACTGCACACTTTGGTCTGCCCACTTCTCTCCAGGCTCTTCTGCATTAAGTAGAAAATCTTCTTTTTGGGTTGTTTTTTTGTGCTCCCCTCTAAGAGAAAAGCTGTGGGGCACTGCTACAAACACCGAGAAGTGCCAAGTGATGCTTCAGCATGAGAAGAAAGAAGTAGTTGGTTCATTACAGAAACAAATTTCCTAAAATTGTGAGCATGTGACTAAATGTGTTGATGCAGTTAATGCATAAAAAGACGAAGCGCTGCTCAGATTCAACATCTCTGGGTTTGCTGTCCCGTTTCTTCTGTCTCTCTCCTGCCAACAGCATTTAGATAAATGGGTAGTAGAACTATTTTCTGAGTGTTACTATTTTATTTTAAACTGCAGCTATATTTAACCAAACACAATTTTATGACGTGGACTTGGTCCTTAGTTCTTAAAATAATTGCTTGTTATGTCCTCTTATTTTCCTTTTGGATAAAGTGCAGTGCCTGCTGCAGTTGGTGGGCACAGAAGGGGGTAGAGAGTGTGCCGTGCTCAAAATCCAACACATCCTTTTTTCATTTTCTGAACTCAAGGCTGCCAATTCTTGTACTGCTCCCTTAGTGTTGGAGGCTTTTACTAAGCAGCTTTCTCTGCATATGGATACTTTCAGGTAACTTTTCTGTATAAAGCTGGTATTTCTTTTTGGCAATCCACATCTCTTCTTACTTAAAATAAAAAGAAGCCACAAGGAGCCTTCTTGAAAGGAGGTACTTAAAATTTTTGTCTCTGCGTACCAGTCTCATGACAGTGTGGCAGTTTGTCTTAATGATTTAGAATACATTGTGACTTTTTATATTTTTATGGTTCCACTTCTGTGTTTTTTTCCACTACTCTTCAGGGTCTCTTGCAGTTAATCCCAGAACTCTGATCATTAGGTATGTTGTATTATAGCAACAGCCTCTGAATCAAATGGCAGAAGTAGAATCAAAAATCCGTTTTACTTGGTCAGACAATACTGAAAATCTCTGTAAGGAACTCAGTTCTTGGATTATTTATACTTAGAGTGCCCAATCTGTTACGCATTCAAAACTTGAAGAAACAGCTGTTGATGGCAGTACCCCTGTAATGAGTAAATTGTTTTGTTGGTATTATTTTCACTGAGATGTGCAGATGTTGATAACAGGATTTCTGATCTCTGTTTACAGTTGTACTGTGACACAACTGAGTAAATACTAATTTCGTTGTGTACTTTCTCAGTTTGGAAATAATTTTCTGGCATTTTCTGAAGGGCAAAGTATTTACCATGTTAGTTTCAAGTGGAGCACTTCTTGCAGTGAAAAGCATTTGTTCAGGAGCTCTGGCTGAGTGACAGAGTGACGAAGAGGAGTGCCTTGGCATTGCCATGCAGAAACATCACTCCCCAAAAGTGCCATATGTCATAAAGCCTGTCACACATGTGACATTCAGGCAGCAGCAGTGACACAGGCTGGGTGAAAGCCCCCCTTTGTGGTGGCAGTTCTGCTGCCTTGTTGGCTGCTCAAGGCTGAGGGATTTTGGTGTGTGTGCTCTGTCAATGCCTTGGCTTATGGGCTGATTGGAGGGGCAGATTCTGCATGAGCCAAGTGTTGGAGTCACCTCTGGGACAGGAAGGGTCTGTGGGACATTGCCCCTTGTAACACAGCAGATGGACAACTCTCAGAACAGCAGAGCTGTCCCAGGCAATTCAGGAGACCCCAGCTGAGTTACCCTTCAAAGGATGCTTAATGCAAACTGAGGATGTACAAGTGCTTTTTGTCCCCACTTTTACATGACTCAAAAATAAGTGGCTGTTGGGGTTCCTTCGGGGCTTGAGCTTGGACCTCCAGGGAAGGGGCCACAGAATCTTCCTGGTAACTTGTGCATCATGTCTTTAACTACCCCAAGCTCTAAAGTGTGTCTTTTAAACATCATCCGCTAGTGAGAGAGATATGTAGATATTGTCAGTTTATTAAATTTGTGTAAATTGTACTATAACCAGCCTGGTGATTGGTGTCCTGAGAATTAGAGAGTGAAAGTAAAGGTGCCAGTTGTTGTTAAAACACTGCTTGCTCAAATACAGTCTTTCAGAAGCGTGTCCTGGTACTTTGATGTTGTGACCAGTCTGAATAAACTGAAATGAGGGCAGTCAGGGATTTGGCAGAAATGAAGTGACTGGCTCAGTAGTGCCCTGATCCTGCACTGAGCCAGGAGAGATGGGTGCTGTGGTGGCATCTGTGGCTCCAGACCTGCTGCTTCAGAGCAGCATGACTTTGCAAACCATGATAAGATGGACCCTCTACCCTCACAGGGTATGGGAAAGTGAGAAATTAGGGCCCCAAGATTGTTTTACAATAGAATCCAATTAATTGTGCTCTTACTTTCTGGCACTCCAAGAGTTGATGGGATTTTATTAAGAAATGTATGGACTCTTTGATGTGCAAAGTTCTCAGTTTTAGACTAAATGTGCGGGAAACTTTGAGTAATAATGTGAAGTGGACGCAGGGGATCTGTAATCATGCAAATGAGCACTGAAGTGTTTAATAAAGAGGATGAGTTGTGACTTTGATCATGCTCCAGAACTCTCCGCTGTGTGCAGTCAATAAACCTCAGACTTCTGAGTTGACAAAGGTAATTTGGATGAGGGAAGCTGGAAAACACCTTGGTGATGCACAAATGGAGGGAGGTTGCTGAAAGGCAACGTGTGAGCTGCTGCTCACAGGAACAATGAGCATTGCACAGGGAGAGACTTTCACTGACCTGAATCAACAAGTTGTAAATGAGATTGTGAACCAGTTAACACGTGTGTTCTTGTCCAGCAATGTTTCACTTAGCTTTTCTGCTTAGTATTATTTTCATAGTTTATTTTCTCTTATGGGGCCTAAATCTGTACCATCTTGCATGAGAGGTGGAAGTTCTTTGCTTCCTTGTGCTCCTGGATAGGAACCGAATGGGAGATCTGTGTATTTTTAAGGTTGACATAAAGTGTCTTCTGTAGTGCTCCTTTAGAGCTGGAAGCCTAAAGCTGCAACTCTCTTTTTTGGTGGCCTGGCATTAGGGCACTATGACTCTATTCAGGAAAGAGCTTATTCTCTCTTGTCTTGTTTTTTTAGCGTGTTAAAACCATTTCTTTACTGAGGCAGGAAATGAGCTGCTCTGAGCCTGCTACTTACCCTTAAACTGAGATGTACTTGGTGAGTTAAAAGGGACAATACACCAAGTCCCAAGAGCAAAAATAGCACAGCCCGAATTAAGGGAGCAGAGTGTTCACTGCAGACACAGAGCTCAGAAAGCTTTGGATGGAAGTGAGTGTTAGTTACTTTTAACCCATGTCTAAAGGCTGCCCAGTAAAATGACTGTTCTCCATCTGTAAATCCTTGTGTGTGGGGATTCTCTTCAGATATGATCTCAGCATCATGTTTTCTTCTGACAGAGGAGGTGCAAACGAAAACAGAATGTAATGATTTAGATGAGAAAGCTACTGTGGGAAATGTCATTTCCTGGTCCATTTTTTCTTGAAGTGGAATCTTGTTTGTGCCATACACTAATTACGTCATTTGTCTGAGTAAGAACAAAAGGAATAGAATATTACTGAATTTGAGCTTGTCTTCCTTTTCTTCTGCATTGAGATGGTTTGGTAATGAATTATTTGCCTTTTTTTTTTTTTGGCAGAGGCATTGTCAGTAAAAATGAGGTTGGTGCCACTTTGGGAATAGGTCCTCTGCAGTAAAAATGCAAATATTGCAGTATGAAGTGTGTTGAAATCTCCCTCCTATTAAGTCACAAGAGGGAATTGTATAAATAAGAGTTGAATGGGAACTACTTTAAATGTCTGTTGCTCTCCCCCTCTTCAAAATCTAACAATTAGACCAAATGGCTGCTTCAAAGTGAACATTTAAATTCCAGCCCAAACTTGTGAGTGGTAGAGTTCATTGCTTAAGCCTCTGCAGTAACCTTGGCTGTCTCGTGCTGCTTCCCTGCACAGTGTTAGGAGCATCTGTGCTGTCTGGAAGCTGCTTAGAAGGCACAGTGATTGTAGTCTTACTATTTTTTTATTTGTATGTAGACTTTTGGTTTTGTTTTTTTTACTCCTTCAGTGTATCTTGAAGTATCCCAACTATTTTGGTTAAAGTTGTGACCATGTAGAGAAGAATGAACTTCAGTGACCTCTAAAATCCTCCCATCTAACCTGTCTGTGTTAGAGTGCAGTTGCTGCCCTCTGAAATGTCTCAGGTATATTGTCAGGTACATGGCCAAGGAGCAAACTTTCATGTGATAGAATAAGGTAAAGATGGCACAGCTTAAATGCAGATACAGTAAACTGATACTGTAGGCTTATTTATAGAATAATGGAAGAATAAAAACTGCATAATGAACTCCACCTAATTCTTCACCTGAAGGTGAGTCACAGGCTATACAGTGAGGAGGAAAAGTTTGGAGACGTTTTACTCACGTGCTGAAGTGTTAAATGTGGGTTATTTAAAAGGGAGAATTGTCCCTCACTAAGGAATCAAGGGAAAGGGGTTGAATGCAGGAGAGATGAGATGCAAGAGTGTCTGAGGATTGTGTGAGAGCTGCTGGATCCAGCTCATGATGCTGTGATGTGGTGCAAGCTATTTAAATGTCTTCCTGGAGACTCTGCTAAGGAGTTCCTGCTCTTGTCATTTGTGTTTTTGGTGGAAGGAAGGTGGTGAAGAGAGAACAGAAAGTCCATAAAATACAGGTGTTTTCTAAGAAAGCTGATGGTGCAGAATATATCACAGACTATTCTGAGTTGGAAGGGACCCACAAGGATCATTGAGTCCAACTCTTGAGTCAGTGGCACACACAAGGGACTGAACTCATGACCTTGGCCTTGTTGCAACCAAGTTTTAACCAGCTGAGCTGATCTCAGGGTCTGTGCTGTGCAGTGGTAACTAGAAGCATGTTACTCTGTATGAAAGAGTAGCTAGAAGGAAACTTGGAGTGGTGTATTTCAGGCCACTTTAAAAAAGCTTAAAATAAAAATTCTAGAACCATAGAATGGTTTGGGTTGGAAGGGACCTTTGAAGATCATTTGGTCCAACCCCCCTGCAATGAGTGCAGGGACATCAACTGATCAGGTTGCTCAGAACCCCTCCAGCCTGACATCGAGTGTTTCCAGAGGTGGGATGTCCACAGCCTTTCTGGTCAGCTTGTTCCAGTTGACCACACTCAATTCTTTCTTATATTTAGTCTAAATTGACTCTTTTCTAGTTAGAACCAATGCTCCTTGTCCTATTGCTACTGGTCCTGTTACAAAGTCTGTCCCCATCTTTCTTATAATCCCCTTGAAAGCTGCAGTGAGGCCTCCCCAGAGCCTCCTTTCCTCCAGGATGAAGAGCCCCAGCTCTCTCAGCCTGTCCCCAGAGGGGAGGGGCTCCATCCCCCTCATCAGAGTGATACTGTGCAGAAGCCAATGACTTGTGTGATACTCCATTGTAATCAAAGAAACTATCAATTATTTCAGCTTTTGGAAAGGCACATCCTCAGACAAATGTGCAATTTGTCACATCCACTTCATGAAGGTGCTTAAAATTATCTTTAATGTTAAATACATAAATTATATATTGGTATTTTAAAAAGGTAAGTAAATAGGCTTTGTCTGTCTGTTGTCGCTCGTGTCATCTCTCTGATCTGAATTGGTCTTTCCTTGGCATCCTGTGGGCGTGATGGCTTTTCTAGGAGCATCTTGCAAGATACTTCTTTGAAGACCAAGCTGTTGGTAGAATTTTACAGAAGTGGCTTATTGAACGTGCCAGATATTAATCAGCCTTGAGATACTTCTACATAAATACTGACTATGACATAGTAACTTTTTCAAGTATTGGAACATGCTGTGTTCCCAAGCTGTTTTATAGTAGCTGGTTGTGGCACTGCTTATGAGTGCTTAATCTAGTGTTGCATTATTAAGTATATTTAAAAATATGAAGGTATAAATTAGTGGAAAAGACTGTGCTTCATGTTGCTGAATAGATGGATGAAACTTTAAATGTAACATGACTAGTGTAGCTGGAAGGGTCAGGGTCAGTTCTTTACAGTATTCTGTTCTAGCTTCAGGGGAGCTCTTGGCTGTTGCTGGGTTGTTTTCCTAAATGCATTTCAGTGCCAGGCACTTGAGCTGACCTTCAGAAAGAGCAGGAGTGTGCTGCATTGTGATGGAGAGCTTGGAAATAAAGATTAGTAAGGCACCATGTGCTGGGTTTTTGACCTGCAGGCTGTCTGGGAAAGAGCAGAGTATGGACATGGACCACCCAGATATGAACTGGACGTCAAAGCACGGCTTTATTTGAGTATCCAAATGAGAGCAGACATAAAAAAAGATCAGTGTTCTGCTCCTTGGAGAGGCTGTTGAGGATCCAGGCCATGGTCAGAGTAAATCTGTATCCACATTGAGTGTTTTTCCACAGTCTCACTAAATGCTAACAAGAACTGCAGGAACCTCTGGTACAAATACCTACAAATCTTGGGCTGTGCCAAGTCTTGTCTTTGATTTATGCAGCAGTGATTAATATTACTGGTATGAGGTACAGCCTCAAATTATGGATATGCCAAGAGTCTTCAAGCTCTAAAGATCTGGTGGAAGAATTAAAATGTGTAGAGCTAATCAGCATGGAAAAGTGTTCTGTGTGTCCCTTGCTTGAGGAGAAGGATCAATGGACCAAATTTTATGGATGGATACTCTTTTTTTCCTGCTGCACTGAAAGTTGCTTTCACTTGGAAGAAGATGGAGACCTAGTCCAGTTTTCTCTTTGTTGTACAAGTTATGTTCATTAAGCTATTTTGAAATACTTTGGATCAAGTCCCCTTCTTGACATACAGATGTGATCCTACAGTAAAGCTATTTCTGGTCATGGAGAAAGAACAACAAATGGCAGGTATTTTGTGTGCTTTGTGTTTTGATGAGAGGAAAATGCAGGCACTTGAAGTTTAAGCCAAATGAAAACAAAGGCATTACAGATCTGATCTTGAACACTTGAGTGTTAGTTCATGTTTTAAGAAATCTGGGATTGGGTAGTGTTTTTTGAAATATCAACCTCTTTTTGTTACAGGTTACATCCTGAGTGTTGTGCTCCTCACTTTACCGAGACAACACCTGGTTCAGCTTTACCTGTACTTTCTGACTGCACTGCTGCTTTATGCTGGGCACCAAATTTCCAGGTAAGAGTAAATGGATTCGTTTTGTTAGTTTGGTTTTGGAATTAGAATATTAACTGTTATTTTGTTAGTATCTTCTATATAAATGGTTTTGTAGACACCTTTTTCTGTGTCAAACACCTAAATATATCTTGTTGTTCTCTATCTTGGAAAAGTTTATTACGTTAAATACGCAGTCAAGTCGTTCTTTTAAGTAATTGAAAATACACCACGAATTTTGAGCTACTTTTCTGTGGAGCGTAATGTCCACTAGTCTGAGGAGAGAAAGCACTTAACCACAAGACTAAATGTGGCCTCTGATGCAATAATCTGAGTTTCTCAATGGCTCAGCTAATACACTTTCACCACACTTTCACCACTGGAGTGTGACAGGATGTTACTTGTAGTTTCCTGGCACCTGGAGAGCAAATAGGGATTTTGAAGATGGTAAAAGCAAGTAATAGTGGAATTTATTCTTAAATTCGTCTTTGTGTGATATATTTTACAATGGAAACACAGACAGGAGTCTTGGATCTGAAATGCAGAGCGAGGGGCTGGAGAACTGAGTCAGACAAGACAAAGTCAACCATCTTTCTTTGGCCACAGCTGAGTCTGTTGAAGGGCAACGTAAACTCTCATATGACATGATGTTTAATTGGAACCAAAGCAAGTGCCATCACATTAAAGGTTTTATAGGGGAAGTTTTGAAAATAAGGTCTTGAGCCTCACTTACTTGGATGCCTGCTGGTGGGAAACATTTAAAAATGTGCTTTCAGTTGCTTTAAGGGAAGTGATAGTTTTGTTATTTCTGTATCAAAATTGTTATTTCAAAGCACCATTTGCTGGAATGTGTCTTGCTTGGTATGTTGCAGTTGCAGGGGACTATTAATGAAGGTTTTGTGGCAGGTTGACTTGTGGCTGTCAGAGTTGCAATTAATGATTTCCTAAAATGATGAGTGTCCAAGGGAGGAATTATGGCCTCTTACTGCCTCAGTAGGAAGGAAAGAGGGATTTTTATCATCCTCGGGGGAATTCTGAGTTATTATGGATGGAGTTTGTAGTGTTTTTTATAGGGTTGATGGCTTACTTATTAGAAAAAGCAACCTAAACATTATTTAAGAACTTGTGTTGAAATAAACATAAAGCTAGTAACAAATGCCCATCAGACAGAGGGCTTTGGTCCAGAGCATTTATAGCTAGAGATGTATATGCCACTCTGGATCTGTAAATGTTTTATAAGAAAGGGAGATTGTTGATACATGGAGGGACAGGTAGCACTGTGTTTACTTTTAATACCCTTTTGTTTGTGTTTCTGTGTAATAGGAATTTTCACTTCTGTTGCTTTTGTGAGGTTTGGGACTTCACAGGCTTCATTGTAACATGTTTGATAACTATTTCTTGGACTGTTCCGTGTGTTCTTTCTAAGCTTTCTCTATTTGATGCTTCTGGAGTGAGTTAATAAAGACTTTAATTAAATCGTGCATCAACTGGCACAAAAATATATTTAATTAAAAGATGTCTTAGATTCAAATAGTCCAGCAGTATTCCCGAGGTATTCTGCAAAGCAAATGTGGTTGCTGACACTTTGAGTGAGCTCTTACCCATTCCCCAGACATCAGGCTGATCTGGTTTGGAAGGCAGCACAGTGTAAGGGATCCTCAGCAGCAGCCTCTGTGTAATCAGAGAATCATATGTGGGGAATGGCAGTTGCAGTAGCTTTACAAAAGATTGTTTGAATCCCATTAGTTTTCATACTGAAGATGGTAGAGTGTAAAAGACAAATCTGTTGGTGGAGCCATTCCTTTTATTGCCAAAGCCATCCAGTTCCAACTGATGTTTCTATTTAGCAGCCTGATCATAACAAAACATACCATAGTCACATGTGCAAACTGTTCCTTCATGTTTTTGTTAGCAATTCTGCTTAGACCTGAAAAATTCCAGGGACTGTTCTTGCATGCACTATCAGTTGGGGTACTATGCAAGACCAATGAAGAGGGTCTCATATTAAGGCAGTTTGGTTAGTGCAAATTATAGAAAAAGACCAGAATCAGCTGGCACTTGTGACTCTGCAGTGTCCTGGAAATTCTGAGCTGTTGAAAGACTTCTCAGTGCTTTTTTTCTACCCCAGAAATAGCTTGCCATTCATCTGCAAGTCTGGGAATAAGATCATCTGAATTTTATAGCTAAGCTCCAACTTCAGACTTCCAGGTCTGTGTGACCTTGTCAAGTCACTTCATTTCTTAAATGTTTGTTTCCTTGCCTGCAGAACTGAGAATTATCTTAATGTGTAAAGACAGATTAGCTAATATTTGTGAATACTTGGAGCATCAAAGAAGATGTTACGTTTGTATGTAGTGTGTTAACCTGGCAATTTGGGTGGAAATAACATGCCATCTGTTTATGGAAGAAAGAGAAGTCAGCTTTGAAAAACTAAAATCCTTGTTAGAGAAGTTTCTTTGCTTTAGGTTTCCTGCAGCAGACTCCAGTTCTAGGAAAAATTAGTTTAATAATTCAGTGACACAGCAGTAGAAACAGCTTGAGCTGGGGCCTCCAGCCAGGGACCCAGAACACACAAATCCCTGGGCCATTGGACAGGTACAGTCTATACATACCTGATCTTCACACACTCTTCCTGTGCTTTGCACACACCTCTTGGCCCATTGATGGGTTTTGTTTTGGGATCTTCTTGTTCCCTGTTGGATTCTTTCTCTTTCTCCAGGTGGTGTTCGCTGCTTTTATCTGTCTGAGTTGCAGCTTCTGGTGCAGTCGTGGCTGCCTTATCTTCATTTCCCACTGGTGTCAGGGCCTCCCTTGGTGTAACTGAGGAGAAATTCAAGATAAGTTTGAATTTTCTAGGTGGGATTTGGCAGCTTGTGGCCTAAGACACCAGCAGCTTTAGTGAACTCACGCTCAGCAAAACTGCTCATCCAAAAGAATACAGTTAAAAGAATTCAGCCAACTAAATTAATGTACCACAGTCCTCCCATTGTTTTTATCAAGATTTCCTGCTAATATGTCAAAACGAGCTCATGAAGTCTTTCAAGGTCTTTAACTGTGACCCTTAATCTGGCATATGTTATTACAAGCAACAGGCACAATATAATCAGGGCAAACAAGGTCACTGCTGGGTGGATCATCTGATTATACATTCCTCTTGCTGTTGGTGACCACCCAGGGAGAGTTTCCCACCATCATTGTTCTCCCTCCTTCTTCCCTCTTTCCATGACTTGATGCATCTCTTGTGCATCGCAGTGAAGGGTGATTAGAGTTTTTTGTCCATTGTTTCAGACATGCTCTAACACTTAATGCAGGTCATTGTGTCCAGGAGCCTCCTTACCAATAGGATTCAGTCCAATTGGGGCAGGTAATAAATCTTCAGCTTAAGTATAATTGCACTGTAACCACTGACAGGAAATAATAGGAGCTGAATAATTAAAATTGCATCCTACAGTGTTCTTACTGTTAGAAATAATTGAGTGATTATTTGTCCCTGAAGTGCTGTTATTTACAAGTGTAAGACTGCAGAGTTCTCACACGAACACATCCTTTTCCAACGTATACGTTCAGTTTCAGGGGTTTCTGTGGAATGTATTTCAAGTGACAGATGTTTTGTTCGGTGTCAAAACAAATGTCTTGGGCTTTGATGGTTCTGCTTTCACAACACACACATCAACATTGACAGTCTGCCATTTGATACTGTTTTGTTGGGCCTGTACTCTGTGTTCTAATGGACAGAGTGCAGTTCCATCATCATTCAGTCAAAAGCAGGGATTGGGTGTGTGGTGCATATGGATGTGTTGCATATTGTTGAGACAAAAACTGTGGCCTAATTACTGGTGGAGAAAATTGTCTGGATACCACTACAGTTGGAATTCTCTCTCAAAATCAGTTTCATTTTCCCAATTTTTTTTTATTTCAGTGGGAAAGATATCCCCTTCCCCTTCTTACAGTTTTGGCTATCATAGTGTTCACAGTTGTGCTTGGGTGCAACTAAGAGTCAGTGCTGATTTGAGAAATTTATGGGATCAGGTCCTCCCTTACTGCTGGAGGTGTAGCTGAGCTTGTTGTGTTGGGCAGCGAGACAGTGGTTGGTATCAAAGTGATTCTTTTCACAGGTCACACTGACATACATTCTATTTACTTGAAATCTGGTATCCAACCACACACAACAGCTGAATTGGATGTTAAACAGCAGTTAGTAACACTGGGGCAATGAACTTTGGTCTCTCTGGTTATCTCTGTTAAAGCTGGATCATGAGCTGTATCTGATTCTCAACAAAAAATGAGAGCTCCTTCATGCAGTTTTACAGAGGTTTGGTCACTCAGCCCATAAAAATCTACACAAACTTCCTCCCCTTTATTCTTGCTGAGTTTATACCCTGCTGGGTCATGCATTGATTTTACACTTAGCCATGGAGCTGTGGCCATCTGGGTTAACAGCACCAAGAGTGGGGAGCTGTCCCACTTCATCCCTTCAGTGTATCGGCTCTTCCCAGTGCCATCATTCATTAGCTGGATGGTTACTCACCACCCGTTTGATGTGAGAATGGTGTATCCAATTCCCTTTCCCTAAATGCATTTGTCCAGGGCTTTTATCCTCTAAGTGATGTCGTAAATAAGTGAGTCTTAATTGATTGAAAGTTCCGTGTAGTGGCCAGATTTCCCGGGGCCCCTACCAGCTGTCCTAGTAATATATGGCCATTCCTCCTGGCACAGGATCATTCTGTGCTTTTTAGATAATTGAGCTGTACCATAAATCTTTCCCCAATTTTGCAATACTTCAGCCAAGGGCATCCCCTCTTCTACACTGAGTTGATTTCCCATTACCAGAAAGAAGAAAGAAAAAAAAAACCCAATAAGAAAAGACTTTCAGGGAGACCCTCTTGTTGAGTCATGAGATTCAGAAAGAACCCCTTCACTTTCTAAACTCCTTCTCAGAGAGGAGCGTGGGTGCAGCTGGATCCAGCCTTAGTCACAGACTTGGCCAACAGTTGGTGTCTCAAGGATTATATTTCCCACTGCTAAGAGTGACTTGAACACCCTTTACATGTGAAACTTGAACCCCCTTTCTGTGTGCACCTTCTGATCAAGCTGCTCACACATAAATGAGCTGCAGCAGTGGGGGCTCAAACCCACTGCAGTACTTTATCCCAATCTGCTTAGGGCATTTTAACACACCCTTCAATTCCTCCTGCTCCAAAGGTCCCAGGTGAACTCACCTGATGCCAGCAGTTGGATATTTGGAGATGAGAGGATGTCAAGGTGGTGGCTTAAGATCCCATCTGGGTTGGTCAAGAGTTAGAGAAGTTTCTTTCCCCCAGGTTTCCTGCAGCAGAGTCTCCAATTCCAGGAAAAATTAGTTTAATAATTCAGTGACACAGCAGTAGGAACAGCTTGAGCCGGGCGCCTCCAGCCAGGGACCCAGAACACACAAATTCCTGGGCGGTTGTGCAGGTACAGTCTATACATACCTGATCTTCACACACTCTTCCTGTGCTTTGCACACACCTCTTGGCCCATTGATGGGTTTTGTTTTGGGATCTTCTTGTTCCCTGTTGGATTCTTTCTCTTTCTCCAGGTGGTGTTCGCTGCTTTTATCTGTCTGAGTTGCAGCTTCTGGTGCAGTCGTGGCTGCCTTATCTTCATTTCCCACTGGTGTCAGGGCCTCCCTTGGTGTAACTGAGGAGAAATTCAAGATAAGTTTGAATTTTCTAGGTGGGATTTGGCAGCTTGTGGCCTAAGACACCAGCAGCTTTAGTGAACTCATGCTAAGCAAAACTGTTCATCCAAAAGAATACAGGTAAAAGAATTCAGCCAGCTGAATTAATGTACCACAGTCCTGCCATTCCTGACGAGGAAGGTGGATGCTGGTTTCATTTTATATGTAGTTGAACAAAAGTCTTGCTTAAAAGGATCACATTTCTTTTAGCCATTTCCTGCAAAAAAGCTTGGGGAAATTATGCAGTTATGTGGATTAGAGGTGATGCAATTAAATGCACTGTTAATGCTAAAACTTGGAGTCCACATCATGTTTTACAGTTTTCTTGTGATTGTATTCAAGTGTTGAACCTCACAGAACTGAAAATGGGAAGAAGGTTGAGAGGAAGAGACTGAAGTGTTTCTTATGGATAAACTTAAAATACACAATTTTAAGGTTGTCTATAGACATTGGAAACCTGTGAGAATGTGTTTGTTGACAGTGGAGATTAATCAACTGAATTAAATGTCAGCGATTTAATAGAGTCAATTAAGTCAGATAACCACTGTGCCTTATGCCAGTCAATTACAAAGCATATTTTTAGTACCAGAAGACCTTTCTGCACTTTCAGTAACAAAAAGATGATCATGTGTGAAGCACTGTTGTATCTGTTTACCCTTTTAGAGCACGGTTAGTCATGGCTGGCAGTCAGTGCCTGTGGGGTGGCCAGCACTTGGATTGAATGAGGCTGGGAATGCATTTACAGGATGAGCAGCAGGCAGTCTGATGGAAGTGTTATTCTTAAATCCCAATTTTCTAAAGTAATAATGTCGTTTCAGTCATTTGATTAACTGGTAAATAATGATTTTAGCATTCTTATTTTCTTACATTCCTGCAGTAAAGTGAACAATCCTCAAATGTAAAAGCTGCAGATTAATACTGCTTTAATTGATCAAAATTGAGTGCAGGCACTTGTTTTTTTCATCATCTTGTATGGCACTGCAGCTGTTCGAGGCATCTTCTGGTTGGTGTCTGTGCCAAAAGATACTTGTGTTTGTCCTGGTAATAAGAGAATCATTGCTTTGACTTTCCTCATTCAGACATCATCTACAAATACTGTTTAAAAAATTTAGGAGATCTTAAAACATTGCTTCTCCGAGCTGGTGGGCCTCAAACTCAATTGTGATTGAGAGGTACTTAGAGAATTCAGCCGAGTGCAGAGCTCTGTGCAGATAAATGAACCAGCCAGCAACAAGAAATGTAGCTCGAAGGAATTTGGGTCTTCTCCAGATGCTTTCTGGTGTTGAAGAAGCAACTTTAGATGCAGCTTTGTGTTTCTTAGCCAAGTTGTATAAGGTCTGTGATCCTGGATGATTTTGTAACCTGTTTCCTATCAGATATAGAAGAAACTTGATGCCTTCACTGCTTTCCTTCCAGCAGTTTAGAAATAGCCAGTGTTTTCACCCTAAATTTGAGAATGGAGCCTGATATTGCTAATACAAAAAGCCATCTTCAGTATGTTGCAAATGCTCTTGTTTTTTTCTTTCTTTGTAAATCTGATGGATTTTTCTGTTTGTGTTTCTTATGCTTTTTGGAAGTGCTTTCTGCTGGATCATATGATATAAATAAATAACAGTAATTAAAAAAAAATCTTTGTCTCAAAGATTCCATCGTTACAGATATTGGAGGGTGGAAAAAAAGCACTTGTGCTTAGCTATATCATCATAACAAGGGGAAAATTTCTGTCTAGAATAGTTGTGTTAGGTGCCTTTTCAGTCCTCATATGTTTTTAATTGTAGGTTGCAGTCAAAAGAACCCATTTCAACACACCTCACATATACTCTGACACTTGAAAAGCTGCTGTGAGTAGGCAGCGTTTTCAGCTATGAAGAACAGGCTTTGAAGTGTTTGTTTTAGTACTTTGAGATTTATGTCTTGAATTCCAGAGATTTTTTGCAAGTGACAGTGTGAATACCTTAGCTTGGGTTAGCAAGCTAGTACGAGGAGAAAGGTGTGTTTCCACATTTCTGTGGAGAAGGGAATGCTTTCAGTACCACTGAGTTACAGCTATTTCTGCACTGACATCAAAAAGGCAGTTCTTGTATTGGCTGTGGTTTCCGGTCCTGTTTGCTGCGTTTTGTCTGTGTCTGTTCCCAGCAAGTGTGGCTTGCTTTACTGAGATAAATAAACATGTAATGAATGACTTGCCCCTCGAGCAGACAGACTCCCCTGGCTCCACACAGGGTCAGATCAAGTGTGTCTGTCTGGCATTCCCGGGATGTGATGCAGGTAGACATGAATGTCTGGACAGGATCAGCCAGATAAGAGCACAGGCTTAATTGTGCTGCTGATGGCAGAGGTGGTGGTGCCCCAACAGGGATGGAACCTCAGTGGTCGTGCAGTGGAGCAGGAGGGTTCTCAGGGCAAGACAGAAAACCAGGCTGGAGGTCTGGATGCGAAAGGTCAGGAGTATTGCCCGCTGTCCCATGGCAGGGGATTAAGGAGCCACTGGAGAATTCCTGCTGTGCTGTTGCGGGGATCATCTGGAAGTGCAGAATGCTTGCTCTGAGTGTGGGTTTCACATCTGAGTTCTGTTGCTGTTACCCTTGAAGGCAGAGCCGGTGGGTCATCACCAATGGCAGCAAAATGCCCAATCCCCTCAGATTCTTGGCTTTTACTTGTAGCCAGAGCCCACCCTCCCAGCCCACCTTTTCTTGAGGGAAATTACACTTGCCCTTTCAGTTTTTCAGACTAACTAGGTCTGTAAAGAGTGTTTTGTCAGTTTGAGAGTATCCAGTGGGTCCCCCGAGTTGCCCAGGATAGAACTACACTTGTAAATCTTGTTTCATACAAGGATTACATGGCACCTCTGTTCCTGACTGTAGTCCATGACTGTCACTTTTCCTTCATATACGTAGTTTTTATTGCAATGCAAAGAACTTGCTAGCTGCAAAATACCATGAGCATTAAATTAGAAGACCTCTCTGTCAAGCCCTCAAATATTTTTTTCACACATTGCTGGTAGAAAAAGCAATTATTGTTAGGAAGAAAAACACTTAATAAGGATACTTAAAAATGGAAGGGTGCTTAAGAGGCTTTGTCAATAAGCAGTTTGAGGCCATGCTCTGAAGAACAGCTTGGATGTCCCAAAGGATTTTTACAGCTCTGCCAGTGAGTCTAATTACAGATAATTCTGCTCTCGCTTAAGTCATGCTTCAGTTAGATCCTTCCATCAGTGAAGCTGCTGTAACAGTAATGTTAATATTGCTTTTTGTAATTGAGTTAATTGGCTGTGACATACACTGAAGTTACATATGTATGGAATGGATAAATTGCTTTTTGTCTGATCAGTTGGATCATAATAGTTTGTGGATTTATTTTTTTAGGGATTATGTGAGAAGCGAATTGGAATCAGGATATGAGGGACCAATGTACTTGGAGCCTCTCTCTATGAACCGTTTCATGACTGCTTTAGTAGGTAAGTGCTTTCAATATTTGAGATGCAGCAGAGCTCTGCCTAATTCTTTTCATTGAAACCTGTGCCTGTTTTACCTCTTGGTTTCAAATCTCTTTTATTACTTTTAGTAGTTACGATTCTTACTAATATGCAAGAGGCATGGGAGGATAGCTGTGTGCTGCCTGGCCTTTTCTGTGGGTCACTGATATACCAATATTCTCATACTTGCAGCTCTGAAATATTTTCCAGGTCTGTTTGTCGTGCTCTGCCTCTGCTGTTGTCGGACTCCCAAGTCTGATTCAGGACAACTGGCTTGTCTCTAATATTATTTATGTGGAAAGTACTGTAGAAATTTCAACAGTAACCTGCCTTTGTCAGTTTGTGTTGTACATGTATTAATTCTTTATTGGCTTTATAGATGAACATGATCATTCTCTTACAAAACATAATGGAATATATTTGTGTGTGTGTGCAGGGGACTGCAGGCTACTGTTTTTTTTACAGAGTTTCTGGGATATTTCTAATTAAAGAGTTAAGGAATTACAAGTCAAAACTACATTTAAATTGTGTGTGAATAATGGCAGAGATGACTTCCCTACCTAAAAATCCCAAATAAATCCTGAAGAATTAGACTTCCTAGACTGTTTTCTTACCCTTTGAACTTTGACTGGAGGAGAATAAATTCAACATTAAGGTTGTTACACGAAACCATGTTCTCCTGAGAGGATATTGGAATACACACACTGTGTGTGTTTTAAAATTAAGCCTGAGACAAACTTGGAAGAAAAATCTTCCTTAATTCCTTTCAGTAAGATCAGTGGTTTTCATCAGATTATTGATAGATTTAGTCAGCCATGTACTTTGGCAAAACTCAGCTGCTTTCTGTTTACTTGCAGCTGCTCCTGGCAGCTAGAAATGGGTTTACTGCTCAACAGCGTGTTAGGTCTGTCAGAACACACACTGCATCCTTACCTTCATCCTTGCCTGCATCCTTATTTGAAGTGTGGCATTTGTCTTTGCTTTTAATATTTTTAGTAGAAATCACATTGGTAATTTTCAAAGAAATATTATTTAGATATAGTTTCTTCTTTCTTGTGAGTTTCTAGATCTATTTTGCTGTCTCATCAAACAACACCAAAGTACAGCTAAAGCTTTTACCATGTTTCTATGAGAAAGTGTTTGTAATTAGTCCTTTGAATCACTCTCGGGTGCAGTGCAGGGTCCTGTGGTAGGGCAGAATCCCTCAGAGCTTCACAGCACTGCAGGCAGGCCTGGGCAGGAAGAGGTCAGGAAACATGTCATCAGTAACACTGAGAAATTAAACCGAGAGTCAAACCCACTGTATTTCATCCATGTTTTAATATAGATTAAAAATAAGTGGGAAAAGGGTAATACTGGTTTAATGCAATATAGTTTTGGGTTGTTATTGTATGTATGGCCAGACTTCACAAACGAAGGTTTGGGAAGGGCTCTCCCCACATGGGTGAGCCCTTTGAGCCTGCACAGTGGATGTTTTAGATGAGGCACAGCGTGCACAGAACTGGCCCCACAGTTTAAGTCCTAAGGGTCCATTTGCCACGGCCGAGCGACAGTGGCACAGTGATGACAGTGAAGTCCTCGGGACTGTCACAGCACCCGGGACTAACAGGGGCTGACCCTGCCTGGATCTGACAGGATCGGATGGCAGGGAGGCTTTAACTGCCAGGGGGACGGTCCCACTGAGACTCAAACTCACAACTTGGGATTCGGAGTCCAGAGTGCTCTCTGTTACACCACAGGACACACATACACCACAACGTTTTGAGTTGTAGGGGGTGTACACTAACGTGTCCCCTTATTGTAATTATGTTTCAGAAGCAGGTGCACTTTGACTGTACTAGCAAGTGTGTGTACGTTGACACATTTAATATTCCCATTCTTAATTCCCCCTGTTCTTTTAAAGCCAACTTGAAAGTGCAGTTTTGGTCTTGATGGCAAGAGGTTGTCTTTGGGAAAGACCTGTGAAAGTGTGCTATGAGGCTTGTCAGTGCTTTGTATAACTCTGAAATATTTTCTCAAGTTTGTTCCTTACAATGTATGTGTTGAGTGAAGTCTGAGGAATTCATGGCACTGAGCAGTGTCATCTTCACAGCACGGTGTATGTACAAGTGCTTTGCTCCATCTTTTCCTCACACGTTCTGCCAGAGTGTTGTGCTGCAGCTCTGTTGACAAAGGCACTGAGCAGGTGTGTAAGGGAATTATGGTGCTGCTGGTACAGCTCTGGTTAGTAAAAGTTCTGATCAGAATTGAGGGGATGATGTACAGTGTGCTGCTTGGTTCATAAAGTTAATCTCTATTAATGCTTTAATTCTTTAGTACTTTTTGAATGGGCTCTCACAGTCATTTCTTCCTCTGCATCTAATGCATCCTGATGACTGTTGACAAGGGATAATAATACATTCCTAAATGCTGGATGGAAGAAATAAGTTCTTTTGGAGTGGCCCCTTGGATGTGTGTGCAAGTTTGGGACCACATCAGCTGTGAATGTTACAAAGCTGCTGCATGGTTTTGAAAGTGATGCTGCCATGAAGACTTTTCTCAGTGCTCAATAATGGGATTATATATTAACTTCAAGATGCCCTGTTTTTGAGCAACAGTCACTGATGTCGCCAGTGAGTTTAACATCAGCTTTCTAAAACTGGGAACGAAATAAAGACATTTCTCTACTCCAAGCAGCTTGTACAGTGGCTGTGCCACATCAGCTTTTTTGATGCACATTTTCCATTACCTTATGAGCTGGGAGGCTCTGGCTGCTTGTCAGTGACGTTTGATGTATTTGTGGAGGTTTGGGGAAGAGAAGAGAATGGACAGGAAGTTCACACAAGGGATTTCTTTGTTATTGCCTCATTCCCTAGCAGAGGAACGTTTGGTGTCCTGCAGGACGATTCCAGCTTTTGGGTTCCTTAGCTGTGTTTGGCAGTTTTCAGTCCACAGCATTTCAAATCACTTGGATTTCATAGTCTTAGCAGATAAGCCAGAGTGTTAAAATCTGATTTGGTGTGAGGTACAAACAAATTTCTCTGTCTGATCCTGCAGTGTGAAGTTGGTGACTGACACTGCGCAGCCCCACCTGGAGATAAAGTGTGATTTACTCCACGTAGAGATTGGCTGTCCTAAATGAAGGTCCTGCTGCCCCAGTTTAAAATGGGAAGTATCGTCACTCAAAGCTCCATTGGAGACATTCACTCCCTTCCTAAAAGGGAAGAATTAGCAAGAATTGGGAGAATTGAGGGAGAATTGGCAAGGTGTCCCTTCAGGATGGAGTTTGGGACCTCCAGGGAAAGTACTCTGTGTGTTCCCTTTGATGGTGTGTACAGCTCTCCTCCCATGACAAGGAACTTTTGATCGGTGTTTAAATCATAAGAGTGGGAGGGTCAGAGTTGAGCAGGGATGACCAGCATTCCTGGCACGTGGCTGTTTGAGGAGAGCAGGTTTAGCTGTTTACTGAGATGAGATGAACTCAGAGCTTCAAAGCTGTGATTGGAGACCTCCAGAGTCATCACAAAGAGCACTGGATTTTTTAATGTGATACTGTCGCAGTGTTTTATTTCAGATGACGACACTCTTGAGTAAATCCTGAAGAACATATTGGATGCTGTATTTGTGTCCCTTTGTGTGTGAAGAAGCTGGGTTGCCTTAGTTACTGTGAGTCGCAGAAATCCTCGCGAGCTGCCTGGCAGGCTCCTGAATATTACAGCACAGCAGTGAGCTAGTGGTGTCTTAAATAGGGTTGTAGCAACGTGTGTGTGGGCAGAGAACAACAAAGCAGAGGGAGAATGCTCCAGAGCTGGAGTCTGAATGTTAAAAAAGATGAGTAGAGTAACTTTCTCTGAGGCTTATAAGACCCAGTAGGCTGATAAGTGTCTTGCTGAGAGCAACGGTGCTTGTTCTGAAAAGACATCTGCTAATTCAGAAATACATCTAGCAAATTGACAGTAGGAATTAAACTTGAAAGAGGGCAGTGTGAAGGAGGGAGAACTTTGTATGCTTAAGCAGTAGAGATTAGAGGTGTCTTTCAGCACAGTTGTAGTTGTTGCGAAAGTAGAAGTCCTTCAATAGGTAGGGAAGCTTGGCAGAGTGAAAACAAAACCCTGGCACTGCTGTTTCTCCTCTCAGAGTTTTCCTCCCCAGTCCCTCCAGAAGGGCTTACAAGGTGAGTTTATGTGAACACATGGAGTCCATGCTGACCTGGAGATGTTACTGGCCTTGACTTGGTTCCTCTGTTTTGCCAAGCCTAGCTCCTGGTTTCAGGAGGAGTTGTGAAATGCACATATTAGTGGAGGTAGTTCCAAAACAGGGCATAAACACTTTGGTTAATACCACACTATTGTGACTTATGGATATAAGCTGACATAGACAGTGAACAAGGGACTGTTTTCAAATAATATGCTGTAAACGTTTTTCTTACTGCAAAATGATTAGTGAGAATTGTCCTTCTCCAGGCAATGTGCATTTCACCCCATTCTGCTTCCTCTGGGATCATGGATACAACTCCAGGGACACTAATAGGAGCAGTTATAATGGAGTGGTCTACCCTGGAAATACCATCCTCCAAATCTCTGAGCGTGTAGGGGAGATGTGCTTGTGTCCCCACCAATTATTAAAGAGGATTTAGTTGTTAATTACCTGTCAGTTGGAAGCTTCAGTGATAATTCTGAGCAACTGCCTTGGGGCGTCATGAAATTATTGAAGTCTCAGCTGCTGACCTGGCTGTTCTCCTGTTGCTGTTCTTGGCCAGTGATTCCTCTTGACAGTATAAATATTGTTGTTCTAAAAACCATTCAGGACCTGTGAGGTTTTTTTTGTGTGTGTGTGTGGATTGGGATGAAATAGTAGCTGGGATTTGGGAAAATTGCTGTGTATGGTGTTTCTGCTGAGATGGGGATCGTAAAGAAAAAGAGGGATGACTTTTGGATTGTCCTGTGTATGATTTATTCCTAGGACTTCACATTAATCTGGTTGTGCATATGTTTTGGGTTTGCAGCTCACTAATCTGTGAAGTGCAGCATGCCCTGTGCACAGTTGGAAAAGGGTACCTTAGTGACCCAGCAAAAGACATGGAGGAGCCTGGTTTCATAACAGAGATGTCCTAGTTAGAACCATAATAATATGCTGGATGTTGATAACTGTGTTCTGGAAAGATAACGTATTAAAATACGCTTTTTCCTGAAGGGGATAATCAGCTTGATTCTGAAATGCTGTGTCGCGTTTCCAGGGCAGCTGGTGGTGTGCACGCTCTGCTCCTGCGTCATGAAAACCAAGCAGATCTGGCTGTTCTCTGCCCACATGCTCCCTCTCCTGGCGCGGCTCTGCCTCGTCCCGCTGGAGACCATCGTCATCATCAACAAATTCGCCATGATTTTCACTGGTTTGGAAGTTCTCTACTTTCTGGCATCAAATCTTCTGGTGCCCTATAACTTGGCAAAATCTGCATACAGAGAGCTTGTCCAGGTAGAACGGTGAATGTAAAAATTTATTTTCCTTTTCCTGAGCTGGTTTTGCAGGAAGAAATTAAAAAGTATTTTAGCTGTCTTCTGTGTGTGTGTGATAACTCTTGCTTTTTTAGCAAACCCGATGTGTTCCTGTCCATGGCATCTTCTTTCTTTAAATTTATGATAGCTTTGTATGGGTGAGCAGTTAAGATATTAGCCTGAGTTGTGCTGCTGGCCAGCTGAGCATGTCCACTTTGCTTGGACATTGATTATTCCTTCACAAATCCAGACTAAAAGACATGATTGTGCCAGAACGGAATTTATTTACAGCCTTATTAGATGAGCAAGGAAAACGCTGTGGATTCATTGTCATAGCTGTTGATTTCAAGAAATGCCTTCTGTATGAGAACTGTTTGTAATTACAGAAGTGTTAAATAGGGAGTAACACTGAAACTGATTTTGACTCTTAGTAATCACTGACTTAGTGATTTGTAACTCACACAGTGATTTGAAAGGTCTGTGGTA
Organism: Pithys albifrons albifrons; assembly: GCF_047495875.1. Lineage (NCBI taxonomy): Eukaryota > Metazoa > Chordata > Aves > Passeriformes > Thamnophilidae > Pithys > Pithys albifrons. The sequence goes on from NC_092472.1 coordinate 11,812,537, forward strand.
TTTTCTTTAGAACAGCAGCGTTGCTGAGACCTTGAACAGAAGTTGGCAGGAGAGAAGACTGATCTGACATGTGTCCATTTTGTTAATGCTTTGACATCTGGTATATGCTTAGTTGAAAATTTACTTTCTCGGTGCTCCAGAAACGTCACACGCCATTTTTTTATATAAAATACATATGTATATCCATCCTTCTATACATTTCAACATAAAAAGGTTGATGCTTACTTGACTTTCGACTGACCCACTGTTTCAGCTCTCACCCCTGGCTGGATTTTTTTTCAAATGAAGACATTGGTTTTTTTTTCCTTCTGGTCTTCAGTCCAGAAGTAGTCTGCAAACTAACTTGTTAAGCTCTTTCAAAGCCTTCTTTAAAGCTCTTGTTTGCTGTCATATCTGTCATATGCAAACAAAAACTTGGCAGCAGAAGGTGTGTGGTGTGCCAAGGTCTCAGCCTGTCATGTTGATCATTGATGTCAGGTTTTGTATGTAGTTAGTCTTTGGAGCAGGATTATCCTTCTGTGTTTGCACTGCACCGTAGCATAGTCTGACCTTACCCATGGAATCGTAGACTTGCATAAGTTGTAAAAGAACTCTGAGATCATCAAGCCCGACTGCTGACCCAGCACTGCCAAGGCCACCACTAAAACGTGTTCCTAAGAGCCACATCTGCACATCTTTTAAATCCCTCCAGGGATGGTGACTTCACCAGTGCCCTAGGCAGCCTGTCCCACTTCTTTACAACCCTTTCACGGAAGAAATTTTTTCTAATATCCAGTCAAAACCTCCCCTGGCTTGTAGATTCGATGATAAAAATTAATTCAGGAGCTCACTGGCAAAGCTTCAATATCCTTTTCTCCAGGGAGAATAGGAAAATCATGCTTAGAGGGGTAACTTTTGGGGTAGCAGTTGCTTGTCTCTGTACAGCTCAAAGCCTTGCAACAGGTTGGAACCAGCACTTCCATTTTCCAGGTGCATGAATGGATGCACAGTTTGGCTTCCTGAAGTCAAATTCAGATCGGATGTGGTTTTCAGACTTGTATCTATTTTTTGTTAGACATTTAAAACACTTCAGCATCTTGCCAGTGTTTTAATTGCAAATACATTCCAGGTTCAGAGGGGAAATAGTTGTTTCTTGCTGATTTGTTTTGGTTAGTTTGTTTCTCAGAACTGTGTTCTAAATATTGCTGTTGCCCAGCTCTCCTCCTTATCTCTGGGATCACTTGTCTCCCCCTGCTCCATACCAGTATTTCAAATCTTTCTCTGCCAGGCCGTATTAGAGTGTCATCAGGAAGAAGTATTCCTTGCACTTGGCCTTTGGACACAGATCATACTTTTTCTCCTGACTTTTTGTGTGCAGGCCATGAAGATATTTTTCACTGGGAATACAGAAAAAATGGCAGGAACTTTATAACATGTCACTGGGTTTATCAAAGTGTTGGATGCTGCTTTTCTAAGTGCATGAAATAGAGTTGAAATGATAGTTGTCTATGAGTAGCTTTTGACAATATAGTAAAACAGGATTTTTGTTTTTCAAGAGCTTGCTGCTCTTTGGTGTTGCTGAACCAGAGCAGAAAATACATCAGCTCATTGTGTATTCATGTAACTATGTGCAGCTCCACTAAAAATCAAGCTTAGTATGCATATTCCAGAGGAGGGTATTGCCATTCTATCTGGAATGTTTTCCTAATTGTATTTCCATCACTTTGAGCAGTTTTTAGTTTTCAGTGGGTCCTTCATCCTGGTGTTTGTGAGTTTACTGCTATTTTAGGCTGGATTTGATTGCAGTTTTGACATCAGTGTCAAAGCTTAGTGAATATTGGGATGTTAAACACTGAGACAGCCCTTACAAGTGGACCAAGGCAGCTTTTTGTGCTTGTTAGATTGTGCCTAATGGTATAATTTAAAAGCAGGCCCAGACCCTTGGCTGCCTGTGTGCAGCAGCAGGTGCCAGAAATGCCTCACAGTTATGAATCTACATTATAAGCATAGCATGACCCTTTTCCACTGTGGTGGAGCCCTTTGCCAGGAGCTGCACAGGATTGCTCACATTGGTCTCAGGCCAGAGGAGTCTCCAGAGGGCAGGTGCACTTCCCTCACAAGTCTGTGGGCAAAGCTAAGCACGGGAGCTTGGCACCCTGTCCTGCCAGCAGCTTATTGCTTGCAGCAGGCCCCACTAATGCAATATCCCTCATGCTTGTCATGAAAGACCAAACAGGCAGCTTTTTTAGCATCTGCTAAAATTTCATTGCCATTATGGCTTGTATGTCATTGTGGGAAGCAGGTGATGAGGAATTAGTTGTTGTGATTGATTTCCTTTTGTCATAAGTCCAGCTATATGATGCTCCAGCTTCTTGGAAATGACTGCATTGTAACTTAGTCTTTTCAATACAAAAGAAGTAATTTGAGCTTCAGAGTCTTCTGAAATAAGTCTTAAGCATGAATTTCGAAACACTTTTCGGATTAGGTACACATTCCTTTTGAGGCACTTAAGCATAAAATGTCTGAGGTATTAAGTTTTTCCTTAAATACAGGTCAGCAAAGTAGATTTGCTTTGCTATTGTGACTGTATTGTTGTCTATCCTTTTGTCATCAAATCCCAGGTGCTGTGACCCAATAACAAATTGCCTTCTTGTGTCTTGCCCAGGTGGTGGAGGTGTACGGGCTCCTGGCGCTGGGAATGTCCCTGTGGAACCAGCTGGTCGTCCCAGTGCTTTTCATGGTATTTTGGCTTGTTTTATTTGCGCTTCAGATCTATTCCTATTTCAGTACACGGGACCAGCCTGCCTCAAGAGAAAGGCTCCTCTTCCTCTTCTTGACCAGGTAACTGACTAGTCTGCAAATAGTTACTTTTCTGTTTTGACTCTCTTCTGAAATGAGTGTTGGTGCTCTTTGAGAGGTGAGATATGTGTGTTGGCTTTATTGCACTTAGATACCGAACCGATATTAGTCCTTATTGCCATGACCATGTACATAAGCCCTGTTAAGTTTGTCCTGCAAAGGCATGGATCCCAAACAGAACAGAGAGAGTACTAGAATTGTGGAAAAATACCCAAAGAAAGTGAAATATTCCTTTGAAGAGGGAATAGCTGTAATTAGAGCATTGATGCAGAAGATGTTTTCAATATATAAATTGGTTTTAAGTCTGAGATATTTCAGCTGAAGTTGAGTCCCACTGATACTTTATTTATGATCATGTTACTGTCTGAGCCTTGGTCTTGTTTCACCATTTTGGTGTGGGAGACACATTCTTGAGTTCATCCAAGCAGCCAAAGCACCCAACTCCCAAAGTAACAAAGTTTGCTATTTAACAGTGTTGTGTATCTGTCATTTTCCTTGTTAATCTTAAAACTTTTTACACAGGTCTGTAACTGCTGTTTTTGAGAAGCCATGGTTTGGAACAATTTATAAACTTGTTCTTGACACATAAAAATAATAGAGATCCCCAGGTTTCTCTTTGAGCTCTTAAGCTCTTCTGGTACCCTTACATAGTAGATAGAATTTAAGAGGAGGCTTAAAAGTATCCTGACAAACTAAATCACAGACAGAAAACCAGGATTCTTGATTTCTGATAATTTATATTGAAGCAAAACTTAGAGTTCCTCAAATATTCTAGAGAAATAACTGCTTTAACTACTGTGTTCTCACTACCTTGATCTGCAGGAAGATTTAAAAGTTTTTTCAGCTCACCTTGACTTGGTAAAAAAGCAAAATTTGAAGGCTTACCAGAAATACTGTAAATAGTGTATGTAAACACATCAACATTATCTGCTGTGAATTGTTTTCAAAGGAGATTTTGGTTTAAGTAGTCACAAAAAGAGACAAAGTAAATGCCTCTTGGATGGACTGTTTGTTTTTGAAGCATAAGCTTCCTCAAAACTCTTTGTCAGAGCACTGGACTACTTCACTCATCAGTTGGTTAATTAGCAGGACATGTTTTTGGCCACTGTTCCTTCTCTCACAAGACTGCTGTCCTGAGGAGCAAATGAAGTTTTTTTGTAAATGAATGAGGTGTCAATGTATTACCTTGGATGATGTATGTGAGAATTTGCAGATGTGTAACCCCTGTCTGACAGCTGAGTCCTTACCTGGCATTGGCAGTGCCGTGTTTGACAGCTGAGTCCTTACCTGGCATTGGCAGTGCCGTGTTTTGGAAGCCAAAGCACGTTCTGACGTTTCCGATACTGCCGTGCCCAGAGCAGCAGGAGAGCAGCCCGAGGGGAGCTGAAGTGATGCAGCTGTTCTCAGTATGGTTAAGTGTAGTCTGAGGTGTCAGTCTCTGGGACTCCAGTACTGTAGTAACAGGGAGAAAAAAGCCTCCTGAGGGAGAGGGTCCTTCACTGTTTTATTCTGCCACTTCTGGCTAAGCCACTAAAATCCAGACAGGTGTTGCCTCCCTGAACCTGATGTGAATCCTGCCACACAGCCCTCAGTCTCCCAACAGGATTTGTTTGTTTGATACTTGTTTGCATTATTGTGCGTATGAAGGGGAGCGTGCCTGAGCGAATCCATCTGCTTTAAGTGTGTGTTAGTGGTGCTGGCTGGAATTCCAGTGAGTCAGCTGTAGCTGTGGGATTGCCTGTGGTTCTGAAGCCCAGTGACAACAGGACAGTGCCACCACGTGGCACAGTGCTGAGGAGACCACAGGGATGTCACAGCACAGCCCTGGCTCCGGTGGGGAGCCGGGACGAACTTCACTCTTGGAAAGAAGTAATAGAATACATTTCATCTTACTCTTCTTTAGAGGATTTAATGGTGGTGTAGAGCTTTTAATATTTTCATTAAACCGATCCAGTTTTGCTTTAAAACCAACTTGCACAGTTATCAGGACACAGGGAGAGCTCATCACATTGCTTTTAATTGATAAACCTTTCCTTTCTGTTTCTTTTCCCCTCTCTCTTCCCAGTATTGCCGAATGCTGTAGCACTCCATACTCACTGCTGGGATTGGTCTTCACAGTCTCTTTTGTTGCTTTGGGAGTTCTGACTCTCTGCAAGTTTTACTTGCAGGGTTATCGAGCATTCATGAATGATCCTGCTATGAACAGGTAAATGCCTCATTGTGCCTCGATTTGAGAAAGAAACAGACAAAAAAGGGATTTATGTAGAAATATATGGGTGGCATTGCAGTTTTTTAACTTTTGAACTCTTGAGTATCCTTGACAGGCTTTTTGTTTGCCAGTCTTTGTGTGCATTGGAAGGATTTGAGGTGAAAGTACTTGTTACAGACTTCTTGGGAGATGATTCATTTCTGTAACAAATTCAGGGCTGTTAGTTGGGATTTACAATTGCACAGTTTGATTGTCTTAATGCTTTCATTTTCATGAGTCACTGACAAATTTTCACATACTTGTATAATATAAACACTTAATATTTTCATTTCCTCATCTCCCCTCTAGTTATGTATGAAACATTACTAATCTGTGAGGTTTAAAACACAGCATTGTCTGGATTGCTTGTAAATTACTAGGGGAAATAGCCAAAATACAGAAACTGCCTTTTCTCATGCTTGGCCAGACTTGTCTGATACGAAATTGGGATCCAAGATCTGACAGTACCTTTCTCAGTTACTCCAGCCATAAACTCTATAGAAAGTTCAGATCATATGCAGAGAACAGTTTTACATTTTGGATTCCAAGATGGGGAAGCAAAACTGGTATAAATTTGGGCTGTCTACATAAAAACATCTTTTGGTGAAGTGTGTATTTCTGAGTGATGTGTTTTACTGTGTCAAATAGTGGTGCTAAATGGTGATTCTCAGAGGTACTGAAGTCAGTCTGAGGTTCCAAACCCAAAAGAAGTGGACAGCTGTATTTGTTTTAGGTACAAGGGAAATAAACTGAAAAATGGCAAAATTGCTGATTTGCTTAAACTGGGCACCTGGTGGGGTGTTAAATCAAAGGCCAAAGGACAGACAAGAGAGTGGTGATGGGGAAATAGAACAGGTGGAGAGGGAGGGAGGGAGTCTCGGAAAGAGGCTGAGTGGTGCCCAGGCATAGACATGACAGGGCTGTGCAGGCAACACTGAGGCTGGTGGGTTCTTCCTCTTATGATACAACCTGGATCCTTAAACTGCTTCATGCTGGGTGGTGTCTGAGCTGAATGCAGCCCAGACGTTGCTTGTCAAGAGCAGGGCTCTGAAACCTGCTGTTTCCTAATCCCAACTCTTCAGCATTTCTGAAAATGTTCCTCTCTTGTTAAAGCCATAGCAGGGACATCACTGAAACCTAAAACCAGTGACGTATGAAAAGTTGTGACAGAAAAAGCTTATTTCTTGGTATTTCTAGATGTACATTTGAAACAGCATTGACACACAGATGTGATTGATTCTTCTTTTGACTGTATTGATCTGCAGGGGAATGACTGAAGGAGTCACACTCCTGATCCTGGCTGTGCAGACAGGTCTGATTGAGCTCCAAGTTGTGCATCGGGCGTTCCTGCTCAGTATTATTCTTTTCATTGTGGTGGCATCCATACTTCAGTCCATGCTGGAAATTGCTGATCCCATTGTCTTGGCATTGGGAGCCTCAAGGGACAAGTAAGAGACTGATTTCCTAAACTGAAAGTTACCCAATGCTCTTTTAGGAGGTGATAAACTAGTAATTGATGGTCTAGTTTGGATTTTTAGTAGCTTGTAAATTTACTGTTTTTTTCTGTATGCAGATTTATTTTCTAGTCTAATTTCTCTAGTTTTTCCCTCTCTGTCCTACTCCCTGAAGGGCACACACTAATACTTGTCCCATACTCTGTGCTGACAAACAGGGCTGACTTGGGTCAGTTGCTCTGGCTCAGGACTGTGTCCATCCAGCCTGTGCAAGCCCACGGTGCTCTGCAGTGCTGGCTGCCCATTCCCTGGGTGAAACTGCACACTGGTTACTCTCCTTAGCAAGAGTGCACTGTGGTCTCAATTAAGCAAATCCAGGACTGTGTTTTCCCCCCACAGTCCATTGTGTTTAGTTGCAGAATGGGTTTTTTTAACCTCTTCTGCAGTTGAGTGGGTTTCCCCTCTAATGCAGTGATCTCACACAGCTGTTGTGGGTGGGAAGTTTCTAGGAGTGACCTGGTGTTAGATACTGCAAAATCTGTTTTCTTGCTGAGGCTGTGTTCCCAAAATGATAGGGTTTATTGGCCAAAAGTGCGAGGTTGAAGGTTTGCATTATTGACCCACATGTTCTGATGATGTGGGTTTGTTCAGTTTAATTTATGTTTTGAAGAGCTGTATTGGTGGTATCTGGTGTTCTCATGTTAATCTGTTTGTATCTTTGTTAGTTGCTTTTTGATTTTCCCTTTCTGTAACCTGTAAGTGAAGAAATGAAAAGAGGTTTGTTGTGTGTACAGTTTGTTTAGCTTTGAGGTTACTTGTACCCAGGGTGTTCTGTCTGCAGCAACCTTAACTTCTAGTGGAGTAACAGGGAAAGGGAGAAGACACAGGATATGAGCATCTGCTCAGCTTAAACAAGCAGTCTGTGGTGATAGTGAGTTTTAACTCTTTTGCTAAATCTCCCAGGCAGTTCTAATTCATCCAGGATCAGGATGAATTCCACTTCAGCTCTTGCTTTCTCCCTGACCCACAGACACCAAATTTCAGACCTCAGAGTGTAGCATTGTAATGTTTCTTCTGACTTTATTAGATTAACCAGTTTGTGCTGCTGTCCTGTCCCCCCAACACTTCCACTTTTTCAGCACTTTGTTTGAGAACTAAATGAGGTTAAAATACAACGTGAGGAACAAGTAGAGGCAGTACAGTAAATATCTTGAGATACTCTGAAAGCCTTCACAAATGGGTGACTGTGGAAAGATTGATGGTATGTTTAGGCTGGGGAGGAGATTGGGAGGAAATAAATGACAGGAGCAGAGGAAGGACTGGCAGAGATGAATGTTCAAGTCCTGCTGCATGTCTTCTTTTGTGATCTCTGAATTGGGGAATATACTTCTAAAGGCACTAGAGTTAAATCTGGTGATGAAAGGAAATAGCTTTGCCTCACACATGTTAGCAAAAAGATATAAAAGAGCTGCAAGAATTAGATAATCTGGAGACTTTTGTTTATTTGAAAGTGTCCAGTTATAGGTTTATTAATTTATTGTAATGGACTTCCATCTAAAACATTCAGTATATCAGGTACTTTATTTGTCTAACCACTGACTTGATCCAGTATGACAATTACTGTAGGTGAAATTTTGCTGATAATTTTTGTCTCTCTATTGAAAACAGCAAAGGTCAGATGAGAGGGAACTTTCCATAGTTGTTGTAGGCTTGCATGCAATCTGGGAATGAGACTGTGCCCAAGTAAAACAGAAACTCCTTTCAACAAGTTAAAGCCTGGAGCAAACATCTGACATGTCTGCATCCAAGAAGTCAGCCTGTTCTTATTCTGACACTCACATCTGACTTGAAAAATAAAAACCTATTGTATTGTTTTTAGGAGTCTGTGGAAGCACTTCCGAGCAGTCAGCCTCTGTCTGTTCTTACTCGTGTTCCCTGCATACATGGCCTACATGATTTGTCAGTTTTTCCATATGGATTTCTGGCTGTTGATCATTATCTCCAGCAGTATTCTAACCTCTCTTCAGGTAAGAATGTTAGTCCTGTGAAGCCCTGCATTAACTGGGTTCTGTTTCTCTGAGGGGGGAAATATGTGATGAGAAGAGAACAGGGATGATGGAAGGGCAGAATTACAGGAAGGGGTGGAAAATCTCTTCCTTCATACTGTATCTGAGGCAAAGGAGCTCCTGGAGTGAGCTGAGAACTCATAGGTGAATGGAAGTCTATTTCAAAATGTAAAGTCAGAAGGCTTTTGAGGGTGTAACTATCATAGTAAAAACTTTTTCCCCCCAAGTACTCATTTTGTGTCATTACGTAGCTGTAGCTCTTTGAAAGCAATTTGGTGTTCAAAACACAGCAATTTAAGTACAGGAAATGTTTCGTACTGTGATTTGTTGTTGTAAATTCATCTTTTTTTATTACTGCATTTATAAAATCACCCCTCATGATGCTCAGGACTTTTGTTTAATCAACTCAGCTGCGTTCTGGACACAGGAAAGTACAGAAGGGGAAGTACTTAGAAACAGCTTAAATGCTTTGCAAGAAGGAGTGACTTTTATTTGTCATGAAGTTCAACAATTTTACTGCTCTGGGTCTTGGGTGCCCTCTGTCCACTTTGGGGGTGTTGTGTGTACAGAGCTTGATGGACATTGCTGAGTAACTGAATGCTGAGCTCATGGTCTTAAACTGTGTTACAGGTGCTTGGGACACTCTTCATTTATGTTTTGTTTATGGTGGAGGAGTTCAGAAAAGAACCAGTAGAAAATATGGATGATGTGATTTATTACGTCAATGGCACGTACCGGCTGCTGGAGTTCCTGGTGGCGCTCTGTGTGGTGGCATATGGAGTCTCAGAAACCATCTTTGGTGAATGGACTGTGATGGGTTCTGTGATCATCTTCATCCACTCCTACTACAATGTGTGGCTGCGGGCCCAGCTGGGCTGGAAAAGTTTCCTTCTTCGAAGAGATGCTGTGAATAAGATAAAATCACTGCCTGTGGCCACAAAAGAGCAGTTGGAGCAGCACAATGATATCTGTGCCATCTGCTACCAGGTAAGAATAGAAGTGTTGAAAGATTAGCTTGAGTTGAATTATCTCCATATTGTCAACTTCAGTCTGCAACTAGTAGAATAAGTTAGTTGAATTATGTCTAATGAGTAATCCTTTGCTTAGTAAGTTACTGGAATTACCCAGTTTTCTGCTTTGTGAAAGTTGGAGTGCTGTCACTGAGAAAGGTTTTATGAATGAGGAGGTTGCTTGGATTTGTTTAAGCTGTCATTCTTTTTTCTCCAGTTAAACAATAAACACTGTGTTCTTGTTTTGACACCTCTCATGTTTAGGTTGAGCTGGTCTCAATAGCAGCAAATGTGCCCTTTCTTTATTAGTGGAAAATTTTGTTAATGAAAGACAACATGTTCTCAGCAGCTGATTTGTTATTACTGCATAGAAGCAGCTCAGTCTCTGCAGACATCACTGCTTCATGTGCAATGTCAGTTTTGTAACAGAAACCTAATTATCAAAAGGTTAAGGGTCTTACCAACGTAGCCAGCAGATGTAAGGACATTAGACATTAATGCTGAAAGTATTATCTTTATCACACTTCTGGCTCCAAAGTCTCTTACTCTTGAACAGAAATAGCAGTTACATGTCACAGAGAAAGAATCACCCTAAGATTAGTAGAGTAGAGTATGATTTCATTGACTCCAGACTTGATACAAATTCCTTCAGTCACTGGGTTGAACAGTGTTTGAAACGTGGGTCTCAGCTGACAGAGTTCAGGGTGTCTCTTGATTTCTGGTGTGCTGTTATATGTTGTACCTGTAATTGTGCTGTTTTAACTTGCACAGTTGTTTCTTGAGCCAACCAATTCTGTGACTCTGATCCTCTAAAAACTTGTATTTAATAATACCTTATGAACAAGGATTTTTTGCATAATTTCTAATGCCTGTAACCCAGCCTGAGTCTGAACTGTGCATTTATCACAGAATCATTAAGGTTGGAAAATACCTCCAAAATCAAGTCCAACCTTTGACCCCTCACCCCCTTGTCAACTAAACCAGAGCTCTGAGTGCCACATCCAGTCATTCCTTGAACACCTTCAGGGGTGAAGACTCCACCACCTCCCTGGGCAGCCCCTTCCAATGCCTGACAACCCTTTCTGTGATGAAATTCTTCCTGATGTCCAACCTGAACCTCCCCCAGCACAGCTTGAGCCTATATCCTCTTGTCCTGGTGCTTTTTACCTGGGAGAAGAGACTGATCCAGACCTGGCTACAACCTCCTGCCAGGGAGTTGTGGAGAGTTAGAAAGTGCCCCTTGAGCCTCTTTTTCTCCAGGCTGAACTCCCACAGCTCCCTCAGCTGCTCCTCATATGGAAGCTTGTTGGTATGAAGGAAGGAACCTTCTCTTGCTTGCCTGTGGACTGCTTCTGTCTCCTCCATGCCTGGTGGACCCATTAGATGTGTGGGGCCAGAGGAGAGGAATGGCATTACAAATAATAAGGTCTTTCTCTTTTATGTCTTTCAGGATATGAAAACTGCTGTAATCACACCATGTAGCCATTTTTTTCATGCGGGTTGTCTTAAGAAATGGCTGTACGTGCAAGAAACCTGCCCTCTGTGCCACTGCCAACTGAAGAGCCCTTCACAGCTACCAGGACTGGGATCAGAGCCAGTGCAACAGCCAGATCCTAGTGCAGAGCAAAACACCAGGCCGGGAGATGCAGCTGAGCCACCTGGTGCTGAATGTGACAATAGGCCAAGTCTGAAAGACAGCCCAAGCAAGGCCAAGGGCGAGGCTGCCAATGGACATGACAGCCTGGAGGCCTCTGCCCATCCAGGGGGGTCTCACAGCATGGACAGTGACACAAGCCCCTGTGAGGCCACCCAGGGAGTAGCTTGTGCTGCAGAACTAATTGCAGCCCTGGAGGGGAGCTCTGCTCAAGATCCAAGGGTTTGTGTCCAGCTCTGAGGCTACAAAGGATGACACGGGAACAAACACATTTCAGAGATCCATGTTTGACTCAGAAGAAAACCAGTCCTTCCACAGCTGTGAAAGAAGTGTAGCTATAAATGCTGGTCAAAATGTAATCTCCCATGCTGAATTTTATGGGCTGCTTGGTAGTGGTAACTCCAGTGTGATGTAGTAGAAATGACTCCAGAAGCTCTCTGAACTGTGGGCATAGGAAGGATGTCTGGAAATAAATAGCAGTGAAAAAGAGTGTTTTCAAGACGTAGGTGAGGGGTAAGAGAAGCGAAAGGTCTGTGAGAAGTTGTAGCCAGCCAGACAGAACGCTGGCTTGGTTTTGGTCAGGAAGAGGTGTTGCATACAGCCATGTCCCAGGGTCCTGAGGGGTGTTAAAGGCCGTGAGTCGCCAGTCTCTGACTGACGTGCAGCTTTGGCTGCTGACATTTCTTTATGGCACATAAACAAAAATCAAAGTGTAACAGCAGTGATTGTACCAGAAGATGGAAGCACTCTGAATACGTCGTGTGTATGCTTTGGGTGTTCTTGGGGCAGTTGCATCTGAATTCATGTAATCTATAGTGACTCTTGACTTTTATGACGGAGTCGTCAATATTTTGATGTATATGAAACTTTTGCTAATAATGGGCACAGTCTGGGCTGCATGAAGTAAACTAAAGCTCTAATGAACACTTTGACCTCTGCTGCCATGTGCGAGAGGAAAGTGGGATGAGTTTTAGGGCACGGATAGAGGCCTTGCAGTACTGTGTTGTGTAATGTTTAATCCTTGCAGCTGAATTAAAACAGTATTAAACTCTGGCGATATTTGCACTTTGGGAATGAGTACATTATTGTGTATGATCAGACTCCGCAAATGCCACTTTTAAAGCTGTTAATAGGTTTGCACCTTTTTTCTTTGACAAGGACATGTCCATACTTAAATTTTTACATTCATCATGGCTTCAAGTAGAACAAGGGACTAGGGTGGGGAAATAGGTGGGAGTAGGGGGCAGGCAATTTTTTTATGTGAATTTTGATATGAAGAGAAATTAGTCACTTATTTATACGATAGGCTTGACTCAAGTGTTTTTCAAAGTTGGTATTCCTAATGTGAAATGTGATACTATTTTATTTTTAGTAGTAAATTTGGATGTAGACTGACAGACATAGCTGAATGTCTTAATAAATTACATTTGAAGATTTTTACACCTGTTTATGTGATTCTTGCACTGAAATTCCATGAGTTAAGTATGTGTTGAGAGGCTGTTTTTCAGTAGTATCCCTCTGTTCACCTTGGAGATCAGTGAAACTCCCTGTATCTGCATTCTCCTCCATTTCCATTTTAGTGCTGTGTGTCCTGGTGGTACCTCCTGGCCTCTCCTGATTCTTGCCGCTGGGTCTTGGCCAATGCAGAACATGAAGGCACATTTGCTCCTGGAGGCTGTGCCTGCTGCTACTCATCCCCAAACCCCAAACCTATTTCCTTCTCACCTGACAGGATGGGATCCTCTGATTCTGTATCTCCATTTGGGGTTTTGGCATATTATTTGGAAATCTGTATTTACTGTGTGCTTGACTGATCATTCCAAATCTTTTATTAACAGCTTGATCTGTTTGAGGAGGAGAAAAAAAAAGCTGTTGGGAATATTTTTCATGAACTCATCTTTTCACTCTTGTCAATCTGTGGTTTGTGTCCTGCTCTTCTCGCATTTCTGTGGAATTGAATCTTTCTCAAAGAGATGTTTTGTATGTTTCCAAGCTTTCAATCTACATAATTTAGGCTGTTTCCATTCTAACCACACTTAAAAATTTGTAGAGGCAGGAAATGGTGTTTTTCTGGGCAGCACTGTTAGGGGATGCTCCTTAGTACAGGGGAACAAAGACTTGCCCTCAATTCACAGAGTGTGTTTTTGAAGGATACTCTACTAAACTCAGCTTGCTGTCCCTGGATATGAAAAAATAATCCCAGAAGCTTGTGACACGAGTGATGGGAAACTTTTCCTTTGTATAAGGTCACCTCACTTGCATGGTAGGAAGCAAGTGTTACCCCAAGGGACTGGGAAGAGAGGAGCACCAGCCAGGCTTGGTCAGCCTCATGGAAGGGAGGTTGGAGGGTTGTGTGTGCAACACAGATACTGGGGTGAATGCAGGGAAGGGAGAGGAACTTGTGCTCACTTGGGGTATTATGTGAGGTCTGTAGGGCAGAAAGGAATTATGGGGGTCATCCATGCCATTCCTATCTCACACTGTCACATCATCATTTTCATTAGGATAGGAAGAGTCATTGAAAAAGTAGCAAAACACCAAGGTTTGCCTTCAATGCCAAGAAGCTGTTTCTCAGCCTGACTGATCTCTTGGTTTCATAGCTAACTGGTAATGCAAAAGCTATAGGAAGGGACTATGTATTACTGCAACAGTCTGGAGACTGCTTGTTAGGAATCAACAGGCCCACGGTAGGTTAAACAACCACACTGCCTGCCAAGACTGCGGGTTGGAAACGTGGATGTGGCACTGGAAAGGAGCCTGACAGACCAGGAAGGTACAGGCTGTCTTTTAGGAGAAATGTGCAGTATTCCCAGTGGAGTGAACCAAAAGCAACTGTTCTGTGCTGGAGAAGGTGCTTGGCAATGTGGTGGCTCAGGCAATCTGAGTCCCACATCCTGGCAAGAGGGGCATGATGGGAGGGAAACAACTCTGATGCATTATTTTTATTGAAAACATTGATATTTTAAAGAGGGAGGGGAGAGAGGCTTGCAGAGTTCATAGGATCAGGGCTTTTCTTGAAGAGTGGGAGTTCCCCTCATTAGAGTTTGTAAGAGCAGAGTGGCATGTCCTGTGTCGATTGCTGCAGGATGCACGAGGCAGAGTGAACTTGTTAGTAAAGTCTACTGGTCTAGAAAGTTTAAGGGAGGTGATGTGTGTATTTTCATTTCATTTTTGGTTTTTGACAACTCAAAAATGCTGACAGAATACCAATAGGGACAGATAGCTCTGGAAGGCACTTAAAAATATGCCTGTGAGAAATGGGGATGGGTAGGAAATAAATACTGATAAGCCAAGCAGGCCATATCTGGCAGGTCAAGAAGTTCAGTGATGAAGTGAGAACTGGCAAAACTGAGGCCAGCTAGAAATTGCAGAAGAAATTACTTGAAGAGGGACAGGAGGAAAAGGGGCAAGGCAGGGAGGTAAGGAATGAAATGAACTGTTTCGGTGCTCTTTGGAACATATGGGTGAACACTCCTGGTCTCTGAGTTGATTGGTGCAGAACTTCCTCTTGGACACTGCTTGGAGTTGATTTTCTTTTTCTTTGCAGATGTGCATGAGTAAATGGGAAAAAAATGCTTTCTGAGTGTTTATGATCAGGGTGTAAACGTAGGCTGAGGCTTGAAATCATTTTCATATGGACTCATGATGGTGTGATTGATGAACATTTGGACTGAAAAAGATGCTTCCAACTAGGTGATACAATGGGAACAGTTGGGAATTTTATGGCTGGTTGGTTTTTCATTGAAATAAGAGCGCTGATCACATGGTGTGGTGGCGTGTCTAGTCAGTCATATTGGATAGCCCAGTGCTGCTGCTGATTCATGGAGCCCATTGCTCTGGGCTTAGGGAAGTGCATTTACACAAGGGGAGAGGACTCCATGAGAAGAGCAAACAAGTCTGTGGTGAGGAGTTTGATTTGAAAGCCTCGGTTTGAACTGCATTGCTCTCAGCTCCTTTGGTTTTTGACAGTTTTGCAAGAGAGGAATCTATTTCTTTCCTTGTTTCTAGTGAAATACTTAATTTTATGCCAAGGCTAAGAGTTCTTGAAATGCACAGTGTTTTCCAGCATAGGAAAATCTCTTAATTCAGACTCCTCTTTTTTCTGATTAAATTCAATTTCTAAGCAATCTCAATCGTTTTCTAATATAGTTTAAAATTTGGACTTGAACTATCTGAATGCTTCTGAACAAACTTGTATGTTTTTCCTAGCCAGGACAGGCAAGGAATTGAGTTCAGTTGGTTCAAAATTCAAATTATCTCTGGCAAATAAGATAAGAACATTGGTATAGGTGTCTAGAAAAACACTCCCCACTTGGGGACAACTGTCTGTTTTAAGCCTGTTATGTTGCTGGAAAGCATTCAGAAAGAAAGGAACCAAATGGGAGTGATTGTGGTGCTACTGGATTTTGTTTGGGTTGGGAGAGCAAAGGGCGGGAGGCCTGGATGGTTTGGAGTGGGCCGGATGGTGTGGTGGTCACTGGGTTGGAAGGTCTCGAGAAGGAACAATTTGTGGACCACTGCAGGTTTAAGCTGCTCCAGGGAGGGCAGTGAAGTCAACCATGGGGATTGGTGCTGGTTTTTCCCACCCACATGTTAATTTTTCACAGAGACTTTCAGATTTTCAGCGTTTCAGTCTCTGCAGTACCAGGAGCTGTTGTGTATTAGCCAAGTCTGTCCAGTCAGGATTGCTCATTCTACGTCTTGCCTGTTATGTCGCTCCACAAAAACATTTGTAGGAAAGAATTAAAAAATACATTTTCCTACTAACCATTAAAAAATACATTTCCCTACTAACCAATTTGGCTTTTCTTGCATAAAATTGTCAGTAAATGCAACTTGAAACTCAATTTTTCTTAGTGTTACAATACTGAATTTAAAATTGACTGGTGCATGTGCAATCACATTAAGGATCACAGTTCACAGCTCCACACCCTGAAGATACCAATTATCTTTTTTACAATGCCTATTTCTTTTAACTATCATTATTTTACTTACTGATATCCTCCTGGAGTCACAACCTAGAAGTGTGGTGACTTCTTTCCTCGGTGCAGTTCAGCTGTGCCTGGGAATGACAAGTGCCAGTGTGGAGACTGGCCAGGAAATTCCATCTCTTCATAAAGGAAGTTGTGATTCAGTTGATAAACCACTCAGCAAATGCATTTTGTGGCTCAAAGGTATTGGTTATTCTCTTGAAAACAAATACTTTTAGAGAAAAAAGTTGCTTGCTAAACTTGGTGAGCTCTCTACAACTTTCCAAAAAGCCCATAGGTTGCTTTCCAGAGGGTTGTCTTCTTTTCTGTGGCAGAGATGATGACCAGGATGAAGATGATGGAGTCAGGAGGAAAAGGAAGGTTGGGAAGGGAAGAAGCAAAGGCTGGATGCTGGCAGGTTATTAAAGCATGCTCAGAGACCTGGTGAACACACAAACCTGAAGGTGACCATCCTGGTTAAAGAGAGAAGATGCAGTAGAAGAACAGTTTATATGGCTAAAACCAGCATGTGCCACCCCCTCCCACGCGCACCACCCCCCCCGAAAAAAAAAGAAAATATTTCTTTGTGTTAAAAGTAATTAGACACAAATTTTCCCAGTGGCTGCCATTTCCTGGAGGCTTACAATCCACATCCTTAAATAAATCTGGTAGCTGAAACACTCTCGACTATTACCATTGCCAAAGACCAGACGATCTGCAGAATTTTGCAGCAACAGATGTGAAAGGCCTAGGACTGTGACATGGATAAATGATTTAGTTCTTATGAATTTAAAATATAAAACTGTCTTAATTGGATAAAAATAATCAATTGAATAGATATCTGATATTTATAAATGAAATTATATACAGTTCCTTAATTAACCATACTCTCAGTTTTGTTTAAATTGATTGTTCACTTCTAGCTTGGGGAAAAAATGCCAGCTGGAATGCAGAGGGATTAAGTTTTATTTATTTTCTTTGCTAAGAGCCACATTGTGCAATTTAAAAGGAAATGTCCTTGAAAGATGGGTTCCTTTGTAAACTGTTTCAGACCTTGTTTGTTTTCAGATGGAAATTAATATCTCAAAGGCCCTCCATGTTAGAAAGTGCATGTTGATAAGAAAACAAAAATAAAAAAATTATAACCTGCTAAAATGCATTGTGTTTTCAAGATAATCTTTGCATGCATTTAATTGAGTTTGTGGTATAGCTGATCTGGTCATCTTGCTGGAAAAAAGGCTGGTAATGATCTCTATTGGCATAAGTGGTAGGAAACAATCCATGGGAGAATCTCAAATCCAACAGTTAGATATGACTAGAATTCTTCGTTATGCTTTGATGTGCTTAAATACTGATTTTAAGCACTGCAGAAGGTGCAAGCGAGCGTGGCAGCTCTTTGTTGAGCTCCATGGGTGCAGCTGGCGGGCTCTGCTCTGTGCCTGTCCCTGTGTCCAGCTCTAACACATGGCAGTGAGGGTTCACTGAAGTTGTTACAGGCATTTTCACAAAAATTGGGTCTGCACAGCTACTTCTCACCAGTTATGGTTGCATTTAAGACAGCTCTGGTACCTTCCAGGTCCCTCTTATTTTTTTTCCTAAAGGCTGGACAGGTGTTGGGTCTGAGGCTGCTGCTGGTCAGCTGCTGTAATCACAGAATCATGGAAATGTTTGTGTTGGGACACACCTTAGAGACCATCTAGTCCAACTCCCTGCCAAGAGCAGAGACACCTTCCACTACACTAAAGTTGCTCAAAACTCCATAATCTTCTCCTCAGTATTGTTCTCAACACAAAATATAAGACTTACAATATGAGTCATGGGGGTTTTATTAGCTGGGTCTGCCTGTCACTGATGTGTTTGGAGTTATTCCCTGTGGGGTTTGACACAAGTGTGCTCTGTATCCCGCTGTGCTGTGCTTTGCAGGGGACCAAGCAGCAATGGCTGTGGTGGGTTCATGCTCCTCTGATGTTCTCTATCAGACTGTGGGATTAAACTTTCCTCTGGGCAGAAATTCCAGAGTGCTCCTGAGGATCCAACCGTTACACCGGTCCTAAAGATGTTTGCATAAACATCGGGATAAAGTTAAGCCCTGTGCAGTGGGACTATCGGCTTCCCAGGAGCCCGGGGTCGCTTTCCAGAGGGCTGGTGGTTCTCCTCAGTGGCAGAGAAGAGCAGGATGAAGAGGCTGGAGCCGGGAAGAAGAGGTGTGTGGCAGGCGGGGCCGGTGCCGGCAGTGGCCACGGCGGGGCAGTGCGGGACCGGCGGCGGCACCGGGAGCTCCTGGCAGCGGGTTTGACCAACTTAAATAGTGCCCGGGAGTTTTACAGGGGAAAAAAGCAGCAATAATAATAACAAAAAAATCCAGGTTTGAGTTCACCAGCGAAGTCGCCAGTGGAGCTGCTCCGGCGCCTTCTGTGATGCTGATGCGCTGCTGAGTTTGCTAGGAAAATGGGATTTACATTTATGGGGAATCAAGAGTCTGCTCTGACACTGGTATTTTTCTTCCAGCTTGAAAGACATTTTTCCCCATATCTTAAAAAACACAGCATAGTTGACTCTGCTCTAGGCAACAAAACTCTGAGAGGTCATGAAGGCAATTCCTTCCTTTGGAGCTTCCCACAGATAACAATTTGTATGATGGAAATAATTTCATTTGGATTGGGATTTCTGCTCAATATAACCCAAGGGTATTATGAGAATTGCTTGAATTCTGATGAAATCCCAATGGACAGCATTCAACACTGTCCAGCTCAGTTATGGGATCAGATATTTTTTCCTCTTCCCTTTGCAGAGGATTTTTTAGCTGGGATGTGCAAACATGAGCCACTGCCACATACTCCAGTGTGAGGCTGCTCTGCAGCTCCTTGAATATGATATCTTTTGCCTTCTTGCATAAATATTTTAATTGCTAATTTGCTGGTCTCATTTAACACAGATTTGGCATTTATCATTTGAATTTAAACTTGTTAAAATTGACAATTTTCTTGGCTACCTATGTTAATAATTTAAAGAGAAAGCTCATTATTAAATTATTATGGGTAATTATTTTGTAACTAGTGTGGAAATTGTGATTTCTGCAGCCTTAAAAGATCCTAGAAGGAGCGCATGCAGATCCATATGGATCAAATCCCAGAATGTGCAAAGATACACAGGAAGTGTCTTATACAGAAAATATTATATAGCTGGGTGAAAATACTAACATTAGAGTATTATTTTATATACTTGGAACTGTAAAGTCTTGGAGACTGCTGAAGTGAAGTAAAGTAATGTAGCTGGGGGGGGTCACAAGACCCATTTTAAATCTGGGTTCTGATTCGTTCTGAAGCTGTGGCTGGGAACTGGCAGGGTGGGATTTGTGTGAGTGCACCTTGCAGAGCTCAACACACCTCCAGTCAGCATATTCTCTGACAAAAGGAAACAGAACCAACAGGGTTCTGTAGCTCCAGCACTCCCGCTGAGTCCACACCGCACCTGCTGGAACGGGGGCAGAGTTGGGCTGAGCCCCAGCCCTTCAGGATTTCCAGGGGCCTGGTAAATGCTGCTGATTTCAGTGAGTCAGTGCTGAGCTTTACTGGAAAAAACTCCCACTCTGACCCTGTAAATGGTGTGGAAAAGCCTTTCTCTGCCTGCAGTCCTGAACTTCCCATCCCTGAGAGGTGTTTGTGCTGCAGTCGGTGCTGCTTTTGTGATTGTGCAGGTGCTTGCACACCTGCCCCCAGCCCCAGCAGCTGCCTCCTTTTCTTACCCTTGCCAGAAGCTTGTGCTTTGGTGATGACACAGTCAACATAAATGTAATTCCCTTAAAAAGGATCTTTTGAGGTGCCAGGCATGTTACTGAGGTAAATGATGCCAACACACCCTCTCCAACATTCCCCAGTTTCTCAATATTCAACCACTGGTATCTGCAGCTGGATTTAGCCCATAGCAAAACTGTGAACAATGAGAGAGTGGAACTCGCTCCCTGCTCCCACCAGATGGCCCTCATGCTTTTTTAATTTCTCTCTAAACGGCTGGGAAATGCTCTGCAAGCAGTTAGGGAGTTAACAAGGGATGCAAAGTCTTTCTGGTCACTTAATTTTGGGAGCAGGCAGTGTGGGGTCCTGGGTGGTGCTGTGGCAGATGCCTCTCAGCTTCCTTGGTCCCCTGGTTTTCCTGGGTCTGTGGGGTGAGTCCTGAAGGAGAAGCACTGAGGGATTTCAAGAGGGTGCAGAGCAGGTTCTGAAAGTGGTGTTGGGCTGGACCTTGCACGTGTGTGTTACAGACACATCCAGTGAGTGCACCTGGGTCCTGTTTGAGGCAGGTTGGGCTGCTCCTTGCTCAGACATCAGCCCTCGGTCTTTGCCTGTTAGGTGTTGCCAAATTCTGCCAGTGATGCTTTACAATTTTTGAGAGCAAAGGACAGCTTGGGAAGTACAAAATAGGGCAATAACTTCTTTTTCTGTTGATCTTATTTTAAAAAGAAAAAAAAGACCCTTTTAAAGGGACATTTTACCAACTCCTTGACCCTTACTTTGATATTTGAGTTTCAACTTTATGGTACTGTTATAATATCAAGAAATTCAAATAGTACTTTTCAGCTTGCAAAATTGTGATATCCTGAGTTTTGGCACTAGTATCAACTGGTTCTTGATCCTGGATTTCCTGATGTTTGCATCTTCCCCGCTCTGCCAGGATCATTGTCCCTTTGAGAACAATACCGGATCTGGTTCTCTCGTTTGGTGCTGTTACAGGAGTATTTGAGTGCATTAACTAGTAGATTTGTTTATGCACTGAGAGGTGCTGCCCCAGCCCTCACTGCCGTAAGCTTTTCCATCTGCATGCCCCCATCCTGACCTTGATCTACCAAAGGGCTCTGGAGGGCTTGTTCACGCTCCAGCCTTGCTGGCTTTTCTATCGGGATTAGCTTTAAGGGGCTCGAGTTGTTGAAGGGTTTTTCTACTGATAAATGGATTGAGACCCATATTTTAATCTCACGTCATCAAACATTCATCAGATACTCTTGGTCATTACCGACAGAGCCAGGTTTGAACTAGTGACCCTGCAGTAAAAGGTCCCATTAGCAATTTCCTCAAACTGTCAAGTCATTGCATGACACAAATGAAATGAAATGCGATGGGATTATTTTTTCCACAGGTAAAGGCAGTGGGTTTCTGTCAGATTTTTATTTACTAATGACTGTGTTACCAAGACACTCTGTGTTAAAATCTTTGTGCTCTCACATAAGAAATATGAAGAAATACAAAAGTGGGGTATACTACCTGAAGGCAGCCCCTCCACACAGGGCAGTTGCATGGCCCCATGATGCCACACAACTGTCACCCACTTGGTCCGGAATGAGGAGAGTGCTGCACAGTTTCAGTGGCAAACCCCATCCTCAGCATGCCAGGCACAGCTCACACATCTCATGCCAAGACAGGTTTGGGCTTTGTGTGTGTTTCCATAAGCAATAAAAGCAGAGACTGACAGGCATTTAGGGAACCTTCTCTGGCTCACATCACACTGCACTGTTCTTTTACCAGCAATTTTTGTATCTGAGTTCTTTCTCTCTTTACAGAATCATTTGAAGAAATAATGCGTGAGGTTTGGTGAGGGGGGGGAGAATATTACCTCCGGCAGTCATGTTATAATGGCTGTGGTGCTGACAGCCCTTTGGGAACAGTGGCAGCAGCAGGGTAAGTATATATGACATCTTTGTAGTGATAAAGAAACAAATAAATGTTCCCATTAACACTCCATCAGGTCAACAGCTATTCCAGACCAACGTGATGTTAAAGGAACCGGTTTGATTCATATCATCTAAGACACACTTCTCTTGCAGCATATCTTCTGAAAGGCACATAAACCAGAGGTCCTGCTCTGACCAGGTGGAGTCATTAAAAAATCAGTGAACTTTTTACAAGTTGCTTGAAATACCCTGGCTAGACTCCAGCTCCAGTGTTGCTGCTGTGTCTGTTTAACAGTTCCTTCATCACACCATGACAATAACTCTGTTTCAGTGCTGAAGGAAGTTATTTCTCCATACATCGTTTGTAACGCATTTTGGGAGGCTTCTGAATGCTTCCTAAGCCCTGCAGTGAGATCAGTGGGATGTGAGCCTTACCATAACAGTCTGCTCAGGAAGCATGAGCAGCATTTGTATGTCATCCATAATGAATGTGTGTGCATATGGAACAAACACACATGCACACAGATGCCTGCTGACAGGCTGCCCCTTTCCTGTGCAATTCAGCATGAGCTGAGCTTCACTAAGGACTGTGATGTCTCTCTCCCCCTACAAGTGCTAGTTAGTGAACAGCAACTTCTAAAAATTTTCCATGTGTTAGAGAGTTTAAGCACAGTACAACTCTGCTAAGATGCAGACTTTAAAACAGGTACAAACTTTCTAACACAAAATAACCCAGAATTCCTAAAGAATTCTCTTCCTTCCCATGTAACCAGGACTGTACACTTTTCTTTTTACCAGAACTTTTCTTTCTTTTTCACACAGGTTGAATATTTTCAACAAAAGGTCCTGAGAAGGCACATGAGAAAGGCAAGTCTTTGGTCTGGCTCAAATCACACGGATCCTGGACAAAGATGAAAACAAAGAAATCCCCTGGTCTGGATAACACAAAGCCAGCACTTGAAGTTCAAGCTGTCCAAAGCTCAGGAAAGTACATATAAATGTGAGTGTCTCTTTGTATCTTAAACGTCGTTGCAACCAAAGCACCTCTGTGCTGTGTTCTGGTAAAATCTCATTTGTCAAAGATATGCCTGTGACTCCATCAGAAATTCTGAGCCAGATGATAAACTTAGTTCTGCTTCTGTTGATATTATAAGACCTTCTGATGTTAATATGAATGCCAGAGAAAATAGGCTTCAAAATGGTCAGCACAAAAAGAGCAGCCAAATCCTGAGCAGTCCAGTCCTAGATCTAGAAAACTTAATGCTTACAACCCAGCAAGTATTGAATCTCCAATTCCCTAATTTGATGGAATAGCCTGAGATTTTGGAGGGCCTCCTTCAAAAGAGCTTGTGCACCTCTAAGTTGAAATCCCAAGATGCAAAGTTCTCAGAGTTTATGTAAGTGTTTAAAAGGAGATACAGATTCCAGAGTCACTTAAATACTTCTGATAATATTCAGTCTTGATTCAGCAAAGCATGTGACAACTTTAGTGGATATTTAAATCCATTCCATGTAATATGCTTAAACTCATCCTCTCAGCAGGAGGGAGGGTTTCTCCCTTCACTCTTTGATTGGAGACATGCACTTAGGTCTCCCTGAAGCCAGTAGTTGTTGATTACATGTTTACATGCTCTGCTGAACTGACAAAGAAAAAAATCACAGTATTGTGTAATGAAACAACCCTAATCTGTCCAGTGGCTGCCAGCATAAACAAATAAATACAGGCTAGCCTTAAATGTACTGAAAGCTTGTGTGAATATTGTAGGAATTTGAAATCTGCAGTTGTCTATATTATAGTAACATTTCCAACAGCATATCACAGCATCACAGAATGGTTTGTCTTGAAAGAAACCTTGAGGATCATCCAGTTCCAACCCCCCTGGCATGGCCAGGGATGCCACCCACTAGATCAGGTTGCCCAAGGCCCCTATTCAGCCTGGCCTTGAACACTTTCAGGGATTGGGCATCCACAAGTTCTCTGGGTAACTTGTTCCAATGCCTCACACCCATCTGAGTAAAGAATTTCCTCCTGTCATCTAATCTAAACTTCTTCTCTTTCAGTTTAAAACTGTTCCCCCTTGTCCGATCATTATCTGCCTGTGTAAAAAGTAATCCTTTCTCTTTTTTTAAGCCCCTTTTAAGTACTGAAAGGCTACAATAAGGTATCTCAGGACTCTTCTCTTCTCCAGGCTCAACAACCCCAGCCTTGCCATCCTGTCCACACGGGAGAGGTGCTCCAGTCCCCGGAGAATCTTCGTTGCCTGTCCTGGACCCACTCCAACAGGTCCACGTCCTAAGGAAATAGATTTCACCTGCGCTTACCGGTGAAAGCGGAGGGTGTTACCCCCTCGTAGGGACAGCTTTCCCTCTTCCCATGACTCGGGCTGCGGGAGGGTTCCCCCGCGATGCCGCCCGGGATGCCCCGCGGGGTTCCCGCGCCGTGCCCTGTGCCGCAATGCTCGTTGCGGCCGCCAGGTGGCGCCGTGGGCACGCGGCGCGGCGGCCCCGGCCCCGCCTCCCCCCGGGGGTCTCGGCTCCGCCGCGGGGACACCCGAGGGGACCCCCTTCCTTTCCCTTCCCTTCCCGTCCCCTCCGCCGGGTGGGAGCGCAGTTGGGGTTCCCTCCCCTCTCCCCCTGCTGCGCTCCCGTGCGGGGCTCACCCCAACGTAATTCCACTGCTTTGCTCGCCCCGCGCTCCTGCCCCAGGTGGTAATGGGGGCGAGCTCAGGGACAGCGCATCCTCCCGTCCTCGTCCTGGCGAGCCCCTGGGAGAGGGTTTGCTCTGCCGCACTGTCGGTGCTTTCTGACAACGCCCCTGCCCCCGGGGTGCTCCTCCACCCCCAGACACCTCGAGGTGCATCCCCGTTTCTTCCCTGACTCCTGAAGGTGTGTGAGCAAATGGTCCCTTCAGCACTCCGCTGTTTCCGACCCACAGGAGTTAAGCCTGACCTGAGGGAAGAGCCCCAACATCCCATCAGAACGCAGGGACAACCTGAAGTCCCCAGTCCCTCAAGGGAGGCAAAAGGAGGAATGCTCCTGAATGAAACCTGTCCATCTGGGTCGCCTGCTACTGCTTCTTCATGGCAGCTGGGGTAAAAGTGGGGTGCTGTCACCACCATGTGACAGATCCTCTGCTGATCCCAGAGGCATCCAGGCTCCTTTCTCCTGAACAGGAAAGGCAGAGCATTATATCCAAGTCCTCTGAGCCTTTTTCTCCTCTTGTCCTTCTCTCCAGGAGCAAGCCATGTAGGAGGAATAAAACACCCCAAGTAGCTGAACAGTGTCATCAAGCACCTCCCAGGACAGCTATTGGATTCATCTGTGGATGGAAAGATTTTGGATCAAAACGGGAGCCTGCTGGCCATAAGGAACGTACTTATGAAAAGCATTTTTGCTGGGAAGGACACAAGTGAGCTGTTCCCAAACCCTTGGGAAAGTGCAGGTAAATGCTCAGGACCGGTGAGCTCTGCTTGCAGTCACACATTGTGAAGAGAGGCTGCTTCTCCCTTTCCCCCCATCGGCATGGGTCTGTTGTTCATCTGCCTTCTCCCAAGAAGGGCAGGAAGGAGCATGGTCCCTTTGGGGAAACCTCAGCCAGCTGCAAAGGTCAGGAAGGAGGGAGCAGAAGGCTTTTCTCTCAGAAATTCCTCCTCCAACTACTTCTTCCCTCCTTTGGAGTCTGGGCAGAGGGAAGCGAGGCTTGACTGTCCCCCCTGTGCTGAGGGTGCAGGGACTGGAGGCAGGAGGAGGGAGTTGTCCTGGATAAACTCCAGGTCAGAGGCGAGAGGGGCCTTGGGCCCACTTGGAAATAGTGTCAGGGCAGGGGAGAGGCCTTTCCCTATGCAGGAGAGGCTCTTGTGCTCCAGGCTTTCTGTCTCCAGGCTTGTAGCAGTTGTGTTTGTCCTCCAGAGTGTGGCCTCCTTCCATCGTCCCCTTGTTCAAAGGCCTCAAAACCACTTGTTCCCCTGAAACCCTATTTTTTCCTACACAGGACAAGGAAGCCAGGGCCAGCCTTTTCCTCTTTTGTTCCCTTCCACTGGCATTTGGATCTCAGCATTGCCCCATTGCTATCTGTCATGACCAGGGACACTGTGACCATGTCCTGGTCCTGTCTGGAAGCAGCTCATGCCTGTGCTGCGAAGTTACAGCTCATGGCTTGTGTTGCTGGGTAAAATCCACAGCTCAACTTTGCAGCTCTCTCTTGCTTTGGGAGTAAAGCGTTTACTCACCCCTGGGAGCAAATCACAGCCTGCAAGTCTGCAAGTGTGTGTTTTATTCTGTGTTGAATGTTGAGAGCATTTAACTCAGGCTTGCAGGGAAACCGCGCTGCAATATGCCTGTTTCCTTCTGCAGCAAGAGTTAAGTACCAAGTCCCAGCCAGCCCACTGAGGACTACCCTGTGGCAGGCTGAGGAGTGTCCTCCAGTTCCATTTGCCATACTGAGGAAAGGACAAACCCAGCTTTCCACATGAATTTGCTCCAGCCTTGTAACTGGCCTGGCAGTGGTCTGTGTGCTGCTGCAGTCAGAGTGTGGTGGTCCAGAAAGTGGACCCAGATGAGGAGCAGAGAGTGAGTGCTAAAAGTAACTGAGAATTCTTTAAAAGCAAAGCCCCAATACATCAGGTTGGCCCCTGTGGGGTGGATGGAACACAGAAGTCTCCTTGCCTGGTGCCAGCTCTTTTTTTTTTTCCCATTTTTTTTCTTTGCGAAGTCCTGACTTTCTCACCCCCTCCCTGTTTCCCTCTGCTTTTCTTTCACACTCCTCCTGCAGGGGTCGAGCCAGTGTTTAACTCTTTCATCATTGTAGCAATTAGTGAGTGGTTTTAAGAACACCCGATGTCCCAGATGGGACATCTCCCCCAGCCTTCAGCAGGAGCCTCACAGACCTTCCTGTGTGCTGGAAACAGAAGCACAAGTCTTGTACAAGGAGGAAAGTAGTGGAGAACTTGTCACTCTTAATGTCGTAGTTGGCTGTCCCTGGTCGGTGGAGGTGCCCTCAGACTGCTGCTGGGGTGCTGTTCCTTTCAGCATCCAGGAAAACACATGGAAACGGTCCCCTGATCCCCTGAACAGATTTGAAGGGCAAAATCTGCCAACTGCTCAGTATATTGATTCAAATGCATTATTCCTCCCTGGGCAGATCCTTGCCCTGGGAAAGGAGCAATCAGTGCAGGTGCAAATAGCTTTTAATTGCAAAATGTATCTCACCATGGAGGCATTTAAGCTGGATATGATACAACTGATACAGCAGCAGCCGGAGGAAGACCAATAAGCTGGAGCACTGCAGGAGCCAAACTGCTCCTATGCAATACCTATGGCGTAAATATTCATGTATGGCTGCTTGTCCATGTTTTTCCACATATCCCTGAGATATGACACAGTAACATTATGTGAAGATTCAAATATCATTTTCAGGGAATGTGAAAACTTGCTGTCTGTGACAGTTCCTATGTGGGAACGCAGCAAGCTTGGGATGCGGATGTTTTGTGTGTGGACTCGCTTAAAGCCAAGTATCGGGTGCAGTTTCTCAGAGCCAGCGAGGTGCTGACAACGGGCTCTGTGCCTGATTTGGAGTGACAGCGCTCTGCCCGAGGTTTAGCTGTGGGCTCAGGCGGCTCTGTCACACCAAGTGATGTACAGGTGCCTGGGAGGGGGTCCTATATCGTTGTCGGGCTGCCTTAGGGTGCCTCTGGAGCTATATAGCGATCCGCAGAGTGTGTTGCATCTGGGCTGGTTGTTCTCCGGGCCCTCAGCTGTTCTTCGGGCAGGGCGAGGCAGCCCAGGGGTCTCCGCTGCCCTTCGCGGGGGCGCTGGGCGGGCGGACAGGAATTTCCCGCCGCTCCCGGGGCAGCATCTCCCGCACCTCGGGGCGGGGAGCGGGGGAATAGAGGGACACGGGAGCAATTCAGAGATAAGGCAGACACTTCAGAGGTTACCTTCCCCAAAGCGGGGACCGGGGATCCCCCCTCAAGCCTCCGCGGTGTGACATCGCCCTGAACAGGGTGACTAGCCCGGCTTGCCGGGATGCACGAAGTTTTGTTTTATTATATGTGTAAAGATGGGCAAGGCAGTGTTTGAGGAGGTATTACCCCCGCAGCCGGCACAGCGAGCTCCCATCCGCAGCAAGAGCCCGTGAGTGAGGCCAGATCTCGGGCTCACGGGAACGAGTTACGCGGAGGAAGGATGGAGGCTGATGCGGGGAGAGCGGCGGGCGGCAGGTCGGGAAGCCCGCGGAGAGGTGCAGGACCGCGCCCGCTCCCCCGGCGCGCAGCCAGCCCGGCTCTTACCTTGCGAGGGCAGGAACTGGTTTTATTATTTTCCCTAGGAAAACAAACATCGGACTTTTTATGGTAGAAAAAAAAAAAAAACTTTTTCTTCAAACTGTCCCGTTCGGAAATCGTATGCTTGTGCTGCAAAGCAGCGCATCGCTGCGCGGGAACGGGGCAGGAGCCGGGGCGAGCGGCCGGGGGTTCAGCGGGGATTTGCGGCTGGAAGTTTCCTCCACGCGTGTTTCCAGCGGCGCTAGTGCGGGGATAACCCCGCTGCGAGGGGTCGCCCCTCCCCGGATTCGAGCAGCGCGGCACGGCCGGCGGGGGCAGGGGCGGGCGCGGGGCATCCCTGGCTTTGGGCAGCCTGGCGCTTGCGGGGGATCCCGGGGGAGCGGGCAGGGCTCGGCCACCCTCGCACCTAGCGGTGCCGCGTTCCGGCTCTGCGGGGCGAGCAGTGCAGCGCCCTCCCGGTGAGGGCCGACCCCGGGCGCTCGGGGGTCGGTACAGGGAGCGGGGCTCCGTGTCCCCCCCGGTACATCCCCGAGCAGCGCCGCCGATGAACAAAGGCACGGCCGAGCCCGTACCGGTCCCGCCACCCCGGGGGGCTCCGGGGCAACTTCCCCGCGGCCCGGCGGCCGGAGGGGCGGGGTTATGCTAATGAGGGGGCGCGGCCACGCCCCCGCGGCGGCGAATCGCGGGCGCCCATTGGCGGCGGCGCATGGAGGGCGGGGCGCTGACGCGATGCAAATGAGAAGGCGTGGCTTTATCGGCCCCGCCCCCCGCCCGCCGGGGCTGCGGGGCTCGTGTTCGGCGGCGGGGACAGTCAAAGTGGCTCCCATAGGGAGAGACGGCGAGTCCGCCCGGCGCTGCGGGAGAGGGAGGGGGCACGGGGAGCCCCAGGGTCTCCCTCCGGCCGTCCGTCCGCGCCGCCGCCGCGGGTGCGCCCCTCTCGCTCCCTTCCCGGCGTGCGCCCGGCTCCGGCAACTCGCTTCCTGCGCGGCTGGAGGAGGGAGGAGAGGAGGAGAGGAGCAGAGAGCGCTTCGACTGGGAGAGGAGAGAAGAAAGAGGGAGAAAAGAAAGAAAGAAAAGAGAGAGGGGAGAAGGGGGGGGGACTTGCCTCTCTTGTCACTGGAAAATGACACTTGATGTAGCAGAGCCTGCCGCAGCTCCCGTTCGTCCTATTGTTTCTTAAACTGCCATCTGAGATTTTTTTTTTTTGCCTGCTGCCATCCGAGGGGTGTCTTCATACAAAAGGGACTTCAAGTACTCCTTCGGCTTGCGAGCGCTGCAACCGGCCCCCAGCACCCCGCCAGCCCCTGCAAGCACCCAAACAAACTGCACACGCAGCAAACAACAGCAACAAAACCGGGCTCTGATTGCCTCTGGATTTTTTTTTTAATGTCCGTGCCTGTGATTGCTTTCTCCGACTTGCTTTGATTCCAGAAATCAGCTGCAGAGAGAGAAAAAAAGAGAGAAAGAAAAAAACCCACATATAACAGTCCGCCTGGCGATTTTATCACTTTTTAAAATTTTGAGTAAAGAAGGAAGATTTGCGCTGTTGTTTCTGATTCATGTTTGGGATTCAGGAAAGCATCCAGCGGAGTGGGAGCAGCATGAAGGAAGAGCCCCTCGGCGCGGGGATGAACGCGGTGCGGACGTGGATGCAGGGAGCCGGCGTCCTGGACGCCAGCACGGCCGCTCAGAGGTAGGCAGGCTCCGCGCCCGCTCCGCTCCGCGCCCCGCTCCGCACCCCGGGGCGCTCCCCGCCCGCAGCGCTGCTCCCCGCGGTCAGCGCCTTTCCCCCCGCACCAACAAAAACCTGGGTCTGGAGCTCTGCTGCCAGCAGTGAGTTTCTCGTAGATGTCGCCAGTTATTTATCCCTACTGTCCCGTAGGAATTACTTTTTATTAAATAATGATAACAATAATAAAGGAAGTGGCGAGTTTCGCTAGGTACAAATAGGTGGGTTTCATCTCTCTGGCCCCTTGTGTTCGCTTGGAGGAAGAAGTTTTCAAAACTATGTTTGCTGATGATTTAGTCTTGAGATCTCCAAATGACACTTTCATCCTCCGATAAGCAGCGAGTTGTGCACGGATGTATCAAAACTATATTTCTCTACCTCGCTTTCCTATCCTCGTCAGAATCAGCAGCTATTCTTCTTTTCCTCCGATAAGCAGGGAGTTTGCAAAGCTTTCTCTAGGAGAAATTTAATTTTAATCCCCTTTGTAAAACCATTGCACTTATCTTAGATTTTTAAAGAAGAAGTCATTCCAAACAGGAGGTAGTTTTGGCGAAGCTGCTCCCAGCCTCGCTTTCTCTCTTATTTCTCCTTCCCATCTTCTTTCTCGCGAAAAAAAAAAAAAAAGCACGGACCAAACACTGATGCCACATTCACAGCCTGAGCCCTGGAGCCGGCATCAGTTTAATGTTGACATCTCCCGGTGTCTCCCACCTCGCCCCGCACCCCTCCCTTTGGAGCCCTCTAAGGAAGGGAAAGTTTCTGCAGGGACAACCCTGAAATATTTCAAGTTGTCTCCTGGGCTCGGTGTTTACCCACCTCTCTGGGGCGGGAGGAAAGGCTCGCAGGACTGAGGCTGCGAGATAAGGCACATGGGCGCTGGGGTGACAGCTCCGAGCCGAGTTTGAGAAGTGGCAGGACCGATGCTGCTCCGCAGGGCAAAGCGCCGATGGGGCTGAGCGCGGCTCCCCCGCCATGCAGGGCCGGCTGCGAGCGGGCACGGCCTCTGGGGAGGGCTGGTGGGTACCGAGTCCGGGGGGGCTGCTGGGGGCTTCGGGCTCGCCGCAGGGCGGGATGGGGTCGGGGCCCCGAGCTTGAGCCTTTCCCCGCGCGCGGAGGAAAAAGCCTCGGGGCGATTCGGGAGAGGATGCTCAGCCCGCGGAGGGCCCAGCCGAGTCCCGGCGAGGGAAGGCACGGGCCCGGGAGTCGGCTGGGGGGGAGTGAGGCCGCGTCGTCGGTGCTGGCGCTAACCCGCGTGTCTCTGATCCCAGCGGAGTGGGTCTGGCCCGGGCTCACTTCGAGAAGCAGCCACCTTCCAACCTGAGGAAGTCCAACTTTTTCCACTTCGTCCTGGCTCTGTACGACCGGCAGGGGCAGCCCGTGGAGATCGAACGCACCGCCTTCGTGGGCTTCGTGGAGAAGGAGAAGGTGAGTAACCTGGCATCCCGCGGGCCTCGTCCGCCTCTCCCGGGCCATCCCCGCTCCCCCGGGGCCGCGGCACCGGCTCTTCCCGGAGGCCATCGCCGCCTCCCGGGTGCCTCACTCGTCCCCTATCCCGAAGAACAGACGGGGAGGGGATGTCCCCTGATCCCGCGCTATGCCCGGGACAGGAGAGAGGGCTGAAAGCTGCCCCGTCCAGCCCCAGGGGCACCTAGAGCGCGGGTGATGGAGAAACTTCATTGATACTCTTTTCCTTTTCCCTCCGGCCTCCCGCATTCCCTTTGACTTCAGGAAGCCAACAGTGAAAAGACCAACAACGGGATCCACTACCGCCTGCAGCTGCTCTACAGCAATGGTAAGGGCTGGGAGCCCCCGCAGTGAACCCAGTCGCCCCCCGCTGCCTCCGTGGCTTCAGAGCCCACCAGAGGCTGGGGAGCCGCTGCCCCGGCTCCCCTCCGCTCCTCGCACCCCCGCGCTCGGTGCCGAGGCGTTGCGGGCACATGGGCGGCCCCGGCGGGCCCGAGCCCTCGAGCGAGCCCCGACGCGCTGCTGCCGGCCGGCCCCGCTCCTCACGCTTCTGCCTTGTTTCAGGGATCAGGACGGAGCAGGATTTCTACGTCCGACTCATCGACTCCATGACCAAGCAGGTGGGTGTTGCGGGACGCCTGCGGAGGAGGAGGGTGCCGGGGGGGTGGCAGCCGTCGGGGCGGCCCCCGGCAGTGCGGCGGGGCGGCCCGCGGAGCCGAAACCCGCCCCCGCGGCGGAGCGGCTCTGCCCCGGCCGGGAGGCGAAGGGAAGCGGCCGCCGCCTCCCGCGGGCACGGCCGCACTCCCCGCTCTGTGGCAGTCGGGGCTGCGGCGCGGCGCGCAGGGTCCCCGCGGGACCCCTGCCTGCCGCCGGGCCGGGGGGCGAAAAATAGAGGCGACTCTCCAGCCATCCCAGCCAGCTCTGGGGCTGGATTTGCCGCTTAATTAATAAGAATTAACCTCCGGCCTCCGCCAGCCCCCGAGCGCCGCCAGCACAAGCCGCTGCCCCGGCGAGGGGCTCTGTCGGTCCGTCCGTTCTTTGCGCTGCCGCCTGGTCCGTGGGTCAAAGGAGGGGCGATTGCATCGTGACACGTTTGCATGTCGGAGTAGTTCACTGAATCGCGGCGCGGGGAGCGGCGAGCTCGGTGTCGGACTCGGGGAGGACAGCAGGACTTGTCAGTGGAATTCATCTTCATTTTAGCTTGTACTTTAGCCTCCCAAACAGAGTAATAACTTGCGTGCCTACCTGTAAAATTTTTTTTTTTTATTAAAACCAGTATCGTTACAAAGGGACTATCTGAACAAATCGATTCTCTCTCGCTTTTTTTTTCTTTTTAAATTGTTACTCTGTTTTTTTCTTCTGCTCTTGTCAGAATATTTTTCTTTTAGAATACGTTTCTTTTAAATAGTTGGAATTGCTTTTAAACCTTTTCATTCTTAAAATATGTTTCTTCCCCTCTTAATCTGCTTTACTTGTTAAAGAAAATTCTTAAAATTTAATTAAGAAAAACATTAAGTTTTTTTTGTACTGACAGGAAAAATCAGTCTCCCTATGTTGTCTGTAGAGACAAAACTCTCGGCTTGTATTTGGGTTTCTTTTCTACAGCAAAACATAAAAACATAAATCTCTAAGGGCTGAGTTTGTTTTACAAAACTCTCTTTGATGGTCCCTAAACATCTTTTCCTGCTATTGAAGGCTGTCTTTCAGCAGAAAAAAAAAAAAAGAAAAAAGGAACTTGGACGAATTTTACTAGACAATCCACTGTGCATCTGAACTCTGTTACACTGTACACTTCTAAACAGAGCCCATTCTCTGCAGGAATTAAAACACCAAGAATTTACCCTTCTTGTTAAAAAAATCCTGGAGAGCCTTTGCTGTCATTCCTTGTTTTTCAGGCACAAATTGGTTAGTTTTTATTAAAAGTAACAAAATCTTCTTGATACATGAATTCTTTTTAGTCCTTTGGAGCTTGGGCATTTCAGTGTAGACAGTGAGCAAAACTATCAATAAATATTATCTTTAAAAAGCTTTCCTATCGTTACGGAAATGCAGAAGCCTCTGCTCATAATCCTGTTGAAAACAGAGCCCTGGACTCATGGAGAGCAGTGGATTCAAAATAATTTTCTTAACAAAGGCATCTTGCATATGAAGAGTTCATCCTAAGGCACTGTTTGACCTCTTGGTCTCTCATTATTATCAAGTCATCAGAGGGTCTTTGGAGAGAAGGGGGTAAAAAACCCCGAGATACAGTTTATTTGTAAAACCTACCGTGTAGCTTTAAAGCACGTTCACAAGGAAGAAGAAGGAAAAAAAAATTCTCTGATTTCAGGAAGTCTTGGAAAAACAAAGTTAGTGCAAATTACAGATTTTGGGGACAGTGCAGCGGAGCTGAGAACTGGGGATTTAAGAACAAAAGCTCTCTGAACTTAGATTAGAAAACAGGGAGTGAAAGACTGTTTTAGACACAAACATGTTTGCTTACGTATTAATTTCATGCATATAATTTCTTTAGGCATAACTATAATTGCTTATGAATAATAGGGCATTGTCATGTCAAAACTGGCATGTGTCGCTCTGAATTTTTTTGAGGTCTGATTGCTAAATTCTTCTTTTTCTGCTTTAATTCCTTCTTTTTAAAAGTGAAATTATTGCAAAGTTGGTATCGCGTCGGTTACTGAATGCTTATTAGGAAGTGAAGTACAACACATGACAGAAGCTCACCCAAATGTTGAATATATCATTTATATTTTATGACAGTGAATTATATAGAAGATTCTCAAGTAACTTTCAAATCATCAAACTGTAATTAAATATTGCAAAGACTGTCTGAAAATTCTTTAATTTTTAATGAAAGTTAAATATATATTGTCAGTCTACTTGAAGGTGTAGTATTTTAATGCATGACTCTCAGAACAAATTGGATAATGAAATGATTACTTTTAAATGAAACTGTTGCAGAAGCGTACACGTTTCAGCTGGCAAGTATCTTCTCAGTCCTCACACACACACATTCACACACTCGATAATTGTGAATTCCCAGACTAAAATTACAGCTACTCTGAGGTTTCTGGTGGCCAATTAAAAATCCCACAGAAGCAAAGCTTGAATGAGCTAGGTTCCCCAGATCATAGAGGAAAGTATCTGTGGCTATTTTTAATATATTTTTTTAAAAAATACGGACACATCAGATTTATATGTATTCACTTTTATCTCACAGTTAAAAATTGCGAGTTTTTATACAGTTGCAGATTAGTAAGTTAGGTAAGATAAAATAAAGGCCATTCCGCAAATCAGACCTTGATTTCTGTACACAGGATTGCTACTCAGAGATTTAATGTAAATGTCCCATTGGCAGCATGGATTCTACCAGCAGGTAGGCAGGGCTTGGCTATACTGGGGGCAGTGTGTGTAATAAAGAATAGATGTTCCTTCTAAGTATTCTTGATCTATGAAAGTCAGGAATTTGTTCATGTGGCTGTGCCCAGCTAAGAAACTTGCAGCAGGAGTCCTGTCATGGGTAGAACAGAGGGATCTACATGTCCTGTGCGTCCGTATGTGTGTGTGTGTGTGTCTGTGTGTGTGTGTGTGTGTGTGTTTTCAGTCAGTTAAGGAGCAGGATGGGACTGAGGCTGGAGAGCTGTGTTACTGAAATAACCACAGGTTTTGTTGTGAGGCGCATCCCAGGGCAGATCTGGGCTGTAGGATGAACTGTGCACTCTCTGCCCCAAAACATGAGGTTTGGCTGCATGTGTGCTCCTTGGAAACCTGGACTGCGAGACTTCCAAAGGGCAAAACCAGGCAGGATTGGTTCAAAGTGGATCATTTTGAGTTGTATATGGGATAACACGCTTGGCCTTTGGTTGTCGCCCCAGAGAAGTTCTAGGTGAGATGAGAATTTCTTGACTTTCAGTGGTCTTGCTAAGTTTTAAAAATGTGTCCCCATCATTTAAAAATTGTAACTACTACACACAAATAATCCATGTGGTGGGGAAGTTCTTTTCTAGTTTGGGTAACAACCTTTGGAGTCAAAACTGGCTTAATTAAATTTTATATTATATTGGCACCTCATTTTATGTCAGGATCACATTCCTAATGCGTTCAAACCCCTGTAGGATCCCAAAGTTTATAGCTGTTGCTTTCCATAAAGCAGCAGCTTCTCCTGCAGTAGGTCTGGCCCCAACAATGATGCATTTTGAAATTGTCTGCAAAACGTGAAATATGTCTGCTCTAATAAAACTGGAGTTTTTAGGCAAGCCTAAGGATTTTTATATATTTATGAGGAAGAGATGCCTTTTATTTCTTTGGCTGTATTTTCATAAAGTTGAGATACTTCACTATTAGAAAAGATGGAGGAAATAAATCTGAAATACTTGTTCCCCACCCATTTTTCCTTCTGCCGTACTCATCCATAAGATATAACGGATGCTAATATGGCTCAGGCATCTTAAAAATCATAAGTTTTGCTCAATTGCTATTGTCTATTGCTGAGAGTCCTCATGAGTCAAAAATCTTAAACCCTGTTTATATTTTGCTTTTTTTCAGTACTATAACTCCAGATGCAAATGGTTTTCTGTTGACTTCTCTGTCATTCTCTGATGTCTGCAGATATTTGATCAGCTCCTATTCTGTGCATGGCATGGCCCTTCTCTGGCAGCTACAAGCATGGGAAAAAATTGTTATCAATAAGTTCAGAGGAGCTTCAGCAGACTCGGAGAAATTTCACACAAACATAAAACAAAACCTAACCCCTATGACGGGTAAAGTTTACACTGCACCAGATTTTAGCAGCTTTCTTGTGCCTTTGGTGAGATGTCAGAAGCACAGGTGATTTTAATTTTCTTGTACAGAGAGGAATGGAGAAGTTTGGAATTTGCATGCATGATCAGGACCTGTGTTTGGGAAAATGTAAACTCATCACAATGGAAAATGTGTTGTTTGGAGTCTGAGGGTGAAAACAAAGCTGAGGATTTTGGAGAGACTGCCTGAGCCAGATGGCCTGGTGCATTCCCAGTCTGGCAGCCCAACTGCTCCCTCCTGTATAATATACAGCCATTTGTTCTGGGATATTTACGCTAGAGCTGTTTCCATGTGAATGTTTGAAAACCATTAAAAATGAACATATTAGGAGAGATAAATTTATTTAATTTGTGTGAATATGTCGATAAGCAGGCTGTGAATCAAAGGCAGAGGGAGACTGGATAAAATAATTAGATGCTTCTGAACTGTGCATTGAGAGATAGAGCAAGAACTCACTGTCCTCGCCCCAGGACCAGCACTGTGCTTCTTGTCTGGGATAAACCTCACTGGGATGAGTCTAAATTTTGCCTGGGAAAGGGGTAAAACCTTGGGTAATTAAGGGTTAAGGATTTGAAGCCAAATAAATGTAATTCACAGTATTTTTGGTGTAGATATATAGTGGATACAAGCCTAATCCTCTCTGGGTGAGACTCTGGCCCATATGAAGTCAATTGCTCAGCGCCTATTGAATTCGGTGGGGCCAGGATTTTGTTTTCTCCCTGTGTGTATGGCCATATACGTCATTCCAAATAATTTTAGTTCTGTTTTGGAAAAGACCCTAATTTTAAGGAGTTTTTCCTTCTCCTTTTTTTCTGTCAAGAAGGTACTTTGTTTTGTGAAGCAGCCGAGGAATTTGAAAACAAGTGGGTTTAGATACATGTCAGTGATTTCTCTCCTTCTCTTACTCTGTTAAAATCAAGGCCATGACACAACTGAGTAATATAATGACCATGATCTCATTCCTTCAAGATTGTTTTTTGTCCAATTCCTAAAGCAGGATTGCTTGACTGGCAAACTGACACCATGAGATGATTCTGTCCTCAGTTGTACCAACATAAAACTGGATTTTTTCAGAAATGGTTAAAGACAAAATCTGGCTCTAGATTTTTCCATCAACTCTTTTACTGCTTTATCCTACCATCTTTATTGGGGGAAAAGTGGGTTAAATGAGTGCCATAATCCTGACTTTTATATTATCCTCTTCCTTTTATTTTTAATTTTTAAAATTTTTTTTGTAATGAACTCTGTCGCTGAAAAGTTTAGGCTAATCATTGGACGCACTTGGCTGCAATGTGCTCAATTTAGGCATTTTTATTTGCTGGCAAGCAGTGAATTGCATTTGATTTAACTTTTTATTCAACTTTATTTAAAGTAGAAGTGAGGAAGGCTTATATTTTTGACACCAATTTTTCGGGGCCTGATTTTGAATTCCGTTTGTGCATGAGAGATTGTTACTCACTGGGACTTCTCGTAGAAAGGTTACTTGGGTGAGTAACGGCTTGCAAAATGGAAGATGAATTTTGTGGGGAAATGTTTAAGTTGCTCAGGAGAAGAAAACCTATTTTCAAACGCTTATGAAACAACACCAAGTTAAAACTACACCAAGTAAACAAAAAGAAAAAAAACAAAGTCTATAATTTTGCATTTCCTTTGCTGGTGTTTTGTTGTGCAACCCTGATGTGTATTTGCAGGCTTATTTTTAGCTCTGCTGTGGTCTAAGTTTATGCACTGTAACTTTCACTTTATCTCTCATTAATGTGATCTCTATTTGACAAAATCGCGACGATGTTGGTGCCACAGGGAATCCTGATGCAATCGTGCTGCTTTAGAGCCTGAAATTTAAAAAAAACATAATTTAAAATAATCAAGGCATTTTTATTAAAAAGAGTAGCTTTTCAAATCTGAGAGTTAAACATTTTCACAACAGTAATGTAGGAGACCCTTCCTGTAAAAATACTTCTGGCAGCTCTAACGATCTGAAACTTTAGCAGTTCCTGTTTCCCTTTTGAAACTAATTGTAGAATTAATGCTTTAGAGCAGCGCGGTTTGCGAGGCGGTCGAGTATCTGCAATGCTCTCGGGCAGCCATTCATGGCAGTAAACAGTTGGCGCTTTACACACCCGTTCATACAAGTAAATTGGGACACAGGAATGGGAGGTGGGCATAAGCTGCTCAGAAATGAACTCAGCAAGTCCTCCTGCTTCCTAGATTTTCCTAGAAAATCCTACAGGAATAGGGTATGCGGGAATAGCTGCACTGAACACGGAGAAAACAAAATGTGCTTTGGGTATAACTTCGATAATTGAGTGCAAATAAAGTGAAAAGCAAATCCTTAGTGTAGAGGAAGGCAGAAGAATGTCATGCACGCAAAGAAGGGATCACTGATGCTAAACACAACAGACAAGGTGATTATGTACCACAGTGTTGACTCTGCCCGTTCATTATTGCTATTTAGTTGAGTTATTTAAGTGGGTACCTGGAGGTTAAGTAAGCACAGCAGCAGGAAGGGGAGAGGAGGAAAGAAGGGAGAGGAAAAAGGGAAAGTAAATTTTGTGTTCTGGTTTGTAATTTCTAGTGCTTCCTTGGCTCCACTGCCAATACTGAGTAAATTTATTTTAAGATTTGAGAGTGTAGGAAGAATGAGCCAAGTCCAGGAGCTTTCTCTCAGATGCTGTTACCCCCATGTCACACTGTGATTAGCGGTGACAGGGAGCTGAAGGTGTTTGTCCCCACTAAAGGCTGTGGGGGCCGATCTGCTCTTTACTCCCTGCTCTTCATTCTCAGAGGTGGATTAGCTATTGTCGAGTCCAAAAAGTGCTGTGAGCTTTCTCCTTGCCTGGTCTGTCCCACTGCCAGGTGGAATCTGATTTGAGGTTTTTTAGTCTTTGCAATGTCCCTGCTGACCGACCCCACCAGGTGTCAGCCAGTTACTTCAGTTCTCTGGGTTTGACTGGACGAATCTTCTCCCAGTCTTCCCCTCTAATGCTGGAAATGAAGATCTTCTGAATTTGTCCCATTTCCTGCTGTAACACAGGGATGACTGTAATGCCATTTTTCAAGGCTTCTCGCAAACCATTGGGCACTGACGGGGAAGTACCTCAAGGTGGTGGCCCAGCCAGGGTCAGGGGGTTGCTGTTGCTGTTGCTGTTGCTGGTGTCTGTGCTGGAGGAATTTTGCATGTGTCCCCTTTACAGGAGTGCTGGGCTCACAGGTGTTGTGTCTCACTGGTGGAAACGAGGAGGCACAAATCAGGTGAAACTCTGTGCCAATTAGTGGCAGCCTCTGTTTTATCAGGAATGAAACCCCAACTTACTGGCTCTCGGATTTTAGAGGAATGCACACAGCAAAACTGAAATTAAAATATTAAAACTAGCAAAGGTAAGGTAACACAGCCACATTCCTGTGATGTTTATGGAATTATTAAATAATTTTATAATGCATAGTATTAATATTGCATGTTACTATTTAAATGGTGTTGAAAGTCAGCTCATACTTCTTCACAATTGTGTGTCATGAGACTTTT
This sequence comes from Pithys albifrons albifrons, assembly GCF_047495875.1. NCBI lineage: Eukaryota > Metazoa > Chordata > Aves > Passeriformes > Thamnophilidae > Pithys > Pithys albifrons. The sequence goes on from NC_092472.1 coordinate 11,852,236, forward strand.
GTCCCCTTTTGAGGTACAAAACCTCTTACCCTTGGTGGGTTATATTTGTAAGGACTAGGACAGCAGTTCATATGATCCTGCTTCATTCTGTATTATGCCAACTTACTTTTCTATCAGTATTTTCTAACCTTCAGTATAAAAGTGGCCTCATTCCTTAACATTAATTTCATTCATATATCATACTTGTTAAATTTTAATATCTATTTTATCGTTAGCTTTAGGGATACCCATAACAGATGTCATTTTACCTGCAGAGTTTTTTCCCAAATTTCTTCTCTTAAAGTCTGTACTTTAGAAGCTGAAAAGGTCACACCAAGCTCAAGGGTAGTGTGGATGCTCAGATGTAGGAGTGGTCATCCCTCCAAGGCTGGGACTCCGATCCCAGCTCTGGAGCAGCACCTGAAAAGATTTAGGATCCTCAGTGCCATCAAAAGATGCTGTTGCAAAGGGAACTTCCTTTCTCTCTTGTTTTGCTGCTGGGGGGCTGGTGCCCAGGATCAGGAGTGGTTGGAAAACATGACTCTATTGTGATGAGATGGAAACCCTGTCCCATGGGGGCTGGGAGCACTAACCTAGTTAGTGTGTAACGCCGATCCCTCGCTGCTGGTTCTGCTGGTGGGAGCAAACAGGCTCTTCCTGAAATGTGAATACACTGTCTTTCCACGGTTTTAACTTAAAGGATTCTCCCCATGCTGTCTCAGAGTCAAATTTCTCAAGTTGGTTGATCCTCTGTTTGTTTTGGTCTCCCCTGCTCTGGTAGGGCCTGCTCCTCACTTATTTATATCTCTGTAACTCCAGAGATGCTCTCTGGAAAGTGATGGATCATGAGGTTCAGGGGAAGAATCAGGCCCAGGCGCTTTCTCAGGAGCTACCAGGAAAATGCCTGGGCTGTGCAGCTTTTGTAATTAAAAATGCATGAGCTCTTTCTTTTTTGTCTCTTTCTTTTTTTTTTTTTTTTAATGAATAGGACCCAAAGTATACCAAGCCTTGCTGCTTTTTAAATTTTTTTTCCTGCCTTTCATGCTATTAGGTTTTTATTTTATTCTGAATTGAAAAGAAAATTGTGGTTGTCTTGACTACTAAAAAAACCCATCCTACACACCGCTTGAGAGATGTGCAACAGAGAGGAGAGAATTTAGCTGTACTCAGCTTGTGTTTTTTCCAGCTGCAAGTCTTGGAGCAGGTTCGGTGCAGACACTGATGTCTCTTTAGCCTGTGCCATGGTTTGAAGCTCCAGCTACGCCTTTGCTTACCGTGATGCATTTTTATTTTCTACAGACTCAACCTGATGCACAACTGAAAATGTGTTTTGTTTCTAGGCGATAGTATATGAAGGCCAAGACAAGAACCCAGAAATGTGCCGAGTTCTGCTCACGCATGAAATAATGTGCAGGTAAGAAATATCCTGCTTCCAGTTAATTAGTGATGAGAAGATGAATATGTCTCTCAAAATCTAGGTTGAACCTGCTGCTATTTTCGGACTTAAATTTATCTTTCTTGCATTAAACAATCCCAAAATAACACAGTTCGGTGTGTGTGTAATTAGCAGCAAGGTCTCAGTCGTCACACTAGTTTTCAATTATTTATAAAGATTTATTCTTAACAGAATGCTGCTGGTTTTCATTTAGACACTGTAGCTTGCAAAAAGGTCTCCTCACCAAAATTATCAGTGTATTACAGTCTTCTAGCAATAAATGTCTCTGCCCCCAGTTCCCAAGAAAAACTTCTCAGTGAAATGACAAAACAGTTTTTTTTTTTTTTTTTTTTTCTGGATGCCTGAGATCGGGGGCTCATTTGTCCCATTTGCTGCTCACATGAGGTCCCTGCTTGGCTGGAGTGGAGCAGGTGATGCTCCTTCACACGAATGATTTCTTCATCTTGATTTTCTTTAAACTTCCCCAAACAAATTTGATTCTGTCGTGTTCTCTTGCCCTGCCTGGGGTTGGTGACTTAAATTCAGGGCAGTCAAATATCTTTTCCCCCAAACTTCTGCAGCTGCTTCCTTCTCTGTTCTGGCTGACTGAAATCGGTGAAGCCTCTTCTACTTCCTTTTTACCACAGAGAAGGAAGCATCTTCGCCCAGACCCCTCTGACATCTCGGAGAGCTTGACCTCTCAGTCTCATTAAAGTTAGTGGGTGTTTTTTGCATGTCTGAAAAAATCATTTGTTACATGTTATTCGATGGCAGAAAATAATTCCCTGGTGGAAGACGAGGCGTTCTTGCATAAGCTCATTGTTACAATCAGTTGTTTTAAGACTGTAAAAATGCCATTGCATGAGTTGTAACTTTTACAAAACACATTTACTAAAAAGGAGTAACTTGAGGGTAAAAACTAGTACCCACTTCTAAGAGAATAAACTTGGATGAGAGTTTCCTGGCAGGGGAGAGTCTTTGACAAAATATTCAGATGGAAACTTCTCTGTTGGCTGATTTTTGGTTGTTGTTGTTTTGTGTTTTGTTTTGGGGAGTTTTTTTGCATGTTTTGTCCTCCATGATATCTCCTCTTGATAAAACCCTGCTGGGGGCAGCACCCTGTGATGCTGCAGAGAAGGAGCTTCTCTCCTTGCTCCACCAGCCTGGCAAAACCCTGCACAGCCCTTCCCTCAAATTCTTCCTTGCAGGATTCTGGGAGATTTTAGCTTTCACAGTGTATTTTTCTAGGCTGCTTCATTCAGTAGGTTTGGCTTCTTCCAGGAAACCAAAGACAACCTGTTATAGCCCCAGAACAATCAGAGCAGATGGGTGTCTCCAAGAGGTGCCTGAGCTTCTGCTGCTGTTGAGAGCCGCAGTGTTGCTTTGCGGAGGAGTCCCGGCCAGTTATCCCTTTCCAAATAGAAACCCAGTCATGCTGACAATTTGTAATTGCCCTAAAATTCATTGGTCCAATTAGCACCACTTTCGCTCTGGATACCTAGCTAGGAACAATTCATGGAAATATTAAAGGAGGCCCCTGACCTGATAAGGCTGAAGTGCCCTTTGCTTTGCTCCTATAACAGACCAGTAAAACAGTGAGACAGGGCACATGAGTAAAATTAAGCACATGTTCAAGTGTCTGCAGTGTCAGGGCCTGAATCTGTCATTAGTCCTGAGTGATGTACCCTCCTGATCCTTAATCAGCAAGGTTTGGAGGTATGATTTACTCACTGAGCTAGAATTGCCTGCTCTAATGCAGGGATTTTCTTTCAAATACTTCAGAAACATAAAGTGTAAGAAGTAAATTAAAACTTTATATAGTGGGTTGAGTTTTAAGTAGAAGACTGAATACCCACATCATAGACTTACAGCCATTCAATATACTTTGACTGAGACAAAATTATTTCTGTTCTGAGAATGTGGAAAGATGTGCAGTCATTCCCTTTATTAAAGGACTTTGCACTTTCTTTGTTCTTAAAATTCACTGGAACAGAAGTTTTATTCTTCTCCTTCTATTTATTTACTTCTAGTCCTTGCTTTGTATTTCATCTCTGTAAGGTGAAGGAGTAGGAAAAAAAATACCTGAGTGTAGTAGGAAAATGCTGTGGGCCTGATGGGTTGGGGGAGACATTAGAATTTCTTATAACTCATATTAGATATTACCCATTTCCTTTGCTGCCTATACATGTGTAAGAGGGTGCTGTTTGTTTACCAGGCTGCTTGACCCTATTGCACAAATCTGTCATCTATTGTGCTGCTAGCACGCTTTTAAATTGCAAATCTGATGCTCTTTAGGGGTCTAGAAGGGAAAAAACCCTCTCTCTCTCCACACCATTCTGTTTCTCTTGATTTCTTGTCTGTTGTAAGTGGAAGTTGGGATGTGCTGAATTTGCACCAGGGGTGCAAATGCAGCCTCAATTATAAGCATAAAATTAGAGTCTGTTCCCCATTAATCAGCCCAGCTAATTGCTATGCACTACCATTAGCCATATGGTGTGAAAGACAGCTTGCTCTCTCTAAGATGAAATTTCTTCATTTCAGACATGAAATAGTGAGGGCTCTGTATTTTAAAATAGCTTGTTTTAGATATTTAATTTCTAAACAACTTTCAGTAGTGCTTTCTATCAAGGCTAACTGCACAATAAAACTTTGCATTTATGTGACAAAGCTGGGTATTTATAGTGTACTACAGCTACAGCACAGAGGAGACAAAGAATTCAAATGTATAGGAGAGTCCTGGCTGTGGTAGGAGAGCGGAGCTGAGTTTTGCTTCAGGTAGCTGTTTATTTCAAAGGATTTCATTGTGTTTTGTCAAATATAAAAATCTACACTGTTGGCGAAATGTTAATAGCTAGGGAGAATTCACAGCCTTAGTGGAATTTATTAGTATTGTAGGCAGCATGGGGAGGGACATCTATAGTTAATATTGCCTCAACAATTTCCATTATGAAACCTTCAGTGGCTTACAGCTTTGCCAAACTTAAACTGTTCTGGCTGAAATATCCTTTGCAGGGTGTCAGCCTCAGGCTGACTTTCTTTGGAAAGTTTCAGCTAAAATGGTTCAGTGATTTCTGAGAATGAGTTTGGAGTAAAATATGGGTTTTGTCTGTGTAAAATAAGATCTTACAGCTGTTTTGGCAAGAGGGTCCTGTACCTCCACGCCTCAGGGTGAGGAGCCCGTTTGGGGCAGGAGTTGTCCTGTGTGCATCCTCTGTGGGGCGAAACCCACCTCGCTGGGGACCTTCTGCAAAATCTCCCACATGGACTCACTGACGACTTGTTAGAGCCTGGCAGCTGATGATCGGAAAGTCGCCTTTGCTTTGCTGGCCACGTGCCACGGCCCCGTAATTTCTCATTGTTCATTGTCCCCGCAGAAGGGATACACAAAGCAGGGCTCCTCGTGTGGGGGATGCTCCAGCCACCACCCCAGGGTGGGGATGGGGGGATTTGGGGATGACAGGGCCAAGAGATCTTCTGTGTGCCCTCAGTGAGGCCAGGCAGTGCAGGTAGAGATCCTCCAGCACAGGGAAAGGAGGAGGAGGAGGAGTAGCAAGGTGTGCGGAAAGAAGACAGGAGGGCAGGAGGTCCCCAAAGGGTTGGGATGAGGACAAACACAGCAATAAAACTTGGGGAGGGTGGTGGCCAGGGGACAGAGAGGCCTCAGAAGGAGCAGGATGGGGATGGTGTGGGGCTTGGGCATGAGCCATGAGGATGTCAATAGCAGGTAGGGAGATTGGAGGGAGTCAGAGATGGGGTGCAGGAGCTGGCGTAGGTTGTGATGGGAAGCTGCATTACTGTCAAGAACTATTTGTTTTAAAAACAAGCATGCCCCAAAACAATTCAATGTTTTGTAGGTTTTTTTATCTGGGGCAATGAGGCATTGTGTCTGAGCTGTGGCTTCTTGCCCCACTTGGGTAGAGATGTCATGGAAGAACAGCAAAGACAAGTCCTCCTCCTCCTGGCTGCAAAGAGCTCTTTCACAGAGCCTTGCTGGGAGCTGGAGGGTTTCTGGGTGGTTTGGAGAAGCTCCTGGGAATTTTAAAATTCTTTCAAGGAAAGGAGAAAGGGTGCTGAATATTTAGGAACTTATTTCCAAGTGTTAAGTAGGCACTAAAAGCCAAAGCTTTTGAGGCAAATTGAATTAAAAGCACTTTTAAACAGGTCTGAAACTCAGGGTCTACCTGACATTTTAATTCTCTGCATAGAAAAACTAGAGTGAAGAGGCCTTGAATTCTGCATTTGGGGGAGAAAAAAATGCAAAAGGCAAACTAATTTTGAAATACAATTATCTGGAACTTGAAGGAACATTAGGGGCCTCCTTTCATGACAGAGAGCTACCAGATGATGGGATGTGCCAGCCATGCAGCCCCCTCCCACATCACCCTCAAACTGCAGCCAAGGAGTGAGGGCTCCTAATACCACTTGGGACTATTGGGGTACACACTTGGAAAGCCCTACCCAAGTGAGGAGGCCACTTGATAACAATGAAGTGTTTCCCCCACTCTCACAGCTGGGTTGTCCCCACTGGTCAGTGCCTGACTCCATCCTGCATGTGGTAGGGGGTGACATCGAGGCATTCCCATCCCTGGGCCCTGTGGCTGCCTCTCCTGCTGGGTTAGTGCCCCGGGAAGGTGCCAGCCTCTGAGCCTAGTGGTGCATGGATGATGGTATCTGCCCATCTCGTGCTGGGAGCCTGGGAACCTTTGCTTGCCTGAGTAAGTGTGGTAATTTCTGTCCCTCCAGTCTGCTGGGAGAATGTCAGGACTAGCCCTGATTTGCTTCAGTCACAAGAACTGCATTGTCTTAACTTGTGCCAACTCTGTTTCTAATTACATTTTAATCATTTAAAAATGATTAGCAGTTTTTATTGCCTTGTTTGTGGGTAAATTTTCTCACCCCACACATTCTAGCTGCACTCCAATGACAAGTCCTTTTATAGGCAAAAAAGCCCCCAAACGCCCACATGACTATTTACCTACAGCATATTTTATTCCTTCCTAAATTTTAATACTTTCAGGGTGCCAAGACTCTTGCATTTTCTGGTGGATCAATTGTGGTATTGTGCTGTAAAATTAAGCAGTTTTTTTTGGCAATCCCAAACAATGTAACTTCCACTGAAATGAAGATACTGCACATGTGTTAACTGTGAAAAGTTTCAACCCTGAATAGTTGCCTTGAAGCTTTTTGCGGTGAAAAGAATTATGTATTTTCCTCTCTTTGAAAACAAAATTATTATTTTTTTAAAACCATGTTTAAACAGGCTGTTTTTGTAAAAGGCCCCTTTTTTGTTATCTTTAGTGTGGTTAGTTGCTTTATTGCTAATCTTGGAGGGTAACTGTATATTATTCACTCTATTGTTCAGCAACACAAGAGAACCTTTGTCATACTCCCAACAGGGCTATTTATATAGCATGGCACTTCTGAGGACTTCTTCCTGCCCTGATGTTCTTCCACCTTCTGGGGAAAGGAAAATAGTTCATCTGAGAGGGATAGTGAGCAGTGGTCACTCCTGACAGCTGCTGAAATATGGGCGATGTGCAGGTCCCTGGGATGCCATTGGAAACAAGCTTGGTGGTTTCCAAAGATTTGGTTGTGTGTGGTTGAGGTTTACCAGAGAGCTTATCGAACAGAGAGATGGGCTCAGGTCTGGCCAGGGTGAGCAGCCGGGGTGGTCCTCACTGCCTGTCACTTGGTGCCACCATGGAATGGGGTACCTGCAGCCCTCACCCCACAGAAGCTGCCCTGGCTTCATCCAGCAGGTCCTTGAGGACCAAGAATGGCTTGGGAAGGTCAGGATCTTCTTGGATTTTTTTTTTAATTCCTTGAAACCTTGACTTCAGTGGGAGATTTTCTGTTAAGGGATGTCAACAAGAGCTTTCCTTGCAAGATGGGTGTTTCCTTTCTGGAGTGGGTGAGTGGGTGAACGTCAAAGGCTTTTCTCACCTTCCTAGCTGTGACTTGGTCTTGTGGGTAAAGATGGGACTTTCTCTGTTGGGGAGAGCAGGACAGCCCTCATATTGCTCAGTCACAGGTCTAGATGCACCAGGAGGGATTCCCACCCTGAGCAGAGATGTGTATATTGCCTGTGAACTTACCTGCAATATATTTATGGCTCCTTACAGAAAATAACCCCTGACAAGGAATCATCACAAACAACAATTTAACTTCTCTTAGGAAACAATGAACCACCTTAGTTCAAAAGAATCCCAGCCTTGGGGTCAGCCATGGAGCAGTGCTTTGGGAGATGGAGCTTACATTTCACATGCCTGCTTTGTATCTGACCTGACGCAGGGCACCAGCCGCCAGAGCAGTGCTCTCCATGGCATTAGTGATCATTAACATGCTCGGAGAACTTGGGGAAACAGGCACGCTCGAGCATAAAAAGCTGCTGCTGCTGGCGCTTGCATTTTAGCTTCCCCCATTAACACCAGTGTTTCTTAGAGGGAGAATAATTGTGCTTTTGGAGTTCCGGGGGAGGTTTCCCAGTAGCTGCGAATTGTGTAGAAATAGGAATATCTTGTGGATTTGTAACATAAGTGTTAAGCAAATGTAAAAACCGGGCTCAGCAGGGAAAAATCTGCTTTATTTTGTGTGCCAGCATATGCAGGACAACTGTTAAACCCTATGGAAAAGAGGCTGCAAATAGGCAGGTCTCCCTGCTTCCCTGTTTTGGGTGATCCTTGAATTATTATTTGTGAAAGGGGCAAAACCCCTCTCTTTTTATATTTTCCATTGCTAACCAGCTGTGCAAGAAGTTAAACGTAGTAATTAACCCATATGTGACCCACTGCATTTGACTGATTTCCAGGCAGGGCCAGTGCAGTAACTCTACCCGGCAATTTGAACCTACCATGTTTGTAATGATGATTTTACAGTGTAATGGTTGCACTAAATCCTTTCGCTTTTGCTCTGTAGCCGCTGTTGTGACAAGAAAAGCTGTGGCAACAGAAATGAGACTCCATCAGATCCCGTGATAATTGACAGGTAAGGACTGCTATTGTTTCCTTCCATTTTTTTTCTCCTTCTCCTCATTATAATGAAACACCTGCCCTGTGTTGCTAATGGGGAAGAATTAGGAGTATATATAGATGAAATTTTGGTTTTGATACCAAATTAGTTGTGCTTTGCAATTGTGATTGCCTTGGAAGGACCATATGCGGGATAATGTAGGGATAACGGAGCGCCCTGCTCTGTAGAGAGCTCCAGCTCTTGTAACTGATTCATGTGCATAAAGAGGAGATTTTTCTTTCTGACTTTCTGTGACTCAATTCACATGATATGCCAGGGAAGCTTCAGGAATAAAATAATAATAGTTTGTGATTTATGAAATGTGGTTGGGTGCTTATAAATATTTAACTTTTATTTGAAAAATGTTTGAATCATTATCACTTAGCTACTGTAGTTCTGTTGGATGCAATCCATCTACATTTTAAGGCTTTTATTTATGCATAAAAACAGTTAAGAAAATAGATCTGCAATGTAAGGGGGTTTTCCCTTCTCTTATTTTCTTTGGTTGGATTACTATTTTGACTGTATTGTCAGTTGATTAATTCATTTTTGCCTGTCTTAATTAGTGTGTTTTTAAACAGATCCATATTGCTAATCTGACATCACTGAGTAAATCATTGTAGTAAAATATATCTATTTCAGTTGTTCTGAGCCACATGTAATTTCTGTGCTTGCAAATTATGTAAAATGGTAGCCAAAGAGCTATTTTTACATTTTAATTGTCCAAATGCGCTGTACAAAGCCGTGTGTGACAACCAGGTTATTATGCAGCATTACTCTAGAGGAGTTAAATGGCCATGAAGCACTGAAAGTGTCTGTCATCAGCTGAGGAGAGCAACACCCTTGCACTGATCTGTGAATAGAGGGACTCTGAAGGGGACTACCTAAACACAGAGGGGTGAGAGCGCAGAGCAGGGGAGTTCTTCTTGCTTTCTTGACTTATGTCTGCTGTATTAAGTATCTTCCATGCCAGTGCATCCATTTAATGAGAAAGGGTGAGGAGGGTTTGATGTGTTGGGTGCCCCACACTGAGAGCAGTCCAGGGGCATAACAGCTCATCCCAGCTCCCAGGCTTGCAGTTCTTGGTTGAATTTGGTCAGAAAGTGCACATATTGGAAGCTTATAGCAGATGTTTTGATTAGCTGTAACAAGTAATCTTGAGAATGTTTAAATCTCAGAAGATATCTCTATCTATTTTCACTAGGCATATTTTCATCTTGTCTGAGCATTAGGTAATACCAGAGAAAGTGTGTGTGGGAAAACCTCCCAGCGAAATCTGTATAGAGCTGTGTTTTATAAGCATGCTGTAGAGCTGATCACTATAAACATGGTGTTAGATTGGCATTTTGAGCGACATGAAAGCTACAAAATTCACATGAATTTTTCATTGTACTGGAAAGTGAGATGTTAAGATGCTAATGGCAGGTTTATAGAAATATTTTGTTTAAATATCAAGTATGCAAAACTGCTAGTTGCAAATAATTTTAAATTTTGAAAGCCAGACATGCTTTCTGTTACATGCTTCCTGCAAAATGAAGAAAACAGGTACAGGAAAAAAAACAGCTTTACCTTCTTAGCAGTGATCCGTTTCTCAGTCTTTACACAAATTGATGCAATTGGTACAAATTTTGAAGTTTCTTTTTTAAAAATGCAAGCTAAACATAATTTAAAGCTGATAATACAAACCCTACCTCACCACCCGCACTGAATCATGCTTGGCTTGTGAACGGGTTAAGCTTTTAAGTTCTTCACTTGGTTTTTAAATTGTGACTTTGATACAGAAGGTTGATATGACTGTGGTTTGAATAACACTTGATTTTGACCTGTTCCTGTGGGTTGCAATGGTATAAGAAATTTGACTCAGCAGTACTGTAATTAGCCCTCCCTGTGTTTTTGAAACAGGATTGTGTTACCTGGATTGCATTAGTGTGGCTTCTATTGTTGCCGCTTCGCATCTGTCCCAGTAGGGTACTTAAAACCTTTTCTTGGCCGGGGCTAGTTCAAACAATTTAGGCCAAGTAAGTATGTGCTTTATACAGTTAGTGGCTTTAGTGATGTTTCTTGTGACATTTATCCTATTCATTTTTTCCTCCCCTTTGGTTTGGAAAGGATGAAGTGATCTATATGGAGCCTTTTTACCTTAAAACGAGTCCTTTAAAATTGTTCTATGATTAAAATGCCTGCACAAGTCAGACCATGTGTTTGGTTGTACTCCATTGTCACTTCTCCATGCACACAGGTTTTAACTATTATGTCAATTGATCTGCAAAACCATATTTAGCTATATTTGTTTGCATTGAGCTTAGAGAACTCGTTTACCATTTGGGCTAAAGCACTCCCACATGCCTTACGCTCTGATGAAGGCTTTGCCTATGGATTTAATCTAACTCTTGCATCAAATCCTTCGAATCCGCAGAATCTGACCTAACATAGAATTTGACATAAAATCTATCCATGAGATTTTTGACACATGTACTTACATGGAAATGCTGTCCTCTTCTGACAAGTTGGAATACTATTTAGGATTGATTAATTCTCTTTGATAAGGATAGAGAGACTTGGGATAGAGAGGGCTCTGCCTTTGTGGTGGTTTGGTGAACTTGGAGAAGAGGCTGTTTGGCAATTTCAAAGTTACATGTGTTGTATTCTTTTTCAAACCTTGTGTATATATGAAAAGCAAATAATATATATCTATTTAATCAAAATATGGGATAAAAAAAGTATGTAGCTGTGGTTGTAACAGGATATGACTTTATCCTTTATAAAATTGCTTTATACTTTGTTCTGTTATAGTATCAGTATCAGGTAACATCAGTTAAAGGGATCTAAAGAAATTTGTACTCGTATAGTGATCTAAATTTTCTCTGGAGAACAAAATAAATCTATTATGCTTATAGAGCAGTCATTCCAAGGAAGTTTCTTGGAAACCGGTGTGTGTCTGTATCATCTTTATACCACAGCCTGTATATTTTATTGTTAATCCAGTTACATGTGTTGAAATGAAGATCTGATGAACAGGAACTCATTTTAAAAGGGGTATTATTGTCACAATACAAATGCACAATTCCTCCTACAAGTGCAGTGGCAGGGCTGTATTGTAATCACACTTAAAGAAAACACAGAGCACTTCCTGTTATTAAATTAAATTCTAGATTGATTTAACTTTCAAATTGTAACTCATATTTGAATTTAAAAGGTTTGCAATAAAATTCCTGTGAAGATATTGAATAAATTGTAGTTTTATTACCACTCTGGATATCCTGGTGTCCTAACCTTTTTCCTTACAGTTATCTTAGTTCAATAAATAAAACCTCATTAGACTATTCCCATTTCAACGAGTTTATTAAATTTTACAGGAGTAATTAGCATAAGCTGTGCTAATTTTTCTGGAAGACTAATGAGAGAGCTTCTTAATTAGGTTTGCTTTGTAAGAATCAGAAAAGATGATAATGACAAAAGTCACATAGGGGAGAAAGTGGGGCTTTATGTTATTCCTTGGTTCAGGAAGGAGGCTCCTCTCTTGACATGCTATTCCAAACGTTTAAACCCAATTTACCATTGTCAGGACTGATATTTAATGGTGTTACCACTGCCTGCTGGGGCTTCTTTACCTTTTATGGCTGCATTCAGTAAATAGGAGTCCTACTGACTGGTAAAATAGGAATAACTACTGCAATCCCAAATATAGTGGCAGAAAATATATATTTATACACCATATATATCCTATACCTCCAGCTTGTGACATGGCATGGAAAAAGGGTTGGAAACTGCTGGCTCATCTCAAATTTTCCTCCTTTCTAGAGTACTTGAGCAGGCTGATGACAGTGACCTGGAATTGGCTTTGCTGAGATTTACTAATACAGACAAGACCTACTTAAGAAATCTGGCCACTATCTTTTGGATAGGTAATCTTTAGCCAAGAGACTTCGTGCTGGAGCTCCCCTGAGTAACACTGTGTGCCCTTCAGAGGCAGGACACCACGGGCATGACCACGGTCTTTTCTGGTCTTCCTCTGGCAATATACCAAAGTTCTTTGTGTGCCACTTTGAATGCAGTTTCGGAGCAATGAGTCTCCCTCTGTCTTTGAAGATGTATCTGCATTTCCAATGCCGTCAGATTTCTTGTTCCTGAAGCAGGTGTGGGGACTTCTGGATTGGAGGGTGTAATAGTTTCTATGCTTTATTATCAGATGACACCAAAGTATGTTTAATGCATAGCCTGCTACCAGTGTCTGAAAGGCCTGTGTGCTTCCAACACCTGCTGTACAGGATGCTTGGCTGGGCTCTCCCCAGCACACCCAGATTCCATGGCTGTGGAGAGAGCCAACTTACCTACAGATGGTTTTGAAATCTTTCAGCCTTTACCCTGAAAAATTTTATGTTTGTGGGTAGGATTTCACTGTGCAATGACATGGAAAGTCAACGTCTCTGTTTTACTGCTTTACAAGTCATCACATAGTGGATTATATTTTACAGACCTGATCATCTTTTCATCCTAAATACCAGGAAGGTGAAAAAGTGACAGAGTGGACTGTAGCACACTCTCTGCATCCTCCCCACAAACACACTAGCTAGGCAGATGTGGTGATTCATGTGTTTTGCAGGACCTTTCCATGCCTGGAGGGAGGATGATGGAGACAGGGGCAGAGCCTGCCAGTTTCAGGAGAGGTGCTAGAGGGAATGAGGTGGCTTTTGGTTGTGAGGAGCTGCTTAGGATTTCTTGCTGTACAGAATGGCATCAGTGCTGTAGCTGATCCCCACTACAGGGTCATGGGTTCATCACAGCAGAGTGGCAAGAGATGCCAAGTGCTTTGGCAGTGGTCCCTTTGCAGGAGTCCCAGTTCCTGCCCTGTTCTGGTCATATCCTTGGTCCCACTGGCCTTACTGGTACCACAGCCCAGCTGTGTGGGGTCAGGGCAAGGTGTGTCTGGTGCTCTCCCCTTGCTTACACCAGGGATGGGGTTGCAGGAGTCTGAGGGTCCCATCTGTCCTGGGTCCTTGGGTGAACTTTGCACACAGGAGGAGCAGGAGGGCAGGCATGATGCCCTTTGACAGATCTTGAGACCCAGGTGAAAAATGTTTCTGGGCTTGAAAAATTGGCTGTTTATCTGGAGTCTTGTACTGGAAAGTGCCCCCTCATTGCTGTGCCCTGGGAGTTGTTGATCCAGCAGGGAGGGCATCAGAGTAGCAGAAGCTGGGCGATGCAGGACTACCCCCAGCACTGCACAGAGATGTCTCCCAGGCTGTTTTTTAAGGCTGATCTGCCTAAACCCTCTGGGCCTCTGAGCAGGGTGTCCAGACAGGCAGAAGTGGGCCTTGAGCACTTCATGCAAGCTCCTGGAGCCTGTGAACCCATACATTTCTGAGAGGGGAGAGACCCAAACACATATCCTCAAGGATTTGGTTGTGATTGATGCAGCTGAGAAGCATTACACAAAACATTTCCCACATGACTTAGGCAACTAAAGACATTTTGAGCTGTTGTGAGATAAATTGGAGACTGTTCAGTAGATGCTTCTCACACAGAGATTCAAATATGTATGCTTGCCCCTCCACCAGTGCTCCTCATGTGGTGTCAGTCCTCTTTCTGGTGATGAAATCAGTAGAGCTGGGGGTAACTTTGCAAGAATTCTTGCAAAAGTCCCTTGGTTTCAGCCTATTGGGGTTGGCACATACCACTGCTGCTTCTAAATTCCTTTATTTTGCTCTTGGGGCCAAATGAACTTGGTCAGGGTCAAAACAGCTTCTGCTTATTTTGTTTGATTTCTCTTCCCTCCATCTCCAAGTATAAGCATTTTTGTATGATCTCAAAAGTGTTATGCAAGACTTTAATTTGATCTGAACTTAGAAGGTTTGTGATTTTCTCAGCAAACCTGTTCTGAATTTTCAGTTTGTTATTAAACACCAGACTAGGCAAGTCTTATGTGGATTTGGGCTTCACCACAAGTGTTTCACACTAATAGTTACTTGCTTCTTTCAGTGATGCCTTTTGAATCTGCAGCTAGTGTTCTGGGCTTTAGTTGACTATTATCTTGTGCCTGATTATTACTATTTAATATCATGGTGATGTAACAGAGGCTCTTATTGCAAAGAAGGCTCATTGTGCTAGATGTTCTGTAGTCTCTAAGCAGGTAGATGATCCCATTCCTGTAGAGAAATGGTTCTCCTGAGGCAGTCTAAAATTGAGATGGAGATTTTTCTATGGAGAATAAAAAGCTTGTATTGAATCTCCTGGGGATGAGGGGAATTAAAGAAAAGACTAGTCTGTTACTTTTGGCATTTGACTATTAGTGCTCATCCACAGCCAGTTTGGGTTGGGCCAGTTCTGACTTGAGTGCACACCTGGGATGTGCTGGATATGCTGCCCTGAGACTCCAAAGTCAGCATGCCCATGTCCATAGGGATCTGCCATGTCATGGGTGGATGGTGAGCCAAGGCTGAGTCACTCTGTACCTACTGCATGCAGAGCCAGCTGCCAGCAGGTCAGTAAGTCACTTCGGCTCCTTCTGAAAGTCTCAGTCTTGGTGAGAAAGGACTAAAAATTTTAGGAGACCACTGTGGTTTGTCTTAGTCATCAAAGTCCATCCTGAAGACCCTGTGGGTTTGCTTGTGCAGAGCAGCACCTTGAGGCCCCACTGAGACCTCATGGATGACTGCTGCTCTGGATGCAGAATTTGGGTGTCCAAGTTTAGAGGTGCTTCCAAAAGTTTGTTTGCCTATGTGCAGTAACCTACTGCAGGACCAGAAAAGTTCCAAGTGTGCCAGGTTGGTCCCAGGAGGAGCCCAGGGCCTGTCAGGGTGATCTGTCCCTTTGTTTCTGGTCACAAAATTTCAAATGTGCTATTCATACCTATCGATTTCTTAATATGAACTCCTACTTCAAAGCATGTCCTGCAGCAGGGAGGATGTGCTTGGCACAGTGGGCTCCCGGGCCCCTTGCAGCTCAGTGCCAGTTCTTCTTCTGTCTCAGGAGAGGGGATTTTTTTGTGGGGAAAAAAATACTGGCTTTTTCTCGTGTATATATATATATATACACACAGTTTCTGGAGTGGATAAATTTCCCATTCCATCTTAACACCTGATTTATTTCCATATTTGCTGTCACAGTGGGAATGCATACATGAATAAGAGCGATAGGGAAATGTATTTGCAAAGATCATCTTCAGCTTTAATGCAGATTAGCTAAAATTCTTCTGAACATGAAAAATGTATCTTAGCTCTATCCCAGTGTTTATTGGGTAAAAATAAAACCCACGCCTTATCCTGCAGATGCTGCAGTGTGTGAGTAGTTTTCTTCCTGTGAATAGTCATAAATGTTTGCATGTTCCAGCCACAAAATGTATTCTCATAAGTAATTGGCCACATCTACAAAAATAACTATGTTAAATTCAAAGGCACTTCTGCCTGCTGGAAGTATTTAATTTTAATACAACATCTAACTAATAAGGTTAAAAGAGAGTAAGAAACACTTGTAGGTTACTGTGCAAATCATGACTGAGGTAACTTTGTAGAAATGGCTTTAACACTGTCCTCAGAGAGCTGCAAGTCTCTGTAGTAGTAGTGGGAAATGTTGGTATGAATTTTTCTCTGTCCCTCTAGTATTATGGGCTTTTTTTTTTCTGTAACAGTTCTGGAAAAGTACAGAAAAGCCATACAAAGTTCCCAGTGTGTCACATTAGCAACTTTGCATAGGTAGTTTGTGATCAGAATATATTACTGTATCAACCGGATGTTTACTTTTTTGCTAAGGACAGTATTTTAGAGGATTTTTTTTTTTTGAGTGGAACGAAGAGTTTTCTACCCACTTTTTAAATATAGTGTCTGGAAATAGGACATGTGAATACAAATTTTCTGGTGCTGTTAATATGTGAATTATATAAAATTAGTTATTAAAAGGCTTTATATCAAGTCACTGAAATTATATACTGGACAGTAGTAAGGTGACCCAGATATAGAGCCTTTCAGTGCAATCATTGAAATGCTATGAACAGTGCTGTTTTGTCTTTGGTTTCTTGCTGCCTCTAAAGGTGTAGGCAGATGAAGATAACTTTAAAAAGAGCTATTTCTCCAATTACAAGCTTTTGTCCAAGAGCAAAGAAAGAATTTTAGACTAACAGCATTCACTATAACAAAATTAAATTCCCTTCATCTGACAAGAAGCCGAGTTTGGCAATAGTTTGGGATTTTTTTGTTGGAGGTAGAGCAGAAAATGTTCCCTGTTTTCCCCAGCCAGCCCTGAGAGGGGGTGACCTGAATGTGGGGGGAGTGAGGTGGGCAGGGTGGGTGGGCACTGGGAGGTGTCACACACTAGGAGGGCAGAGTGGCCACCACTTTGCTTGGGGACATCATTTCCCCTTTGCTGGGTTCCCCTTACCGGGGGCCCGGGGAGGGGTGAGGGAGCAGCATCCCATTGCCACCCCCTGCCGTGCAGGACACCCAGCCAAATCTTTGGTTTTGTAACAACACGGTAACGTCCAATCTGGAATTCCACAACTATGGCATCTTGCTAACCGGCTGAGGCACAATAGTTCAGTAATGTAATATAAAAAGTAATGGTGTTAGCTAACACATCCTTAATAAGATATTGTCTGCTGCTCTGCCATATGCTACCGAGCAGGCTTTCCCTCTGTGGGGCTTTTGAGTTCTCTCAATAAGATTATTTCAAATACTCTAATCCTGAATCATTGACATGAATACAAAAGCCTAGTGACATCTAATAGATGCCTCTTAGCTTTGCTTTTTCCTCTTGTTCCTTTCCTTTTTTTTCTCTTTTTACCTGACAAAAAGCTTACAGACACTTGGGCTCTGTCTGTCAGTACCAGCATGTGGGTCCCCTCATGAAATATAAAGGAGGAAAAAGGGCTGACATAGGGCTGATAAGCCACAGAGCAAAGGACCATAGAATTAAAAGTAAAAGCCAGTAAATCCTACCCTGTACACTCAGTTGTTCTTTTATTGTTTTCTTTAACTCTTCCAGTGCCACACTGGGCTAGAAAAAGAGATGAAAAATGGGGTTACAAAAAAAAAAAATTGATGCTACAGTGCCATAGTGCCAGGGTCCTACAGGCTTGCTTGACGCTTGGGTTTTCTTAGTGCTCTTCTAACCTTGGCTTTCTCATCAAAGTTGCAAATTGTTTCAGCTAATTGCATCATTCAGTGAGCTGAATGTTTAGGTCATTTTTTCAAAGAGTAATTGAAAAAAATAAAAAAGACATTTTCAAGTGTCACGATTGTGACCCTGGAAAGAATTAATTTTATATAACTAAAGGTTAGAAAGACTTGAAATCCCACTGTGAGTGTCTAGCAATCAAAAAAAATGATCTTTCTCAGTGTTGTTTCAGCAACTGTCAGAGAGAGAAAGTCCTTTTCTGTTCATCTTCTTTTGGACTTTGACAAACTATTCATCTGTTAATTCCAAAATTTGCCTTTGAAAAAGGTTATTGGTGCAGGATACAACCCGTGTCTACAATGGGTTATAAATTAGCTGTTTTTAAAAGATAATAATTTTTCTTTTTTTTTTTTTCCGTGATTTTTGCAGGGACACTCTCAAGCTTTCCTGACCAGGATAATGATCCACTTCCACCCAGTTGAGTCAGGTCTTTTCTGTAAACTCCCTCAATATAATCTTTCAGTTGGATTTTTTGGCATCTGCATCACTACATAACTATTGGCTGACTTCCCAGATGTTAAGTCACTTTGATAAGTGGATGTTAAAAACCACTTTACCTAGTTCAGATTTTGTAGAAGGATGACACAAGGAGAGGAGAAATGTATTCTGTATTCATTATAAAGTTCTTTGCACTAAAAGAAGAATAAAATTAGCCACACTCAGAGCTATTAAGATCTGATGGCAGCATATCCTCCATGTGCATCAATGTTGCCAGCACAAGTCCTGCAGGAGCTGGAATTTGGCTGCAGACAAGAGCACACCCCATGTCACATCTTGCTGGGGGTTGTGCAGACAGGAGAAGTAAAGGACCTGCAGATGTTCTGTGGTAGCTGCCCCACAGCTGAGATCAGGATTTGCCTCTTTTTAATTAAAATGAGGAAGTCTGGCTGCGTTACAAAGGAGTGTCTTGGACTTTTCTGGGTTCTGGGGAAGAATTTGCTTCTCAGACTGTGCTAAAAGCAGCTCCGTAAAACTCATTCTTTTTCCTTATCCCTAGGTCTCGGTTTCCCATTGGTAGCATGGTCTGGTGCATGGATACACAGTGAGGGAGTCTCTACCCTACAGAGCTGTTTAGGCAAGACAATCCCTAGGCTACACCTACCTTTTTTTTTTTTTAAACACAGTGAGTTCTATAATGACTGTGGCATTCTGAACAACGGAATAAGCTGTACTGTGATGTAGGAGGAAAACTTCTTGCTGAATTTATGTGTACATAAATTGTCATCTATTTTTGTACCACGTGGCAGGAGAGAGGAACTATTATTTTTTTCTGAAGGATTGCCTTGCTGTGACAGTGGTAACTTAATTTGTCAGAAATTACAAGAACATTAATACATCATGCCTTAATTTGTCATTAGTACATTAATACTTTCGAAGTCTTTGGAATTTCTCTAATAAATGTCTTCAAAGCTGGCTGGGCATTCATAAATTTGAGTTTTCACTACTGTAATTGTAATTGAGACACCTATATTCCCTGATTAATTTTTGGAGTTGGTATTTAACAGTCAGCTTTGTTGACATCCGCAGCCGTATGCACTTGAAAGAGTAGCACGCTGTTAGATAATATTTGTGTTATTGTAAAGTGGCATGAGTTGGAGGGGAAAAAAAATAGGGAGACTGTTCTTGGGGGAAAAAAAGAGAATTTTGAGAATGCTTTTTGCCATGGTAACCCAGTTATTGCTCATTAATCTGTCAGATATGAAACAAGTTCCAGACTACAACACTCTTGCACGAGGCAGCGTTCCCAGGGGGTTCACCTGCCGGCAGCCCCTGGCTGAGCTCTGCACAGCACTGGAAGGGTTAACCATGGCAGCAAATCCCATCATGTGCCTGATTGGGTCTGAAAGAGGGGGACCCCCTCCCTGCTTGGGCCACCTGGGCTGCCTGGCCCTGCCACCCCAAAAGCAGTTCCCCGGGGAGATGGGGAGACGGCCGCTGGGCGCCGCTGGGCTGGCTTTGGGGGCCGCCTGTATCTCCAGAAGGAAGGAAGTTTTTTCCCCTCATTTCCAAGATAAGGTGTCATTCATGAGAGCAGCGTGCTGAACTAATCAGGTTAATTGAGAGGCCCTGAATAGCTCTCATTGAGCAGATCCCTCCTTCCTGCTCAAGGCAGATAGTGCAGACAGAGAGATTACAAGTGCTTTAAACTCTTTCTCTCCATCTCTGAATTTCACACTGATTTCAGGATGAGGAGGGTCAAAGCAGTTGTGTGACACGGGAGTTGTACAATTTCGCTTTGCTGAGAACAAGGCTTTTTTTGTTGTTGTTTGTTTATTTATTTCTTTCTTTTTCCTTTTAATCATCATCATTGTGATTATTTTTCAGTAAGGCCAGTGCTTCCCAGCTCTCCTGATGCCAGGGACACCCTGCTGATTTACACCAGCTGGAGTGGTGTAAATTACTCCACTGTTTTGGAAAGAAGTAGAGGACTAATGCAGTCACATGACTGGCTCTTCTAGATTGACCTGCTCCTGAGTGTTGTTAATATTAAAATTATTTCAGACGTCACTCATGGCAGGTCTGCAGGAAACATTAATTTTAAAAAGATGTTTTCAGTGTTTGAAGCAGATAGCAGTGAGGTTTATTGCTTTTATGGTACCGTTTCCCTTTAAACCCTTCTAATCGGAGTAGCTGCACATAATTTTATTCAAGTTTACCAGAATGCTAAAGCATTTCCCTCTGGATACTCTTGCCAAATTAGGAACATCCAGGTTTCAACCCTCACTCTGATATTCCTACTTGCTACAGTCCATTACATTTTCTTTGCAAATATATTTAACTATTAGAGAGAAGGAGAGAGAATTTTTAGGAAAACGAATTCCCCAAAACTAGTGTGTATGTCCCCACTTCTCCAAGCCAAAGCAGTTGCTTAGTTCAATTTAAACATGAGCATCATTGTCCCTGTTGGCCCCCTCCTCTCCCCCTGGCTTCTTTTCCTTGGAAGTTTCAGGAATGACTTTAATTATCTCTACAATCAAATTCTCACTGCTGTCCCTGTGAAAGCGTGTAGTCATGGATTGCTGGGATTATTTTCTTTAGCACTTGGGGATAGAGAAACTGGTTGTTTGGAAATGAGAACCAGCTGGGTTCTCAGAGCTGGCGTTTGGAGGAGCCACTTCGCTCAGAAACCTGGCGCTGAGCAGAGTCAGAAACTAACCCCCAAATTGCCGGTGCTGGGTTTGTCACTTGGGATTATACAATATCAGGGCTGATTTGTTGTTTGTCTCATTAATATGCATCTCCAGGGTAGCTGCTGCCAGAGCTTGCCTTAACTCCTCCCCAAACTTTCTGGAGGCAGAGGTGCACCCTGCAGTCCCTTTGCCTGTATTCACCTGAGTAAGGCAGAGTAAAGAAAATTAACCCGCTGATACCAAATAACTGCATATCAGACATGTGTTCTGCAGATGACATGTAAGCAGGTAAAGAGAGATTAATGCAACAAAAGAAAGAGCAGAGATAACTTCTGTTATCTTACATCTTTTGTTGCCCTAGAACTTTCTTCCAGCTTGGAGAAATTAGTTTTTTGTCATACCTTATTAATCTGTTTCAGTGTCAAATTCGATTTAAAATTAAGACCATACATCTAGTCAGAAAAAATATGAGCAATGATTCTAGCTGAGTATTTTGTCATAGGGAAAGGCGCAGAAATCTTCATTTAGTTATAAAGATGCAAAGCTGGAGATGTATCACTAGACTTAAGGCTGCTGCTCCAATTTCTGTCTTTCTAAAAGAGGTACTTGTTCTTTGGAATACAAGGATTTTTTTCTAGGGTTTATTTACATTTTAAGACATGAATATAAAATACAAACATATAATTTCTAGTTTGAGAATTCTCTTATGCCCATGCATACTTGTGTTTCTCTGCACACTGTTTTTAGGGTGGTTTATAGTTTAAATTGTGACTTTTTAATGTTTGTAATGCAATAGTGACCGAATTGGTAGCTTAGGTAAAAAGTCAGGAAAAGATTTCTTCCTGCTCCTTTACTTTAAAAAGTTTATTGCAAAGAAAATAACTGATCACTGAGCTTTGAACCGCTACTTATAAATGATTTGATTTCCTTAATGCCTGGAGTACAATGATTTTGACTCTATTAATGTCCCCTTTAGTACAACTAAATTATTTTTTGAAAGATGAAACCATTTAGCTCTGAACATGCTTAGATCATACCATGACCTAAAATCTTTTATGTACATTTTATACATTCTCACATGCATACAGTGGATCTGTATTTTTGGTGCGGTATTTTTTTTAAATCTGGATTTTTTGTTAGTGTTTTTTTTTTTTTTTTTTTCCCCAACAAATAACTGCTGCATTTCCAGTCACTCAAATTTGGACAGAATTTTACTTCCTGTTTCAAAGGTCAAGGAAAGCTGACCTCAACAGCAGTGTTGAGGCTGCTGAATTATTCATATCATTGACTTTGTGTCAGCTTCCACATTTGTGCAGAGGGATGTTTTATTCATTTATCTCATTTAGGGACCTGCTCTGCACCTGTTTCTACCATTAAGTACCCTGTAATTTGCATTTGATGCTAATTTAGTTTCATATCAGCCTGGTCCCCTCTTGTTAATTTAATTTTCTAAGACCCTTTTCATTACAGTAGAAATGTTTCCCTCTTTAAAGCAAACATCTATACAAGTAATTGTATAAACTGCCTTTTAAATAATATCTTTTAGAAGATTCCATCGTTTAATTCCTTAATTCCTATAATTAGCCATGGTTTGATTAATGTTTCAAAGGGTTAAATTAAAATGCAGAATTACTCAAATGCATACTTGAATAATTTTCTCTCTGCTGATAACAGTTTCTGCATTGCTGCTTTTATTCTACTCATGATTCTGAATATTACATGTACTAACAAGCACTAATTTTCCTCATGTAGTGATTTGCCTTTGCTAAATGATAGCTGGTTTCAATGTATAATTGTTGAAAACTCTGTATTGCCAGTGGGATAATTAATTTTTTCCTTCTGATCGATTGTAAACAGTTAAGGAGAAACGCTGTGGCTGAGGAGCTGCTATGGGTTTCTTTCCAGATTGTAAGAAACTTAGAAATCCTTTATTTTGCCAACAAGCATCGCTGTTGTGTTCTCACAAACAGCCTGATTAGTGCCAGTCACCGCAGAGAATAATTTGGAAATATTTACAACCATCATGGATTTGTTTGTGTAGGTGAAAATTTACATACGCTGTGATCCTACAGGGCAAAATGCTCTGGGGTTGTCACCTCCAAGCACATTTATGTATGTTCAGTGCAGGAATATGGCACCGGGGTAAATAAATGACCAGAGGGGCTATAGTGGAAAATCAAGTCCCTTCACTTCCCTGCAGGTTTATTTAGTACAAGGTTGGATAATTCTAGCTGGGGGTGGTTGCTGTGCTGCAGGATGGACATCCCCTCCCCTTCTGCCCCAGCCAGGGGAAAATGGACATGTCAGCTCGGAGCTTTCAGAGGTACAACCCCCCCATTCCTTGGTGTTGGAGGGGGGACAGGGAGAGCAGTAGAAACAAGGGGCTGGGAGCAGCAGGGAGCTGGCCTTCATTACACAGCAAAACAGCTCATGCTAATTCCTCCCTCTGTTTACAATGGGGATGGGGGGAATCAGGACATCAATCCCAGGGGACCGCCTCCTCAAATCCTTCTGTGCCTTCCTGGGGACAGGAGAGATTTGGCTCTGTTTGGATGCTCTGAGACGGGTCTTAAATGCCCAGCCGAGGCTCCAAGCTGGTGCCAGCCCACTGCTGCAGTGCCACATGTGGCAGGAAGGATGCAAGTCCTGCATGCAGGATCAGCTTTTGTTTTGCCCCAGCAGAAAGTGACACTCCTCTTTCTCCAGGTCCTCCTGAAGTCATGATGAGTTTGGGCTGAAAGGAAGTTGTTTTGCCTCTGGGGTCCCACTGCCAGTAGTGCCCAGGGCTGCTCCAGGGGCTGAGGTTGACTGTGGTAATCCCAAAAGTGTCTTATATTACATGATGTGTTGTTTAGACAGACGGGTCTGAGATGTGAGCTCTGAGACTGCTAGTAGTACAAGGATCTAATATTCAAATTTTGGATTGAAACCAACACTGGTTTTGTGTTGCAGTTAGGATGTTTTGTTTTTACTCTTTTTGGTCACAAAGATGCTTCAGGGGCTGTGTTTGTGCTGGCAGAGACCCCAAACACCTGTGTTGGTGGTCCCCAGAGAGGGCTTGTATCAGGGATGCCCACCTGAGTGCAGCTGGTTGCAGGAGTACCAGCACTGGGTGATGGTTGGGCATGGACCCAAGTACCTGCCAGTGTCACCTCTCCCATCAGCCCTCAAATTCAGATATTCATAATTGCTCCCCCTTTATTTTATCGTACACTCACGATAACAGTCTCAGAGCTGGGTCTTTCCTGAGTATTAATGACCAGCTGGGGTTAATGGCCCTTGCTTGTGCCTTGAGCCATCAGCTCCTCCCGACTGGTCATTAATTCCCAGGAAAAGCCCTCTGTGGAGGTCATTATTGCCTAATTATCTCCATACACTTTAATGCCAGTTTTGACAATGTACAGTCTCATACTTTGAGTTATAGGTACTTTATAATTCATTAAATAGCTTATCATTAAAACTGCAGATGATCTTGATTATTTTTTATTAATGTTTTCCCTTTGATTTTTTTTTTTAAATCTGATGCTCCCGTTCTGTAGGAAGTAGGGGACAAAGGTAGAAGGGGTATGGCTCCGATGTCAAAAACCATCACACGGTAGCTCTCCCTGTCTGGAGGGGTCTTCCTGGCTTTGAGAGGTCCTGAAGGCATCTATCACTGGAGCCAGATCTCACCTTGCTTAGCCCTTAGCAGAAAGACTTGAGGAGCAGTGGGATGGCCACCTCTGCTGGAGCTCCCTGTGCTGGCCCCAGTGCTGCCAGGATCTGGCACACAGTTTTGGTAGTTCTTGCCTTGCTTTTGTCTTCCCCTTGGAAATTAAAGCCTGGGGTTTGCTTCAGGAGCCCTTTCTGCCCTTGGTGAGTTGTTCACGAGGTGAGCTCACTTGGGGTTCGTGGTTTGCCCTTTCCCCGACAGCATCGTAGGGGTGATGTGTTTTCAGTGCAGTTTGGTGGTGTGGAAAATAAATGGAACAGGCTCAAGCCAAGCAGAGGGATATTAATTTGTACTTTTTAATAGGAGCGTGCATCTTTTCCTCCTGAGAGAAACTTCTCTTCCAGTCAGGTGTCCCTCTGTGTGGCATGACAGAGCTGCAGATGCAGAGGCTCCTACACTACCTGTGTGTTCTGGGAAAGGTGCCATATGTATCCCAGATGGCTCTGTGCTGAGCTCCTCGTTGGAATCATGGCCCAAGGAAATGGCCAGAGGAGCACTGACACTAACTAGGGGAATTTACTGTCTTACTTGCCCCCAATGGCCCAAATCTGCAACCTTTCCTAGTTTCCCCCTAATTTCCAATTTTTTTTCTCCAGGCTTTACAAGTGAAATATCTGGAAAATAGAAAGCTAAACCTCTGTGTCCACAGTTCCTCTGAGGTTTAGGTGTGTAGGAGTCCTGGTCAGCACTGAAGGGAGCTGTGACCCCTCCCACGTGGCTTGGGGGGCCACAATACTGCCCTGTGCTCAGGGGAGATTGCAGTGTCAGGAGAACTGTTAGTCAGAAAACCTGTTAGGATGTTTTCTCCTTGTACTCAGTCATCCCTTATGTTTCTATTGCTCTTGCCTCTGACAGCATCAAGTAGTTTCAACACTAATAATAATGCAGTTTTGGAGCTGTTTTCTCCACTACATGCATCTCTGTTGGTTTTGCATTTGCTGGAGAAAAAGTTGTGTGGGGATGTGAAAATACTGGCCTCATTGAGCCATGCCATCACATTTGGAGGAGGCCAAATTTCACCCACCCTATTTGCTTTCCTACCTCTGAGCCGTGTTTGTTTACAAAACCTTCTTCTGAACTGCTATAAACCGCCCAACAGAGCTGCCTCCCCGTCCCGGTTTGCTCTGGCCTTCTCCAGAAACCAGTCTGTTTTGATTAAAATCATAATGCCATTTGAAAGCAGGGAAACAAACCAACCCAAAGCCTTGTGCAAAGTTTGAAAGTAGCCAGTTGCTGCTGAAAGAAAAAGAACAACAACCAAAGCCCCCTAAAATTCAGACTCAACGGGTCTCCTGTTACCGCTGTCAGGCAAGTCCAAGGGCTTGAGGCTGATGAAGAGTTACACGCTACCAAAAAAAAAAAAAGAAAAAAGAGGGCAAAAGGGAGCAGTGTTATTTACTTATTTATTTAAGAGCCTAAAAGATTTATGGTGCAGCTAATTTGGGAGCGCGCTCGGCTCTGCATCCCGGCCGTGTGCGGGAGCGGCGGTGCGCGGGCAGGGGAGGGTCTGGGGCGGAGGGCGCAGCGCCGGGAGCGCCCCGCTGGCTCCCAGCTCAGAGGGGCCATTGTCGGTGCCGTGAATCGGGGCTCACATCGGGGGCTCCGCGCGGTAAATCCCGCCCGCGGGGCCGGGCATGTCGCGGGGCTCCCCCCGGGAGGAGGAGCGGCGGCTCTGGGAGAGCGGCGGGAGCGGAGCGGGACTGGCCGGGGGCGCTGCTGGCGAGTGGGGTGCGGGGTTTCCCCCTTCTTGTCCCGTCTGCTTTCTCTATTTCTTCTTTTTCTTTCTCCTTTCTGACTCCCCCTGCCCTTTTTGTCCTCCTCTTTTTCCCCCTCTCTTATTTTTTTGTTTAATATTTCACTTTTCTTCTTTTTTTTCTTTTATTGTCTCTTCTATTTTCTCTCCTTTATTCTCTCCGTTTTTCTTTCTCTTATCCTTTATTCTCTCTTTCTTCTCTCTCTGCTCTTTTTCTTCTCTTTCTTCTTTCTCTCTTCTCTGTTTTCCTCTCTCTCTTCTCTCTTTTCTTCTACTCTCTTCTTTCCCTTTCTCTTTCCTTTCCCCTTTCCCTTCCTCCCACATTTCATTTTTTGTTTCCCTTCCCCATTTCCTTTTTCCTAAACCCTTTTTCTTTCTCCTGCTTCTTTTCTCTCCTCCATGTTCTCCTTCCCCTTTCCTTCTCCTTCACTTTCCCCTTTAACCTCTTTTTTTTCTTTCACTTTCTTCTCTCTTTCACTTTTCTCTCTCCTCTCTCGCTCTCTAATTGCTCCCTTGCTAAAAGCCAAAAACAGAATTACAAATGTTGCCTTGGCGTTGCGGTTTGCAGCATTTTTCAGGGATGTTTTCTTCTGCACAGTATGTTCTGTATCTTTCTTTTGGATTGTCATCTCTGTGAAAGAGAAAATATTCCTTCTCTGCTGAGAACAGAGAACTATGGTAAAATTATGAAGTGTAAAGAACATTCTTCCCTTTCTCAACATCCATATAATTACTGTTAAGCCAAACCAAAAACCCTTAAAGATCACTCGAGTAAAGTTACATTTCGCAAGACAAAAACTGAACTTGGTGCTCAAAACAGAAAATTGGTGACCAATTCTGTGTCAAAGGCTGTAAAAGCAGTTGCGATATTTTGCTAGGAAAAAGCAGAGACACTCAGGTTTGTTGCTATACAGAATATAAAATGTTGTATTTATTTGTTTCTTCCTGCTTTGCAAGGAGGAAACTGAGCTATTGAAAGTCTTGATAAGTTTGTTTTTCAAAAAGAATTAATAGAAAGAATAAAGAAAACATTGGAGCAGGGAATAGATGTGATGTACAGTGATGGTGTTGCCTTTTTAAGTTCTAATTTCAGGGTGGGAGCATGGGAGCTGTATTGGATGGGAAATGTATTCATGCAATGAAAGGCTGCATTTGAATGCAGCTTTTTTGTTTACATTTCCAGCAAAACCAAGATGACACAGCTGGGCATGTTCAAAGTGAAATAAAAATAGGAGTGAATAAATAAATAGTAGTAAAGAATAGTAGTAAATAAAAATGAAACCAAGTGAGCACCATGCTGAGCCTTGCGGAAGTCGCCCTCCATGTGCCCCGCTGGTCTTGGATGGGGAAGGTGGTGCCAGCTGATGCCCAGGGAAGGAGTGAGGGTGGTTGGGTGGTGCAGGGAAGCCAAGGAAAGAGGCTGGTGGGGCAGGACTGGAACTGGACTCCTCTGTTACAAGCTCACCCTTCCATACTGCAGCGCTGTGGCTTTGACCTGCCTTATGCTGCTGAGCCAAGTATTGTCTTGCATGTTTTGGAGGAAAATGTTTAGTTGAGAAAGGAAAATTTTGGCTGCCTGTCCCAATGCCATATAAAAACTTGCTGCCTGCAGGGAAAGGCAAAGAAGGGGATGGGAAAATGAGGGAGGCTGCTGGGGGGCTGGGAGCTGTAAGAGAAGAGGCTGGGAGACCTGGAAGTGGCAGGCAGAGATAGATAGCAATTAGGATCTAGAAGCAGACTGGGAGATAAGGAGTCACTGAAGATTTACTGTATGTATATGGACAGAAAGAAAGAACGAGTACATTGGGAGCAGAGAGGGAGGTGTGTACGCACAGTAAATCTCCAGTGATGCCATATCTCTGTCGGCTTCTGCATCCTAATTGCCATCTCCTTGGCTGCTGCTTTCTGGCCTCCAGCCACTTTCTCTCCCATTTCCCTTCCTACCTTCAACACCACCTTTATGAGCCAGGATTCAGCTCTCTGTATGGTTGGGAAGGGTGCTGCTCTCCTGGCATGGCTGGAGCAGTTTTCCTGTGCCTACTGTGATTTATACTCTGCTTTCCAGGGCCTCCAGCGAACCCTGGAAAGAGAAAGGAGCTGTAAATGCTGTGGGCTTGCTCCTTGTGCTAGGGCTTTGGGGCATAGCTGGGTGACCCGCTCAGCTTGGCTGCCCTTGGGTGTTTTCCCTACTGACAGTAAGAGCCCTGTGTGCCAGCTGACCAGTAATCAGGGAATTACATTTGCAATGTGGGAATTCGAGAGTTATTTCTGATTGTCACCCTGTTGATCAAAGGCAGCCCTGAGCTCCAGCTCATGCTTGCCAGGGCAGCAATGACCTCTGCAGTCTCAAGAGAGTTTGGTCACTGCCACCACACTTAAATTTGTGTTTAGGGTCCTTTTCTTCACCCAGGAAAAACCTGGAAATGTCCACACCTTTGGGAAGATCTTTGCTTTCCTTGTCAACATTTATATCCTTGTGATTTCTCTTGGGTCAAATTCTATTTGCTTTAGCAACATGAGTAGCCCCAAGGACCTTCTAACAAGGAGGATTTACCTTCTGAGCTCAGAAGGATGGTGGGATCTGCAATATTGTACTGAACGTTGCTTCCCTTTAAGGATTTTTTTTCCCCCTGCCAGACAGGAATAAATGCCTCTTTGAAGGGGAGTATCTTATTGTGCCATGCATCTTAGAGATCATCTTCTGATTTGTTCAAACTCATACCAGTAATGCTTAATTAGAATAGTTTTATAACAAGTAAATATTTTCTTAAATGCATAATTGATTGTGTAGGGAAGGAAGAACTGCAGGAATGGAAATCATACATCATTTCATTATTAATGGCAATGTCTAAATAAAATGCAGACCTTGTCATATTTAATGGATGGCTGAGTCCATTCTGCTTTAAAACGCAAACAGGTTTTTTTTTTTAAAGGTGCCTGCATAATTTCAGCCAGTTTAGGTGGCATTTAAGATTTCCATAACTGTGTTTGAGGGGTTTTAAGTTTGATGACCTAAACTAGGTTTTCTCAAAGTAAACCAATAAGGAAATGGTGTTGGCATAGGGTTAAAAGTTAATATACTCTTAAATTTTTTTCCCTGAATAAATTAATTTGGGGATTTTCTTACAAACTGCATAACACCTAATGAAGGTTTTATTTTTATTGAATATACAATGGAAACTGCCGGAGCTCTGCAGATTTTTATGTGCTGTGGTGCATAGTGTTACCAAAGTGCAAATTCTGATTCTTGACCTTTCTTTGGCTGTGAGAGCTGGCAAGTGCTGTGAGGCTTGATGAGTGATGCTGAGGTCTGAACAGGATATGTGCAGTGCAAGTCAGGCTGTTCTGGCCATGAAGAGCCTGGGGCCAGACAAAAGACAGAAGGAAGATATGGTATATTAGCACATCATGGATTTAAGCATTAGAGAGAGGATGGGTTATGAAATGAAGACCAGATCTACTGCTTGCTCAATCCCTCAACTTCTGGCTTCAGTGGGAGTGGAGGCCTTTGGGGCTGTGTTATGTTTGTCTCCACAGGAAGAGACCTTCAGGGGGTTCGTCTGTGTGGCAATCTGTATTGCAGAGCAAAGCCTTTTCACTGGAGAAATGGTCTCCAATGGACTGAGGTGGCATGGCTCTGTCTCCTGGGTTCAGTCCCACTGGTCTCCCACAGAAAAAGGTTTGCTGAGGTGGTTGCAGGCTGGAGGAACAATGTACTGTTTTTCCTTTTTTGCACCTTGTCTTAAGGACCAGAACAACCAGGACAGCACTGGAAGTTCCTTTCAGCAGAACTTCCAGATTTTGTCTTAATGCCTTACAAAGCTGGAAAAATTTGTCATATTATTCACTGAGTGAATGCCAATAACAACCACGTTACCATGACAGGTACAGGTGCCAGACCTGGAACAGGCTAATTTTCTTCTGGCAGGATCACTTGTTCTGTATCACAGCAGTGCCAGGACAGGAATGGATCCATGTCTGAGTAGTGTGACTGATGCTGACTGTCCTTGCTGGGGACCACTGCCTGTAGTTCAGGTGACCCTCAGCACCCATGCTGAGGGTCCTGACAATTGTGATGGGATAGCTGGAAGAGCAGAGCAGAGTGACTGCAGGTGAAAAGTAATGGGAAGGAGAATGATTGAACTTGAAGCATCTTGGCAGCCTGGGCACATGCTACAGCTGCTGCTTTCAAAAGGATGTCAGGGATTTTGTTCCCCAGCATTTGGCAGAGCTGTTGTGTCTTCCTTGCCCAGCACGGACCACAGAGGCCTTTAGATCTGAGCTGTGGAGAACTCCTGCTCTTCTCATCTTTAAAATATTGCAAGTAGTTCATTTGTTTTAAAGCTTTAAACTCAAGCCTTTGATGTTGCTTTTAGGAAGTTAAATAATAAAGCACAGTGTTCTCCAAATGAGGGCTTTTGTCAGAAAACCTTGCTTTACAATGAAAAGAAGGAAAACATAAATAAATGATACTCAAATATTTATAAAGACATTCAGCAGATCAAAATGTTTCATTCTGCCTTTATATTGTTACTTCGTGTCTCCCCATCTGAGACTATTTTTTGTTTAAACCATGCAGTGCAGAATGTATTTTGCTTCTTATATCATTAATTTGCAGTGTTTTACAGAGTCCTTTCTCACAGGGACATCAATGGGCATTCAAGGGATATGTATGTAAATGTATGAACGTTATAGCGGTGACTGTCAGTTCTGTGCCTTGCTGCCAAGGATGGTGGGGCTGAGCTCAAATGAGGCTGCTCCAATGATAACATTAGTTGTCCACAGGCTGATTGAGCCCTGTCTTTGTGTATTTCTGTTTGGGCAGTGCACATGTAAGAGATGCCTCTGCCCCTGATGTCTGTTAGGGGTCAATGCCTCCTCCTGCCCAGGGAATATGGAATTCCCCGTTCCCATCAGTGGTAAACCCTGTCTCCAGCTCCTCTTAACCCAACGGCAGGAGTGCATCTTGATCCCATTGCTGTGGGCAGGGGAATTGGTGGCCTCCTGTCTGCTTTTCTCCTCCACATCCTTCTGGTCCAGTGGCACACTGTGGAAGTGAAAACTGTTAAGGTCCCAAGAAAGGAGGAGTCTCTAGAGACAGAGATTCCAGGAGCTCTTTATAAATCATGGGGTTTTTTTCTCCAAATAAATAGTTGTCATCACTTCTGCCAGCATCTGAACTCCTTCAGGTCCTTGTCTCTCCACGTTGCCCATGAACTGTGTTGCCATCAGTAAGGTCTGGTCATGGTGTCACTGCCCCAAGGAAAATCCCTTCATTTTGATAAGGGGATCTTGGTCACATCCTTGGAACTCTGTTACGGTATCAATATGTGCTACTAAACAGGAGACAAAAAGATTTTGGCACCTTGAGCCTGCACTGAGGTTTCTATGTGCAGAATGTGCTTTGGTAAAACACAGTCAAGCAATAAACCAATGAATTTTAACAAAGCAATGAGAGTCATTGTTCACATTTCCAATTTGCCTGGCTGGGGGCAGGGGCTCAGAGCAGTGTCCTGTGGTTGTCTCTGGGGTCTTGGAAGAGGTTTTCAGATGTGGTTCTGAATCCACAGCATTCATTGCTTCCTGCAGCACATCTGACCTCTCTCATTTTTTTTCATCTTTAAATATAAATAAGGTTTATTTATTTGTTTAAGTATTAGCCAAGTTCTGTATTGTAGGTTAGTAAAAAACCCCACAATCAGTACTTGCTATTGAGCAATGTTAAATCCTCTAAGACCTAAGCCTGAGTGAGTTGTAGCTTTTGTTCCTGGAAACTCAAGGATTCCTGGGATTCTCCCTGGACAATGAGATTATCTATTTTTTTTGTGGCTTTGAATTTAACATATTAATTTTCTGCTGCTTGTTGTTTAATCACCCACAGTTCAAATGCAAACATAGAAGAAATCCTGTTGTTAAAGATAATTTGAAATGGATTAGAGAACTCTTGACAAAACTATGAAACTCACTAAAGCATAAAGTTGTGTTGCATTTGTACTTTGGTATTTTTCTTTTCACTGTGGATAATGTAAAAAGAGAAAGTGTAAGTCAACCCAACAGACTGACAGTTGGAGAAGCTGTTCTGGACCTTCCTATTCATCATTGGCAGAAAATGTTGTCCTGAATTTTCAGAGCATCATTAAGGTGCTTGAATTTCTGGAGTATCCAGCTTTGAGTTTTCGGGAAGGGTCCTAATTTCCAGAGCAGGGATTTCCTTCCCACAGTCAATGTTTCACAGGTTGGCTTCCAAAGCCTCTGAGCCAATTGAGCGAATGAGTCACTGAGTTTGAGAGATGAAGCAGCCACAGGCATCTCTGGGAAGCCCCAGCTGTGGGGAATGGTGCTGGAGGAAGCCGACCTGGACCTCCCTGGGGTGATGTCTGCTCCTCACCGTTGCTGCAGACAATTAATTGAGGTGTTTGTTTCTCTCCCCTCTGCAGCACTGTCAGTCTCTGAGGAGCGGAGCTGATGGTGCTGCACCTCCCATGGTACTGAGATCTGAAGGTCGTGCAGAGCATCCTCAGCAGTCCCTGTGATCAGGGATGTGGTCAGAGGGACCTAGACAGGAAGGTGTTCCCAGCAGCAATCATGTTGTAATGATGCAAATACAACTGTTTCCTGACTTCTGCATTCTGATGGGGCTGTAAGACTGTGGAGCCACTCTGCAGCTCTTTCCATGTGCTTCCCAGCATAAGCTTATGGTGAGATTCACTCTGTCTTGCATTCTGCCGTGGAGTTTTCATGGAAAGGATTGTCTGAGAACTGTCCTTCCACAAAACTATATGTAAAAGTGATGTCTTGTGCTGTTACGTGGCTGTCATGGAAATTGCAGTGGTGCTGGGCAGAGAGGAGAAAGCTTGGCCAAGCACAGTTCTCCCTTCCTGGCCAGCAGCCTCCAGGGTAGAGGCCACTCAAGGGATAATGGAGAGAATAGGAAGGAAAAAAGGGGAGTGATGGCAAAGCAGCTTGTCCTGCTCACTCCAAAGGGGGTAATGCTGTGCTGTCCCCATGGGATGTGCCCAATTCAGTGCTCTCAGGACCATGCCCTTGGGTGGCCTCTGGCTGGTGGCATTGCATGTGGAGGCGAGGAGTTGAGGTGGCTGTTTTCTAAGGAATGGAGTTGATGGTTACTTAATTCCTGGTCTCAAGCTGCTACTTTTACCTCTGGCTCTTCAGACATCTGGTCCTGTAAGGGCATCTACCTGCCTGACACTCCAGGGCTGCCCTGCAGGTCTGCACAGAGAGGAAGGAGAACTTGGTGTGTTTGTCTGTCCATCCATGCAGTGCTGTGGGGCTGTGCAAGGGAGTGGTTTAATCCTGGGCTTTGCAGTCATGAGTCCTGTGAAACCCCAGAGCCCCAGGCTTGCAGTAAACTCCATGTGAGCACCGTGG
The DNA here is from genome assembly GCF_047495875.1 of Pithys albifrons albifrons. Lineage (NCBI taxonomy): Eukaryota > Metazoa > Chordata > Aves > Passeriformes > Thamnophilidae > Pithys > Pithys albifrons. Next base: position 11,885,811 of record NC_092472.1, read on the forward strand.
GTACTTGCCTGGTGCTCCACATGGTGGGTGGACAAGCATCCATCAGTCCTGGGTGTGTCAGTTCATCCTGGAACCATCTGTCCATCTCCTGAGTGTTCTGGGGCAGCGTTGTGTTTGCATGTCCTCTCATATTACAGGGTCTTCTCTGTGTCTTCCTTGGCCTATTATAACACAAATAAATAATCATAACAAAAACCCTTATGCCTCCTTGGGAAAATAACAGTTTTCACATGCAGATACTCAGGAAGTTAAAATTGGCAGCTTTGACTAGTCCTGCTGATTTGTCCACACATTTATTCTGATATGATGCTTAAATGGAATCAGCTTTCAGCTCTGGCACTTGCAAAACACAGCTTTCCTACCCCAAGTTTCAGCATAGGAGGAAGTGAGATGGGAAATAAGGTCTGTTTCTATATGAGTGGGAGAAAAATCAGGTATGTAACTCCTCTAATTCAGACAAGACTGTCTCTCATTGTTTGGCAGTTCAACTATAGCTTCAGTACATGGGAAAAATTTCTCTTCCAATTACACAGCAGTTTTGTGGTGGCTGAGTACTATAAATGGGACTGCTTTGCAGCCAAAGATATCTCATTCATAAATCCCACTGTTCCACTCTATAATTTTTCTCTTTTGGATAGATCAGTATTCTGTGGTCATATCAACCACAATCATGCAAGCAAAAATGAGTAGTTAAATATTGTGACAGTCCTATAAGTCTTCTTAAGATGCTGTGCATAACACAGTTATTCAAAAGTGTCACTCGGTGCATGGAAAGGGATTGACCCTTTACTAATATTTCCAGTAAAACTCTTGATTAAAAAAATAAAATACTGAAGATACCTGGTCTGGTTGGACAATTTATAAATTGTGCCAATATTTTGACACCCCTGTATATAGACATAGATATACACAGATCCATTTGGGTTATAAAAATGCAGAAGTGGTATACACTCACTCATATATTTTCTTTTGTGTTGGGTTTGCATGGCAAGGTTTTGGTAGCAAGGGGGCTACAGGGTTGTATTCTGTGAGAAGCTGCCAGAAGCTTCCCCTGTGTCTGATGGAGCCAATGCCAGGCAGGTCCAAGATGGACCTGACTCTGGCCAAGGCTGGGCCCATCAGTCATGGTAGTGGCACCTCTGGAACAATGCATTTAAGAAGGGGAAAAAAATTGTGCAGTTGCAGCTGGGAGAGAGGAGTGAGAATATGTAAGAGGAAGCAGCCCTGCAGACTTCCTAGGGCAGTGGAGAATGAGGGGCAGGGGATGCTCCAGGCACCAGAGCAGAGATTCCCCTGCAGCCAGTGAAGGTCCATGGTGGAGCAGAGATCCACCTGCAGCCCCTCACTGGAGTAGGGGGATGCCAAAAGGAGGCTGTGACCCCGTGGGAAGCCTGTGCTGGAGCAGGGTCCTGGCAGGACATGTGAACTTGTGGACAGAGGAGCCCACGCTGGAGCAGGTTTGCTGGCAGGACTTGTGACCCTTCAGGGAGCACACATTGGAGCAGCCTGTTCTGAGGAACTGCACCCAATGGAAAGGGATCTATGCTGGAGCAGCTCATGGAGAACTCTGTGGGAATGGTCCAATACTAGAGGAGTTCATGGAGGGCTATTTCCCATGGGATGGACCCCATTCTGGAGCAGGGGAGGAGTGTGAGAAGTCCTCCCCTGAGGAGGAAGGAGTGGCAGAGGCAACATATGATTAACTGACTGCCGCCACCATTTCTTCTGTGTTGATGGGCCATGGAGAATGTAGAGAAAGTTGGGAGTGAAGCTGAGCCCAGGGAAGAAGCAAGGAAGGTGTTTTAAGGTGTTCTAAGACTTGGTTTTAATTCTAATTACCCTGTCTGGTTTGACTGGTAAGAAATTGAGCTAATTTTTCCAAGTTGAGCCAGTATTGTCTGTGACAGTGATAGCTGAGTGATCTCTCCCTGTCCTTATCTTGACTCAAGAGCCTTTCATTATATTTTTCACCCTGTCCAGCTGAGGAGGAAGTGATAGAGCAGCTTTGGTGGGCACCCAGCATCTAGTCAGGGTCAACCCAGCATATTCTTCTATCTTCACTTACTTTCTACAGAGTATGTTTATGAATTTAACATGACTCTCCCTCTCTATTTGCTGTCCCTGGGAACACCTCCAGTCAGAAAGCTAAAAAATGAAATAACATCTAAGGAAATGTTCCCATAAAAGAAGTAACTCCCTGATACCAGTGCTCTGTGCTCCCTTACCCATTAGCATTCACAGCAGCAGCTACTTTATACAGACTCTGTAGGAGAGACCCAGGGTTTTCAGCACTCCCATAGACCCTGTGTCACCTGCTCAGATGGTGTAAATTGGGCAGTTCACCAGAGCTGAGCTGATTTACGTGAGCTCAGAGGCTGGGACTGGCACTAAACTGTAGAAGTACTGAGTGAAGACTCTCCCTCACACCTGCACACATTTGTGCACGTGTTTGCACGTGTCCCTGTATGCAGGAAGAATGATGTACCTGTGTGCAGTTGCATACCTACTCATGACTTTTTTTCAAACCTGCATGCTGATCAAAAATGCACAGAACGGTACTTTTGTTTGCACAACACCCATAATGGATTTTTCTCCCCACTGGTATCTTCTTCTTTCCTTTATTTTTTTTTTAAAACTTATGCAGAGCTATCTGTCTAAAGTATATATTCACACCGAGAGGTCTAGTTATCCCATAATAAGCATGTGTAACTCCCATTAGTGTCAACGAGAATTTCACATGCATATCAAAGGGGAGAAAAGATTCATATGCTGTGAGCAGAAACTGAAATTCAGATTTATAGTTCATGTTGTGTTTAATGGATAAATTCTTTGGCAGAGAGCTAAAAACTATGAGGTGTTTATAACACTCCAGGTTCCCTTCCTTTTTAGTTAAAAGCAATAGCAGAACAAAAAATGTAACTACCATTCTGTTGTATTAAAAATGCACATATTTACAGCAAGTATTTTTCCCCCTGCTCTTCTGATTTTTCTGTAATGGTTTTCCTGTTTTTAAAAACTCGCAGATAGTGACCTCCAGGGTCTCCGAGGGCTGGACGCACTTGTGTGGCCAGAGACCAAACTAAAATGAAAGATTAAAGCAATTCTGAAAGATTTCCTGATAGGCCTCTGCCAGCGCTATTTCAGAAAAAAAGTCCCCTGTCATCTGGCCCTCGGCCATTTCCTGGCCACCTCCGTGGGTGTGGAGTGGAGAGACATTTCAGAGCTGCACTCAGAGTTTTTGTGGGACTCTTTATTAAATATTTAATCTTTTTCCTTTTATTCCTCTGCTCCTAACTCGGTCACACCACAAGGAGAGCAGTTTTCCTAAAGGTATCCAGCTGCTCTAGCGCCTTATAACATGATTTTTTCAGAGGATGAGCCTTTATAGCACAGCCATGTTTCATCGATGGTTTAAGGAATCCTTTGTGTGTGTGTGTGTGTGTGTGTGTAGACATAGAGGTGGGCAGCGTCACACAGGGATTTTGGCTGGAGGGGGAACACAAGCTTGGAGCAGGATTGCAGCCCATAAGATGTTTTAAAACACATCAGTGTGGGACCCTCAACTGCCTCAAACCCATCCCACCAATATCTCTGTGTCTTATCACTCTGTTGGCCACTTTTGAGCTGGATGAGTCTGTTTTGGCATTTCCCTACACAACCAGCTGTGTTTCTCCCTTTTTGCCCACTGTGAACAAATCACAGCACTGGGGACATGGGATTTTCAGCTGGTTTTGTGTTTATGGGCTGGAGTATCCAAGCTCTTCCCACCACTGCAGAGCGTCCCAGCAGCACGGTGGGCAGTGACCCTGTAGGGGGACAAGGAGTCCCCAAGCTCCTGCTGTGTCCCCTCCACTGGAAAGTCTGTGTCTTGGCATCCATGCCATTGTTTTTGAGGTTGCACCCCAGGAGCCAGAGGATTTTTTTTATTTTTTTTGCAAATAGCTGGATAAACAGTCCCTTTCTTGATGTTTAAGTGAATCGGTTGCAAAGAGGTGGCCAGTGAGGAGTGGCAGGATAGTCACAGCTGCCTATCAGCTGGGCAAAGGATTGGTCTTTGAATAAATTCTGTTTCAGCCCTTTTCCTACTCAGAAATAGTGTTCTGCATTCCAGCATTATCCAGGATTAGATATTAAGAAACACAAACAGAACTAAAACTTGTAGAAAGGGTTCCTAGGGTGAATTTTGGGGCAGAGATATGAGGTGAGCAGAAACTGAGAACTGCCCAGCCCAGGCTGTGCCCCAGTTTGTCCCTCAGGCCAAAAAGATGCTCATCCATATCCCAGGGGTAAGAGGTAGTTCCTGCCTGAAGCCTGCAATATGCCAATAAAGCCAGTTCACTGCCTCCATATAGAAAACATACATTTTTTTCTACTATTTTAATTAGGTTATAAGTGGAATCAGTGGCATCAAGTTGTTTTAAAAATTGCATAACAGAAACCACAGCTGATCTTTAAAAACTCCTTTTCATTGGGAAATGGTGATTATAAATAAGAAGGCAGTTTTATAGCTCAATTACTTTAGTAACTTGATTTAACAGCTTGTTTTTTAAATCTACACCAAACCTAAGATAAAGGATTGATAATGCAATATGTAGAATACATTCAGTGTAAAAACTGCAAATCCTACATCATACCATTGGAAGAGAAACATAAATGCATGCCGAAGCCTACAGTGGTTTTATTTTAACTAGTATAATATAACAACATGACATGCTGTGAAAAATAAATAACTTTTGAAAATGCATTTTCCAGGAATGAAAGTAATATTGAAAAATGACTGAAGTAATCACTTTTGTATGGATTCTGAGAGCAAAAGAGAAGAAAAGAATAATTCAGAACTCAATGCAGTGTTATATGAAAGCATAAAAAGGTTTTATAAAATACACTGCTCAAGCCTGTGCTGTATATCTGCTTATGGTCAGATGTAGTGAACTTTGAGTGGTCCCTTTTTCTGTGAATAGTCTTATTAAAAGTGATGTATCCTGCTATGCATGCAGGCTTTATTCAGCCTTGAAGTGACAGAATATGACCTGTAGACAGAGCACACGAGCTTCTGGACTCCTACTAAATGCCAGTTTTGCTTTGATTATCCTTGTTTGGTGTGGAACAGACCAGCTACAGTGGAAATCTAATCTGCTTCCCATTAGCCTTAATGGAGACAGCATCATGTCTTCACTTTTTTTTTTGGAGGGGGCGGGGAGGATGGTGGGTAGGGGAGGGCAGATTGATTTCTTCCTGAGAAATCTCTTCTTCTGTTATTTGCATACAACTTCCTGTTATATTTTTAGCACAAATTCATAACAAAACGGGATGCAATACTTGCAAGTTTTTGAGTATTTACCTGTCATTTAATAGTTTTTAATACTGGAACAGTAATGGAATCTGATTTAGGAATTTTGGGGTCTGAATCTTCTCTCAATTATGCCAGTCTAAATTGGGAATAAATTTCCTAGAAGCAGGGGAGTTGGTTATATGTGATAGGGAGAGTATTTGAATAGCTGCAACTCCTGCTTATTCCTAAGGATGATGTTGAAAAAATAAAGAGACTCGTACTTGGGGTAGGAAATCTCAGGTAGGGCCCTCCATGGAACTGCAGTACTCACCTCTCAGTCAAAGGCACAAAAAAATCATGGGTTTAGTTCTGTGCTTGAGGTTGGGGAAGGTGGCCGCTGTTACATCACCTTTTCTCTGTGCTTTTGCTTGTTTTTTGGAAAAGGAGGTGGTGCATAATTTTCAAAGCCAATTGATGATGTGTATAAAGGGGATGTGAGGCAGTTGTGGTATTAAGCAAATGCTTGTTGGGCAAGGAAGATGCTTTTCTTTGCAGGGCTTAGATTTCCACAGGGAAGTCTGGGCAGGTGGCACCTTGATGGCCACAGCTGGGTAAGGGCTCCTGATCCACTGCACCACCAAAAGTGTCTGTGCTGAACCCTTTGCACAGTGCAAAGGAAAAGCCTGCAGGTCTGAGGTCTAAAATTGTCTTCTGCTGCATTGCCTTGAATATTTGCAAACTCCCAGTGGGATCATACAGGGCTCCAGCGAGCACAGGACACAGGATTAATGCCTATAGAGTTAAATGTCCAGAAAACACAATTTATGTAGCTTTATGTTAGTTTTAATTTCCTGGTGGAAAATGCTGTTAATCTCTAGTGTTCTCCCTTACACTGTGTAAAACAGGATATTATACCTATAGCAATATTAACTTACTTTTATTGAGGAAATTTTATTTTTGGTGCAAAACAGTGACTTGAGCATTGTATAAAGTTGGTAGCCATGCACAAGGGCAGGAATGAATAGGAGTGATTCAGTGCCTGGGGTACATTTAGAATATTCTTTGCATCCTATTAATTATGTTAGTTTTGGGATGGACTTGAAAATCCTATGCTGTGGCAAAAACTGGTATTTTGAAGCTAGAACAAAGGAGTCTGTTAGGTTTGCCTTCCTCAGACCTACAGAGGAGCATTTAAATGAGAGAAGCCTTTAGTTTTTCTCCCACCACATTACTGTATGTGTAAAACAGTGCACAGGCAAGAGGGGGTTAATTCAATAAAATAAATATAAAATACTCTCCAGGCTGTTGGACAGAGCTGGAAGGGGTCAGAGGTTGCTGAGCTGCTTCACTAGCACACTAATCGATTTGCTGTCAAGGTAGTGGTGCTGGGGTTTCAAGTAAGAGAAGAATTGAGTGCCGCTCGGGCCCAATTTCCATAATTGCTCACTGCCTTTAGTGTACAACCTTTTATGAAACACAAAAAATATATCACTGAATTGTATTGATTAGCCATTGGTCTGAATAATTCACTTAGTATTTATTACCTGACCCTCAGAGGTTAAATAAATCCCCTATCTAACTTTGGCTTGTGAGAAATATTACTTATTCATTGAAATGTGGACTGATTATTACACAATAGGAGTGTATCTTTGCTGTTCGTTTTATCTCCTCCTGGAAAACTTAGTCTCTGCTGCATCTTAATGGCAATGAGTTAAAAAAAATATTTATGGACAGTGAGCAGCATTTTCCAAAATAAACACTAATGCATCCGTACTAACAGAGCTTGCTTTTCTCTTGTGAAGGTTTTTTTTTACCCTCACCCCCATTGTTTGGGTCACATTTCGGGGTCAAAATTCAAAATCCTCCAAAGTGAACTTTTATGTGTGATGATGAAATATATTCATACGCAAAGTTTTCACTGTGAGCATCAAGTCTGCATAACAGCTTTATTGCTTGTGATGGGATCTAAGTCCATTTTTATAGCACTATTTTTGGATAGCTCCTGAAGGCCATAAATCTCCCTATCATATTAAACACCCTCTGATAATTAAATTCTCAAAGAAAACAGAACCTTTCCTAACATAAAAAGATAAAATTTAAAGCAGTCAACCATGGACAGTTCACTGTCATTACAATAAAAATGATTTCACATCACCTTCAAATGTTTTGGACATAATCTGCAGGGCATTTTATGGCTTTGTCAAACATTAAGGCAATAATCAATTATTTATCAGAGGAGGGTATTTACATATTGCTTTTAGGATAGCTAAATAGTCCTTCTTTTGTTGATGAGCTGATAGACCTCAAACACAATAGCATAGGTCTTAAATTTAATTATATACTCATTTACCACGAGATCTAGTCATCTAGATAAAATTGTTCAGTAGCTTGAAGTATTCCCTCCAAAAAAGATTTCCTAACTTTGTGTAACGTCTTTCCTCAGTTTCCGGCCTGCATCCTCCAGCATCCCAAAGTATTGTTTTTGAAGTTTGATGGAATTTGTGTTAGGTCAAGAGGAGGAAACTATGTGAAGCCTTTTTTTAATTTTTTTTTAAATGAAATGTAAAGGAAAACCCTAATGTGGTCTCAATGCTACCTTGTGTTTGTTGATAGCTGTGTGTGTGTCTGTATCCAGGATCTGGCCTTACAGTTAGCAGGAGCTCGAAACCCATGTTCTTGGTGTTATAATACTGAACCTCTTTTCCTGTATCGCATAATGGAAGGAAAAGTCTGTCAGAAAATAATGGAGATATAATATGTGCAAGATCCTCTAACATTTACCCAGGTGGCCAACTTCCTGAGTCCTGAGCATGGCGTGATAGCAAATAGTATTTAACAGTGTTTCAGCCTCTTCGGCTCAGAGACCTGACTGCGTCCTGGACTGTGCCTGGGGTCACCAGCACTGGGAAGGGGCAATGCCACGGGATTTGGGAGCACCCAGGGACAGATTCCCACCCGGAGCAAGGCACAGCTGCTGGGGAGAGATAATTTTGCATCCACACAGGCCTTCAATTTATAACTTGTCTGCTAAAGTGCTGCACACAATGAACTGCTGGGAAGTCAATTTATCTGCCTCGCAGGCAGGAGAGTCTGCATGCAGCCCCCCTCAGTCCCAAGCAGTAGAGAACAGGGTTTTTTGTGGTCAGAAGTGTCCACAAAGGCTCATCACCAACCACCAAGTCTTTTTGGGTTGTTTAATTCAGCGAGGGTTGGTCCCTGTGTTAAGCCCAGCAGGTAACTCTTGGCAAGAGCTCAGTCTGCAAGTGAAGCTTGGAGGGAGATTGAGCAGCTGGTGCTACCGATGAGGCTTTCAGAGGAGCTGCTGTAGGTAGGAGTGTCCTGACGGGAATTTATTCCTGTCGAGGTGCCTAAATACTGCACAAATTTGGCCCCTGCCTAAACTTGAGTGACACCAGTTCTGCCTGATGTGTTTATGTGACTGCTTTACATCCAGTTTGTATTAAAGGGATTTATTCCTCTAAGGGATGTCTTAATGTGTTTTGCCATTGTTAAGTGGTATCATTCTGATGTTGCCCTCACATTTCAGTGAGAAGGGTTAAGAAATGCATCTTTCTGTCTCTGGTAGGAAAAGACAAATTGACTTCTTCCTGTGTTACCATTCCTTTGTTCAGGTAAAAACTTCCTAGCTGGGACGCATGAATAGGTAGGAAAACAATTCGAAAAAGTTTATGATGGCATCTCAGGATAATTCTGCTGTGGGTGCTGAAAGAAATATGTTAGTTGAACAGTCTCATTTGGAAAGTTGATTATACAAATAACATTTTAAAGCAAGCTAATGCAATAATAAAGTCCATAATATCAGGCAAACAATCTGTTTGTAAGAGGATCCTAAAGAAGCAGCTCTGTCCTCTGAAGAAAGGGTCTCAGTTGAAGCTCTCAGTTTTTTTCAGTGTCAGAACTCTCTGACCGTTGTGCTCATCCCTGTCTCCAAAGTGGTGATGTCCTGATCCTGGCTCAGGGGTCTGTGCCCATCTAAACTTGGTGTCAAACTCTATCAAGAGTAATATTTTGCAAGTTTGTATTAAAACTTTCTTGTTCTGCCTGAGTTCTCCGGAGGAAAAAAATAAAAAAGAAAAAAAAAAGAGAAAAGCAAACATAGAAAAGGCAGCCGAGGGGAGGGTGAAAGGTTGGTCCCTGCTCCCAGTTACATTTTAGAAAGGGGCACAGAGGAACTGACTGTCCTACCAGTGCTGCCCAACTCCTAGAAAAACAAACACACACCCTAAAATCCCTGTCTCCTGCCTCCCTGTGACCCATTCCTAGGGAGGGAGCATCTCCTTCCAGTGGAGCTGAGTGGAGCAGGGGGTGGCAGGGCTGAGTGGAGCTCTCCTGCCTTCCCAGAGAGTGCTCCTTCCCTGCCAACGCCACCCTGAGATACAAGATCCTTCCCATTTCCCTTCTCCCAGGAGGCCTTTGACGGGATGAGGCGAGAGAGGGAATGTACCACACACGCAGGATGTGCAGCCAGAGCCTCCCTGGAGCTGCTGCCCTTCCCCGCACACATCTCTGTTGTGTCACGGGTGATTCCTCTGGCCTGTGTCAATCACGATGCTGTGAGCCCGTGTGAGATGTCAGAGGTAGACATGGCAATTCACAGCTTTTGTCCAAGGAAAAAGGAGGGGAATCCATCTCCTTCCCTGTCTCTCCTCCCTCTCATACACTTTAATGCATCCTGAAACATACATTTTCTTTTCCTTTTACGTTGCATTGTACATAACATTTGAAAAGCTCTGTCAAAACAACTCATATGGGGGGAAAAAGTAATTGTCTTGATATGTGATGATTATCTAGAGCTTAAGCAGCAGCAAAGAGAGGGTTATTTTGTTTGCAATTTAACTAGAAGTGCCCAAGATTTCCCAACTGTTCTATTTTTGCAAATGTAAAAGTTTCATAAAAGGGTCAGATTTAGGCCCTTGTGTGGGAAACAACTGATACTGCCAGCAACAGGGCAAGATCACTGCTGTGTTGTGGTTTAAATGTCTTATTGCATTCCAGGCATTGCTGAACTGTATATAGAATGGATGACTCTAAATCTCTAGGACTTTGTGTGAATTAGTAACCTTTTGATTTTGTTTTAACATTTATATATTATTTTTAACTCTACATCTCTGTGACTTTCACCCGCCCCCTAGTAAATAGTCAGTTTATAACACAGGAAATTATCGGGGTGGTTGCAAAAAACTCTTAGGAAAGACTCCACTTTTCCTTCTCTTTTTGGACTCCTATCTTTTTAATATTCTCATCTGGATAGTTTTGGCTCAAAACTAGAAACAAATGGAGAAGGAGGAATTGCCATCAGTACAGAAAATATATGGATTTCATGTGCAGTAATGATGTATCTCAGCAGAGTTAGTAAAACTAGAGATGTCACATTCACAGCTGGTTAACATTTTACACTTGAAGTCCTCATAACATTTGTATATGTTTCAACACTTCGTTTTTTCTAACTTGGGACCATCTGTATTTCTCATATGTGACACTGACTGGGAAGCACAAACTTTCACAGAACCAGTAAATTACTAGTTAGCTCTACCAGATGTCTGTCTCTTCCCTCTTTATCACTCTAGATGCTATTAAATTGAAATTGGGTGGGGGAAACAGTGGACTTCTGAAATAAAAAACATTCCCCAAGGAAGATTCAAGTGAAGGATTTTGTTCCCAGGGTCTTTGCTGCATTTAGAATATCAATAATAAGGATGATAGACTTGCACATGAGGAAAACTTTTTAAATTTTAAAATAGATAATCATAGACTAATCTGAGCAGGTATTACATTTACAAGAAAGGCTTTTAAAACCTGTTCTCCTAAATTTCAGTTTGTCCCCCATGTATTTCTTTGCTCAGCTATATAGATCTCAATGTGCTTTACTTTTCATTTCAATTTAGCAAAAGTTAATTTCTAATGCTTGCAAAGGATAAGTGCATGAAAAAACCACCTTCTTTCCTGCTGCTCAGGTCCTTCTAGGAAAAAAACAGAGAAGTAACTGGTGTTCTCATTGCATCCCTTTTGAGCAATCCAGCCCTGGTGATTCCTCTTCCCTCCTCTGGCTGCTGTGGAGCTGTACAGCACTTCAGGTGTTTCACAGCGCTATATTTACTACAGCCTTTTGCATTTGAAGAATCTTGTGACAGTTTTTAGTGCAGAGTCAAAGAATGCAGGCTGGGGGAAGGCTCCAGCAAACCTGGTCATGAGGATAAACAACAGCTTGGAACTGTACAGTGCAGCGTGATGGGTGTCCCCTGAAGTCAGAGACCTAAATTAATTACATTTAATCAAGCCATGCTGAACAACTGAGCCAGACACCTCAACCTTATCACGCTATCGCTTTAATGTCCTACTTACACTCAGCACTGAGGCTCAGGGCATGGATGTGACCATGCCATTCTGGCCCTTTGCTGGGAAAATCAAAGATCCCTTCAAATGGAAGGTCTGTGGGTATGCCATTAAAAGTGGTAACATAATGCTTGAAAAGAATATCACAAAGTTGTTTCAAATCACATTACTGGGAGCTTTCATTAAAGGGAAAACTTACTCCTTTTCTAAGGTGTACATTGTCAGTAACTAAAGTTAGCAGGAATCTGATTCCATTTTTTACATTCAGACAGACCTGTAGAGACATATTAAGTAGAAAATCCAGAGAAAAGGAGAACCACCTATAGGAAATCTTGCAGGGTTCAGACAAGGGCAGTTTCATGTGACCTTGCAGATTGGATATAAAAAGGCTGCTATTAGTTCCATGTCAGTTCTTATAGCGAATGTTACAGAGTAATGGAGGGTGTTAAGCTGTCAAATACTAGCAAGGGTTAATAAGGTTAAAGAAGAAGTAAAAGCAGGCCAACAATAAAAGAAAAAAAACCCTCATGGATAAATATGCCATAATAAATAAAGGATGGCATATCAAGGGGGAAACTAAAGTCATAACTTGGGAGGAAAGCAGTTGGAGAAATTCGTACCACAGTAATACCACGTGGTTTCTTTTGTGCTGGTGCCATGGCAAACTCCAGGCAGTGCAGGATGCTGCAGGGCAAAGCTGAATCCCCTATTTCCCACAGATATTTGGAAAAAAAAAGTAGTTGAATTCCCTAAATGTTCTAAACATAAATGGAGGGATGCAAATGAGTGAATAAATGCATATGTGGACTAAGTAATTAAATAAGAGAATCCTATGAACAGGAGCAAAGCACCTGAAGTTAAATATGAGCCATGTTTTGACATTGTCCTCTGAGACGATTTGAGCTTTGGTGCTTTTTTGTATCTTAATTCCAAAGTAATTAACATCTGTGATTTTTTTAAAAATAGGAAAAGGCAGAACTTCAAGCTTGACAGGGAATTATTTCTAGAGTTTCTAGCATTTGTCTTAATTTTGGCCTTCTAGAACATTGTTAAGGAAGGAGTTTTAAAGCTTGCTTCCCTCCTTAGAAATATTCTACCTGCTTTGTAAGTCAGGCCTGAGTTTTGCAACTCCTTACATGCACATTGTCCTTCATCTTTAGGCACCGTTTCTGTGAGCTCAAGAAGATCAGTATTGCCTTATCTAAAGTTAAGGCTGAAGCAGCATTTGCAGGTGAGAGCTACTGAACTGCAAAAAATGCTTAGCTGTGATCTCAGTGGGCATTTTGACTTTATTAAAATTGCTGGCAGGTCTCACAAGCTACTCTTGGGGTGATCCAGGTTTCTACCACAAATGCAGTCAGCAAGTCAAGCTTTCTTTTGGTAAGGTTCATGGATTTATTTGTTTGTTTGGGGTTTTTTTGTTTATAAGCAAAAAGGAGATTGAGGGCAGATTATTTTGCCTCTCTTAAGTACCAGTCCTCAACCTTTTTAGTTGTAGCTCCACCTGTCTTATCTAGCAAAAATATTAGTCCAATTCATCCTATGATTTTTTTTTATTTATAGCAAAGTACCAACCAAGCTAAACTTTGAACACTTGTCTTTGCTTTTGCCTTTCCATATTCTGTTTGCTCATCAGTGTGCCTGCAAAAGTACACAAATAATTTCTGAAAACCCTCTGTCAGTTTGCTTGCCGTCACTTACAGACCACCAACAGACAGACATCAGGTTGAGAAATACTAAGAAAAGATGTAATGAGTCTTGACATGGCTTTCAGGCTGCTGGGTTTGCCAGCAGCAGGCAGTGCTGGATCTCATCTGCTGTTTGCTGGGACCATGAGGTTGCAGAGGGGCCCCAGATTGTCCCTATCAATGACCATCTCCCTGCCAGGGGTAGGAATGTTGCAGAATGATGGGTATTTCTGCAGTGGGAAAATACTGTCTCCATCCCAAAACACTTTGTGCAGCCATTTGGTTTTGTCTAGGGGCATTGGTTTGGTGGGAAGGAGTTTGAGTAAGAAAAGAATAAGGAAAAGATAGTATTTATTTCCTCCATGAAGAAGCCTGAGGATCTGTCTTATTCCAGGACATCTGATTAATTGCTCAACTGAAGGAGCATTGGAAAATGTTTACATCATTTATCAGTTTGGAGGAGGGAACTGAAAACAAAAAATATGTTTGTTTTCTTCTGCTTCCCTTCTCTCCCTCTTCCATCTGTCCTCTTGTCCTCCATTCCTCCCCTCCTCACTGTGGGAAGGAAGGGACAGCAGAGCAGGGAGCTGTGGTGGAGATCAGCCCTCAGCTCACTGGCTTCCCAAACACAATTACAGGACTCATTGTTAATTTTCAGCAGAAAATTGGAACATTTCAGCAAATGGAAAATTTTTTGCTAAGACGTTCTTTTCTGTCCAAAACATTCTTTTCCAGAAAACTATTTTGATGAATAAAATTCTAGTTATTTCTGTCCTGGAAAACATAGCTGGAGGTTCAGCTCTGAGCTCCAAGCTGGCCAGTGTCTCCTGGACCTCTGACAGAAGTTACACATCTTCTGGGAGCTGTGCTATAGGATGCTTGGAGTGGAGCAATATGTTTGTTTTTAATGATGCTGCTAGTTTTCACTATAAATTTGAACAAAGTGGGCGGTATTGGAACCAGCTGCTAGAATTTTTTTGTTTATTTGTTTTCATGAGAAAAATGGAAACGCACTGCAATAAATTAAACAACATACATATTTTTACACTGCAGTGTCTCTGAGCATCTAGCTGCTACAAAATTACAGAAGCTGAGGGCAGCATTGGGCCCTGTATTCATTTCACATGCACTGAAGTAAAGCGACAAATGTTTCAGAGTAACTGGATTTCTTTTTAAAGTGACCCTTTGTTTATGCTTTAAAAATGTAATGAGTCTTCACTAAGAGATATTTCTAGCCGTGTTCCTTCTTTAATGAACTGTTCTTACAAAATAAGGTAAGGAAAAAAATAATAATAGAATAACAAACAAAGGGAAAAACCCAAATCCATTTGGTCAACTTCTCTTTTTATTAAATGGAGAGCAGAAATGCTTTTAGATGGGGAAATAAAATGCAGAGCCTCGTAAGTTCCCATTAATTCCCCAGCCCATCCTTAATTAGTGTTTTACAGCTAATCCTCATCATATATCTTAAAGAGTTTCACTTGAGTTGGTTCCCTATGAGTTTTATTTCGTGCAAACACGCAGCATGGCGGCTGGGCGGTGGAAACGGCTGCGGTCTCGGTGTGGAGGGTGAGCTGCTACTCCTAATTGATTGCTCACTGGTGCTCGCCCCAGCTCGTTACCCCCAGGCCTGACTTTCCTCCATATGCCTGGTGTCAAATTTGGGCAAGCAGCTGGTCACTCAGAGCTCATCCTGCGGGAAGTGGTGGGAGCTGGGGAGCAGCGGCACCACCAGCCGCTGAGGCGTCTTTCTGTTCGTTCTGCTGCTGGCTTTAATTGAGCTGCGTGACAACACCAGCCAGAGCTATCAAAACAGAGCCTTTGAGGAGATTTGTGTTAACAAGTCTTCGAAGGAGTGGGGGCTTTGTTGCAAGTGTAATGTGCAGATAAGAACCTTTCAGCATCGCAATATTCTGCCTCATGCTGTACCCAACTGAGAGACCTGTAGAAAAAGGCCCTCTTTCAAAGTCAGTGGTACTCTGGTGAGCACCCAGGATGGGTTGGTTTGGAAGTTAACTAAACACACTAGTTTTAATGCCCTCAGTGTATAAAAAACAAGTATTTTAAAACTAGCAGCAGTAACACGAGTGGAATAGACCTTTGCCAATATCCATAATTGAAAAGCACTATAGAGTCCATTAAGGTCATTTAAAGTTTTGATGCAGTCTAATGGTGTGAAACTATTACAGAGATCACACATGTGGCATTAGTAATTAATGCCCCAACTATGAGGAGCCACTGTGCATGTTTTTTTGGTAAACACTGCAGTACTTCAGGAATGTATCAATAGTTTGTGATACTTTACACCTAATGTTGTATACTTTTTCATAAAATATTAGCATTACTCAGCAGAGGGTCTGGGAAATAGCATTTGATTAAAGCCATCCTAGAAATAGATGTTATTTGGTGGCCCCTTCTTTGCCACTCAGCATAAATTTATTTTGCATTCAAATAACCCGCGTAGAAGTGATGGGCTTGAAATGATTTTCAGTAATTGAAGCAAAGAAGAATGACTTGCTCCTGCCCACTCTTTCTCAGCTTTATGAGGACACTTGTCACCTTTCTACTTCTCTCAGGCCTCTGGGGCTGGCAGGTACCGGCTGAGTAGGGCCGTGGGGGTACAGTGGATCGTGGTGCCTTTTAGGCTTTGCGGTTGGCTCTCTTGCAGAAATCAATCTTCTGGGAGCTGTGTGCAGCACGGATGAAAATGAGAGCCTTGATTTCAATTTACTAACAAGAAAGTTGCATGGGAGGGGGTTGGTTAGGAAGGGAAAATCAGAATTCCTTAGCATGGCCTTTGAGCTGGGCAATGCTGTGTGCTAAGCCAGGAATAGCACTGGCACCAGCCCTGGGGGGCGCTGCCAGAAACTGCTGTCTGTCCTTCTACAACATGTAGCATGTCAGAATTAAAAGAGGGAATTGGAAGAAGAGAGAAAGAGGACAAGCTCAGGGGTTGTTTTTCATTGTTTTCTTTTCTTTGGCAATTGGTTGGGTGATTTTTCCTGTGCCATTGGATCCCATTCTAATTATTATTATAGTTTTTTGTACAGCAGACCAAATATTTTTTTAAGCCTGTGACAGAAGCGTCAGCATAAAGTAGTACCAGAGTTCTGCCAAAGATGTTAAATGATACTCAGCAATCAGAACTGAACTGCAAAGCAGAATCTGTGTCGAAGGGAATACCCACAAAACCAGGGAGGAACACGCACATTAATGAGCCTGATACAAAACAGTTTTAAAGCATTTTTATAGTTGCTATAGAAACACCTTGGCCTTCACTCTTGCTAATTAGTTGGATTTTGCACATTTTATATTTGAAAATGCAAATTGGATTTCATAAATTATTACTTATTTTTCATATATATTTACAGTACTGTTATCCAGATACATGCAGGAAGTCTGAGATATTAATTAGTTATAGAACACAAATAAACATGACATTTATAGTCACAGGACACCTCTTGTTTTAAATATTCTTCTGGTAAATGCTTGAAGGGATTGTACAAAGATTAATGCTTTTGTAGGAGAATTAGGTAAATATAAATGAATGGGGCCTAATGAGTTTTTAATAAAGTGCATTTTTGGAGCAGTAGAACTATAATTATTTTGGTCTAAGGAATGCAAGCCTGTCATTAAGTGGTTATGCAGGGCTAAGAATATTGCTCAGATTTTTCTCTTTACCCCACTGGAAGCTCTCACCCCTGACATGAGTGTAAGCCCAGTGAGGTCCCACGGTTGAGGCAGCAAATGAAACGATGCTGAAAAGCCGCGTGTTTAGTCATGTCTGCCTTACTTTCTGAAGTCTTGTTTGAAGTGTTCTGCCAATCAATGCACCTTTCCAATGTTGTATGCAGTAGTCCAGGAAATACTCCAGATTCTTCCAGAATACACACAGTACCCTTCTCTCAACTTTTCGTTCAGTAAATACCCTGTTTGAGTGAGTTAGTGAGGGCTGAGCTGAGGAAAAGGCTGGAAAGATCAGGTCATGCCTGTGTGTAAGTGTGCACAGATTTACCCATTCACTATGGGTATGTTTTTGGAAACTCTGAAAATTTAGTTCTGCTGGTCCTTATTTGATCTGTGGGTTTGATAATGGAGCAAAAGCCTTTTTGCCTTGGTGGTCGGGTGGATTTTCTATTGTACTTTGCTAATTTTACTGTACTGTTTCAGTGATAAGCAAAAATAGCCTCTTTTCCTGCATCTGTAGTTCTGTGTAAATACATATTTTTCCACATGCTGGATGCTAAATAGTTTTAGGAAGGCACTTGAATAAAAATCTGAAAAATGTTTCTTGTTCATATGTTATCTCAGTAATCAGTGACTTCCGTAGGTGCATGTGGTCTGGACAACACTCACTGCAGTTTAAATAAGTTTATTCCCCGAGAACAGGAACAGCTTCTTCAAATTTTCTTTATTTAAACCATTTAAGTAAAATACTAAACAGATTTACTTTATACGTTGCAGTGAAAAGAACAAGAGTTTGGAAAAGGCTTATTTTCTTCTTTGGAAACTGAAAGTGAAGTGAGCAGGGAACACTTGCACATGCGCCTGGCGTATTCTGTAGCGGGAATGCTGTGGCCAGTGGCTCTCGGAGCGCCACAGACAATGCTAATGGAACAGCTCCCAGATCTGAAAACATTTTTGTTGGCTATTTGATCCTTGAAATGCCAGTAGACAACCAATCTGAAAAGGGAAAAAATTACATTTCTGATATGTTACATTGTGTTAAATTGGATTCTGTTGTCATGCCATGTACTGCTGTGTCATTTCATGTATTGACTTTTAACCGGCTGGAACTGTGTCGTTCTTGGAGATTGCATGCTGACAAAATCCAACCTGTGTTATTGAATGAGCAGGTGCTATTTCTCTTCTGGGGTTCTGCAAACCAGGGGAGGAATTCACTCCTAAGCTTTTACGGAGTAAAACATATAAATGTGGAGCACATTTTTTATGCTGATGACTATCTTTCCTGCCAAGCCAAAGAAAAGTGCCTGTGGAAGTGAGGTGGACAGATAACTATACACACAGAGGTCCAGATCTTGCAAAGTTAAACAATAGCTGGGAATGGGTAGTGATTTTCAGCTGTACATTCCACAGAGCAGAATAAAACTGTGAAATTTCTTGCCTCATGTTCTTCTTTCAGCAGCATTGGCTGCCACCCATTCACAGCCAGCATTCCTCTGGATAGGATAGTATCTGGATATATCCTGTGCACCCCAAAAAGTGGTACTGCTCACTGTGATGGGTGGCTGAGCATCTACAGAGGCAGCTGGCTCCGCTTTATGTGGCTTGAGGAACGGACTAAAATAAGGAGAATAATTTGATCCCTTGTAATGAGCTCCCAATTAAGTGTCACTGCATAGAAATAACACTAAGGCCATCAGCAATGCCTAGATAGACATTGACATATTTGAAGTCCTCAGTAACAAAAATATAAATAAATTTATTTATTTGTATAAATAAAAGTTCAGTAACTTCTGTATAACAGGTAGGAGAAAATATTTGCAGAAGTGGGACACAGCCCTCTGTGAGAAACATGCGTGAAATGTGGTAATGCTGAATGTAAACACAAAAGGAGTTAAAACATGAAATTTAAGGCACAGTTCAGTGAAAAGTCAAGGAGGACAGTGTGCACCCATCCCCAGTCCAACACACGGGCTGCTTTGCCAGGATGTTGCTGCACTGGTAATTATCTCTGGAGCAGACAAGCTGTTCCCTGTAGCACTGGCCGGCATTTCGGCTCCAAACTGGGAGAAGGGGCAAATGGACAGTTCTTATTTTGTTGTTTTCTTTTTATGGACATCACCTCTTCTGCTCTCCAAGTCCTAAAAATGTTTTTGGTTTTTCTGGGATGGATTAAGCAAACATTGTTGCATTTTTTTTCTGCTTCTCCCCCAATACTTATTTGTAGAAAGAGGGCAGGAGACAAAATGAAGTAAAATGCAGAAGTTTTCCTTTCCAATTTCTTTGCCAAAATGGAGGTAATGAAATCAGTAATCCTTTTGGGATTTCTCTCTCTCCCTCACTCAAATTTTGGTATTTGTGACATTTGCTCCTCATATGAGGAAATGCTCCTAAAAAGTCCTGTGCTGAAAATGTCAATAAACAAAGCAATAAAAGAAGGCGGGATGGGCAACAAAAAGGCATTGTTTTTTGGTATGTGGTGAGCAACAGAAGCACAAACCTCTCAAAATAGACTCTATCCTTGAGGATGAGGCTCCCATACCTCTCCTGCAGAGGATAAATGAAATGGCGAGGCATTTGCTGGTCCCCAACCCCACCAAAGCAAACAAGCTCTTGAATTCAGGGCTGTCATCAGCACCGGGAAGGCCCTTGCAGGATCACAAAACAAATCGAGCAGCGGAGGGTTTCCGGGCAGCCAGCTAACAAAAATATACTCTCAGAGGATGCAGTCCACTGAGCTCTGCGTCCGACACAGCAGTGGGCTGCAAACCTGGGCTTCCGCTGCTCCGCTTCACCCCACATCTGGAGGGGCTGCAACCATCAGCCTCAGACCGTTTTAGAAATCAGATACTTGGGGTATCAGGAAGTTGATTCGACTTCCACTTCCTTAGCAAAACACGCATTAATATTTAAGGTTTTCTTTTATAAAACTGTGTTCTGTCTTGAGCATAGGGTGAAATTATGCACTGGGAAAATTCACTGGGATGGAGCTGCAGCGTTCAGTGATTTCAGGCTGTTTTCTAAAAAGCTCGGGCTAATTGAATCTTGCTGGTTTGTTAGTGCTTTTGACAGCTTTATATAAGTCCTAAATAATATTTATAAAAAATGGATATACGTGTCTACATAGGCATACACACACCTACAGAAAGGAGGAAAAAAAGAATCTATAAAACATTTCCACACTCAGAGAAGAAATCATGTTTGTGATACTCAGTTCTGCACTGTGTTCAGCATCTTTCTTCAATTAGATGGCCAGATGACACAGATCTTCCTGTTACTTTCAGTAAGCACAAGCTTTACTATCAAGGTTGGACCTTTTGCTTTTCCTTTCTTGAAAGACAATTTCCCTTTAAAAAACCCCCATATTTTATTGTAACAGATTAATAGGGTGCCACAAAACTGATAACGCAATCTTGAATGCTGTGTGGAATTCCACTTCTAATCCAAGAGTCTCATTTTTCATACATTAAAAAATATTTCTTGCTTATGAAAGTTTCTCCTTTTTTCCCCTTTTAAATGTTGCTGGGATAAAAAGCAAACAGAAAAATGGTTCTTTAAGGGCTTTACTGATTCTGGGTGAATAATCTATTTTTTGAATAAACAGCCTGTATATGTTAATGTTGGTTATCTGAAGTTTCATGGTCAACAGATGTTCAGTGAAATAATACGCAAAGGTTTAAATTCAGATGCTGAATGTTCTTTCATGGAAAGTTTACCTTGTGGATCCAGACATGTTGTCTTTTTGGAAACACTAAATCCTTTTTTCCCGTTTTTAATCAGAAATTAATGTAGATTTGCCAAATATACACCAATATTTAAAACAACAAGCACAACTTTTGACAGCTCTTTACCCATGTGCTCCCATCTGCAGACAAAATACAACACTCAAACCTCTGTCTCTCTCAAAACTGGACTTAGGCAAATAGCTGAGACTTAAACTCAACAAACTCGTCTCTGCAGGGCTGATGGTGAAAGAGCATTCCAGAGCCTGGAGTCATGTATCAGTCGTGGCCTGTTTCCCATCCCCGCTTGCTCAGAGCTGGGAACAATTAACAAGAGGGCCACAGCTGATCCCGAATGATGGGCTGACAGATTGGGAGTGAAAGTGATCTCCTAGGTGCTTAGCCTCAAACCACAGCCTTAGGGATCTCTGGCAGAGATTTGCAGGGCATGTGAGGGGGGGCTGCGGCTGGAGCTGTGCCTCCAGCTGCTGGGGCTCGGCTTTGGGTGCTGCTGCTGCTGGAAATGGTTCATGGGTGCCACCCCTGGGGTCATATCTTGAGGGGAGGAGGAGGCAAGAGGGAGAGGAATAGAGGATTTTCTTTGTGGGAGCAGTGGCTCCACACTTCCAGGTGGTCTCAAATCAATATTAGAAAAAGAGATTTTGTTGGTATTTAGGGCATTTAATTAATAAGCTACCAGAGAGGGAAAACAGATTTGTAGGTTGGCATGGTTTTCCTTCAATACAAGCTGGATTACTGCCCCCTTTAGCTCATGTTTAGCCACCCTAATTGTTGCCTGCTCCTCTTGGTGTGAGGAATCTAGATCACAAAGGCTTCATTTTCAGCGTCCATCTGTCCATCCATTCTCAGAGACATGGACATTCTCAGTGGGTTTTTTTTATCAGCCTTGGCTTATTGAATCCAGTATGTGCTGAAGCAGGAGGGGTTGGGACAGGCTCAGATGAGGTGTGTGCATGGTACTACAATACCAGGAGTTTCCCAGCCCAGCCTGTTCACAGCTCCCCATTGGCAGCAGCCCCTGCAGACCCTCCTTGAGCCTCACTGTGCAAGGACTGCAAATAGTCACTGTATGAGCTCCCAATCCCTCAGCTGAGACCCATCAGCCACAAACAAGGGGCAGTTGGCAGTGCTTAAAATTTATAATTTTTTCCCATGGGAAGCAGCTGACATGCAAACCTACCTACAGAGCCTGGGCTTGCTGCTGCTGCTGCTTTACCTGAACTGGGCTTTTAATTGGTTTCCCCAGCCAATTTTCCAAGTGTAATAACTGGGTTTGGGTCTTGAGCAAGTGTGTGTTGTTATTGTTAGGGACATTGCTGTGATTTTCCAAGGAGGCTGAAGGGGTGAGGTGCCCAGGTCCTTTGAAGTGTCAGCCTAAGCCCACTGTGCTACCAAGCTGTAAATCAGTAACTGATAAAATAGTGTCTGTGTGTGTGACCCCTTATGTGTGTCCCTGGGAGCAGGCTGAATCTTTAATGCAATGGAGAGGAAGGGGCTTTCTGCTGGTAAATATAAAAGAAACATTGATGCTTTTTAGAGGTGGCATCCTGGAGATTGTTATATGGAAAAAGTCAGACACAGCCTAGGGCTGCATCTTTATTTTATTTATTTGTTCGTTTGGCCTAGAGCTGGACTTGTTGTATGATTGCAGCTGCTGTAAAACTTACGTAGGGGCCAGTACTGCAAAGTAGGACTGAGAGACTTTTTGTGAATTCTCTGAGCATTCAGAGAACAATTTAATAAATAGAGTGAGAAAGCCATCACTTCTTGGGTTTCTAAAATAATATCTTTCCCTATCATTTTTCTCTTAACTGTTTTCTATTAAAATTTTTTGAGAGTGAAGTTAGAGGCACTGAGTAAGTTTACTTTTAAAAGTTGGGAGCCATTTTAATAGATGAAGTGGTGGTTCTGGAGTGGTTTGTGCATTACAGGATTTACTTTTCCTTTAAATCTGATGCTCATGCCCTCACTCCAGAATGTTTCAAATAAGGGATTTTTTGCTGGAAGAGGACAAGAGATGAGACACAACATGGACTTGTCATTCTGGAGATGTCAGCTAATTCCTGCTCTGGCTTTTGTACTAGGCTGGAGGTGGTTGCCCCCCCCAAGTTTTCCTGAGAAAACCTTGTCCTTTTGGATGCCAAATTTTTCTGAAAAAGTGAAGAACTGGAAGTATTGAGAATTTCTGAAAGCTTGAGGTAGCTTTCATGCCTGAGCACTTGGAAACCTGTCTTTGCATTTGCCCCTCCATCCAGGGTGGTGTTCTGGAGTGAGATTGCTCCTGCTTTCCAAAAATGTTGGGTATCATGGCCAGGACTGCATCTCTGTCCTTTGTCCCTTTGCGCAGGTGCACAGAGAGTAACTTTTGTCTCAGCCAGTTTTCTCCTTACAAACCAGGACCGCTGTGGTTAAAATTTTAAGCAAATCTGAAATCCTTGATTCCCAGCTGTGTTCAACTTGCAGAAATGTTACCTTCTAAGTTAGCATGTCCCCATCATCCTCACTTAATGGAGTAAACTTTTTGGTGTTAAAACTGAGAGACGTTTTTTTTCTCACTGAAGTATATTTTCCTTTGTAAGGTATGAATGTTTCTTTTTATATTTCTGCTTTTTTGGTCTAGGTACTCCCTTGGGTACCAATGCATTCACCATTTGGTCATTCAGGGGGAAAATACATTTAACAAATGCTTTTCTGACCCATATCTTTCTTTGAGATGTGTAGAAGATGGATAGCCCTAATACATTTTACTCTATTCCTCAGACAAAGCTACCCAAATTTCATAGACAGAATGTATGTTTTCCATGATGTGAAGCTGAAAATTGTATTTTTATCCAGATTATTGATGTTATTTTTGAGGTGTTGTAACTATGGTCATGGAACAGTGCAATCTGTGTATAAGAGAATGCAAAATGCCCCTTTAAATTATAAATACTCAGCATGAAAAGTTCTGTCACATTTCTTAAAAGCCTGCTGACGAATAGCTTTGTGCTGGGAAATGGCTTCCTAAGCATGTTTGGTTGTGTATGTCTTTATATCTGAAAATGGGGATATTTTATTTTAGAAAGGTTCCCATGAGATCTGCATGTCTCTCGCAGAACAAACCTCTGTTCGTTGTTGATTTGTGTGATGATGAGTGTGCAACGTCACTTTATTGCATTGATGGGATCATATTTAGTGGCCTCTTTGCTTGGTTCTTGTGATTGCCAGGATACTGCATCAACACCGATCAGTTCAGAGCCTATTACACTCCAAAACCTCAAATACAGTTGATAGAAAACAGTATCAATCCTATGGCATTTGCAGAGGTTTCTCAATGGCACTGAAGTCTGAAAAGCTGCAACCTTGCAGAGATACACAAAAGCTGTAAGAAATCTGCATTCACTGCTCCTTTCTCCCGGTTATTACAAAGTAAGGAAGAGCCCAACTTAGATAATTTTTTTGTCATTAATTTTCAATGAGAATGTGATTATGCTTTAATTGATGAGCTTTCCTGTGAAATCTTATGGCATAGATAATAAAGCTAACAGGTATATTTTCCTGACCTGGGGAAAGAACAGACTTTCCCTCCGTATAACCACACCACTAATGATGCTTAATACAGAACATAATTTCACCCTTCTCTTTCCATTTTTTAATTCTGCTCCATCACTCACTGAGGACCATATTGTCAGCATTTGTGTACAGCTTCATATATATTTTAAGATATGCTTGCTACCTGTGTGATAAGCCTCATTTTATGCCCCATCTTAGGTCCTCTTCCAGTGTGAGGGTTATTTGTTCCCTGACTCTGGATTATCTTGCAGCAGGCTCCTCTGTGACTCTGATTTGGTGATTATTGTTCTTGACATTTTTCTCCATGGAAAAAGAAGAAACTTCCCTGTGACTGTATTTTGCTGTTCCAGGTGTATGCACTGCACAGCGTCTTTACTATCTACTGATACCCTTCCTGAGGTTAATCTATTGTAAAATTAGATTGTAAAAATGGACACAGTTTCCACATTTACATGCCAGCACTGAAGCACTCGTGGAATAATTCAAATACCACACAGTTCCTTTCACAGAAATCACTGCAAAATTCATTTGTAAGTGTAAACCATGCAAATTAGCATGGATTCTTCCTCAGTTCAATTCATCTTTCAGAGGCTGTTACCCTTCCCAATCTGATTGCCTTAAGAACA
The DNA here is from genome assembly GCF_047495875.1 of Pithys albifrons albifrons. Taxonomy (NCBI): domain Eukaryota; kingdom Metazoa; phylum Chordata; class Aves; order Passeriformes; family Thamnophilidae; genus Pithys; species Pithys albifrons. The sequence continues at coordinate 11,910,730 of NC_092472.1, forward strand.
CAGATTGTCTTCTCTTGATGGTGAAACTGCTTTAATCCCCTTTTCCAAAGGTCAACTAATCTGCAGTCTTAAGTGCAATAGATGCAAATACAGTTCTCTTGCAGTGTTCCTTCTAATTTAATTCTCTCCTAAGCTTTCATGTATAAACCTAGTAATGGATCAAGTTTGGAAGGGGTCAAAAGGTTTCTGTTCCAGTAAAATTTAAATTGACATTGCATACTGATAATGGTTTGCTCTACTTTACTATAAACACCAGCTACTACTCTACTGGGATATAATTTTGTGCAACCAGACAGCGATTCCAAGCAGCAGCAAATCATATTCTGTGTTTTGTTGCTGAAGTTGACAGCAAACTGTGAAGAAGAGAACCAAAAATGCATCGTTTTTAATTCACAGGTTTTATGCAGCATCTTTGGCCAACTTGTTTTATTCCGTCATCCCTAATTGCTTTTATAATGAAAAAAAAATGATGCAGATTGCACAGAAATATAAAATTAACAATTAATTACCTGCCCATTGCTGAGACTTAAATAAAGGCCAAAATGTGATTATTTTTAATTACTTGGGAAAAGTCTCAGTATTAACCAGCTGTATGTAGCTGCTTTTCTTTTTTGGTCTTTGGTGTAGAAAGCCCCCAACTTCAGAAGCCAGTGAATAAACAGTACAGTATCCAACTGGCTGCAGACAGGAGAATGGCAAGTACATTCTGCAATACTGACAATGGTGTTGCCATGGGTGGAATGTTCCCTTTACGTCCCACTGTGCTGGATTGCACTTTCTTGTGAAATTTGAAAAACGGTTGGTGTTATCAGTGAGGGATAATTACAGGATTTGATTGATAAATTTACTGCTCTTGTGGATTACCTTGTCCTTTTGTGCAGGACTGGCAGAGTGTCAGGACTGGGTCTTGACAGACACCAGAACATATGTCCATACTAATTTATGGTGAGGACCAGGGAGCCAGGACGTCGTTGGACACCAGGCCACCGTGACACAGAGTAGAAGGCCTGGATTTTGTTGGATGACACTTTTTCCTCCTTGGAGGCAGTCTTTCCTATAACTGCTCTCTGTGATCTCACGATGTACTAGAAGTGCTGTGTGATCATTAACGGAGTACATGGAGGGGCACAGCAATAAAAGATGGGGTTATTGATTAGCTTGTCTTTTAAAACAAATGGTTGTACAGAGCTTATAGCTTCATGCAAGGAACTTGCAATATTTTTTGTTCTAAACTTGTAAGGATTTCTGGACTGCCTTTATTTTGCAGTGAAACACAGAAGTCATGTTGGTGTTGCAGCTATACCAGTCCCTGGTTGTGCCACTGGGCTGCCCATGCTGTCTTAGAAACCCTAAATGAGTATTTTTGAAACAAAACACTGCATAGGGTATCAAATTCTAGCACATAAATTTGGGTGTGCATTTTTCACCAAAGCAAATAAGGGCAGAACACAAATAAGGCATTACATTCTTGGAGGGTGTTTTAATTTTCAGGCTCCCCCAGGATGGGGGCAGGATTGTGAGGGAAGGTGCTGGGAGGCTCTGCTTACCCTGCTATGCCCTCCCAGGTGTGCTCCCACTGGAGCAGGGAGCTCATGGGAGGACTGTGTGGTTCTGCTCTTTTGTTCCTCAGCTGCCTGAGGTAAATGGCTGGGTAACTTCAGTGAGCATCTTTCGTTAGGTTTGCAAAAAGGGGAAAAAAAAAAAAAAGAAAAGGGGGAAAGAGAGAAGAACGATACAAATGTGCCCTGCCAGACTGAAATAGCTCACCACAGGTTCAAAATCCATTTCCCACAATGGTAAGAATTAAAAAGCCACAAAAGCCGACCTGTACGTTTGTGCTGTATGAGGATTGCTGATACACAGCAGAGCTGTCATTTTAGGAGGAAATCATCCATCATCTGCCTGCTAGTCCCCAATAATCACCTTCTATTACAGTCAGATTGAATCTTCAATTGGTGGCGTAATGCCAGTTTTTCCACAGTTCTCAGTTTCCCGTTCTTTACAGAGATATTCAAAATAATTTGCCATTCAACTCTACAAATGTAGTGCTTGCAGAGAATATTATTATTGTTAGCATGTTGCTTCTGAAGCAAATCTGTGCTGAAGCATAATTTGCTGAATTAATCATTGGTCAGCCAGTGATGTTCCCCTCCTTTTTTCCCCCCACACCCAGTTACGATTTTGTAATCATCATTGTTGTGGTTGTGTTTTGTACACACTGATGCAATGTACAATTTGAAAAAGATGTTGAGCAATGACCATATTGCTAATGATAAAAGCAATGACCTGATTAGAAAGACTCCATCAAGCAGAAGGCTAAGGGTGCCAGTGCAAGAAAAACTCATGGGGATAAAATGTCTAGTGAAAATGGCAAAAGTTAAGACAGAGTTTAGGATGGGTTTTATAGCATCTCCCTCTTTTCTAATTGTTGGTGTATGGGAAACAAATCAAAGACAATGAAGTTGTCCAAACCTCAAAGATCCCTCAGCTGATGTCATGGGCAGTGTTTTGGGGGTACTGAAAGCCCAACAAAACTTACGCTTCTCTTAAATACTTTAATGTATGTGAATTTTCACATCTCTTTTTCCTCTTCTCCCTAGTGTGAATTAAGATGCAGCCTTGTACTAAATTGAATCTCTGCCTATCTTTTGTGGTGCTTGTGATTGCCTCTGTTTTTCACATGTCATTTTAGTCTTCACCAAATAGATTTCTTTTAGCTTTTTGTGCAAAACTGAAGTACTGTTTTAAAGAGAAGCCTTTAGGGCATACCGTTGGTTTTTTCCCTTTGGAAAATAAATAATAGTAAAATTTAATTACTGTACCTACTACTTAAGTAAAGTTTTGGTTCCTGAATCCAATGTCCAATTTCCTAATTTGTGGTTAAAGCTCCAGTATGTTTTGAGGGCAGAGTACTGTTACATGCCTGAATTCAGCAAAGGAAAATAGGAAATAATTCACTCTGGCTTGAAAAGGGTGGGGATTTCTTTGTTTCTTTTTATATTTATTCAGGAAAAGCTGACAATCGTCCCACATTAATGAACAACACCATCAATCAAAGTGCTGACAATGAGCGGAAAAGCGAGGTAGATGTCAGACTGACGGCATATTGCTTTTTTCAGAGAGGCCAGGGCTGTTTATAGCACTTTTCACTGGCAAAACTCTGGCTGCAGCTCGGCAGGAATAGAAAGCAGAATCAGAAATTGTGTGTGGAAAGTTGCTCCTGTGCTTTGTAATTTGAAATTAGCATTGAAATCCAGTCGCTACCACGTCATTTTCATGGGTTTGTTTTACAAGGTGTCAGGAGTTTTCCTCTCTCCTGGTGAAGTTGATGAATCTTGCTTGCGGTACTCAAGAAACAGCTCAGCAAAGGGCTGCAGCACCTTGTGAATAGAGCACAGACAAAAACATAACATGGATTATAATCCAGTCTCTCCCTGGCATCCTCTACTCTGTGAAGGCAGAAAATCCTCACTGTGGGCACCCTTTCCTTGCATTTCTTTTTGTTCTGGGCCATTTGCTTGCAGCATGGAGAAGTTGCCAGGTTCCCTCTCCTGCTGACTGGTCATGTGCCTGCAACAGGGTTGTTGGTACCAAATAGTTTTCTGCCATTTGGCTGTGTGAGAAGGATGATGGGCCACCCAACTGATGGAGGATGGAGGGATATGAATGCCCACAGCTGAGTTGTCAGATGGCACAGGACCTGGACCACAGTAGAAATAAAAGATCTGACGTAGCAGAAAAAGAGTATTTTGTCCACTGCCCAACCCTCCAACTCGTCTTCATCCTCACTTGTTCTTTCTGAAAGATGTGGGTTACATCTGTCACGTCTTAAAACAGCCACCTAAATGCCTCCCTTTCTTATTCTGGATCTGTAGCCTAAAACACACATATCCTTTCTCCTTCTCCTCCCCTCCCAGCTGAACCAACGCCAACTTTTGCTGGAGCACTTGGCTTGACGCTGTGCCTTGTAACTCCTCTGTGGCTGCCGGGAGCAGCGGGGCAGTGAATCAAGCACCGTTTCTTTAAAGCCTTTACAGTAATGTCTGTGTTATTGGAAATCACTTGAGTCATTGCCCCAATGCACGACCTTGTGCAAGTCATTTCCCCTCTCTGTACCGCCGCTTCAGCCCTCACCCCACATTTGCCTGGTCACTATAAACTGTAAGATCATCAGGGCAGGGCTTTGTCTCACAGACATGCACACAAGCATGATAAAGCAGAGACTTCTGGCTCAAAAAATGGGGGAGGGAGTGGTGAACACAAAGCCCAGGAATGTTTTGGTAATTTCTGCTTTGAGAATTTAATATGAAAATAGTTTTTTCTACTTCTCTGCCTATGTGTGGGAAAACTTTTATTAAACTTTTTTGTATTTGAAACATCTGAGAGTTTTGAATTTCCCTTAATTGTCTCTTTCCCACCCTCACTCAGCAGACAGAAAGAGGAGGAAAATGGGGAAAAATTATTAAACTGAAAAATAATGTTGGAGGGCGTCAGAACTTAATGTTTCCTTTTAATGCTTTGGAACTTTCTAAAGACGAGGAAGTCATGAAACGTTGTGGCAGCAATTAAAAACAAATTAAAAAAAAAGAAAGAATCCCATACAAGGGATTTCATAGAAGGTTCTGAAACTTCAGGAGCTTTAAATAGGAGATTTTTACAGCTGTTTCCTTTTCTCTGCTTTTTCAGTGGAAGGGCATAACACAACCTCAGGGTAGGAGGTGCCTCCTGTGACCAGAGAGCATCTCAGCAGGGACTGGCATGGTCCAGATGGGAGGGTTTTAGCCTGACATCTCTGTGTAACCAGATACTGTATGCTCTCAGGTGCAGACTCTGTGCAGCCACAGGAGACACTCATCTCAGCTGGCTGACATCAGATTGCTGTTTAGAATTATGGAACACCAGATTTGTGTAAAAATATAAACAGAAAGGGTTGGTTCTGTGTTAGGAAGAGCCTTCTAATACATGTTCCTGTGGGTCGGCCCTGAAAACCAGCCTGGCACAACCTTGTCTGTCTCTTAAGGGGTCTGGGTTAACCCTTCCCCTTGGCTACAGTGTTCTGCCTGCTCTGGGGCACATCCATGCATGCTCCCTGCCAGCCCCCCGTTACGTGAGGGTGTCACAGCTCTCCAGGGTGCAGTTAAAGGCTGGGGACATTAGGGATGACTGGTTGCTCAGGCAGTGCAGGAACAGAGACCTGGAAAGGCATTAGCCTGAAAAGCCCGTGAATCATCTCAGACAGATGGGAACAACACAGGGATGTCCATTAAACTTGTAGCTTAAACTTGTCTCTTTACTCCTGATTTCATTGCTATAAATAGGAGTGCTTATGCAGTCTTTACCCCCTTGCAGTTGTACTCCTGTTGCAGACAAATCCCATCAGAGGGGCTTTCATTTCGACTTTGTAGCCTCCAATGGCCCATGGGAGAGAGTCCAAAGCAGTGAATTGTGTTTGTGGAAGAGCAGAGGGAACTCAGGAGGTTACAGTGTGCAGGGTGCTCTGTGGGAGACAGGGAACACCAGCTCTGGCCTTTTCTTGGTGTCTCTGGAATGCATTTCCCACCACACAGCCTCTTCTGATTGCTTGTAACCTTCCAGCAGCAGCACACATGATTCAGCCCAGTGCAAATCTGTGTGGTATTTGGCTTTCCTGAGACACATAACTTTCTTTTTAATGTTGTCCAGAGGGATCTGCCTTAGAGCAGTGCTGCACTTTGGGAGCTTTACTCCTTCTTTCTTCTGAGACAAACTGTGATGCTTTAGCAGGGCCAGCTGCAGGTACCAGTTTACAGGGGTGTGGAAAAGGTAATATTGCAGAAGGATGGATGCACAAACAAGACATCTTGTACAATGAAAAGCTCATAATGGGGTGGAAGTGGGTGGAAATACTGACTCTGCAGAGCTTAGGGAAACAGCCGCCCTCACATCTCCTTCTTCATCTGAAACAAATGAAAACCGGGCTGATAAAATTCATGATGCTATTCCCAGCTGTTTCGGTTAAAGGAAAGTTTCCTTAAGTGGAAAGTAACTGAAAACTAGAGATGTAATTGCTGCAAAATGTAACAGTATCTAGCAAAAATTACAGCTACTCGATGAAATATATATTTTCTCAGCATCAGCATAAAAGAAAGAACATTCTCATCCAGAAATGGTATGTAAATAAATAAACTCTAATTGGTTTGACAATGCCCCTTTTCCTGGCAGTGCCAAGAATCCTAGCATTGTAATTACACAGTTCTGGGCAGACATGTGGTTTCCATTAAGAAAGACTTGTGATTGACTGAGTTCATGAGGCATGTCAGAAAAAACACATCAATGTCTTTACAACATGAAAAAATAGATCCAAATTTACTTTCAACTTCATGAGAAATGTGCATTTGTAAATACTCTTGAAGATGGTACTATAAGTGGAAGTAAGGCAACTCGCTAACAGGAAAATTTGCCAAATTCATGCTAAAATATAGACTTAGGCAACTAAATGCACTTAATTCTTTTTGCAAGAAGTTCTTGCGCTTTTGGCGGGCATTTAAAATGTTCTTAAATTTTTTTACCAGTTCTTTCTATTCAGCAGTGTAGTAATTGAAAATGTTTCCAATGAAAATGAAAATGATATTCAAAGTCTCCCACATTTTGTATTACCTACAACACACAAGAGCACTTAGAGCTAAGGCATAAGCTTTAAGAGGAAAAAACCTGCACACAGTTTTGTTTTGTTTTGTTTTGTTTTTGTCTTCTGTAAAAAAACCTGGCTAGTTAGGAAAGGGAAAATTTTATCTAAGAGTATTTTAAACTAAAATTCTAACGACTTGTTTTAATCACTTAAAGTGACTAAAAGTGTTGGATAGTATATTTTCTCCCTTAGCATAAATACTTTTAAAATGACAAACATTTTAGGATGCTGCCAAATACTGTCATCTCTTGGCAACCTTAACATTTTATGCTAGATATATTTTTCTTGACAACAAAACAATGCAGTCTCTCCTTTTCTCCCTCTTGAAAGACAGCAGTGGCAAATACAGGGTGTTTTAAAAATGGATTATGTCTGTGATGACTTCTTCTATATATAAATACAGATTTAAAATCTACTGACTTTAGAAAAAAACCCCAACTTCTGGGGTCACTGACTGTGCCCTTTTGCAATTGTGTTAAATAATAACATTTCTTTCTTGACCCCTCCCAATATAAATTGAAAGAAAAATCTTAATTCTGTGACAAGAAACATTACTTTTATGGCTGGGTCACAGCACAGTGAATGTAACTGTCCCGCTGTGACTCACTGCTCTGCCACAGGCTCTTGGCATGGACATGGGCAAGTCATTTAAACCGTTTTGTGCCTCCACCTCATTGTTGTGAGGTTAAAATCCACTAATCACTGTGAAGTGCTTGCATGGCTCAGCAGGGAGGAGCAGACAAGTACCTAGAAATACAAGCCAAATCTAGCAAAGGGTTTCAATTGTGCAGTATGACTGCAAAGTGGTTTAATACATTTAAACTTTTTATAAAGATTTCTAGTGCATTTTAAACTGCTGAGATATTTTGAATTAGCAGCAAAGACTATTCTGTTCAAGTAACTCTAGACAATGGTAACAAGAAAAAATTACATGGTCTAAGGAGTTAAAATGGTACTGGAATAGGAGCTGAACCATATACACACAAGTTTCTTAAATGCTTAGAAGGACTGAGATCAAGTTGTAGGATATTTATAAACTTCATGAGGCAAAGTTACTGTTAGGGAACCAAGTGCAAATCTTTTGGCTCAAGAAGAAGAGCACCCTGTCACTTGCAAACACCTTTGGAACTGGGTCAGAATGTCTGTGGGCTCCTTTATCTTATCTCTTGGTCTCTAGAAATAATTTGGAAGTGTGATTTATTTAGATCATTCTTGCACCAAAAAGCCTAGACACTGGACAAAAAGACTTCTCAGATGCCTTTTGACCAACCAGTCCATGAAGTTCACAGCAGAGAATTAGCTTTTTTATGTATTTTAGCAAATAACAGGAACCACAATATTAATTTTTAAATTTGTCCTCAACAAAAAACTTCTCAGAAAGAGAAACTATGGACTTTGCGCAAATTATTACAGCCCATACAAATCTGGGTTCACTTTTTGGCTGTCACTTTTGTATACGTGTATCAAGAACTCCTTTAGTAAATAAGATTTTAGGTAGTGTGTTTGCAAAATAACAGTTTGCAGGAGATGTAGGTGAATTTTTAGGACCCACAGTTGAAATTCTGATAATGATACTGAATATCTGAATCATGGCAATCTGCACAGAATACCTAAATGAAACTGTATTATATCACATCAACCTAAGAGTCATTGAAGGAATATCTTTACTCCCTTTGTTCCTTGGAACAGGCTCTGAGTGTTATAAAGTGTGTGGTCAACATGAAAGTAGCTTGGAAAAATCCCCGTCCTCACTTTGCCAGATGCTCTCTCTCAAAGGGGAAGAACAGCACTGGAGAGGCCTGGAGGAGATGGGGAGGCTTTGAGGACTCACCAATTGCAGGACCAGTCCCTTCATCAGAATATGATGAGCAATTTCTGGAGCCATGGCATGTTTTATTAAAAGTGCTTTTTATAGAAAGAGTATCTTGTTCATAGTTTGTCATAGCACAGTTTCATTATGCTGTGCTCTTCTGCTCTGTATATAGTGCTGGTATTACTGATCAGCCCTATTAGCAAGGTTTCAAAAGAACAATTGGGCCTCTGTAAAACGTTGGTACCGCAGTTAAAAATAAACCTTCCAGACTGACTACAAAATCAGCAGTGCACTGATGGCAAGTGAAATGCTCCCTTTGCTGGAGTAGCTGCCTGTTTACATTTTGCTGTGAGCCTGGTGTGTTGGTTTTCAAGTCAAAAGCATTTAAGGACATTGGACGCTCTTGAGGCAGCCTGCAATTTTGATGGGTAGTCCAGAAAGTCTGCAACTACTTGCCCCCCTCTCCCGCCAGCCCTCTTCCCCCCTTAAAAAAGCTCAGTTTAACATAATTATTCTGGCATGAAGGAACTGGTTTAATCATCCATTTTTTTTAGGTTCAATGTAAACCCTTGTCACTGAGATTTGGTATTTGGGATGAATGACAATCCCAGCTGAACACAATGGTCCAGCAAGCAGCCAGTGCATGAATGATTCCATTGGAGTCAATGGAGGGTAAGAAGAAAGAAGGAGAGTTTTTGCTGAAAATTCCATGCATGTGGCCTGCTTAGTGTTCATATCATTGATGGTTAGATGTTCATGAGATTCTATGACTCTGTTTTATCCCTCAATGGAGAGGTTTTAGTGACCATAAAGTTTGTGCTTTGGTTTGTTTGTGGAGTGTCAGCAAAGACTGAGATGGAATCTGTTATATCGATGTCTATTGGGCATGCTGGAGATGATACGACAAAGTTCCACACTTTAACAAAGGGGCCAATTGTTCTATAGCACTGTAGTGACATCAGTCATGAAAGAATATTTGGGAATCTTCTACCTGTAACTAGGCAGAGCTTTAGATGTGCCTGACCCTGGGAAAAGTGGGCTGTTGGTTTGGATATCTAGCTTTGAGCATTTGTTCTGTGTTCAGGAAGTTTGTGACAAAGTGGACATGTTGGTGGCAATGGCGGAACCAGAGCCTTTTGCTTTTTGCCTTGTCTGTGACAATGGCACCAGAGCCCTGCCATATGGACAGAGACAGAGGAAAGGGGGATTGCCAGCATGAAATCTGTGCACAAAATGGGGGATAACTCAAGAATCTAGTAATCCTCATTCTTATTATAAACTTCACGGGGATTTGGAGGAACCTTGCCACCTTGCAGTAGCTGCTGTGAAAAGCAGTGCATCCCTTCAGAGTTCCTCCACATAAAAACGTGTGGAGCAGTGTTGAGCTGTGATCCACAATTTCCACCCTGAAGAGCTATGTGGGGTGGTTTTGATGCCAGACAGCTGTGTGGCTGCTGATACAGCTGCACTGCATTTGGGGAGAGGAAATTCAGGAGTCAGTACCACAGGGGCACACTTTTAGTAGCATCAGATGTTTGGGGCTGAGCTTCTCTGTGCAACTTCCAGCAGTGCTTTACCAGGCAGCTACACCTCGTCTGCTGAGCTGAGATTGCTAGTCCATCTGTTCCCAGCTCCAGAGATGATGGATAGGATGCTGAATGCCCTATTAGTAAGTAACCTAATGCCAAAGTCACAAAAAAATATAAGGATCTTGGCTGCTATGTAGGAACCTGATTTTCCATTGCTTTGAAAGGAAAGTTAAGCATCCAAACTGAAGTGTAGGTTTCTAAATACCTTCATGGATCTTGGGTTGAAGCAAGTCACTTAGATGGGTTTGAATATGATATCTGTAATATATCACTTTGCTCCTTGTTTAAATATTTACGGGGAAGACTTGGGGTGAGGCAAGGGGGTGATAAGGCTGGGTGTAAAGTGAGAGAGGACATGGGGCTCTCTCTGATGTCACTGCAGATGAGTAATTTCTCCACATTAAGACTAATCTTACAGTGGCTTATGAGCCATTAGGGTTAAAAGGAACACTTTGAAAATATTTTTAAAGCCTTTTAATGTGCCTTGGCTAGTTCAGGAGAAAGCTTTTTTGCCTCTCTTCTTTTCTTACTATTTGCTAGGGAACAGGACACTGGAGGCTTTCATTTTTTGGTTTTACCTCTAGAAACCCAAATTCCCCTGTGAGAATGTTGGACATTCTGTAGAACACAAGGATTCAGGGAGTTTAAGCTACAGGAATTCCTCTTTTGGGGTAGATAAGAACCTTCTAAGTTTAGTGGAGAAAACCTCCCATACTTGCATGATCTGAGATTTCTCCCCATAGATTAAATACTTCTCTGTGTACAATTCCTTTACATTATCCAAAGTGATTCACCTTGGTGGGAGTCTCAGTCCTCCCACCATGTGTTGGGATACATTTTTCTGAATGGTATGTGCTGCTCCATGTTGTATCCACATGGTAATTACACATGCCTTCAAAGAGCACTGAAGGTGGGTAGTCCTCAAGCTTACTGCTTAATTACTTTAGGTTCACCCCATTGCTGCCCATCATCATGCAATTGAAATCACTTACTGATACTGGAAACAGATACCTGATGGGATATCCTTGGAGCAGCACAGGGTATAGTGTAAGATAGTTTTAATAAGAATATGCAGTCAATTACACTTGCAAGTAGGCCAAGAAATGATTGTACTTTTTCAGAAAGTGCATTTATATACACAAAACCTCCTCATATTTCCCTTTGATTCCTTTTTTTTTTTAAACTTTCAATATCTAGGAAACATAACCAAGTAGGAGACAAAGCTTTTTCAGTGAAAATGCCAAATAAAGTGCTCGTTTCATTTGAATTCTTGCCTTGAAAAGCAATAATCTTACATTCACAAAAAATTACAGTGGAGGGTAGAGAGTAATGAAAATGCAGAGCTGAGGTCTATTTGTCCCATCTGAGGGAAAGCAGAGTTATGGAAAACCTTCTAATGAGGTGAATATGTTCTAATGCACACTAGATTTTTTTTTTAATACTCAAGCTATTTCTACAGACTACTTTAAAATGTTAAGATGTGATTGTTTTCTGCCTGTTGGACTTTCCCCTGCAGCTCCAACCACACCTTTCTGCTTAACCTGCCACATTTATTACACTCTGAGCAACATTTTAATATACCAATGGCATGTCATATCCCATCTCAAAATACATATGTATTTTTTACATGCTCAGGTGGGATATATGGACCTAAAAGCAAGGTAACACATGGCCCACTGTGGCTCAGTATAAGTTGTGTGCAGGCTGTGAGGTTACAGAATAGAAATAATACAGTATTTAATATGGAAACAGTGATAAATTTGCAGGTAGTACTTTGTTATTTTCTAAAGGGATCTGGGGGCATTATGTTGCCTCTAACACGTGTATATTCTAATAGTAATGCATGCTGCAGTGATAATCTCCTGTACCAAAACAAATAACACATATTAGAATATGGAATTCAAAATTTTTCTGATTGCTAGGTAAAGTGATTTATAAATTAGTTTTTAATGAGTTCTAGTATTTTAATACAACACAAATTTTTGAGTTAGAGGTGCTTTATAGATTTTCTTTTTTTGTTTGTTTTAGACAAAGGGATACAATATTACTTCATGGGATAACATTTAATTAAAATATACTAATTTATGTATTTGTTTATTAGTTTTATCCCTAAAGCAGCAAAAAACTGTGTAATTTTTATGAAAAATGTAAATGAGGACTTTGGCATCACTAATAAAGTGGAATTAGCATACATTTAAAAATTGCTTGTTTAACTTTAATAAAATTTAGAGCAATCATTTTAAAAGTGCCTCTTTGCTTGGGAGCACAGTGAGTTTGCACAAGGCAGTGTAGGGGACTTCTCTTTCCTTGGACCAGATTTGAGGCTGTGTTTCATCATCCCATTGAGTGGGCCACATGTGATGTGCCCCTTGGTTTGTCGCATCCTTGGCTTGTGCCCAGGGTGTGATGCTGGTTTAGGGGGTCGGTGATGGGGCACGTGCGAGTGGGAATCTGGCTCCTTCAGGATGAAGGAGTCTCCAGAGTTGGCTTTGGCTGAGGCAGGAACAGGCTGCTCTGGGAGCAACCTTTCATTTTTCTAATTTCCTTTTTAGCTTTATTAGGTTTTACCTGATGAGTTCTTGTCAAAAAGGAAAGTTTCCTCTTATTACTTTCAGCATATGAAGAGTTGCAAGGTGAAAGCCCAGTCAGTCCTGAGACAGACCAAATTTCCATTGAAGTTTATAGGAATTTTGTCTGAGAAATGGTTGTTAAGATCAGGCCTCAAATTTTTATACTGTGATATAATGTACCATTGCAAGATGAGCAGGGTTGCTGGCAATCTGCTAATGAAACTGTTTATGTTTGAGTTTCTTTGTTGTTTTAATCATAAGTACTTTTGTAAGACCATGTAACTTGCTGTGGGCTTGATCTGTGGTGTTGAGGGGTTGTGGTCCATGGAGTCAGCTCTTGTAACCCAAAATCTGTGGCCATCAATGTGGCTGAGCACAGAGAGAGGGGCTTGCTGAGCTGGCAGTGATGAGATCTTGGTGTTTTGGGCTTGTGTGGGCATATCTCTATGCATTTATTAGAAAGAAAAAGCCACATCCCCTCCATCTCCATTCATAGTTTCTCAGGTCTTTCTAAATCTGCATATAAGAATAATAAAATTCAATACAGAAAGGTAAATAGTTTCAGAAACATTAGTTTCTGCTGCTAAAATACAAAAAAGCTGCAAAGTGGTGCTCCAGTGGGGCAGTCTGGTGATGGATGGCACAGGAATATGAGGACCAGGAACATGCTCCATCTCCCTGTGCCATCATCACTGAGACCCCTCCTCAGTGCCCAGCACAAGGGCTCCTTGGTCCCCTGCCCATTTTTGTGAAACATGAAGGATTGTCTTTTGTGCTTCTTTGTTTGACCTCCTGATGGGTTTAAATGCCCCTAAACATCCCCCATCTCCCCAATCTCATGTCTTCTTCCCTGTGGAAAATACTCACAAAATGCAACCCACCCCTTTTTCCTCCATTCTCCACCTCTTTGTTACTTATTTGGGTTCACACTTCACTTCAGTGCCTTCACAGGCAGCCTGTGCAGGGGCTGTTTGTTCACAACCTGTCAATAAACATATGGGTTTGGGGAAAAATAGTGAGTTTCACGCACAGGCTGCTTGGAAGAATGAGGGAGCAGGAGATGGGGGACTGCTCTGCTCTGGGAGACTGGCAGGATGTTTGAGGCGAGAGGAGGTTGCTGACAGCAGGAAAGCCACAAGGAAAGGGTGGCAGAGGCCATGGAGGGATGGCAGAGTCCCTGGACTGTGTGTGGGGACAGGGGCATAAGCCTTTGTACAAAACTTTCCCTTCCCCTCTTGGGTGCAGCAACAGGGATGCTGCTTTGCTGACCATCCAGAGCAACTTTGCAGAAAGTAATGGTGCTTTTTATTATTGTTGTTGTTTTCTCTTTCTCCCTCTCATTTTTTTTGGTCAATTAACTACGTCACTGAAATGTTTTAATGAGGAAATCCTGACTGTGGGAAGGTCAGGAGATGAAAAGCAGAGCTGATTTTAAAAATAACGCCCAGTTTTACTGCACGGCCAACTCCCAATGCATTTTGAGATGAAAGGGAAAGAAAAGCTTCACAGTATTTAAGCAATAAAAGTAATACAAGGAAAAGCTCTTTCATAGTCTCTGGCTTGCATGGCAGAGTGGCACAGGGTATGGGGGGAAAAACAACCAACTTCTTCAAAGCAGTGGAGGAGGTGAAAAGTACCTCAGACAAAATCTATACTCACTGAATAGATTTCTGTATGTGTGACTTGATATTACATAGGGGTATAAGCAGATGTAGGGCCTGATTCTTCAAGCATGTTATGCAAATTAGAAACTTTTCTTGTGAACAGTTGAGATGATCATAAATTGGACTGATTAAGCACATGGTTAAATCTGAACAGGATTTAGTTCACGTACTTATTCCTATATTCGCCTATATTCCATCAGTGTAAAAACAAATTACACTAATGTGACATTAATATCTATTTGCTACCATCTGGGATCTTTTAAAATGGTATTTAATTTCTTAATATTCTGAGACTTTTTTCCTTAAAAATTTCATGTATCATTAAAAAAAAGTCTAGTCTAAGTCACAAATGCATCCTTTTTCTCATGTATATTTGATACCAGGCTCCAGTCTAATCTGATAAAGTGCACTTTGCCTGTGGTGTCTTACAATAAGCTGGCTGCATTAGTGCCGGGAAAAATCAATACCGATTTATAATTTACCATTGCAAAAACCTATCACTTTTTATGACCCTCCATCCTGACTCATTAATATTACATTAAAACACACACACACTCCCCCGCTGCAACAGGGTGAAATTGTAAGCTTGTCAGGTTTGTAGTCATAAAGAAAGCTTTAATTGGTCTTAATTTGGGAATTCAGCATTAGAGTTTGTTTATTTGTGTGATGAATATTTTTTAAAAATCTTCCTTACTTTTGGCTGATTTCTAAAACACATCCTGGTAATGCATCAATTTCCCAGTCAACATCTCCTTCCAGGCTTTTTTTTTTAAATGCATGAAGATGTGGTTTTCAAATAAAGCCTCTCACTTTAAAATTTCACCCAGGTTAGGTAAATCACTTGGAGGCATTCCTTGTTTGGGATTTACACTCTTGATGGAGGTGATAAATGTTAACAATGGATAGAACTCATTATACTTTATTTTTCTAATCATGGCTGGATTATTTTGTTTGTTTGTTTTTTATCAGAGTTCTAGAAGACTAGGGGCAAAAATCCAGAAATTAAACCACTAGGTGTTATATTGCTTCTCTTTCTTATAAAATGCCTTTGTTTCTGAGCTGGCAAGAGCAAAGGGATCAGTTGGATCTTGTTGGTCCAATCCTGCTGGGTACAAACAGCTCAGTGCAATTTACAGAGCACCAGAATCTCCAGCTGATTTCAGTGGGCCTAATAATTTCCTTTCTTCGCTGTACACAGAAGATGACAAGAACTGTGAAGTGTAGAACCAATCATGTATTCATTTTTTTCTTACATATTTTAGAAACAAAGTTAAAAAATCAAACCAAACCAAAACAATACCTCGCCCCCTGCAAAGAAAATTAAAACAGTTTCATACTAATATGTTTTTAGAGTCTAGAACTCCTTATATCTAAATTCTTTCCAGATAATGTCAAAAATAATGATGTCAGTGTTTATATTGGCAACAGAAAGGTGCTCTTTATTTATTTCATACTATTCCCAGAGTTTCCAGGGATTTTTTTTTCTTGTTAATATTGTGGTGATTCCATCCTAACAAGATGACTCATTCTCTTTCTTCCTGCATAATATGTTAAGGAATACATAGGTAAATGATGTGTTAACACAGAAGTTTGTTTTCTTATAAATAAATAAATAAATAACCCCCCAGGAAATTCAGTGTGTTCTCAAGTGTGCAGTAGATCCGCACCATGCAGCAAGTACATGTCGTGATTGGGTTTTTAAGAGACATTCGCCTCCCCACTGACTGACAGGGCCTATTGATTTTTTAGGTTTCTGCCGTCATCAGTTTTCAGCCTCACAGCGGCCATATGTCGAGGTCAGGGCGCGCGGGGGCTCGGGCAGGCAGCCCTCGCCACATCCAAAAGTGAAGGGCCGCTGAAAGAAAATCAATCATGTCATAAGTGGGAAGCATCAAAAATTTTCCCCCTGTATGGCCAGGGCCCATCAGGCTGTCTCCACTCCCAGCGAAGGTTAGGCATCTGTCAAGACGGGCTAGGTGAAAAGTATTAGAAATGCCAGTTAACCCATGGTATGGCTGAGCGGAGCCGCGCTGCCGCTGCCTTTGTTTGCCCAGGGAATATGACAAGGTTAGCATTTTCACTTAATTTTTGAGACAAGAGAGCTCCCTCCACTCCCACAGTTAATCTGCAGAATGTACTAAACTGGTTCAGTTTTTGGCAACCCATGGTGACATGTGCTGCATATGCACAGATGTGGGTCCGAAACTCACCCATTCCCATGGAAGTTTACTTTCTTCTGGGAAGTCAGTGCAGTCAGTTCCTAACGTCCCCAAATATGGTTCTGAAATGAAGCAGCACCATGGGAGTGTGGCTGTTTGAGCAGAATGTGTAAGTTTTCAATGGTTTTGGGATTTTCCCCCAGTAATGATTAAATACCTGCCCTGTGCAGATCTGGATGTTGCTTGACTCTTGTTTCAGAATATCTTCACTGGATTGACAGTAAATATTTCCATTGTTCCGCTAATTGGGGAAAATCTATTTCATGCACTCTGTGAAAGTATACTGCTGTGCTGTATGATTTTAATCTTTCTCCTCCTGTTCCATTTAAAATCCATACAATTAGATTGTGCAATTATGCTAAATAATCGATCTTCTGTATCTTGTTTGCCACTTACATGATGCCTCTTGCAGAGAGGAAAACATATCTGAGTATGTCCACTAAATTTGAAATACTGATTTGGTAATACACTGGGATATTTAAGATTATGTTGGCCATCATTCAAGCTTTCTGATTGCTGATCATGTGCCCTGAGGAATATTGCAGTAGGCTATGGATAATAGAGCGTGTGTAGATTTATTGTTAAGCAATTAGGCAAAAAGAGAAAACAAATTTATCAGGACAAGAATGGGACCATAGCCTCTTTTATTCTATTTTTCCTTAATTCTAGATGAAGAGCAGTGCTACGGTAAGTAAAGGCAGATTTGCTCATTTACTTTTGAAAAAACCCAAATGTGTATTTTCCATATTTGAGGCTGACTTCTATCCCATCTCCATGTGCAGGCCTTGTTGACTTAGCTGAATAGAAATATCTCTTCCATGAGTGATTCTGTCCATTTAAGCTCCTGAGGGGGATCTTCCTGTGAGCATTTTCAGAGAAGTAGAGCAGCAGCACAACTCAGTCCTGAGCTTGTCCTGTGTGCAGCAGAAGATCCCAAGGAGATGATGGGTTGGGGTCTGTGATGTAGATTTAGAGCTGGGCTGCAGCTCACCACTTCAACATTGACTTTCGCCACCTGACCTAAGCTGTATACTTCCTAATAAATATTTTAGCTCTCTACACTCCAGTGATTATGTTCTCCATTGAATACAGATAAAAAGACAAAATGTTTCTTTAATCAGTACTGTGATGCGAGACCGTTAAGGTAATAGTGCTTGAAACTATTAGAATCTTGAGGATATTGACTGGCTTGCTTTTGGCATTGCAATTATAATTGTATTTTTAGGCTGTGTTATATGGTTCTATAGTAGTTATTCTGACACAGAAGGCTTGGCTGACCTGTCTTAACTGTGTGGAGATACATAGGGGAAGGAATTTTGCAGTACTGAGCTGCAGGTGCAGGTAGCAGATGACCTAATTGGGACCGATATAATTTGGTTTGAGAGTGTGCAAGGAAATCCAGGTCATTCCTCTGGTATCCACAGTGAATAAGCGTAGACAGATTTGAGGGTAAAAAGTGTTTGAAACCTTCCTCAAAGTGTATTTTAAGCTCTTGAAGTGTTATGGGGTAGACTGGGGACAAAAGTTATGCTTTGTGAGTTTAAGGCAGATCTGCTCCATTTGGCCAAGGAAATCTCTCCTCTGCAGGCATGTAGAGCCCATTCCCTCAGGAGTGAGGGCCTCCAGGTGCAGAGTTCTCCAAACTTCACCCATTAACACCACTCATCCTGACTTGTAGATGTAGAGAATTGAAGGCCAGAAGAGAGCACAGAGATACAGTCTGAACTCCCCACTCAGCCTGTATGTGTATATATAAAAATAAATAAATAAATAAAATAAAATAATGTGTGTATATATATATATATGTACACATTACCAGAGCCTCACTTGGGAGGACAAGCTGGATGCGTGAAACACATTTGCAAGGATTCTGACAGGGACATGTCCACCAGTATACAGCAGTGGTGACATCTTCCTCATCAGTGGCAATACACTAATGTCAGAGAAGGATCAGGCTCAGAAATTCTTAATACAGTGAGTTAGGTATCCATAATTCAGAAGGTACCATGTATTGTATAAAAATGTTCAGGAACTGTCTTGTCTTTAAATCTTATTTAGATATAGATTAAAATGAGTAAAATATGTTGTGTTAGTTAAATTAATGCCCTTCGCAGCATCAGCAGACTTATTGTGAGGTTGGATTTGATGATACATTTATGTGATATAGGGCAAATCATGTTTGCTAGCTTTTAACTGGTACTCATTCCAGTTATTAAGGAAATATAAGCAAGGAGGGCACCTAACATTTCAGAATTGCATGAGATTTATTTCAGAGGCTGAGCCTCTGCTCTAGCTGCAAATGCTGTGCCCGGAGTGGTGTTACAATTATGGGCACTCACCAATCTATAGCAGAAGAATTACCTACTTATGACTGAGCAGTGGAGCTTTGCATGGTGCAAGCCAGCAGCTCCTGGGAGTTTTGATTTCTGACTTTTCTAAGTGGAGAGAAGCTGGTTTTGCCACTGAAAGGCTGCATTGAGTGAGGACTTTATCCACAGTCTGATTCACCTGTATGAAAATAGTTGGCTCCTGGTCCCTGGGTATCATTCCAAGTACAGTATTTTCTTCCCAAGTAAAAATTAAAGTACTTAGATAACAAAAATCAAAAATAGTGCCCAAAATCACCTGGTGGCAGTGGCAATGGTTCCTGAAAATAGTAATGTGTGTGCATGTTTAGGTGTGTAGACCTTGCTAATTGCTGCAGGTTGCTTTTTGCAGCCCAGCCTGGTGGTTTGTTGAGGGTCTTTATCCCTTTCCTAATTTGCCTTTGAAGATGGGTTGTTTGATGTCTCTGGCACTGCACTCTGAAGTACCATGGAAGTGTTATCATTATAACTGTTCTTTATCAGCTGGAAGATGTTCCTGAAGAGTGTGAACCAGACCCTTCCCACTGACATGGACAGGCTACCTTGGCTCTCCATCCACCTGATGTGGCTCAGAGATGGCTTCTGATGTTACACTCAGGCATGGCCACGTTACTTCATTCTGGCTGCTCCCATTTCTCCTGTTGCATCATTAGCCCATAGCTGGGACCAGTGTGTAGGCTGGGCTTGCCTAATGGGCACTCAGGAGTAGACTCTGTAAATAGTAAAACTATTTAACCCCGGGATGCTGTAGTGCAAGTATTTCCAGCATTTACCCAGGGTGGCTGTCAGCTCGGCAGCTCCTGCTCACCCAGATCAATGTTTCCTTTCTTTTACTTTATTTCCTTCAGAGCTGGCACATTGTAATGCTGCAGTCTGTGGGAGCACTGCTTTTCCTTGAGTTAGGAAATACTTCCCCCCCCCCCCCCGCATTTCCTGGAAATTCTAGACCTCCCCTGCACTGGAAATACTTTCCCCCCATTTCCTGGAAATTCTAGACCTCCCCTGCACTGCATCTGCTACCAGGACTGTGGCTCTTCTATACCTGAGCATCTTATTTGTGTGGGCATCTCCTTTCTCCTTGTCTTTGTCTTCCATTTCTTTTCCTTCTTCCACTTCTATAGCCTTTTTCTTCCCCACTTTCTCATTTTTGCCTGAAATACATTGCTGCTGTATGTGCATGTTCCAAACTTCATTTCAGCCCTATTAAAACAATAAATTCTGATAGTTCCATGGAAGCTGTTCAAGATCTCTTGAGCCAAAAAAAAAAATCCTTTTTAACAAAAAGAGTCCCTGAATACAGATTTACAAAATACATTTCAGAACCATTATGGTCTTCTGGGTAAATAATTTTCATTTTAAAAAAGTTCTTTATAACACATATTTAAAAAGTGTTTTAAATATGTTTTTTTTATAGTAGACCATGATGGGTTCTAAAGAGCCATTATGGTTTATCAGGGAAATCATATACTTTTTTAAAAAAATTGTCTTTTAAATACACATTCTGAAATTATTACAACTGTGATGCATTTCTAGCACAGGGGATTTTTTTTCCTGGGCTACTTCCCCCTCCAACTAACATAAAAGAAATGAACACTTTCACATGCCTGTCTCTTTTTAAAACAGAATGTGATAGTCTGGTTTAAAAGATACACAAATTGGAAGCTCCACCTTTAGAGTGCAATACACATTTCTAAAACCATCCACTTTAGGGGCAGATGATATCTAACTTTTTTTGAGACAGCCTTGTCACATTCCATGACATGACCTATGTTGCAAAGGCTTGGTACAGCAGGTGGTGTAATAGGCAACATCTCATTATTTTTGGATTATTTTTGGCATTGAGTGGAAGAGCCTGAGTAGGAACTTGTCTGCATTAACAGATTATTCCCTCATAAGACAGGGTTTGAAGAGCCCCCATAACTTTTTCCAGAGTTTGGATGTCCACCTGAGGGGCTCTTCCAGCCAGTTTCTAGGCATATGGAGACTGAATTATTCTTGTACTTTGAAATCCAGGAAGATTCAGGGAATCGCTGGAGGGTGCCTCTTCTCCAGAAGCCTATGGTGAAGATCAAAGCAGGGATGGATATGTCTTCTGACTGAACCACAAAATGTGATCTGAATGCAGATTCTGGGTGTTCCTTTCATTAGAGTCAGTGCATCAGGGGAGGGACCGGGATGAGCTGAGGGGAAATGCTCACAGGAATTTGGGAGAGAAGGAAACTCCTGCCAAGGACTATGTGAGATGTCCTCAATTATACAAACACCTTCAGGGCAGCCACTTCTCTCCCAGTACTCTCCATTCCTTTATGTGAGCACTATGGTTTGTACAGGGTTTTCTGGAGAGTCAGACTTGAGTCTTTGTATAAGCTTTTTCTTTTCTCCATCACTTCACTGAGGCTTGGAGGAAACCCAGTTGCCCTCCAGCCCTCTTGAATCTGTGTCACACCTTTAATACCTACTTCAGTGAGGAAATTAAAGGAAAGGATCAAAGAAAGTGTCAGTTTGGAAAAAGCCCTTGCAGAGCTGCAGAGAAGGGTTGTAGTGCTTCCAAATTGTCCTGGAATTCAATGACATTGCAAAGAAATTGAAGAAAGTGAAATATTTGTACTGTGGTCACACCTGGGAGCCCAGATGAGCATTGAGGCCCCAGTGTGCCAGATGCTTTCCACACAGAGAACAGATGCAGCAGGTGTCCTGGCACCGGTGACTGCTGCATCTTCCCCTGGTGCCATAATGAGGACTGCAAAGTGTAAGATCAACACACAAGAAAAAATACAAGAAAAAGTACATAATCCATACAAGAATAACTCAAGGGAAAACCACATTATCTTAGTTTACAAGCAACTGTCTGTGAAATGAGATAATTGCCCATTATGTAATAGATCCATGCAATAAAGCTTAGGTATGTGCATTTGAACAGTTAATAAATGGACTTATGGCAGGCTGAGATGCTGATGATATAGTAGATAACTGGGTTACAGGAGAGTTGCTCTGAGAAGATGACCAATTTTTTTCAAGGATGTTGTGTATTTATGAAACTACAGAATATTATCCTTCCCAAATGCAAGTGTAAGCAGCACTCAAAAAGACTGATGTATGATCAAGTAAGGATGCAGGTAACAAAATATTAGAACAGAATACAAAGTTTAATTAAAATTTAGATATGTTTTTTTCAAACAGCATAGAAGTAATCATAAAACAACAGAAAAAAGGTCTGCTACAATATTAAGCAGCGTGTATGAATGTTACCCCGAACTAGCTGCCATCAGCTTCAAAAGGACCTGTTCACAGCCATTTAGGAAACAGAGTGATGAGTATGATGCAGACTCTGAGCTTTCTGTGGAATCAGAAGGGAGTTTCCAAAATAAAGTTCTGTAAAGCTGTAGACATGTCAGCCAGTGCAAGGCTAGGAACAGTTACCTCAGTTTTGGGAAGCTAAACTCAACTATTGTGCAGCACAATGAGTAACTCTGAAATGATCAGTTGCTGAGGTGGATTTCCAGGTAGATGGAAAGCAGATAATCTACAGTTCATGAATGGCTTACTTCAGTAGGTCCCTTTGATGTGTTTGATCAGGAATGTAGAGCTCAGGCATTGACTTTCATATTGGTCAGCTGCAAATTCAGTATATGTTCCAAGGTGGTTAATCTGGAGCAAAGATAAAGCTTCAGAGGATCCAGTACATCAGCACATGATGATTTCCTGATGCAGCGTGTCTTGTAAGGTTTCATCGCACTTTCCAGTTTGAGGGCTTCTCAACAGACAGCTGCTTTGGTGGTGAGAGCTAATGATTCTTTGGGGATCCTGGTAGAGCTGTGGAGCTACAGAGAAGTTGCAGTAACTTGTGAGCATGTGATTGTGTAGGCACATAGGAAATTGAAAAGAAGACAGAGTGTGGTAAAGAAAACTCAAAAGGGACTGTCTTGGTAGGTGGGCATGTACAGTGAAAGCATCTGGCAACATTTCTACAGTAACAGCCACGGGATTTACTCTGTGGCCCAGCACCCTGACTTCATCTTGGCATCAACCCAATGCCAACTGAGCAGGATGCTGCTGAGTCTGGCTTTTGACTCACAATTGAAGCCTGGTAGCCTGTTATTGGCAGTGGAGGGGGAGAAGCTGGGTACACCAGCAGATTTCCTCTGCAGAAGGGTCAGTTTGATGGTGTTCCCTGCTGAACCTCATAAAACCAGTTATGTTGAGTGGAGTTTGTTTCAGTCCATGCCAGCTCTGTTCCCTGGAGCTGTGGGAGTCATTTTAACTGGTGTCAGGGGACACAGTGCCTGGGGGACGGCATCTCTTTGAGGTTCTAAGGATCAGTAACAGCAGCACTTCTCTTGGCACATTCTTGGACCCCAAAATGCCCCACCAGGGATGAGCAACCTAGACTGCACTGGCTGAATTCTCCCTTCCCATGGGATGTTTCTGAGGGAGGTAGCAGTCAGACCATAAAGCTTTTTATGTACTTTACAGAGTTTCCATTTTGCCCGTCCCTCTGGGAAATGCTCACGAACGTAACTTCTGAAACCTTGCCCACGTCATTGTCAGTGACCGCGGCAGCTGAAATGCAGAGCAGCCACACTCCAAAGGGTCTTTTTATGAGCTCCCTCTGCCTCTGCAGACTAAACTATCACAATAAAATGTAAGACAGGTAATTAATAATTGTGCCAGTGACCTTGAAAATTAATATTGTTTGTTATTCCTGTAAACAAACTGAGTTTCCTTTCCTTATTATATTTTGTATGGTAATTTGGCATAAACACTCCTTTTCACATAATTTCCCCAGTTGACTTTTGTCTCCTTGGTAATTTCCGGCTTTAATAAAGAAAACCTAATTAAGAAGGAGCTGTTGATTGGTTTGCTAGTGTAATTAACACAGGTGATGCTAATGAGTTTCAATGAAACCAATAGTTTATAGGGAAAAATAAAGAGTTGTGCTGCATATGGTGTGAGTGATATCTGCACTTTGGGAAGATGTTATTGTGATTTTCAAGCCTCATGTGAATGGTTTGTGAACATGGGCGGGGGAGATAAAATGTTTTATAAGATTCATTAGTGGTGTTAGACCAAGTTGAATAAGCTTCATGGCTTGTGTATATTAAAAATCATGGGTTTTTTTCTGACCCCATTAATAGCATGGAAAGTTTTATCTTCCTGTGGGAAGGAACAAATGTTAACTTTTTCTGTTCTGGTAAATGTGCAGTACTAGTCATGCTCTGTGTGTTGGGTCCTGGCTCGGTGGGGCCGAGCAGGTCATCAACCTCCTGGGAGTTGAGGGGGTGCGAGTGGGAAACTCATGGCCCCTGTTGTCTCCCTACACAGAATAGATAAGGCTGCCCAAGGAGCCTTTTTCTGATTTCCTTGTTGTCACCTTGGGCAGTTCTCTCAATTTTTTACTTTTTTTTTTCCTCCTGTCAACGAGAGTGGGGGTTTGCCCCATGTATTTAAATCAAAATGTGAAATCTTTGTTAGTGTGGGTAAGTGTAGTGGGATATTCTGAATTTCTGCAAAAGATACCAACACTGCAATATCATGTTGCTGCTGCTTTTGTAAGGCAATTTCTTTAGGAGGAGTTGCTTATTTTTGTAATAACATTAACAACATTTTATAGTTGCTCGATGTTTCTAAGAGACATATGTTGATTCCTAATTTACATACTTTTTATTCTGCAAGGTGAAATAGAGTTATGTTTTATATTCCAAAGGTATGCTCTTTTGTTCATTCCTGCCCTGCCTTTACATCTCCCTTTTATTTGGTTTTCTTTTTTTCCTTTTTCTTTTCATTTTCCTCTCATTTTTCAGCATGATGTAGTTAATTCTTTTTTTTCAGCTCATGCTACACTTTGTCTTGTCTATTGCTATGTGACAGAAAAGCCAGAGACATTCCATGTCTGGCAGTACACCTCCAGGGACATCTTTTGAACTCTCATAATTTGTATTTATTGCCACCCACTTTGTAAGTTCACAGTTTAATTTGCCAGCAGTGGCAGTGTTAGGCCGACACAGTAAAACAAGATAACGTTAAAATGTCAGAACGAGAGGGGGCATGAATGATGCATTACTCACTGCTAGAACTTGCACTTGTCATGCCTTTCCACCAAAGTGATGTTAACTACCTTTTGAGAGCCTTATCTGACTGGTATTACTCAGAAATAGGATCATTAGTTCACTGCTCTGATTAGAAGGTTGCTATGGTTGATTAACTCTTCTGGAACTGGGATCACGCTGGGAACATAACATGAATCACACTGGATTTTGCATCTAGAACTAATTTTTAAATTATTTTTTGAATTTTTTATAGTTGTTTACATATGTATTTCCTTAATTCACTCCTGGGCTGACAGAACTGAGGGCAGAGGGAAAAAATGGAGCATATTTTAATGGAAATATTCGAGGTAGATTTCAGTTGAGCTGTTTCTCCTTCAGCACAGTGTGCTAACGGTGACCTATTATGCAAATTACTATAAAATCAGGAAAAACTGCAATTTGATGTGGTTTCTAGAGTTGCACAGATAGTGTTAAAGCCTCAGCAAAGAGTGACAGCTACAATCAGATTCTCCTGTCAGATGCAGAGGAATCCATCACTACAGAAAAGCCAGCCAGGGTGAGCATAGTGGGATATCTCTTAAGAGGAATGTTGCAGGGACCATGTGAGGATTGAGGCTGGTTTTCCTAAGTGCTTCTGAAGTGCTGCCTTGTGAATAATTTCCTGAATTTGCAAAATGAGCAGAAATCAATGCACTGCAAAAAGAAATGTAAAAAAAAAATTATAAAATAATTTTGCCACAGCAATATTCCCACAATACACGTAGGAGTTTCTTTCTGAATGTTGTTCCTTTTGCTCATTCACTGTAGGGATTCTTTGGCCATTATGACTCCAGATATCATAATGGACAACTAACATTAGTGTTATGTTAAAAAAAAAAGTATCCTTGTGATGTGGACATTAGCAAAGGTGCATTAGTAAGAATAATGTCTCCTAGCCCAGCAAGTACATGGTCACAAGAATGCTTTTATAATTTCAGTGCTTCCTTCTGTATGCAGAGAGTTCTCTGCACCAGCCTATCTGAAGCAGGCTGTTTCAGATCGAGTTCAGGCAGTACACCTGAAGACCTGACTGAAATACTTAATCCTCTGCTGGTGTTATGCAAAATGGCTCTAATCCAGTTGTCTTTGTAGTCAGGGAGAGCTGGATCAGATCCTAAGAGAAGAAGGGCCAAGAAGGATACAATTTAATCGAGTAGGGTGACTGATTCTTACAGTTACGTACCTGAGCAAAACAAGGAGGCTCTGGAGAGCAATTAGCTGAAAAATGTGATTTGAACAGTACAATCACACTGTTGATAGTGACTTTGCAGAGTAGTTTTTGGCTGCTGGAGAAGAGATATTGCTTTAATAATGAGAAATAAAGATTCCTTTGCACCAGAAACATGTTTTAATGAAGTTGAGACATCTTGAGGCAGATTTTGGTTGCTTTCTGCCATAGATTGTGTGTGGGCACATTAGAGATAAGTCCAAATTCTATATCCCTTACTCAGTTCATCCTCAGACAGTGATGAAAGAATTACTCAGACTTTGGTCATGACTTCATGGGGACTGTTTACAAGAGGACAGTCCTCAGAAGTGGATCATGGTTGGCTGTTAGCTTTTTCATAGACAAGTATCCACTGCTAATCCTTTATTGCTGGGTTTAAAAGGCAGCCTCTGCTTGAGCTGAGAGTTTCTGGTTCTTTTCTGGCTACGTCAAAATCAATCACAGTGTAAATCAACGTTTTGTGTCTGCAGAGGAGTTGGTGTTCTGCAGGGTTTGTCATACTGACACAAGCTCAGAAGACAGAAAAGCAGATGTAACTTCTACCAGTTGCTAAAAGAAGCCCTGTTGAGTACAAAGACACAGTTAAGGAGTGGCGCAGCACATAAGATTTTTGACTGTTACAATGAGAGTAGAGATGGAGGATGGTCCTGGCTTTATAATTCTGGCATTTCTGTTTTGAGGATGCTATTAGGACCCTTATCATAGATTGCATTTGAGCAAGAGAATCTATAACAGCCTTCTCCCCTTCCCCCCCGCCCCGCCCCGTCCCACGGAATTGAGCCATATAATGTAGTTTGGAAGTAATTATTTTGCCTCTTTTTTCTTTTTTCCCCTTTTTCCCTCTAAATAAATACAATAGGTTCTATTTGGCTTTAAAAATATCCAGTCTGCCTTGGAAATGGTGAAGCTGGCATGATCTGAAAAGATCTGCATTATTATTAAAATTTCTGAATGACAGTCTTACGTTTTGGATCTCTTTTAAATAAGTGTTGAGAAAAGGCTGTAAGGGCAGAGCTGATGTGTTAGGCTGAAAAGACAAACCTGAAACTTTTGCTCATCCTGACAGAAGGTTTTCCAGGGACCTGATCATCTCTCTGCCCTTGCAAAACAATTATTGCACCTGAATTGCCACCCTGCTCAGCAGCCCCTCTTGTTGCACTTTCTGTGTCGCCCAAGTATTCTCATGTCTTCAGCCATATGTAAAAAGAAAGAGAACAAAAAAGAAAGTATCACCAATTTTTTGCCTACCTTTTTTAGCTGTAAGCCAAGGCTTTTGCAGCACCATTAGGATGTAGATTATCATATTTAAAACCTGTGATGACACCATTGTACCCATCTGAATGATTAATCTGCTCATTAAAAGAGTGCCGATGGGCTAGTCTAATTGGAACATGGATCTTCTTAAAGGACGTTGCAGGGTCGGGAATAGGAAATATTACTCATAACATAAAGTAGGGATTAATTATGCTACTAAATACTACTGTGTGAAATTTACATATGGGTCTGGTCACTGGTGAGGGGTTAGGAAAAGTGTAAGCATCCCATTTTTATAACCTTAAAAACATAGGTGGTACATTTGTGGCAAATCTTAACCCCTTGCTATTTCAGAGGCAAGATCTGCTCAGATGCCATGGGAGGGGCAGGAACACAGCTTCCCATCAATTAATAACTACTGCTTGAATTAAAACCCTTTTCAATGTACAGATTGCAGCAGCACGTTGAGAACCAGCAATGATTTCTGACTGTGCTTCCTGTAAAATGCAGCCCTTCACCTGCACTCTTGAGGGTTTGGTGCTGGGGGCAGTGAAGCGCAGTGGTCTCTGCACAGAGCCTCTTAGATTGCTCACTGGAATTGCACGGGCCATGTGAGTGCTTTGGCTCCAGTCTTAGCTTGGAAGTGGAACTAATCATTTAATTACAAGAAACAGGCATTGCTGCTCTAGTTGGTGATGGTAAATTTTGCCTCTTTTCAAGTAGTACTTGGCAACTGTTAGACAATATTGCTCAACTGCATGGATGGCTTTTCCTGTATGTTTTTGTTTCCCCATGGTTGTTGGGAGGTTGCTTTAGTTATGGATTTTGAAAGGCAACTTTGGAGCTCTGCTTTCACCAAACCATCCTTGGCCAACGTATCATCCTGTTCAGGTTCACCAATCTCTCATGACAGTGGCAGTCGATATGCCCTTTCTGAATTAGCAGATGTCTTTATCCTATAGCTTCACTGTCAAGGAGATTTTAATACCACTTTGGGCAGAGATTTAGGAATCCAATGGAGTCTGGATAGGCTGCAAGTCAGAGCAAGAAAAAGTGAGAGTATCATGGATGAAACACCTGTTATTTCAAATCTACCTGAGAGACTGTAGTGGATTATGTTCCCTCTGAAGTAGTGATGTGCTATTTTATTGATATTTTGCAGTAGAGATTAAACCAATTCTCTAAAGAATTCTATATTTGAGCTGGGATCCTTTTCTACATCCTATATCTTCTAAATTCCTGGGTAGTTGCCTATCCAACAGATCTTCCTCTCTGGATATGAATCAACTCTGCAGCCAGTCCTTTGGAAATTTTTCCAAGTCACTATTTCTTAAATCTCACAGAATCATTCTTCCTCTAATATGTAAATATAGAATAAAGACTTCTTATTCATCTGAAACAGAAAGGCAAACCAGTATGGTCTGTTTCCTTGGTGAAAAGACCCTTGAATTGAAGTTAAAGAACAAATTCCCTTGAAGTTAGCTTTGAACCACATCATAATATCCTAAACATTGACAGAATTTTAGTACTGCCCATTAGTGAAATCATGATGGAATTTATTTTCCTTGCCAGTTTTACCCATGGTACTCAATGTCCTTTTAAAGATCTAGCAAATCTCTACTTAGATGGGAAATTTCAATGAAATTGTATGTGGGGTTTGAGGAAGAATCTGGATGTATGTAGTTAAATGTATGAGCATCTCTTTGCAATTTATCATCCCAATATCTGGTCAATGGATAAACATCCAGTATATAAGACAATATTCACAATGACGAAACTTGGGATGACTCTCCCAGCTTTACAGCTGGAGGAAATGAAGCAGGGCAGGGCTCAAATCACTTGTACGAGGTTACACTTGAGCCTGTGGCAGAGCCGTGGAAAGCGAATCTGATTATCAAGCATCTGTGCATATTTGGTGAGCTGCCTTCCCTCTCTAACTACATGAGCACTTAAGTGTTTTGTTGGATAGGGGCCTAGATGCTTTTAGGGTTTGTTTTGAATGCTGTTGTTTGTTTTGAATGCTGTTGTTTATTTTAAAGCACTTTTCCTCACTAATTTGCAGGTCTGTTCTTAAGGTCTGCTATGGCAAGTCCTACTTTATGGAAAGGGCAGGGCTTCTGTGTATCACGAGATGCTCAAAGACCTTTGGAATCCACTTTCTGACAAAAGCACTTGAGGACAGAGCATAGGAATGGGTCATTTGTCAATTAGCACAGGCAGACTATCCCCTAAAATGGTCCTTGTCCATGCTCAGATACTCCAGAGGCTGGTTCTGTCAAAGCTGCAGGTCCTGGAGGGATACAACCAGCTAACCAGATGGCCAGGACTCACTGAGCATGCTTGTGGTGCAGAGCCTCCAAAGACTCTGGCAGTGGCCTAGTGGATATATATATATATATATATATATATATATATATATATATATATCAGTTTACTTAGGGGATGGAGACGGGGGAATACCAAACTGCTCATTGGCCATCAGAGTGGGAGCAGTTAAAAAGTATTGGCTCCATAATTGCATTTGGCGTCCCCAGTGCCAAAGGCTGAAATCCCTGTGGAAGCTATTTTCAGGTTTGTTTTTATTTTTTTCTTTTTTTTTTTTTTTCCAATAGAAGAGCCATTAGAAGAAAAATATGAGAGTTTTGTTTTTCTTTAAAAACAAGCTGCTAAGATGTAAGTGATGGTTGGCAAAGTGATCCTTCTATGCCAGGATTCTTCTGTAAGGAATGAGATCACTTGGATCAGCATGAGAAAATGGGATAATCCACTTCTATAGAAAGTGAAAGCTCTGATACAAAGCATGAGTGAGCTTGTGAAGTATGTCACTATATGTTTAGCCTTTGTGCCTATAATAACCTTATACTTGCTTCCTAATAGTTGTAAAGAAAACAGTAATGCTAAAAACAAGTGTTCCTGACACATTTGTCAGTGTTTCAGTGAACCCTGATGCTATATGTCATTGATTTGTGGCTGCAAAGAAAGTTTTTTTTTCCCTTGTCTGCTTGCCTTCCTTTGTGATTTTCAGTATTATTATTATTTTTTTTATTTTAATAATGACTTTGTGAGAGGCTGCATTTATTGATGGACTATGTTGTTGACAATTTTGTCTACATATTTGGAATGATGCCGCCCCTCAAGCTGCTACAAGCTTATCAAATCACTTTAACTAACTCCCATGTTACCATCAACACTGGTCCAAATCTGTCACAACTGGCAACCTTCAGTGTTTGTTTGAAAAGATGCTTAACAGGTTTGAGTGTTGTCAGAATTGCAAGGCATGAGCAAATAAGATCATTGCCCACAGTGTATTGTTTGATGCATTAAATGGATGGATCACATAGGGCATGTATTAAATACTTGGAATGTTTTATTATGTGCTTTTTGGTTTTCAGGAAAATGGGTTTCAGGTTTTCTCTCCAGTAACTTTCTGAATGGATACATGTGTATATGGATAATAGAAGTAACACATTTTTTGGTATAAATTAAGATCTCCACTTTTTCAGCACTATGAAGAAAAAGTCTCACTGGAGAAAAGGGATAAAACTAGGGATAAAATAGGTTAGGGTTAAATAAAAAATAGTGTATCCTTGACAAGGACCTAATTTAAAGCAAAAAGTTTAACCCCCATACTGCACTGAACCCAGACTAAATAGCTTTCGTGGCCTTTGTGTGACGTGGAAGGTGAACATAGAGCATCTTCTGTGATATTGCCCTTTTTGGCTTACAGAGTGTATTAAGTTACGTGAATGGAGAAAGTTTTGAAACAGGCCTTAGAGTTTGACATAATATCTCTCAGTTGGAACCGGTGCTTATTACAGTGAATACCTTTTTTTTTTTTTTCATGTCCATAAAAGCGATTGGGTGACTGTTAGCGAAGCCGTGATATTGGCAGTCTGTGCCTTGACCTGGGATCTGATACTCTTCCCAGGGGTTCTAGCTTAGGAATGCTTACAACAGCAATGCAGCTAATCACAAACGAGGAGGCAAAACACCACTGGCTTTTGTCTCGATGTTAATCAAAAAGTAGTCTGGAGGGCTGTGTGGACTGCCTTGTCCCAGAATGGTGGGGAAGTCATCTGTCATGGCATTAAAAATGTTGGAAACATGAAGGTGATCTGAACTCCGTGTGATGTAGCCATCATCCCGTAGTTGATCTCTGAATTTAAAGGTGTGGCAAAATAAACGGTGCCACAAATTAGAGTCATCCGATTTGCATAGATTAACGAGGGAAGGTCGTAGCCAGGTGACAGGTCAGGGGTACCCCCAGGGATTTGAAGAAAAACTTTGATTCTTCCTTTTTTTCCTTTCCATGAAGTAATCGTGCTGTTCTATTGTAAAAGGAGCTCTGTTACTTATAAAGGAAAGCTTGTCATTTAAATTCATCCAAGTTAGGACACCACTGAGCACTGTCAGATGTCAATCACAATACAGCAGGGAAATGTTTTTCAACAGATTTTTACCTTCATTTTTCCATAACACAGAGCGGTGGCATAAAGGGGGTCTCTGAATGAACTTCTTAAGGTTAGATTTTATTTCTTTTCATCTGCAAAGGACTGTTTTTGAAGGTATGTCGTAAAGAATCATGGTCATTTCTGTGACAGGGAGGGAGGAGAGTGAGGTGAATGTTTATAATATCTTTTCCATTTGGGAGATGTTAGTAGAAGGTTTTTTGTGTGTGCTGAAACTGACATTCTTTCTCACTAGAATTGTTGATTGTGTCTCCTCAGCAGAAGTTGCTTTGAAATATTTTGGCTGGAGACTTGGAGTCTGTTCTTTTCACCAAACCTCTTTCACCTCTGTGCTTCTGTCCTACATTTTTGTCCAAGCCTTGTGGAGACTGAATGTTCGCCCTACCTGACATCTGCTCAGGAATGAGATTTTGTACTCTGGCCAGTTCTGGCAGAAGCATCAATTTGATGCCCTTGTCATCAGTTTCATAGAGAAGCTGAAGACTGCATGACTTTTAGCACCGAGCTCCAGTTCCCTGCCAAGCTTAACTGTTGGTGTATGGGGCTGGTGGATTTGAGAGCAAAGAATTTAGGAGATGGAAACAGTGTGATTCCTTCTTTTTGCACTCTTTTACTTATTCTCAGTAAGTTTATTTCAATCTGACTTTTCTCCGTATCTGTAATCATACAAAATCACAACAATAATCACTGAGGAAAATCTCTCTTTGGACTGCCACATGCTCTAAAGATTACTATCACGGTTTGCCAAGCCTGCTGTTCTTGAAGATCCTGGTTTGTCTGACGGCCACTGTGTAGGTCAGGGCTTTTTCTCTTGGAAGTGACATAAGACCATGCTGGCATCTGCCCCTAGGAATGAGAGAGGAGGACTGTGTCCATACGGCTCCCAGTCATGTTAAGCAAAGAACAGATGCTGAACTTGTGAGCAGCTTGGTGGCTGAAGACCAACTACAGGGGAGCTTCTGGCAGCTACTGGAGCCGGCGGTGCCAGTGGGCGTCACTACTGTCAGTCAGTGGCACTTTCTGCAGAGCTCCACCGTTCACTGGTGGGCAGTTTTTGGTCCAAGAGTATCCCTAAGTGAAACCTTTCCTGGTAAGGAGTAAATGAAGAGATGCACAGAAACATAACCTGTTGTTCATAATATTATCACAAGCATATATGTGTTTTTAAAAAATTAGCTTTTTTTTAACCCAGCTGATTCTTTCCAGATCCTGCTTGAGTCCTTTTTTTTTGGCCTTGAGTAAACCTACGTGTTTATTTAGATATGGAAGGATTTTAGACTTGCAAGACTTGGGATCAACCGTCCATTGATCTAAACATTTACTGAGTAGCAGGCAGTTGGACAGCGAATACCCTGAGAAAATGATGTTTAATCATGTGGAAAATTTTGCCATTTGCATCAGCACAATGATACATAGATAAGTGTGTTTTCAGTTCCTCAAACAAATTCAATGCTGTAACTAAATGCTTTATGAAGTTGAACACCATATTGTACACAACTTCACTGTAAAGCCATTACAAGAAAAACACTGAAAATCCCCTATTATGCAAAAAAGTGCATGTAATATTTCCTGAGTAAAATGAGATACAGTAAGAGGTATAACTTTATGGCTCTTTTTTTTTTCCCCCTCCATTAGCTTTTTGTTTACAGAAATTAAGTGAAGTAGCCAAGCATAAATCTGCTTGGAAATGAAACAGCACTTGGAATCAATATATGTAAGCAGGTATCTTAAATTTAAATAGGTGAGTAGTATTCTTAACTCATGAGGTGTGTCATAATAATTGTACTGTACCTTGCTGAATATGTGTCCAAAATTGCAATTCTAGCCCTGTTATCCAGGCTAGTGCAATCCAAACTCTTTCACAACTCTTTGGTCCCTGAAATAAAACCACAACTTCTTTTCATAAACTTTCCTTTTAGATGAGGAATCACATTTGTGTGCTGTAATGGTAACTTGGGAACACTGGGAGGAAATTTGTTTTCCTGGAGTATCTTTGTAGGGACAAATTCTGCTCCGTGGAGAAAACCTGCTTTGACACTGTCAGAGAAAAGTGCTGTCTCTATTTAAAATAATAGTGTTGAATCAGTGTTAGGAAGAGTAGTATTGAGTCATAAAAACTAATTATCACTGTTCAAAACATTCTCAAATACACTTAAGTGGAGGTTTGTTGCATAAACATACAATTAAAGAAAGAATTTGTGATGGATGCAGGAATACGCAGTGCACAGACTTACTGTTTACTGGTGCAGTTAACAGATGGGGAGGCCAACTGATTCACAGATGTGCAGCTTATAAATATAAACTAACGTCTTACTAGTGATGTATATCTGCAAGTGGCAACAAATTACTTTCTCTTTAACTCTTGGCTGTATAGTGGGGTAGATTTTAATAAAACAGTAAGTGTCATTAGAGCTGGTGACGAATGATCAACAAAAATGCAGTGCACTTGCTCAGTCTTGGGGTACACTGCTGCAAAGTGCTGGTAGGACTAGTTTTTAGCATTTTTGGGTTTTTTGTGTGGTTGGTTTTCAAATTTTTTTTCTTCAGGGAATGTACAAATCTTGTGTTCTGAAACACATCTCAGATACTTTAACTTATGCATTTCTAGCTGAGACCACATGACTTTTTGTCAGAGTTCTTTTGAGGGGATGATGGCAGAAGAACAAGAGGGGACGCTGCAATCTTTCCATGTTCTAAAATATAATTTTTTTCTTGGTTAATAATCCCGTATTCATCTACAAACCAATGCACTGATGAAAATACAGAGTTAATGGGAGGAGGGGGGGAAGCTGCATTCCATTGTTATATTTGCTCTTTAAATAATTTAGTTGCAAAAAAATCTGAAGCCTGTTTTAGCAGTAATTAATTATTCATTAATGACATGCTAATTGCACAGTACTTTGAATATTTAACAAAATGCAAAAACAAGCACTGTAGTTATGTTTTTAGTGTAGGAAGAGATTTTTTTACTATATTACCTCTTTTGTGGAAAAAATAGACCTCTTTTTCGATGGACTAGGGAAAGTCATAGTAGTGGCCTACTTTCTATTCAGTACCTTCAGTCACTCTTTGTACAGTGGAATATAATGTCCTTATCTAGACTTAACAATTGACAGGGTGGCAATCCCTTGACTTTTGTCCAAGTGATTTCTCAACAAAAATGGGTTAATTATCGCTCTCCGTGGTTTTTTGAATAACAAAAGGCCACGGTTCCTTTTCTTCTTTTCTTTCCTATTTACTGTATGGAAGCCTTTGAAATGCGATAGTTTAATCGGTGACACCTTCTAACCGGGGATTTCTGAGTGCTGGAGCTCTCTGCAATGAGCTCATATTGCTGTGTGTGAACATTACCATGATTAGGAGATATGACCTTTATTATGCCAAAGCCACCCTGGACTTTAAGGATGAAAATAAAACCTCTCCAAACCTCTCCATGCACTGAAGTAGGTTTGGATTGTTTCACCTCATAAAAGCCAAGCAGTGTGCTAACAATGCCCTTTTAATACACAGACTCACTGAGCTGCACTCTCTTGACCAGCTTGTTAAAAATATTAATTGTTATCTACACCTTGCAACAGTTCTCTACTGAGTGTGTTTAAGTCAGCCAGATCGAAACTTCTCAAATATTTTTCCATTTGAGAACTAGTTTGAACATTTTTGTGATTATGCAATAGACTTTAATAACCTGACTAGCTATTTCCCTTCTAGTATTTTGTTTTGTTGTGGGTTCCTAGGCGCAAAATGTAAGGTGAATAGTCAACAGAATTTAGAGTCACTATCCTTGATTTTGCTCTACTCTGTGATTTCTCAGTGGGAAGATAAGTGACACATCCACTACTCTAATTTGCATCCTATAGCCTAGATTTTGTTCTCCTTTCTAATTAGTTGGTAACTGCCATTAACGTTAATAGTACTTACAAATACGCATCAGTGAGAGAATGGATCCCAGTAAATCTGAGCATTATTAGGGTGATACAAAATTAGCATATAGCATACTTGGAGCTCATGCTGAATTTTATAGCTTGGCTGGCTATAAAGGAGTAGAAATGCATTCAGTGACAAGATGAGGGAAAAGCAGAAGTACTTAACTAGAAGAAATAGGAATGCTCATGCATTCCACTTGTGATTGTCTTCCCAAATACTCCTTCAATTGAAATAATGTAATTGTTTCAGAACTGGCTCACGTCTCTCTCCCTCTTTGTTCTGCTGCTTGGAGAATTCTTCTGGCATCTGTAGCAAAACATGTAACTGGGCTTAGACTGTGTAGACCTGACTCTGAACTTGCTTTTTGTTCTCCTACTATGGAGAAGAAGAGGCCAGACAGACTCTTCTCTTCTTAGATGTTCTTTTTGCATTTATGAGATTGAATCCAATGGCAGAGACTGCCAAAGTAATAAAATTACCTACATATTCTTTATTCAGTCTTCTGTGTGAAGCATTTGCCCTGTGCATGCCTGAAAGCACATGGATTAAAAAGCTGGGAAATGCAGGGCAAGGAGATGGGGAAGAAAGTTTGGTTGTTCTCCGAAACTTTCACAGGTGCCATCAGTACCACATGCAGCCTCTGCTCTCCAGTTGGGGTGATTCAATGAACTATTAACCTGAGTGCTAAACTTTACAAGATGTCTTAGTGATTCCACAGCTACTGATGACTGGTGTGAAGGGCTGGCTCCCTTATTGCAGAGCATAATAGAGAGGTGTCCGACATCAAAACACTGCTCATTAAATAGAAGCAAGACACAAAGTTTAACTTGAAAAACAACTAAAAATTAACTGTGAAGTCCTTTGTGCAAAAGTGTCAGAGGATGGCCCATGTCACCTGGCTAAGACATGCTCATTGCATGATGTGAGCCATTTATGGAGTAAGAAGTACAGTCAGGCTTCAGGGTTCCCCACCTGGGATAGGACATAGCCACTTGAAAGGACAGGTGCATTCTGGGGAGTGGTTTCCTGCTCTTTATTTTTTAATTAGAGATACCTAGTTTTGGCCGCAGAAAACCAACTCCTGTGTTACATTTCTTCACCCTGTGGTTCATGGTCAAAATGTTAGCCTAATGCATACAAAACATGTGGAAATTTATGCAGATGAATTAGGGTCATGGTAGAGAGAGCAATGATGCATTATCCCAGACAAAGTATTCCCAGTCTACCCTATTGTTATTATTTATTATTTGACATCACCAAAGATACAATTTTTATGCTGTTTGGGCACTTCACAATGCAGATAAAAAGATATGATCCCTGCTTGCAATGGAGGAGAACAAATTAATTTCAGACATAAAGCAAGGAGAGGGTCGCAAGTGGGGGGAGAGAAATAAGTGTTAGAGGGGGTCTGAAA
This sequence comes from Pithys albifrons albifrons, assembly GCF_047495875.1. Classification (NCBI taxonomy): domain Eukaryota; kingdom Metazoa; phylum Chordata; class Aves; order Passeriformes; family Thamnophilidae; genus Pithys; species Pithys albifrons. The sequence goes on from NC_092472.1 coordinate 11,947,993, forward strand.
CCTGTGCATAGCATGGAGGAGCAGAGGTGTTTTTTTAAACAAGGAGTGTTTACAAGGTGGAAATGAGTCTTGCTGGGGATAGCATGGAGGGTAACAGTGTTTTTAAGACAGATGGGAAGGATGGTCCATGTTACTGTTATGCTGTGGCAAAAGGAACAGAGAGGTGGACTTATGGCATGTACTGGTTAGTGTCACTGGTATAATGCACCATAGAGATTGCCACAGCCAAACTCAGGCTTTGTGGGAGAGCACAATTCCCTCAGTCCCTGCTCTCAGCCCTGACACTGAGTCAGGCCCTGTGCTGGTGGAACATCAGAGTTATTTTGGACTTAACTGGAGGTGGTACCTCTTTTTGCAAGGACTGTGTGCCATGCCACTGAGCACCTCTCAGAGAGAATTGCCCTCGTGTTGCACTCAAACTGTGTCAGCCCAGTGCAAAGTGAGCTGTTCCAGTGCTTCCACCCACCTGCTTCTGGTTTCTGAATGAATTACACTCAGTGTGTAATTTACAATGATGTGCTGGTTACAGAGCTGCTCCGGGCACTCAATAGCACATTTCCACCACTGGCTCAAAGGTTTAAGGCCAAGGGGTGTTTTGGTTGCATAGGGGCAAAGAAAAAGGGGACTTGGTCACTTGTTGCAAATGTGACTTTTAATACCAAATGGCAATTAAATGTCAGGTTTGTGTTCCTGACTGCAATTAATGTTTGGATTATAAATTCATATTTGAGAGACTTCTTGGCATTAAATATACTAAACTAAGTGAGGGGAAGGATGAGGAAATGAGGGGGGAAAAGATCCTGTTGAAACATAGTCAGACATGACATTTCCTTATGTCGATAACCATCAAGGGCCTTGCTTCTCCATCCATAAAGACAAGAATGCCACCTGTCAATCAAAGGGAGAGTCACAACAAAAGATCAAAAAAGAATGAAACAAAAAAAGTCTTCTTCTTTTAGAAAAGCATTGGCTGCCTTTTTTTTTTGTGCTGATAATATTTATAATGCCCACATGCAAGCACAAGGTATATATGTGAGTGGTGTGTAGTTTATATTACAATGCTTCATTTCCTTTTAAAATTGTATTCACCCAGTGGGAGAAATTATACAAATAAGGCATTTCAAGTTACTGAAGCACAACCCGTATTTGTAAGAGTTATTTTAATATGCTGGGTTCTTACTTTTGGTGCTCTCAATCAGAAAGAGCACCTTTTGTCAGTATTGAATGTTCAGTTTAGAGTAAAATCTACTTTTTGTTAGACCACAAAGAAGGTGTTTGGTTGCAGTGTTGTCAATCCTTATTTATAAAAGAGAATTTCTACTTCTTAAAGTTCAGGGAAAAAATGGGAAATTGTTGTTTAATATTAGAAAAGTCTGCTACAAATTCTCCCTGATTTTTAAAACCTTATCATTATGTACAAGTACTGTTTCCACAGCATATCTGGAGTCTCAAGTGTGGGGATTAGTAACAGATTGCATTAAGTAGATAATCAATAGAACATATTAATTTATTTTTCACTTTGTCTAACATATAGTAAGGTTAATATGAGGGAAAATTGTGGAAGTGGAGCATAGTTAGAGTGTAAATGCAACACAGATCTTAAAGTTTGAAAAAATTAATAAAGAATACAATTTGTATACTGAATACATAATAACATATGTTTCATATTTGACAAGTTTTCCCAACTACAGTATTTTGAATTTCTTCATTTTGCCATTCTTTAATAGTCTGATAAAATTCTATATTCCTGGCCTATGGACTAGCTTTTCCTGTATGGAAATCAAATGCAAGAGGGGGCCAAACAGCATCTTGTATATTAAACTTCAACTTTGCATGTCAACCCAGGGGTGGTACCACCAAAATAATGTCCAACAATGTAACTTTTACAGTTCAGTAAACGGCTCCTTGTAGTTTGTGAATGCAAATGGCATCCTGTCTTTTGCAAGCTGAGAACAGATGACAGGAAGTTGAGAGAAAATAAAATGTGAAAATGAAGAACAGGAAATCAAGACATGAAGCCCTTAGATGGGAGCCAGCCATGCATTCTTCTGGCCTGGGACTAGATTGTGACATTTTCTTTGTGGGTGGGTCTCAACAACCAAACTCACCATCCATGCCTGGTCTTGTAAAAGCTGTGTATTTTTGAGCACGTGTCTGATACTATAGGCTTCTGGGAGTGGGGTCATAAAAGCTTAACAGGAATTGAGGAACTCTTGATTCCAGAGGTCCCTGGAAACCTTAATCCAGCTGTGCAGGTTCAGCAGGGCTGACTGAAAAACAAGAATTCCAGTCTGCAAAAAATGTGAAGCTTTCTCATTTAATTTTCTAGTCTTTGCAGGATGTAAGAGCAATGATTTAAGTCTAGGTTTTAAATGTTTTGGACTAGAATTCTCAATCCAGTAGCTTTTAGGCAGAGTCCTCTTTTTGCTTTAAAGTTCAGCTTTGTGTCCAAGGTGCCTGAAAATTTTGTAAGAATATTTGTAAGAAGTGACACCACAGAGAAACTTTCATTCGTCAGTGTAAAATGTGCTGCTGAAAACCTATCACTGGAGACTCTGTTCCTGACTTGCATTTTGAATATCTGAAGCACAGTGGCAGTCACCTGACTTCAGCAGGGCTGTGTCTCTACTGTGAGGCAATTCTGTGTCCTGCCTGGGTCTCTGGGTCCATAGTACAAATATGTTCTATGTGTATGTCTGATTAAAACCTCAACACTCATTGATTACCTATGGGCAATGGGAGGAACAGCAGCAGAATGTTTCTACAGGTCTTTAATCCTGAGGACTGGAGGACAAAGTGTGTAAACTATATCTTCCCACAGCTGGGATGTAGCCAGTGTCCATCCTGAGCAGGCTGCAGGATGTGTCAGCTCTGCAGTGCTGCATAACAACTGAACTGCAGTCAGAGGTGATAAGGATAAACATACTGCAGTCTTTCCCTGAGAACTTGTCTTTGCAGTATCACAACTGCCTAAGAGTTCATATATTGATTCCACCATTCTAATGAAACTGCTGCTTTTATGGTTGTGTTTTATTTTTTTAATTGTAAAAGAAGCCTACAAATTCAATTAGTATCACCAGAAAATAGATAAGTGCCTATGAGTCTGCAGCTTATCTGCTACTTTATCTATTTTTCCCTTGAATATCATTGAAATTTTTGGTCACTTTTATCTTCCTCTAATATTCCAATATTTCTTCTCTAATCTCGCTGTCTAAAAAACTCACGATGCTGTAGGTGCATACCCACCAGTGCCATTTGATCATGGCATGCCACCTTGACACATCTGGCTCCAAGTCACTGCGCATTTTGTAGCCATATCACGTTTGATTTGCTGTCCACCAGCAATCTGATGGCATCTCAGAAGTTTCTTTGGAAGTCATCACATTGACAGTCATTCTGGGTGCACACGTGCATCAGCTGCCCTTCAGAAAATGTCATGATACTTCACATGTGGCAAGTATTTACTGGTTGCCATAGAAAGTCTCTAGTTACTGGTATCGTGATCTGAAGTTGTGATTCTCTTTGTGGTAATTACTTTTCTACATCCACCTCAGTGTTGCCATTTGGAGTTGTTGCGAATGCAAATCAGGGACTTTTCAGGAGGGTACAGAGATGGATTGGCACAGAATAAGCATTGAGAATTTGTAGTGAGCCTCTTTCCATGATTGTCATCATCTCTTGCGTTACAGCACGTGACGAGCTTGCGTTTGAGACTGGTCAAATATAAGCTACGGAAAGAACAGAACCAGAAGTGGTCATTGTCTGATTTTTGCCACAGAGGTGGATCCACTCCCATGAGCACAGTGATACGCTAGAAGTCAGCTACAAATGACTCAGTTTCTGCCTCTCTGAAGATGCGGTTTGAACACCCCAGTGACGCTACTTCTAGTGGTGCTTTCCTCCCTGCAGTGACTAAACAGAGCATAATTTTTCTCAGAGAATCTGAATGTGCCTATAATCACATGGGAAAAGAAAAACCCATAGGGCATTTTCTTGGTTGATCTCTCCTGTTTGCATTGAGGCTGAAATCCTGCTTCCTCCATGACCCATGGTTACTCTGCATGTGGGCGAAGACCTAACCACCGATTATGAGGCAGGGTATGGTTTGGACTGAGCAGGCACCAATGGATTTGCCTGAACTATTTTATCTGCAACGGTTCTTTACCTCAAAGCCTGGGCTCATCAAAAATATGTGTGCTCAGGGAGACCACACACATTTGATGTGGAGGTAGAGGAAAGTTGCTAAGAGTCATTGAGCTGCTGCTCTGTGATTTGAGAGATTCTTCCTCAAAGCCCTGCTTTGTCAGGATGCTTTCTTTTACAAAGCTTCTTTGGGCCTTAGTTTCTTATTAGTAAATTGGGAAGAGTAGCTTTTCCTTCGTCCTTTCTGTCTATCAAAATTGGCAGTGGTACTGATGGTAAGCAGGGCTGGTACAAAAATTTTAAGCATCATGGGAAGAGAAGGTAGGTACATCTTTCAGCTTTCCATAAAAATTTGCTGGAGCTCAGATATAAAGGTATTTATTCACATAAGGATAACTTCATTCTGTAGAGGACACATGAGGATGGAATGTCCTCTCTCAAAGACACAAGGATGAGCCTGTTAAGACAACTGTGGGACAATGCAGCTCCAGGCTTTGGCTATAGACTAGGAGATAACATTTTGTGAAGCTGGTAGAAACTTTCTGGAGATGCACATTGTTATCTTCTACGGCCTTTGTACTAGGTGGGATAAAGTTTGGTATAATTTTTTATATTTCTAGAGAAGTTGAGCTTGTGGATGAGAAGGTGCCTGTGATTTCAGACAAAATATGGATTCTGAAGTGGCTAATCTGCAGAAGGAAACTAATGCCTGCTTTAAAAACCTATGGTTTAGGCAACCCAACCTACTGACCTTCTAACTTTGGACTGCCAAGACTTCTTGCTCAGTACATCTGTTTTTCTATGACTTTGCCTGTAATTATGTTGTCCTCGGCAGTTACGATAGTGGTTTGTCCTGCTTTGGAAATGTTATGTTTTGAGGTTAACTTTCCCAGGGGGTATGTTTCTTTCTTTCTTTTTTTCCCTTTCTTCTTTTTGTCAAAGCAAACAAAACACGAAATCCCACTCGGGATGCAGAAGCCAGGAAGAAACCTATTAGAAAGAGTTAAAGCACCTTGTGCTGAGGGGACGCGTCTGTCAAAGGGAAGTACTGTATAATGGGGTTACTTGAAAATGGCAAATAGTCCTGCATCTTATTGAATGAAAAAGGACAAATGTCACAGAGCCTGATGGAAAAATAAAGATAAGGTTAGGGGTCATGTGACCCAGACGTGTCCCCTGCTGTCCGCATGAAGGGCAGCTCTCCCTGAATCTTGCTGCAATTCCTGCTTTTTGCTCTGTGTGGACAAAATGATGATTTATGGCTCCTGCCATGGGGATGGGTGGCTGGGTGAGTTTGCAGGCAATTTCTAAGTCCCTGCTCCTGACTGTAAAGCAAAAATTCTTCTCATGTCTTATCCAGACATCACAGCTTGTTTGTGGTGCCACTGTAACTCTTATTTTTAAAAATCACTTCAGGAACTGTTTATTCCTTATTAAAGGTCCAGTCCTGTCCTGTATGAATCAATAGGAGTTTTGCCATTGACTCCAAGGAGGAAGGATGAGAGTCTCTTATCTCCAGTATATTCTGGTGTGTCACATTGCAGCATTAACAACTACAAGGGGTGATAACCGTGGGAAGTGAGTGGTTTGCACTGTAAGAGACAATTCATATTCCCAGGATGAAGCATTTCTTTGCAATATGATGTCATGGAATGCTGTGCTCTGGGTTCCTCAGAGGCTGAACCTACAGGACCAACTGGCCCTGGCCGTCTTTGTCACCCTGCAGGAAAGGGCCAAAGGACAAGGTGAATTTGGTGGCTTTACCCTAGTTAAGTCTGAGAGCATTGTCCCTCCAGCCACATGGAAGGCCATGCAGTATAGGCCAGGTGTTTAAAACGAGATCTCACTGAGACCAAATCTTTGAATGGCAACTCTAAATTTGAACCATAAGTAAAGATTTCCAGTATTAAACCCTCATATGCCATTTTTTATTTCACTTAGCAATTGAGCAGTGTCCAAGTGCTATTTATTGGAAACACTGGACTTTTGCCACTGAAAAATATTTGTGGTGCTTTGGCATTCTAAATAACTTGAAGTTTTTTTGGTTTTGCCTCATTTGACTTTTAAAAAAAATACTGCAAACAAACTGAATTTTTAAAAATTAATTTGATGTGAACTGAAACAAATTATTGCCTGCATTCTCCAGGCAAGAAAAGGGAGATGTTCCCCACAGAACTTATTTCTCTAGATTTTTAGTTTCATGTTATTCTAAATAAGGAAAACTTCTTAATCTTAGAACTGTTTAGTTTATAAAGAATGTATTCAATGAAAATGTGAGCTGTATTTTTACTTGCCTTAGTACTAACATGTACCTAGTTACTGATTTTTAGCATACAAGAACAGAAAAGTAACATTTTGACTTTCTTAATCATGAGTGAAATTCTGGGGTTGAAGTGGGTTGCCAGAAAATACTGTGGGCTCTGTTACATTCTTACTTAAGCTGAATGTTCACATCTTTAGCCTACTGCAAGGTGTCAGGAGAGCTGAAGCCCATGTAAGTCTGCTGATTGCTCCATTACTATGTTGAGATTTATGCTTCAGAATCAGATGCTGTTTTGAAAGTAATTCTGCAAGTTGCAATTAAGATTAGTATTTCTTCTTTTAATTGTGAAATGTATTTGTCAAGGTATCAAACAATTTGAGGATTGATGGGACCAGATGCTACATGAATATAAACATTGTCCAACAAGGCCCAGCTCTACCTAAGGAAGATGTAGAATCCTCTGTGAATTTTAACCCCTGTTCATGCCAGATTCTGTTCTGTACACATGAGTATATCTCTTCATTAACTCTGCTTGCAGAATTATTACTTTGTATGTATGTGCATTTATAGGAGCCATATCTTACTTACAAAACATCTCTAAGTATTTTTCCTGTGCAAATGTGGGGCCAAATGAAGGATATTTCTATATGACAAATCCCCAGTGAGGAAGAGAGCAGCAGAGACTCATAACTACTCATAACTAGTCCTGGTTCAGACTTGAAGAAGACTGTGTTTCTTCCCCCTAGTTCAGTTGGTCTGATAAATGTTGGCCTCTCCTTACAAAATATGTCCTTGCCTTACTGTATCGTCAGCCTGTCAGCCCTGTAACTACTCTTTGATTTGAAAATCATAAAATTCTTTGTATTAGTAGTTTGCAGTTATTTTGCAAGCTGGAAATGATTAATTCATATTTTTTGATTTGGACTTGCAAAATAGGATACAATCATGAGAATTTTGAGATGCACTTGTGAATGGGTTGGCAGATCTAAAAGCAGGGCTACAATCATCATATCCAAGCAGGTTACTCAAAGCTGGCTATTTCTAAACAAAACCCTCTTACAACTACAGCTCATGCTACATTTCCTTTTTAAGGGATAGTTTTAGATGCAAATTAATTTACAGAGGTAGATGAGATGAAATGTGCAACAGACACACCTGACTAACTCGCATTTTGTATCTCTAACACTCAAAAGTACAATGCTTATGGTAATGAATTTTATCTATTACAAGGGAAAACAATCACCTTTGATGACATTATAGAATAAACACATTTAACAGCATGCTGAATTGCTGAAGTATCATTTTCAACGACCTCATTAGTGTCACTTAATTAAAACTTCCTGCTCTTGACTTTGATGCTGGTGCAGGCAAAAACACAGAGGGAATTGAACAAACAACAAAAAAGGGAGGGGTATCTTCTAGTGATAAATAGCAGTAGTTGCTAATGAAACCAAATTATGTACCTTTTTCCTGCAACTCCGATAAAATAATATGAAACACACAGCAACTTTGCATCAAACAAATTAATCAGCCGTCAGCAGATTCGCCTGATAATAATCTCCTGCCCTTATTGATAATTTAAGGAAAAAAAAGTTGTTTTTTTCTGTACACAATCATTAAGTTGGTGATAATTAAAGCTTCAGCTTCAGAAATGCCATAATAACCGTTAATTAGCAGGATGCTATTTTCAACATAATTTGCTAATTAGGGAGGGAGCTTATATAGTGTACATTCCTAATTATGAAAGGGTCTTGCGCTGTAGACTCATGTGACTGGAGTGTAAATGACACCATTATGGGGGTCCTGGCAAATTTTAATTATTTATTTTAAAAGTATATTTTATTCAGAAATACTTAGCCAATTTAAACATGCAGAGTAACTGCTTTCCCTCCAAATCCCATTCCCTGCACTGGCACATTTTGCCCATTGAGTGCAAGATGCCAAATATTTTGTTGGATAAACTCCACTAATTTCAATGAAATTAAGCTGGCAGAAAATTTAGCTCAATGTATTTCCTTCATGTAGTTAGAGGACAGAGGCCAAATATTGCATTGATTGCTGTGTTCTCATGTTCTAATTCCAGGGCAGAAATTGGGTACCTGCTGCTTGAGTAGGGTAAATTTCTGTTGCCCTCAGACTCAGTTATTAGCACAAAAACAATGCCCACCCTTTCTACCCACATTTAACTAAGGTGCTTGAGGGTCAGGTATAGGCTTTTTTCTTTTTTAATGAAATAAAACTCAATACATTTTCTGAAATAGAACTTGGTTAAAAAACTTAAAGAGACAGAAATGCTAGTATATTAAAAAAGGGGTGAGTTAACAGGCATATATAGCCTTAAAACTAAGACTATGTTTACTTTTTGGATCTGGGCTCATGAATGTCTCAGATACAGTTAATCTTCATCTACATCTGTAATTTTCTATATGTATTTTCCCAGATGTGTATACATATAAATCTAAATGCAGTCATGCACATAAACCATATATTTGCATTTATATTGTAAGTGAATATATAATTTTTTACCTTACCTTTACATGAATATAAAAGCAAAATGCCACTGTCACCTACTAATACATATTCTTACTACCTAAAGAGTAATAGTTGATTTCTTTGAACTGTTTTACCTTGTTTCAAATAAAACTATATTTCTCTTTCCCTTTAAAAGAAATGAAAACTTAATTCAATAATAAATGAGCTCCAGCTCGGCATAAGAGTCACTTAACTTAAATCTTTTTGTAGAGGTTCCCACTTAAGCAGCTTGAAAGACAGTAAATCATGTTGGGGAACGGACATCCCAGCTTCATTGCCACGCTGTGGAGCGCTGAATTAATGGGCACCTCTTTAGAATGTATGGATGTGCCTTCCAGCTGCTGGGCTTGACAGTGTTATAGCTCAATTAATGTGATTTTGATGTAATTGCAGATAGGGAACATAGCGCCTAAAAATTATATTTTGCCATAAGAGTTACATTTTATCATCCAGATGTGAGGATGAATATGTTAAGTAATGGGGTTTCTATCTATTTTTATTTTCCAGTAAGTTATTTAACAGAGAATTATGTGGTTTAGTTGCTGCCAGTTGCAGCTGCTCAAATATCTTCATGGGAGGCAAAACGTTGTTGTGGTTGCTTGGCTTTCTTGTGGCAAGTATGTACACTGATTTTGTTGTCTTAGATTTTGGGATCATGAGATACTGTAGCAATGTCTCCTGTTCTTAGGTATATGTTGAGGGTAGTTTTGTCCTACATGCCAGGATTAGTTACTGGGGTTCTGCAGGATTCACTTGTTGACCATGGAAAGTCTTTGCTTCCCTTTGAATCACTAAAAGGAAAGACAGGGAAAAGCACTTCAGATTATTTTTTTAAAGTATGCATGGCAAAGAGATGAAGGAGAGACAGAAAGGGTTACTGCAATGAGGTTATATGGGACAAAGCTTTTTAGACTGTGAGCCTTCTGGGGCAGAGGTTATCTTTTCTGTGCCCAGACAGGAAGGTTACAGGAAGTTACAGGGATAAGTGATAGTTGATTCCTGGATCACCCTGTTGCTCTGGAGGTAAAGAAAAGGTAAAGTGAATTTGTAATCTCAGAAATCTGGTGCTGTGTGGGGCTTTAAGTATTTTTTTTTAAATTTTGAGTATTTATTCATTAACAAAACATTTGCTTATTAAAAATAACCCTGAACAAACGAACACATAAACAACATTCATTTGTAGTAACAAGATGGAACAGAGCACATACAGAATAAACATAGGAAAAGGTAAAACCCATACGCAAACTGAATGGCAGGCATTATATGTGATTTACAAAAGTAAAAGATAATAAAATTCAGTCTTTAGCCCTCAGGTGAGTTCTGAGCTGATCAGCAGTGCTCCTGCTGCTTGGTTATGAAGGCTGTTCGAGATGCACATCACCCTCTCTGACCTCAGTAAAGTGACTACAAATTATCCTTTATCCTTTTATTACAAAGTGAAATAACATGGACTCAGACAGGTATGAAAAATAATGGAAGCTGACCTGTTGGGTGTTTACCCCTTTTCAGTAGTTTCTCTGCTATTTGGTTTATTTGCTGTAATTTCAGACAGTGTCATTAACATTGTACTTCAGGGCAGTCATGGCACTTTAGCAGCCACCCTTTGCATGTCAACACGCAGGGATTTGCAGAGTACCTAGAGTTTGTTGTCAGTAAGTGTTGTGACTGTAAATCCCTGGGCTCTGATCAGCCACTCTGGTGCCTCAGCTCCTATAGGCGCCAGGACTTTGATTTCTTGTGATGTCTACAGCAAATATCTTGAAAGGTTTGGCTTCTCATCCACCTCAGCAAAGACAAATCCCCTGATATACCCTTGAAACGCGATTTTCAAGGTACTTAACCACCTAGTACTTTCAGAAGGTTTCATTTTAGATGAGTTCTCTGTTTAATAAAAGTAGGAGACTTACAGTGTGTCAGATATTACTCAGAGCTTTCATGGGAGATGGACCAAGGCTTTACTTTTCCCAGTTTCTTGGTGCGTTGCTTTCACAGGCCATAGTGGAAGCAAAGGTGGTGGTGGGGGGAAAGGACTGGGGTGGGGGGGGGTGGTGTGAGAGCACATAAGAAGAACATGATTGTGAAAGCTCAACAGCTGGCAAGGAGTCAAACTGTAAATCCCAAAGCCTCGTTTCATATGTGTACTTTTAAGCTGACTGGATTGCAACTCGACTACATCCTTTTACTTTCCAAATTACCCACAGTAAATTAACATGGAGAAATCCTGTCTGCTCATATCCCGACCCCTGGGCAGCTTTGAATGGATGGTGCCCAGTTTCCAATGCATTTATTAAGAGATTAACCATAATGTGGCAATATTTTACCTCATTAATGCCACTACCTCATGTTATCAGCCTTTGGCCTTGCACGGCCAGGCGCCCCGAGGCTTGGCGGGCTGGACATGTGTGAGGAAGCGTGTGAGGGAGCTGATGAGGCCAATGTTTATGGTGCTTTTTTGCGGGGGGAGAGATACAAATTGGGGGTGTTTTCGGGATGCTCGGGTGGGCGCAGTGCGCGGCGGTGGCCGCCAGGTGGCAGCGCAGCGCGGGCCCATTGGCCGCCGCGCCATGTCTGTGCCAACTCCTCGGGTCTTCCTTGGGATTGTGCCCCTTTTCCCACCGGTTTATTCGCTTTAATCCCCTGAAAGAAAACAGAAACATCCAGCATAGCCCGCCCGTCCCGCATGCACAATCAGGGGGAAAGGAAGGTGTCTGACACGGAGCAGAGGGAGGGCAGGCGGCCAGCGCACCCAGCGCGCCATCACCTGTCTTGGATGGATGAGCTCAAAAGTTGATTCATAAAATTCATCAGCTGGACGAGCACAGATGATGCAGATGGGAGGTATCAGGTGTAAACCACAGCAGCTTTGTGCTGGTATTGCTGTTTCAGAATGTGGCTGGGTTGTTGAGAAAAAAATAAGTCCTGAGAGCTTACACAGATGCAGTAAAATGTGTCAGGTTGTCCTTGGTTGCTGCAGACTGGCCTGGCGCTGGGGGTGGGTAACCAGGTAGCAATGTACCTGCCAAGGTGCTGTTGTCACCTGAGAATTCTCAGTGGGCCGGATCCATGGATTTTTGGACATTTTTGTTGGCTGAGCAGGTGAACTTGCTATGTTGACACTGCAAGATGTATCCAGTTGATCTCTTTCACTGGGACTTTTCCTCGCTATTGCACTTCCAGAACAGTACAGAGATTTCAGACTGTGCTAATGTTTGAGTAAAGAAATTGATACTAGTAGAGTTTAGTAGTGTGAGCCATGGCCACAAATCAAACCAGGGCTCATGACCAGATTTAATACCCTGGCAGACCACATTGTCCTCTTTCCCTTCTATTATGTAAATGTGAGAAAGGTGGTGTGGAGATTTTCGGGATTTCAGTTAGTTTAGCTTGGTTTAGCCCAAAGAGGAAAGCAGTGCACAAGGACTAAACTGTTACTGAGTGTAAATTTCAGGATTAACTTGTTCAGTCATTTCTGTGACAACAGCAACAACAAAAAAGGATTGTTTAATTGCTATTCTTTTTACTGCAGACTTTTTAAAATTCCAGTTTTGGTCAGATTTTCTTAAATCAGTTCTTTGGAATGAGAAAAAAAGCATGACATGTTTCAACTCAAGACTGTTTTCAGACAGCTGTAACTCACTGAGAACCCAGTTTTGCATGAGCACTGTTTAAGCCTAGTGCTTCCAGTTACATTGTGGGCTCTGCCAGATGAAATATTTAATGTGACAAAAGCCAGAAATGGCCATTTCAAAAGTTTTCATTTCCTAGCTATTAGTAATTTACATAGGATGACAGGAAAAAAAAATTATACCTATCATGATAACAAAACTAGATCCTCTCCAGAGACTTTGATACATTTCATGATTTACTCAGCTGCAGGTTTTCACTTTTTCTCCATCACTTTCTGTAGGCAGATGCCACCCAACTTCACATTTCTCAACCTTTTGCTCTGATTGGTTATTGTGCCCTGTGTATGCAATTTTTTTAGAACTTTATTAATTTTCATAGCTTTTTCAATCCCTTGCTATTTCAAGAGCAATACTTTAGCCTGAGCCTTGAAGCTCCTATTTGTTGTTGCTTGATAGTATTGCTCATTATTATACCACTTGTGTGGGATAATAGTTAGAAGGCCAAACTGTGGACTTTGTATATGTTTCCATAATAACTTAAGAGGTGATCCATTTTCTGTAAAAGTGGTTTGAAGTGTTTTTTGACAGGGAGCTGGATGAAAACTTGTTTTTTGGGGGAATTCCAACAAAGAGTTGATTGTGACCTCTGATGCTCTGTAGTGTCAAGGACAGATGGGAAGATGGTATGAATCAATATATGTCAACTGCACAGATGGTACAGTCATGCAGTGTCCATATCCTGATCTCCTATCCCTTTGAAACAGAAATTAATAATCCCTTCATTATAGGCAATAGCTGCCAACCAGCTGAAAGATCAGACTGTGACTTCGGGTGAAATTCTCTGCAAGGTTTCTTCTCAACAAGGAAGCTGGACTGAATGTTAATTTTTAAAAAGTGGGCTTGGGTTTGGTATTGACCTGTCTTTGGGAAGAGAGGGACCCTCAACATAGGGGGTCTGCAGTGCAGGCTGCTGTGAGGAATGTGAGGACAGCACCAGCCATGGAACAGCAGTGCAGGGCAGACTTGGGGCATGGAAGTGTCTGGGGAGACAGAGAAGTAGTCCCACTTCTGCCCCTGGAGGGAGTCTCAGGCCTGAAGAGAGTGTCTCTGCCATATGCAGATCTACAAGGTGATAGCAATAGATCACTTTTGGAAATAAAAGCTGGGAAACTTGGGATGTTTGTCTGATAACCAGATCTTCTTTGAGAGATGTTAGTGCTGCTCTTGGAATTTTATTTTGCTTTTCTAAAAGGCCCTGCTTTTGTAGACATGCAGTCACTTGAGAATTGCAGTTAGTTGCTGCTCATGCCTGTCTGTTTTTAAAGCTTGTAATTGCCACAGTTATGAAGAAAACCAACCAACCAGTTAACTAAAAAAAATTCAAATAAATCAGGACTCCTCTTTAAACTCAGATGAGAATAGGCCAACTATGACAGCCTAGTTTCTGAAGTTTTCATGTCTTCTTACTTGTGTACAATCCAGCCAGTGTCAGTTGTGGGTGTACTGGATGACAGTATCTGGGATGTAGAAGCCAAATGAATGGGCTGAAATGGCTTCGTGCACACTTGGAGAATTCCTGGCATGTAAGTTTTCTTCCTTGCACTGTTCGGTTTTGAGAGTATCGTTTTGTCCTTGTCTTGCTTTTAGCAAACAAGGCCTGATATTAAAGGCCACAGTTTGAAGGAGAATATGTAATATAATCAGCTACTGCAACCCACCAAAACGAGTATTGGCACGCCTGCACAGGCTTCACTGGTAATGATGAATTCAGTATTCACCACATGGACTAATTAATGCACTATAACATCTCCCAGTGCAATTTGCAAGTCACAGATTGCATTAGGTGATACAAATGACTCATTTGTGAACCTGAAGGATGACCTTTGGCAGGACTAACTTCTGACCTCAGAAATATTAAAGAAAGGTTATTTCACCTTGCCATTGTCTCCAAATGCCAAAATAGCCCAATTAAAAACCTTGACATGGAACCATAGGAGCAGATGCGAGTCCTAAAGGGCATTAATTATTTTCAGTGTCAGCTGGTTGTATAACTGAGGCCAAATGAGAGTTTGGAAAGCTATTAAGCCCCTGTCTTACATGGACTGGGTCTAAGGTTTGAATTGAAAATAGTGTGTGGTTTGCATTTGGGTAAGAAACATTGCATAGAGGGGTAGATTGTCCCAGCGAGAGATATGAGCTCCCTTTCTTTATAATAACTGTTAGATAATCTGTAAAATGTACCCTTTCAGTAATAAGAATCCATCACAGCTTCAATATTTATGAAATAATCATTAGTCACCATGCTGCGAGGTCGAAATCCTGTGCATATGTTCAGCATTGTTTCCTTGTGTGCTGTTCTCACCCTCCCTCCCTGGCCACTGATCTTGTTGTGTGTGTGCTTTTTTTTCAAATGCGGTGACAGATGAAGATATTGCACCAAAACTAAGTTCCCATATGGCTAATTTCTACATTTGTTTTAACAACACACAGATTTAAAACAAATGAAAATACAAAGACTTGTGTAATCTTGGCATTCTTTCCAGTGCTCTGTAATTTCTTCCTCCAGGTGGGTTTTTATTGACACATACTGAAATGCCTTGATGTGTCTTAAAAAAGAACTAGTCAGACCATAATTCACTCAAAGATTTTCATTTGTTTGGGGCAAAACCTTGTATAACACTCACCTTCTTCCAACCTTCCCTTCCCAACGTCAGCAGTTTGAAAATTATTAATTTTCTTGGAACAGAAAACAATGACAAAAATTATATTTAAGGAGCAAGAATAAATAAGCTTATTATTTACATCTGTACTCAGAAGGGTTTATGCTGCTAAAATCAGCTTTGGAGTTATTTTTTTTATTTATTTTGTATTTCCTCTTGCTATGGTTGTTTCAGCATTAGTCACCAAGAAGAGCAAATGATAATGGTTCTTGGATGCCATGATAATAGGTGTAGGATAAGAACAGATAGGTTCTATTTGATAGAATGGATACTGATATCACCCAAGGGACGAACTTCCAAACTTCGGTTATTTTCCCAACAGTTATTTTTTCTCACCTGCTGGGGATTGCTGTTTGCCATCATAGTGCTGAAGCTCTATCAGGGGAATATAATATTTATGCTTCCTGTTCAAATGACAAAGAATTAAATAGAGGCATTTTTCTGTCTAACATGTTGGTATGTCCTTCAGCTGTATCCAGTGGTTTTCCTAATTGTTTAGTGGGGGTTCAGTCTTGCCCCAGTATAGAACTATTACATGAAACTCTCCTGTGTTGTGTGAATGAATGGAAAAAGACATTTAACTAGAAACTTTTGGCTGTGCTTTAGCTGAAGTGTTTTCTCACTGATGTGAGATTGTTAGTGCTCTTATGAAATCTTGAAGAACTCCTTGTGATTTTTAGTAACAGATGTAACAAAATGGAAGATTTTCCAAGTTGTTTTGTTTAGGCTGGTATTTACTTACCCATGTTATCCTGGTTCAACCTTCACATATCCAAATGGATAATGCTGGTTAATTTTTTGCCTTTAGAATGGTAGTTTTCTAGGGAAAGGGGAAGTATGGTCTCATGGTCTAGTCACAGAACTTAATTTTGTTGTTTGCATTGTAGAGTTAGTCTTGCTGTAGTCACATGGTGAGTTAGAAGCATCTTACTGCCACATTTATCCTGTTCCTTAATTGGGGTAATAATGCTCCTTTAGAGTTTCTAAAATGGTTGGTGGATTTTGAAAGGACGTCTCTTCTTAAGAAGATTGGGGCAAATGTTTATGAAAGTTGAAAGACAGTGAGAAGGGGAATGACAGAGTTGCACATAATTTCCATATTGCATTAAGGGTTGAAGCTGGTGACGTGAATGTAACCTTTCTTATGCTCACATGTGACTGGTAATTTAGCTTTTTCTTATGAAAGTCTGTTGATGTGTTGCTACTTCCAAAGAATGCTTTTCTGTAGCCCCAGTGAAACCAGCAAGAAGAAATCCAGTAGTTGAAAAGGACAGTGAAGGGATGGGAGAAGCAGAGGTACAAAAAAAAGTATAGCTTTCTTGAAATAAGTGTTTCTTCCATGAGCAGTGAAACTAATGAAACTAAACCCTGTTTTTTCACAGATTTGTATTGTTTCCTGTGCTCCTTTATCACAATAACTCCATTCATCATGTCTGCTTGTCACCATAATGTTCTTTGATCACCGACATAACCTTTTTAGCCCTCACTTCAATATTCTCACTACTTTCCTATGAACCTGAGTTCCGCTGCAAACATCCAGTGCTCTCCTTCCTTCCTTTGGAGCTGTCCCTTAACTGTGCTACTCGTATCCTGTGGTCCCTTCCAGCTGGGCCGCACAAGGTTGCACTTGCTACTTGTCTAGTTGAGTTGTACCTGTCTTTCCTTTCATGGCAGAACCTGCTTCTTTTCCTGTGAAGGCATTTTTATGAAAATATCAAAACTTTACTTTTTTTGAGACTTATGTAGAGAATGGACAAAGGGTTAAAAGAGGGGGAGAGACTTGTGAGCAGACAATGTGATCTCACAGGTCCTGGTTTCCTTAGGAAATGAGACTTAAAAAAAAAAAAGCCTGATTGCCTCAAGGGAAGAAGACAGGAAACTGGCCCACTTGCCAATTATGGCATTGTTTTCTTTGTAATGTAGTTTATTTGCCATACTGGTGAGCACTGTACCAAGATCTGAGCTCAGAAGTGTTTGGGTATGTCTGGTGCTGCTCACTGTTGCAATAACTACACTTGCTTGTGGAAACAAGCTAAAATGGCTACATAGGAATATAGGTCAGGGTTAGTAAAGTGAACTCATTTCTGGCTTTGCAAATTCTAATAATGTCTACTTATAACAACACACCTGTGGTTTGGAGCATTTCAGTTCCAAAAAGTCTTTTCCAGATGCTTGTGCTTTTGACAAATGTTGCCTCCTGTGTTGAAATATTCTGCATTAGGCAAGATCTGAACATTATCAGAATGTTTGATTTAAAAACGAGGTATTGTTCTTGCGTTTGTGAATGCATACATTCTACTAAAAGTTGTGGCCTTCCTGTAGGCAGTGCTGGTGGTTTGGTGATTAGAATGTATGAACCTGAAATTCAGCTGAGATTTAGTTCCCAGGTCGCAGAAGTGTCTTACAGTGATTTGTTGAAAATCTGTTTTGAGTTCTCAGTGCTGTAATGGTTTAAAAACGTACCTTGCTCATGCACCCTGGCTTTTGTTATATAATAGCAGGCTTTTCCAAATGATCTCCCAGAATCCCCTGGCACTGTGCCTGCGCTCAGCCGAAGGGCAGGCTCATTCCGCGTGCGATTTTACCATTTTCAACTTGTTGTTTGCAAAATTTAAAAGGCCGGATTGCATTGGATTCCATTTATACTGTGTGGGTGTATCCAGGATGTGCTTTATCAGGATGTTTGGAAAGAGGTCTCACTCTGAAGTTGCATTCAGAATTGTTCTGTTGACTGTGTGATGGCGATAGGGAATAATTGCACACACTAAATGCCATATGTAGTGTATAAAATATGATATAGTTTCATAATAGAGGTGAATGATGAGTATGGAGTCAAGCATGGTTTTAGAAGGATATAAGAAGACTAACTGAGGGCAAAAGAAAAAAATATCTAATTTCACCATGTTCCATTTTGTGGTAGGATATCATATCCAGATTTCGTTCAAAAACTAAAATGGTTTGAGTAACTTAATGTCATCAGATGCTGCCGCGGATTTGGTATTTTTATTAAGATTCACCTAAATTCCTCACATTTGGGCTCATTAGGTAGATTATCTGACTTGCAGCCTGTGTGTGCTGATGGCTGTACTGATTTAAAATGCCATTATGGACAACTTTTGCATTGGATTACGTCCTCCCTGACCCCTGAAGTTAATGGAATTACAGAAGGAGTGGTGTATTAGCCCAGAGGTTTGGCCTACAGTCATCTTTCCCATTTGTGGCAAAATGGCATTGTCAGGGAACACATGGGTTGAGGGAAATGGTGACCTCAGAGTTGGGGTTTTTCTTGGGTGTGTAGTAGCTGGGTTTTTTAAATTGCTTTTCTTATAAGACTGGTACATTAACATTTCTCCTGTTTTCAATTAGCAGAAGCTCATTTTTAAAAAATATTGCTGGTCAATTGCATGGTAGATGATAGGAAGAAAAAAGTATGGAAAACCAGATGTAATGAGTGCCAGTTTTTAACCAATGGAAATACAACATAAAATAGTAGCTGTGGTACATTATATAAACTGTATTCCACCTGGCTTGCATTGTCCCTTTCTTACATTTATGGTGTGAACATTTTTTCCCTCTCTGGAAGCAGCTGGGGAGTGTAAATTTCAGGTTTAAGTAGGTGTGTGTTGTTGCCTGTGGATCTTTATTTTTTTCCCCTATGAGAGTGGATAATGGCATGACTGTTTTGGAGAAGGCTATCACGACCAAACCAGTCCTTACCACCCCATAGCACTGTCCCTTTAAATAAAGCATGCAGAGTTCACTTTCTGAAGTTCATTAGCTTGTGTTATCAATAATTTAGGATAATATTCCAGTGGTGCCTAAGTGCCTGGACCACCTTATTTTCCCTGTCAGCTTTCTCATACCCTAGCAGTCCAGTGAACTTGATAAGTGTCCCATCATCCTGTTAATCAAATTACTTATGAACCAAAATTGACAGTTTTCATTAATTATAAAGGATTATTCTAATTGCAATTCAAATTTATTCATTTAGAACAGACGGCATTCAGTAATATTTCAGGAAATTTGCATATTAAATGGAGAGGGTCGTCCATTAAGTATGGTAATGTATGCATATTTCCTTATTTTTAACTTCTGGGCCATATGCACTGCTGCTACTTCAGCAGGTGAAAAACCAGAACGTGCTTAATTTGTTCAACAAACACAGGGGCCATCGCACATCTTTTGGCACTAACCACCATTGTCCTTCTTCCTTTATATTACTCCCTCTCTCACACCCAAAATAACTTGTATCCTTTGAAGAAACTTTTGATAAGCCTGTTTTTAGATAAATATGTCATTTTTTAATTTATATTTTTTAAATGGTAGGCACAGCTGGTTGGGGTTGATTGAAATGTTTTGCCATCGAAGCTGTGTTCATTAATTTCTTCAAGATGCTGAAGCAGGCATTAAGGATGCCTGCTGGAGTCCTTCCCAGTGTCATGTGGAACAGCGAGGGGGCTAATCGTCAGCCTTGTAACATCAACTGGTTACCCCCCTCGTGCGATATGAACCTTTCCCCTCCAGTGAAAAATGAACCTGTCGGAGACAAAAGCACAAACTATGCATGCAATGAGACAGTGTCATTATTCAAACCTATATAAGGCTCTGCTCCCAGATCATTAAGAATCATATCTTCATGATATTAATAAGCACCTACCTTAATTCTATTGCTAAAGTTACATGCAGGTATATTTATATCTGTCCCCTTATTGATGGTGTTCTAGATTGGGAATCTGAAGGCATAGGATACACGATTGACTTTAAAACTTAAACTGCTTTTGCACCGAATGTGAAACCTGTGTTGCCCTGTGTCACATGATCCAGCCAGCAATGGGTTAGTTAACATACCCAGAAATTATTGCCATCTTGTCTTAATGGTTTTAGTAAAACATCTGTCAACTCATTCATCTTGAAAAAACCCCGAAAAACAAACCAAAAAAAGACTTTTCTTGGAAAAATACATTACTCATTTAACTTGGTTGTAAGCAGGTTTCTAATTTTCTAGAGTGACATGAAACTGTTTGGTGTTTCTATTTGAAAATATTTTATTTTTTTTGGATTCATTTGTTTCAGGCTGTTTATGCATCACATTAAGTAATTTTTTACACTGTCATATTGATTGAAAGTTACTCAGAATAGCAGTGTAGGAATTACAAGTGTGTTTTTGAGCAGAAAGTGAAATTCAAATGAATGAAATGTGTACTGCAAATGATAATTATCCCATAATACCCTTCTTCTGCACTTCTTACTGGAGTCAGGAAAATCACCAGGTAGCAGTGCATTGTGAGCATTTCTAGAACAAAGTTTAAAGCACATGCTTAAATACTTGGCTGCACTGGGATCATGGGCAGGAAATGAAAATAGTATTGAAAAACTATTAACTTTGATTTTCTACATGAACTCTGAAACTCACAACAGGGTGTATTGTCTTTGTAGGAGTTCTTTATTAGTGGTGAGATATCTGACAGAAGTGTTTTCAGGGATAACGGAGGTGGTTGTGAATAAAGAGAGACATGTAAAAAAATCCTGCAAACCATTTGACAGACTGCAAATAGCTTTTATGTTGTGAATGCAGTGTATGGACTCGACTCCTTGATTTTGGAGAATATTGGTCATCCTGTGAACTGTCTTCAGGGCTAGCCAGTTACCCTGCATCAGACTTGGGTTTCTTTAAAAAAATCTCAGATTTTGTTGCCATTTCTGCTGTGCCCTGAATTTTCTATAGCAGGGGAGGAGACATTTCAGCTTTGGGATAAGAATTTCCAGGAGAGGAGGTGCTCTGACACCAAGCTTCTTGAACTCAGGGATAGAAGTTGTTGTTTATAGTGTGTAGAAGGGCAAGTTCCTCACCACATGCAAGCACCATACACCCTGTTCATTTTTCCTGATTTTTATGTGGCTGTTGTGCACTCCTTAGTAGAGACTGTGTGTTCACAGCATTCAGCCTACCTGTGTGCGGGAAGTTCAGCACAGAAGGGTCACAACTTGCACAAAGGGCAACTTCACTGCAGGATCAGCAATTTCAGCTTGTTGGTCGTGGTGAACTTAGACCTGTTCATGTGCTGTTTGTCTGTCTGAGTCTCTGATTGCAACATTTACAGTCTTGGCCTTATCCATAGTTCCCTGGGCCAAGTGCTCTTTCTGATCACTTCATGTCAGGCCTTATTTGCCTTTCTTAAATGCACAAAGGCATCAGCATTGTGCAACTCTCATCTCTGCTCGAGTTTTGTGCTTGCTGGATCCTTCTCAGGGGTTAATCCAATTTCCTGACTGTGTGTAGAGAAATACCCAGAAAAAAAAAATATCTTTAGACTGGCATGACAAATTCCCATCAGCCAAAACCCTTTAAAAATGTAGTAGATATCTCCAAAGTTCTCAGTTTATTTGATCTAAAAATTGTTGAAAACCCTTAATTATCATTTGTGAAACTTCAACTGAATTGTCATCGTTGTTGACAGTTGACTAAATTTTGCAAATAACAGATCTGTTGAAAATACTCCCTTCCTTTCTGTTTGTATTCTGATTTCACTCTTTGATATTTGCTAATGTATTCACAATTATTAGAACTTAATTTAATTGAAAGTCTGCAGGCTTGGGAAGCACACGATCCAAGCACTTGTCCTCTGGTTGCCAGTTTTTTCTCTGCACATAGGAGACATTTGTAAATTGTCCCTAGTTTTTACACTTTCCAGCCCAGAGATAGATTTCCATATTCACTCAGGAAAAATAAAAAACTCACAGCTTAAGTATGCAGTTACCTCAGGGCAATATGGACTAACTTGTGTTAGTTATATGCATTCTTCTCTTCACACCTTGCATCTCTATATGTATATGCTCTATTTTATTTGCATAAAACTTCTGAAAGTAGTGGGAGGTAGGTATCCTTCTACAAGTATAGCAGGAAAGGTGGAATAAGCCAGGAAAATTTGGTATTTTTGTTGTTTCATTTTCTCAGAAAGTGAAAATCTTGTATGCTGCACGCCTTTGTGTTTGTGGGTCAAACTTTCCTTAAGTTTTTTTAGGTTTTGTAATTTTTGGAAAAGTCAGGAGAATATGTAAAATTTGATTGTAGTGAAAAGAGTTTTTCTATTTAGCTTTATTTAGGCAACCACAATTTGCACCCAGAACTTCCAGGATTTAAATGTTGTACCACAAGCTGGCTTAGACTTTTCATCACAAGAGCAGATTTTTATTGAAAGGAATATGTAAGCCTTTGCTGATATATACCTTTTCCAGAATCCAGGTTTTTGGCCTTGCAACTAAGATAGTATCTTACTCTGTACACCTTATAAAGACCAGAAATACTCTTGATACTCCACTCTTGATGCAGTAGGGTTCTGCATTATACATGTCCCTGTGTGCATCTCGGGAGCAGACCCTTCAGAAGAAGAGGGGCTGTGTTCATGCCTAGTGGTGCATATAAGTTGTGGTATTAACAGTGTGTCAGAAGAGGGCCAAATTATGATAGGGCTCTGCAGCTTTTCTGGCATGTTGGAATTTTAGAAGTGCTGAGTAAGGTACAAAACCAATACATGAAGCTGGTGAAAATACTTGCTTCTGCCTCATTTTGCTTTAAGAATTAGAGTCTCTCAATGTCTAAAAAAACCCTTCTCCATGCTCAGCTTTTGGTTTTCTATACATTAGAAAAGGGACATAAAATGAACAGATCATGAGAATGCAAATTTGGATTTTTAAATGAAGAACAAGACCTTGTTCACACTCATATACCCAGGCACATGTCACATGTGAAGACCCAGGACCATTTGTTCTAAGAAATATTTAAAGATATGAGAAAATTACCAGGCATTGCTGAGCTTAGTCAGAAAGTATATATTAATACATTTTTTATCATGAAAAGGAAATAATATTTAAATAAAATATATGGTTTTTAAAAAGTCATATCTGCCTCAGTGATTAAACATATATGTCTTTACTCCTCTGATTTCAACAAGGTAGTTCAAGCTTACGTGGTTTTTTGAGACTGATGCTAGGAAGCAAAGGCAGCAAGTTTCTCTTTTTGTCTTTGCCTTTCTCTCTCTTCCCATTCTTCTCCTACTGCTTCCTCTTCCCTTCTCTTCCTTTTCTCTTTTTATTTTTTTTTTTTGGTTAAATATTGACAAATAAGTTGTGTGCAAAATACACATCTGAGCTAAGTGTGTGTGGATAATATTTTGAATATTTAATTACTACATTTGCGACATTGCGAAGTCTGTGTTCCCAATTCTGACCTTGAATCTATGTAGTATTACATATTACTGACATCAGTATGTATTAAAGTGGAGAAAAAGATTACAAAAATCACATATATGTGTATGTGCTTCCTTCAGATATTCTGCCAAGCCAAAGCTGTGTCTATGGGATTGGGGCAGGAAAATCCTTGCTTACCTGTGTGGAAATCTGATTATTCCCTGAAGCTTAGGTTTATTTTTAACATGAAGCATCACAACTGATTTTACAAGTTATTAAAATTAGCCACCCCTGTCCAGAATCTCATGTTAGGGGTTTCTCTGTTTTGTGGGCAGCACTTGACACACAGAGGCATTTGTTGATGAAATGATTTTGCCTGCTCTGTAAGCATAGAGAATTTCAGTGAAGAAAAGTCATGTTGTGTAAGGTTACTGGGTGGGGGTCTCAGGAGAGTCCCTTGCTCAGGCATAAATTTCTAATGCACTTTTGAAGAAGCCATTTGCATCTTTGAGTTCTGATTCCCAATGCCCCATATGTAGGTTATTTATCTCTCCACCTTCCATTGTGACCATCTGCAGGTAAAGATCTTTTTGGCAAAAACTGTCTATATTTGTGTTTTTGCATGACATTGTGAGATTGCATTGTTGTTGGCAGTGACTGTAGGTTCTCCTGTATCACCCTTAACAGTCACAACCCCACCTGAGGTACAACAGCTGAAATTTGGACCTCTGGTTGTTGCCTTGGTGCAGCATAGCAGTTGACACATAAAAGGGCACAACTTTTTGGGTATGTTTAACTGTTCAGTGTCATGTATGACAAGAAGCATCATGTTTCACTCTGTCGTTTGGTTTGCTGCTACTGATGAGTTTTCTTTCCTAATGTGGCATAATATTAATGTTTCTGCCTGACAACTTCCAAGCCTGAGGGTCAGAGCTCATGTTTCACCACATGAGACACCCAGCTATAAATCTTTTTAAATAATACAGAAGGCAAGATGGGGTCACTGCAGAAAAAGCCAGCCAGTCTGAACGAAGTGGCATTGATGCATGGAAGAAAGTGTGTGGGTTTGGTTGGCATTGCATAGGCACTGTTCTAAGGGAAGGATGAAATGCCTGTTTTACTGCTGATAATTTTCTAGTCTTAATTCTGGTTTGTTACCAAGTTTATTAAGTCAGCTTGACTCTGCCCCTTTGTTATTTTTTTTGGGTGTTCAGAATACTGCAAGCATGGTATAGGATATTCATGCACGTATGTATGTATATATTCATGGCCACTGTATGTAATTGCTGTGAGCTGATAGCAAGAGATTGATTACTAGCAGCTGAAAATAAATACATGATGTAACTGCATAATATGTTTTAATAGAAAAATCTGTGGGGAAAAAATTCTGCATCTACTACCTTAGTAAACATGGTAGAAGCTAATCCCCCTCCATACAGTGTCTGAAGACGCAAAACCATCACAGGTTGGATCATCCGTTTGTACAACAGTTTCAGGATTTGAACCATGGACTGATATTAGATCCGTATTTTGTCACTTCATGCTATTTGTGTTTGTTCTGTTTCTTGTCTTTGCAAGATGGATGTAAAATGTACCTGTCCTTAATACCATCTGAGCAGCTCATGGCAGGTTTTACTACATGAGACGTTTCATAGGATCCTCACAAGACCATGGGGACCAAACAAGGCCCCAGTACACTTCCAATTATTTTTTTCCAGAAAGTGGCTTCATGAATGTATATTCTTTAAGTTAAATGGAAAATTTTAGTTCCTCTTGTGGTTGTAATAACAGTAAAAATAACTATATTTTCAGAGCATTATTGCCATTATTTCATGGCATATTCCACATGTATGGAATCAACGATATAACCAGAAGCACTTTCTTTAGCAGAAGCCACTGTATTGGATTTTGAGGGTGTTGAGGTTATCTGGCGTTTGTCCTCCTCTGTTAAGGAAAGCTGTAATACTTAAAACTAATGGCTGAGTTATGGGAGTTTTTCAGACAAATGGCAATTAAAACTTCCTAGGATGAAACTGGCTGTCAAGCTGGAGTACAGGAGGGGGAGAATGGTAGACAGAACTTGGTAATTCTTGGTATCACTCAGGCAGCTACATAAACTAGGTGCTGCGGATAAAATGGACTCAAACCCCTATTTTTGTTCTAAAACTCTAAAGCACGTAAGCTTTATTTTAATGTGTCTCTTCCCATAATTTCTTGCCTCTTCTCTTTCTTTTTCATGAGAGCTGACTGCCTCATCAGGAGCAGGCCCTCAGCTTGGTTGTTGGTAGTTTGGGTCTTGACCCTGTAATCTTCTCCTGTGTGGAATGCTGTATGTCCCAGCAGCATTCCAGAACAAACCAGATGGTGAGTCCTAAGTTGGTACATAAATGCAGTTTGGATAATGAGGGGACACAGAGCTCCAGACTTTGCTTTGGGGTTTTGGTCTCCTTCTGGTTAATCTCTTAGAATATAAATCGCAATAGTTCAGCATGTAAAGTAAGTATTTGCATAATCCTTCTCATGGAAAAACAACCCTTAAAACCTAGGTATTTATTATTATGATCAGCTCTTGTTCTGACATATTTCTGAAGATAAAATTAGGAACTTTCATAAAAGCAGTTCCTTTCCCCCTTAACCCATTTGTTCAAATTAATTAACATTATGACAATGCTGTTTTCTACATACATACTTAATAACCTCTAGAGAATAGATGAGTATAATATTATTTGCTTACAAAGATCAGTTTTGATAGGATTTTAAGTGCAAACACCCTTGCTTGTAATCAACAATTCCTGCTACTCCGAATTTTTGCATCTTCAACTGAAACATCTATTACACAGACCACCTGTGGTGATAAGTGAATCTTGTCTGTGAAATTATTTTAAACAATCTCAATTCACTAAATATGGGTATTTATTCTCTACATTTGTAAGCTGCACACATCATTCCTTCCTCCCCCATAGTTGGTTGCTCTGTAATATCAAATTACTCTTAAACCATTTGTGTATAAGATGTATGCTTTAGAAAAAGAGGTACATAACTGGAGCTTGCCTTTCTCTGTTTCCTCTTCTCCATCTCTTTTTTCCCCCAATCCTTTACAGCACTTCTATGTGTTTCATAGTGCAGGTGGTGATAAACACCAGGCAGGTGTAGAGCTTCTAAGACATATGTTCTAGGTGGGTTAGTGAAGATCTTACTTAGGACTGGGTCTGAACTGAAGCATGAAAATCCTCTCGATGGGTGGGAGTGGTCATTAGAGATGTCACTGAAAAGTAAAACAGACTGCAATGATATGGGCAAATCTGGATGCTATGGAAGTTAATCTGTGCATTTCTGCTGGTATGGGAGGGAATTTTTTGCCAGTCAGTAATGCTCCTGGGTGTTGCTGTGTTGATGCTCTGAGAGTACGTGGCATGGCTCAGTTTGCTGTTATCCCCAAATCGTCTCTCTGAAATGCACAGGCTCTTTGCTCACTCATGTCCTGCCCTTCTGGAGCCAGATCTTGTTAGCCAGGCTAACTGTTGCCTGAGCTAAATATTTTGGGTGGGAAAAGCTGACTGTTATGGAAGTAAAGGAGGGAGATTAGCAGAGAGTTTCTCTTTGCTTTCTTTGAGGACTTGCCTCACTGTGATCCCCAGCTGCTGGAAGGGCTTGATCCATACGTTCCTTCTGCTCTCGCAGTTCTGTCTGTGCTCACGTGGTGGTGGTGGGTGTGTGCTGAAAGATGACAATTCCTGTGTGCAGGCAGCTTTCCAGAAGGCCAACATGTGTGTGGCAGTGGCCTGGCCTATTTCAGTACCAAGTAAAAAAAAAATGGTTTTATAGTTGTTTAATAAAGCAGGAGACAAATGTTGCCCCTGTGCAGAGAGGCTGAATTACGTACTTCATGAACCAAATTAGTATCACAATGCTTTGCTTTGTTCAAGGGGTGATATGCATTTACGGGCCCATTTTTCAGGAAGATAAATATGACACACGCCAAGACTTCCCTGAAGTAAATAGTGTAAATAATAAAAGACTCTGCCAAAGGAAAGCTGAGAAATGGCTTAATCCTCACCCATTTATACTGTAATGCCAAAATGCCACTGACCAAATTGTAGAACAAACTGCCCATTTAATCAGTTCTCTCTAATGTTACAGAGCACGTTGTCTTCATTTCTAATGATTCTCAGTATTCTTTCATTTGGTTATTAAGCCTTTGAATTTAAGCATGTATCCAGGCTGGACTATTTGACACTGTTGGAGTGCTGTTTATTTGTAGATGTTTTTTGACTGTTAGCTTTTTTGGGGAGTGAAAAATGTGAATTATTTTACCTTTTAAAAACAACAACCTTTTATTAAAGGAGTTGTTGTACCTTAGATATTTTTCCCTTTATTTTTATTTCTACTTTGTTAAAACCTTTTCTTCTTCCTCTGGCACCCAGGGCCTGCCGGCCTGGACAGAAATGATTAAAAGACTGTGTAAACATGTAGGATGGGATTTTCAAAAGTGTTCAGTATTGCCCTAACTGGGGAGCATTACCATTGAACAGTTGTGTGAATGCTGAGTGCTTTTGAAAATCCCACTCTTAAAGTATCAGTGTTTTAACAGAGAACCTCCTTTGACATGGTTGCTCATCACAGGGCACACTCTGCATGTGTGACATCTTTAGTTACTGACAGTCAAGCCTATAACAATGAGACGTGGTCTTTGTTGGAACCCCACTGTGGTTTGCTTTTAAAATAGTCTAATAAGGGGATTGGAAAGCTGAATGTGGGGAACTTTAGATGGCAATTTGGGATTTAATCGGGAGAAGGGTGATTGCCTTTGGTTTCCAGACACTAACTTTAGTGGCTTGAATAAGGCCTTTAGAGGTTGGGGAAAGGCAGCCAACAGAAGGCAGACAGCTCTTTGGAGCATGAGCTCTGACCAGAATAGGAACAATTTGCTTCCCAGGAAGAGTTGTAATTTAAACTATGTCCATAAAATTAGGAATACTTCAGAAAGCTGTTCGGTCATATGCAGTGGAAATGTTCTTATTGGTAAAGAATTTGCCTGATCGAAGAGTTGGGGAATTGAATTTATAATTATATCAAAGTGTTAATATAACCCATATTTCTCAGCTAATCAATTCTGTTCTCAATGTCATGAAAACATCACATCATGCAATCACACAGCTCTGGAGAGAGGCCCAGTGCCAACTGACAAAGACAGCTCAGTTCAGGAAGGGTGATTTAGTCACAGTGTAATGACCCTCGATCTGTGTGTGTGTCTGCCAGTGAGGACCACACACGTGAGCAAGAAAAACATGTGCTTGCTTGTAATATCTTTTGGTGTAAATGAAGAGAAGTGATAGGGAGGTCAGGGGTGCTATGATGGTATAAATCTGTGTAAGAACAGAAATGGGCTTAGTCACATATCAGATCAAGAAAAAAACAAACGAGTCTTTCAGGCCTCATAAGTGTAAGAAAACCCTCAAATAAATGTGAACTCGGGGATGGGTTTTCTTCAGTGGGTTCAATTTCTGGCTTTTGGAAAGGCAGGGAAGGCCATTTGCAATATTAGTCCGTGTAGAACTGAAGGTTCAATGCTGATGTTCTCAGCTTGGCATCTTATTGCTGAAATCTCCACTGAAGAGTGGTTTATTTATTTTATTTTTTTTTTCCTAAATTGAATTTTTTTTCTGGAATCAAAGTAAACGAAAAGAACGACTTACGATATACCAGCAGAACAAGCTGTCTTAATAGATGCTTATGGTATGGAAATTTCCCTCTGAATCATCTTATCTTTTGTTTGTAAACAAGGATGAACATGGTTCTGTGCAAACATTCACAGTAGGTGCCTCTGACAACTTAGCAATTTTCCTAAACTGATGAATAAATGACTGTTCCACCTGGTATAATTCAAGCTTGTAAGTTCTGTTTGTTACTGTAGATAACATTCTTGTGCTGAGGAAAACATGATTAAATGTAGTCCTGGAAAGCTTTTAACTTAGTTCCATATTTCTACATTGGGTTCCTTATGCTGATGCAGAAGACTTCCAGTTTAAATGCACTATCACACTGACAGGTCAGGGTACAGAACCTGCAAGGCAAGGCCAAGTGGAGGATCCTGTGAAAAGAGAGGAATTGTTTCGACATCTTTCCCTAGAAAATTGGTCTGCAGCTGGAGAAGGTGATCTAGGAACAGTGGAATAATCTGCTATCCCATCTCTCCCACTTCAGAAGCCTGGTTTTGTGTCACAATAATGTGGATGAGGGATGTTCCATGCAGTAATATTTCTGAAAAAAGGGATAACTGCGTGTGTTTGAATTTTTTATGCCTTCAGTGTTCTCTATAACAACATTATAGCAATCAGTGATGATAGTTGCAATTGGATTTTCATCACTGGTGAAGTATCTGTAGCACTAAGGGTGGCAGGTTCTCTGTTGGCTCTGGATTGAGAAGTAGGAGAAATCCTGTAAATGCTACACAGATGCAGACACAGATGCTTTTATCTGCAGGGCAGGGATTAGGACCTCATGGTTAACAACAAAATTCCAGTGAATTTGCTACAGGTAGTATTTGCACAAGTGACCTGTTAAATATTTGTTGGATGTGGAGTATGTGTTAAAATTGTTCTCTGATGCAGAGTGTCTGCTTGTATTACTGGAAACAAACCCTACTCTCTGCACTGATAACCAAATCCCCAGGCTTTGGTTTGTGTTGGCTCAGAGAGCATCAGCTGGGTGAGGTGCTTGGTGAAATCAGTACACCTGTATGGCATCTCATGGGATGCAGTCAGGTGAGCAAGTGTCTGTCCCTTGCTGCTGGGAAAGGTCGTGCACCACTACCCCAGGGACATGACCTATGATCTTTGCAGAGGGGTGGTTGTGGGAAGGTGTGTGGGGCAGAGCTGTTCTCCTAAATCAGAAAGTTGAGGTGCAGAATGTGTACTGTGCCTACAGTAGCTTTCTTCTCTGAACGCAGAAATTATTGTGATTTCAGTGGACTTGAATTTGTCAGAATTTCAGTAGAATCAGCTAGAACCCAGGGTTCTATAAAGGGTATATATAAATTTTTATATCTTTCCTCAAAAAGAAGAGATTTAATTTGCAATAATGATTTTTTTTTAATTGCACACACAGGTGTCCAGACATGCTCATTCATGCACAGATTTTAGGAATACAGGCTAAAATAACTTTTCTGCATCATTTTGCTTCTTTCCTTCTCATTGTGCCTCTTAGGGAATTTGTAGCATTGTTTTGTTCCACCACAAAACCCAATAAATTAAACAAGCCCCCCCTGAAAAGACAGAGATAATATAAAACATCTGTGCATTAGTTTTCTGGAAATCCAAACATGATCATTGATATAAAATGTTAATAAGTTTCATAGTCATATTCTGGTCATTTTCCTAATTCTACATCCAGATATCCTTGAATCTATTTATAATAAGCATCTTTTCTTGTAATTTTTTTTAGTAGTGACACATGCCTCCAATCACAGGAGATGTGTTAGCAGAACTCTGAAGGACACACAATGTCTGTAACATTTCTCAGATAATATTGTCATATCCTTGGAGCAGCAGGCCCATTTTGAAACAGTAATTTGGTCCCTAAAGAGCTCTTTAGCCTCTGCCTTGCCTGCCCACCCTGGCCAAGCTGTCGAAGAGAGCAGCCCAAGATAGATGGTCTGGATTTGTGTAGAGTAATTTAAAGCATCCTGCTTTTTTTTTCTGCTTCGTTTTCTTTCCTGGTGGACGATTTACTTGGGAATATACTTTGTCTGCAGTATTGCTTGCTTATACAGGCATACGCAGCTCCTTGATTTTTTTGTTTTGTCTTACTCTTCTTACTAAAACCTTTATTAGAATGCAGATGAACCCTGACCTCAGCTGAGGATTAAGTGAACAGATTCTTTAAGTAATAAATCTAAAGGCATATTACAAGCAAGAAAAAGGGATTTCCCTTGTGTTTTTGGATTTATAACTGCCAGAGGCTAAACAACTTACAAGGGCTCTAAGATTGCTCCCTTTTTCTAACCTGGGACATGTTCTAATATTGTGACATAGCGAAGAATTAAGCTGGCTTACTAAGTAGAAAACATGTAGAGTAATTGAAAATGCATCATACAGACAGGAATGCTCAATGCAACAACGTCCTGTTACAAAGATTACACTGATTTATAGGGGATGTCTTAACTCCTAATCCCAGGGACACAAGATAGCATCGACCATGTATTCTTTCATAAGCAGCAAAATAAAAAAGGTGGTTAATAATATATATGCTAGAGATTGAAAATGGGGCCAAGGGGGCTGGGGCAGCTTTGAATTTCACATTAGAAGAATTTAACAGTGCCAAAATTTTCATTAGGTTTTTTGTGTTTGTCTCATTAGGGAAGTGCAGCTATTTTGTGTTTTGTAGCTGAGAGAAGTAACCAAATGGAGTAAGAATGAATTAGAGCTAAATATTGTTTGGTAAAAGCAGTTCTGAAGAGCTCAGAGAGGAAATGGCTGGGGGTGGGTAGGGAGAATAGGTCACATGGACCATGGATGTAAAGCAGGGCGTGGAAACAGCTGGAGCTGAATCACCGTGTCTTGAAATTAGAAGAGAAGATGGTGAAAACAGTTATTTTGTTCTGACTGTCCAAAGGGGAAAACTTAAGGGAGAACAATGGTGCTGCTTTGTAGAGCTAACGTCACCAACAGTGACCTCACCCCACACAAGTTCAAGGACCTCTTCTCCCCCATTAACCATGTGCAAAGTAATCACACATACTCTTTCCTGATCCATTCATTTTCTCCCAGCTGTTGGTTCCTGCTCTGGGTCTCTGGTCAGTCTTTTGTCTTCTCATTTGGTAACACCTCTTCGAAGATCTGCTGGAAATTGGAAGAACTGTTTCTCTTTGGAGTCATGCTCTTTCCTTCCTGCTTCTTGTTCCCCACTGTAGTCTGGAGTTGCTGCATTGCTTTTATGTTTTCAGCTGCTTCAGCTTTGCCAGGAGAACACAAATCACATTTTCCTCAGTAGCAGGTTCAAGTAATAGGGATTTGGTTCCCAAATTGTTAGGGACTACTGTTCCATCACTGAGTAGAAGGGGATGCAGTGCTCTTTGCTGGAGTTCCCCAGGTGTTTGAACCAAAAGTTTGTGGAATTTTGTCCCAGTTAACTCAAACCCTAGAGGGGACATCATGACTGACACAGTTGTTTATGTTTTGCTGCTTGTCATTTGAGAAGAAGCTTCAGATTTCATTTTACACAACTTCAAGCCATCTTCTCTCCTTTTCTACTTGTGGCCAACTTTGCTGCATCTTCTCCTGGTATAGATTCTTTCTTCCTGTGCCAAAACCCTTGGCCTATGAGGAATGGAAAATTTATGGGTAGCATGAAATGCATGAAACTTCAATGGCAAAGCAGATGACAGAAAACCTTTGGTGCTATGAGTGTAAAATCCTGGCTATGCTTTTAGTTTTATCTGAAATTTTTGGGGGTATTTTTTATTGGTTTATTTGGAGGTTTTTTGTTGGTGCACAGATTCCCTTGCCACATTCCTACTTTGTTACACCACACTAAAGCCTGATGTTAGAGAAAATTAGAGATTAATTTATGAATGTTGACATTATGCAAAGGATTTATTTTGAAGTGAAGGATATTTGTTGTGTTGTCTGATGATGAACATTTATAAAGTTTGGGGAAAAATTATGATCATTGAAGGTGCATAATAGGGAGACACATGAGTAACAGGAGTTGCTATGCTAATTTAATGCATGCAAAAATGTATGGCCTATTCTGGGGAGGGGGGAGGGGGGGGAGGGTCCTGTGGGTTTTGTCCCCATCTTGTGGCTGTCCAGATATGGCATTGGAAAGTCTTTTTTGAGTCGAGCTGTGCAAGGTCTGCTGTCAGCCAAAGAGGAATTAGTTGTGCTCCCATGTAATCAATACACTAAGCATAAAAAAGGCAATAGAAATAAGCAAGAGAATTAAAAAAACTAGTAAGGAGACCTGAAAGCTGCAAAGTGGCAGCTGAGGCTGCAGAATGAACTGGAGGAAAGTTTTGAAATTGCATAAGTGCGACTGGGTAAAGGAACTTTCTATATAGAAACACCCCTAAAGGCCCCAAGGCCCCCACAGTCAGAAATATTTCACATCCAAAAGAAGAAACCTTAAGGGGGATGCAGAATCCTCTCATGATGAGGAATTTCTTGCCAGAAGACCAAGAAGTTGATGCAAAGTCTTCAAAAATTTCTTTGCCCCTTGCAGCTGGCAAGAGAAAATCCTGGAGGGATGCCATTGAGTGATATGTTTCTACTATACATACAATAACAGAAATAGGGAGGACTTTTACAGGTTATGGAAAGAGCAGGTGAAGCTTTGGACAAGTCAAATTGTGTCCCTGTGGTCTGAAAGGTGAAAATGCTGTGAAGTTGTTAATTTATCACAGTCTAGAAGAAGGAGGTCCAGGTGATTGCGCCCTGCAAGTTCTCAAATCTGCAGCAAGGAAATGATCACAACAGTCTTCTTAGGAAAAAAAAATGAAAACTAAGTTGGAGACTGGAGAAAGAGGCAGAGGGACACATTAGGAGACAATTATGAAACTCATTGCAAGGCTCTGGACCAGGCCAAAGGCCTGTAGCTCAAAGCCAATACTTGGGTGCTCCAGGTGAGATGATATCAGTTCTATCACATTTTAGGGAAATATTTTATTCTCATGATTCTTAGAAATGAGATTTAACAGAAACAAATTGAAAAAAAAAGTAATAAAAAGAGTTGTGTGAACAAAAAATTTACCAATATGATTCCTCCATCTTCTGCTTTTTCACTTTTCAGCATGTTAATCAGAGAAATACAAACAAGTGAAGGAAGCAGGTATTTTAAGGGATGGGGGATAGGAGGTGGGAAGAGGGATACTGAGGATTATGGAATGATATATGAGAAGAGACGGTAAAGACTAGGAACCTTTGGGATGAAAAAGAAATGAATGAAACAAGATATGATCAAGACTGTGAAATTATCAAAGGGAATATGGAATGAATATTCACAATTCCCAATACAAGGACTAAAAATTTCCCTGTTAAATAATCAGATTGCAGGTTTAACACAAACAGAGGAAGTACTTTTTCACACAATGCATAATTAAATTGTGGAACCCATTGCAACAGGATGTTGTGGAGGTCAAAACTGTAAATGAGTTCAAAGAGAGACAAGTTCAAGGAGGATAGATCTGACAAAGCCTATTAAATATGAGGGCTCAGATACAATCTCTGGGCTCGGAGAGCCCTGAAACTTTCATTGCTGGAAGCTGGGAGAGTACAGTCAGATACACTTTCCATGTTCCTATTTTCTCTTTTCCATAACTTGTATTGGCCACTACTGAGACAGGTACTTGGCTCAGTGTCTGCCTTTATAGAAGACATTAAGTTCATAGGTAATGTACTTTGGAAGACTCCAAGAAAAGCCTTGCCTTTGGAGGAAGTTTGTTCCAGATCTGAAATCCTTTTTGTCTCCTTGGGAAATTGTTTCTGTCAGGCTGGGACTGTGACAATCCAAGGTGCTCCAACACTGGTTCCCTTCAGAATAATTAGATTGAATAAAAAAATCAGAATATTTTTAAATACAGAAGTACAATTTTTGTCTGCATTTGTCGTCTTGCATGATGGTGAGTAAAGGGTTCACTTTGCAGTTTATATATTTTCTGTTTACTACCACCATATGAAAACCAGAAATTGACCTGCTTTAAAAATTATAAATCCTTACAAAAATCACATGGAAAGAGATAACCATTATTGTGAGAATTTCAATAACGCTAGTGAGCCCTGGAAGCACCACTGTGGATGGATGTTGGAGATAAAATTGGAGCCAGGGCAGGCTCGAACGACTCTTCCTAAGTTAATGCAAACTATTCAGTATTGAACGGTTCCTGTGAGGAGATGGGCCCCAAAATGCAGAGTGTGCCAGCTGGGAATGAACAGGGGTACATAAACAGAAATACGGACAGGCATGTTGTTATTACTTAATTGTGAAGTAACTTCAGCAAAAGTCAGGATGTTAAATAACATTTTCTCTACAGAGTAGAAACCAATCCCTGTTCTCAGACATCCTCACTGTGCCTAAGTAGTCAAAGACAGGCAACAGTGAGGAAGAGGAGAACAGAGAGGCACAACCAGATAAAGTGATTAGCCCAAACACACACAATGGATCAGTGGCAAAGCCAAAACCCAAGCCCAGGGTTTCTGGGACACAGCTGACAGGATCATGTTCTGCACAAATCCATTACAGAGAGATGTAGTAGCTTTGTGGTCTGAGCTGTAAGTTCAATGTTCATCCACTCCAAAAATATAATGTATGGAGAGTTGAGTGTATTTTAAGGGTTGTTCTTTTATCCTTACAGCAACTGGAAAGGATGGCAGCCTGCCCTGAAATAGTAACTATCAATATATGATGCCTTTTGCAGCTTTCCTTCCTGATCAAATAAATAATTTGTAAGGTTTTGATGACAAAAGGATGTATCCTCTGCTCGGCTATCACCTGCCAGCACTACTCTGTGCAATCTGATTTAGAGATTTAAGCATAGAAATCGTCCTTTCTGCTGTTTCCCCTGGAAACAGGGAGCCCAGTGGAGAGGTTAATCATTTGGGTTTGCAATTCAGTCAGCAAACTCCAAAATAATTCCCCTTCTTCTGTGTTTTAAAACATGCTGCTAAACTTTCAACTTTAAAAGGCACTGTTGTTGTTTGCTCCCTAATACTGTTTAATAGTAAGTAATTGTAGACAATGAAATGCACCCAGAAAGGTGTATGTTAAATATAGCGGAACTCCCTTTGCTTTGCTGTGGTATAGTCATGAATGGGAAAGAGGAGGAATAATCCACTCCTTCCCCATGAGTTTGTGGCATGTTTGGTATAGCAATATTTGTCCCTCAACATGCCAACATCCCAGTATAGGGAATATGCCCCAGGATAAGTGAACTCATTGGGCGAGGAGAGTGAGCTTGGAACTCAGGTAGTTTGGGTATGCAGAGCCCTGGAGGAGAGGAGCACTGACCAGCGCGATGCCCTTGTACTGAAGGCTTCTCTCAACTCTTAGTTATGTGAGTAGGGACAGTACAATCTATTTTGCAGGGACATGGGAAATCTGGACTGTGTAGTGACAGTCTGCACCCACCCAACTCAGTGCTGTGATCTGATCAGAGAAGGGAAGGAGATTGGAGGCTTGGGAGGAAACTGAAGTGGTGTGTGGCAGAAGAGAACATTCATTGGTTCCACAGACTTAAGGGATCTCGGGATGCTGGAGTATCTTCTAATCACATGAGCTACAGCTAAAGCTCAGACTACAGGAGGTAGATTGCATGTTCTTCATTGAGAATAATAACCTGCATATCATGGAGAGAGTATGTCCTTCAAGTCTAAGGCTGGTAAATTTTCTTCATTTTTCCACTTTCCTAACAACATATTGCAACATCTGCTATAGATGATGAACTTGCTATAGGGCTTGAACTTGCAGTATAGAGACATGAGGATGAAGTCACAGCTTTAGCTCAACCTCTGTATGCTTGGCTGTGTGGGATTCAGTAAAGCAAATCATATAGTACTGGGTACTGCTACATTTCCAGGTAGTTTTAAGAAAAAGCTCTTAAAAACCCTTTAAAATAATGATAAAGCCAGAGGGTTAAGAGGAAAAAAACCCAAACCTTTCTATTATGTCTTGACCATTGGGGTCAAAACCCAGTAGATTGACCTGGAGACATTATAATTTCCATTATTAGGCATCTGAGGGAGCCATGACTATAAGCACATTTTCCTGGGCTTTCAGTAGTGTTCAAATATATTGTAATGTTTCCTGCAGGAAAATAGGGGTAATTGCTGTCACTATACTCTGGGGGTTAACATTCTCCAAAGATATAACTAGTCACTGCACAGGGGTTGTACCTGAAATGAATTTGACCCATAATATATTGCAAAAATACTATATGCATCTTGGGATCTCAGCACTCTGCATGCTTTGGAGGTGGGTCAATTAAAAGGCTATAATTTAGGATCTTCATGAAAGTCTTTGGGAATTGGGAAGTCTGAATACCGTAATAAAAATCCATAAGGGTATTTTCATTCTCTGTGTGTGTGTGTGTATTTGTGCATTTGTATCTCTAGTCTGTGTATAGATAAAAATGTATTATCACATTTGTGTGAGATGTCAAAGTTAGATAAAAATATGCCCAGAAGTAGTGTGTGCACAGACATGTACACGCACAGAGAATATCCATGTGCACACATGCACACCCCACCCCCCACACCTTGGTGTTAATGAGCTTTTCCTCTGGAGAGGGCAAGTCGAAAGGAGCCAGTCCTTCCAGCCAAAAAAATCAATTGCTTCTTCATGAATTATTGAGATGTTTGCCATCAGTTTCTTTGCAAAAAAAAAAAAAAAGTCATTGTTCAATGTTTCCTCCCCTAGCACACTCTTCACTTTCACTTGTGATACCATGATATGAAGAGATAGACTCTTGGATATAAAAGTTTTCATTCTGTTAATTACATAAATATTGCAGTATTGGAGTATTTTTTCTTCTCTTCAGTTTTAACTGTATTTGTGCATACACGCACTTTTCACATACAGCAGCTGTCATCCTCCTCCCAGCACTTAGCTAAGGAAGGGACCCTGCTTGTAAAAAAAAATAATTTCATAGCAGAAATACTAATATTTCTTGTGCTGCCAAGTGCAGTATTGATGTACTGAAGCTCAAACACAGAATCAGGGCTCTTAAATGGAACTGCAAGACACCACTGAATGTCCACTTTTGCCTGTGTAAATAGATAGATTAATGATGCTAAGTGAAAACCAGGCCTGCTGAAATGTTACCTTCCTCATGGTGCTTTGAATTTCCCTTATTTTTGATAAATGAACCAATCTGGCAATAAAATCCTTGCACCGTAGGTTAATAATGTCATAGCTGTACTGCGAAATAGTAATGTTTGTACTGTCTCTTTGCAAACAATAATCCTTTGAAGCCTGACGAATCTATTTGCAACCAGCTTGTCTGATTGCTGGTACACAGAGCCTCCCCTTTGAAAATACAGCTCAGAAGATATTTCAAACCCGGGAGACAATAGGCTAAGGAAGAGGGACAGTGGTTTAAAAGGCAGAAATGGAGTGAATACTCCTCTTTTTGCACTTCACTTTCTTTTCTGTGTCTCCTTTAATAGTTTTGTAAGCATTTTAAGAAAGATTTACATTCTACATTTTCTAGCCTCGTGTGTTTGCTGCAACATTCGGTTATCATTTACAAAAGTAGCTTTCCCCCTCAATCACTTGTGAAGAGAACTGGAAAAGCAGGGCCTGAATGTAATCAGAAACTTTGCTTGTTAAATCAGTTTTGAAATTGAGCTGTCTTTGAAGGGTGACTTTTTCATGGTGACACTGGTTTTGTTCTTGTGCTCTGGGAGGAGTTCTTATTTTTATTTGTATGGAATTCATCATATTTATATATCAAGAAGAATATCTGGGCACAGCAAACTGGTTTCCCAGCTGGAGTTTTTGTTGCAGCTTTACAAGACACCAAATGTGGACACGACTGAATATTACTGATTTCATATACTTGTTAATGGGAAGATTTCAGAGGTAAAATAAACTGCAGAGGCTGTGAGAAGCACTTCTCACACAAGTTAAGTAAAACGGGGAGTGAGCTGTGCAGGCAGCAGCAGATCCTCTGTGGGGAAAGTGCTTGTCACTGTTGATATTCAAAGTGAGGAGCCCTTGGCACTTCCCTCAGCAAACAGAGGTGTCACATCTTTCCTCAAAACTCCTGTCACCTGACCTTGCAGAGGTCTAACACTCCTCATTGCACAGAAACACAGACCTGTGTTCTAAGGTGGCCAGACACTCACTGTCTATTTAAGAGAGAAAGTCTTTCAGCAGGGAGGGGTTGTAGGAAAGAAATGTGCAGGAAGGCACGTTGATCCTTTCTGAAACATCCTGGGACTATGTATCTTCTCCATATAGACCTTTCTCTCATCTCTCTGCTATCTCCTGAAAGATCACCTTCTTAAGGACTTGCATGAATAAAGGTGGTGTTTACCACACAAGGAGTAAAAACTGCACCCTGAGTTTGAGGTGATGAATTGTTTTGGCCAAAGTCAGCACAGAACACTCATTGCCCCTCTTGGAAAACCACAGGCCTTTAAAGGGGGTCTATTGATAAACAGAAAGACCAACTTGATTGCAGCAAATAATTCTGTTGTCTCCAGTGCTTGTAAGTGCACCACCTTGATGTGAGCAGCAGTGGATTTGGTGCTGTAAGGGGCATAATGGACTGGCAGCAATTGGGAGAGGAAAGGAATCCTGAAAAACCAAAGCCTCCCATCAAATGGTTAGCAAAGAGCCAATTGTTCTATTTACAAGAGCTCTCCTGCCTGGAGGAGAGGCAAAAAAAAAAAAGGTATCAAGACAAGCATTTCCTCCCTGTAATGATAAGGAGCTGTTGCCTGCAGCACTCAGACTACACGGTTTCACAGATGTTTAAAAAACACCAGCCAACAGTCTCTCTCTACCTTAACTATAGCAGCAGCACAATTGTCTGTCAGTCTTTGTACAAAGCAGAGTGGAAATATTGCCCTCCTGTTTCTTTAAGTCCCAGGGACTTAGTAAAATTAACACTAAATGTTTTAAAGGAAACCCTATCAAAAATCACTGATGATTTCAAGTTATTATTGAGCATGGGTGTCTGAGTAGCTTGGGGCAGTGCACATAAACTTGACAAACAGGGTACTTTAGTGCTGCCTGCCCAGATCCACATAATAGGGCAATGAAGCTTTTATTCATTCAAAGAAAGGTTGAGTTTGATTGGCAGGTCAGCCTGCCTGAACACCACAGTCTCTTTTCCCTAACACTTCACTGCTATCAATTACAGTTTTGAATGTGAATTGTTTCTAATGTAAAATAATGCCAACCCCTGCCTCTAACCTCAGGCCAGAAAGCTCTCTTGTGTTTTTTGTTTTTTGGGGTTTTTTATTCATATTCACTGACTGCCTGAGGAGTCTGTTTCTGCTTTGTATTTTCTCAGTCTCTCACCAAAGTGCTGCCATCAGAAACCGAATTCATGCACAGCACATTATTTTCACTGTTTTAATGATATCACTGGTGAGCAAAATTAAATAGTGATATTACCCACCCCTCCCTTCAGTTGCCACAGTAGTAATGTTTGTTTTTGTAAACACGCAGGTTCTGAGACATAATTCATAATAAAGTTATAATCCATTACAAGCAAGCACGACTCTGAAATTGCTTGATTTTTATCTGGCAGTTGACTTAAATCTGTTTGCAAAACTTGCCGGATTGAAGCGAATGCAGATCTTATTTAAATCAGGTGATTTGGTTCAGCTGCCATCTGTTGGCCGGTTCATTATTATGATTCTGCGGTTACAGTAGTTACCTGTCTTCATTTACTTCAGTAAAACAGAAATTACATTTAGTAAATAGTGGGGGTGTTATGTAATGTCTCTTTACCCCAGGGAGCTGGGTTTATGTGTATGCATGTATAAATTTAACACAAAATCTTCTTTCTATGCTAGATGACCATTTATGCTGCAAGATGCATTTCCTGCTTTTTCTAACAATCCTCAAAAATGAGTTGCTCCAAAAATGACGTATAAAAATGTCACGTGTGTTGCTTTGTGGTAGGTTAGAAAGGCCCTGCAGGATGGCATTTTTAATGTGTTCCCAGAGATATGTGGATTTAGGACTCTCTGAATAGTGGGGTCTCTTGTAGGGATTTGTTTTGTAGTATCAGATGCTGTTCTTTTTTTTCTGCCCCTTCATACGGTTCATATTCCCTAATGGAGGACTTAACTCTGTCCATTGATCCCATTTTACAAAAGCTTCTATTCCAACAGAATTTCCATCTTGCTATTGTTTATCTGATTTTCATCAGCATTTTCTTTCCCCCAGATTTGTGGCTTGCCTTTCCTGCTCCATTATGGAATTCATATAGCACTCTATGCACTCTGCCTCCAGTGACATCACTTCAGGCTTTCACCCACCACATCCATTAATATCTTGATAGGGATATAGAGGAAAGACCTACCTTTGCTCGTTCATCTCTCCCGAGGCAGCCACTCTGCAGAGTAACCTAGAAACAAACCATGCCTTTGGGATGAAATTGCTTATAAAAATACCAGTTTCAGGGTGAAACAGTGCTTTAGATAACTGCATTTTTATCAAATACATTCACACATAGTTTTAACATATATTTTATTGTATGGTGTGATATGTGCAGTTTGTGGTGGAAAAGAGTCTCTCACTTTAGAAAAATAAGTGGATGAAAATGTTATATGACACTTCTTATGACATAGCTGGAGACACCTCCTGGCGGTTTTATGTTTTCCTTGTGGGCTCTTTCCTGCTATCTGAGATTTCTCCATTAGCTCCAAGGATAGGGTGGGCTGAGAGTTTGAAACAGGAAAACCTGGTGCCTGAGTTTTTTTCCTGTTATCAAGTTTCACTTGACCATGGTATATGTCACAGTGGCCAGCAGAATGTCTGAAGAAATTACAGATCTCCCCCCATATTGGGTACTTCTGTCGTGCTTTATGTTAGGTGAATCCAAGCATGATTTCTAGTTTTCCATAGCATATTTGTTTGTTTTGATTTCAGATGAAAATAAATTTCAAAATTTCAGAGTTTTAAGTCAGACAAAAATTCTGAATTTTGACCATTTTGACATTCAGAAAAACTCATAACATAGCCCATTAGCCCATTCCTGGCTGACTGGCAAACTTTATGGCCACTTTACTGTTTGGGCAGTGGATGTAAAGTGACACATGGTCTGACTTCTGTGTTACACTAGTTTCAGAGCAGAGTAGCTCCACATTTTGCATAGGGAATTCCTGATTTACAAGCTCAGGCTAACACACCACTTTCACAGCAAATATATTATGTAGTTTTGGTGCAAATAAATGTGTACCTTGCTCTTCTCCTCAGTAACTGCCTTGTGAGGCTCAGACCTTTGGAGTCTGAATTCAGAGTGTGTGGAAAGGAAGCTGTGAGAGATGCCACCTACTCCAACTCATCCTCCACTTTCCAAACAAACATGGTACAAACACATTGTAAATAAAGATGACTTCAGACACAGCTCTTTTCATGGGTGAATGAGTTACACTGGGCGTTTTACTGGCAAGCAAAACGTTACTTGGATTCCACGTTTGAATACTTGATCTGTTAGAATTGCTGGATTCTTTGGTTCCTGTGTATTGATTTAAAGTCTCTACTGCAAACAAGCAGTCAGCTCACTGGAAAGCAGCATTTGGGGGAGATGCTGATGCCCAGCTAGTGGCTGACAGAGCCTGAGTGTGCTCTGGTCAGGACTTCAGCCGCAGAGTTATGTTCTCCATGGCTTCAGGATGGTGTTTATGTACCATCTCGCTATGCCCAACAGTCACCAGAAACCATTATTTCTGCTGCAGGCCATGGCAATTTGGCAGTGCCTGTGCTCTCAGTGCTGTAATAAAGCATTGGCATTATCCAGCAGGATGAGGAGGATCATGTTTACCTTCACTGGACTATGAAGTGGTTAAGGCTGTAATTCAAGAAAGCAATTGAGCATTTAATGTAAATCCATCGTTGTTCTGCACATACTGAAGCATGTGTTAAACTTTGACTTTAATGAGACTTGACCAAGTGTTTGAAGGTCTATATATACTTAAGATCTGCTGATACTGTGAAGACTGTTTAGCTGGACTTTATGCACAGTATGAATAAACACAGCTTTAATATCAGATGAAAGAAATCCTAATAAGAAAGTTTTTTGGCAGATCAATCTTTTGACTTTTGTTTCATGAAGTCTGTTGCAATTCATAATGCATCCTTCTTTCATTTTGGAAGGAACACACAAAGAATTGAATAATTTAGCTTATAATTTTATGAGGCACAAATATTTTTGAATAGTCAGCAGAATCCTTCCTCAGTTGTTTGGAAGCTTAAGGGGTTTAGAAAGTTCTTCCTAAGAGATAAATAAGCTGTCAATTCATGATGAAGAAAATCAAACTTGTGCTGTTGATTTTGGCTGTGGTATTTGCAAAAGTATGAGAGAAATTTTTGCAGTCGTAGAGCACTCCATGTGTTAGCATTTAGCTTTCCAATGCCACATTGTGCCTCTGATAGCACTTCTAAAAGGTAAACAGAAATGTCAAAATAATGAAAATGAAAGATTAACCATTCTGATTTTTGTGAGTTTGAAATCAAATCTATATTGCACATTAATAGAAAGCCAGATCGAGTTTCAAAAGCTGCTTATTACACCACTGCCTGGCTTTTTTTTCCCCTTCCTTCTTCTGAAGGCCTTTTTCAGACTTCACCAGATTTAGATTGTGAAATGTCTAAACAGAGGTTCTAAACAGAAACCTGGGAGGTATAGAAAGTATGCCAAGAGCAAATTAGTTTACTTAGTTCATGACTTTAATACACCCTTGCAATTAGCAGAGTATTTCCTTTGGACTGTGGTCTCAAGGTATGCGTTTCTGTGCATGATTTTTGTTTTTAATTTGCCGCCTTTAAATGAGAAAAACCAAACTCCACAGTTCTGCTTTGCTGGATCCATATGCACCAGGAGTTTGATTGTGTCAGAGTTACAGTTTGGCATCTCTAAATACATGGACAGGTGAGAGAAAAAAGGCTGAGTTAGGAGGTAGTTGCAAACAAAGCAGAATTAGGCTGTAAAACCTGCTGGTGAAACCTCTCTCCTGATACACAAGTTTGCACACTGAGGGATGTGCT
Organism: Pithys albifrons albifrons; assembly: GCF_047495875.1. Classification (NCBI taxonomy): domain Eukaryota; kingdom Metazoa; phylum Chordata; class Aves; order Passeriformes; family Thamnophilidae; genus Pithys; species Pithys albifrons. The sequence goes on from NC_092472.1 coordinate 11,992,185, forward strand.
GTTTTCCAGGTTCTTCTGCTGGAGAAAATGCATCTATTTGCTGAGTAAAATATACTCATGACAATAAATGTTGCTGAAGGCACTGATCCCTTTAGAGCTGGATCTTCCCCTACAGATATCCTAATACATTCCAGCTCCCAGATGCTTTGTCTCTCTGCAATCTCTCCACTTCCTTCAACTAACTTCACTTTCTTCTCAGTGCCAAACCTTCTAGAAACAGCTTCAGTTCAACCCAAATCTTCCAGAGCTGCCTGCATGCTCATCTCTTCCCTCCCTGGAAAACAACTGCAACCCACCCAGTAGCTGCCAAATTGGCACCCACAATTGCAGGGTCTTGACCCAGCATGACACAACCCCTCTCCCTCAGATACTGACCCTGCCCACAACCCCCCACAATGGCAGCTTGACCCTGGCTGACACAATTGCCCCTTGTGTTTGCCAAACCCACAAAATTATAGGGGTCGTGCAGGAAAAGGCCGTGAGGTGGGTGAGTTCGTGCTCTCTGTGCTGTCTGTGACACTGTGACCCTATTCATGGGCACATCCTTGCAGCAGGACTCGGCAGCCTGTCTGCATTGCATCGCTTTAAATTGTAGCCTTAAAGATCCTTTTTTAGATGCAAATGAAAGACCCAATAAGAGGTTAAAAAATAAAGGCAAAACCGTATTAGGATTAGTAAGAAACCTCTGATGCTGCTTCCTTAGTCGTATAAAGTTTCTGTTTTCAATCTTAATTTTTATTTCTCAAGCATGTATATAGACTGCTATTCACCTAAATCCAGTCTTGTAATTTATATTTGTACATGAGAAATCTTCAAGCTATCGAAGATGTATTTATATTTGGCATAGAAGAGGTACCTGATGGTCACTCAGGTTCCAGGACAGTTTCTTTTAATAGCTGCTGGTGTCTTAACTGTATATTCTAGTTCTACCACTTGGAGAATGGGAGAAATTATACATCCTCGTTTCAAAGAGGTGATCTGTGGACTAATCAGGCAGTGTTTATAGCACATATGTTCTAAAATACAAATTCATATAAATAAATCTATGTATATTTATAATATAAATATGTGTAGAGCATGTAAGCGTGCACATACATGTCTCTGTGTCTCGGTGCACAATACACATATAAAGGGTTATATTTTTATTATTTTGCTCGTGTGTTATTAATTTATTCTCATGCTGCTGAGTGCCCTGGCTTGGGAGCAGGATTTGGGGATCTCTGCTCCCAGAAGTGTTTTGCTGCAGGCCTGCTGGCTGTGTGCTGGGGCAGGATGCAGCAGTGCTATGCTCCTTAAAGGGAGGTTTTCTCTGGGCTTGCTAATACAGGGAAATTTACTGGCATAATTATACCCATATAATTATGCTGGAGTAGTTATACTGCTGTAACTCCCATGTGAATGCTCTTGTGCTGCAATAATAGTGCCCATATGGGGAGTTATACCAGTATATCTCTACTGGAAAATATCTTCATGTAGGCAAGTCCTTCTTTAGGGGCAGGTCTTGCAGAGAGTGTACTGCACAGCCCTTGCAGGCCCTCCTTTTGTACGTCATGGTTGGCTTTGGCAGCCACATTTTGTGCATAGGAAAAAGTTGTTTAGAATTCCTACCAGGATATTTGAAAACAAACAAATATTTTCCTTCACCAATTTAACTTTTTTTTTTTTTACTCAGTTACTTTATTTTTTAATATCTTTTAATATATAAAAATAGAGGTGTAACTTCTGACTTTTGGGTTCAGGAATTTTCCTTTTAGATGTATCTGAGGATATAAGCCATGTCTGGAAGCAATACTTGGCCAACAGCTGAGTGTGTGTGTATGTGTGTGTGTTCATCTATCCATGATTCATTCTGAGGGCTGTTTTAGCCTTCATAAAATATTCATGCTGGTTGTGCATGGTTCTATAATTGCCATCTCAGGCCTTGAATTATTTATAGGTTGTACTGTTCACATAGTCTCATTTACTGATAGAACAGATAACACTATACAAGAGGATCCCAAACACTCTAATGCCTGTTACTTTGCATTAAGTAGTGGAATTATATTACTGTAGGTGTAAAATGCTGGCCTTTTTCTCCTCTCGCTTTAATATATCATTTTTGTATTTATAATATGCTAATTGTTGAGATGCTGTTAAGCCTCATAATTCCTGCCGAGTTTTGCAGAAATCAAGATGCGGTTGAAATGATTTAGCTCTTGATCCCAAAATGATTGTTCTAAATCCACCCCCCTCCCTTCCCGTGGTTGTAACACCCAGGGTAATTTATTGAAGTGATGTATGAGTACACATGCATACCTGAGCTCCTTTGTTTTACACTATTGATCAGTTTGTGTATCTTAACTGCTACAAACATTCAGAAGTCCAGCTAATGCAGACTTTCACCAAGTGTATTTTCAAGCTCATTTTACTCAATTAAGCACTGACTATGAATTCATCATGAAAAGTGATCTTATTTCCATCAGATTTCCTATTCATCTCTTCTGTGATTAATTCTGTCAGCTTTTCTGACCTACTTTTGACTATTTTTTCACTGAACATGTGGAATTGCATCAGTTTAGCTTGGACATTCAAAGCACTTGGTTTATTTGCTTTCTGAAACAACTGCTAATTCTGTGTGGAAAATGCAGCTGAGGTAGGTTTTATTTTTTTTAATCCTTCTACTTTTATAATTTCTAATTAACATTCAGTCACTAGCAGAGCACTGCACTGGAGTGTCTTCCCTCCTTTTCCCAAAAACTCTTGCAAGTTTTCGTGTAGTCACTTAGCATTGGCATTTCCTTAACTGGCTTGATTGTTAAGAATATAAATAAAGAATGTAAATAAATGAGTATAAATTGTGTCCCTGTTCTAATAAAGAAGCACAATAGGGACACAGAGGAAGGGAAGGCTGCTGGTGGCACTGGAATAGCACAGGGTCATGCAGAACACGCCCAGCCAGGGTCTCTGCAGAGCTGCTGGTTCATGCAGGCAGGTGGCAAGGAGAGAGCTGCTTAAAGCCCTTCATTTCAGTGCAGCTGATTTCTTGCTCACACAGGGATTAGGAAGGATGTTCTTCCAGCTGAGTTTCTGTTTTGCTGTTTCCCTCAGGGAGCCAGTTCCCAAACACCAGCACCAGCTTCTGCTCCAGCTGACAAGGCTGGGGCTGCTCCTGCCCTCCTGGGCCTCTGCCATGTTCCCCAGCAGCGATCCAAGGAGATCCTTGCTGTGGGATTCAGGCATGAGCCTCTGCCTCTGGTGGCAGTGAACTGAGTCTTACATTGGTACTGCTTTGGTCCGGTGTCTCTCCAAAGATCTCAGATCTCTGACGTTTTGGAAGGGAGAAGCCACAGAGTTATGGGACAAGAGGGAAAGGTGTTTGCAGGCTTAGCAATGGTTATGGATGCAGCATCCCTGCTCAGGGGAAGGCTGAGGGCCACAGGTAACAGAAGAGGAGAAGATTGAAAGTTTACCTCCCTCAAAGCAAAGTGTGGATAAAGGCAGACCTAGGATGAAGCCAAAAGGAGCTGCCAGAAAAAAATAGAGCAAAAAGAAATGTTTCTGCAAAACAAACCATTTTGGTGAACAATAAATTCTTGAGAAAATATGTCTCTGCCTGAGCTCTTATTTTTCTTTATAATAAATCATTATAAAATAAACCTTGTGACATTCACCATTCTGTACAATAGGCTGAATTGAAAAGAGCTGTGTTCTTTTCTGTGTGATTTTGTGAGCCCTGAGGGTCCCTCAGAGAAAGAAACAATGTTATTGTCATGCAGATTTCTCTTCTTTTCTTCAATATTTCAGAGATTCCACGAATCCCTTGCAACAGGGCAATTCTACTTTTCCCCTTTTTTAAGGCTTTCTCCATCAGTGCCATGTGGTGACTTTATTGCAATCTTCACCTTTCTCATGGAGTTTTAAAAGTTTTTAGAGCTAAGTGTGGCTGTTGTGGCATTCACATAGTACCAAGCTTTCATGGTAGCACTCAGCTTACTATGCATGTATGTAAGGGGGGAAAAAAATGATAAAGTTTATTCTGGTTGGTCAAATTTCTATGCAAATAATACCGTGTTGCCCCACAAAATTTGTGACTCCAAGGCTTAAATATGGTAAATGAATGACAAGATAGTGAGAAGAAGGGTTAAAAAACCCCAAGTGATGTGGATGCCACACAGCTGAACTGCTCAAATAATTTGGTTTTGGTCAGGTATAGTGGTCTGAACTTCTGCTGGTCTATGTGTTGTCACAGAGCTGCTTGGAGGGAAGATTAGCACAATATAATTTCTGAGTTAGGTGCTAGAAATACAGTATTGGTCTTTGGGAAAACCCCCACACATTATATCAGACAATTGATAAATAAATTTCTTCAGCAAAACTGTTAAAATATTTAATATCTTGGGGGATTGACCTCGGACTGTATTCCAAAAGTTTCCTTCAGCACCAGGTAGCACCCAGTTGCATAGAGGGCTGGAGCACCAATGCTCAAGCCTTTCGATAGAATTTTACAATCTCTTTTAGTCTAAAGGTAGTGCCAAAAAAACCTGGCACGTGACCTAGAAAAACAAATTGGTAAGTGTGGTTGTTTCATTGATACTGCCTATACAGAATAATTTTCTTAGAGACATTTAAAGCCTATGAAATCCTACATCGTTTCCCCCTTTATATATCAGAAGTCTTTAAAAAATATCTAAGATTTTTTTATGCCAACAATACATGAGAGAATCCTGGATATGTGTGACACCTTTTAGAAAGTGTCTTTGTCTTTATCTATCCTTACAGTCAGTACCTGTGTGCTAGGGAAGTGTCATGATCCCTGTTTAAAGGATGGAAAAAGAAGACACAGAGAGATTTAAAGGTAGATTTATAAAGGTGTTTTGACTTCTAAAGATGCAGTAAAATGTGCAGTAGGACTTTCAAGAGGGCTTAATTGCATCTTTAGCAGCTTAAAAGTGACTGGGAGGCTTACAAAGTATATCAGAGACAGGAATCTAGGTCTTCTGTGTCCTGGTCTAGTACTTCAACCCTTGGGTGGCTCTTCCAGGGTGGATTGATTTGGGGAAAAAAGTGTGAATTTCTGCTTCACTGTTGTTCAGTATTGCTGCTTCAATGGACACAGAAGCATTGAGTTATTGTTGCTGGCAATAAGTGAAGAGCTTTCATTTATGAGCTTTCTCAAGATGATGTTTTGACATGCTGGTGGAGTTTCTTTATGATTTTTTTCATACTGGCAGACCTGCAGACATGATTCTTTCCCACATATCTTCCTTTGATACAGACTGTCATTTCCCAACAGGGGCAAAAATTGTCCCCAGAAAATTGAGGCATGGTGTGATTCTTGGGACTATCCTGTGCAGGGTGAAGAGCTGGACTTCAATGATCTTTATGGCTCTGTTCCATCTCAGAATATTTTGTTCTATGATTCAATCAGATCTATCACTCCCAGGTCAGCTTTGGGCTCATCACCAATGCATTCACATATCAGTTAAACTGTTCAAATTTTTCTGTGTGTTCCAGTATGTTTTGTTTCATAGGGAATGTGTTGCTGTAACAGGATACGTTGATGTAAAAGAGACCATAAGGGCAAAACTGGCATTACTGTCAGGAGAGCTTTGTTACAGAGCCAGAACTTTCAAACCGGTCCAAACCAGTCCAAACTGGTTCAAATCTGTCCAAACTGGTGCGAACCAGTTTAAACCCGTTCATACCGGTCCTGTGCTTTTGTAAGAGTCAGCTTCCCAAGGGTTGAGTTACTCAGCTTTCAGAGGTCCTTTTCCTTGTCTGTCTTCTTCCTCTGCTGCTGACAAACCAGTTGAGCTGTATAAAAGCTGCTTCCAGTGACAACTTTCCTCTTGGCCACAGTGTGCATTTGCAACACGCAGTTTTACTACTGCATATAGTACTTTAATGCAGCCGTATGTAGATCCAGATGTCTTTCATCAATCCTGAACCTGCTCCAGCTGTAACCAAAGTAACGAAAAAGACATCAACATTTGCCCTGGTCCTTTCTAGTGCTTGCAGTTTTTGCAGAAAAATAGGAAGAAGGATATTAAAAAGTACATGTATATCACATGCACATTTTTCTTTCTTGTACTTTGTTCCTCAAAGTTATTAAGTTACGCATTATTTATACTGTTTTAAAAAAATCAGTTTTACTCAAGAAGTAGTAAAGAAACTATTGGTGCCCTGCTAGTCATCTGCAGTTTAGCATCATATTTTGCAACACAACTCTACAGTGTTTCATTTCTGTTTCAAGTTGTAGTTGGCTATGGAAGCACTAAGAATGGAAATATTATGGGTGATCAGACTAATTGTAAGTCAGACCAAAGATTCGGCCCTACCTGTATGTAGTATTGCTGTAAATGATAGTATCTATTGACTTGGTTGGCTTAGACTAGTGCAAGTGAAATTGTAACATGATATATAAAGTATATGTGTTTTTTATAAACATGCTAAAGATTTTATATATATATATATAATGTATATATACATAATACTATGCGGTATCTAGTGTTCATATATATGCATGTCTGAATAGATATATATTGATAAAATACAATGACTGGACTGAAAAATATTCTGCATTAAAATGCATGAAATACACCTGTAACATGCAGGTGCACACTGTCTATGTTCTACTCCGTTTCCACAACCAGTGTGTGTGTACACATACGCACACACACGTGCCCACATGTAGCTCTGTCTTGCTGTGGTCCCCAGTGTGTAGTTTACAGTTTGGAGGGAAATCATCCTCCATCATTCGTCACTGCTGAGCTGCAGCAGACCAGGCCAGCACATCATTTGTTAACAGCGACAAAGCTGCACTCATAAACGCCGACATGTTACATTAATTTATAGGCACTGAGTGACTTATTAAATGTGACGTGTGAAATATAACAGGGCCCGGTATGGATGATTAGGTTTTGGGCTTTGAATTGTTGACAAGGCAGGGGTAATGAATTGCGGGACACAACTAGTATGTTTCCCCCTCATTAGTCAGTATTAGCTGCATTAATAGTAATAATTGGATATATTCATCATTTAAAATGTTTTAATAAATGTTTGGACAGCACCTGATCTAGGCTGTCAAATATTAGACTGGAAGGTTTGTGATGGGAAAAAAAATGATGCTGTTCCTTCTGCAGAGATTTATACAGCCTAAGGGATGCCATTTGCTAATGTCCTGTAAGAGGTAATGGGTGGAGATAGTTTGGAAAAGGACACTGCAACAAGAGAGAAAACAACCTTTCTTGCATTTCAGGAAGACATTTCCATTTTGTTCTAAAGACTTCTTGGTCCTGAGCTCAGCTCTCCAAGGCAGGGTCTAAATTGGTTATTTCTGGTCAGATGCCAACCTCAGATGAGAACTTCACAAAAGGTGTGCGTGTTGCCATCTGAATTTCTGTTTCGCTCTTTCTCAGTTGCAGACTGAAATTTGCCCAGAGCTCGGGAACTTTCCAATTTGGGGTTTTGGCTTGGAGTCATCATTACTTTGAACTATTAACATATTTAAAATTCCTGAAAATTTTCTGCCTGGGCATCTTAAAAACATGATTCTCTGTAGGATGAAGGCAAGGCATTTCTGTGGATGTTCTGCCAGCTCCACCTCCATTCTTGGTTGCTGTATCTCAAATGCAGTATTGCCTACAAGTTAATACAAAGATTCCTCTGATAAATAAAAAGAAAATATTCCTTCCTCCCCCCCCCCCCCCCCATTATTTTGTGATCTTTAGAAGTGGAATTTAAAGAATAACCTAAAACCATTACTAGGCAATACAGACTTTATTTGTCTTTTGCTTTAAAAGTGACTTTTAAATGAACATTCTAAATGACTGAATGGAGATCAAGAAGACCATGTCCAGTTGCAAAAAAAGAACATCAGTTCCAAACTTGTGAGACATCCCTTTGCTGTAACCCTTTATGTATTGAAACCTATTTTTAAAAAGCAACCTTCAGGATATATAAAAGCAACAGCACATGAAGTTATTGGCACTGCATGACTAGACTGACAATTTTTTATTTTAAAAGAAGAGTCCTCTAAGGAAAAGCTTCACTAGTGTGGGAAGCAGTGTTTGGTGACTCAGTAGGAGGTTTACTTCCCTTTCAGATGCTGCTGAAGAGGTGTCACACTAGGGAGTGCTGCATTGCTGGAGGTGCTGTCTTTCAGGAGAGACACAAAGTCAAGTGTCCGACCACATCTAGTTGTAACAAGTCCCAAGACACTTACAGCAAGGATGAAAGTTTTATCCTCAGTGTCCTTGCTAGTTCCATGTAGCTGCTTGTACTGAGCATTGGGAATAGTTAAGATGAAGGGATCTTCATGCTCTCCTAAATACACTGAGCTAAACCTCTTTATATCCATGAACTTTGTGCAAAAAGTTGGTGGAAGACTCAGAAGGTGCCAGGACTAAACCTGGCTGTAGACAGGCAACAAAGCAGCTTCAGGATGGCAGAAAAGCTTCACTGCAGGGACAAGAACAGTGCAATTGGTTTACACTTGCTGCAGTTACTCTGCACAGTGCAAGAAATCTTTGCAGGTAGAAATGTGGTCATTCCGTTGTAATCAGAATGATTTGTACTTCCCAACGTGGAGTAATGTTATTTCATTTAATAGACACCAAAGTCACACAGAGCTTGTAGGTGATAATGTCTATTTAACTGTATTTCCCCCTTGATTTTGAATCAAACTCTAAGCATTGCATTGTCAGGGTTATATGTTAGTTGGTGGTTATTGTTGCCAAGTAGATCTGAGGATATTTTAGCATGTTGTCTAACAAGGATCTGCTCATAAGTTTGTCATTGGCACTGCACAGTATTTTTTCAGACTCCCTATTTATTTTTATTTGGAGATTAAGCAGGGATTTAAAACTTAGAATCATAGAATCATTAAGGTTGGAGTCATATTGACCAACCTGCAGTCATGTGGGACCTCCCTGGTTAGCAAGGAAGCAAAATAAATGATGGGTTGAATGGCTTGGCAAGGTCTTCCACCAGTTTCCTCAATTCCCTAACTTGATATTGTATGTTCAGCAAATGAGGTTCATCGAGCCTTTCAACACATGGCTATGGGTTTATTTTCTGTACTAGTTAACTCTAGGCCAGCAATCTCAACTCACTAGAAAAGATGAAAATTCATGTATTCTCTGGGTTTATATTATTATCTCTGAGATCAGACCCTGATCTTGTCATCGCATTGTTTAGCCAGTCAACTGAAAGTCTTTCCGCCTTTTAATTAGTGAAATGCCTGTATTATAGAAATGGAAACATGTTTCAACATTTAAGTTAACTATTATGCAATTATGTCTTTAGTGGAACTTTATCAGAGCTGCAGACTTGAGTGAAAGGAGAATAATCAATATTCAGTACTCATGTTGACTTCTTGATGAGTTTAAGCTTCTGTCTGGTTAAAAAGATTTGGGGTGAAATTTGTTAGTTATTTTTCCATTACTGAGGAATTTTTTTTCCAGGGACATGATAAAGAAGGGGCAGAAGTAGAGTTTTTTGCTGATGTTCTTTACTCTTTGCCAGTTGCCAGCACATGCTCTCAAAAGAAGAACAATAGAACATAAAAGAGAACTAAAGAGTAAAAGGTTGTTAAGTTGCAAGTACTTCCTAGTTCATTGAATTGTAACTTTCATTGGTAAGATGTAGATGAAAAACAACTTTATCTTTCAACCCTGACTGCTTGGCAAGGTTCCTTAACTGCTCATTGTTGTAAACCTTTTTTCTATTGCTGATGCTGTCCTCTGCAGTGATGCAGAAGAGTAATAATTCTGCAGTGCTTATATAGTACTTTGTAGACCCTCATGCTCTGTGTTTTGTGGGTGTAAGCCCTTCAGATCACAGGTATCATCTCTTCTTTCACACAGAAAGGCATCTGGGTGACACAGTGAGACATGCAGAAATACTGGAGAGATTCCAAGTCTTGACTGTGTTTTAACACCCATGGAAGATGTCCACAGCTGTTCCCTCTTTCCCTGTGTAGGGTATCTAAAGCTGTGCCTCTGTCCTTACATTGTCTTTGGTCTGTTGAACTCTGTGTTAAATATCCTTTTTCTCATAATTCCAGCCAACAAAGTACACAGTAACATGAATATAATTTATTTTATTACAGGCAAATCGTGTTTTTACATTGTTCTATTTCTAGCTTGTCACCAGCATTCTGATCTGAATTCTACTGTCACCAGCATTCTGATCTGAATTCCACTCCAGTTTTGGGGTTTTGTCCTTCAGTTTGGGTACCCTCTCAAGGGCAGATAAAATATTCTTGTTAGCTGGATCACCTTTCCTGACTGGTGCAAGAGATAACTTTGTAGCTACAGGCTACAATGCCTTTTCCACATCTCTCTGACACAGAAGAGGGCATCAGCAAAAGTCTTTTTCCTACATATTCAAGGCTCATTGCTGTAAGTAAAGCTCTGAAGTATTTAATCCAAAACTTGTGATATAAGTAGATATGATTGGATTCTACATGTCTGCTGCAGAGGTCATTACTTCTACGGTTAATTAAGCTCCTTCAATGTCATGTTAAAGGTAGCAGACATATGCAATATTTATTGATGACATCTCCAGCATTGCATATGGTGTGATCCTCTTCACCAGCACATCAGAAACTCTCTTTCCCCTTTCCTCTTTCAGTCTTTCCCCTCCTGTGATGAATCCCAATGAATTTTACTGTGTCTGGGTTGCTTTTCCATACACACACACAAAAATCTGCAGCGTTTTGTGCCTGAAGCCAGTTCAGGATCCCCTGCAAATACCCTGGAAAATCATCTCTGTTGAACCACCATGTGCACAACTCAAAGTGCCTCCGCCTTTCCACAGAACAACCTTCTGCTTCCTTCCAGCACTCAAAATAGCCCCTATACTCCGGATCCAGTGCTCATTGCCAGAGCTCCCTGCTGCAAAGGAAACGAAGGCTTTATTCTCTTAAATATCATGAAACAATGGGAACCCCTGGATGGAATGTCCAGCTTGTGGGCAGGAGCTGAAGGCAGCACTGGACTTTCTTCCATATTTTAGCACTCGATCTCTTCTAGTATAAATACAAATATGCATTTGCATTTCTTTTTTTCTGGGCAGCTAATAACAGATTCACTCTACTAGTTTATTTTAGAAGATTCCTTTTATTGTTTGTTTTTTTTTTTCCAAGACAACTGAGAAAGATTATTACAAAAAGTAAAATCACATCTCCCAGCAGCATCTCTGTCAGACTCTTCTTTGTCACTGACTCTGACTAGGTTCCCTGTTTAGTTTAGTTTATTTTTCAATTTATTAAAAGTTAGCTTTTAATAACTTTAAGTTATTGTGAATGCTTTTCTCTGCTGCATAAGGTCCTTTACTTGAAGGAAACACTTTATTTGAAGCCAACACTTAATTTGGTCTTTGAAGCCTCAATTGTCTTAGGAGGGGATGCCATCAGTCTTTCATCATATTGACACTTCCCAAATACTTCTCTGTAATCACCAAGATGGGTCAGGTGAGGCACGTTCCTTAGTGATGCAAAAACTGAGACTGGGTTGTCATTCCAGCAGTAAATCCCACCATCTTGCAATGTGTGTCTTGTTGGCGATAATCCCGAGGCACTGGAGCAGCTATGGCCGAGAGCCCCTGAGTTTGCCCAGAGTCAGCATCTTGTGGTCACACTTTTGTACGTGTGCAAAGTTTCTGTTGCATTTCTCTGGGACTGGAAACTCCTTGAATGGTGTATTTAAGGTTTTTTTCAGACAGGAATTAGCTCAATAATCACTTTCTTTGTTTCTTACGTTTTTCTGAGTCATTATTGGTGCACACTACAGGTTATTGTAAATAAGAGGTCAAACAGCATCTCTCTTTGTTTTTTCTCACACTTCAGGCCATCAGTTCTACACATAAATCTGGTGAAAAATAATTTCCTATGTCTGTCTAAGCAGACCTCTTGGCTTTTTTTAAGTATAAATCATCTCCTGCTTAAAAAAAAAAAATTTTTTGAGAACAAATCTGAGCAGGTTCTGAGCCAGGTCTCGGGAGGGAAAATTGTTGTAACATCATGTCCACACCTGGTGTAAGCATTCAGGGATGCATCTGTTCAGGTGGGGTTTGAGTAGCATTTCATCTCTGCTTGTGCAGAAACATTTCTCAGTGCTTTAGAGGCTCAGACTCTGGCCAGAGGGTATAATGCATGCATCCTTTAAATAGCCTCAGCCTCTGGGTTTTGCAGATTTGGGCGATTGCACTGGTGTGTCAATGTTATTGAAGGGTATTATTGGTGTCAGGTTGTTTGAGGAATCATTCATTATTGTATTTGTCAGCATATTGCACTCAGTTTTACATGCAGGTGCTTTACATGTGCCTGATCCAGGGAAAGGCGGGAGATGTGTTTCCCACACATGAAACATTTACCATGTGAATCTTTCTAACCTTCCCAGGAAGCTGATGAAAGAGCTATGTCATCAGCACCCACAGCTCAAGGTGACACATTTTAGAGTCCTGTGCTTGCTGTGAGAAAAGCAGCTTCAGAAGGCTGGATTAGCACTGCTCTCCAACATCCCCTGACTTTGTTACCACTGCTGCTTTTTGGTGGCTGTGCTAAAGTTACAGAAGTTTACCTTGAGGTAGAAGGCAACCAAATACTGATATCATGTTGCAATAACAGTAATGCTGTTATCTGTCATCACTTACACTGAACAGAGGTTCTTTTAGGAAAAGTATGACTTTAGCAGGTCTGCTAATTCAGTGGCATTGTGTGAACTATGACAGACCACAGAGCTGGTTATAGTTTTTGCCAGTGACTGAAGTCTAATGTCTTCAGTAAAAATTAAAAATAATTAACCCACTTTTATACTCTGGTATTTGAGGGCTGGAACAGAAGCGAAATGGGGAAAGAGTGAAGGTAAAACTTGTTAAACTGAAACAAACTGATCAAATATTGGGGGGGGGTTTGCTAAATAATGATAAATTCTGTTGGTTATATAACTGTACTTACTTGATAATAAATACTTCAATGCTGGAATGTCTGTCACAATTTCAGCTAAAGCACTGGTTGGCCCGTCAGCTTGTAAGGAACTGTCTGTGACTTGAAGTGTACAAGTAAAGACAGAGCTGGGAGGTTTCTGTGCTGTGAAAGCTGCCAGCTGAGCTTTGTATGGGGCTTGGGTGCTCCACTGCTGATCTCACTGCACTGTTTGTGTCAATGGAGTGTAAAGGATGTGTGTTCGTTCAGATATCTTGGATCCAGCTGCCATAAACCAAATACACTATGTATATTCTGCACATAGATGGTATAAACTCCTTTCAACCTTTTCTCTTTTTTTTGTGATAGGAAGGTAGCTGCAGTTCAAATTTAATAAAACTTTTAGGTAATGGAGCTGGGCACAAGTAAGAATATATAGGAAAATTCAGATTTGTACTACTTTAAGGAAAAAATACTAAAAAGTCAGACCTGGAGGCAAAATTAAATTACAGAAAACTAAGCACTCAAACCTGCCTTTGGACTATTCTTAATTCTGTTTTGTGATGCTGTTTTTTGGTGGTGTTATCTCTTGCTTTTCTTATTAAAAGTCCAGGAAAATAAACCAAAACAGTCTCACTGGGATTTTAACTCACTCATGGGAGAAAATGCCAAACACACTTCCCCAAACTAGTCTAAATTTCTCTGATGTATTATAAGTTGGTATCAGAGAGCTGGAGAAGTCCACAAGATGCAAGATGAAAAATTGATATGCTGTGCTTCATAGTGCAGAACACAGAGACTTGAGGAAAAGTGACTGGGAACACTTGCTGAAGCGAGCAATGAGTAATTAAAGGCTGGTTTGGGCAGTCCTGCCTCCTGATTTGGTGATTATGTGGGTGCCTCCTCAACTATTTGCTGTGCAGACCTGAATATTTACTGTATTGATAACAGCAAACCCTGGCGGTGCTGGAGCTCCAGGAGCCAGGCAAGTTCACAGAAATAACGTAGACTATTCTGTTTCTGTTATTATGGCACTGCCTGAAGAATCTCTGTCAACAGACTCCAGCTGCTTGAGGATTATTCTCTGTGTCATTTTGCCTTTTTCGGACCTCTTCTGCAGTTCATGAGGAAGCTATATATTTTCTAGTAAAACAAATAATTTTCCAAGCTTTTAGTTTAGGCTTTGTATGTGTGTGTGTGTTTGTTTATTTGTTTGTTTTGGAAACCAGTGAGTTGCTTCACATCCCATAAATGCAAAATGTATGTCTGATTTTTCTTTCATTTTAAATCAGTGAGAACTCTGAATCCACAGAGGGCAGATTTAGGATTTTTTTTTCTTAATTAGGATGTTTGACAACTCAAGAGGTTATGTTTAGAAGAGAGTTAGATGGCTGTATCTGGTGTTTAATTTCTCTTCTGCAGAATAAATTTCCTGTTGTAAAAATGCCACAAAAGGTAGCTACTGCTGTTTATTGACTAAAGAGCCAAGTAAAATCCAGCTGTGAACATGTGGGTAATAGGAGATTTTCCCCATGCCTGTATTTGATTTCCATGTGCAGCCTCATGTTGGTAAATATCAGCCTCAATTATTCTTTCGTGAATAGGGTACCTGACATAATCAGTGAGTTGTATATGAAAAGGTCTACAGGGAAAAAAACCACCTAAAATCCAACAAAACCCCACCCCAAAACAGAAGACTGCAACAATAGACTTTTTAGTAATGTGAATCTTCATAACTTAAATACTAAGAAATTTCCTCCCTCCTTTTTCTGCACCTATTAGTAGAGCTGGGTTAAGTTCAGGTTTTCTGTAGTGTAGGAAATTCCATTATTTTGTCAGTTTTTCTTGTCAAAGTGGAATAAAAAAGTGCTTCTTCAAGTAAAATTTTAAAATGTTGGAAAAAAATATTATTCAAGAAAGAATACATGTTTTATTTTAGCTTTTTTTTTAAAGAAAAGGTTTGTAATTTTCTATTGTAAGATAAGAGTTTTGATTAGAAGAGTCATCTTGAAAGGGGAAATCCCCCCAAACTTTATCCTTCTGAAATTTTTACAAGGACATTTCATAGAATCATAGAATGTTTTGGGTTGGAAGGAGTCTTAAAGATCATCTTGTTTCAACACCCTGGCATGAGCAGGAATGCATTCCACTGTCCCAGGTCACTCTAAGCCCTGTCCAACCTGGCCTTGGACACTTCCAGGGATGGGGCAGCCACAGCATCTCGGGGCAACCTGTGCCAGGGCCTCACCACCCTCACAGGGAAGATTTTTTTCCTAATACCTAATCACAACCTACTCTTTCTGCCTTTTGAGTATTTACTTTTCCAAGTAAAACTGCATTAAGCAGCACATTTTCTCTATATTTTTTATTAGTGACAAATTACTAACTAGTTCTATTTACTGGGAGGTGCAGGAGAAGTTACTGATTGAGAACAAGAGAAGTGTTTGGAACTTCTTGATATGTCCAGTTTTCAGCATAGCTAAAATACCAATCAGATGTTGTTTTAGACAGTTGTATCACAGGCTGACAGCAGAGCTGGGTCTGTGAGGTGCTGAAGTATTGAGTGGTACCTTTGTCTCCATCAGTACTGCTTGTGTATTTAAATTTATGCACATATTTAGTACTCTGCTGAATTGGTGTGCCATACAGAATGGGCATGCAATCCTTTTATCTGATGGAAAGTTGCTAATTATTGCTGTGGCCCATGTATTTTGGTCTTACTGGCTTTACAAACTCACATATACTTACTGCTGTGTTTCATCCAAGAGTCTAAAGTTGCCCTTTTTCTCTCAAATGTGTTTATATCTCAGAATAGGTGTGTTTTGTCAATTTTGTTTGCCCTAGCCAGGTTTAAGTTATATAACTAGCACTCACTCTCTGGATAGCCCCTGGTCTGGCTGACCTTGGCAGCATGACAGCTGTCGTATTTTCACATGGAGGAACTGTTCATGAACAACTTCTCCAATGTATTGGGAACAAACAAGCTTTTCTTCGGCATCAGGAATGCAGCAGGTCTTCTTTCCAACTATTTTTTCTCCTTCCACAGACATATTTATTGTGGCAATGGCAAGAAAATCCTACTGCTAAACCTTCATGTTTGAGTTCCTTTAAATTTAGGGGAGTGACAGAAGAGCAAACGTAGATCATGCCAGAGCTTGCTTTCTTTAATTTAACTCTTCAGTTATTTTTAATAAACATGGGTATTAATTTGTAGTGGCAAGAAAAGTGGGAGGGAAAAAATCCTTTTACATCTTCATTGCTAGGATTTCCATTTTTGCTGTATATTTAAAATCCCTGGGGTAGTTAGCAGTGGCAAAGAGTGGGATGCTGCTGGGGAGGATATTGCACAAACCTAAACAGTTTGCGGCGTGATGGACAAGATGGCCAGCAGTGAGTGGCAGGGAGGATTTTTTGCAAGTGGAGTGACTTCCATCTGGTAGTGTGTTCATTGGATTCATCAGTGGAATGAGGGGAATCCAAGGATGGAAGGAGCAGGAGCAAGAAGGGAGCTGGTGTCGGGCGGGAAATTGCAGCACGGGAGAAGGCAGCTGTGGCAACCAGGGAAGGGTAGAATTACTCCCTAGCAGAGAGGTAATGGGGAGAGCAGAGTCCTGCTGGCACCAAAATCTTTGGGGGAATGTATCAGTTTTTTTAGAAAAATAAAAAACTTCATCTCCAGTAAGGAATTTTATATTGAATTGTGAGAGGAGAGAACACTCCCAGAACAGCAATAAGCTGTTTGTTAGAGCTGGCAGAGAGAAGTTCATGTTACTTTGGGAAGTGATTCACACTGGGGCTTTGTGTTTACCTGAAGATTGCTACATTGGACCTTGCAGTTACTCAGAGATTTGTAGTAGCACAGTGCCATGGCATGGATTAACTGCTCAGCAACTTCACTCCTTGAGTAGTATTTGCAGCCTGCACTGAGCTACATCATAGTACACCTAAATATAATCTAAAATTAACTGGTTTTCCCCAAAACTTCACTCCTGTATTCTCCAACCATGTCTCTGTGGGATAAGGGGTGAAAGACAGAGTCATTTGGTTTAATACCAGTGTAAGACAGTAAATCCAAGTGCTTTCTTAAAGTTTGTGTGTTTCTGAACCTGAACTGACTCACATGGAGCTGGCTTGTGTTTCTTTGCTCCATATTCACAAATGCTCTTCACACCAGGGCTGTTCGTAGTCAGAAAACGAGACAGAAAATATGTTTTGATGGATTCATGCAAAAAAACCAAAACCAACCTTCAGTGGTAGCAAAAAGTATAATTGATGACAGAATCTTACGTGGCAGCAGAGCGGGTGTTCAGCAATGACATAAGTTTGTAGGGAGAGTTAAAAGTTGAAGATTTTATTGACACTCCTGTGTTTTGCACATTTTTCTCATCTTGGAAATGAATTTCAGACCCCAGTAGTTAGTATTAATGCTATATATCCTCTGTGGTTAGTATCAATGCTATAGAGCCCTGCCAAATGCAGAGAAAGTTTGAATTGAAAAAAATAACCTCCTGTGAAGAAGTTAGATGCAAACAAACTGAAGGTTTATGCTTACAAAGATCTCAGCTCTGTTGGCACCTCTCCTGGACCAGTCCTGTCAATCTAAATCTGAAATATTTGCAGAGTAAAGTGTTGTTAATGAGCAAGCCTGGCGGGATCCGACTTGAAGTGATGAAGGCACCTGAACAAGTGGTTTAAAGCAGGAACCAAGAGACTGGTCTGAACCCCATGAATCAAAATGCTCTGCTCTACCTTTGTCTTAATCTGTTCTCATCCACCTTCCTGCCAAAGTGGGGGGAGACTGTCAGCTCGTGTGTGCTGTGCCAGCTCGGGAGCTGCTCAGCTCCTGCCTGAATGAGTGTGGGATGCTTTTGTGTAGCCAGAGGGACTCCAGCTCTAGTGTGTTCCAAAACAAAGTGCAGCCTATAGTTTGTTTTGTCTTTCAGTGGAATTAAAATACAGGCTTGGCAGAATGTGTTCTGTTAACTGGTGACTTTTTGCTTAAAATGCCGTGAGTGAGCTTGGCTGTGTAAGCTTGGGGTTGCTCTGAAAACAGTTATTTTTTCAAGTTAGTTTTTTTCTGGAGTTGGTTTAATTCAAAGGAAGTTTTGTTTGCTTGCTTGCTTGCCTGAGGTTTTTTGGTAGGTTTAAACAGATGAGCTTCATTTCTTTTGCAGTTTATTTTGGTGAAACTTCTGTAACCTTTGGGGAATATAGCACAGTGCAAATAGCGTTAGACTTTGAAACTTTGGGTTAGAGTTCTGCAGACCCCAAGCCCCAAATCTTGTATTTCAGAATGATTTTCCAAGCCTTCGAGTTGGCATGAGCTCAGACTTTGTGAGGGGAGGGAAGACCTAGTGTTTTTCCAGAGAGCTTCACAAAGAGCTTTCCATTTTTTGGGAGAGCTCTTGAATTAACCCGCCAATCCTCATTACCTATGACTTGTGTGCTATGCAAAGCCAAATCATGAAGGTGCTTCCCACATTTGCGTGGCTGACGCTGTCTTTCAGCACAGATATTTTTAACTGTTGCATGTTCCAGCTCCCCTCAGAGCCAAGATGTTGCTCCAGGGCTTTGGTAGACAGAGGGACAGCTTCTGGGCTTGGCTCTCAGCAAAGCTGCCAAAATCCCCTGGCAAAACCAGGGCAGCACCCGCTTCTCCCCAAAGAGTGAGTGGCTCTGAGAGGTTTTGCCACATAAGGGCCTATTCGAGGCCATAGGCACCAGCTGACAGGGATGTCTTTGCCTCCCAACAGATGGCCAGGCTTTTTATTTCAGTGA
Organism: Pithys albifrons albifrons; assembly: GCF_047495875.1. Lineage (NCBI taxonomy): Eukaryota > Metazoa > Chordata > Aves > Passeriformes > Thamnophilidae > Pithys > Pithys albifrons. The sequence goes on from NC_092472.1 coordinate 12,010,870, forward strand.
GCAATCTCACATGGAGGGGTGGTCTCCAGATCCTGCCAGCGTTTCACAAGACAGGGCCAGCTTAGGGCAAGAGAGATCTGATGTCCATGCCCTTCATAGCTTGTGAGCTAAATGACGAGCTGTTGACAGGAAAGCCATCATCTGAAGTGTAAGATCCTGAACTCTCCCCGCTTTTCATTTTTCTTTGATGGAATTAATGCCCTATTTGCTTGTCTCTCAAAATCCATTCTGGCATGAGTACAAACCCTCGCCTGGTGGCAAGCAGTTGTCTGGATTTGAGATGCCAAGATTTGTGCTGACAGCTCCTTCTACACAATCTGAGTCAGGCTGTCACAGCTGGCCATTAGGGGCTTAAGAAGACACATAGATGTGCAACAAATAGCACCACCTTTCCATTATTGAATATCAGGACCTGCTTGATGAGAAAACGCAATGACTTACACTGCTCTTTATTTTAGTATAAACAAACACTGTCTCCAAACCCCTGTTGAAGTTCGGTGGCTGTTTATTTTGTGTTGATTGCTTGCTCTTATTTAGGAACTCAGGTCTAGAAGGGACTTCCTGGGTCAGGAGATCCAGTCCTTGATAATCCCAAGCATCACATTTTATAATCCTTGTCAATTACCTTACATTTCTTTAATGAAAACAGTCCCTTGTTGTTTCAATTTGTCCTTGTAGCCATTTGTCTAGTATGATTTTCTTGATGTGGAGGAGTGAGCACCAAAACTTGCCTTGTTGAGGGGCAGCATCACAACTAGAGCAGGGCAAAGAATGCTGTTCATCAAAAAGGGATTTTCTGAAGCTGTTTACCTTGCAGCATTGCCTTTCTTGGTGGCAGTCTGTGCAATTTCTGCTGACCTAGTGTTCAATTTGGGTGCTAAAGCAGAGGTGCTTTCAGATTTAAAGTAAAATAGGATCAAACTGCTCCCCACCCCACTCCTGTATATGGGAAAAAGGCAGATTAACTACTGCTTAGTCACTGGTAGGTATTGCACATGTAATGCTGCCCTGTCTGGTTACAGTGGGTTTTAAACTTGCTGCAGGATTAAACTTTGCATGGTTGAGTTTTAGTAGACCTTAGTCTGTAGTTTATTTTGGACAAAAGGCTGATAAACTTTGGCTTTCAGGGAGGAAGCCTGGAATCTGAGACCCACTATTATTCATTGACTTGTCTTTGTGAGTTTACAGTCCACTCATGCATAACACTGAAGGAAATATTTTCAGTGAAGTGTTTGCTTCTTTACTTTGGCTTTGTAAAATGCAATGTCTTTTCTTAGAGATATATGTCAGGGTCATATAGCTACTTAAGTGAACTGTGTATGATCAGGAAACAAACTGCATTAAAATATTTCATTTTTGCATGAAGTCAGACTTTTAACCAAGACTTCCCCCTTCTCCGCTCAGGGGTTTGGGCTCCCACTAGCCACTGTTAAGCATTAATTTTATGCACAAACAGGGTTTAATCAGGGAAAGGAGATTCCAACTGTATGGCACATTTGCTTGACTTGTCAATGCTCACATGACAGCAAACTTGTAAAACAAAACCCCATTTATACAGAAGGGAATTTTCATATCTGATGTTTTTCTATCCTCTTTTTGCTGTACTGAAATACATATCTCTTCCTTACACTGGATGGCACAGTGAGCCAGGCCATTCAGCATGGTAGAGGGAGTGGCTCTGCAAACTTTAATGGCTCTGACACAATAGATCTATGGAATTATTGCTTAATAACCAATAATTATTAATAATAAATAATAAATGCTTAGGGTGTGCTTACATATTTTGCTAGATTGAGGCTCATGCAAGCTCTGCTCCCTCTTTGGATGGTCAGTGGGGTGATTTGCCTGAGTTGGGAATACTAATGTAAATAAGTCTTTGTTGGACCAAATGTGCAGATGTCCTATAGTAATACTACACACTGTTTATAAGACATTAATGTCCATTTCTCTTTATCCACAGGTTCTTCTTGAAATTTTTCCTCAAATGTAACCAAAATTGCCTAAAAAATGCAGGAAACCCCCGAGACATGCGTCGATTCCAGGTCAGTCGGACACGCTTCCTCCTTTAAAAGTCAGCAGCTGTTAAGGACAGAAGTACTTTGACCCAAACTAACCTAGTAATTAATTGGAATATGCTAAAAACATAAGGTCACAAAATATTGCCTGAGGACTTCTTGTCACAGCAGAACTGGCAGGAAGTATTTGGGTTTTCTTGCTCTGGACAAGAGAACTCTTGAAGATAATGTCATCTCCACCGGAAGGGAAAGCATGATTAGGAAAAATCAAAATGACCTCACTGTTCTTTTTGGTTATGGGGCTCTGAGATACTCCTTTCTGCTTGGAGAACTATTTCCCTTCATGTAAACACTAAGTGAGCACCATGTTTATTGGAAAGGGGAGAGAAGGGTGTAAGAACAATTAATAAAATCAGGCTCATGACTACATTTCAGCAGTTACTCTTCAGCAGTGGTAAAGACTCATAAATGTGTGTCAGTGGGATGAAGGTCCATCCCTGTAGTCACCAGTGGGAAAAAAATGCCACTGGGTGTGTCTTTCTTGGGATGTTTTGGGCTGATATTTCCCCACTGCTGCAGCATGTGGCAGTGAGGTTTGGGATCTGTATTATCAACACAACTTCAGAAGGCCAAGGACATTTCTTTATGCTACACCTATGTCCATGGGTACTTTTGGGATCAATAACATCACTGTCCCTTGGGAAGATAGTCTGTAGATACTGCTGACAGCAGCGTGGAGTGGTGGCAATACTGGGCAAGAGCTGCTCCAACCTTTTCATTGAAGACATGGTCCTTTAACTGTGACAGTAATGCTTTACCTGAGTATGTGCTGAATAAAAATATGGGGTACACAGTCAAAGGACCTTCTCTTTTGGTGGGAGGAGTGTATACAGCCCAGGGAGAAAACATGGAAGAGTCTGTCAGTGGGGTTTTGCCTTAGGTTACTGAGGAAGAAACAAGAGATTTGTTCCATAGACCCAGATGGGTCTCTAGAGGATGAAAACTCCAAAATACATTTGCTTTTGTAGTGACTCAGGACCCTGTTTGCTTCTTTTCCAGCACTGTCACACTTCAATGAAAGCATTAAATGTTATGTAAATTACAATATTATTTATGTGTGAAACGTCTTTTGTTGAACTGCTTAATTGCAGCAATGCTGGAAGGCAGAAAGGTGCTATTTGTCCCTGAGCATAGAAGTGCAGAAATGAGATGTGGCCACAGGGATTAAATTAATCAGTATAAAAGCTAGCATTACATGGCAGAGCCCTCAGCTTCTCACCCCACACTCCTCCCTCCCTCCCATTTCTCCTGGATTCAAGAGAGCATTATCACTAAGAGAGAAGGTGGAAAAAGGACTCTCAGCAGAACAGGGATTTAGTCCAAGCAGTCACCCCTGGGGCCTGTCTGAGCTTGCTTCACAACATGTACACTCTGCTGGGTTTGTGCTCGTCCAGGCTCGAGGCTGATTTTCATATGGTAATGCCTTTGCGTGTTCTCTCAGAACAGCAATCAGGAGCCTGTGTCGGTGGGTAGGTAGGACATAGGAAAGGTTGTTGATCTCTTGACTTGTAAAGACATTCTGTCATACAAACACAGCTTCACAGCAGTTGAGCTTTCCATGTGTAAACAGAGACTGCTTAATTACACAGGTCATGTCAATTAGCGTGACCTTAGCATTTTCAAGAAATTAATCACTTTCAGCCAAGAGAACCACTCCTACTATAATACAGGGTGGTATTGAAGCTCACAGCATTCTGTTCAGTGCCCAGGCTTATTGTTTTACAATAGCTGCTTTTGTTTCTTTCCTTTTTGTTTTTTTCTCTTCTTTTTTTTTTTTTGTAATTTTGAACTTGTTGCTCTTTTAGCAATAGACTTCTTAAAAGAAAACTGCTGGGCTTTGCAGAGTACAGGCTTCATTTATCATTTCTTAGGGTAAAAAGGACTGAGCTTAGTATCTCAATGATTCGATGCCTCTAGATTTTTTTGAGGCAATATTGTGTAGGAAAAAAGTGAAATCCAGGGCCCTGTGAAGTCAGTGGGGAGTTTGCTATCAGCTACCTTTGAAATGTTGCTAGTGACTTACAAGATCTCTAATCGTGATGTCAAATTTCTGGTTCAAAACCATAAGGATAAGGTATTTCCAGATACTTTTTAAATAGTAGCATACTCAGTTTACACAAAAACCCAAAGACTTTGTTTTCCTTCATTCCCCTATCTGTGCTGGACTTTGAAGCTGCTCAGAGGTTTGTCCAACTTTTGGCCACAGTCCAACACACATTAGTCCCCAAAAGTTGCTAGAAGTTCTTGGAACACAGATTATGGTTTTGGTGGGAGAAGCAATGAAGGGTCAAGGACATGAGTCTTGCACTAAGAACCAGCCCTGCAGAAAATGTCCTTTCTGAGTCAATTTTAGGTTTGGGGTTTTTTTCTTTTCCTGCAGCAGGGAATTGTCTGATTATCATCTGATATAATAGATGCTAAGGAAGTACAGGGAGGAGTCAGAGTGTGTGTTGATTCAGGCAACCTGTGTGTGAAACTTCATTCAGATTCAGAAAAAAAAAAGGAATTAGGCAGTTTTATCCTGAACTTGGCATGCAAATGTAGGAGTGTGATAAGTCTAACATAAAAGCTGTTGTGGGCCTGGAAGGAAATAAATTTCTCTGCATGTCTGAGATGTCCAGGCATGTGACAACTGGAGCAGTGTGGAGTGCCAGCAAAACTGCGTGCTGGAGCAGTGCTGGCCCTGGCTGTGTTAGTTGTGTCTCTATTAGGAGAAGGAGACAGGGAGGAGAAGTCAAGTACTATGCAGGGACTCACATCGCTTAGTTGAGCGTTCAGCTGTGCTACAGACTCCCTGCTTGTCCTTGAGAAAATAATTTACTCTCTGTGTTTCATCAGCCCAATTGCACAAAACATTTGGTGTTATCAAGTATTATCACCTTTGTCCAACCTTGCCTTTTTATTCCAGAAACCCACAGAGCAGATGCTCAGTCTGGTTTTACATTCATCACAATGTCATCGTTCTTGGTGGGATGGGCTACAGTGCCCCAATTAGTGGTAATAATAATAATAATACTTTGAGTAGATGGTGTCATGGGTGAACTCTGCGCAAATTTTATTTTTCGGGACTAAAAACTCATTCATACAACCTAAACAGTTTTGCATGTTATTGTAATTAATGAAACCCAGGTGCCCTAGTTATCTTACTGTTCTTGTTTTAGCACAACTGCTTGCAAACTGACACATGTCAAGTTTTAATTTAGAGGAAACTTTTCAGGCTGTGTCACTGCATAAAACCCCAAACACTCACTTATTATGAAAAACCTTGAAAGTCACTTAGAAATTGCCATGCTGTTTGATTCTGTTACCACAGCCTCTTCCGCAGGCGAGGCTGCTCATTTGCCTCCATGGGATGCTGCCACTCATGTTTGAATTGAAGCCACTTGTGTCTTATTGCAAATTTGCATAAGAGACAGAGATGATGCTTCATGAATCCCAGATAATGGAATTTGGACATGCAAGGCTCCATCCCCAGAGAAGGGAAAGGGAAAAAAAAAAAAGACTGAAAAATAGCAGTGAGAGCTGTGGCCCAATTCAACAAGGTAATTAAGTGCCTGGCCTGTCCTTGAGCACGTGAGCAAAATTACTGAATGTATTGTACTTACGTGCTTTAAGTTTGGCACCTTTTTGAGTGTCTTGTTAAACTGAGTGATTTTTGGTTACCAGAATAAAGAATTCAACACATGGTAGGAAGATGTCACCAAGTAGTGATGAAAATAAAGATGTGCTCAAGCCATTTATAGCTCTCAGAAGAGTAGCAAACCACTGGAGTTACAGGTTTAACACTAGTGACACACTTCAAACCTGGAAATCATCTTAACCAGATTTTCTCAGCCTTTGCCACTGGATACTGGGGACATTGCAAAAATATCAGATCCTTCACCATACACTGGAGTAAATTGAAAGCACAAGGAACATGCTATGTCTTTATCAGCAAGCGAAGCTTAATGGGCTGTGGTTAAAAATGAGGAGTCGTGCAATGCTTAATTTTGATGTATTAGGTGAGGTACTATAACAAATAAACAGGCTGAGTGCTAAACGTGAATAAATAGCTTGATCTTCAGGATTCTGGTCTCTGAGTACTTTTTTTTTAAAAAAAATAAACTCCAAAGTATTCACAAACTGAACTATTTAATAGCAAGCAGAATAATTCACAGAGCCGGGATACGTTACTGCAGTTGATAATGCCAACTTCATTGAAGAAAGTTGTAAACCCATGTGTTTCTTTCATACCTCTGTCTCTCCTGGTGTTGATATAGGATTTAAATTCAAAATCTATGAAGGGCTAAAGCTCAAAATCATTTTCCATGTTTGCCTGTCCCAAATTAAAACTGTTTTGTTGACAAAATTTGGAAAGGTTTGAGATTTGGCAGGCCTGGTTGTCCCTCTGCTTACATTAATGTGTCAGCACCTCATTAATCATTTATTAAACTGTAGTGTGCCTTTCCCTCTTGCTACAGTCAGTGTTTTAGGATGCCTCAGTGCCCATTTCACATATACTTTGGCTCTCCCCTCCCTGTAATTTTATGATTCCTCCACAAATTAGTTTTAGCATGTGCTTTAACATGCACATATCCCAGTCATTTCAAAATCAAAATGAGGAGGTGTAGTATTTTTTTAGATTAAAAAATATGAGTAGAACTTGTAAGTATGTAAGTGCTCTGTAGCAATCTGAGTAACTGTGGCACATGATATTCAAGGTGCATTTTTATTCTGTTAATAATTAGAGGCATTAATATTTTGTTAGTGCAGTGTTTTTTCAGTGTTCCTTTATTAATGAGAATTTTCATTTAAAGAATTGAGCAGTAAATGTGTGCTGCCTCTTACAGGTGCACTATGAATAATCCCTTTTTTTTTTTTCAAACAGCCACATAAGTTTTTTTTCTACATTTCCTGAAACTGGAAACAGTTTCTCTTGGGGATTCCATTTATAGTTTCTTCTGCTAACGACACCAAAGAACCACACCAATGTGGTCTCTTTGTAGTAAATCAAACCCTCTGTTCAGGAGGGAGGTGGGAAGACACTGTTAAGTAATTCAAAATATGTAGCATCAACAACTTTGGAAACCTGAGGTTGGGAAAATTAAATGTAGATTTACTCACATAAAACTTCACTAGGATTGTTTCCTCAAGTTTTTCTCTAGAAATGTACATGTATAGCAGCAACTACTTAGATATAGGATTGTCACAGGTTTGAGAACTACCTTACTGTTACTGCTCTTGACCCATTATTTTTCTGGAATCCTATTTCTAGAAACGTTCAGAAGTTTCGGTTTGAGCACAGGATTGATCAGCTTCAGGGGGAAATCTGTGTATACCTATAGGATTTTAGAACAGAGGAAAATTTTTTATCTTGTAGCCATTGTTTTTAATTGTAATTGTGTTAATTTTCATATGCATCTAATCAGACTCATGGAAGATAAGAGCTGGCATAAATCATGGAGTGTGACAGGCAGTGCTAAGGCTTTGGCTCAAAATCCCAGTTGCAAAGAATTTACAATGGTTGCAAGTGCAAAACTAAGACTGCAAACCCAGAGCCACTTACTATAAGATCACATTTTATTGAAAATATCATAAACTTTATTCTATCCCTCAGGTATGCAATGGATAAATTACTTTTGAAATCCCTTTTGGAATTTTATATATAGGGCTTGTTTTTTTTTCCTTAGTTTGATTTCAGAAAAACTTAGCTGTGTGTTAGGTGCTTTCTTTTTCCCAAATTTCCATCTATAAGAGCTCTTGAATCATTTATTCTGTATTTTAATAACTTTCACCTAAAGCATGCACAAAAATCTAACCCTGGTATGCCATTCTGAGGGATGGGTTTAGGATTCTTTTGACGTAAACTATTCTCTTTTATATTCCTGTTTTTAAAGACTAAGACTTTGGGATGGGCTATGAGCAGTTCATCAGCTTTGCTTACTTTTTGAGTATTTTAATCAGGGTCTGGAAATAGATAGAAATTTTTTTTCTTTCACTTCCCTGCCCCCCCCCCCAGATCCAATTCAAGTGATGGAGTTGAATAGTTGTAAGCGATCCTTTAAGCGTCCCCATTTGACCAACTTTGAGAGGCAGCAGCTTCCTGAGAGAGTTGAAGCAATGTTTGCCAATCCTTGTAAAGCATTTCACCTCTTCAGAGGCTAAAGCCTCTCAAAACCAAGAACAATTAAAGCGAGAGCCTTTCAGGGCGACTGGGGAATTCAGCAAAATAAATCAGAAATCCTCTGCCGTGGCTCTGGAGGCTTGCCTCATTATAAGAGCAGATCTATTAGCCCCCTTGCCATTGTCTTTCATTTCTCAAGTGAGGTGATTCTAATTAAATTAATCTGCATGTCAATCTATCGGTGATCAATCAAAAGGGCTGAGGTCCCCCTTTGCGGCAGTGTGCTTGCGGCTGACAGGGGCTGATAATGGAGGAAGAAATAAACTGTCGAGCAAAGTTAATTAGTCAACATAATAGGTGGATTAAACAGGAGCTGCTGATTGCTGTTTCACATGTCGAAGCATGAGGTGGGAGCTGAAACTGCAATTAACAGACAATTATTATATTTGGTTGTAAGAGGTCGCATGAATAAACATATCTCTGTGGGTTTCAGTCTTTAATCCCTTTCCCTGTTTAATGTAAGGAGAAGTGTAGGTCATTTCTTCTTATTGTTTTAGTCAAAGTTCTCGAAGGCGACGCATGCTCTTGGCAAACTAGCAGCCAGCTGAAGGCCAAATCTTTGGCTGGGGTAAAACCCAGGGAATGGCATTGTTTGGAAAACATTGTAGGAGGGGTGGCTGAATGAGAGCCATGGAGGCTGCGAGACTGCTTGGTCGGGGTAGGATAGGAGGAGACCTGGTATGATGAGCTTGTAACTCTGCAAGGGACTTGCCCCATGATTCCCCTTGTTTCCTCGATGATGTCTCATGGCTCAGCTGCCCTCAGCCTGAACAGGGGTTTCCTTTAGGATGGTGTCTGCTGAGCCTCAGTGTTGAAAGGTCCCTTTGGACACCTTTGAGCCACTGGGTTTTCTACTCTGGACCCAACATTTACCTGTTTGCTGGGTTGGCTCCTCTCTGATCTTGGGCTGTTGTGGGGACCAGAAGTGCTGGATCCTGCCTCCCATGCAGTCCTGCTCTGTCTCCCTCACCTCAAACCAAATCCCAGGTGTTGACACTGAGATAAGTTGAGAAATACAAATAATTCCAACACTGGATGAATAGGGTTGTGTTCTCCAGATCAAGACCCCACTGTCCATGCATGTGTATGCAAACATACCTATACGTACTTCCTAAGATAGAGTCTGGGAGAAATTAGGACAAGTCCAACAACCTGTAGTGACCATACTGAGGGGAGAGCAGCAGGGAAGGGTGGGGGGCAAGGCACTCAGCAACTCTCATTGCAACTTCACAAAATACACTTTTGTTTTCTTTTATTCTCGTTTGCAGTGTCAACAGCTCTATGTACTTCAGCATGGAAACCGAAGGATAATTTAGGGTGAAACACAGCTGCCCTTGTATATAGGGGAAGAAATACTTAATAAAGATCCTCTTGTTAAAATGATGGTTAACAGTGTGCTGTCTGCCATGCAGCTACAAACTCTGCAATTTGACTTAAAATTGCATCAAAAGCTTTCAATGCCAAAGACCCACTCATCAATAGCGTCTCTTGTTAGATTTGTACAGCATAAGCACAAGTTATTATGCGAAATAGCTATGCAATTTTCTACAGCTCCCAGCTGTTATTTATTTAACTGAGTTTATTACACTGTGTGCTTTTTAAAAAACATACAGATATATCCAATTTTTCCTCCATTTTGCTCTTGTGCTTGCAGGTCGTGGTGTCTACAACAGTCAATGTTGATGGCCATGTGTTGGCAGTGTCGGACAATATGTTTGTGCACAACAATTCCAAGCACGGGCGGAGAGCTCGAAGACTCGATCCCTCGGAAGGTACGCCTTCTTATCTGGAACATGGTAGGCATATCATTTTCATTGGTTGGCATTGCTGCTTTAAATGTGGATTTACTTAGTTTGTGTCTCTGGCTACTGGTTTCAAATTGTCCTTTAACAGTTTATACCTTTGGGGCAGGATTTTATAGACTGGCCTAAAGACCAAAGTGGGAATTTTTCAAGTAGCTCAGCTCTAAATGTAGTGAAATGACAAACCATTAATCAAACATGGGTGCAAAGGCCATTCTGTATGTCAGTGGAGTGTGGCGATTTCTTTTTTTGGTTTTGTTTTGTTTTTATGTTGATTTCATCTATTCAGCACCCAAAATTGGAGCCCGGCCTTTTTTTTCCAAATTGCCTTGATTTTGACTGTACATCTAAAGGATCCTGCATATTTTCTGAAGTGCTCACCACCCAAATTTTGGATTGGATTTCTTCTGTCTATAGAATGCTGGGCTCTCTAGGAGTTTGAATTGCCCTAAATGAAAGCACAGCCCTTTTGGAAATCCATCTGCTTACTCAAGCCATGGATAAATGTTCTCTTCTGGCTCCAGCTGTGCCAGCTGAGGATGTTGTTCTTCCCTGCATGCCACAGCTGTTTGTGTCTCCTCCATGCTTCAGGCTATTCTTCACCATGGACATGCCAGCTAAGATGGTTGTCTGCTTGCTCCCTGGTCTCCTTCAGGCCAATGAAGTTCATTTGAATTAAACTGTTTAAATAACCATTCCTTGCCAATGTAGCTTATTTTGCTGAAATGATTGAAGGAGAAATGGTGCAAGGCAATTTGTTTGGATTTTCTGAAAGGACAGTAAACCCCAGCAAGGGTGGGATGTGGGCACGTGGTTGGAAGTAACCTGGGGGACAGTAATCTCTTCTGTAAGGTCAGCTGGTCCTAGAAGGGAACATCTGCTGGTGACTGTAGGTGCTTAAAATGGGAGCTGTTGAGTGCAAATGTACTTTGAAAAATCTGGATTTGATTAATGTTTTGTTTTGCTCTTTGTCCTCAAAGTTGATGACTACTGCTGAAAAACAAAACAAAAACAGAGGGCATTTCACTCCCCTCTCTGTTCCAGCTTCGTAGAATAGCTCTTTGTCTTCAAAGCTGTTTGTAATCCTAAATTCAATAGGTACTTGCTCCCTCTAAGAGATGTGTGCCCTCAGCTCCTATTGAAGTAGTAGAGTGTAGAAGGCACCAGTCCTTTATGCTGGTTTGTTTCACAAATATTTGCCAAGGATCTGATGAATAATTAAATAGATTTTCCCAAAGAGTTTGAAGAAACCAGATAAATTTTCTCTGGGAAAGCAAATGCCACTCAGAAAAATGTTAACTAGATATGTTAAAAGAAATTATTAATGCTGAGAAATGGGAAAGTGTGTGGGTTTCTACTACTCAGGATTCCTATGAATATAGTTTTCTATTCTGTTTATGCTTTCAGGCATCAGTTCTGCAAGCACTTATGCATATATTTAAGATTATGCTCACATATGGTCCTGTTGGGATCAATGAGGCTTCTTGTGTCAGCGAAGCTGAGGGTATTGATAAGTGTTTGCAGAATCGGGTCTGTAGTTCACACTTACTAACCTAAAATTCTTAGCTCAGCAGCATTTCTCATTATATAAACATAACTTACATCTGTATTTATTTAGCTCTAACTTTTTATGTAGGCTATGAGCCCTTTTCAGTCATAATTCATGTTATAGAATATTTTTTTCATCCTGCCAACAACCTAATTTAATAAACAAACCACTGTCATAATTTTTACTGAAATTTATAAGGAATGTTTGAACTCTGTTTTTATTAATTAGCAGAAGGCAGAACATTACAAAAGGAAACTTCTCTCAGTTCAACTTTGTAATCTTTCCTTTAAGTTTAGTCTTTCAAAAAATACTCATACTCTTTTATTTATATTCCTACTGTAGCAGTTGCTATATTTTTTGGCTTTTTTTTTCTTTTTTTCTTTTTTTCCCTATTTCAGTCTTCTCAGAGCATGCTTTTGGTCAAGGCAAAATTATTATTATTAATTTCTCATATATAAATGCTTTTACTCACATGCATGATAAGATCTCATTTTACCACAGATATTTTTCCCAGTCCTACAACCCGAGGGATTCTGTTAGCAAAAGGAACCAAAAAAGATAACGCTCTGCTTACACGTCTACACACACCTTAGTTACTGTGCTGATATTAAAAGTCAACATCTGCAAAATATGTCCATGTGTCCATTTTGTGGAAAAGGAGATTTTTCTAATCTACTTTCTCAGGCACCTCTCAAGCAGCCTCATAAAGCAACTGCTAGTAAATTCTTACTTTTGAATAGCAACCTTCACACTACAAAATTGCTCTCTGCCTAAAGGCTTGGTGGAGCCTTTCTTTTTAACCTAAATCCTTCAATCCAACTCTCCAGGAATTCTGTGCATGTGTGAGTCCAAGAAACGAGGAAAAATCCAGTTTTAAATGGTGTTTTTAGGTATCTAAAATGCTTAACGAAAGAAATAAAAATAAAGAAAAAGGCTTCATGCTCTTGAATTTTGGGCAGCCTTCACAAACCTTAGACCAATTGGAACAGATGGCAGTTTCCTCCACTGAAATTAATTTTTACTTTCAGTTCTAGTCATGAAGTATATTATTTTTCTCCAGTTTTTTTGAATTTTTGTCTCAGATAATATCAAGGAGACAGTTTGTTTGTCTTTCCTCTTCCCAGCTTTTCTGTCTCCCTCAGGGGAAGGACAGATTGACCTGAGCAGTGTCCGTAAACAGGGAGATGGGACGCGAACATAGTCATGGTTAGTTTGTCTCTGGTTCATTGCTCTGGTGAGCAACTTCTGATCATAGGTTTGTAAATTCTGGGATCTAACTATAATATGCCCTTGACCAAATGTATTCCTGTGGACTTTTCTAGATGTTTAACTTTTTAACACAAATACCTGATGGCAGTAGAGATGAATGCCTGACTTTGTGAGGACTAGGGAAAGGAGAGACAGGATGTAGCAAGAAGGTGTGTTGGTTTCCTAGTTTATTAAACAATATCCAGTTTATTTTTCCTTACAAAGTTGTGTTGGGACACACGGCTCTTAAACATGGAGCTGCAGTTTATGTGACACCCAGAAGAGAGTTTGGGTGCCAAAAAGCTGGAAAGAAACCTGCCCTTCTGAGCCATTCAGGAGCCGGGTGTCTCCACATCTGGGTTTTACCATCTCATTAGCAGGTAGCCTGGATTATTTTTGGGACATCCAACATTTCTCTATTTATATCTTGCTTGTCAGACAGTAAAGTTCCTTTTCGTATCTCGTCTCTGAATATAACCAGGACGTTAGATGATGGTTTTGTATCCACATGCTGTCCTTGAAACAAGCAGGTTAAGAAGCTCGTCTTTCAAATAAATATATCTATCTTTTAGAAGTAATAGCTGGCAGAGAGGCCAATTATTTCAGCCATCTCTGTGTGGTATAAATGGGCTAAGCCCCAGTAATCTGTGGTTTTCAATTAATTATCACTTTTTCATTCACAAATAGTTGGATCCTCACTTGTTTTATATTTATGGTAAACCAGAAAGTTGGTGTGGTTGACCTTTCTAAATTAAATATATCTATAGTAAGATGTATAGTGAAGAGCCAATAGGCCCCAACCAGTAGAATATTTCAGCTTGTAGTTCATCCCTGGGTTTCATATTTAAAAGCAAAATCTTTCCAATGCAATTTAAGTGATGAACTTATGAAAGGGGAGGATTCTGGTAGGGTTTGCAACAACTCTTTTCAAATCTACCATCATAAAGTCCATCACTGCAGATGTCTGCAAAGTTTCCAGTTAAAACTCTTATATCATTGCAAAGTAAAAATTCTTTTTTCTCCCCAAATCTTTGAATGTCTTTACAAGAACGTAAAGCCAATTGCAGCATCAGTTTCTCTATTATTTTTGCTCTCTGGCAGAATACAATGCCCTCGAAAAATGATAGTCCCTGAGACCCTGTCAGTTTACATGCTCTAACACTTTATTATCTAATGATCTAATATGCAACAAGGCAAAGAGGGGGTGCTTATCACCCTGACAAGATGCCTAAGAGAAGTGACTAAATTACTTTATGTACCATTAGCACTAGCTGCCACGGTGAACTCACTGTGAGCATTTATGCAAATATTCCTGAATACATTCAAGTGGCCTTGTCAGGAAGACGACTGACAAGCAGCTTAAATGCTTGAGTTTTTAAAGGGACAGTTTTATTTCTTTTTCCTTTCCTTCCTTCTCCATAGGAGAACACTGAAGGTGTTGGTGAGGTTTGCTGATGATTTGGTCCTGAGTCACCTCAACAGTAATAGAAGAGAAAAGATTCAGGGTAGAAAGAGGGACAAATTATAAGACAGGATCTCAAAATTTACAGGTGGAAAGCAGAGACAGCCATGATTTCTAAAGCAATGTCCTGCCATTCTTTTAATGTGAAATATACATAAATCTGTGTGTGTGTGTGTATACCTAAAATAGTGCATTATGGAGCAAAACCTTTATTAGTGGCTGCCTTATGCTGGAAAGGATAGTGCATGGCTGGATTATTTGATCACTCTGTTGAGGTACCTGAGACAGTCACAGTTTTACAGTGTTGTTTTGGCTCATGACAGTAATGAGTGACTCTCAGACTATTTGTCTGCAGGTGCAAAATCTCCTAGAGTAAAAGAAAAGTAGAAGTTGCTGTGCCTCAGCTGGATATGACAGGTGGATCCTGTTGTCAGCAGTGGGGCATTTAAAGAGCTTTTTTTGACAATCCTGCCCATCCTGGACAATCTGAGAGCACACAGCCATCGCACAACTGCAGATTTTCCACTAAGTCCTCAGTTTTGAAAGCAGAAATTATTGCTAGGCTGTGTCTTAGTTAATTAGGTATTTTCTATTTAGGTTATTAAAAAAAGGAAAGTTCTCTCCCACTTTATGAACTATTTTGAGAAAGTAATCTTTAAAATTAACTTTCGAGATTGGCTGCCTTTAAATATCATTGTTATCCAGTCTTATTGTAACAGAATTGTTGAAAATGAATACCTTGAATTTAGCTGCATGTGCTGGGCAATTTGTGAAAGATGCTTAGAAATCTGACTTAGTGATCTGGTTCTTGTCCTTTAAGTGGCTTTGCCACAATATTAACCACATTAATCAAAGTTAGGGTCTACTGGATTCACAAACTGTCCAGGTTTAAAGAAAGAGACCTTAAAGTTTGACTTGTTTCATTTATGAGTGGAAGCACCTGTTATAGCTTACTGCTGTGCTTAAGAATGCTTTTGTGATTATGTGAAAAATATAAACACACAAGCTTTCTCTCCACTATATCATTCCATATAGAAAAATGCAGTGGGCTTGATTTATTATTTAGAAGGAAAATATTGAAAAAAAATATTAGGATTCTGCCACTCGACTTGAGGGGATCTTGTATGTTATTCTGAGTTATGTCTGATTTCTAATTTATTTTCTATGAGGGAAGAATACCTTGGGTTGTTGGACATCTCTATGCATACACAAGGGAAAAAAAGTGACTTTCAGAGCATTGCACAACATGGATAGTAATAACAGTAAGTGAGCCTTGATATACTGAAGGATTGCAAAACTTCAAGCTGGAAATAATTTTCTTTATTTTTGCCAAGTTGTCTTTTTCATATCGGTTCCTTCATAAATGCAGTGACTCATAAATTCAGGCAATTTTTTTGCTTAATGGCTTGTTATGTGTTCTTGGAGCTTGACCTCACAGAGTTGTAATATTAACCTTTTTGCTGCCCTATGGACTTACTGTATGTTTCACAGAATCATGGAATGGCTGGAGTTGGAAGGGACCTCTATAGATCATCCAGTCAGACCTCCTGCTAAAGCAGGTTCATTGGAGCATGTTGCATAGGATCACATCCAGTCAGGTTTTGAATAACTCCAGACAAGGAGACTCTACAACCTCTCTCAGCAGCCTGTTCCTATTCTCTGTCTCATTCAAAGCAAAGTTTTTTCTCACATTCAGATGGAATTTCTAATATAAATGAGTACACCAGAACGGGATTAGTTCAGTATGTGTTCTTGTATGGAATTAGAGCATTTGTCCTTCTGAAGAGACAAAACATGTCCAGAAAGTTAAGGTGCTTCACTTCAAAAATTTGTAAATACAGACTCCAGTATGATCTCAACAAAATTTTAGCTCTGGGGACCACCTGAAGTAAGTTACCAAAACTGTACCAGATTCTCCATAGGTTGCAAAAGTGGTATTTTCCTCAAAAGTATATGACAGGTCAGGGAGAGGTTAAGGGTTTGAGCAATTGCGCATCCAGGAATTGCTGAGTGAGGTTCTCTGATGGGTGCTATGCCGGACATCAGGCTGTGTGATAAAAATGATCTCTTCAGGAATGAAATCTTGGGGTCAATCAGATCAGTAAAATACAGCAGAGCTAAGATTTGTAGAGCTCTCATTTAAGTAACTGAAACAGTGTTAACTAAATTGAGCTCCACTGAATTATGCTGATTGTCCTTTCTAAATTTTCACCTGAGGAGAGTCTCTGTCTGCAGGTCCAGTCTCTGCTTCCTCTTTGGATATTACTGGGAATTGCACAACAACGGGGTGGGTGGGTCAGTGGAGCCGCCCTTCTCTCAGCCAGTCATCAAAAAAAAAGTAGAAAATCTTCTGTTTCTATTTGTCTGGATCATAAATCATCCATTAGGGAGAGGTACTCAAACCCTTAGAGTATCTGGCTGCAGCAAGTCCAATCCTTCAAAATTTATTTTTAGTCTGAGGCTAAATGAAAACAAGATTTAAACAATGAAGGTGGATTTTTAATGTCTGAATTAGATGAGAAGATTCCAGAATTTCAGCTCTGCCATTAGACTGTACCTATTTCATGGAGTTAGAGGTTTGAGTTTGTGATTTTTTTTCATTGTGTACTAACATTGCTGCTGCCATGTTGCAAGAAACTTAGGAGATACCATTTGAAGTGTTCTAGTTGTAAATAAAAGGATTGTTGGTACATAACATCCATGGAAATACCTTCTGAAAAGTCAGGTTTGGGTACTTCACTTACTACAGTTAGAAAGGATTCCTGACATTCACCTATCAGGGATTTAGTGTCACATTTAATTGAGAAAGAAAAAATGCTACAATGGAAGTGAGAGACACCTTTTAAAAGACAAAGTGTGGCAGTTTCTACCCATAAGCAGCTGTGTTTTTTGGTTTTCAAGTAAATAAGAACTCCCCCCAAAACAGCCCTTCCCCCCCAGAATATCTAAGCGACGTCAAGCTGTGATACGTTGTTACCTTCTATTGTTATGAGGGTGTCATGAACTCATGTTAAAATAGTACCTGGATGAAGATAGAGAGCATTTTGTGAATTTCCCAGAGGAGCTTTCAGAACTCTGCTCCAAAAATTGCAAAAAGAAGAAAAACATGGGGGAAACTGCCATTAAATTTTGATACAGATTTGTATAGAAAAACCACATTTTGTTACAGCAGACAGATAAGGGAGAAAAGTTTAGATGGAAATTCTCCAACCACCATAAGAGCTGCCTCTTATTTTGAGAGCTAGACCAACCACTTGCTGGAGGTTTGAGGTTTCTCTCCAGACCTCAGAGGATTTGGAATACAGCTATGCAAGTAGAAAACCATTAGGTACTCTTAGCAGAAACTTCACAGGTACCAGTACAGGAGAACATTCAGTAGTGTTCAAATAGGCAATGAATATTCATAGAGAATGAGCATTCATTTCATTTCAATTTACTTTGCTGGCCACCATGTCACTAATACAATGACATCATAGAGGAGAAGACTGACATTAGGATTAGAGAAATGTTTGAGAGATACTGTACCATATGGCAGTGAAGTTTTGCCAGATGTTTTTCCAACCTTCCTAAATGGGCACACCAGGAAAGGATAAAACATTCTGTTATTGTGGTATGATCATTATTATTTCTGAACAAATTCCTCTAGTTTAGCTTTTTCATTATAGGATACCTTTATTGGTGTAATGTTAGAAAAAGATGTTTTTCCACTCCATTCTCCTTCTGATTTGGGCAGAGTGTGAAGGAAAATAATTTTGTGAATTGTGGTTTGGAAGTAAAGGCCAAGAACTAGTGATTTTCTGAGAACGCATCTGGATGTTGTAAAATATCATGAATATCAAAGAATGGTGTTCACAGCAGTTTTACAGGTGTCTGGACACTTCAAAATGTTCCATGTCGAGCACTCCAGTATTTAAATACATCAAAACAACCAGTGGTTATGAAAAGTCTCTGCTTCCATGAAACTTACTTCCAAAGCTGTGAATCAACTGAGTGATAACAATCTCAGGATTCAGGTTTTGTTTAGATGAAAATTTTCCACCAAACTGGCATTTAGAATATTCTGTTTAGAAAACTTCATAAATATTGAAGTCAGTATTTTTTGCACCTCAGGCTGTACATCTTCTCACTGAACTGAGAGAAGATTGATGTGAGCGTTTGTCTCTCTCTTACTGTCCATTGCAGGGGGTCTTCTAAGTGTTTCCCCAGCAAAATGAGTATTTGACAAAGCTCCTCCATATGTAAGGAAATTACTTAATAGCATAAATCAGGACACTGATGCAGAAAATGGATCCCACCAGGGTGGGATATATGGAGTGGTTATTCTAATCTGGTTTGCCATCTGAAAATTATTAACATTTAGTAGTAAAGAATAAAAATAAACTACTAATAATTAATATTGGAATGGAGACAGGCTTTGTATTTGGCCCAAATCCAGAATACAAGATTTTCAGGAGTGTATGGCATTGCAGAAAGTGAGCTTTCATTAAAGCCAGTAGTACAACTTCATAAAGTGTTTTTTAAAATCTTAGCTCAAACTGTTTGCTGAGCATAACCAGAAAGCTTTGTCACAATTAGTTCTTTCTGCTTTCCACCTTCATTCCATGAACTTATAGTTCTCTTTGTGACAAAACAAATCTTTAGTGTGAAAGTGACTGTAATATAAGCAGTGCTGCTTTATTGCCTCATTGAGCAAGGCCAATTGGCATAGGAAGTTTATTAAAAAGGTCAAGAATAAAGTTTTATGAAAAACTTCTCTGAAATTTAGCGGTTTAAAATTATTTCTCAAAAGTAATTCAGACATTTAGATCTACAAGTTAAGGTACAATGGCCATAGTGAAATGCTTAACAAGATACTGCCCTTCATGGAGTGGATGTTGAGGTCTTTTTGAATTTCTGATCCATTTTTGAGAGGCAAGTGTTCACCCAAAAGTGTAGATATGCCAAAGCAACCTTTTTGGAAATTCTTGGACCTAAAGCCAAACTCTCAAAGCTCCAAGGCGCCTAGAGCTGCAGGTAGGTGTTTGATGGGATTTTAAAAATTCTGGTTACAGAATTTCTATGTCTGTCTCCCACATACTTTGAAAATTCCATTAGTTGCTTACTGGAACCACTGGATAGGTGGGTGCTTCCAAAAATCTGGTCCCAAGTGCTGCAGGGAGCCTTCGTGCTGTTTACTGTCCTACCATTGAAATACCTGTTAGCAATGGGAGTATAAGGAATTTCCAAATTAATGATGATTGGTTAATACCATATCATTATGGTTTTGTGGCAGCTTTCTCAAGAGGTTCTGTATCCATCCCATGAAAAATCAAAGTGCATTTCTCACAGGGGTCCCTTTCAGGCAGGGAAATGGCAGCAGACATGCTGGATCTCTCCTCTGCTGCCGGAGACTGAACAGACAGCTTGTGTTGCTATTCCTTGGAAACCTGGGCTTGCATATGGAATCCATAGGTTTGGTGTTACCTGATCCATGCTGAGAGGGAAGGCCAGCACTCAGAGGCAAATTGCAGGCCTGACCGCAGTGCTGCTCATCTTTCCAGCGGCAGTGTTAGTTTGTGGGTTTGGTTTGAGGTCGCAGCACTTTCCTGCAATGCATTCAGGTGAGACCATTGCTCAACTTTGTGGGCTCTTGGAGGAGATGAAGGGAGGGGAAAGAAATATTTCTGACCAGGTTTGGCTGTCTGAAGCAATCAGAGGTAAAGCTACTCTGATTAGAAGCCCTTTGGGGAAAATTATTCTTTTCCTGGGATTGCAACCTTGAAGGCAATGTGAGTGCTGCCTCCTCATTCAACCCTGAACAGAGGTGCCGGCTGGAAAGCCTGGAGTCAGGTGCCTGCTTTATGTCAGCTGCCAAATATTTTTATGAGGTTGCTCCTGGCTGCTTCCTACCTATGATACTGTCTTGCCGAGGTCCCTTGGTACTTTCATGAGCCAGTGCGGAACTCCCTGTGTCTCCAGGCTTCCAGAGGTGTCTTCCCATTTCTGCTCACTGTATAGCAGAAAGAGGATCCTAATTTAGGCAGACTGACTCACCCAGCCAGAGCTGGAGTTTGATGTTTGACATGCTGCAATGCCTTAGGTAGGTGGTCTGAATACAGCCTTAAATAAATAAATAAAAACCTTACACGACTTTATCAGACACGTTGAAAGAACAACTTCTTTAAGCATTTGTAGGCTCAAGTCCAAAGTATTCACTCACATTTTCAGCGTGCTGGTTTTATGTAGTGTCATTGCTGGACAGAGACTATGAACTATAAATATAATTTTATGCTTATGTTTTTGCAAGTAAGGCCTAAGTGGCTGGTAGGGGGTTCCTCACTCTGCACTCAGAGCAGCACAAAAAAACAGAGTAAGAAAGAGCCTGCACAGCAGAGACAAGGGGGTCTTAGTCTCTGCCCTGCAATCAGGACTGCTGATTGAAATGCAATTCAGGTTAGGTTGCCTCCATTGCTGTCTTGCTGCCATCACAAACATGGACTAAGTATTATATTGCATTGCTGAATCTATTCTTATTATTATTGCAAGGTGATAAATTTAATATTTTTTTTCTTATCCGCCTTTTCCATCCCAAGTTGTCCTATAGTTTGCAGTGTATTTCTGGCCAGGACAGAAATTTAGTTAAACCTTCTGATCGCTGGGATGCTTTTCCTACAGAAGAGCCAGGTTTTCTACCTTTTCCATTGGCCCAGGGCCTGGAAACCCAAGGCCATGCATCGGACCTTGGTCTCTCCATTGGCAGCTCTGTGTAACCTGTCACAGAGACAGCCCAAGCAGTTTTTGCACATGATGAATATGGATCTTTGCTGCATCTGGCAGGCTGCAACAATGAAATGCAGAAGACTGTCATTAATAGATAATAAAAGCAGAAAGTAACAATAATGGGAATAAGCTTTTCTTTTACTGGGACTGGTTATTACATTTTTGTTCTTGGGCTGTGACTAGATCAAGCTGCAAATAAAAGCTACCAGTGCTGTGTGCATGCATGTATTTTGTTGTTGGCTGGTTTTTAATCTAAAATATTTAACTATGACATCTTCAAAGTGCAATTGTGTCATACATCCTCATACACTAATAGATTTCAAAGATGAAGAGCCTTGCTGCTTTATGTTTAGTCATGGCTTCATCAATAAATTTATGGCAGTGTTATGGCTTAATGAATTGAACAAGTCCCAGAACAACAACAAAAGTGCTCTTTTGTTTGAATTTAGATATAGCATACTTTGTTCTTCAAAAGAATAATAAAACCAATATGTTTCTTCAGTGGTAAACTTCAGGGTAATGTCATCTCACATTACTAATCAAGTACTCAAGGATATGTGTGTGCACATATACATATGTGTGTGTGGGGGGTAAATAGGGGCTTTCAGTCGTGGTGTTAGACATAGGCTGAACATTCGTATTCTGATAGCGATAGGCAAACCTCCGAGAACAGATGGAGCAGAGTGCAGCACAAAGGTTTAATCCTATCAGGATGATTCCTGTATGGCCATCTGGATAATCCGGTGCACAAATTCAGTGCCTGTTAAAAGTACAACATAGGCCAAGATTAGCGTCACAGATTTTCCACTAGACTTGTTCATATTTGACTTTATGATTCTCAGACTCCAGAAAATTGCATTAGAGAGCCTGTGATTTGTGAGAGAAATCAGATGAGGAATAAGAACTCTTAGGCTACTTGAATTTCCCTTGAAGAAACTGGATTACAGGCACTCCCTGTCCCTGGCAGAACTGCTTTGTGTTTCTGTGCGGGTTGTTCTGTTTCTGAAAGACGATTACTGTGAGCTTTCTCTTGTGGGCAGACTTTCTCAATTCTGCTGAACAAAGAAACCTCAGCTAAAAATTAATTTTAGTTGGATCTTGTTTTTATCAGGGAAATAATTTTTTGTTTTCCGTAGAATCCATCTCAAGCGAATTTCTGATGGTTGCACTGTATGATATAGAGGCAATTTTAACTAATTTTGGGGGGAGTGGAGTTCTGGGGTTTTGTGATGATGAAAAAATCCATGAAAGTTTAATTGATACTAATATTTAGTTCAGTAGTGAGAATTTATATTTACATTGAAGTCTATGTTTTATCTAAAATAGTTTCTGTATATCATCAAAGAAACCTTGCCACTGTGGCCATAACATACTAGTGTATGTCAGAGAATCAGGGCTTGCCCCGATTGTGCTCTGGATTCTGAGCTTTGTACAGTACACCTTACAGGGAGGGGATACTATGGCCAAGGGGCTTTTATTTAGTCCCATGTTTTCACTCTGCAGAGATTTGCCATGAGAGACTTCCTCTTTTGTTAAGATACTAATGGAAGATAAAAGAGAGAAAACAGGACCACAGTGATGATAAAGCTGTTAGGTTGGGATTCAGCAAAACAGTAAACCAAAGGCTTAACATTCAGCAAATAGCTGCTTCCATCCTATAAAATGCTTTGTTGGGTCATGAAGGACTAGTGTATAAAATTAAGCATTTTTTGGAGTATGCAAGAGATGCGGATATGTTTGTTTTGACGAACTTTAATGGTTGATTTTATATTACACATTTTGGGCTTCTATTCACAAGGTTACCTTCATCCTCACCCAGAAATTGCATCAGTACAACTATTTTTAAACTTCAGTGCACTTAACCAGATGCAGTCTCATTTCTGGACATGCTTATTGTTTTTAAAGTAGTTGTATTTGCTTATCTGGGCTCTGTAACTTCATGAGCGGAAGTTAAATCAGTGGGAAGCCATTGAAATCCAAGTGCGGGAGGCATAAAGGATTTTTTCACTGTTTTACAAATAAAACTTTTAAAGCCCATATTCAGATACAACAGGGCAATCCCATGACACCTTAGTCCCTTACATGATACTGTGTTTGGCTTTCCCATATTGTTCCTGCACCTTTGCAAGTGACAACATGGCCTGGAGGAAGGAGGGAAGAAAAAGAAGTGCAATGATTTGAGGGCTCATAGGAAAGCTTTTATCTTGCCTGGAATCAAAATATGTCTGTGCACCCCTGAGGGATGAGAGTGGTCAGTGGTTTGGTGTTGGAGTCTGAGTGTGTTCCCAGTTGTGGAGCTGTAAGTGCTGCCAACATTTACTGGGCCCTGTGCAATATTCTTGGATGTGCTGTTTTTTCTCCTGATCCAGTGTGTGTATATCCCTGTGCACCTGAGCTGCTCAGGAGGACAGAGGCTGGCAGTGCTGGAGCTGAGGCTGCCCTGGTTAAGGCAGGGAATAGGGTTTGGCTGAGGCCACCCACAACAGTTTCTTCATGGCTGTCTCAAAATGGAAGTTCTCCAATTCTGGGGCAAAAATAATGAATGCAAAAATTATTGCTCAAAACCAGCGCAAAATTTCCTGGGAATGAAAAATCAGAGCAGTGTGTCAAAAAAAATCACAATAAAATGGTTAGGCTTCTTGAAATCTCTCTCTCTGTATATATATATTTAGTGAGAGAGAGTGCATATATATTTTTTCAAGAATAATAATACATGTGTTGTTTATATATATTAATGTTTTGGCTGAACCTATATATTTAATTTAACATAATTGTAAGTTTTTTTGCAACATTGCGCTTTTCTTGGGGAATTTATTATTTGCCAAACAAACATTGCAAACCTCTCTTTGAAGGTCAAGTTTTACTGACTTGCAGTGAGATATTAAGGACTCTGACTGTTTTATTAATTTTTGGAAAGCAGGAGGTAGCTCCTAAAGTAAAACAAAACAAATAAGAAAAAAAAGTTAGCAAAAAGAAGTCCCAGAACTTCCTCTTTGATGTGAAAGGGTTTAAGAGAATGAATGAAAATGAATTTCTTGCAATTATATAGACATAACTAAATTATTATATTATAGAAATAGTTTAAAATACACAGCAGAGATTTTTTTGTAACAGGTCACATTATCCTGGGGTGCCTCCTTTTTCCATGGAGTCATTTTCAGGCACTGATCAACAACTGAGAACTTTGGAAATCATTAAGAAAGAGAAACACAGAGGACTCCATGAAATGTAACTTTGCTGGCTGAGGCATCAGCAAGGATAAAAGAGAAACACTGGCCTAAGTATTGATTGTAGGTGGAATATTATCCCAGATAATTTACATTTTCAATTCCCGTTAATGGAAACAGAGCATCCAAAATGTTGTGCAGAAAATTCACAGCCAACACCTTTAATTTCACTATTGGAAAACAGAAACAAAGGCAACCTTCTCTCCCTTCCCCCAGCCTGGAGGGATTGCACGGCGCGTGTATTTTTGGTTCAGTGATTTCACCCAGTGCAGATGTCATGAAGAACCAGGAGGAGGTTGCCATTTTTGGCAGGGTGTTGTAATCTTTAAAGCCTGCACATGCTAAGTCCCAAATATCAAGATGCTGCAAAGGAGAGAGCTGGGAAGGGGCAGCAGGGCATCGCATCCTCGTGCCTGTGTCGCATAAAGCTGCGTGAGTTATCTGCTCGAGAGGGAAACCTCTGTTACCCTGTTTCCTGCATGGCAGCTGCTTATTGTCAGGAGAGAATAGGACAGAGAGCTGGCTGCGATACGCAGAAGGAAAGCAGGAAGATCATCACTTTACTAAGATAAACAGCAAACACATTGTTTAACTTAAGAGTGAAGATTTAATGCTCCAATACAATATGTAAAAACTCTGCCACATTCCCTTTTCCCGAAATATTTGTGACTAACTCTTTGGGCTGGTCTTGCAGACTTTGCCCATCCAAGATGGTTTTGCAAACCTCAGCTGCTGTCAGCTGCTTGTACTGGGTACAGCTCCAAGAATGCCCCACATACCAGCCTGGAACGGCACCTTTGCCTGGGCGCACACTTTTCAGGGTTCACCCTTTCAAGGTAGGTGAGCAGACTATGGCAACTCTGCTTCTCAGGAATGAGAACATAATTTTGGGAAAAACAAATAAACCTGCACAAACCCCAGAGAGTCTTTCTACTCAACAAAACAGCCCAGCTCACCCCCCCCCCCCCCCCCCCCCAATATTTAGTTCATTCTCCCAAGCTGGACAATTTTGGAAAAATTACAATTTTCAGTTCTGAAAAACCCCATGATAAAATTGACCTATTAAAGTGTCTAATGTCTAAAATCCACAAAACCAATGATGAATGGAGTAACCATTCCCTCCTGTGTGACACCTATGTAAATTTATAACTGAAGAAGGGCAGAAATATTTTTGTTCCCTTTTAAGGAGAAACATAATTTGCTAAACTAAAATTGTTGATCAAAAAGGCCTTGAGCCTTCCAATGAGTGCTGCACACCTTTGGCTCCAGAGTGCTGTGGGAAAAGAATTTAGGCTTGGACCATTCTTGGGCACTGCCTTGCTCAGAGTGACAAACCCTCAATGTTTTCACTAGTTGTGAGGTACCTGAGGGAAGATCTACACCAGATGATATAAAAATGCAGTAGAAATCCAAGTTAGCACTGAGCTGTTGCTATGTTTGACTGTCTCCAACACTGCATAGCCACAGCACCCAGTTCCCAAGATTGGCGTGTTGGTTCTGCTACTGCTGGTTCTTGAGTCAGGCTGGATGAGCCCTGCTCTGCACAGGGTGGTCTATGTGTAACTTCAGTGTGTTTTGAAATAGGAAGCCTCAGCTCCATGTACACGGCACAGCTCTGGGCAGCTTTGCACAGGGCACTGCCCAACTATCTTAAAAAATAGAGTTCCTTACTCTGCAACTTCTTCAGCTGAGTTTTTAAGCACTTACTTTAGTGGTTTGTTGAATCATAACCTCAGTAACTCATGGTTTTGAGTGCTTAAAACTGATTTGTGTTGATATTCCGAAAATCAGAAGTTTGGCGAAAGCATTTAACAGGTTGCAGGATCAGACCCATAAACTGTGGGTTAATCTGTGGCTCATTTATTTATTTAGCTGGGAATTAGGTTTTATCCAAGAAAAAAAAGGAAGATTAAATTAAACTCCAGATATTTTCAGTACTTCCTCTAAGATGAGACATAAATTCCCTGTTCCTCTTAATATCCAGTTTTAACTGCCTTTATGCAACTCTTCTTGCGTGTCACAATACTCTTAGAAGAAAAATAAAAGCATGTGCCCCATCATTTAAACTCCTGTTGTGATGCAGCAACTGTTGTCAGAGCCTCATCTATGGAATAATAGAGGATGAAACCACACTTCATGATAAAAACTGCAGGCGAGGTCATTCTTACAGTCACCAGCACAAACTGGATATTAATCATAGAGCAAATACATTTCAGAAGCTAAATAAGAGCAGTCCCAGAGCCCTGCTGATAGCTGTGCATCCCACTAATTCACCTCAGTGAACATTTACCTCTAAGCTCAATTAACCCTTATTCCAAGGCCACCCATAAACTTCGAGGTAAGTATGTTTTTTTTTCTCTGGCCTCTGTTTTCTATCAGTGGAACAGATAATTTCTGTTGGAGGATAAAAAGCTATCCCTGTCTAGAAATGCAGCTCCCAAATTAAGAGTATGAAATGTCCACTGTGTGTTTGTGGGGGACTGGAATGTGTAGCTTATTAATTCTGTAAATTCAGATGCTCCTGAGGGTGTTTGCTATTTCTTCTGTCATCAGGTGTTATTTGAGGCAGGTAGAAAAGCTCAGAGGGCAGGTGGGTGGGGGGGGTGGGAGAGAGGAATTTCCCAGTGCAATTGTCTGCACACAAAGTTGGTTGTTAAACGTGTACAAGAAGCTAAGAGGAGACGTTATTGCTGTTGTTTAGTTATTATTATTATTGTTATTAGTACTATTAGTACTGTTATTATTCTCCCTGCCAAGCATTGTTCAGAGGTAAATTGGAAATGTGGTAATTAGGCCCTGACTGGTAGTGTAGTACTTGTGTCCTGAGCCAAAGTTCAATGCCCTGAAATGAAATTTAAACCAATTAATCTGTTAGATTTTTATCGCTTGTCCGTGTTTTCTCAGCAATTCCCTCAGCACGTGGCCTTTGATCAACTCTCATACAAAAGCTAAAATGTGTGCCTGCTGCTAGCAAGATGGGGCTGACATTAACATGGCACTCATAAAACAATCAGAGCAGTGAAGCCCTCAAACAGACAGGGCATAGTAATATTTAATAAAAGCGCACACATAATCTTCAGAATTAGCATTTTGTGCCTTGCAGTACCTTTGGGAGAAGAGCTTTTATTTGTGGAGTGATCATTATTATAACAAAGAAGAGCTACCTAATAATTTCCACTTTAACTCTGCAATATGCCATGAGCATTTCTGAACCATTATGCTAAACTGTGGCGGGGAAATCATTTTATTGTCACAGTTTGAAGGAAGAAAAATCCCCTGTATATCAGTAGCTGGGAGGTGCAGGAACACAGGAACACATCAACACACACAGCACACAACAAAAAACTTTCGGTTTTGCTCCCCATGTGCTGCAGTTGGTACCTGCCATCCTTTGTATGGAAAGTGATAAGATTTTAGCCATGTGCATTCTGAGCAAAGATGAAGATTTCATAAGAATATTGTTTCCTTTGAAGTCATTAAGGTCTTTGCTCATAAATCCTTAACATTTATTGATGGAGACCTTAACTTTGAAGTCAGTAGAAAAATTCCCATTGGCTTCAATAAGTTTGGGATTGCAGTGCCTCCCTCTGACATCTCTGTGAGCTCAACCCACAGGAGCAGCACAATGAAACATGTCAGAATGCTGATTTGCCTTGATATTATGCAAAGAAAGAGAGCAGCTCCTTAAGACTCAGATATTGGGGCACTTCAGCAGGTGGAGGATTTGGCCACATCACCTTCAGCAAGGACCTGCAAGGTCCATGCCTGCAGTAGGAGGGTGATATTTGGTTTTCTCTTTTTAGTTTTATCTTTTGACTAAAAGAAAAAACTACATTTTATGTAACTTTTTTCTATTTTTTTTAAAAACACTCTTTTAGAAATGATGCTTTGGTGTTACAGAAGGGCATGAGAAGTGATAATATTTTGAAACAAAACATTTTGTTTTTCTTGGAAATATTAAAGAGTGTTTTAGTTAATTCCAGATAGAGATTCTGGCACTTTGCATTCTGAAAAAAAAAGTTCTGTATTTTGGTTTCTCTTCCAACCAACCCAAAATGTAGAAAAATCAAAGTCTGTAGTAAAAAGATTATTCTGCCTAGCTCTGTTTTTCTAGGGTTTCACAGAAGTAAACACCTTTCAGACAGCACTTTGGAAGCTGCCAGATGATTAACAGAAGAAGTATGAAGAGCTGAGGGCCTGAACTGGCCAGACATTTGTACCAGGGGCAAAAATAGAGCTGAGGTCATTGCCTTGCCCCCTCCCAGTGTTACCTGTGGTGCTGCTGCAAATGAGACCCAATTCTTCCATGCTCCTTGGTGCTCCAGGCAAAGGGCCTGGAAAGGGCAAAGTTTTAGTAAGACCAATGTCCTGAATGACACTGGTTATTGCAAATATGTCATTGTATAAACATGTTTTGTGCCTTCAAAAACAGGTAGCAGTCTGGATGCCTCCCTTAGCACGTCTCCTTAGGCTTCCTTGGGATGCAGCCCTTGAGCACCTCTTCCCTGGCAGGGCAGCACATTCCTGCAGCCCTTCCAATCTGTACAGACACTTGCATTTTAAAATAAGACAACCTGTGTGAGGGAAGTTGGGAAGTCCCACTGGTTTTTGTGACATGGGAAAATAATGCCTTGAAATCTTTTGGGAATTCACACTGCTATCACTCCATCTCATTCTGTGCCTGCAAAGGGCACCATCCTGGCCTGCTTATTAAACCACCAAGTCCTGCCTTTTCATCCTCAGAGGAGATGTCCTGGGCTATTGCCAGCAGTTTTGATGAGGCACTGATTCAGCACAATTTCTACATATTAAAATGAAATTACACGTGTGATTGGTCACATTGACTTTGTGGGTGAGAGTGTCCCAGTGAACAACTCACAGCCCCAGTTCAGCTCAGAGATTTGAGTGTCTGCTAAAGGCCCCCCAGTTGCCATGGATGGGACTTAGCATGCATTTTATAGGAAGCAAATACACATATAAAGTACCAGAATCAAATACATGAGGCAGCACAGACAGTGA
This sequence comes from Pithys albifrons albifrons, assembly GCF_047495875.1. Lineage (NCBI taxonomy): Eukaryota > Metazoa > Chordata > Aves > Passeriformes > Thamnophilidae > Pithys > Pithys albifrons. The sequence goes on from NC_092472.1 coordinate 12,040,174, forward strand.
GGCACCTTGTACTCCTGAGTGCAATGCAGGGACTGCAAAGAACATCACAAGGTAAATAGGAAGAACTTTAATGGGGACCCATAACTGCAAAGCAGTATCTTGCATTCATTTTGAAGATGAATTGAATCTATAATTTTGAATCATTGAATCATTTACTTTGGAAAAGACATCTAAGATCATTGAGTCCAACTGTAAACCCAGCACTGCCAAGCCCATCACTAAACCATGTCCCCAAGTGCCACATCTACACTGCTTTTAAATACCCTCAGGGATGGTGACTCAACCACTTCCCTGGGCAGCTCCTTCCAGTGCTTGACAACCCTTCAGCAAAGCCTGCATATGTTTTTTGTTAATGGCTTATGGTCTCAGATAGTTTTTATTCACTGATATTTAGGAAAAAACTGTTGCTTGTAGCCTTTAAGAAGAAGTAGCTCATACTCTGACACATGGGAAACTGATTATCTCTGGGTTTTATTGTGGGGGAATTGTGTCCACAATCAGCTGGAAATATTGTAAAGGGTGTAATTTGGAAGAGATTTTAATTTTTATTTATGAAAAACTTTGATACTGTGAAAGGGCTAGATGGCATCTTGAAAAGCTGCTTTCACTGTAAATCCGTTGCTGTTAGCTTGGCTGAAGGGAAGGCATTTGCTTTTGGACATTACAATGGTTTTTATACAGACTGTTATGCAAGTAACTTGAATCCAAATTAAACATATTGAAGTTACTTCTGTGTGCGCACTACATTTTCATGGTGGTAATATTAGGATGTTTCCTTTGTTAGCTCATGTAAAAGTTAATGGCTGTGATCTGCCAAGTTTGGAGTAGGGTAATGGGTTTTTTTCTGCCTGTTTGTGTTTTTCACTGGAGCTGGCATCCCCCTCAGCTTAAGTAGTGGAAAAGTTTGTGTCTGACACAACCTTTTGTAGGTAGGGACGGGGTCTGTTTGCTTCCCATACGTGCCTGCCATCACCGGTGCTGGGAGGGCAGCAGTGTCCACAGGAACACTCACTGCTAAGGGTGACTCAACAGCTCTCTTTTCAGCTCCCTCTTGCTTTTCAGTTCTGTGCCTGCCCTGCCCAGGGGCTGGCAGGAAAGAGCTTCTCAGCAGCCACACTGACTCTTGCAATTAGCTCCAACCAACCAGAACTTCACTAAATAATCATAAAGATGCACAGGGTCTCTTTAGCATTTTATGTCTGGAGCATTTTAAATTAGGCTTCCATGAACAAGTTAATTTTCAGTCTTTACAATTAGAAGAATTTAGGACAGGGGTTGTGCCTCATTAGGTAATTCACCACACAGCCACATTAAGTAACTGATGGGTGCAAGGGTGTTATCCTGGATGGTGCTAACATGTGGGTCCCTTTCCTATCTTCCTAGTAAATTCTTACCTGATGAAGTGCCTGAGTGCTCTTCCTTGAGTATGTCATCAAATACTCAAAGTTACAAACCAAATTAGCAGCTCAGCCTGCCTTCCCACCAAGTAGCAATCCACAGTCAAATGCCAGCAACCCTAAAAGGAGAGGTATATCTAAAGGAAAGTATCTTTCTAACACTTACGTTGACTAGTGGAGTTGGGGGCTGCTCCTTGAACCTGTTTTTCATGACTAATGAAATTGCTGTGGTACCTGCTTTACTTAAATGTTATCTAGTGGTATGGTGTCATATTCAAGGAGAAGTTGGTGGCTTTTGCGGTGGAGTGGCTTCTTTTCATCAACATATGTGACCACTCTGAGACTCCATAACAGAGTTACTCAGGGCTTTTTACCTGACTCAAGTAATTCCTGTTGCTTCAGGACAATTAAATTCTAAGGTACCCCATTACAGCAGAGAAGAACCAGTATGTGAGAGTTTATATTGCCCTAGCCCAGCAATATTTGACCTGAGCCTACTTATTCTTACATAGCCTTAAGCCAGAAGCTCTTCCTTCAAGATGTGAGCTGACTACTTTGAGCAGCATTTGAATTTTCAGCATCCTCTCAGGACGCAATTAGTACCTATAATGACAAGAAAGTGGCTGGTGAAAGCAGGGACAGATTCTGTGGATATAGCAGAATATGTTGCACATGCTTCTCACTTATCCTGTAGACGCAACAGAAGTGGAATGACTGGATGGCAGGGATGTGGATGTGGGGTTTGGCTTTTTTATTTTTTAATTTTTTTTTTTTTGTAGCAGCCAAAGCATTAATCAGGACAGGATATTTTAGTACTCAAACATCTTGGATCTGATTGCAGAATAGTTAAAAAAATAATGATGGTTACACCCTTTTTTATTTAGGCAATATTTTCCATAATCTTCATGGAAATTTCCTTGATGAATTTGGGTTCTCATGGAAAAAAAAAAAACAAACTTACTGGTGATTGTTTTATTAACACAGGTCTTGCAGATTTCATATAGAATAAAAAAAGGGATTTGTCCTGATTTTCAATTGGTCTCTCCCCATCATGCTGTGATTATTTTGTTAATGTATGATTAAAAAAATATTTTTTAATGCAGGTAATAAAAGCAAACAGAAATTAATTGAGAAAAAAAGTGCTTCTAAAGATATAGTTTGAGGTCATGCACATGTACTAGAAAGAATATGATTGCTGAAATCTTTTTGTTAGTAAGGGGGGAAATGAAAGCTCCTTTTATTTTATTTTTCTCACTTCTTCTATCATTAAAATCTGGTTCTAACAGCAGAATACTTCTCTTTTTCATGTGTGTTGAAAAGCAGCTACACCATGTATCAAAGCCATCAGTCCAAGTGAAGGATGGACTACGGGAGGTGCCACTGTCATCATCATAGGAGACAATTTCTTTGATGGGTTACAGGTCATATTCGGCACCATGCTGGTTTGGAGTGAGGTAGGTGTTGTCTGAACGGTAATGTCTAATAGCTTTGTCTCGCTTACAGCCAGCCTGTCCTGTCTCTATGCCACATGCTAAATCAGCAACAAACCTTGAGATATGAATCCTTTCCTCATTCCGGTTTATGAAAATAATTAGTCAAATTTACCTGTGGCAGAAATCTATTATAGCCAGGGGATTTGCATCTCCTCTCACTGGCCCAGAATTTAGCTCAGTGGATTTTATTCCAGAAACAGGGAAGGGTAAAATGCCTGTATGAATAATTCTGCATTTAGCACTACAATAGCTAAGGGCCTACAGGAAACAAACGTTTAGGTGATCCTGCTTTCCAGGGAAACTGGCTACTTGTAGCTGCAGCTCTGTGAGCTGGAGATTGCAGAAATTCAGCATCTCTGAAGAGCATATCCGTGAAGGGTGGAAACTTGATCCTAATGGCAACCAAATCCACTGTATTGTATCCACAGTGGACTTGTCATACCTAGCAAGGGTCCCTTGTGTAGTTTCACAATGACCTTTTTTTTGTTTCTTATCCATTTTTTGCTGTTGCTATTTCTCCCAGTTCCTTAAATCCTCTTATCTCCTGGCACGTAATCATGGAGTCTGATATTCCCCAGAAGCCTGTGAAAAGTTAAAACCCATGCAGCATCACCCAAACAGTCTCCTCCAGTGTACAGGGCCATAGAAGCCGTGGCTGAGTTCCCCCACTAGTACAGGGAGGCAGCTCCAAGGAAAGGTTTACATTTTGCATTTATGGCTCTTTAAAAGCCTCTTGGAGGTTTAGTAAGAAATTTTATTTTTCATGATTTTACTACTGAAATAAACACACTAACAGACAAACCAACCTCTCTGAAATATCTGTGCAACACTTCCCAAGGACAAGAGGATCTTCTGATGCTTTACCTTTTATCATGTAATTATTATATCAACAGTATGGCTTAATTCATATCAAGCACATTCCCCCTACTGATTCCATTGCACATATGGCATATTTTTTTCCATGTGAAGAGTATTCTCTAATGTCCTTCATGGGCTTCACTGTTCTCTTTCTCCCTCTCTCAATCTTCCACTTGAGGACAAGTGTGGATGAAAGGGCATTCCAGAAAAGGAGATATAGTAAATGAGCCCTATTTTGAAGCCCTTATGTGATCATGAAAGTGCCCCCTGGGTCCCGTGTGAGCATTTTGTGTGTTAGTATTGAGCCATTATGTCTACAGATGTTTAGCAGGGAAAGGTGAAGAGGCTGGGAGGAAAGTGCTCCGATTTTGGTACTGCAGAATTAGATCTTTCATTATAAATCTTGATACTATTTATTAGTAGAAGCCATTAATTGGCAATTCTAATCTCAGGAGAGTCACTGCTGGTCAAACATTGTTGCTGATGGTTGCAAGGTGTTGTCATAGAATTAATAATGTTAGGGGGGATCCAGACCAAAGCCAGTCTGTTGGCTCTGAATGCTGTGAGGGGCTGCAAGCTGGCATTGAGTGACAACTGTTTCACTGTCTCTCCCTTACAGAATTGCTCCCCATTTTGTAACCTATGAGAGCAATGGAAAATTCTATAGGGGAAAAGAAATTCTTTCTAAAAGAAGCAGACAAACATGATAAACAAGTGCAGAAATGCATGAGCTGTCTGACTGATCCCTAAATAACAGTGATCTATAAATAATTCAAATTACACATACAAGCCACCTATGAAGTACAAAATAAGTTCTTTCATTTGCCTTCCCATTTCCAAAAATGTCTAGAGCATTTCAGTACCCATGAAGAATATTTTTGTTTTATTTAATATAAAATTGAACTGTCAGTCCTCTAAATTTCAGTCCATTTCAATCCTGGAGCAGGTTCTTTCTGAGTTGCCAGTCAGGCCGTTTTGAGCAAACCTGGCCAGGTTATTTTGTCATTGAATTCTGGATGAATTTTAAAGTTCATCCTGTTGTTTTATGAATCCAAAGAAAACATAATTTTAACTGAGCTGCAGAAAATCCCAAACAAAACCTAAAGAAAAATAGTGAGTCTTGCAGAGCATTTTCACATGGATTTTTCTGGATTTACTTTCAGTTATAATTGCAGGTGGTTTGGGGGATGAAGTCTAATGTTTAAATTAAGCATCATTTTGCTACAGACTTTTCATGGGACCTTGGGCAAATCATATAATCTGTTTAAAGTTCAATTCCCTTTCTCTAACACAGTAATAAGATTAGTCACCTTCTTTGGAGAGGTGCTGTGAAGAGAACTATCATAAAGGTCCTATATTACTCAGATTTTATTATAGCAAAATCCATGTAAATACCTGAGCTGCAAGGATATTTAAAATATGAATCCTACCACAGTTCAGAAACAAAGTTAAAAGCTAAAAAATAATGTTCATTTTAAGAGTGAATTTGTTGCTGTCAAGCAGCATATGTTATAAATAATTTGAAATGTAAATAATATATTTTTAATTTACTTTACATGTATTCAAGTTTTGTAATTGAAATATTTATATGCTTGAAATGGAGTTGACTGTGTTAAAAAAAGGAGGTTTAAAATGGTTTCTGAAACACATATTTATTATTCAAACATATATTTTAGCCGTAAACACTAACATAATTGCAACCTTTCTCAGCCAGGGAGAACTAAATAAGAACTTAATATGTCACATTAATTTTGTGCAGAAATGCAGATACCTTAAGCCAGTAGGTTCAATTAATCCTTACCTCCAATATTACTTTATAAAAATGACTTTAAGGGCCCTTGATATTTTTAGAATTCAGCAAAATGGGCCATCTAATGCCTTTTTTTCCAAGGGACTTTCGTAACCAACAAACAAACAGCGTTGGTATATCGTGTGCACATGCTGAATCTGGACAGACAACTCCCAGCAAATGGTCTGTTTGCCAGACAGACTCTGTCTGTCTGTTTGTCCAGTCCACAGGCAGACAGAGTTGTTGTTTGTAGGTTTTTACCCAGGTTCTGTGTCTGTGCGTTGTTGCAAGTATTCCAAATACAAGCTGCTGATAAGAATCCTCTGTTGTTTCTCTCTCTTATTGAGGTGCTGAAAATCCAAGAGTCAAGTTTCGGGGCAAATACATGATTGTGAAGACAAAATTAGTTTCTTATAAATATTCTACAAGATTTGCTTAAAATGAACTATTTCTTCAAACATTTTCCTGCCAAGAACATTCCTCCAGCTGTACAGAGTCAGCTGGAAACAACTTCTTTTTCTTTTATATTAAGAAAAGATGAAGTACTGAAACGTCATTTTTTTACCTTTGTACAGCACAGAAACAGAGGATGATTTTTTGGTTTGGTGGTTTGTTGTTTTTTGGGGTTTTTTACTGCTGCTGAATCAAATTCTGTGACATAGTTTTTTATTTTGCTTTTTATGTTTATTATTGATTTTGGAAGTCTCTGGTTTTGAGTGCTTATTTTGGAGTTCTGACTCACTTTTAAAAAATGAGTAGGCACTCTCTTTTTGCAAACCAAGGCTTATTAAGCAGCATCTGGATGCCCAGAATTGAGGCATGGTCGTTTTTTTAGAATATAGGCACCTTAAGGGTTCAGTTCTTGCTGAAAGCTGACATTACCTTCAGTTAGTGGGATTTTTCTTCATTCCTGTCCTAATGGTCCTCTTCACACAGAGTCAAAGTCAAATTTATGACTGATTGTCACCATTTCCCTAACCACAAACCAGAGCTCAAGCATGCAGAAATAAACTAGTGACTCAGATTAATGACATCTCCTTTTAAAATGTCACTTTTAAAAAAAGAAAGTAACCTGGCACTCTGGAGAGTGTGAAATGATGCTGTATCACACAAGAATGTCTAAAATATATTAGCAAACCACAGAAAGAGGCTTGTTGTACACACATGACCCAAATGTGTTTTGGATTTTGAAGGACATTCACCTCCCACCATTCTGAAAATCTCAAACTCAGGTTTTAATGCAACCCACTGCTTGTCCCAGCTGACATGTAGAAATTTATACCAAACAGCTAATGCAGTTGCTAAATATCAGTCCAATTCACTTGAAAATCCCTTTGGAGAAGGGGTTCAGTTGCTAGTTTTATATCCAGCACCATTTCTCACTTTGCTAAATGCTGGAAAGGAGCAAAAAGATCTGGGATTTTGGCCGGTGGGTTCATTTCCAAATCACTGGTCAAGATTTACATTTAAAAATGTATTCATAGTTGTACATAACTCATGTTTAAGAGTTTTTGGTGCTTGCAATGCCATTGCTATGGTTGTTTTGATATCTGTTAATCCACCAAGAGTTACCAGCTTAGAACATCCAACTGACCCTGCTGGGTTACACAGGGAGGTTCATCTCACTCAGTATCTTGTGTTTTGCGTTGGTCTAGGACAGATGTCTGTAAAAGCAACAGGGTGAGCATGCTGTGATGCTTCCCCAAAACTCTTTACCAACTGTTTGGGGCTCAGAGGCTTCCAGAAGTGGTGTCTTTACTTTTAATATCCCTGGATGGTAATAGCTCACCTTTTCCAGATGATTTACATGCAAATACGAGGCAAATTTTGTCTTGAAGAAAGTACAGGCTATGTCAGTGTGAAAGAATGGTTGGGAAAGGTGGAGTGAGTTGCCAGTGTCAGACCAGAGGCTGATGATGTAGGCAGAAAAACATCCCGTGATCCTGGAGTTATTGAAGTCAGGGGCAGATTTGCTTTTGTCATGGTTGACCCTGGAGTGCCCAGATGTGTGGAGCACCAGTTGGGTCACAGGGATTGCAAAACAGGGCCAGAACAATTTGGAAAGCTGGTCCCAGTCCATAGGGCAGGTCTTGGCAGGACTGTGGATTCAGAGTATGAGACTAAAGGTGGATTTCAGAGGGCAGGTTTTCATGCATAAGGGAATGTTGTTTGTCCCTAAAGACAATTTCTTGATATGACAGCAATATAGGGAACTGCTGGCATATAACCAAGCTGGCCAGTTCCCCTCTGTGTGCACGAGAACTGAAGGCTATCCCAGAGCAAAGGTTCTTCTAGCTCACCACTGTGTCCCTGGCAGTGTGCAATGACAGATGCTAAGGAGAAAAACCAAAAAGAAAAGGCACATGTATTCTCCTGGTATACCTCCCAAGCTTTAGCTCTAGAGAAGAGAGGAATAAAATACATCCTGATCATCCTAAACCATAGGACTTCAGACATAATGTTCACCCTTTGGGAATGTGTGGGCGACATTATTGTATATTTGTGGTTTTAAACACAGTTAAACTTATTTACTTCAGAGCACAAAGGAAAACCAAACTGTTTGGGGAGAACAAACCAGGAAACTTGCTTAACTCTCCCCAGCTCTCTGTAACAATGGACCATAAATAGGTCAGACATTTCCTGGGAACCAGGGAAGATGAGTATTGGAAAATGCCACAAATTATGTTTAAAGAACATTAAAGTGGTGACAGACCAGTAAATGCTGGGAAATTCAAAGATACAACCAGAAGCTGCCTGTATAGCTCATGCCAGAATGGGAGTGAGGGGTAAAAGACTTATGCTGATGTAGTAAGATGAGCGTGTTAACCTTTGGTATTGAAATCCTTGACTGTTTTTATGAATATTTTCTCCCTAAAAATGCCATAAAACTTTACTCATCTTGCCAGTTCACCCAGTTAACTAGAATCACTTGAAGATGGGATTTATCTGCTATGTTTGGCTGCCTATAGTTAAGCCTCTGATCCAAACTTGTCATCTTGGTGGATGATTCCAGGATGTGGCTCATCCCAACGTGAGTGAGAGGTATCTAAAGCACTAGAAATCAATTGCTACTTGGCAGAGCTTTCTGCCTCTCTTGACTGTTGGAGGACATAGAGAAAATTGACTTGGACTTTTAGGCTTGGGTCAGCCCAACTCAGTTTAAGTAAAAGCATTTCTATTCCTTGGAAGTTTGCTTTTTGGTTTTGCTTCTGTTTTAGTTTTGGGTTTTGTTGGGTTTTTTTTGTTGTTTTGTTTGGTTTTTTTAACCAGTTGATAGAGTGAGTATTTTAGAAAAAAAAACCCAAATAGGCAGGTTTCTTTTAAAAATAAATGTTTCTAAATCACATAATTTCAAAGTAGGGCCTGAAAACATGTTCTTTGGAGTTCACAAAAAAGAAGACATCAATCCCTCCATAATTTCTAAAATGACATATGGCTTTTGACTTCTGTAGATCTGAATAACTTTTGGAACATTTGATGCTGGTAGTTTTGGTTTTAATGTTCAGCTTGATTTAATATTAATTTTCTTATTTTAAATATGGAGAGCTTCCTACTGTGTATGCCATTCCCTCCATAGCACAGATGGCTCTCAGACAGATATTACTCTCCTTCCGTGCTTTTTTTTTCTTTTTTTTTTTTGTAGTCCTGTGCCCTAAACAAAGAAGTTGTTAAAAGTCTGTTTTTTGGTAGGACCTTAAACAATGCTGAAACATTTTGTTCCTAGTAAAAGGAAGCATAAAATTGACTTTTTATTTTAAAAAAATCTATTGAAATTTATTCCTTAATCCAGGACATTATTCAATCAAGAGCATAGAACAGTTGACTGTCTTCATGGGGTGTTCATGACTTTGCTCACGGTTGAGCCGGGTTATGGTCTTGGTCTTGTTGCCTTAGAGGTGTGTTAATGTGCCACAGTCAGAAAAGGATTGTCCACATGTTAAAGCTGTATCTTCATTGCTGGACACAATCCTGTCACCTTTTCTATGTACTTCTTTTTAATATTCTTTTCTGAGGACACATAATGAGTGAGAAGAGGATGTTTTGACGATGGCAAGGATATGCTGTCGTTTCTGAGTGCAGCAGAGATTTGAGTCAACCTGACATGACTTAGTGAACTCTGAACTTCCAGAATTCTGAAAGAGCAAAAATGGTCTAGGGCCTGAAAAGTGCAGCACTGACCCACTTCAGGTTTTGTGTCAAGAGGATCAAAATCCCCAACCCCAATAGCAAGAAAGTTAAGTTTGTCCACTTATTTCTGTTTAAATCCACAGCTGCAGAAGCCCTCTCAGAGGTGTGTCTGTCACTGCAGTTAAGGCAGACTGGAAGTGGTGGTTAGATGGTTTTATGTGGTGCACCTCTTTTGAGTGCTCTGACCATTTGAAAGGAAAGATCCTTCAGAAGCCAAACTTTGCATTTCTGCAGTACTCAGTTACACCTCCACAAAATGAATAGAAAATTAAAACAGCAGCACATGGTGCTTTTCCAGTGTACAAAAGTCAGCTGGGGACTGGAGTATCTGAAACCCCTGGCTGGGGCTGTGCAGTGAATCTCAGCCTGGGCTTGTGCTGTGTGTTGTTCACACGTGTAACCATGTGTCATTTATCACTCAGATTTGTTGGACATTGTCATGACCTCAGTGTTCACCTGAGCAAATACAGGCATCCTGCTGCTGTTACTGAAGCTATTGCATTAAGCCAGGACTAATGCTTGCACTTGGAAACAAGTGCCTGCCATATATGAGAACAGAAATAATGTTATTATGGCTGAGGAAGAGAATGCTTGTAAATATTGTAGTCACTGGCTTTTGTGTGGGTTACATCAAGATTGTATTCAAACAGTGACAGGTTAATTACATGTTTCAAAGCTTGTTTACTGTGATCTGAGAGGAAACTGTTATTAAAGAAGTGTTCAGCATCTAACAGTGCTTTTTTATTCTTTCTTCTCCTTCTCAATGTTTTCTCTAGCTGATTACTCCACATGCCATCCGTGTACAGACGCCTCCCCGACATATCCCAGGGGTTGTAGAAGTCACATTGTCCTACAAGTCAAAGCAGTTTTGCAAGGGAACGCCTGGAAGATTCATTTACACAGGTAAGGATGCTTCAGTAGTACTGGATATAAGGTGGAGGAATAGGGCAGGCAATGTATCACAATTATTAGGACTTCTCCCTTCATCATTAAAAGCTGTACTATATTTTAATATGTTGGCTGAGGGCATCATTGAAGGCACCCATTTGAGGCTGGATTCAGAAATGGGTGACTGTGAGGATGAATCTGAAGACAAACTAGTGTGGGATTTTTGTTTGCTTGTTTGCCGTTGCAATGGGACAACACTTTACATGGGAGGAAGGAGGGAAACAGATACTGGAGTATTTAAACAGAGGAGGAGTGCAAGCAGATACACTAGAGCAATCACAAACCTGTCTTCTAAATATCTCCATCTCATGTTAATCCTCAAGTGTTGAAAGTGTTCAAAGCAGGCATTTATTTGCCTGCCCATCTCACCAGAACTGTCTGTGACTTCCAGGCAGGTAAAGCAGCTCTCACCCCAGCCAGTGCTGCAGACACAGTGACTTGCAGCGTGTTTTGGGGTGGTCTCTCACACTTGAGATTTGGCTTGAAGAATTATTAACAAAAAATCCACAATAGGACATTGCAGATGCTGTCAATGTTAAACCACTCTCAGTAGTTATAAGAATGGCCTGGGAAATAAATCAAGTAGCAACCTAATTTTTTTTAAAAAGAATGAGTGTCATTGATTCTTCAGAAGGTGTGTGCATGCTGCAAGAATTAATGACTTTGTCCAGATTTTGATGTGCCTGTTGTTCACATATGCAGACAGGGCTACTGCTGTAACTGCCTGCACTGTGATTCAGCACAATCCAGTGCAATTCATTTCCTCATTCTTGATTTTCCCTGAAACTTTAAGAACAAGTTAGATCATAAATACCTGTGACTATGAGGCATTCTGAATTCTACTGGGCACATCTATTGCTCCAGCTGCCAATTTATACACAGGGACTCAAGGCAGAGGAGAGAATTCTGTGCTCCAGCTGGGCAGCAAAGCTCTCATTTGAATTTTTTTTAATACTAAACCAGTTGAACAAAGGTGCCTTATAAAGCTTTTTTGTCTTTTTCAAACACCCTCTCCCCCAGTTGGGATTATGCACTGGGTTTCTTAAAACTGGCTTTTAAAATGTTCATGTATTGCCTTGCTGGCCAAGGATCAGGTACTTGTGGAGGCTGTGTGTGTTTATTTGTGAGCATTATGATTTCAACAGTGTGTGGGAAATCCATATACTGGACAATAACATACCATATCAAAGAAGTTATTTCAAGTTTGAATGTGTTGGAACAAAAGAAAAAGCAAAGGGTCAGATTTCAACTGGTGCAAATTGATGGTGTATGACGTGTATAACCTGAGAGTGTCAGCCAGAGCTCTGGACTGTTTGACCATGAAGCTTTTCACTCCTCGCTTACTTACTTGCAGTAAGTTGGGCTATCCTGCTTTGTGTCACCTCACTGAGGTGACTGCACCTGGGGTTGGTGAAATGGCAGGTACACTTGTGGAGGGAGAAGAAGAGAAGAAAGGGAGGAAACCTGCAACCTTAGGCTTTGTAAAGAAATTTTTGGTGATTTTTTTTGTGTGTGTGATTTAAATGTAAAAATGACTTGGACTTAATTTTGGTGTTGCTTTCAGATCATCATTAATTAGCTTTTCCCACAAAAAGGAGGGCAGCAGTTTAGCTTGTCTGCCCAGAAGCAGATGGCTGCATGTGGAAATAAGGTGTCCCAGTAGGGAGGGTGTTTTCCTAAATGCATTTTCAGGTTGGTGTTTAAAACACAGTATTTTTAATAGAATAAATGAAAGTTATGAAATAGTAAACAATAAGGATAAAATCAAAGGTGCTCCAGTCCATGGACAATTCTTTTACTTAAGCAGTTACTTATGGAGTTAGGATAGATACAGAAAAGCTATTGTGATTTAAATCTTACCTCACACCATTTGCATTTTCCTTTTAAAGACAGCCTGAACTTAAATGTGGTTTTTTAAGAAGGACTAAATGAAACTAAAATAAAAACAATTAATGCATCCTGACCTTCAGAAGTGCCTTCCAGCCCTTTAAACAAAATGCAGGTTCAGTACATGCCTGCCGATTAGTTTTAGTTAATTGAAAATTATAGGATTGACCCAAGAGGAAAATTTTGTTTGCACTCCAATCACTTTTACAAATTAAGGAAAATTACCACAATTTTGTTTAGCTAAGGTTTCACACTGAGTTCACGAAATTAGCTCAGCCATCCCACCAAAGTCAGCACTTTGTTAGTGAGCACTAGAAAAAAACTAATAGTCTATGGTGTGTACAAACGAAGCATAGAAAAAGCTATGATGCTTTAGAGAACTAGGCCAAGTGGTTTTAATTAGGATTATTGGTTCATTGTAAGTTTTGAAGAACAATCAAACTAGCAGATTAGCTGTTTCTTTTAAAGCTAGAATTTCTTGCCATTCATTTTTCCCATGAGAACTTGTTTTAACTCCCACATAGCACTATTTTTTTTTTAACAAGGCCTGCAGGAAATGGACCAATTGGAAGTTGGGATACAGTAACATTCCCCAGCATCACTCCAGCCGATGGGAGTTTTTCACAATGTTCTTCAGTGAACTCAGTGTTCTGGAACATATTACAAAACCACAGAGGCCAAATGTTTTCTCAGAGGAGCTTGGCCTCTGTTTTTGGCCGAAAACATTTCAGCATCACTTGCTTCTTATTTACCCTGCTATTAAGAACAAGAAAAGGGGAGAGGAGAAAAAGGTGGGGGGGGAGGAAAGCAAAAGAAAGTGTGTGTGAGAGAGAAAAAGACTTGGGGTTTGTGGGCGGTGCAGCAGTTGATCAAGCGTAGTTTCCTTTATGGTGAGAATGTCCCTGCTCGTTAATGGTCCCATTTTGTGGTCAAGTCTCATTTAGAAGAAATTATTTTTAATCAGTGTTCAACAAAATATCCCCTCAAGCCACCTGGCTGTAAACTGTTTTTTTCTTACTGTTAAGTAGTTAAGTTCTCAGAAGAAAATACCCAGTGACCCATTAATTTTAGCCCTTTTTTCCCCTTTAACTGCAAATAACTTAGTAACATGATCTCTAAGTAGTCCATATGCCATCTAGGAATCAAGGTCACAAATATACAGAGAAATCGTGGCTTTTGTGAGTATTTCTGAAAGAAATAAACCAGGGTTCAACCCTGTGCTTACAAGAAAACATAAGTTTTTTATTTTCCATCCACAGAATAAGCCATTAGCATGCACTTAGAGAGCAATTATTTCTTAGATTTTAAGCTTTGACATTCCTGAGAGAACGTTAATAGAAATACAGAAATCTGAACACATCATGCATGTGTGTTCATTTTGGAATAATATTTAAAGTCCATATTGCACAAAAAATACCCAAACATGCTGGCCACTGTTTTCCTGGAGTCCCCTTCATATCTAAGTCTCTTCTGGCACAGGAGAGCAGTGAATGAATTAAGCTTCATGTCACAACTTGGCAGTCAGGTATGTGTCACTACCATTACTTTAGGACTGGGGAAACTGGGATAAAGAAAGAAGCCATTAGGGATACAAAGCCATATGTAGTTTGGCAAAATGAATCAAACTACTTGGTTGAATTAACTAAGGGTTGAGATTTGGCACCAATCTGTGATACCCAGACAGGCCTTTGAGATTTTTTTTGCTTTGCTTTAACTTAAAAAAACAGAGGCATCCAGGACAGCATGGTTTTTACAGAATAATTTTCCTGTGGTACTAAAGTGTGAGGTTTTGAGTAGAACATCATGAATGTAAGTGAAGGGAGAATTTATCTCACTGCATATTGGAAAGGACATATGGAAGGTCCATAAAAATGCGTTATGCAGTGTCTTCTACCACCTGCTCAGTTTAAGATTTTGTTCTTTTGTTCCCAAACCAGAGCAAAGGACTACACAGGGGACAGAAGTACAGAGCTTTGTCACCAAGGTTATGTGTGCAACATGGGGTTAATTCTGATTCTTGGCTGAGCAGTACCCCAAATACTGCTCCTTCTTTTTCAGAGTAGGTTACATGGTTGGATACAGTTGGAATTTAGGGACCATTTTAATTTGCATTAGCCTTGCAAGGAGGCTGCAGGCTAAACCCTTTGTGTTCTGACAGGGCACAGGCAAATCCCCCCCAGTTCATTTGGGGTTTGGTATAAGCTGTGGGATGTGTTGTGTCTCTAGAAGTGCTGCTAACAGGAATGGGTGGATGGAGGGTCAGTGTAGACACACAGGACTTGCTGTGTGGTGGGAATAACCCAGATGCTGAGCGCTGATCCTCCAGGAAAACTGTGGTGAGGGCTGAGTGGGACAGAGTGGACACTGCTGGGGCTGACCAGTGTTTGCATTACTCTGTTGGCCATGTGGTGTGGAGTGATGTAGAAATACTAGTGCTGTGAAGGTCAGGATATTCACAGGATTCCTGGGAACTGCCTCTTTCTCTGAAATGTCATAGGGCTTCTCAGTGAACTTTTCGCTCCCCTAGTTCCTACAAAGAAGAAATAGCCTCATGTGGAAAAATCCTGTTCCATCCTCATTTCACCCTTTATTTACTTCTGAAAACATCTGAGTGTGTGTACAAACAGGAAGAGCCTTTTGGCTCACAGATGATTTAGGTAACATTTCAATAAGTCTCTGTGTTAGGTGGCTTCATTTTTAGGTTTTCAATTTTAAATGGTCTAATATACAGTAGTTGTCTTCTGAGAATCATTCTCTTTTTATTTAAGTCAAAACCCTCCAAGAATGAGACCAAAAACTAGTTTTTCACCATTTAAACTTTCACTCCATGGCCCTACAAGCAGAGCTGAAGCCGTGTACAGCCATCCAGTCAGAACTGGAATCACTGAAAGATTGGTTTTGAGTTCCCGAAGTTTCCAGACTGGTAAATTTCAGTCCTTTCTTTTGCTAGCAAAATCGTCTGCTTTCAAGAAGGTACCAAAAACTATGCAAAGTTCAAAAGATACATAACTGATGAAACAATCAATTTTCAGAAGGGAGAGTTCTGGAGTTTGCAAACTTAAAAAAAAAAGAAAATTTTAAAAAAAAAGGAAGAAAAAAGAAGTGGTGAAAAGAGACAGACTGTCAAGAGGTTCCTGTAGCCCCACTGGAGCCTTTCTTGATCCCTGTAGACTGGAGTTTGACCCTTACACCATCTAACCTTGGCCATAGCTGCATGTCTGTGAGTTCCTGAGAAATGTTGAAACCTAGTGGCAGTTTCTCTTTAAATCTGTAATGCACATTAGTTTTACAATGCCTCATTCATGTGTGTTTATTATTAAATCATGAGTACCTAAATAACTGATTAGTATAAATGAGGAGAGAAGGGTTTCATCAACAGAACAATAAAAATAAAACAAAAAAATCCAGCCTCTCTGATGCTGTCTCAGGTTTTATCCTGATATGTTTATAAAATTCTTCACCCTCAAAGATAGGACAATTATTAGGCTGGAATGAAATATAGAGCACATCATTTTGGCAGAAGACTGACCAGCTATGAGATCTCGTTGCTAGCCAATGAATGCCATTGTTTTTAACAGCAGTTTTTATCTGCCTTTCACTAGTAAATACTAATAGCAGTGGTAGAACAAAAGGTGTCGAATGTCTTGAAGTTAAATAGTCACAGAGTGCTACAGAAGATTGGAACAAAACCCTTCAATACAAAGAAATGTATTAACTTTAAAATAAGAGCTGGTTCTGTTCTTAGAAGCAAGACAGCCCTGCACTGCAGGTTATCCTGTGCTTTGGATGCTCCATATAAAGTCTGTTCCTGATCTCAGAGAGACTCTGTAGAGGAGAGATGGTAAATCCTTACTATAACACAATCAAGTAAGGAAGAATGAAATCAAATAATTTGTAAATGTAAACTTTTACTGGTCAATTTAACAAGCCAAAAAATCCTCATAACCTGTGTTTAAAAAATATCCTAATGCAGAGTTCACTGGGTTCCCCCTTCATCTCTATGTGCTGAGTGTTCATTCCCAGCTGGTTCTTGCCATGGGGACACCAAAGGCATCAGGTGGTGTGTGGAGCTCAGAGATGGACCTGTCTTTGTGGTGGTGTGTTGGGTTGAAGAAGTTAAGCTGTACATGTGGCTCCCTGATGCCATAGGAGGAAGTCATGCCATAGTCCCTTGAGAACTGGGTCCACCACTGCTGTGTCCAGGACACTTGCAGGTAAAGTACAGATGGGAAAACAATGCAGGGATTGGTGCAGTCTCTCCCTCCAAGCTTTCCCATCACTGATATGATCTGGGTGTTACCAGCCCTTGAAAAGAGAAGTTATTCTCAGGAAATCTCTGTTTGAGTTTAAGCTTGAACCTGGCCCTTTCTGTGTTCTGGTCCATTAAGTCAGCCGCTCTAAACACCTGTCCTGCCTGGAAAATTTAGGGAGGAAAAACGGTTTCAATTGTTTTGGAACAAGACTTTCTAGATGAAATAATTTTAGTCTTTATTATTTGGTGGTGGGTTTGGGGATTAATGTTGTTACAAAAGTGTTTGTTTAGAAGTTTTTTAGGACATGCCCAGTGGAGTGAAGTATGGACAGTTACCAGGGTGCAATATGAGCAATATTATGGTGGTTGGTTTGATTTGCAGAAATTCAGGAAAGGAAGCTGGCAGGACTTCTAATTGATTGCAGGAAAAACAGTGTTACCAGACAGTGAGGAGATGATGGAGGTAAACTGGAAAATCCCTGTTGTGTGCTAATAAGAACACAGAACCTTCCTATATTTGGTATTTCTTAAACACTGGCAGTACCATAACATACCGTAAAAAAACAATCACTAGAAGTATTCAGTGTACCTGTAGGACAGCTTCAAAATGAAAGCAATTACTGCAACCGTCAGAATAAAGCTGGCTGTGAAGGAAACATTATTTTGCATATTTTATGTATACACTTTCCAAGAAATATGACCTTTATTTTCTAGTTAAAGGGAAGTGCAATCAGAGTCCACGCAGCAAAGGGTAGCTGGATCATTAAAAAGAATATTTTCTCTGATATTAGAAGTCTAAATGGGCACTAGTCCTTATTCACAACCTTGGCTGTTTCTGTTTGCCCTGAGTTAATAAGTGATAAGGCCAAAAGAGAAATAAATCACTGAAGTCCCTGTCCAAAGAAAACATATTGACTACAGCCAAGCAAATAACAGCCCATAAGCAATGGTCCCATTCATCATTCATGTAATAGGGATACAAAGTATTCTCTACCTATGAAACCATGGAGTAGGAAAAAGCCTGATAAGCCCCCAATCTAAGCTATGTGATTTGATTATTAAAGGACATGAACTGTTTGTCACATACCTTTAATCTTTAAGATGTGTTGCCATTTCTAAACTATAAATTTGTGGTAAAGGATTAGAAAGCTATTAACGATACAGGTATAAACTAGACTTTATAAGGATTCCTGCAATTGTCATGCAACCCTGTAGCCCCCTGGAACCTTAACTTATTGAATATGATACAACAGTTATCTGACCTTCAGAGCCAATAAACCATTTTTTGCTTTTTAAGTTCCAGATTTACTCCATGATAAATTAACCCTCTGGATTCACAAAATAGGCCTTCTAAATTATTTTCTTTATCCCCACTTCAAACCCTTTAAATTTTCACATTTTTGCTCCAAAATTCTTATTCCAGACTGATATTGTTAATAATTTTTTTATTCTCCTTTTAGATCATGTCAGTCAATAAGATATTATTCCCTCTTTTTTAAAAAAATGGCCAATAAAACAGAGAGCTGAGATGAATTTCTAAAAAGCCTGAATTGTACTTTATTTCTACAGGGGGCTTCACTGCCTTGTTTCTTAGTGTATGGGTATTCAGGTTAGACAAATGCCACAAAAATGGACAGTTTAGAATAGCAGCAGTGGCTGTACTGAGCCCCTTAATGTATTTTGATCCCATACTCTTGAGAAGAAAGAGAAGACACTGTCTTTTTGCTCGTCCAGACAATTCCTTGACTACTTGTTGCCACCAGCATATTTCACAGCCTTTTAGCTGGGAATTCTGGCTGCCTCATGGTTATGTGTGTACCTAACTCATCCTTCCTGTGCTTCTCATGGGGTGCAGCAGGTTTTGATTTCTGCTGGAAGCACGAGCAGGATTTACTGTGTGTTGCTGAAAAGCAGCCAAGCTGCGGGCCAGGCTGTCAGGGGTGCCCGTGCGCTGGCTCTGGTGAGGGAGTCAGGATGTGAATTTAGTGCGTGGCTGCCTGAGGCACGCTCTTGCATAGCACTACCTGCCAAATAGCCTCCTTAAGATGTGCTTAATCCTTTGAGGTGCTTGTTAGTGAGGGCTCATTTTGCTTAGGCATTTTGTTCCACAAGTGCAGGCAGGCTGGCTGGCTCAGACCAGCACTGTGATGTGCAGCATCGTTCCCTGGAGGCAGGACTTGGGCAGCCTCACTTGCTTCGTGCTTGCACCAGCATCCCTACACAGCCAGTAATGCTTATCTAGCCTGGCTACAGCTCGCTGACAGCAGTGACTACAGAGTAGATGTGCCTCAATATAGCCCATGTCTACAGATTCAGGCTTTTTTGTTAATACATAGATAAAAGGAAAATCTTGTACTTGTAGCCTTTCATCTCAGTGGATGCAGGAGCAATTTATTGCATGGAGTGTGAAGTTCTTTGTACTTTTCTGCTATCTTGCAAGAACTCACACAGACTCTTCTGCTTAGTTATGAAGATATCAAGTGCATAAGGGATGTGGTCTGCTGTGGTGTCTGGATAGAGTTGCTGGAAACAGTTCAGTCCCAGGATGACTGGGATCAATCCTCAGGCTGGCCCAAAACTCTGCAGAGTTGCCTCCTGGCACAGGTTACAGTGTCTATCATTACTTTATTTAAAGTCAGTTTGAGTATTTTTTGTATGTAGCACTGCAGTCTGGAGCACAGACGTGCCCTGGTAGGTGCCACAGGAGCCAAGAAAAGGGAAGCAACTCAGAAAGGAAGGGAATTGTAACCATGGTGTTTTAAATGATGTGAGACATGTGGCAATGGTCCACATTTATTTCATGATAATGTCTGACTAATGACTTAGAGAAAGTAGAATTTCCTCGAGGATTCAATCTGCACGAAAGTTTCAACAATCTCAGCAAACTTCCTTAGGACCTTACTTAGTTCTGACAAGCCAAACATATGCAGATCTTTTATTCCAAAAGGTAGGATAGGAGTTATATAATATATTAGAACACAAATGTGTTAGCATGATGTAAATTAGACTGTGTTTTTGCAGTATGTCAGCTTTTCTGCAGACCCAACTTGGACTGCCAAGGACCAGACAATCATGGCAGTTTCTACCTTGGAAAGGGAGCCATCCCTTCAGTATCACAATAAATAGACTGAATTTGATGCTTAGGGACCTACACTCTTGCACAGTTTGCCCTAATGTATTTGCTTGGCTATATCTGCTGTTACTTCATCTCTCAGTGTCTTCTTTAATTTCTGTCCTTTCCCTCCCAAACATGACTTTTTCTTCTTTTTCCTGTTGCCATAAATTGTGGTTAACCTCTTTGCTTGAAGAGCTGTGGACTAGAACTGCTGTTGGACAGCACCAGGTGTCAGCACTGGTGGTTAAAAAAAGGAAACCCCATGCCCAGCAGATAGTGGGTTAACTTAAAAAAATTCCAAAACACATACACACACAAACCTAAAAGAACTCAAGAAAAAAAAAAACAACAAAAAAACCCCAAACAAAACAAACAAACAAAAAAACACACCAAAAAAACCCCATAGAGAGAAACCCCACACAATCAACGAAGAATTGTATTTTTAAGACCCCACAGGACAGAAAATGCACATGGAACTTAAGATGTTGTAAGTCATCTAGCAAAAATACCTGTTTGTTAAAACAGAAATTGGTGCCAAACTCTCCATTTTAAATCTGTGAAAACTACCGAGGAAAATCTGGGATACCTATGAATAATTATAAAACTTGCTGTACCTTGTCTGCTTAAAGGATAAAAACCTAATGAACCCTTTGGATACCCCCTTTACTGTCTTATTTATCACCTTAAATGTGGATGAATATCATCAGGAAACTTCTCTCTGTCCTCTGTCTGCGTATGGGCTCTAACCCAGAGTTTGAACAGGCTGGATGAGAAGCGTTACATGCTCCGTGCCTCATGTGCCAGGTGCTGTGTAGGAAAGTAACCATTACCCCAAATACTGCAATCCCTGGTAGTTTCTGAAATACATGTACTTATGACCCCCTTTTTCTTTTCTATTTCTTTTCTTTTTCTTTTCTTTTTCCTTTCTTTTTCTTTTTCTTTATTTTCTTTTCCTTTTTCTTTTCTTTTCTTTTTTCCTTTTCTTTTCTTTTTTCTCTTTTCTTTTCTTTATTTTCTTTTCTTTTTTCTTTTCTTTTCTTTTTTCCTTTTCTTTTCTTTTCTTTTTTCTTTTCTTTTCTTTTCTTTTCTTTTCTTTCTTTTCTTTTCTTTTCTTTTCTTTTCTTTTCTTTTCTTTTCTTTTCTTTTCTTTTCTTTTCTTCTTTCTTTTCTTTTCTTTTCTTTTTTTTTCTTTTTTCTTTTCTTTTTTCTTTCCCCAGCTTATATCCCATTCCTACCTTTCAGTTGGATGCTTTCCACAGAAGACTAAACTCACCAAGGAAAAATACAGTTTGTCTGCTCAGGCAGTTCTAGCAGCAAGCTTATATTTGTAAAAATGAAAGGCAAGCTTTTGCTGCCAGAAGAAACCATGAATTCATGTTGAAAGGTCACTTCAGCAAGGGAAATATTTTTTCCAAATGTAGATCTCTGACTAGTTTCACCACTCCAAAAAGAATTTTCCCTACAGTTCACATGCATGTTGTGCACAGCTACTAGAAATAGTCATTACATTGTAGTTCCTAAAAATAGGTCTCCAGCTCAAAATCATACTGAAAAACAATAATATTTTTTCTCCAGGTTTTTAATTTTGAGGTACTTTTTGTTGCCTAGATCTTTCATTGAACTGTGCATGTTATTTATTTAAAAGGATGAGAATGAGCCATGCCTTGCCTATTTGCCTTACATTATATTTATCCTGGGTGTTTCTGTCTGCTGAGTCTGTTATTGATGGAGGGTGGCACAAGTCTGGCATGCCAGAGACAGGAACAAGAATATACACTAGTTATCTTTTGCTCTGTAATGAAGAATTTAGTTCAAATTTCCCAAATACAAGGCCAGTCTGCACATCATTTCTTCACCGTAACTGTTCATCCTTGCAATGCTTGCAAGTTCTGTTAGAAAGACAAATGAACCTTTTTTAAATTGGGGCCTAAGGGAAAGGATGGAAATGACCCCCTCCCCTCTCCAATTTCCCCCATTAGACTTTTTTTCACAGATGTTCATGCTGATTAGAGCTGGGAAATAAGGGTATTTCTGTGGACCATGAATATTCATTTGTTTTTTGGCAATGAATTTCCTTCAGTTTCCCTGTAGTGTTTTGCTCCCTGTGAATGTTTGAACAAGTGAGTTTGCTGAAACAACTCAGAATGTGTTATAGAAGGTGAATTTTCCATGGTTTATATGCCTTTGCCTGAACAAAAGAATATAAAACTTACTATCGGTTGTAAAGAAACATGACTCAAACCCAGCAAATGCAGGTGAGGTGATGCCCTCTCTGAACTTATCCTATAAATGGAGAATTTAAATCAAAAATTTGTAACAATCCATTCTGTAATTATCTATCTATAAGCATAAGGTTAGACAGAAGAAATATTTGACAAATACTTTCATCTAACAGGATAATTGGAGAAAAACATCTCTTTGGACAGTTACTTAGCAGGAATGGTTTGTTATGAATTATTTACTCCACTGTAGTACTGATGCCCAGATCTGAAGAAACTGCTGGACTTGCTCCTTGAGGGGTCTGTGATGCCATTCCTAATTAGACCAAATTGATATGAGCAGAAATCTATCCAATTTATAGCAGAAAATCCCAGGGATATTTTATTTTTCCTGTTAAAATTTTTAAAGTGTTATAAAACACTGAATGGAGATTACTGTACCTCCTACTGCTTGATCTTGTAATCCTGCAGTAAATGTGAGGATGAAAATTGTAGCTGAAGTGTAGGGAATAGGCAGGATCCTGCACTGCAGTCCATGAGCAGCCAGGCCAGACAGACTGCAAGAAGGAATTTGGCAGAATTCCTCCAACTTCAGTGGCAATCTGCATTTTCCTTTCAAATTGTAATGTTTTGGTCTTTGGGATCACCAAAAATTGTCATTATTTTCTGCGTAGCAACTTAATACTTACCCAGCGTGTTCTGTGGAATAACGTACACAATTTTACAATAACTGTGTAATTAACTCACTTTGCTACTCCCCTCTCCAGGGAAACTCATGCTTCTATTAATGCTATTAGGAAGGTCCTATGCATAGAACAAAGAAAGTGGTGCAGCAGATGAGTTAACATGATTTGATTTGCAGATGGTTTAAACACTTAGCAGGAGACAGCTACGGCAGCTAATTAAATCACTCTAAGGTGCACAGGATTATCTGCTTTGTAAGAAACAATTTCAGTGAATTATGGTCGCCCTTTAGCTGAGGGGAAGTAAAAAAGCATATTTGTTTGGAATTAAATTTCCCACGCAAAGTGCCCATCAGACCTCTCTTTCCTCGTATTTCTAGAATAGTGTTTTGTAGTGAGTATTTTCTAGGAGCCTGAATTTTGATTTTGTAAGCGTGGCACTGCTTCCAACTTCCTTACGTAAAAATTTTCCTACTTAGCTATTGATTAGCATCTGCCTTTAAGCAGTGTCTGGAGTAAAGAATCGTGTTGGTACATTCACTACCTCTCAGATACTGCATCTTATTTAGTGTACCGGAACTTCCAGTTTAAAGTAATCACAAAATTTATGGAGAAACGGATAAAAAAGGTTGTAAAATATCGATTTGGGGAAAATAATAACACAACTCATCTATAATAAGAAGAAAAATGAAGCAATAATTCAGGTGTATTGAACGGCTTGCTGCTGGAAGTATTGATCTGGTGCTTTAGTGTGCAACATCGCACCTAACATTGCAATGAAAGAACTGCATTGCCCTGCTCATTATTTCCCAGACACTATTGCCTTGTTACACAGGTCCCACAGAGCCTGGACTGCCAGCAGGGAAAGAGAGGAACCCCCAAAATAACCACAAACCTGTAATATCTTAATGTCACAGTACGCCCTGTAACAACATGCGGGCGGACACTGTTCTCCTCTTATGACATGCCTGTAGTTTGGCTTTGCTTGTTTTGCTCTTGCTCTCTTTGCTGTATCACATGTATTGCCTATGTTCGATACAAATGGTACCTCTGTGCTGTCTCTTTTGATAGCACATAATCAAAAATGGTGTAATTGGGGAAACATGCTTCCCTTAAATATTGACTTTCAGCATCCACATATGAAAATTCCCAATCTCATTGCAGTGTTTCCTTATGGTAGTAATAAGCAAACATTGAAAAAAGGACAGCAAAGGTCAGTGGAATTTTAAAATAAGCGCCCCGACATTTCCACAGCATTAAACTCCATCATGCAACACTGCATTTCTGTTTATCTGCTGACATCTGCAGAGGTACCTCACTTGATTGTTTGGCATAAATAATTTAGCAGCAAGAGTTTTATAATGAGCACAGATAAGATTTGCCTATGTAAAAAAAAAATAAAAAAATTAAGAAGTAACAAATTGTGTGAGGTAAAAAAATAGTGAACTCCTGTAAGAGGGCAACATTTTAGGGCTTGTGAAGGCAAATGTGCATCCTGCTCTGTGAGGAAGCTGCTATGTATGTGCTGCAAACTTGCTGCATCCCTCATGATCGTTATGTAGAAATATGAGCCAGACTAGATGAGCAAGTTCTGAACAGATCAAGCCTACTGCAAATTTCGGCTAACATTGATGTGCAGGATTTTCACTGGATCCTCAGTGTTGTTGGGCTTGCAAGGGTGTTGTCCTTTTTTCCCCCTTTAATCCACACAGTGAGGGAGGTGGGGAGTGAAGCAGACACTTCTGCTCAAGGACTGGGGGGAAGGGAGAAAAAAAAGAAAGGAAGAAAATAATCTATGGCTGACGAAGAGGCCAAAGAAAATTGCTTTCTGTAAACTGCAAGGCCCTGCAGTAAGACTTGAACCGCCGATACCAATGAGAGCAGAGATTGCCATGGCTGTTGTATCTCACCGTGTGCTGCTCTCCCAGGCACGAGTTCTCCCTCCATCCCGCTGGCTTTCCCTGGGCAAGGAGGGCTGAGGGTTGTGCTGTGGCTGCAGCCCTGGCAGGTTTGAGACCCCTTTCATTGCATGCTCACACATCAGTGCTGGCTCAGGAAGCAGAAAACGTGCAGTTGTTTTCGTAACCTAAATAACATTTCTGGTTTAGAAACCCCAGGGGGAAAATCTTTGTCAAGCTGGCAGTCTGAGCTGGCATGAAGATAAATGACTGAGGTGTGTGTTCTGACTCTGTGGAGACACGTGGGGTGAAGAAAACCCTCTTCTCCTGCACTCTTTGCATCTACAGTCAGGAAGGGACAATTGCAATCTGAGGACATACTGTTGCCTCTGGAAAGAAGTAGGACTGTGCCTTTCCATCCACTGAAAGAAGAATTTTCTCCTTGAGTTGAGGTGTTTGGGGTGTAGCATCTTTTTAAGGCACTGGCAATGCCTGTGGGTTTTTCTGCCTTTTACAGTCATAGGACAGACAAAAAATGTGAGTTACGGCTAACATAGGAAACAACTATGGCATGGGTGTCAACCGAGCAGTTAAGCAGTTTCATCTGTTCAGCACATGGGGTTTTTTAGAAAACAGTCTGAGACTTGCTGTTACTGTCCAATGGAAGTTTTCTTAAGGAAAAAATGTCCAAGGGATTTATGTAATAAAGTCAAAAGCTGCATGAAATTCATCACAGATATTTTCTCAAATTTGTGCAGTAATTTCCAAACAACTTTTGTCCCTTTAGATTTCAGAAATTTGGTAATTTGGATTTTTATGGAAGTTGGGTTTCTCCCCCCTCCCCCCCCCCCAGTACTACTTGCAGTGCCAGAATTATTTTTCATGGAAATTGATTTTTTTCATATATGCTCTCATAATGAACATTTCTTTTGCACTAAAATTCACTACAAATGTGTCTCTTTTGTTTATTTACAACCTTTTTTTTTTTTCCAGAAGCTCTGCACATTTTAAAACATTTTAAAGAAAACTGATAAAGGCTCCATTTTTACAAACATTGATACCCAATTTTCACTGTATTTTTCATTTTTAAAAAGTGTAAATCAATTGGTCTCCTTTAAGTTTCAAGAACATCCTCACTTAGAAGCAGCCAAACAACTTGGTGGAATTCATGGACACTCTTGAGTTAAGCCCACGTATTTCTCTGTTGGTATCACTGGCAGGATTATCTCTTAACATTTGCTTGATGCTGCTCTTACCTACTCCAGAGCATCTTCCATCTCCTCTCAAACCTCTGTTGGACCATTGCTGCTGAAGGAGAGCTAGGTCACCTTTAATATGATTTAAGGTCTTAATATATGTATTGTAATTGTAGTTATGGGTACCATGGGTAAAGCCACACACTGATTTGAGTCCCACATACCTCTTGGGCAAAATAAATATTATCTCTGTCTTCTCTTGGCTTTCATCTCTACTCTTGTTTTGTTAGTTCCATGTAAGTATTTATCCAAGCCTTTTTAATATGGTCTGAACAGGCACTTTGACAATTGCTGATACCTTCTGAGAGAGCAAGATGTTATGTACACAGTGTTTTCTTATTAGAAGATTTCCTGTAACATGTGTATGCAGCTTGAGTTCTTTTAAGCTCCAGTCTGGTAAAACAGAGGGGAAAAGGGCTGGAGAAATGGTATTATCTTGTTAAATTGCTCAGAGCTTATTTAGACAAATAATTACTTGGTGCTTTTCTTAGTACATTTTACAGTTGCCTTTTTTTTCCCCTGCAGTCACCTTTTTTGCATTTTGTACTTAGTTATTCTGATGATCCTGAAAGACAAAAGAAACAAAGTCCTCTCTCTAATTCACTCCGAAGAATGTACCATCTCTTTCTATTTTCTTGTTAAAACCAAATTGTGTGCAATTTGTAGGAAATTGAAACCACATTTTTCACTTAACTTTCCAAAATTAAAATTTATGAGGAAAAAGAAGCAATAAAGCAGTTACAATCTGGTCATCTATTATTATCTCTGTGGTTGGAGTAGTTCCGCATTTGAAGAAAGTGACACCAAAAGATGATCAAGCTTATGTTTATCAGAAATTTCACTTCTCTTATTATTTCAGACTACAAGAACTGCTGAAACTAGTATTATGCACTTGGAAATTATCTTGGTGAAAAAGGACTTAGGTGATCTATAAAAAACAATGCTTTTCTCCTAACTGAGGAACATGGAAAGATATTCATCTTCCTTACTCATTCATTCTAGGATATTGATGTTAAAATAAATTTAACAAATTGTGCTCCTTAAGCTGATTTAACAGAATGCGTTGTGAAAAAGCTTAATTTTCCTCTAGATCTGTGTATGTGTTTCACATTATTCTTTTGCTGTTGTGTTTCCCCTCTACTGCATTGCTTGCTCTCTGAGAACAATGGGAATGACAGTCCAACACCGGGAATTTCGACTGCTCCAGCTCTAGAATGTTAGTGGCACTTGCTTTAGTTTTCTCATTTTGCCTTTTTTGTCTCTGAATTAAAATCAAGCCAAATGATGGATGCCCATTACAATCAATTGTTTCAGACAAGCCACCAAAAGTATTGTAGGATTCATTTACATTTAATCAAATTACACTTTATTTGCAATTCAGGGAAATGAGAACTCTGCAGTAAATCAAATATTTCCTCTCCAAGGGCCCCATTCAGCAGAAAATATCCACAATCTTCCAAGCGGGTGCCTCAATGTATGTAGCAAATCTTCCAGAGGGAGGAGAGCTTGTGCCAACAAACCTTCTACTGCAGTCTCTTTGCAACAGTTTTCAGGGTTGTGGACAGCGAAATACTTTCCAGTACAAATGTGGACCTTTGAGCAATGAATTGTGCAGTGACTTTAAGCCTGCTGACAACTGACTTGCATCTCTCTTAGTTCCCTTACATGGACCACCAAGACATATTTGCAGGACTTCTGGGGTCCTGGAGTTTTGTACACCACAGGCTGGAAAATGCTGCTCTTTCCTCTGTAGATCTTGTTATTTAAATGGGAAATTAATAACAGTCACTGTGTCATTTTTGTGGGGGGATATTCCAGTCTCCAAAAGATTTCATCTTGAGAGGGAGTAAATTAAGAATATAAATACATTAAAAAACTTCAAATAGAATAAATTCTACTTGAAGGCAATAATACCATGTACTACTTTTTCCTCATTAATGCCTTTTGAAGTTAGAAAACTATGTGCTTTAGAATGGGAGGTTATCATTGACTCACAGTTCCTCTCTTGTGCCATTTGCTACTGAAAAATTGTCCCCAACTGGCAATTTGCCCAGCACAGAGTAATAGATTTTGAATTTTGAACCTTGTGATTATTCATGGATTTAGTCCACTAAAACTTGAACAGTAGCAGGATCTCGATGTTGCCTGATGCTGCCAGACAGTGCGAGCTGCAGGTCCACGGCACAGGTGAGCAGCAGCTTGTCATCCAATGGCAGAAATCCCTGATTTTAGTCTCAGGCTTCTTTTGTAATTTTGACTCTGTTACTTAAAGTCAGAATTTTAATTGCATTTAGAATCCTGAAAGTTCATTTAGGTGCCTGCTGGGAATTTTAAATAGGTATAGGAACCTGAATTTTATGGCTCTGTGGTTGTTTGTTCCCCAGCTCTAAAACTGAGAAATAATTCAGGACTGCTATAAATTATAGGGAATGTATGATGCCAAATAACGTGGAGAGTTCTTTGACCTAAGAAAATACTCACTGCATAGGTAAACAACAAAGAAGGGAAATATCTTGAAACTTAGGGTCCCCACAGCCATAATCTGATTGAAATACAGAGCTTTTAATGCTAAAAAAAAATCTGATCAGATCATGTAATGTGTTCTTTAATCCAGTGGGATTTGAAACCCTAACCAATAATAAATAAAGATTTGTATGCTTAGTAGTTAAATGTAACAAAAATCAACCCTGACTACTCTTTCAGGAGTACTTGAAACTAAATTCTGCCATCTGACACTTACACCAGAGTTCATTGGGTCAGTTTAGCTGAAGGAAGATGAATGCTGTCTATAGAATAATATGGTATTTCACAATGTAACAAGATTTAAAACAGAGTTGGATTAGTCCCACCTCCCCCTTTCCAATTATTTAATATCAGAATATTTGAATGTTAAAAAAATATTTATTTTTAGTTTTGTTCTAGGTGCCCAGCAGATGATGTATTTAGTTTCCTTTTGTGTGTTTCAGTACATGTTTTACTTCATACTGGTGATAAATTACTGAAATAGTAGTTTTTGAAGGGGACTCTGTTATGCTTCTGGGGTGGGAGGGGAATTACAGAAGGAAAAAGAACAAAGGGGAATAACAGGTAGAGCAGGCAAATCCTGTGGGAATTTTTCCCCTCTTTTCTTTTGCTCTTTCACTTTTGTTCTGTGCAACAAGCAAAGTTTGGAAGCAAAAAGTGACATTACATTTCCCTTTGCTATTTGGAGAAAGCATCTACCAGTTTGCATGTCCTAGACTTAAATGTCATTGCTGCGTCTCTACCAGCTTTGGCTTTGATGAGTGAGGATCCATCTGCTTCAGCGGGATGCACAATACCTTGGCGGTGTGCATGTTTTACTCAATCAGCTACAACTTAGATTTATTTTGAATAACTGTCTTTGCCACTGAATGTGGATCACCTGCTCAGGCAAGGAAGACACCACACGGAATGTAAAAATCGATGACAACAGAGTGAGTAAACTCCACTGTTGGGAATCTTCATCCTAGAGAGCCATCTAAGGTGAGGCCCGTCCCCCTGTGGCTGTGCCCAGGCTCTGCAGGTATGGGCACTGCCTGCCCAGTGACATACATGGGCCTCTGGGCATCAACATGGGCTTTCAGTTCAAAACCAGAGGGATTTTCTCTGAAGACCAAGACACACTGGACATTTTTGCAAATTCTCCCCTGCACAGAGCCGGTTTCCGACAGCCTTTTGTGCCTGCTTTGCACAGAAGCAACACCAAGAGATGGTGCAGAAGGCTGCTTCTGCCCATCCCTGTCCCTGTGTCCTTGGGTAGCAGGACCATGGGCTTGGCATGCACCGGGATCATGGGGGAGGAAGGAGAAGCTTTACTGGAGTTGCTGATACACTGCACAGGAGAGCAGGAAGCAGAGATGCCCCAGGGCAGTTGTGATGGAGCTGGTTTGGAGCAGAGCAGAAGCATCAGTGCTTTGCTCTGCACAGGCTAATTAACTCTGGCAGGCAGGTGCTTAATACTTTGCTCACTCAGGGCCTTAGTGAGTTTGTCTGTTTAAGTGCATTCTTGCATAGTGCTGATGGACCCAGAAGTGTATTTATATCTATTGCTTACTGCCTGGAAAGCTACAAATCAGTTACTGATAAATATGCCACTTCCAGCAAGATTAATGCTAAATTCCTCCTTTTAGAGTGGCAATTTGAAAATTGCTAAATTAGATTTTAACATTTGAATACTCATTTTTTTCATGTCACACTTGCAGCATCTTTGTTTTATCACCTGATGATACTGTTTGTGTTGGTATTGAACTTTGAAGCATATTAATATGATACACATATATTTTGGTGGCAATTTTTTATGACAACAATTCTTATGAAATCTACTAGAAAAAAAAATCGTGCAGAATAATGTAATCCATTACACTGGAGTTTGCTTTTGTTTTGAATTGGATGGAAGGCAGGCATTTGTTTTATATATGAGAAAATGGCAATACTATGCTGCTTGGAAGGGACTTTATTGGTAAATCCAGAGCTGGGATCTGAATTTTCCTATAGCCTGCCAATGATGCCTAAAAAATTTGGAAACAAGCACAAATGCGTTATTATAAACCTGTGTGATGGTAACTGGCTATCCATTGTAACTTTATATTTTTCACTCTATTTTCTGATCATTTTCTGATCACAGTCTTTAATCTGGTTATTCTACCTCTCTGTTGAATTAGGGAAATTGTATTTCTAATTTAGGAAAATTAATCCGAAACACTTTTAAAAATCTTATTAAAAGAAAAATGGTTAATTTTGATGAGCCCTGTTGAAATGTAGAAAAGTTTCATCTATCTCAGTACAGATTGTTAGCTGATGAAGGAGTGCTGATGAGCACAGGGAGGTGGTTACTGCTTTGGGGTGCCACCAACCAGCTGAGATGTTTCGCTGTGTATCCCAAACTCAGCAGTGGCCACTGAAGAACCGAAGGTCAGTTCATTCCCACTGTAAATGAAACATTGGAACAGTTTCATAACACTACTATGAGTTTCAGTCTGGATCCTGTTTTCCTTGCCTTTTACAGCTTATTTTTGAAGCATCAGCTTTATAGGCAAACGGTTGCACTTCAGATATTTTAATTTCCATACTCATTTTCACTGGTTTACCAAGTACATTCCAGATTGTAAATTGTGAGGGTGTAAGAGAGGCAAGATGCGAAGGGAGTGATATAAGCAATTATTTTTAATTCCTCTTCTCTGATGCCTGTGAAGCTCCAGATTCCAGATTAGTGATCTCTCTGTAGGCGTGTTCAGAGGCTACTTGACTGTATTTGGAGGGAGAACTGCAGTATTTGTTGATTCCTCTGTAATTGACTGGCAAGGTGATCTAGTGCTGATAATTTAGCAAAAGCCTGTTCAGCCCCAGAGTACTCATTTTGTCATGAGCATAAGCCCTTGACGGTGCTTTTGCTCATCCCCTCCAGCACCTCCCTCCTTCCCTGAACCTCCCCTGAGCGCAGGGGTGGGAGGAGACCTGCCAGCAGAGCTGCTGTGCAAATGGGGCACTAATGGTTTGCGAATCCGGAGATGGTTAACTGATCTGTGCATTCAATTAAGATGAGTTTCTCAGTTAACAGGCACCCTGGGAAGAAATGAGTTACTTTCATTTCTGGGATTATGAGCACTTAATGGAGAAGACATATCAGAATTCTGCCTGTGTTGCGTGAGATAACCCTAAAATGCAGCACGGATTTTCAACTTACTCATCTGGCAAAAAATCTTGCCAGGTGAGAGGGAGAAATCGATGCTTATGTGAGTTCTCTTGCAGTCAGGCTCATGAAGCTGAATGTAAAGTAGCATTCCATGCAAAGTTGGATTTCACTTTATATTTTTCTTGAGGTCTATCCCTTTCCTTGTGCCTTGCCTATTTAAAATTATAATTCCAAATGTAATTTGAATAATATTTGCCATATTTTTTCTGTAAGATTTACAATGTGAGCAGAATATCCGAGAAAGGTGGATGAATCTGACTAGAGCTGGAGGCTTGGCTATCTGATGTGTATATGCAATAGACTAAGCTCCAGTCGGTATCAGCAAAGTTCCAAAAAAATTGCCAGAATGATTGTGCTTTAAACTGGTTCAGGATCTTGGACAAAGTGAATTTAAATGAGTTTATACTGGACCTAAATGACTAATAAGCACATTCAGGAGAAGCGAGGAATACATAAATATTTCACACCTGTTTAGCACTGACATTGCTGATAAATGAAAAGGACGTTTGTGAGGATGATGCTTTGGTTTTGGGACTTCCCTCTGTATTGCTACTTCCTGAAAGAATAGGTGGTATCCCTGTGTCTCATTACCTGCTATAGCTAAGCTGAGCCAGCAGCTGTATCTTGGCTGCCTGAAGAAGCATGGCTGTTTCTCCAAAAGTGCAGATTGGATCAGAGGCTGGAGTTTCCTGCCCACATCTTGCAGAGACTATATGATGAATAACTACAGAATATGCTGGGTTGGAAGGGACTCACTGGGGTCACTGCGTCCAGCTCCTGGTCCTGCACAGGACCATCCCCAAGAGTCCCACCACGTGCCTGAGAGCATTGTCCAAACATGTCTTGAACTCTGTCAGGCTTGGGGCTGTGACCACTTCCCTGGGAAGCCTGTTCCTATGCCCAACCACTCTGTAGGTGAAGAACCTGTTCCTAATATCCAACCTAAACCTCCCCTTACAATTTCAGGCTGTTCCCTCGAGTCAGTGGTCACCACATACACTAAGGAGACGAGAAAAAGCAGAAAGGACTATTTTCACCTATTTTCAATATTATTCCTATGTAAGAGTGCTTACACACTTTTTGGCAGTGGAGCAGAAATACCTGTAAATGAGAGGGAGGAGGTCTGGGGACTGCTTGGGGTCCATGAAGAACAGACTGCCTGTCCTGAGAAAGACTGCTGCAAGAGGGGAGCAAACTAGGAAGCACTGACAAAGACGAGTCTCTTCTAAAGTCCAAAGGGGTGAGGTGTATGGGAAGTCCATTGTTTTGTATCTGGCTTCAAAGGGATGCAGTAGGTTTAGGTGCTGCACTGATTACAAGATGTGAGAGCAGGTGAGGACCTCCTCCATACTGTGTTTTTGTGCCTGCATACACACAAAGTGTGGGAAGGAGGTACTGAGGGGGCTGCAGTTGGGGTGAACCAGTCACCCCTCCTTGGCTGCAGTTTTACAACTGAGCCCTCATGGGGAAAAGGGTATTAGTCCACTTAGGCAGAGGAGGAAAATTAAGTCAGCTTGCCTGTTTACTTGGTGAGAACTTTCTTTGGGTATAATCAATGCAGTAAAGAATATCTTGGAAATCTTCTTTGCCCCCTTTTTTAGAAATAATGAGGATATTTTGCTTCCACTGCTATATTGGTCAGGTTCTGTCATTGCAGAGGGAGGAGGGAATGAATTAGAATTAGTCTTATGAGCCTACTTACCTTGGCCATTGGTAGATGGTTCATGCCATATTAGTCCTCACTTGTTTACTGACCTCCTCAGCAACTCACCTTGGTTAATGAATTAGTTTCAGTTAAATTACTTTCACATTTGGATAATTTTATTTTTACCACCACACTGTACTCCATTTGATTAAATTAAATCAAGCATGTAGTCAATCACCTTTCACCAAAAAAACCCCAAAGAATAAGAAAAATCATTGATGTGGTTTTTCTTCATTTATAAGTTAACTTTGAAAGCATCTGAGGGGACATTTAGCTTCCTCCTGAGGTATGGCTAGTTGGTGCATGTAAGGCAAAAGCAATACTGCATCTTTAAACAGTCTTCAATAAGGTTGCTTTAACTATTGAGTGCAACTCTGAGATCTCCCCTGCTGTGAGCCATAAGTTGCTTGTAGGCTTGTTCTAGAGAGTAATAAGTATTGTTGTTTAGCAATTGTGTTGTTGAAATTCAGCTCCACTATGTCTGACAGTATTTATCTAAAATACTTTCCCTGGTGCGTGCTCAAGTTCCAGTAAACCGTGTCTTATTGTGCGACCTTTTCATTTTCCAGTGAAAAGGGATCAGCTCGTCAGATAAAAGCTACAAGCTGAAGTACAGGAAAAATGCGTGCTCAGAAAATCCGAGCATGATTGAAAACAAGATGTGTTAAATCAATGCAGTTTATCGCCTGCCTATTCCTGGCAATTGCTGTTCTAAGCTCATTCTGAGCACACACTAGATGATAAAAGTATAGTGTCACAGTGCTCACTGGGGTGTGAGGGCAGGGAAACATGTTTATCAGACAGGCTGGTATGATTTTTTTTTTACCCTTGATAACAGTTTATTGTCAAAATTTTTGCAAAAAGAAACCAAACCCTCAACAATTACACAGGCAGGTGATATATCTGCTACTAAAATCAGAGACTTCTGAGAGCTCTCAAATTATTTTCTTCTATTTGAATGTTCCAAACTAGCCAACAAAAAGCTCAATTGTTTTAATTTTAAACAATTTGCTGCATCATCGAGGGTATATCCAAAATGATCCTTTTGCTTTCCAGTGAGTAGCCTTATTGCAATTTCATGTAGGCAAATCAAAGCTAATGTTTGGAAATAAAAATATTTGGAAACCCTTGTTTTCTCAAGGGATTTAAGCTTAGTTATGGAGAGGGATTAAAGACCTAAATTAAACTTCACAGCAGGTCAGTCCTTTCCAAGAGTACCACACCTATAATGTTCATTACAGCTAGGCATAATTCATCTAAATTTTTATGATTCAACTTTACTTAAGTTTCTCTGTGAATCTCATATTCAGAGATTTTGAATGTGATAGCTGGTGTTTTTCCAATTTTCTCTCTTGAAGATTCTTTTTGCTCTGACCATAGTGCACTTGCACGTCAGAAGTCTACAGTTCTGAGAAACAGCCAAATTTAGGCTAAGATGTTTTCTGATAGGAATGCCTTTGGCATTCAGACAGGACACTGAGTTTTTCATTTATGCATCCCTTGGTAATAATTACTTTTTTAATATTCTGAAGAGAAGATGAGAAATAACAAGGTTGAAAGCAAGAGAGGCATTACTCAGAAGGAAATATTTCTGCATGAAAACATGTTTCAACAGTGGTTTTCAATGCTGTCTACCACAAAGGAATTTATGAAGG
Source organism: Pithys albifrons albifrons (assembly GCF_047495875.1). Lineage (NCBI taxonomy): Eukaryota > Metazoa > Chordata > Aves > Passeriformes > Thamnophilidae > Pithys > Pithys albifrons. The sequence continues at coordinate 12,075,230 of NC_092472.1, forward strand.
GTGACAAAAAGAAACAACTACCTGCATTTTATCCAAAATTACCCCATGACTATTTTAAAGGTGTCTGCACCTACACTGTAGAATTCGAGGAGTTCATGCAAAGAAAAACTGTTGAAAAATATGCATAGGACGGAATGAAAGAAAAGGTTACATGAGGTGACAGTTTAGCATCTCCCGCACTCTGTATGGTACATCTCTGTATCTGATTCTGAGCCAACAGGTTAAAAATAAATGCACTGTCTTTATTTTTAAAATGTTTTAAAGTAGATCTAAATTTAGAGCTTATAGCTAACCTTAAGCACCCATTATTTTAAATGTTGGCTTGGATGTATTTTTGTGCTTGTGTGCATGTGTACATATATATTTATTCATTTAAATGAAGGGGCAAGCCATTGACAGCCAGCCATTTTCAGTAAACCTTTTGCTACATGTTCACATGCAGTACCAGAATGTGTCTGAAAAACTGGAAAATTCACATGTAAATGCTGTTCTTTCCCTTTTTATAATAAAAGCCAAAGATGCATCAATTAAGCTAGATAACTAGATGAAGTAATCAACATGCATTAATTTCCTTCTGGCCCTCTGTAAACATAACCCCAGTGAATTCTACCAGCCTGTTGTGAAATTGGTATGTTTAAATTCCAGTTCCTGAAACTGGACTCTGTTTCAGACTCCCTTAAGGCCAAATCTTCCCCATTAGATGAGAGGTCAGCACAGACAGAGGAAGAAGAAACTGTGAAGCTCACAAATGGTTCCACTTTTTTTTTTCAAGTCAGATTACAGGTTGCTAAGAGTGAACATTTGGAGTTAATGTGTTTTGAGAAACCAACACATGATTCTTGCTAGACAGATGTAGTAATTTAATCCAATAACTTTCATTAAAAAATTGGGCTCAAGACATGCATTCCTTGCATCTTCAGCACCTCCACTAGCTGCAAACAGTGGGCTGGGTGGGAAGGGAATAAATTCTCTGCTTCTTAGTTGCTGGAGAAAAATTGTTTTCAGGAAGAAAATATCATGCTGTCTATCATATTTGTAATAACACTGATGAACACAGTGGAGCTGCCTCAAACACTGGCCTATTGCATCTTTAGTTCAAGTAAAGAGCAGTCACTAGGGAAACTCAGGAGATCTATGTGTTAGATTTATCATTTGACTCAGCTCTGCATTTTTCTTATTCCTTGACACATGCACGTGGTGTCTGTTGGGACACTGCATGGGCAAAAAAATGTAGGAATTACATTTCAGATATCCTTATTTCCAATTTAACAAAATGACACACTTTGATTTTAAAAATGAAAATTCAGTGCACAGGAACATGTTTAAGTGAGGGATTACTGAGACCAGAAAAGCAAGGAAATTCTGGGTTAGCACTGGAAGGGCCTTTCAACTCAGACCTTTCTGTTCAGGCTCTCACTGTCCCACCCGCTTCTGTTTTCCATCGCTTGTGGGAATAAACACTCCAGAGAAAGTCAGTGGAAAGAAAACTTTAGGAAAAGCAAGCCAAATTCACAAAAACAACAACAAATAGCTTAAATGCTTGCATGTTTTCATTTAAGGAGCCTTAATTAGCAAAGGAAAAGTCTTTGCAGGGAGATTTGCAAAACAGACTTTTTTTTTCATTTGATGATGGGGTTTTGAAGTGTTTTTTTTGCTGTCTTTGTAGAGCAGGAATAAAGAGGCCACTATTCATAAGAGTTGTTGGGTAGGGTTTGCTTACATCCTGCCATGTCAAGGTACTGCTTTGTAACATCCTTCACTATCACTGCTTGTACTGCAAGGCCTTAGCAAGGCATTTTAGCACCTGGAGTTTGACATTATTATGTCTGTCCGTCCTATTCCCATCCTTTAGAGTCAATGCACTTGTAGCAGAAATCACCCAGAGCTGGAGACAGAAGCCACATCTGTTAGTGAAGGCAAACATCCCAGATCAGCTCTGTGACAGCTTCTTGTCTCAGCGAGAGGCAGGAGCTCCTGCTTCCATCCCTGCAGAGAGTCTGTGCTTGGTAACAGTGAGGAGTTGGAAGCCACAACTTTTTGTGTGACTACTCTCAGTTGTAGGCCCTTGAACCCCAATCTGCTATTTCTCAGCAGTGTGGAAATACAGACAGAGGAGAGATTAAAAGGCAGGAGAGCTGATTGTAGAGGTGGCTGTCTGAGTCGACAGAGGAAGAGGCCAAATGGCCAAGAGCAGGGAAGTCCTTAGCTGTAAAATACCTCTGAAGATGCTAGGGCTGCAAGGCTCCCATTGAAGTGTCTGCTTTCCTAGCTGGCCTAGGTTTGATTTAAAATATTTATTCTCTGTACCTTCAAATGTTCTGACCTGGTTTAATCTGGGCACAGAGAGACATGTCAAATATGTTCCTGGCCTTCATTGCTGTGGCAGTGCTGCCGTATTTCTGCATGGATTTCTCCATATTCCTTTGTGTCTATGAGGTTTTGAGACTCAAAACTTTGTGTGTCTTGGCCACAGAGTGATTTTTTATTTATATTCTGATCAAGTTTCTCTCATTGAATAGGAAAATAAAAACAGCTATGTTGTAGACACCAAAGTCCCACCTCTTTGATGCTGTAGGTCAGGACTTGTCATTAGCTGTCTAATTTTGTTTTGAAGCCAAATTTACGGAAAGAAATGTATTTGTGGAGAGACAAAGGTAGAGTCTAAAGAATTTTCTTCCATTCCATTGTTACAGTCCTAACTTTCTGAACATAATCTGAGGCTGTCATAGCTCTGAGCTGCCGCAGGTCATTCTTACCTTCTTGAAACTCACCCCAAGATGTTTCTACCTTTCAAGCACACCAGTGACTCTGGTGCAGCCCAAGAGCAATCACTTTGGGGCATTTCATTCCATATACAGCCTTTCCCTGAGTGTTTCACTTAAAACAATCGAGACCAGATTTCTCATCTGAGATAGGGATGGTCAGACCTGTGGACCTGAGGCAAATTTTTTGTAGCCTTCAACCTTTTTTGGGTTTTTGTTATTTGAGCCCTTAGAATCCCTTCCCTCTCCTTGCAGCGTTTTTGACTAGAAAAGCATATGGGAAGTTCATAGGTCTAAGTGCTGTTTTCTCATTGGTTTTGGGTCAAACAGAATGAAAAAGAAACAAGGACTGAAAAATAAAAGGAATAAATGAAACCATGAATGCATGGGAAACAAATTAAGTGGATATGTTTTACATTCTGAATATTTCCATAGTGCTTCTATGTAGTGTGTGTTTATTTTTCTTTGAATAATAATGTTAAAATGTGTCTAATTCAATTACTCTCTGCATTCGCTGAATGAGGTTTCCTTGGTGAAGAGTTCTCCTACACTACCCCAAGCTACGAATTCCATATGATATTTGAACAGGTCCTTTTAATTGCTGATATTAAGTGTCGATCATTCTGCTGTAAGTTGGCAGCATGACCAGAGAAACAAATTCCTCTCTCAGATACATCAGACAGTCATTCAATTAACGACCAAAGCTTTATTGACACAGTAGGAATTCATTATGTGAAATATTAAAAAAAGCTCTCCACTGAATAGTTAAAAAAGAGAGACTTTTAAAGATGTTGAATTATCTACATGGGGTTATTAAAATTATTTGTGCAGAATTTGAAATTATTGTTATGATGGAAACATTTTTTCTCAGAGGCATAAGCAGCATTTTTGTTGAAAAATAAGTTGGACTTTGAAAAGATGAATATAATGTACACATCCTTATTTCCTTTGACATTGTGCATTTTCTTGATTAAAAGCTCTAGATTTTATGAGTTATGGCTTTAGACTTGCTGCATAAAGAGCTTCATGGCTTATTCTGTTAGAGTCTAATTTGAAAGAAAGTTCTTCCTCAAGGGTTTAAGAAGTAATTCATAAAATGGTAAGAATAATAAATATTGTGCCTTAACTCATACACTAGAATAGATAGACAGATTCTGTACACCTGGGTGTAATTTTAGTTAATTCACACAAGAGACAGGCTGAAAGTTTATTGTTTGGAAGGAGAAAAATGGCTTAAATCTTGTATTTGCAAAAATGATTATATTAGCTTAAATGAAAATGCTACTCTATTAATGGCTTCAATAAGCTTTGCATTTGGAAAAGTATTTTAATAAAAAGTTACCTGAAGTTTACTGCAACTTAAAATATGTAAGTGAGGGAAAAGTACTTACCTTGATTTATATGTCTTTTGAAGGTGTAATTATTGGCTTTTTACTCACCTATGTAAAACAATGTACTTTTGTAAATGGATTTCTGGCCACTTTACTCTTTTTTTTTTTTTCCACATAAAAAGTAAGCACTGTCAATCAAAGAATTTTAAGGTTTATTTCCTCTTTAGCAATGATTGATAGCCTTTTAGATTTACAAGTTGACAAGTTAAAGGGTTCTATTGGTATAATTATGTACTAAATTCACAGTCTTTCAATTTAAATGTCCTTTTAAAACCACAAGATTATCATACCTGTATTTTGAAAAGTGGGCCAGTCAGTTTGGGTTGGTATACAAATTGCTTCCATTAGCCTTGGGACCTATTTGAATTTAGTAGAGTTTTTTAAAGTTAGTAGTACTTTCAATAGTACTTTTAAAATACAGAGTAATGGGAATGCATTTTAAGTACCATATGTGTTAGCTTGTTTTTAATGTATGGATGTCAAGACACAAATAGAGGGTTTGTATTTCTTATTAATTATTTTATTCTAATCATGGGAAAAAAGACACAGTATTTGAATTACAGCATCAGGAAATGAATTATTGTGAACGGACTTCAACAGCAGAGACCAGTCACCGGTACTGGGGCAGAGGAAAACCCTGGAGGAAGCTGGGTCTGACCTTGGACATCAGCGGCCACTGACAGTGGCCTGAGCTCTGGCTCTGCTGCAGTGCTTGGTGATCAGAATATCCCCTTTGCTTTGGAGTTTTGCCAGCTCCTGACACACAAGTGGCGTGGCTTGAATGCTGAAGGTGGGGTTAAGTATGTAATCTGATCTCTTTCTTTGAGAGATGACTAATTACTTCTGGCTTGGATTGTAAATGAACGAGGAATGAAGGACTGGTATTGTCCAGTTTGTGGTTACATGTTCAGGCAGCTAAAGATTTCCCTTTTTTTTCTTTTTCTCATTTTGTCTAATATTGAAAGGGTTGAATGGTTATAGACTAATGAGTGGTATCTGACAACTACTGTTTAGGACCCAGTCCTACAGATTGCTGTGTCCAGCCTCTCCCCACCACTAAGCTAAAGATGAACCTATTTGAAGGAGAAAGTTTTCACTCTCTCTCACAGGATGCTTGATGCCTTGTGAGACTGGACCATAAAATTATCTTTTTTTTTTTTTTTTGGACATTTAGTTCAGAAAATACTCAGAGGAAATACTCTGTGGATTTCAAATGTGTTGAATGTGTGGGAAGATATGAGAAAATGACTGCTAACTCTGGGGGGATTTCAGAACTGGCCTCCATTTATAATATTGCAGAATTTAGTTACTACTTTCCCAAAGGATCTAAAGGGAAAATGACCATAAACTAGACTGAATTAGAGGAGAAACACATTTGACAGAACTACACAAATTTCTTTGAACGTATTTGCAAAAGACATGTGAATTTGAACTGTAGGGTTTTTTTCAATCTTCTCAGAGAACAGCTATTTTTGATGGTAAATATAAATAGTGGTAAGTTAATTTATTGCAAAACTTGAAGAAGATTTAAACTAAGCATGTCCCCAATAAGAAGCCTTGTAAGTAAACTTGAAGTAATGAAATCAGTGCATCACAAATTGAGGTACTGTGATATTTTCTGCACAACCACACAACAGAGAGGTCAGAGTGGGAAAGAAAATGTGGGGAAAAAAGGCCAAACCATCCCAGAACTAAAAAGGGCTCACCTCTTCCGTATAATGGCCTGAATTTAAATAAAAGATCAGATTCAGATATTCCTGATAAAATGGAATGCATGAAAAACCCACAAACAAACAAGGAAATCAGGGGGATGCCATGATTTCTGGGGTAATAAAAAGGTCAGAAAGTAAAATCCTGAAGGATTTCTAGTCTGGCGTTACCGTAATACTGTAAGAGTAATTTCAGGATATGGTTAGAAGATTGCTTTCTGATACCTGAGGAATGTTGAGGTTCTGCTGGACCATGTGCCTCTTCAGCCAGGCCCCATCAGCCACACACTTGTGTTTCACCACAGTTGGTCTGGATTTCTCTACACGGCCTTCCTCTGCCTCAATTTGCAGTAGCATTGCTGGATTTGCTTATGGAGGTGGGAGGCACTGAAGGTCCAGGAGGATTCAGGAGGAGATAAAAATCCGACCCTTTGGTTGCCACTACAACCATCGACTGTAGAAATGTGGTTTGAAAAAAAAATTAAAGGGATTATTTTGTGGGCTTGCTACGGAACACCAATTAATTAAAAACAACCGAGGGATAAGATACTAGTTTTATGATAACATGAAGATCTTTAATGTTGCGAGAACAAAAAAATGTTCTCTTCTCTTAACTCGTGGAAGTATGCACAGGTTGTGCCATGCTGATCTGTGTGATGGAGTAGTGTAGAGTGCTGTGGGATAGGCAACACTGAGTCACATGAGAGTGCTTACAAAAGTGAGGCTGGGAGACACAGTTTGGTGCAAACTGTCTTTGCAATATTTAAATAGCATAATTTGCCACATGATGAAGTTCAAAATAAGACCCTCATAAAGATGTGAGGTATATTCATAAATTAGTAAGCAGATCTTGTGCTAGAAATAATAGCACATGCTGTTGATAAATTAAGACAAGATAAGAAAAACTTTAAAGTGACTCAAAAAAAAAAAGATTTTTTTCCCACCAAAAAAAAAGGCTGAAAATATATAAATCTACTTTGGATTTTTTTTTCCCATTTAACTCAAAAAATTACAAGCAAATTGCTGTGGAAAATTTCACCATCTCTATTGGCATGGGAGAGTCAAGATGCACTGTTGTTTAGAAATGCTCGAGAATGCTTGACTGTTGTTCCAGTTCACCAAAGCACTTAGGAAATTTTAAGCACATGTTGAAGTCTCACTAACATCTGAGTTTTAAAGTGATCATATGACTGGAAATATAGCTAGAAGGTCATTCAGTGAAGTCCCCTGTAATTATAGGCAATCATATAAAAAACATAATATGCTCAAATTTGCTTTGCTGAAAGCAAATGGGTTTAAGTATGTGCTTACAGATAAGCATGTGCTTAAAGGCTTGACACAATCAGAGCTTCCATTAATGCAGGCAGACCAGCATTTTCATGAAGATTAAAGTGTTCCACTTCCACTATTTCTCTCCTCCATTTTATTGGACAAGGACAAGGGAAAGATGAAGTAAAAACATAGTTTTTTGTTTTGTTTTGTTTTTAAATTTATTAAGTCTTTTGGATCAATTTAGTGCTGATTGGAGCCTGCACTGCTGAAGTCAGGGTCAATGAGTAAAAAATTAAACCTCTGCCAAGATAAATGCCTGTATTTCACAACAAAATTATTTGTGAATATTGCGCATGGAACATATTAAATGTATAATCAAGTCTGGAACAAGAAAGACTTTTGAATAGCTAGGATTTTTGTCTTCTAATCACAAAGTACCTTCCTCATAATATAAAAGCAGGAAAATCCCAACATGAAATATGGTGGTGTATTTATCAAATAAATTTCATTGCACCTTGCAGAGGCAGTAATTGCTTCCTACTTGGAAGATGTATGCAACATCCCCAGATTTTCCAGCAACCTCGTTGCAGGAGCTGAAGTGGGAAGGTTTGGTTTGCTGTTTGAACTGAAGCCTCAGAACCAGCCTCAAATGGTGCTTGAACCAAGATTTCACAGTCAGTGCTGATGTCAGTAAAAGGAAATTCTGCCATAATCCTTCCTGGGTCTCACAATGCCTTTGCCCATTGTCACAGTCCAGCAGAGCCTCTTGCAATGCCTTTGTCACATCTCGCTGTTGTTTGTTGTTGTTTCAGCTCTGAACGAACCCACCATTGACTATGGTTTCCAAAGGTTACAGAAGGTTATCCCCCGGCACCCTGGTGACCCTGAACGCTTGCCAAAGGTCAGCACAAAGTTTATTGTTTTACTAAATATGGTAAAGATGGTTACTGCATGTTTCTGTCTGAAAGTGCAAGACTGTAAACGTAATGGTCCTGGTTTGGTACCCAACCCAGATAAGCTGAAACAGAGACATGACCAAGAAAGCCCGATCAGCAACTTCCATTGGAGACTTAGGAGACTTCTGTGACCTTCTCAGTCAAACAGCTATTGCCTTTGTTAAGAACAAATCTTCTCTGTGTTCTAAAATAATTAACAATGAACATATTTTTGGTAACTCTTTTGTGGGCTTGTTCATAGGAGAATGATGCCTTTTGGTTTTGATATCATGGTAGTACTTTCCAGCATAATTTTGAGAACTTCACCATTCATAAAATCAAGTTATTTGGATCTTGAGGGAATGTGGGTCAATTGCTGCTGCACCATGGTTTAGGATAATGATTATATACTGCTTTATTGCAGGATTATTGATATAATTAGAGCATTGTGAAGTGATATTTGTTTCCATGAAAATTAGTGAGAGTTTTTTTCTTGATTTCTGTCAAGTAAATGCTGTGGGAGAAACAGCATAGGTCACATAGTCTTCTTGTACTGTGAAAACAGTCTGGGACTGCACTCAGGTCTGTTCGTGCTACCTGGTAAGAATTTGAAGTGAGTTTTGTGTTATACTGGAGAAAGAGGTGGGGTATTTGAAAAAATGTTGCTCACTGTCACAGGAGCTCAGAGCAATAGTGTGATGAGTTGGAGTCACTGTGACCAACTGCTACCATGTGTTTTATCTGCTCTGGGCTGTTACTGAAGAGTTGTGGAGTCAGAACACTTCCTGTGGAAAGGAAGAGGTGAATCTGCAGACTCTGAGACACCGATCAAATTAATTGTTGAAATAATGCACATCCAGAATAGTCTTTGTGACTGGGTAGGACCTGTGACCTTTTTTCTGTGACTTCCTGAGCTGTCCATGGATTTTCATCAGCAATTGGTGTAGGCTTTGATTAGTTAAATTGCTAAAGTGTTTCAAAGTTTGGATTCCATGAACACTGTAAATTAATTTGTTTTATTTCTTGGTGGAAGTAAAATTCAGTATGTGACTTTTACACAGGTTTGTTCAGTCTTTTATCTTTGCCTAGGAAGGCTGGAGGCTGTAGTTTTGGGGTTGCTGATGTGTCGTCCTTCCCTCTTACCACCACAGAAACATGCTGTCCTGGAGAGTTACATTTTCCGTTGGCTCTGTTCACCCTCTGCAAGCTGTCCCTTTCCCTAACTTTTGGACAGATTTGCAGCAGGACACAGCTTTCACAGCTTGTCAAATTTCCATCCAGAAGTGCAACCCTTTCCAAAGAAGGAGAGTGTCCTTTTTTTCATCTGTATTGTGCATCTGCTGCCAAATGTGCTTATGGAGAAAAATTATTTCCGAGAAGGGAAGAAGCCAGCCTTCAATATGCACCAGGTATTTGCAAGGCCCAATAGAAATGCTGCAAAACCTGCCTGAACCTGACATTCCATCTGACTAGTCGATGGCCATGGCTTTCATCTAAATCAGGAAATTTAAATAAAATAAGACTGAGCAATTCCAAGTTGGCTTACGAAGCTGGGGATTGTAGTGCATCACCAACTTCTGCAGGTATTGGGCTCCTTTTCTGACACCTGTGGCATCAAGGGGGTCCCCAGCAATGCTGGGATGGTAGTGCAGCCACCAGGCTGAGCACCCTCCTATTTCCCATTTATACAGAGACTGTGACCACATGTTGCTGCTACCCATTGTCATTGGGCATAAAAGCAAGCAGAAGAGAGCTTCATCTAGCTCCATATCCAACTCCAGCATTTAGCAGGTATTTATGGATAAGGTGTGAGAATTGAGAGTTTAGTCCTGACTCACCTGTCCCCTCATATACCCTCTTGGCTTAATGCACTTGCTTGGACTATCTTTTAAACTATTTTTTTCAAATCTTTAAATCAAGGGAAATTGTGGTCATGTATGCAGAACTATAATGTGATGGCCTGAAAAAATATTACTGCTTAAGGGTTGAACAAACTCAGTGAAGAAACACTGTGCAAGCTTAGAGGCAAACAGGACGAAGAGAGGACCTTTTATTTTGGCTTGGGTAATTTCTTCTGTGCAAGCTTGAAGGTTGGACCTCAAGTTCAAGACTCATTAATATGCCATGCACAGAGGCTGAATGCAGCAGGGGTTGGCACATGTCGACTTCTGTATTTGAGGCACTGATGGTTCAATTCCCAGCATCACTCGCTGGCTCCAGGATCACAATCAAGGACGCAGTGAGTCTCTGTGCTCGGTGAGCTCAGCACAGTGCTCTTCCCCATGTCATTAAACCAGGAAGGGCTTTGGCAGTATTCCACTATAGACAATTCTCAGTGGCTACTTAGAAGAGTGTTGGAAGCCATATGGCTTCCACAGTGGAACCGTGGGCAGAGAGGGCAAATGTTTGAGAAAAGCAGCAGAGAGGAGATCAGTGTTCAAAGCTTTCAATACCCTTTCCTCCATTTTCCCCGTTGTCCTGCCAGTGCATCATCACTTTCTGTTCATTAAAAAGCTTGTTCTTATGCATTAAATAAATAAAACAAAACACATTTCTCTGATTGCTGCTAGGGTTTGTGGCCATTATTCCAGAGAAATGCTACTGATGAATTAGACATCTTTCAAGAAGTAGAAATGGTTACAATTTTTGTGTTCATAAGGTCATGCTGCTGCTGTCCTTCTCATGGACCATCCAGAGTATTTGCAGTGTGACCTACCCCTGCAGTGAAGGAGAACTGTTGAGGCCATCAACTGAGTGCTAGCACATGCTGTACCCTTCAGAGATGGGGAGTTAACAGCATTTCTAAAACCATTGAGGCTATTTCAGAAGTCTATCTCTACTAGTTTAGAACAAGTATTTTCATAAGTGCTTATTATTTACGCTTGGGATGAATTTTTTGAAATGTTCCAGCTATTTGCTGGAAGAAGGCAAAGAAAAAAGCCAGATTTAATATTTTGTTTTCTCCTTTCCAATGCTTCAGTAGCCATATTCCAGTGGAGAGTACCCTCCCACAGTGAGGAGAATAGGAGCACCTGAGAACTAGAGTCTTTGGACTGCTGGGCTGACAGTTCATGTAGAAATGTGGTCAAAGTAGAAATGCAATATATAGTTTCTATAGAAGGGTGGGAGCTGATGTTGGCAGCTGAGCTGTGGAGCCAGCTATGAGCCAGAATCCTGTTCCCTTGTGCAAAGCAGGTCAGGGAAAGCAGCCAGTGGAGGGATGTCACTAGCAGATGTACATCTGTATATACACACCCACATGCACATACACCAAGAGAGCCAAGAGGTGGTGGGATTAGCACCCAAAGTTTGGAGTAAGATCAGGTACCAGGAGTGTGCTGGGCAGTGTATCTTTCCTAAGACAGACAGGAGACAGATCAGAGGAAACAAGAGATCTCTAGGGAAAAGTGCAAAGGAATACTGTGATGCTAATGTTAAGAAATTGTATCATCCTGTGGGAGCAGTCTGTAGAAAGCTGCCTGTGGAGCTGGGAAATAGCCCTGCACGTGCACCATTTCCATCTCATGTGTTCTTGTATGTGCACACAGATGCACACGTGTTGTTGGTTCTTGTGTACATTGATGAGTGGAGGTCACTGGAGAGTTCTGATCACAACAACATATTGAGTCTATTAAGGTTCATTCATGTAACTACTCTACAATCCCTAAAATAAATACCTGGCAGATACATTGTGATTCTGCAATTTTGTTAAAACTCTGCAGCTATAGCTGTAAAACAGCTTCAACTGTGAGCTAGATTTGAAACATACCCATGCTAAATGATTTAGTAAAGATTCCTCTTTATATGCAATTTTCTAGATTTTATTTGCCTTTTCACCACTCTTACAACTCATCACTTGTGTCTAGATTAAGGACCAAAATTGTTCACTCTGTTTTGAGAAGCAAGTCATTGCATTGACCCCTTCTGTGGTCTGACATCCTCTCCTTTCCCAGTCTGTTGCTTCAATTCTCTCTTGGAGACCCCTTTTCCTTCCTGAAAGGGACCTTTACTTCTGGTTTCTCTTCATGTAGATGAAGGTGGAGGCTCTCTCTCTAGTGCACAGGGGCCTCCCTGCTGAGCAGACAGAACAGATAACCAGGATCCTTCTTCCCTTCAGCTCCTTTTCTTTGGTCAGTCATTTAACTCCCCCAAGATATATTCCACCTCCTCATTTAGGACACTAATAGAAGACAGGTGTTTATTAGGTGGCTGGCAAAAGCAGTTGTCTTTTTCCATATGAAATCCCACAGATCTGCCCTTTATCCAGCGTGACATGGGTATTGTTTATATTGCAAATAAAGGTTGTCTCTAAACGTGGGTGGTTGGCCCAGGCTTGCTAGTGGAGGTTAAAATAGCAACGAAGACAAGGCAGTTCAGGTTTGCTGCTTCAGACAGACCCAGTGGAAATTCCAGAAAGGATCTCCATCTGCTAGCTCAACATACTGGGTATTTTAACCCAAGTGAGTAATTTTCAGCAAAGAAAACACCTTTTTTTCCTCCCACCCAGTATAACAGGAGAATTATTAGAATACTTTTATACTAAGTATGAGCAGAAAGGGGGTGCATGTGAAAAGGAACTGTTGGAGTTCATGTCTACAGATGAGGGCACAGGATGTGCTTGGAGGTTTCTGTGTTCTACTGCAAAATTTATAAGAATGTGAGACCAGAGTTAAGGTTGGTATTGAACCCTTAACAGTTGGTGTTTTTCTAATTTCATAACAATTTGAGCACTTAGTTGATTGAGGGACTTGTTTTGGTTTTCAGGGTTTGGTATTTTATTTATCCTATTGAAAATATTCAAGGAGAGAGTTTCAAAGCTTTTGAGAAGATGACCAAAATGCCAAGGTAACTGTGAAAGTATCACTCTTATGGCATAGTGGATGTCAGAGGCGTGTCTGGGAATACGCAAAGAGTCTGAAATGAGAGAGATAAGGGACAGAGCCACAGCCACATCTTGCTGAAGGGCAGAGCCACACACACATGGCTGGCAAGGAGCCCTTTCCCTTCTGAAGGTCAACAGTGTGCATACACATTTCAGTGAGCTTTCTTTATAAGTGGGTCAGCATTTACTCAGCAAATGATTAGAGCAGATGGTGTAATTTAGACTCTATGACAAAACTTTTAATAGATCAGGGCTAACATGATGACAAGGAGCTCTGTGCTGCTCTCCATTCCCAATTTCTGCTTTGCCTTGGGGTAAAAGTCATGCCTGGGGTTGGATTTTCTAGTCTGCACATTCCATCTGAGCAACTCGAACCACCTGTTTGAACATCCTGTAAGAGGAATCCCCACATTTCTCTGTTCCTGTATCTTTATTGGTTTTAAATACAACAATTAACTGAGGATGACAGGAAGACACCAAACAGGTAAACACTGTCCCTTTGAGGACCAGAGTTTTTGAAGGAAAAAGTCACGGTTTGAAGAAAGTAACAAAGGCTGCATTTGTGTATTTTGCTCCATGGAGCTGAAAATATCTAGTAAATTGATCCCGTGGGAGTAATAAATACACATTACTTTATCTTGTACTTCATGTCCTATACCCCTGAGCCTTGATAGAACAACACCACTTAATAGACTTAAAAAAAGAGTAATTACAGTCATTGGTTGTGTGATATTTCAGCCCTTCCAGCCCTGCCTGACCTTCTAATTTAGCTCACCGTGTCTAACTAATGCATTTATATTCATCTTTTATGAAGCATGTGTAGTACAAAATTGACTTTGCAGCCTTTAGCAAGCTGTCTTACCAGGTTTAGGATTGGGTTAGTACAGCGTACTGTATAGCATATGTACATTTACAGCAGAATTTTGCATACATATGGTTCTGATCATCTATTACTTTTTATACTTTTGAAAATAAAAAATATTTATTCCATTTCATCCCTCCCTCCCCTTCTTAAAGCTTTTTTTCATTGTGCCTTTATTTACAGCTAAACATGCAGGCAGAAGGATGCAAGCATTTTAAAAATGATTACCACTAATGTTTCTACTTGTCAGAAGTGCTTAAATTTTCCTGCACTTTGTCTAAAAACTTAGCACTTTTACCTTTTAAGAATTACAAATTTCTAAGATCTTACCAAGCTGATTTACAAACACAGCTGACAGTTTATGATGAATGATGTTGCAAAACGTACAATATGTTTCTCTGTCATTTCTGTGCATGTATATATTAAGAAGAAGATTAAGAAGAGAGAGAACCCCGCTCTGAAAGAAACCCTTGAGTTAGAGAGCATACACATACAAATCTCTCTCCTGTGTTTCTTCATAACTTCCCGCTCACTTCACTCATCCAGTGGAGCACAATTGTTCTCTGTGCATTTTCTCCCACCATATGGTATCCTCATTACCATACACTAAGGGTCCATATGGGGAACTTGTGAAGTGAACTGTATTCATTTTAACTGCCAGATGAGCAGCCTTTTGCTTTGCAAGCTTAGCTTAAGTCATCTGCTGTCTTTATGTTGTTATGGCAACATAGCACCAATAAAAAATTCTAATCTACTGTAAGTGTCTGGGATCACAGTATTTTAAATGCTCACGGTAACTGTCCTCTGAGTGAGGCTGCATGTTCTTTTAGTGGGACAAAGGGTTATTGTCAACTCCAGCAGGTGGCAGTAAAGAAATTGTTTCTTTTTTTTTAATTAACATTTTAAAAAATATATATATTTCCTTTTTCCCCATCTCCCTTCACCTCAGAAAGTCATAGAATTACACAGTGTAGTTAGTCCTTTACATTTACTAGGATTTCTGATGCTCAGATTGGAATCACAAGTGATACTTTTAAGTTACAACTCAACTATTAAAGGTAGCAAAGTATGAAACTGCAGAGGCAGCTCATGCACTTTATTGACAGAGATCCGGGCTCAAGTACCACTTCACCAAGATTCTGATGCCTCTATAGCCACACAGCTAATTCAGTTTTGAAGCTGTTTTCTAGCTGCATTTCTAAACGCCTGAATCAAACACGAAACTAATTAAGAATATCGTATACTAATGGAAATAGGCAGCAGAATCCTTAAATATAAATCATTTTCACCTCCACAGGCCACATGATATGTTGCATCTCTGTCTCTCTGTCTGCATTGAAAGTGAACGTTTGTAGTCTCAGTTCATCAGTTCACATTAGCCTCATGCTGAATATTTAAACACAGAACAATTTGAACACACCATGAAGAGAGACAGTGACTGCACTTTCACTTGGAACAGCAAGAGCTCATCTAATAATAATTTAGTAAATCAGCCATTTAGTGGCTCAGTTGTACACTATATTGTGCCAAATAATATTCAGTTCAACTGTATGCTGGTGAAATGGAAATTCAGACTCCAGTCACATGGCACTTTTTTGCTCAATGGAGAGATGAAATGGAAAATCACCCTCCCAAGAGACTGTTTGAATGTAGTGATTTATCAAAAATATAGCAGAGTGACAATATAAACAGGGTTTGGTTGTATGGGGTACAATCTATTCTAATTAGGCTTTTATTACTGTGGTTTCTCCTGCACAGATTATTTGATAATTCAGGATTTGCATTTGCATCTTCAGTTTATTTTATATATGGGCAGAGAGCAGATCTGTGCAGTTACTGTGTAGTTACAAACCTTTAAGGCCCAGTCCTGTGGGAAGCCTGGTGAGCCCTTTATTGCTGTATTTTGAGCCCTGGCTCCCAGGGAACGCCATGCCCTGAGGAGCAACGAGGAAACACAGCTGCTGCCATGGATGTTACTTCGTAGCATGAAAGCAATATCAGATTGGTTTCTTTTCTGTTTTTAAGACTGTCAGGATTTATAAGAAGTAATATCTTAGACTAACTGATACAACTGGAATAGATCAGACAGGCTTTTGGGTGCCCATCCTTGTTTCCTGCATGCTGACTGTACCTTTTCTAGGCTGTAACAGTGTCTCTAATAAAAGATACTACCTCAGCCTACAAAACTTGCCTTGGTTGTAACCATAGACCATTGTAACTTCAGCCAAACAGCTACACTTTAAGGCTGTCTCTGATGAAGATGGGGAAGAGAATAATTTCCTACAGAGTATGTTGTGAAGTTTAATTTATTCCCATTAAAGTGATACTTTGAGATCTGTGAATGCAGGGCATTGCAGAAGTGTGAAGTAATGTCTATAATCTCAACTACAGTTTCCATTTCTAGCCTAGTTTTAGGTGTTATGTGGTGGTTTACGTGGTGATGTAAAGTATGATTGCCATGTATTTCTCACAACACAGTCCAATTGAGTAGCAGAAAAAGCATCCTCCAAACCATCATGATGCCATTTAGCTGAGAGTGCTGGAAGCAAGAGGATGCCTGTTGTCGTAATTCTTCTAAGAAATACAGAGCTTCACAATCTATACCCAGCTGCTGACACTAGAAAACTCAAACATTTTGGTAAAATGAATCAAGCAGTAATGTTTATTTTATGAGATCTCCTCAGAGGAAGGGAAGGTTTGGCACCATTTGGAGATCAGGCTCAGTGATCCATCATAGCAAAGGCAGCTGTCCTGGTGTGTCTCGTAGGTCACTCGATCGAACTGGTGGCTCTTACAACTATATTATTGCTTATGGAACAGTAATTGAGGCACCATGGTTAAAAATTACCTGGTCTAATAGGCAGTGAACAATTTGCACTCAATACAATTATAAGCCAAATCATTCATTTCATAACACTTGGACTAATTTATTTGTTGACCTTTTAATATCCATAGCTCTTCAGTAGCATTAACTGCAACTCGGACAAAATCTCTTGTTCATTTTACTTTCATTGATTTTTTTTTTCCGTTGAGGCAATAACAGTTGTTTGAGTACAACCTTTTCTTTCTGTTGTAAAAGTCAATCATGTAACTTATGGTGATATAACTCAACTGGACTGCAATGTCCTTTAAGTACAATAACAGTCTCAACCTACTTGTACAAACAGTGATATGCATTTGGGATTTATCTTAAAGAATGTTTTGGAATATATTTGTACCTATAGATGACAAAAGATATATTTTCTGGGAAGAGAATGAAAAAAAGACACAGAAGCACTTTTTAAAGCAGTGCCACATATATGGGAACACATTTTTTGTTCATATATTACAGGTGGTCCAAGATACAGAAATTTGGGAGTTTGTTAATTTTGTTCTTTAGGATGACCTAAGTGTCTTTACTAATAATGCTAGATTCATAATTTTATCTGGACATAACCTCTTGAAGTCCAAACATTTGACAGAATAGAGAAGCTTAATTTTTCCAAATGTGAGCATCTGACAAAATGTGTGTAAAAGTATTTTTAATAAATAGGAAATAATTAATACTAATATTTTGATAATTTGCATTTTCTTTCATTTTTCAGTTTTAAATCAACATGAAAGCTAAGAGGTTGTCATGATCAAAAAAGTTACTGAAATATTGATGTGTTTTGAAAAATCAGTGTTTTGAAGAGATTCTTTAAAACATGTTGATGTAGTGACAAGGGTAATACTTTTCCTTCACCACTGAAAAAATGAGTCCTAGATCATATAAAATGCTATGCTCGCTTTTAAATTGTTGAGGTGTACACACAAATATAGGGTTACCTCTGTGAAATGTTGGACAAATTTAAGTTATTAAATACATGGTTATTCAACATTTTACTTGCTTGGGATAATTTCTACTGAATTTTAAGATTGTAACTTAAAAATAATAATTTCAGGAACAAAATTCTCTTTTGTTTCTGATAAGAAAGTTGAAATTTTTTTACAATATCTAATAGGGGCTCATTTCATTGAAGTTGTCTTTCTGAGCCAAATTCTCTTTGTACAATAAAATACTGTAAGTCTTTTGAACACTTAGTTATAAAATATGATTGTTATACACTTGGCATTTTATCCTTCACTAGAAATTGCTGCTTGGTATCTACATCTAATCTGTGGTCTGTCTTTTCATTTCAATTGGGTCTGAAGTGGTCCTTGGCTGTAATGAGAATGCCCCTTTCAAGAGACTTCTTTTAATTATACTGATGATAAAACGTAAGTGAAGGTAGTCATTTGTAGGGGTTATGACTGAGCAGTGTTTTAACTGTAATACTAAAACCGACCAACATTATTCCAGTCTCTATCTCAACATTTTTATGCATCCACTCTCCACAGAACATTAATGAAATATCATCGTAGGTCAGAATCTCAATGTATCAAAGTAACCTGAACTCTCAATTTCTAAATAGTCACACTTCCTACCTGAAGCATACAAGCCAGAAAAGTGAGAGTTTCATAGATCTTAATGATAAGCTGAGGGTTTTTCGTTTGGTTTGGTTTGGTTTAGTTCGTTTGGGTTTTTTTCTCCTTTATGAAAAGGAAATGTGGGTGGGTCTTTAGCTGAATGTGATTGAATGCTTGGGTTTTTTCTTTTACAGAAAAGAGTTAATTTGGCACACTTAGATATTTATATGAGTAAATGCATTAATAAAGACCAACTCTGAAAATAAAATAAAATACATATCTACAATTTACACTTTAATTGCTAGATTGCTCCTCTGATTTAATTCATCAGGAATTCTTGCTTTGCATTGCCAAACATAATTATATCTCTCTATAGATTTAAATGCAGTCAAGTGAATTATGCCACCCAGTACAATCTGGAATTGACCTAATGTGAGACAAATTTAAAAGTGATACAACTTGACCTGTGTTTGGAAAGTCTGTGTACGCAAATCATAGAAAACAGATATCAGCCTCTCTATTTGTCAATTAAAATGTTTTTCACTCTTATAAATACATAATTTGATATCTGTGTTGTGCCACACTTGAAAGTACAAGCCACGTTAAATCTTTTTTTAATCACCAGTATTCCAGGGAGTTTTTCTAATGATCACAATAATATGATTCATAGAAGCCGCCTGTGCAGTATCTTTGAGTGACAGTCACAGAATTTAGTGCCTCTGTTTATTTCTTCAAATTCTTTTAAAGTTTACCTAAGTCCAGAGTCTTCAAATAATTCAAAATACTCTTCTTCTTCCATAAGGGGTTGCTGACAGTTTTCCAAAAATATATAGGTATTAAATGGTCAGGAGAAGACTTTGAGTAATAACTCTTTCTTTTTTTGTACAATTCTCATCTGCAGATGTTTTCCAAGAAACAGGAATGTTAATACTAGCAAGAGGAAGAACTATCAGAAATCTTACACGTGAAAAAAAAAAAAAGCAAAAAATAACCCACACCTAAAAACTCCTTAATCTCAATAGTGAGCATCTACTTCATGTAGATGCTGGTACAAATAGTTTGGGGTAAATTTTAAAAAGTAAATGCCTGAGGTTCCTCTCCAAGATTGCCCAGGGGCTGAAGGTAGCAAAGGTACATAAGGAAAATTTAGAGTGCAAAATGTGCTTTTAGGTCATTGTGACAAACCTTTGAGGTCAAATAGAAGAAAAGAATCTAATATTGCCATTTGCTCGCTTGTATGTTCATGAATAAATCAGGAATAATCTTTTTGTAGTCTAGATAGAGAAGAATAGTATGAGTCACTGTAATCTGGTGGGAAGGAGCAGCAAGTAAGTTGGCGAAGGATTTAGCCACTGAGTTGAGTTTTTGTGGACTCTAGTTCATATCTCATTTACATTGTCTTCTAACGATTCACTGGATATGACAAACTCATGATCATAGTATGAAAGATGGGATTGCATAACTGAAGCAAAGTGTCTTTATGCTGAGATAAATGCTGCAGCATTTTTTAGAGCATGGGAAATATGTTTCCTCTCATGATCTCACTACGTTTCAGACCAAGGGGATCTGTGCTTAGAGCCCCACAGTGTGAACTTGCAGGATAATCTGTTGGAATTGCAGTCACAGGTGCCAGAGAATTACCATGAGGTCGATTTCTTCATGGCAATGTTTGTGAATCCCAAATAGGATTGACATCTATCACCTCTCAGTTGATGTGTTATAGGTTGTGAGTAGATACAAGACTGCAATGTAGTAATATCTACCAGCCCTGTACTGTACACATGAAATGTAGGTTGGCCTCATGAGCTAAAATTTGACAGCTCGTAAGGGTTCCTGCTGATGGCTGTTAAAGCCCTTTTTCTGGTGAACTGAAGGATTGGGGCAAGTATGCTGCAAATGTACTTAGGAGAATCAAAGTTCTACAGCTATCAGAGGAACATACATGTGAGTCATGATATCACTGTTGTACCTAAAGTCCCTAACGGCAATGATTTAAGTCCTGGCAGAGTGGTTTGAGCTCTGCATATATACTTTCACATAGCCACTCTTCTCCCTTTAACTTAGAAACCTTACATTAACAGACAGCTCCAGAGGTTTTGACAACAAAACCATCACAATTACTTGCCAGATGCTTCAGTCAATGATAATACAGTGGGAGCATCCAGACTGTCAATTGACAATTTAATCAAAGACTTATTCCAAACCATTGGTATTAATACTGGTTTATTCCTGCTACTCTGTATCTAGATGAAGTACACATCTTTGCTGGCTACTAATTCTGTTGCCATTGTTATGTGTCCATCATTTATGGAAATGAAGACCACCAGCATGAGTGGTGTGGATTAAAAAAGGAGGCTGATTCATTTTTTAGTATCTAAGTACACTATATTAACAGAAAGACAGCAGTGGTAAGATGGGAGACTTGCAAGGACAGACTTAGAAAATGATCATCATAATTTGCTTCCTTCTTTTGTCAGCAGTATTTGCAAAGAAGACTCTTCAGATGGGGGTGTGTTTTCCCTGTTGCTTTGCATTCATCACCTTTGTGGTTAAGAAGTGTTTTAATCATCGATTCTCAATGTTTATGGCAAGATGCCTGGGTGCATTTGCACTTCAGTGTTTGTTCTTTCTGCTGCCTCATGGAGGCTTTCTATATTTTATTTATAAGGTTGGCTCATTGTGGAGCAGGTGGTAAGGTTATGCATGACTGTTTTTAGTGCTGTAGATTTAGGCTGTGATTTTCGGTTTGGGTGGAGGCTGATGAGTTTACAATGGCTTGGAAAGGCTGAGGTTCTAGCTCGCACTGTAGACTTGTTTTCTGGAAATTGCCATTGAAATTCAGTGACAGGAATTAACTGTACTTCTATGCAATGGGCAGTGGTAAGCTGAAGGGGTTTTTCACCCCTGAAGTGAAGTATGTTGTGTTTCTCTCTCATTCTGCCTTCCTGTCTTTGTGATACCTATATGGCATCTACTTCTTTGGTGTGATACAATTATATATGTAAACAATTCAGTTGTTTCTTTGCTGGAGAAATTTTCATTGTGTGAGTATCAATATCTTTTTAGAGAAATGGCCCTGTTGTTTTATACTTCCCATTAGGCTGGCACAGTTCCTTCAGTATTACAGTAAATGGAGGATCTTTACATTTTGAATGGCTTTTATGAGTCTTTATAAAACTATAATTGCTGAAAATGATACAATAATGCAGTGCTCAGTGTTGATGTGGAGAGATGGGAGGTTCTGGACAGGCTAAACTTCTTGTATACCAGGCTCAATGACTGGCATTTCACATCTTTGGCATCCTGTTAATTGTCTTCCAACTGAAATGTTGGATTTGGCTTTACACTTGAAAGAGGTGTTCATAATTTTATATTTATCCTTTAAAACATAATACACACACAAATTTTAAGTATAGTTCTAACCCATATTCTAATCTATGACTCATTGAAAACCAAAGGGAAAGATTGAGTGCAAATTATTGCAATTTTGACTAGAAATTTCAGAATGTGACCTTTCCAAGGTGAAGAAGTGGAGTCTGATGTTGAGCATTTCAACTCTGCAGAAGTGTTTTTTTCTTGCAAGTAGCCGTGAGAGTAGGAAGTTGGAAGGCAGAGCCAGGAGGTCAGACATAAGAGTCAAGGAAGTATGAATGACATCATCATCCCTAAGTACCCTCTCAGAAGATGAATGAGCTCTCTCTTGTATTACAATGCTAAAGAGCATTAGAAGGTGATATGATATCTAGACAACACATAAGATAAATGCCTCAGAGTATGCTAGAACATCTTCTCCCCCACGCCCTCCACAAGTTCATAAATCCTTTGGTGGTCTCAATAATACAATATGTGGCTGATGAGTATTATATATTGTGGTCAGCTTCTTCTTGACAAAACTCATTTAGATTTAACAAGAATCTCAAACATTATCTAATTTAGTTACTTAAACCTAACAACTCAGTGTAACTCCTGAAACTGTTTATCTCACTGGATTCACAGCCCTTTTGGGACACAGAGTGGCATTTTTTCACTAGTTGCTGAATAAAAAGTAAGCAGATGTCACCAAAAGAAATATCCCATCTCTTTTAAATCTAACATAAAGTGTGTTTGTCGCTATAAAACTTGACGCAAAATGTTTCTATCATGATAAAACTTGAAATGCAAGTTTCATGGTCTTAATGAATTCCTGCTGGAGGGAAGGGTGTATGCCTCCGAAAAAACAATCAAAGGTGCTCCAGAGTTCAAGGTACATTCAGTCAGAAGTGGATTCAGTCTGAATTTCAGTCATTGCGCTTCAAAAGCATCATTCTGATGTGATTTATAAAATCTCTACAGTAATTTTGTAATATGCAAAGTTGCAGAAGACTTCATTAGCCAGCCCCTCTTTTGCTTATGTAAACACCCTTTGGTATGTTCAAGAGAAAAATTTGATAAAAATACTTAATTGCATTTATGTTTCAAAAACAAAAAAGTCAAAATCTCTCAGTAGAAAATCCATTTCAGTTTGGAATAAAAGTAGACTCTGGATTTTTGGTGTGTAGCTGCATGTACTGCAGTCTTCTAAGGCATTATATTTAATTACTAAAGCAATCCTTCCTTTTATTAGTATTTGCTCAGTTGTTATTTTTATAGAAATAAAATTAGGCTCTTTTGGAACAAAATATGAGACAAGAAAACACGCACTTTAGCTCTAAGTAAATGCTGCAAAGTCCTTTATTCTAAACCAAAAACTGCCAGACTTTTAGTATTAATAGAAGAGTGGATCTTCCTTGACAAATGCCCCCATAAATTAGATATTAGCTTTAGTCAAACTCTGTCTCTCTCAGGAAATATTTCCACTTGCATATTCAATTGCAAGGACCTTATATGATGCCCACTTACTGCTATGAAAATCTAGGCTTCTGAGATGAAGGCAAAGAAAAATTTCTGTGAACAAAAGATTATCTGGAATAACAACAGATCTTGAGCTTATGCAGAGATTTCTTTTTATAGAATGTTAGTTTCACTCACTTTTTTGATATGTCTGCTGCTCTGTCCACCTCTATCTGTTTATCTATCACCACTGCAGTGGTAACATGCAGTATCAATTGGATTTTAAAAGACATAGATCTTTTCTACTAGCTGTCCCTTTTTATAATACCTTTTACAAATTTAATCAATGCATTTTAATATACAATATAGTTTAAGTGCAATATATGATAAATATTCGAGCTTCATCTTAAACATGCTCTAGCCTTTAAATTGTTAAAACTGCAGTGCCCTTTCAATCTACTTACATAATGTCATAAAATATACATTTCAAGGTAAATGAAGTCAGCTACTTCAATTTAGTCCCTCAAACTGGTAGTAAATGAGAGGTTAACACTATGGTGCCAAACCCATTATTGAGTAAATTTAGCACCTTGGACAGCTCTGTAAAATCTTTATTGCTTTCCTGACCTGCTCGTCATGTTCTGTCTATGTGTTCAGTGGCTCTCAGCTCTGATTGAAAGGCAATATATTAGATCCCGAACACAAACATGCTCGGGGGCTGCTTCACTGTGAGCGTAATGACATGGAGGTGAGAACAATTTTCTGGTCACCGCAATCCAAGCACCTTGCAAGGTCTGTTGCTCTAACTTATAGAGGACTTTTGGGGATCCTTTGTGGAATTTAACAGTAGATTCTACTGTAATTTAGGCAGAGCTGCAAAGGGTTTAAGATGCATTCAGAGAACGAGAAGTTAATATCTTGAGCATATCTGTACTAGCATTTTATTGTGTATTTTTAAAGCTAATTTGTGTCTATAAGAACTACCGTCAGCTCTGGAGTAGAAGATACCATTATTTGACACAGGTTTTTTGTGTAACATCTACTTTGTATAATCTGAAAATGTCATAAACAAGAAATGCTTTTTTTTTGTGTGTGAAAATATAGAGAAAGTATGAAATTCAAATTTACAGATTCTGAAAATGTTGAAAAATATAACCATTGACTAGCTAATAAAATTGAGTGCTACTTGTCAGGCATGTTTCAATAAACCATCATGACAATTAGTTTTATTTTCATGCAATTTGATGTGGCATCAAAGAACTTCTAGTGGTTAAGAACTGGAATATATTTGATACTAGGTAGAGCAGCTGTAAGATTTTATGTAATTATCTCATTTTCTAACATGGTCTTCAGTCTCTTTTTAGATGCATTCTAAGGTTTTTAGCTCAGCATTACATAAATAACTGTGATTAGTCAGATAGAGCAGAAATGACTATTTAAACTTTCTTTTTTTTAGTAATTTGGCATAATGACAGCTTTGGTTAACAATATTCCAAAGCACTTTGTGGGCTCTGTATCACATTCTAATTTTCCATCAGTGAAATATATAGTGCAAACAATCTCGACTGAAGTGAAATAAATCCTAGTTTGCAAAGTCAAACACCTGTGCAGTAATTTTCCACCTAAAATCATGGACTGAGAAAGACAGAATTTTTTCAGTGCCATCTCTGCTCTTCTCTGGTTTGCATCTTCAGTGGGAGGAAAACAGGGCAACTCAGTGCTCTGGTGAACAAGGAGTTTGTACCTGGATGTTGTTTGTAGTCTGTCTGTCCATGATTATACCACTAACTGCTCTGGTCAAGCTACACAAAAACACCCACTCTAAAACAACAATCACAGCAGAAAACAAACCCATCCTTAAAAATCAAACAAACAAACAAACCAAACAAAAACCAACAGAAAGAGGCTGTAGCAACTTAACATCTCAGAATCTGCTTCAAATGTAGTGATTTAAAAATCCATCAATTATGTATCACATCTCACTTCATATGTGGAAAATAATTTAGATGTGTGTTCTGAGGCAGGGGTGTGTGCAGCAGAAGGCAAGCCTAAATGTTTACTGGGAGAACAAAAATCCTCCATCTCATTTTTGAATTTAGGACATTATATATGTCATAAGTAGTTATTGCAGTATGACAACTATTTTATCTTATATTATAGAGAATTTAAAATTGAAAAAATGCTAATATGCATCTAAAAGCTTGTCATTTGAGGAGTTGTTCAAGGATTTTGAAGAGGTTATGGTGACAGCAAAATGAACGCAATTATATCTCTATTTTCTGATCAGAGTCTACAGTATATGAAAATTGAGCATTACTGTTTCTTTTTGGTATAAAATATGGCTATTGTGTAAAATATTTTAAGTTTAAAAGTTTAACTTTGTAGAAAACTGTAAAATCCTTAGAATTGGTACTATTTTTGTAAGCTACCTGCAGAAGTGTGCCCTGGTGAATACCATTTTGTTAGAATATTAGAGCAGTACTTAGTGGCTGGGAACTACATAAATGTATTGTTTTACTCAAAGGATGTTCTTGACCGGTTTTGATCAGGCAATTGGGAATCTGCTTTGAAAGATGCTTTGCAAGAAGAAGAAAAATATTCTGAGCTAATTCTGCATTTTTGTATTTTCAATCAGGATTATTATCAAATCACTGTAAAATGTAAGAACACAGGAAATGCTATTATTCCTTGAATGCCAATATAAAATAATCTAAGAAATATTAAATTAAAAGGAAAAAATAAGAAAATGGAGGGGAAAAGATTGCCCAAAATGGAGAACTAAATCCCAGAGTGTTTTAAATTCTACTGTCAATCCAGGGTATTTTTCCAGAAAACACTTCAGGATACTGGGCTATTCTCTCTCACTGCATGTGTTTTGCTCTTGGGCATCATTTTATATACATGGATCCTACCCTGACCCATCATATCAGGATACAAACTGAAGAAGTTGAAAGGTTACATTACTGGTAGCATAGAACTGATTGGATATCTGCTGAATGTGGCCTGCTGGGTAAGGTCACAATTCCTGCAGCGTGCAATTAGGAAAAAAATAAACACATTGAAGGGATTCATAACATGCTCTGAATGACATTGATTGCAGTAATCTAGCAAATGACCTCAGGATTGTATTCTGCAATAAACCGATGAGTGGTTTATAGTGCAGATGGTAGAGACAATTGAGTGATGTATTTTATTTTGCAGCACCAACGATTCTCACCTTTTGACTTGATTAAGCGTGTGTGTGAATAGGATGAACCAGTGATCTAACACCATTCAGTGGTAGCTTAGGGTTGTTACAATTACGGTTTACCTGGCGAGAGGAAAAAAACCAAAGAAACCTGCCACAAAACACTAATAGAACTAATAGAATATAATAAAAGATTCTAATATTTGTTGTCCCAAAAGGATTTTATTGAACTCACCAGAACGCATCTGTTTTCATGACAGGAAGTAATACTTAAGAGGGCTGCTGATTTAGTAGAAGCACTCTACGGTATGCCACATAATAACCAGGTAAATGCATTCTACTTCAGCAATTCTATAACATGGCTATTTCTTAGATGTGTAGATAGATCAAGGGCTAAACATATATGATACTACAGTGGGAGACAAGAATAAATGTAGAGGGCAATGTCATATCTGGAGTGGGGTTTAGTTTGCTTGTTTTGTTTTTTAAAGGGTATGAATTTAGTGCATGTAAAAACAACATGTTATTAACCCTGGAGTCATTTGCCCACTTTCACCAGATACTATATAATATGGATGATGATATGCATTATGTTTTGCCACCAGTGATTTTTTGATCTTACCTTAACAACAGCTTTGAGGTGGCGAAAGACTCAGCTCCAGCCCCATTCTGCCAGTTGGTCTTTTTATGCAGAAATGTGGCTGTTGGGACTGAAACTTCCAACTCTTTTACCACAGATGTCAGGATTTGTCACCAAGGCAGCAGATCTTTTAAGCATTAACTCTCGGTCAGCCAACTGGTTGAGAAAGAAAAGCATCTAGTTTTTGCCTGTGGACAGGGAACTGTTTCATTTGAGTCTGTACGAAAAGGTTTGTCAGTCACATTGGTAACTCTTCTATTCTTTTTTTGCCCTCTCCTTATCCTGTAGGAAATCATCCTGAAAAGAGCTGCAGACATCGCAGAAGCGCTCTACAGTGTCCCCCGCAATCACAACCAGCTCCCCGCCCTTGCTAACACATCAGTCCACGCAGGAATGATGGGAGTGAACTCCTTTAGTGGTCAACTAGCTGTCAATGTTTCCGAAGCCTCACAAGCCACCAACCAGGGTCAGGAGAAAGCTCATCTTCCTCTCTCTCTGAACCTTTTCTGATAAAAGCCAGGGGAATACTCAGAGCAGAGGCAGAGGGATGGTTCAGGCAGCCCCATCCTGGGTTGGGCACACCCTTGGAATGGGTGCCAGGGGATGGGGCTGCCCCAGCTTGGGAAAAGCACTGCTGCATATCTCTAAATAGTTTTTCATTTGCTCAGAAAAATACTTGTATGTATTTGTGTTCAAATGCCACTAATTTTAATCGACTTGAGCATATACTTAATTTAAGTACTTGCTTGTATATTTTCCTGAGCATGGATGATTTCTCAGTCTGGGCCATGCGTAGCACTTCTTTATAACACAAAATTATCCCTTGTATATTTATCTGGTTTGGTTTGTTTTTGCAAGAGATATAATATTGGCACTGGGTTTTTCTCAGAGTTTGAGACTATTATATTTTTTATGACTAGCAAAGAATAGAAATATTTACAAAGACACTTTCAGAGCTTCTCTGATTTTTAGAATAAAGCGATTGTCACTTTTTATAAAATGAATATTGTTTTAATTCCCACAGTTAAAAATAAGAAATAGGTGAAGCACATTTTTGTAAAAGCACTTTGCATTTTCCCAAGTCCTTTTCTCAGCTCTATATATTATCCAACTTAAAAATCCACCTTAATGAAAGAGTATTAGAATGAGGCTGTTTTCTAGAGAAGCTGACAAAATTGTTTTGCATTACACTAAAAAAATAGAAATTATTTCTCAATTGAAATATTTTGTGGATGTGCTGTGTGGTAGGAAGTAAAATCGGCATTTTTTTCTTCTAGGATTAAAGATGCATTTTGCATTTCGCATTTTTGTACTTCTAGAAACAAATCTTCCTTTATGGATATTTGGATATGAGTTTCCTCAAATGTCATTCCCAGAATTAGATAGAGATTCAAATTTTAAGTTGCTACCAAAATCAGTACTTGTTTCCTACCACATAATGATCAGAACAGGGCAAATCGACAAAGGATATCCCACTACTTGGAGAAATACACTCTGCGTTTTCTGAAGTGTGCAGTGAACATCTAATATGAGATGAGTTAACTGAGAGTGACATCAGAGAAGATTTAACAACAATCACGTGCTTTTAACATACCTTGTGTCGGTATTTGCTCCTCACTTTGAAAATGTAGGTCATGTTTACTCCATTTCCTACAAACAGCTCTTTCAGAGTGAGTGTTCCTCTAACACCCAGTGGTGATCTTTGCTTGAGGGCATGGGTTGCCTGAGGAGCTCTGAAGACTCCTGCCGCCCTTCTTCTCCTCCTCCCCCCAGCAGTGACCAGGAGCGGGGAGGGTTCACAATTTGGGGCTGCCTGGTGGTCATCGGGGTCAGTCCTGGGCCTCCCTGTGCACACCTTGGCTGCACTGAGCTGCTGCCCATGTACCATAGTCACTTGCTTGAAGCTGTTTGTGCAAGAAACTGTTCTGGGGCTGATACCAATTTCTAAATGTATTCCCTCCCCACTAAAGGTTTTACTCGCAACTCAAGCAGTGTGTCACCTCATGGCTACGTGCCAAGCACCACCCCTCAGCAGACAAATTATAACTCTGTCACAACAAGCATGAATGGCTATGGGAATGCTGGAATGTCAAATTTAGGCGGTTCTCCAACCTTCTTGAATGGATCTGCTGCCAATTCTCCCTATGCCAGTGAGTATAACATGGCTTTATGTATTTTGCACATTTTCATTAAAAGGAGGTGGTGAATTTTGAGCATTTGAAACAGAACTTGGTCCTTTATTCTCCAAGGCACTGACTTTTGATGCACTTTGAAGACACCAGTGTTGCCATAAATGTTGTTGTTGTTGTTATTATTATTATTATTATTATTATTATTATTATTATTATTATTATTATTATTATTATTATTATTTTGTTAAATTGGGAATCTCATAACAGTTTAAAAATATTTATGTCTCATTATTTGGTCTGATAGTTTCATAACTGATCTTACACTCTGTAAATAAGAAACACTGTTCTCACCATTGACTTCTGAGCAAATAATATCTTCATAACCTTTATAAAAATTATGAATTACCATTGGACCTAAGCTTGATTGCTTATACTCCATTTGCTTTTTAAGTAGTATTGCTTTGACTTCACTGAGAGCTTAGTATTAGCCAGTGAAATGTGACAATGGCTCTCAGAGTTTGTGTCTTAGTGCCTGTGCAGTGAATGCCACAACAATGTAAGTCATACAAATCATATATTCCATGGCGTGAAGAGCTTATGGTCTACAATCTCAGTTATGGAAATATTTATGTGTAAGGTTAAGTTTCTGCATTTTGATATTAAAGGTTTAGTAACCTGTTTAAATATAAATACATTTCTATTGGTAAAGGCCTATGAACCTCTTCTGTAGCTGCTCACACAGCTCAGTAGTCCTTGCTCACATGGGAAAATTAAATGAATGGGACCTGCCCAATTCCTCTGACATTACTCATGTGGCATAAAGGATTCCACTGACGTCTGTAGAAAGCTGACAGCAGAATCAGGATGGAAGGTCTTGTCATATAAATGGGTTTATAGGCTGAGACTGTAGCATGGACAGGACAAACAGACTTGCTGAACATGCCAAGATTTATGCAGCAAATTTAAGTTAAAGGTGTAACAGCAGTAATAATTATTTTGAATTGCATTGCTAGAGTTCAGAATTAAAAAGGGGATAGGAAACTTGATTAAAAAAAAACCTTCAAGGTTTCTTATCTGCTGCAAATTTAGAAGAAATTATTTACCCACATAACTAGTACTTATAACCTGGGGATTGCTAACCAGTGATTATTTTTGTACTCTAATAATAATGTAACATGTAATGTTACAAAGTACCTTACTTATTAAGTTGGATTTACTGTCATAGAATCTGCACACTCTGAATTCATAATATAACATGATTGATGAGACATCTCCTTTTGGAAGCAGATGCCAGTAATGCATTTAAAATACTCTAGCACTGTATTATTTCATATTTATGAACGAAGTCCTCTTTAAAACAGCACTTCACTTTCTAGCCCTGGTTCTCTATTCTATTTATATTTTGGGAGGTTTTCCTGGTAGATCTGTCATTCTGCTAATGCCTAATCCATTGAATCAGAAAATGCTTCAATCATGACCTGAAAATTAAAAGGTGGCATTCTTAATTAAATCAATAAACTAATTGCTGTATAGTAGCAATTCAATTTAGGTGCTTTGATTGCTCTCCCTTAGCAAGTACTTCCAGACACAGAGTGACTTCAGACTAAGATTGTATCTGTCAGACTGTGAAACTTTGAACGTTTAATTTCCATTAATTGATTTCCTCAGTGTTAACAAATATGATATCAGATTCTCAAATAAGAACTTAAATAAGGTGATTTTTATCTACATAAATGCAAATAAAATAATAATTCAAAGCTCAGTTGATCAGAATTTTACTCTATAATAAGTAATTATTCACAGCCCACTTGTGTATCTAAGCAGTTTCTAAACAGGAAGATGAATGAAAGTATGGGATCTTCCTTTGGCCCTTTTTTTTTTTTTGATAAGAGGGTAACTCAGTGCTTTCTGAATATTAAAGTAGTTGGTTTCAGTTTCATGAAAACAAATTCACTTAAAAACTCAATGATAAATACATTATCCGAAGATATTTATTCCACTATATAGTAAAATAATAGTTTAAGGATATCTGTGTTTAAAAACTGAACTTCCTATATGGCAGGTTTGCATTTTGAGCACTCAGTTCAGTCCCTAAAAAAAAAAAAAAAAAAAAGGAAAAAAGGAGAGCATCCAAGAATCAGAATTCTCTT
Source organism: Pithys albifrons albifrons (assembly GCF_047495875.1). NCBI lineage: Eukaryota > Metazoa > Chordata > Aves > Passeriformes > Thamnophilidae > Pithys > Pithys albifrons. Next base: position 12,106,389 of record NC_092472.1, read on the forward strand.
GTTTCTGCAGCCTGTTATTATTGAATACTAAGAAATGCCTTTTGGGGGGGGGTGTGTCTTTTTTTTCTCTAGTTGTGCCATCAAGTCCGACGATGGCCTCCTCCACTAGCCTCCCCTCAAACTGTAGCAGTTCCTCTGGGATTTTCTCCTTCTCACCAGCCAACATGGTCTCAGCAGTGAAACAGAAGAGTGCTTTTGCACCTGTCGTGAGACCGCAAACTTCTCCTCCTCCCACCTGCACCAGCACCAATGGCAACAGCCTGCAAGGTATGTGAAACCTGGTCTGGAGCTTAGGTGGCTGCTCTCAAACTGTGACTTCCCAGTGCCTTGCAAGGCTCTAAGCAACACTGAGTTGTCAAAGGGAATAGAACACAGTGGGGGATCCCTGGTGGTCTCTGTCTCAAAGTTTCCTACTGTAAAGACTAACTGGACTCCACCACCAGCCCACATTGTGCCGTTGCAGGTGTTTGGCAACCACCCTACCTCTAACTCAACTAATGCTGCTGAATTGAGAGGCTGTGTCTTTTAAAGCACAGACCTACTGTTATGATAAAAACAAGTAATATTTCAGCTTACTAATACCATCCTTTTTCTTTCTTTCCTCTCTTATTCCCTGTTGTCGTCCTTTATCAGACCAGTCTTTTGTGGACTCTAGCAAGTACTCCACTGCAGGGTCTCTCCAGGGGCTGGCCTTCTCCTGAAGTACGTCACTCAATCTTCCCTTCCTTTTTGTCCTTTGTCATAGTACACTTGTGCAGAAATCCTACTGAGAGCAAATAGACTGTTGCAGGGCTTGGCACAGATCTTTCCTTTCACAAATAGGAGATGCATTACAAACTAACAGTAGCATTTTCCAGTTTAACTTGTACCAGGGCAAACATTAGTTTCCATTGATTAATGTACTTCTGTGCCAATTAATTCCATAAATGGCACAGGGCCTTTTGGAAAGCATATTGAACTGCTGGTATCAAGGGGCTGCTGCTTTTCTGCCTCCCTTCCCCTCTCATTACAAGTATTCCAGCATTAGCACCTAAATCCGTTTGAAGCGTTGATGCAGGCAAGGGAATGACAGACAAAAGCTTGTCAAACTGAGCGTGCTGCAAAGCCCAGCACTGCCCATCTCATTGTTTGGCTCAGCCTGTTTTACAACACTGTGCCTAAACCTTCCTGTGTAATTCCCTCACTATGCATTAGTGTGCTGAGAGAGACATTTTCATGCTCATTTAGATCCAGGAGTTTTCATAAGCAGATGCAGCCAAGCTGCCTCCAACAGTGCCAGAGGTGGGAAAGATTTTGTGCTATGTGTTGTGCTTCTCCCAGACCTGAGATCTGTTTCTTTTCCACGTGCCTGTGTGAATTATCCAAAGAGCATGAGTGGGGAATAAAATCTGTCATTGTCAAAGCCAGGTTCCAAAGGAGCTGCGCAGGGCCAAGGGAAGATCGTTCCACAGACTCCACATGTCACTGTATGGCCTCTGGAAAGAGAAACACTGGGCTTGAAGGCATAATGCTGATAACACCATTAACAGCCAAAAAATCTATATGCAAGCAGAGTAGAAGGAATTCATTCATAAAGGCTGGGATCTATTGTGCCTGAAGGAAAGCATTGTCCCTCAGTGCATGTTACTCTGGTGAATTGGGAGGAGGAATCCTTGAAGGTGCACACACACTCACACACAAATTGTAAAAATACTTCGGAAGATGTAAGCAGAACTTGGGTACCTTCAATCAAGACTTGGTTATAACTACAAACTGTGTCAGGAATTAAACATAACAAAATTATCAGATGACCTGTAGCATTTAGGAGATTAATTTTTGGACATTTAAAAGATTTGGCACTGCTGATAGGCTACAAATTTAAAAAGCAACAGCTAAAAATATTTCCCATCTGAATTAAAAAAAAAATAAGCTTTTGAACATGTTAATGTTTTTTCCTCTCTTCACTTTGTCCCAACTTGCTGTTACAGATGGAGAGAAAAAATGAGTAACAGGAGAAAGCTTTTTCAGGCACTGTTTTTCCTTTCACAAGACACAGAATTCTCATATTCCATGTACTGGGTTATGAAAAGCAATTATGGGATGGGCTGAGAGCACCAGATGCAACTGGGGCTTTCTGATTGCCCCCTCATTATGTCACATCCACATCTGTGATGCCCAGAAACCACACAGATCTGAGTGTTTCCCCTAATTTTTATTTAGCAATTCAGTTTTCATAATAGGGATGATACACCAAAAGATGGTTCATTTCTAGGTCATCACTGAACTTCTTGGTGAGTTAAAGACACACAGCCTTTAGTCCCATGCCTTCTGACACCACCTGGGGCTTGTAATAATCACTCAGAGATGCACTGCCTGTTGTGCCTTAATGCTTAAATAAACAACCATGTATAAGGAGGCTGTCTTATCTCTCTTGGGCTTCTGGATACATCAGAAAGCAATCAAGCTTTCCTTATGTAGCTTAGATAGCAGCAGAACTCACTAAAACAGCAGCTAGGCTTATCTGTTGTTCTCTGCCACGCAATTTTGTAAAACCCAAAATACATTATTTCTGTAATTTGCTAGCAGCAAATACAAATTAGTGTATGATAGAAGAAATAAAGGCCATTGGTGGGAGTTTTTCTACTCTCTGCCTTCCCTTTTTGGAGGGGCTGTGATCTTGTATCTACACTGTTTCCCACAGATATCTCTGTTTTCAGGATCAATAACATGCTACTGCTGAGAGAATTTGCATGACTACATGTAGCACTTATGGAATAAAAGTGGAGTGATATAAATGAAGACTTAGAAAGAATGGAAATATCAAAGCTTTTAGGCAGAAAAGATATCATTTGCCATTTACCTTGTAATTTAATTCAGAATTTCAGAGCTCTTAAAAAATAATAATGCTTTGAAAAAATGAGCTAAGATTTGCATCTGTGCTATTTGTTTCTAATGGCAAAAGGTGCATGGCTGATCTGTAACCACAGGGAAATGTCTAAACCATGAAGAAGGAATTGCAATTATCTCACCTTTTTTTGGCACTTACCCAGGGTAGACAGCTGTGCTGTCCCAAGAGAGACAATTCTTGACGACTTATTGGTGAAACTGATTTGGTTCTGATGAATTTTTTAGCTTGAGAATTTTTTGTTGGAATATTTTCCGGAGAATAGAAAGCAAAGGTTCAGTAAATTTAGAATTTATAAAGGGCTCAAAAGCATAAAACATGAAGTAGTATGTACAGAGAATTAACTCTGTTGCACTTATCACATACAGAAAGACTCTACCCCTTCCCTTGTCCTCAAGTCCTTGGTTACCTGAACAGAAAAAGAGGGAGCACTCTGGTGAGCTTTACCTTTTTCTGCACCAGTGTCCTCTTTGCATCTCACATCAGTGTCTTCCTGTAGCGCTTAAGACAATTTAATTCACTTTTCTATCCCTTTCATCCTCATTCTCAGCTCCTTGAAGAGCCCTTATATGGGGTGGAAACAATCAGTACAGTAATTCCACATAAAACCATTGCTGAATGATAAATTCCAATAATTGAAATGCTGTTGCATCATGTCACCTCTGAGGATGGCCTGTTGCAAACATGTTGGATGTGTTTTGCATTCTTGCCTTCTCCTCTCATTTTATTTCATTTAATCAGTGCAGTTTACTCGAGCTGTTCTCTCCTTGCTGATTAGACTTGTAATTCTTGCACATATGGTGGTGTTTGTGGAGAAAACATTTCCCTCCTCTCCCCCTCCAACCCCAAATCTGTGAGTCTTTTACTTTGGCTCTGTTCTTATCAAATAATTGCAGCTGTAATTAAAGCACAATGAATCAGCACCAGTCACAGGGTTGAGTTCTTCCTTAAGAAATTACATGTCCAGATGTCTGCAATGGCAGGCAGTCCCAGCATTTAAATCATGTGCCCATGAAGTGCCGCCAAACTGAAGGCGAATCTGTTTTCTACCTTTTGGCAAATAACTTACAACTGGCATTTTAAAGACACCTTGTTACAATTTTCATCATAAACTTGCATGACTACCCCATGTAATGATATGCTTGCCCACACTATGTCACTTGAACACTTGCTATGTCTGATCTACATTGAGCACCCAGTAAGCAGAAAGAGATCAAGCTGCAAAGTCAAACTACATAGAAGACAATACCCGTTGATTTTTAATAAATATCTCCCTGTTAAGAGAGGTGGTGGTTTCATAGAAAGTGAAGCTAGGAAGCATAATAAAGAAATACTGATGATTCAACTTACCCAACAAAAAATACTCTAAATTAACATTATGACTCTCTCTATGTAGTTGATGTCTGCTACAAGTGTAATAAAATCATCAGATGCTGGTCTGCTAACCTACCAGTTAAGGACATATTTCAATTTGAAAATTGGATTTGAAAGTTGAAGTCCTTTTCTGAGCACCTGGAATAGGTGCTCAGGATACATGAGTCCCAGAGTTGAACACTGAACTTGTAAGAGAACTGGCATAGGAGAATGACCCATGTCAGTGTGACAGTGCAGTGGACACCCTTCCAGACCTGTAACAGTGGTGGCCTGTGGGACTCCAGCTGTTTTGATATATGTGGTGCAAGTATCTTTGTCTGCTTTGCTTTTAAAAGAGTAACAGAATCTATGGCAATGGCTGGATCAAACTTAAGCCTTCTGTCCATTCTGAGATTTTGAAACTAAAATCAGAAAAACAAGTTTGGATCTGATACTGATATTGGGGAAGGACACTCTTTCCACAAGAAAATCAGTAATTACAGTGAAGTCACTTACAATTTAAACCACTTTCCAGTCCGAAGGAGGCTTCCCATGATTCCTGAGTATATAGTTGTCTCTTTTGAATGATACTTATACATACAGATTTAACGCAAAGTAGAGCTGAATACATTTCTAGTAAATGTTTAAAGCTCTGAGGATTTTAAAAGTTGCTTGATATTGCAGAAAATTAACTTTTTTCCCTTCTCTCTCTCTCTTTCCCTCCCCACTCCTCCCCTTTCCTTCCGACAGCTATATCTGGCATGATTGTTCCCCCCATGTGAAAGAATTGCCTTGAAGAATTTTATTAATGAAGAGGTTGAATTCTGCTTCAGAGAGAATCTGATACAAGTCCCAGAGCGGAACTTTTTACTCAGGCCTTTTTAAAAATAAAAAAGAAATAAAGAAGGATCTTACAATAACTGCAGATTTTTAAACAAAACAAAAATCACCATCCTTGCAAATACTGAAATTAACAATCTACAATTGCAAGGTGTTGATTCAAGTTGTCCATCCCAAATACCTGGGAGATATATTTATTGTATGTTGATAAAAAAATCCACCTTTTTTTTTTTTTTTTTGCGTTGTGGGGGCTTGCTTTTATTTCCTTCTGGTTTTTGTGTTTTTTTACGGCTTGATTTAACTCAACCCCATTTGTCTTTTATAAATCATACAATTACACACAAGGGACACTAGAGATGAAACTCCACATTTTTAATTTATGATTTTTTTTTCAAGCTGTGTAAAGAAAAATGAAGTGGTGTCATTTACATACAATTCTGTATGGGACAGAATAGAAGTGCCAGTTAGTTTTTCGTAGAAGAATTATGGCCATTTAATTAAGGGTCGGCTCATATATGTTGCTTATCCAGTGGTGACTTTCTACTATGATGCATTTTTAATATTCTAATTAAATAGATACCACTCCCTAGAAAGCTGATATTTTTGGATGATGAGGGTGGGATGAGGGGTGGGATTAGTAACCTCTGTCTTTAATATCAGGCTGAATAATTGTGTAAATAATGCAACAGGAAAAATTCATCATAGGATACCAGGCTGGAAGGGGACCTTAAGGTCTAACCTTTCTTGGCAAAATGTTGGTGAAAGGGAAGGTAAGGATGCAAAAAGCAAACACATTTGCTCTTGAACTGAAAATCCAGTGCCTCTAGATATGATGCTAAAACTGCAGAATTAGATGAGCACAGCTCTCTCTTTAGCTGATGTGTCAGACTCCTTCCAAGCAAGTGGCCTTCCCGAAGTGTAGCATCACCTGAGCCGTGCATGAAATGCTGTTTGGATTTGGCCTGAGGACACAGACTATGGGCATCCCTGTGGGGTTTTTCAGCATAGCACTTCTCCCCTTGATCTGTTTTTCTGGGGCAGGATGAGAATAGCCCTGGCTGCCATTCCCCATCCTCCCCACCTAAAAGCACACGTTGCATCAGCCTCCCACTGGGATCGTTCCTGTATCAGTCGACCCTCTCAGTTTGTATCATACTATATAAAGCAACAGGTAACTGCTTTTGAATAGTGAATGGAAACGTGAGTTTGGGGGGTGGGGATGGGGCTGTTAGGAAGGTTTCAAATCAAAACCATAGCTTCTGTTTTACAAAAATTTTGCTATCATTATCTGGGAAGTGTTCTTAAAAACTGTTAGTCAAAGAGGCAGCAAAGCTCTGAAGATGCATTACCTGATATTTTTTCTTTGCTGTTGTGTTTTGTATGTAGTTATAAATACTGTAGATTTTTTGTGATTTTTTGCCAAAGTTGTTGTTCTATTTATACATTTTAATGTCTTAAGACAGTTTTTCAATATCACAAAAAAAAAAAAGAATTTTACTGCATATTTTGCAAAAAGAGCTCACTACCTTTAGCTTGCACATACTTGCAAATTAATTAAAGAAAAAAAAAACTTTTTGTTTCTGTTTTTTGTTTGTTTGTTTTATGGGGGATTTTGTAAAATATCCATATAAATAATGTATTTATCTTTGGAATTTGTACATTGCTTTTTGTCCCCTACAAGTTTATTTTATTGTGTATGTTTGCTATGTGAAAAGTGCTGATTTGTTTGGTCATTCACCGTTGTATTAGCTGTTTAAATGTGATTTTAATACATTTCATTTATAGGGTTGTTTTTTTAGTATTGTTTAAAACCATGCTTCCATTTTTTTTAATTTCCACCCAAAAGCCATTGTCTATTTTTGTATTATTTGTAAGTTAAGAAGTTTTTCCAATATATGGCAAAAGGTAGCATATTATTCTTGTAGCATTTAGTTATGTAGATTTTAAAAAAAAATGTATCCTTTGCTTTTGAGGCTTAACAAAAACTAATGCTGTTTTACTCTATTAATATGCATGGGATTTCTCCTCTTTGGAGTGACGCATTTTTGTGCATTAAATATGGGGAGAAAATTCATAGAACTCAATGAAAATACTTTCTTTCTTAAGTCTGCTTGTATATTTCTCTGTCTTTCACATAAATATAAACCAGCAGATTGGATGCCTTAACAATGCAAATCATATTCATTTCACTTGTACATTGTACTGTGCACCAGAACTGTCAATCATCACTAACATTCTAAGAAAAAAAAAAGGAATTGAAAAGCACAAAAGAACTGTTTTGTTACCTTAAAACAATATAACTTTTTTCTAGTCAAGCAAGAAATCATTTACAACGATGCTGCAACTGTGCATGCTTCCTGTATGAATTTTGCAATGGTTTTCACTAGAATGTCACAGTGTGATCTTTGGGGGGGGGGGAAGGGAAGAAAGCAGGAATTTTTTTTTCATGGTGAGAAAATAAAAGAGAAAACTGGAAAATGTGAGAGACATCAATTTATTGCTTCTCTGTATTCCAAGTGATTATTCTAATTCACATAGTAAGCAACAGCACGATAATGTAATCAAATTTAAAGCCATATTTTGTCCAGTGACACCATCGATTACTCTTGTAGAGCTCCACTCAGTCCTAGTGATTTTGACACCACTCAGCCATGATGTTTGTAGTCTCTATGCCAGTGTCCAAAGATCCTTTGACAGTGTGCATAATTTGGTTTTGTTGCAGGTATTTATCGTGATCTGATGAACGGGAATTTATCAAAAATCTCCCCTGCACCACCCTTGTCTTTTACAAAGTAAAAGATGCAGCTGTTTACAGAATATGGCTTTAAGTGGAAACATTAAGATTTCAGTTTTAACAAGGTGAAGCTTCACAATGACTGGATTGCATAAAGTAATGCCTATTTCCTCACAGTTGTACTAGGATGCAGCTAAAATGAAGTCATCTCTGAAACTACTAACCTTTCACCTTCTTATCTAAATCTTTTTGAATAGACACACACACTGTACAGTTCTATTGTTAGAGAAACTAACTACTGTAGAGATTGTTATAATTTTTTTGCAGAAATTCAAGCTGTAAAAACTTTTCAACTTTCACAATATTTAATTAAAGTTACTTCCTGTCTGTGAATACAGCGCCTAGTTGTGTGTTTATTTTTCTGCCTCTGCTAGCTAGTAAATGAGAAAAAAATAAAATACAGAAGCCAGAGGCTACTGAATTGTCTTCCTGAAATAAGGAGAAACAGAAATTCATGGACTTACACAATAAAACATAGTGAATGCTGGTGCAGTGAAACTCCTTTTCCTCTGTCTCTGATGGATTTCGAAAGATCCTCACTCATAATGCTGAATTTATCCTGTTATCATTAATCTTATTTCGATTGTTTTAGCCTTGTTTGCCTGAAGGGCCAACATATTTTTCTAGTGGATTTCAGGAGCATTTCTGGCTTTAGGTACTCAGTTGCAAGAGCTGTCTCTCTCTAAACATGAAGTACAGGGCATGATATACCCAGTGCCAGAGACACAGGGAGATTTAAGTTTTCATCTTGGTATTATTTAACTCAATGGCAACACATCAGGGACCAGGTCTGATGTGCTCAAGGACAGATCCAAGAACTGCATCTACCTATGCTGAGTTGTAACTGGCTCCTTGACTTCACCATGAAGGAGGCTCCCATAAAGTGTTTCCATTCTGCTACCTTTCCTTAATGACAAATCCATCAGCTGCTAAATTGGTTCTGGGCATTTTGTTTCGCTCTGTACTCCTCTGGCAGGAGAGGATCTTAAGGAACTTTGCTTCTGACATTTGGAGAGCTGACATACTGGAACTTAACTTCTCTGTCACACAGAAGACCTTTAAACATCACACCTAATGCAAGGTTCCAAACATTCCCAAGGAAGGAATAGGGACAATCAAAACCCTTTAAACACCACACCTAATTCAAGGCCCCAAGCATTCCCAAGGAGGAATAAGGATGTTTGGGGTTACAGTTAAAATTTACTTCAAAAAATTAAATTTGCTAGAATCATGAGCAGCTGGAAGCTTCTTGCAATGTAAAGTGTTGACTATCTCTTAAATGTTAGCAGATCCACTCCAGTAGTTGTTAGAGAAAGGAAAGCTGTTGGCAAAGTCAGACCCTAAATGTGTTTATTCTGTCAGCACAAGAGATCTGTTTCTTCTGTCTGAGATAATTCTTCTGCTTCTTTTTCACATAGTGTGAATATTGGCAGCTTTCACTGCAGCTGAGGGCTCTGTGAGTGCTCGACTCACTACAAAGATGCTGGGTCACATGTATCTGAAAAGCAGGCTGAAAGATTAAATTCAGGATGTAGTATAACCTGTAATAGGTGCAGCAGAACAAGAGCTCTTTTTCAGCCTTTTGGATCCAATGACAATGGATTTTTTTGAAATTTAAATTCAGCCACATTTAAAAAGAAAGGGGGGTAGGTGGGGGGATTAAGATGGGATGAGGCTTCTCATTCAGATGAAGAGGAGTTTGCTGGCCAGCCCCACTGATGTTCTTCTGACAATCCAAACTGAGCTCACCTGGGAGACAGCACAGTAATAGATGATGAATTGCATTCTTGTTGCCAAAAGAAAACCCTCCAAAACCCAAACCATATGAGGACCAGGTGCAGGGTGCACATTCAGGCTGCAGGGAAACGTGGCCCATGGTGGGTTGTATGCCCAAAGGGAGAGGAGTGTCTTCTGTCATCACTTAGGGAAATGTGGGTATAAGGTGTATAATAGCATGACTTATTGCTGCCCTCTAACCTAGTGTCTTCTTTAATTTTTTTAGCCACTGGAGTAGTCATTTTGACTGAACAGTTTGCATCTGGCAGTGGAATTGGTTTTATGGGTCACTCTCTAATTTTTTATTCAGCTTAAAGAAACCTCAGCAAAATGAGCAGCCTTCACTGTTAGTTTCCTGGCCTTGTCTGTGTCTCTGCTTATTCCATTTCAAGCCTGTCTCTACTGGCCCCTGCCACAACTGTGTTGTGTAATCATTTATGTAACTTTGCTTAGCATCACAGCCCATGCACCTCCTGCCATTGCATGGGACAGCTGAAGACACATTTTATGTTATACCATTGATTTTCTGAGTGCCTTTCTGTTTACTGCTCCTTGTTCCCTAGTTCTCTTGTGAATATTCACATTGTACTGCTGCACTACTGATGGTTTGAAGCCTCCAACAGTGTCCCTGGCCCCCAACTCAGCTCCAGGCTCCTTCAGTTCCACAGGACAGAAGTTTTTGGAAGAGCGTTAGGAAATGCCACATTCCTCAGGCTTTTTCAAAAATGGGCCCACTACATCTTAGTTTATTTGCCCTCATTACCCTTCAGGGCAGGTTGTCACTGAAGTCCATTCTTCTGGTCCATGGAAGACATTACACAGTCTAGTCCTGCTTCATCACTGTGCTTTTGAACACCTTCTCACCTGTGTTAGTTCTCCTGTTAAACACGGAGCTGCGGTGACAGGCTTTGCTTTGCTGTGCTGTGCTATGCAAGGAGCTGCCCTCCTTTTATGGAGAACCCCAATTAATATTTTTTTTCCAATTCCATTTTGTTCTGTACTTTTCTTACTTGTGCCTGTCTGTATATATCATACTGGGGGATGGAGATTCCATGAGGACCATGACCTCATCATCTCACAGCTGTGACCATTTACTGGATCATCTCCACCCACAGCAACATTACAGAAGCATCACTTTCTACTCACTTCTCTCTCCCTTCACAGATAGACTTGATTATGATTGTACTAATAGAAAAGTCCAAAACCTAACAGTGAACATTCCAAGTCCACTCAGTACAATAAGGCCACATCCCAGAGAAGCTGTGCAGCAGCTTGACATTGAGTTTACTGAGACACTTGGTCAGTTGGTCCCTAGTTCCTTCCCCACCCATGAGTTGCATTCACTCCTTTGTGTCATTGCCACCTCCTGCCATTGTCTCAATGGCATGCTGCCTGATTTGGGCCCCATTTGACTCTGTTTCCTCTCCTCCCCCGAGGAGCTGGCTCTGGCATCACTTTTCCCCAGCATCTAATGCTGATATTTCAATAGGGGAGGTCAGGTCAATATTTCAGACAAATAAATAATAGTTCCAACTCCACAACCCTCTTCACTCTTGCTCTCCTTGGTGCCCTTGAGGATACATCTAGATCAGAGCTTATGGCACTGCTCCAACATGATTGGCAGGTCATGTGAAAGAGCACACATCTTAGAAAACTTTAATAAAGTAATTCCAGGACAGGAGTGCCAATGACTACCCAGGTCACAGCCTAACATCAGGGACTGCAATTCCAGGTGGCTTTTTTGTGTAGGTCTACAACAGGAGTAGTAAATACAGTGCTCTAACCCACATTTTCTCCTTATTTTCACTGAAAGACTCAAAATTCATCACTAGTGTGGATGCATATTTGAAGATCTCAATAAAAAAATTATTAAGATGATCACTTAACCCTTTTCTGAAACGTATAACAAACTCTGTCTTATATGTCCATTTCAGCCAAACTCTGTATTTTATAGAGGAATTTAATTGTTCTCTTAATTTTTTTGTTGAAGTATATGAATCCCTAATTTTTCCATATTTATTTATGTCAAAATGTATCTTACACTGTAAGCCCTTACAAATGGGTTTGCAAGAGCATGTCACCATGTCGTGTTGATTCACTGCAGCCTGGCAGCTCTTGACCAAATGTAAGAGAAAGGCAAGGACCAAAGATGTCTACAGCTCTGTGCAAGTGTGCTCTGAAGGGGCACAGGTTTTTCTGGTTGAGAATAACCTCAGGATAAATTTATCAGTGAGGATACCTCAGTAACACCCTGAAGGCAGCAGCTCAGACCAGACCTTAGCACAGGAGGCACAAAAACGCAGCTCTGTGTGTGCACCTGTGTGGGTGTGTTGAGATGGGAAACTGTATGAGCCATGATAACCTCTGGGAAGCAAACCCCAAGGTGAACCTTGTCATAAGAGTTGACTTTTCTTCAGGGTCTAGAGGGAAATGGAGAATAAACATTGCACAGAGGCTCATCTGGAAGGTTGTTGCCCTTTAGCTTTTACCTCTGCTCCCTGCCAGACCCACACTGTCCCCTAGCTCTGCAGGGGTCCTGCCCACTGCCCCATTGCCTCCCTGCCCACCACCCTGCCAGGAAAGGCTCTGCCTTCAGCATAATTTCCACAGAGCTTTGCTCACATTGCTAACCACAGCCTGCCCCAGGCACTACCTCGCTCCCCCCACCTCGCCACCATTAACTTTGCCTTCAACCTCTGCTGCATCATTGCCTTCTCCTGAGGGTTCCCTATTTATATAGAGGGGAAAATGCTGTTGCTGGGACTGGAAATATTTTGTTACCTTTTTCTGCTTAAGTGCGAGGCATTTTTATCTGTGATCTCTGGAGACTTATGCTACAGTGGGACTGATTTTATCCACTTACTCAATGCACTTTAGTTCAATAATGATTACAGAACTTCTACATAATATATTAGGTATAGCTGATTTCCCAGGGTTTGTAGACCTCCATCTCCCTAAGCATTTAAAAAGGAATCTCTCTGTGATATGTATGTTATGAATGATACACTCCTCGACAGTCGTGATGTAAAAGTAATAGCAGCAGTGGGCTGGGAAGAAAGAAGAGGCAAGCACTCGGCTGGAAAATGTCAAAGCTTTGGATAATGCAACCTAGGAGCAATGACTTTCTTTGTTCCTAAGCCCATCAGCAATGATGGCAAACTACGGAGTTCAGGCAACCCAAGCCAGATTCCTAAACCCTCTCTCCTCCACCTTAACCCAGTCTGAGGGTTTTGGCAATTCACAGGATCCATGGAAGGACTAGGTTGACCTGGTCTCTCTCACTCTTTTTTTAAATCAGTTGAGCTCTTCAGCTTGCTCAGCTGTGCATTTTGCAGCCATGAGCAGATCTGTCTGAGTCAGCATGCCCAGCCCTGAGGTACCTGAAGGGATTTCAGAAAGTCTTAACATTTGTTTTCTTCAACTGCAAAAGGACTATCAGTGTTTATGGTCATGGCCTCCTACACACCTGAGGTTAGACTGTGTGCCCTGACACAAGAGACCTGGTCCTAAGCTTTTCTTAGTGTGAGAAGCTTTCTATGCATATTTCCCCAACCACAGAGATTACAAGGCTTCTCCATCCTCTCCTATCCCTGATACTAGTGACTCTCTGCCTGTGTGTTCTCCATCTGCCCCCCAGGTCTGGCTGCTCAGCACCCGGATAGCAGAGGCCATCCAGCTCATCTCCATAAAGCCTAATACTGGCTTGTTCAAAGCCCATTCATTTGCCACAGGGAATGTTCCACACTGAACCAACCACCTTGAACCAAGGGCTTTGCTCATCTTATTGTCACCAACCTCTCCAGTCACTTGTGATTATGCACTTTTTTTTTCAATAAAAGCCCGATTTTAATCAATTTGCTGATAATATCTTAATTTCAGTAATGGGTTTTGGCAATGAGTTGCACAGGTTCATTGCTTTATTTACTCTTTGTGCAATGGGGTGAGAGGCTGCTGCAGACCCACGGGAATGGGGACAGGGATGGTTGGGAATGCTGCTGCCCCTTGCCCAGCCTCAGTGGAGCAGTGCGGGGCAGGTCCCATCACTGCCACAGCCCCTGATTAATGTCAGGAAATAGCACAAGGAAAGTTGCTACCAGCTACCAGCTGTTTCAACAGTTTTAATCACAAGGCAAGCTGTAAGATAAATAAATAAATAAAGCCTATGAAGTGACAAAACAAATGGCCTGGTATCAGAGACAGATTTGAAGCTTCTGGCTGCCTTCGTAGAAGAGCAGCCTGTGAGCTCTCACCCTCCCTCCCCCAAATAATTAATTTATCACTTAGCAGCACTGTGGCTCTCCAGAAGGCGCTTGGAGATGGCATTTGAAGGTGAACTCCAGCCCTCTGGAGGGGCCCATGGGGCTGCAGAAAGAGGCAGCTGAGTGCTGTAGTCTACAGGTGAACCAGCAGGATTGCAGGAGGATTTATATCAACCTGCTTAAGCTACCATGAGCCAGCACAAGCTATTTTGTTCTGCCATCACAAATCACTGTTATGCCCTTTCTGCCTTAAACACTATGGATCAGCTATAACAACACTTGATATTTATTTTATTTCAACTATCACTCTGATTTGTCAGGTGTATTTTTTATGCACAGCAGGTGTACCCTAATGGGGTTAGGGAATAAACAGCAAATTGATGGGCTTACACACCCATTAGCTAATGGATTACTAAGCAAAAGGGACTCTGTTTAACCCCACTGCACTTAGCCCACTGCTAGGAGGAATGTTAAAGACTATAAGCTAACACTCAAATGTCTCTTTGTGGACCCAGGGGAAGAGAGCTCAAACTTTAATGCATTGCTTTTGATAGGCAGGTGAATGAACGTGGCTATCATTATGCAATCACACAGCTGTGGAACTATTTATCAACCATACAACATGCCCCATGAACCCTGTGTGCTCCTGTCCCACCATGCTGCCAGCTTGTCCCTGTGGTGTACAGAAAGGGTTAAGCCGAACAAATTCCCCCCAGACAGAAGTTTTTCTCACATTCCACTTGAACAGTGCATGAAGAGTACACAGAGCTGCCATTGGGACATTCCCACATTCCCATAACCCAGCACTACACACCTTGTTTTGTGCATTTGTGTGCAAAGGCCTTGTGTCAACACCAAGTTTAATCAGTTATTTCAAGATAGATGTTCCTCGTTAGCATCAGAACAATGCAATTACTTCCCCTCCTCCCCTCTCTCCAAATCCTGGGGTTTTATTGGCCTATTAATGGTTTGATTTGTTGTTGGTAGAAACAAGAAGGATTCCAACTCATTGATCATATTATCCTACAGATATCCAGCAGAATAAATAAATGGGATAATAAAACCCAAACCATCCATTCAAAGGTTACATTTTCTCAATCCTTTAGTGTTCTGCATCATAGTTTATGTTCCCTTTCAACCACAAATACACCGTTCAGTGCAGTACATGACAGTTAAAGAAGGCCTGTAATGTTAAAGGTTATATTTGCAATCTTTTGCCATCTTTCTCACATGGAAACAACTCACACTGATCCCGCTGTCCACAAATGCAATAAGGAACAACCCTCTGACACAGGTGTATAATCAAAAGCCAATTCAAAAGGAGCCTTCTGTAAATATCACCTAGATCTAGGCATATGCATGCTTGGCTTGAGGTAGCGGAAGAGTCCTGCTGACTTCAATGGGATGGTGTTTGAAGAGAAATAGGTGCATGTGTGCAGGAGAGGTGAAGGTCGAGGAATAAAAAACCAAGAAAGAATATAGTTTTGTGTTGCTTTTCTCTAAGCAGTGACACAAAACCTCACAGCCAGGGGGGAAGCTAAGGTCCTTTCACATTCCTTTGTGTCTGCCTGTTCCTGGGGTGCTTTCAGGTGTCCCTTGCATTTAGCTCTGGAGGCCTGTTGGGGTTGCAGGGCTGCTCAGACAGTAATCTGAGGGATGTGGGATGTCTGTGGCAGAGAGAAGGGATCATGGTCTGTCTGGTCTTTGCCTTTTTGCTGGTTCCTTTCTGGAGCTCTTCAGGTGGGTTAACAGCATTTCAGCAGAAACTGCCACAGATGCCGAGTAAGGATTGAAGACACTGGACTTCAATATCATCAAACTGACAGCCCAGGTCCCTCCTTACTATAGGGACCAGTGGTCAAGCAGAAATCTACTGATGCCCTTTGAAAAGTGAACTGCTCTGTTACCAACTCTCAGTGAAGCTCTGCAACTCTGGTGTGGTTCAGGTGATGCATGAATACAACTTTAGCTCTAGGTTGTAGACTCTGCATTAGAGACAGTTTAATTTATGCTAGAATTCATCAGCATCAGTCTAAAAGGCTGGAGCAGCATAGCAACAGGCTTGTTAATTACTAAGCAATTATTTTACTCAACTTTTAGACCAAGGGGATACCCAAAATATCCACATCTGTTTCCTTCGAGTTCTTATTGTTCCTTCCATGCTGTAGCTGAGGTTATTTTACAGCAGCTGTCAGTCATAGCAGTAACAACTTCCAAAGCAGCACCTTCCATTTGGCAAGCTCACTGTAGAGAAAGTGTTGTGATGGAGTGGAAAAGGTTTTTCTTAATATGATCTTCCCCTAGGATAGACTATCTTGCCCTCTCCTGCAGAACATGCTTGGATCACACTGCAGAGTTTCTGACTGCTGCTTTTAAAAAGGTATATCTGTTTGTTTCTATCAACACATTTCAGCTCCTCTGGCATGCTGTCTCTGCAGCTCTAATAGAGACACTTCACATGTAATAGGGTCACACAGTGATCCTCACGTTCAATTTCGTTCTATCACCATGTTAAATTGAAACAATGTGTGTGCATCAGATTTCTGCAGTGCAGGGAAGCTGCAGCATCTACAAGTTTTGTGATGCAATGGAACTAATGATTTGGATTTTATTTTCTTGGTACCACATTCAGCTGATGAAATCTTGAAAATATACCCTAACTCGTTTTGTTTCTGTCTCTTTACCTCTCAAGAGCTTTCACCAACAGATCTACTTTCATGCTGAAAAAAAGTAATTCTATCAGTAATTTATGGAAATTAGAAAACTGATTAGCATAAAGCTTCTACTTGTGATAGTGGGGTTACAAAAGTGGGTTGATAGGTAAAAATGATCTCCTTAGTGATAATTAACTTTGATCTCTTAAATAACTGTTAACTTTCATAAAGAAGGAGAGTACAAATGACATTTGCATCATGGCAACTGTAAAAAGGCAGAACAAAACTTTCATTGGAGATTACATGATATGCTCTGTTCTCACAGAAAATATAGTCGTTTCAAAGCAAAATGACATGAATTGTCAAGGACTGCTGGGTTTGTTCTTATATCCTGTGCTACACTGAGTGCACTGAGATGAGACATTGCATATGCTTGTGTGAATAGCTATGAACACTCATGTAAATGATATGTATTTATCTACAAGAAAATGACAATGCACACTCTGCTTAGCACTTCTATGAGACCATTCATCCAAGGACTCCCAAGTATTTTATAAACATTAATTCATTCTGACTATGTGACTGTGAGGTAAGTAAATATTAGTCTTATTGCAATATTATTGAGAAATGGAGAGACACAGCAACTAAGAGACTTACTCAAGGTCGGTAGATTATAGCTGGAATCCTGAGGCTCTGGTTGTGTGTGCAGGAATGGCCTCCTGGCTCAATATGTGTCTTTGGGCATTGGAGCTTCGCTGTACACTTCTTGAACTTTGCTCTAAGTATTTTTTTGAAAATTTTCCCATCAGTACCTCTTTCTGAACTATTTCATAGTGCCTGTTTGGGGTCAGATAGTACTACCACCTCTGTTTTACAAGTGGGAAAATAAGGCAAAGTAGGAAAAAAAATCTAAATTACTGACTTGACATGAACATTCAGTTTGAGAGACCAAGGGCCCAGCAGTTTTAACCAGAAGAGTCCCCCAATCTGCAGTTCCAAGTTTAGGCCAAAAAATATGCAATTGTCTTGAGTTCTATGGATACATTAGAAAATAAGTTTTCAAGTAAAACTTAAGATGTAAAATCCCACTTGATTTAACACAGAAACAAAGGCAAATTTTTGAAGCCCAGTGTACCAGACAGTAGTTGTGATCCTCTAAAAATGGATCTCAGCAAGAATTACAGATATTGCTGGGGTTGAGATAAAATGCAAACCAGAAGTTACATATAAAGTGTGTATCAAGAAAAGCACACACACACACACACACAGAGAGGTAAGTAACAAAATTAAAATAATATCTTAATAAATAAATCCTTAAAGTTGTACAGCCTCTGAATTTTTCAATTCATGGAAAGTATCTTAGAACTTTTCTTGCACACTTAAAGCTCCTGGCACACTGACTTGTTGCAAAGAAACCATTGCAACATCTCAATATCTTTCTTCACTAGCTCCTCCAGACACAGAGTGTGCCGGCCACTCTCTGAATCATTTTATCCTGTCATCTCTCTGCCTTTGATATGCATGAAGTTAAAGGGAAAAGGCAGTCTCCTAATTTTTATTTCCACCCAATGTCATGGGAGAAAGGAAGGGGGGAAAAAAATCACTTTTTTAATGCAGCTTTTAAAATAGAAAAGCAAAAAAAAATTTTTCTTACAGCACTTAATAGGCCTCCCTTGCAATTTAAAAACTGATTTTCAGAAGCTCATATATTCAAATCTCCAAAGTCTATTTGAAGGCACATCTGAAGGTGCACCCTGCAACCTGTGTGTAGCAAACTCTTTTGAATCTTGTCCTTGAAACAAAAATTAGTACCCCATGGGAGTTCAGCAGTGTAGACAACCACTAACTGCAGAATGACTGAAAGCAGAGCTGAGAGTCCTTGCAGCTGGGAGGGAGAAGGGGATGAGAGAGTGAGGGAAGATGAGAAAAGCCTTCAGGAGCCATTTGGGAGACACTCACTGGGAAGAAGAAAGAAAGACATGCACTAAAAACAACAGAAACACAGGTGGAAATGGCCTACTGGGAAATCAGGCTGTCAACAAACAAAAGCCGAAGGCCAGAAAGCAGTTTCAGTAGCAGCCCCAGCTAACAGGGCTTCAGTGTTCAGTAAATAAATTAGCAGCAGGTTTGACTGTTTGGAAATTAGTAGTGACATGATGAAAGCAGCAAATGACTTGCTTTTATCTGGAGTGGAAGCACTAAACTTCCAAAGAAATCCTTGCCTGTATCAGGAGAAGCAGAGACGCTTATATCAGTGTAGACTTGAACAACAATAATATCAGAAAAGTTTCGTTTCATTTACCAAAGGCTCAGAACTTCGTTTGCAACTAATGAAACCCGTGTCCCTCTGGGCTGCTTCTGACAGCATTTCTCCTTTGAATGGTTTATCATTTAGGAGGTAAAAATAACACAGCTTAGGTAGGTAGGTAGATAGACAGACATACCTGAATGTTTGAAAAAAGTAGAGTTGGGACATTAGATCAACTCTTCAATTATTGCAAACTGGAAAAACTCCTTTGGGAGAAACTCCAGTGATTTACTTCTGTGAGAATCTGATTCTGTTTAATTAAATGGGAACTAAATGAGGGGCTGAATAGTAAACACTTCAGCACGTGCTTAAACATTCAGCAAGTGCCAAAGTCCTATTGATTCCATTGAGATATAATTTGCTTAAGCACTCCTCCCCAGTAAGGGTTTTGACAGAATCAGGACCTCAGTTACTGGAATTGAATGTTTATCATGTCAGAGGCATTAAGAAGGGGCTCTTTTCCCACATCCTCATCATTCAGAAAGATACTTGGGTAAGGAGTATTTGCTTCAAAGTGAGCAAATATTTACGTAGTCTGTGCCGAGTGTGCTTGATATGGCAACAGGTTCAGGAGGCAATCTGGCACACACAGTGCAAAGCAGGGATGTCTTGGGTAGTCCTTTGATCTGGTTGGTCCACATAAAAGCTGAAACGGGAACTTTTTCCCTATCACAGATAGACTTGGTGTGTTCACACTGCTTTTGACAAAGGGAAACAGGCACTGCTGTATCTGTTGTCCATCAGTTTGGGAGCTGAGACTGGTACATGGTAACACCATGAAATGTCAGATCTAAAGAATCACAGATTCTCTAAGTAGTTTGGGTATTGAAGCTACCCTTCAAGTCAGCATTACTTTTGTCACCCCTTAAAATACCTGCTCTGAGATTCAGCTGTCAGCTATGAGCCTCATCTCAGCTCTCTGGGCAAACCTGAGTGCTTTCAGCTGTATGTCACAGTTTCTCATTCCCATGCCAATGGGATCTCCTTCCACCATGCCTGGCTTGTTCTGTAAGTTCTTAGCACCCTGAAAGGTTAATGACCCCTCATGTTTCTAGTAAAATGGCCAGTAAGTAGCTGCATCCCTTGGGAAGCAGAACAGGGACCAATACTGCTAAATGCCTTAATTACCAGCCTGATGATGGGATGAAGTGCACCCTCAGCAAGTCTGTAGAGGACACCAAAAAACATGGGGAATGGTTGATATGCCAGAAGGCAGGACACCTTTCAGAGGGACCTGGACAGGCTGGAGAAATGGGCTGGCAGAAGCCTCATGACATCCAGCAAAAACAAATGCAGGGTCTTGCTATCTGGAATCAGTGAGCCATATGCAGCAATACAGGCTGCAGGCAGCATCTCTGGGAAGCAGCACAGTCAGACACATCCTGGGCTGTATTAGCAAGTGAGCAGCCAGGTGGTCTCAAAATGTGCTCCCCTCTGTTTGGCACTTCTGAGACCACATCTGCAGGGCTGTGTCCACTTTGGGCTTCCCAGATAGAACATGGGCATGGATATACTCAAGCAAATCTCAGAGAGGTGACAAGTTTGGTTTGGTGCTGGAGATGAGAAATGGAAAGAGCTGGATTTCCTGAGCCTGGAGGAGAGAAGATAAAAGAGAGACTGTATTGCAGCCTGCAACTGCCTGATCAGAGAAGACGGAGTGAGATGTCTCTTGAAGGTGCACAGCGGTAAGTTGGGAAGCAGTGGGCACAAGCTGGAACAATAGAAGGAATATCAAATACAAGGAAGTGGGGCATGAGTGGTTTTACCATGGGAATGATCAAACACAAGAGCAGGTTTCTCAGAGAGCTTGCATAATCCACACCACCAAAGGTGATCAAAACTTGACTGGACACAGTCCTCACCAATCTCATCTAATAGAACCTGTTCTGAGCCAGGGCTTGGACCAGATGAACTTCTAATCTAAATTATGCCACAATTCTACAGAATTAAAACTGACAGAAATAATGAAGAATATGTGGAACTATGTAATAGCTGTTGCAGGTCTGTGAAAGGAAGCTCAGACCCAATTAAACTGAGAATTTAATTAATTAAGGCAGACATAACAGTTGGATTTTTAGAAAATTGTTAGTTTAGTTCTACACACAAACTCAATAGTTGCATAGCCTGCATAATAATACAATGAGATAGAAAAAAATCTATCCAACAGCTAGGAACCAATGAGTTATCATCAATGGCTTTATGTCAAAAGAGAGAGAAGTATCAATTGGTCTCCCACAGGGATTGATACCGGAGCCAGTATTAATCAATATACTCATTAACAGCGCAGAGAAGAATGTAAATTCAACAACCACTAGATCTGGAGAAAATTCACAGGAATGGTGGGCATGCGGCAAGGGAAGTAGGTGGCATATAAGAAATAGGATTGTAGTCAAATGATATGCAGATTTCATCAGATGACTGAGGAACATTTAACATCTGTATATTCAGGGAAGAATTTTACAGAATATAAATACAAAATGCGGTGGAGATAGAGCCTAAACCCATCCCCTCTCAAGGGCCCCAGGTTATCCAACTGCTTATTTGTCACACCATTGCAAAGGATGAGGCAGTGTATGAGTTTTGATCCATTAAAAGTCCTGGAAAACCACATGTTATATTACCACTTAACAATGTGCTTGGTGTCAGGTGTGAAATACCACAGCCAAATGTCACAAGATAGTTTGATTAAAAAAGATTAGGAAAGTCACTAGAACTCTATGAAGACTAGATTCAGTCCTAACCTATGTGCTTCACACTGATTAAAGTGATTAAAATATTTAAGCATGTGGCAGATGGAAACCACGCCAATGATGATGATGGGGCAAGATTTGACTTCCTGCGGTTTGGTATTGAAGGTGATACACATAATGCTTTTTCTCCCCCATCCACTCAAATCTTCATCATTTTTTGCACCTTCTCCAAACTTAGCCCTGGGATTTTGATATGTGTGTCGCTATATATATGCATGTATATATAAATTTGCTCATGTTTCTTGGTGAAGGTGTGAGTGAGCTGACCCAATAGGTAGACATTAAGCCTAAACGAATTGCCATATTCATCTAAAATGTCTCCTGTATCACACAGGTCAGATCATTTCCCTGCATGGGTACCTCAATTTTTAGTTTTTAGAGAATACAGTGAAAACTCATTTTGTATTTCAAGCTCTCATCTGTTGGAGAATGCATGACCTCCCTTGCACAAATATTGATATTGGGTTTATACATTCTCTATCTGAATTGGCTGTTGTAGCAAAAAATCAGATTTTTTTTCCTCACATAGCTTCCCAGTGTTACCATTTAACTCCATAATGCATTATAACTATCATTTTTATAAAATATGCTTATAAACTAGGAACTTATATTACTCTCATTTAAACCCATGAAAACTCCCATGGACGTTAGTGGAAGCAGAACCTGATATTTATTCATCGAAAGCTAGAACCGTGTGATGGAAAATAAGAAATCTTTTAAGCCACAGTTCTTAAGGGTATGTTGTGTGGTGTTTACTGTTCAACACATCAGAGCCTCATGGCCATATTAGCTGTATGAATGGGATAAGATTACTTGGGCAATTTTCCTCTACATTAGAAACAAATCACAGCTAAAGCTCTGCTGGCTCCATACATTTTAAATTCCCATTTTCTCTCACTAGAACAGAAAAATAAATACATAGATAGCTGGCCAAACTTAGGAAGTGTTCAAAGCAATCAAGTGCAAATTCCCTCCTGTTAAAATGTGAACAAAACAGGAAACCTTTGACTGAGAGGTAACTTCAGAGATAAGTAGTTAGATAGATGCTATAGACAACAAGACACAAACAAATTAAATCTATTCCACTGAAACAGTGATATAATTTCCCTCCAGAGACTAAGACTGACAAAATAAACAAAGAAATAACATGTTTCTTAGCTTGTGAAATGTGACAGTCAATGGCAGATAGCAAAACAAAACTAAGCAGTGCTACAAGTTCTTAGCACAAACACACTGTTCAGAGACAATGCAGTTCTATTTTTCTTTGACTTCAACCTCCTAATAACTGTACTTTTTCACACTTCCCTCCTCTGAGGTTTTTCATCCCCTTTCCAGCATGGACTTCCTCTTTAAGAAACACACTATGTGTTTGTACTGAGGGACAGACTGATGGTGGAAATTAGCACATCTGGGAAAGACAGAGCTGTGAGTCTGGGACTGTAATGGCATCTCTGAAGGCTCTTTGCCCAACAAAGCATGAAGGGATATGCTTCAGTTTGGCTTTGATGGTAGATAAGACCTTGCTAAATGTTGAGCACAGACTGCAGAGCTTTGAAGGCACATTGGTGCCTTCAATTGAAGTCACATTTGAAGGACATTATTGTTCATTTTAAAGTGTTATAGATCCAGGGCCAGAGAAGGGAGTACTGGTCTACAAGCTGACTGGTCATCAGGAAATTCTGCCAACTGAATTTTCAGGCTTTTCACAGTGACAGAAATCTTTATAAGGTTTCAGATCAATTCTGAGACTCCAGTGTCAGAAATTGTGCTACGTAGCATAACCTAATGACTTCACAAAACCAAAAAAAATCCTCAAAAACAGACAGTAAGAGAAACCCCAGGCATTACTGAGATGGCCATATTGTAGAAACAAGCTCTAAAGATAGAAACAAAAGCATGAGAATGCCAAAGTGCAGTACAGCACTAATTTTCGTGTTAGTCATAGCAATCATTTTTCCATGAACAATCTGTATATGTCACTTACAAATATCTCATTCCCCATCCTTCATATGCACATAACAATTCTTTCACTTTATTTTAGTTGATAGTTTGCCTTGTCAGGTCTTCTCCCCTCTAAGTTGCAAATTGCTTTTGTACCTAAAAGTTTGTAATTGGAAATAGCTTAGCTCAGAGCCACATGGAAAACAGATCATTTTGATTCAACAGATGGTCAGAAACCAGGCCAGGCCTCCAACTGCCATGTCTTAATTAGTGAAGGTGGGGTTCTTCTCCAGAAGTCTAACTTTAAACATCTGATTTAACAGCTTCCTTGCTCTTTGCAAGAGCAGCTCAAATGGGCACCTCACCTGGCTAACATTCCCCAACACCTTTATTTCAGCCTAAATGACTTGCCAAGATTCCGCAGGAGGATCCTGTCAGACAAGATTAACCTCTGACCACGTCTCCTCTCATTACTTCTTGAAAAGTCTAGCTCTGAATGGCCAAAAATACAAAGTTGTCTGTTACTCTGAAGAAGGTAGTTTGGACATAAAAAGAAACACAGGACATGAAATATGAAGCAATGTAGAAAACACCAGGACGGTGGAAGGAAGTTGAGAGTGAAGCCAGCAGGTTCACTGCGTGTTTCTGACCAGCATTTTTTGGGCAAGTTGTGGTCCAAGCTCTGTTCAAAAAGTTAAAGATGGCTTGTGGAGTGGCATGAAATATGTATGTTTTCAATTAAAAATTTTATGATAAAGCAGCATGATGGTCTCTGGGAAATTATGAGGTTTGAAAGTGGTGCAGCTTTCTCCAATGCTGTGGCAGTGCAGGCCAGCTGCGCTGTCAAAGAAACACTCTCTTTTCATGTTCTTGGAGAGAGCGGCTCCTGTTTGCCTGCCCCAACTTGCAAAAACAATAATGGAAAACACACAACCTGAAACACAACAGCCACTCAGTAAGTCATATTTTGGAATAATTTTTCAAGGGTGCTGAGTCCAGGTGGCTTCCATGAACTTTGGTGGAGCAATTTGGGTCTGGAACCCCCCAGCAAACAGGGCTGTCTCTCCTGCCACTAAAGAGCATCCACTGTACATTTAAACTAGACTCTGAGTTTGTTCTGCAGCCTATTTCCATGTTAAATAGTAATTCTGAATTACATAATGCCACATTCCTTTCGAGCCCTCATCTGATAACAATAACAAGCTCTGTATCTTAGAGACTTGCACATTTATGTTGGCACTATTGGAAATACTAACACGAACTGAATCTCTTCTGTGTTCCCAAAGACTAACAAACACCATTCATTTCCTACAGATTAGTTTCAACCTAACAAGCATTTTGTTGAGCCCCAAAGAATATTTCATTTATTTAGATAATGCTGATTGCTCACTTATGAGCAGCAGCTCATTCAGTAAGAAACAGACTGTTACAGCTCTGTATTATTTTTAAAGGGAGAAAAAAACCCTCAAACAGCAACTTGGAGATTGTATTTCATACTCAAAAGACAGCACGTCATTATGATAAGCGGATCTATTGCCGTGAATAATGGAGAAGGTTTAGTCACACAATGGTACAGATACACTTAGAATAAATATTTAACAGCATGCTTTGCAAAGCTGAAGCACATTCTAACCCTCTATCCAATGGGTTGTGCTCAGTGCCTTCATGGCACAGGAAGTGTGGGGTATCAGTATGCCAGGAGCTACCGTGCCCAAGGGTCTTTGCAGAATTTATGAAATTTGTGCAGTAAGATGGGCAATATTATTCTCTGATGGAAGCACACAAGAGGCTGTTCTGCACGGCCACAATTCTGCCACTTCATGAAAGAGCATGTCCACCCCTCTGAACCTCTCTAGCCTGCCCACATGCTCACCTTTTGGGTCAGGTATGCAAAGCTCATGCCAAAAGAGTGGCATGAAGCCAGCCTATGGTATGCCAGGGACAGGCATGTTTCTCTCTGAGGAGAAATGTTCAGCCAAGTTGGAGGGGAGGAATCAGAGAGAGGAAAAAAAGAAGCATTTGCTGCACTTTCTATGCTCTAGCAACTCCTGTGCCAGATGTATTGGTCACGGGCCAGTCAGCTGCATTGAGCTGATGGGACTGAGCAGCCAGAGAGAAGCTGCTGGGATTGTGGGGCTGCCAGCACTGCAAAGATGAGGAGTGTTATGGGCTCCAAAGGACCCTTAGCCCCTCAGTAAATCTGTCTGGCGTTTGCCCCTTCCTTCTCCTGCACCTTGAGTTTTCTCTTACTGGGGGCTTGGGTACTCAGCTACAATAATAGCGTGATGGGCTTCTAGAAAATATGTACATTTTCCACTGAGG
The DNA here is from genome assembly GCF_047495875.1 of Pithys albifrons albifrons. Taxonomy (NCBI): domain Eukaryota; kingdom Metazoa; phylum Chordata; class Aves; order Passeriformes; family Thamnophilidae; genus Pithys; species Pithys albifrons. The sequence goes on from NC_092472.1 coordinate 12,132,270, forward strand.
CCTTATTACAATGGCACTTAAGGACTCAAAAGATTTAGTAAACACACAAACTCATTTGGTATGAAAAAATGGAACTGAAAATTGGACTCAAATCGAAACCTCAATGAGAAAATTATTTATGAGGAGGAAAGTATGGATGCAGAGGAGAGGAGGTGAACTAGCATGCAACTGGGAACAGAGTGATCACAAAGGAAAAGAAAGTGAGAATTAAAAACATAATTGAGAAAAAGAGAAGTTAAAAACACCCAAACCTGAGAGAGCCTATCCTATTTTCTGCAAGGTCTACTCTTTTAAAGGGTGGCATTACTATTGCTAACACAAGGAATAGGTTTCCTCTGAGCTAGGAAAAACATTTGGATTTTTTTTTCCTTTTTATTAATCATTGGTGGTGTAGGGAGGGGGGAACCCCCTGAGAATTCAATGACAGGAAAAAAAAATGGCTTGTGAAGTCAGACTCAGTTTGCGTATCTAAAAAGCAATATGATTGATTTGCAAAAACCTCTAGCTTCACAAAGTTCTTCCATCTCTAATGAGAACTAACAGCATTTTTGTCCAGCTTCCCTGCAAAATATTGTTCTAGTGCTGAATCCATCAACAAAAATGGCTAGGCATTAGCTTTCTTAATGGCCTCTGGTTTCACTTGCCAGCAGCTGCAGATGGAGTGGGCGAAGCAGGGCTGGGCTGCTGCAGATCTCAGCTGCATTTTGCTGTTTGAGAAGTCAGATCGAATAGTGGTCTTTTAGTATATTCTGGACACAACTCATTCTCAAATTGCAGGGTGTTTCTAGCTCTGGTAAGGCGCAAGTGCCTAGTCCAGGCAAAATGAATGTAAATTGTTACACAAGCGAATTATGTGGTGAAGTATAATAAAGAAAGGAAAGAGTAAAAAAAGAATGCTATGGTAGAATGCTTCATTCCATACTGACAGCAGAAGTTGTGATTTTTTTTTAAAATCCTATTTATCTCTCTCTGTCCTTTGAGTGTGTGATTACAAAATACCCTCACCTATACCTGTCTGCAAGAAAATTCAACCTTCTTCATCTTTCTCCCTGACTGCTAACACACCTGCATAACACACATGAGGTGATGGCAGCACAAAAGGCCTGGTTAGTCCCAGCAAGGAACCCAAACAGGCTGCAATGACTTTTTGTTATGATCTGTGGTGTACCTTCTTGGCCATCACCCTCCTTGTTTGCACACTCTCTCACTTTGAAGAGGGGTGTGATACAGCAATACTAGTCTCCCAATCAAGCCTCCAGATGAATTAATTATTTCCTAACTTTCAATCCCAGAAGGAGCAGCCTGAATTAGTCTGGTAACAGAACCCTGGTTTTGTAAGGTTTTTCTACTCTGCTTTGAGAACCCCTGAGATTAAGACACTTTAGATCAACTTGAAGAAGAAGCAAAAGCCTGGAGACTGATCTGAATTTATGTGAACTTCTGAGACCTCGTGAATTCTGCATGTTCAGTCACAGTCCCAACAATTTTCCATTTAACTGTGGGCTGAATAAACTTGCCTTCACATCACCATGCACTGAGACTTCATTTTTTCCCCAAAACTACATTGTGTTCTGCCAGGGACTGCTGGGCAGCTGAGACTGGCAGAATGAATTTAATCTGAGAAAAAGAAACAGTAATTCTAACATCTGCTAGTAAACATAGAGATTAATAAATATCCCTCAAGAACTAACATCTAAGCATCCTTCTTTGACCTTCATTAAGACTTCAGACCAAGAACTCATAACAGTAACCTCCATAGAATTTATCTGCTTATTACAAGAGAGAGGTGTTTTAGGAAAAAACCTCCTTTCATGCACTCATCAACTTCTGGATTATAAAACAAAATAGGAGTGAAATAAATATGTTTGAAATATCAGTTATAGATAGTTCAATATAGCAACATTTCTTTAAGAAGACACTCATGTTTTGCAGTCTGCATTAATCTGCTCAGATATTTTTGTACTCCTTGAAGAACTTGACACTGATGATGTGGTCACAAAAAGCCATCTTTCAAGAGTTAAGCACCCCAGAAAGCAATGGACTTATAAAGAATTAAAGTGGAGTTCTGCTAAAGACAAGGGCCGTACAGTAAATTAGCACTGTGTCTGTGTTGAGCAAATATAAGACAATGAACAGTACAAGACAATAGTTCCCAGTAATTACAGAACTGAACTTCATACCAGCCTAGCTCCTATTACCTTCATGGGGAACCAAACTGAACAACACATCTTAGAAAGTTTTGTTATGCCAGAGAGGATTTGAGAATTGGTAGTATGTCTGGCATGGATGGTACTGTGATATCATATAAAGGATTCAGCATCACTCATTCAAATGAGGTTCAAAGCCTACCAGGGATGAGCACTGTGCCTTCTGCAAATGGGTGCTGCTCAAGTAAATTTTATACCAGTGAAACCAGAAACACCACAGGGCCTTTGCCATGAGCTTTTGAACTCATCTAACACTAAACAATTAATCAAGAAAAGAATACATACATATTTCCACATTTCTGCTACTAAAATATGCAGAAATATTTGTTGCTTTTCATGCTAAGTCAAAAAGTGAAGTATATTTTCAATGCTCAGCAGAACAACATCATTAACAAAAAGCAGTATGAAAGTTTCAAAATGCATATAAAAGATTTGACAATTGTCATAGGAAAGCAAAAATCCAAGAAGCAATTTCCTGGTAATCAAAGATAGCATTATTACAGTATCACTGACATCTCCTGCACTAAACTTGCATCTCTAGCAGTTATGACACACCAAACTTAATATGCCAATATTACTTTCATTATTAGTTGACTACTAGGGTAGGAAATATTCAAATCTTGACAACATATTGTGGGACACACCTTAACAGCAAAATATTGCATTTTGATATTTTTTATATCATATAAAATGTGTAGATAATTTGAATGTCACATCTATTGACTCTTATTTTTTAAGTCAAATCTCTGAAAAATTTATAAGAGTTTATGATCAATGTACTCTTATACCTGTTGTCTGTGTAAATCCACTCTGGTAAAAATAGCATCTGTTTTAGAGAAAGACAACTACATGCTCACAAATTTTAGAACAGATCTCTACAGGAATAGGAGATAAAACTTGTTCATTTGTTGCTTGAAGTGTTCCCTCTCAGCCCCAGATTGTTAAATATCGAACTGAAGGAGTTCCTGAAACATTGATAAGAAGATGAAAATCATTCCCTAATTTACAGTGAATTGTGCTAAAATCCACATTGATAGACAGTTTGCTGTAGACCCTCATAGTTGCTGAAATGTATGCCTAGTGGTTGGTACCTATCAAAAGGAAAATTAGAATAAATGAATATTTAAATATTTAAATTTTCTATTATATGTTTGAAGTGCATTTTCAAAGCATTACCATCAGATTTGAGAATCCAGGGCTCAATTGGTTACAAACTCCATGCTGAAGAGTTTCACAAGCCTCCCTGCTCCCCACCTTCTTCTCATTAGCAATTGGAATGGCCTTTACATGTCATGGTGTAATTGTAACCAAATCCAGGCTGCACCAGCCCTTCTCTCTGAGTTTCTAAGCATCCCTTTTGGCTGACCTTTGGCAGCCAGGAAAGCACAGTGGAGAGGAAACAAAGGAAGCAATCCCGAGTTGTAGAGAAGAAAGGGGATATTGAATAAGCTGCTTTCTCCAGAGGGTTTGATGTCACAGACATGGGAAAGAGTCAATGCTCTCTTTAATAAGGTTATAGTTTTTGCAGAGGTAACTAAATGTATCTATTGACAAACGTGTGTGCCTCTCATATATGTTTGTGTACATTTTCCATATGCACCTATATGTATGAGTTAGCATCTCAATTTAATGGGAAGTGTACATTGAATTAAAAGACCCTGTACAACCACACATGAGAGGTTCTGTTCCATGAAACAAAATTAAATAAGGTGTCCTCATGATCTGGCAACCTGAGTGTGGAATAATCTAAATATCCACCTTATCTAACAGTTTCTTAATACCATGATAAATTAGATTAGCTGTCACAAAGTCCCTTTAGGCTCCACTGAAAAAAAAAAAGAGTAATCATCAGCAAAGTGAAGAAATAAAATTTTACACTGAATACTTTTCACTGCTTATCTTACAAAATTATTATTATTTGCCTTCTTAGTTACTTCTATTCATCAGGGTGATGTGGGCAGACTGTGAGAATGCCAAACATTCTCCAAAAACTGAAGAGTAAGCAAAAAAAGAACTGCTCTTTAAACCCTTCACAGTTTATAGCCACATTTACATAACATTAAATAAGTCAACAAAGGCATCATTAGCTCCCATTAAAATATGAGCGAAGAAATTTAAACGAACAAGACAAGCTAATTGGTAAGTAATGTTGTGTATCAAAAATTATGACTATAAGATTCCAAAGTTAATGACAAGCCCTACTATGGTGTTTACTAAATGTTTAAAAATTAAATTAAAGGTGAACGTGGAGAGCCAGAAAAGTTTTCCTGCTGTCATTTGGGCTGTGAGAATTGTGAAGGTTGATGTTGCTCCTTCACACAGTCTGAGAGTCTCTGGAGTAACCAGCCCATCATCTGATCCCTGCCCATCAGGCAGACGAGGCCTCTCATTGCCCAACAGCACAGTTTCCCACTGAAACAGCAATGTGAGCTGTGGTACCAAACAGAAAGATCAGGTACAAGCCTGCTGTGAGTCTCCTGCTGCAGGTGTAAAAAGCTGGAATAAACTACCTGCCCACCTTGTCTCACCTGCCCATTGAGTTTGCCCAGGTGTTTCAGAGGGAGGTAGCAAAAGTGACTGTACTGTGTAGTCAGAAAGGAACCTGTTTCTGCTGTCAGAGCTGGGGCTGAACCTCCCTGCTGGTCCTGTTCATTGGCAAACAGGAGCCAAGTCCTTTTCTGCTGCTCTTGCCCATAATCCATGGAGTACCCAGGACTCTTCTACCCTTTTCTGAGTTGCAGGCCACTAGCAGCTCATGCTTACTGACCACAGCTGCCTTTTACGAGTCTCTAGTCCATGAAGCTCTATCAATTTACTGGCTACAAGTTGAAAACTACTGCCGAGTTTGCTTTTATCTTTATCCCTATCAGAATCCTCTTCAATTCCTGCATTTCAGCTGTGTTTTACTTCCTTCCAAAAGACAGAAACCACTGAGTGGAGATATAATCCTGCAGTGCCATTAATGAGCATAATTAAAGTGCCACATTACACTGTCCCTCTTGCTAATTGGTCATTCATTTGCCATTGCGCGTGAAATCGCAGGTGTTATTGCCTTCTTGATGGTTATCTGAATTTGCCATGTAGGACCAACTCCCTTCTGTTTCATTTCTCAGTCCAGTGGGATCAGTGTGTGCTTAAAAGGGGAGGACAGGACTATCTCGTGTTCTATCTCGTATGCCCAGGTGTGTGGAAATGGGTTTCAGTAACATCACACAATTAGGTCAGTACCATACTCTTAAGCACACAGAGCTGTTACAAATACACTCATTGATCTTCTCCTGCAGGGAAGTTTTGGAGATGTTGGCTGAAAGAGTCTATATATAATGGGGTTTTAAAAATCTAATAGCAATTGCATTGTTTTAAGTGGATGTGCTTGCATATTTGGCAGCGAGGGAAGTTTTAAGAGAAATAAGAACCTCATCGTGTTGGAATGCAACTAATTGTTCAACCATAATTCAATGCAACCTTATAAAACTTGTGAGACAAAGCTGACATTCACCCGTTCTGGACAGCAGCTTACTACAAACTAGCTTTAAGAAAATGCTATGACTTCTATGAACATATGAACAAGTGAAACCCCTGAATTGATGTGACAGAATTTTTGGTTCACTGAGAGACAGAAAAGTCTTGCAGATATCTTATGTTAGTTTGTAGATTTACAGTGACAGAATTTTCTCTGCCTTCTTGAAATCCCTCTTGATTTATTGCCCTTTCCACTAGTTTACATTCATCTAATCAAGGAACAAAAACAAAACGGGGGCATCAGTAAAAAAGCAGGTACCAAGCATTATGTATGCATCAAGGATGTGTACAAGAAAAATTGTTCACAAGCTGTATGTCAGCCTGAATCAGTAAAGTGCTTCAGTAAGAGATTAACTCAAAGCATGCGCTCATTTACCACAGTGGGACTCAAGTACACACTCAAATTCATCACTTTTTTATGTGTTCCTCTGCGTATGGATAATCTTTTGGTATGGGAAATATATACTGATTTTTCTCCCTTAGGATAATTGAAAAACATTCATGTAAATTCCAGTTGGTTTCAGATATGAAAGAAAAAGCAAACTGAAACTCAGCTAACTTTTCTCTTCTAAATTCACCAGAAAACCTGCCCCATTCCATGGCAAAAAAGTGCTTTTCTGTCATGCAACCTAATGTAATTTCCAAATTGGCTCTGCCTGGAGCAGGGTAAAGGGGGGGCTGGACCAGAGTCTTCCAGATGTCTGTTCCAAACTCAGTGATTCCCTGATTTTGCTCAGTATTGGAGATCCTACGCATGATGACGCCTTAAGTCACAACTAAACTCATTTCAGAAAAGCATGGTAAGGAGTAGGATGATAAATACATTAACACATAAATAAATACAACTTTGTTTGGATGAGAGCTGGATACGGAACTGCATAACAAAGAGGAGGGAAAGTAACTTTTACATTACCCAGCTGCTCTTACAATAATATACAGAAACTCTGTGAAACATTTCATGGTTTATTAAATGAAATTTTGTTTGCAACTGGTGAGTTAGGAAAATAAACATCCATGTTTGTTTTCATTTTACTTTCCCCTGGTTTGTCCAGATCTTCACAGCCTTGTGGGCCAGCATTGTCCTCTGGGGCTCATTAAAAAGCCCAGTGTTTGCTACTCTGATTGTCCAGGGAAATCGGCAACAGATTGCTATTAACCCCATGAGGCTGGGAGCTAGAAATTCTTGATGTGTTCCCAGTTGTGGGCAATAAGATCCATTGTAGCCATTGGAGGCAAAGGGTTAATTTTATCTCTCCTATAGCTGCTGTCAGACCTCCAGGAAAACAGTGTGTGACCACTATGGGGTACTGACCACTTAGTACAGCACTACCTGCCAAAATTGGCTTAAGACTGAGTGAGATCAAGGGGCAGAAAAATACTGTTTTTTTCTAAAGCACATTGTATTACTGGTATTTACTTCCAATTTTCTCCTGGGTCAAATGCTTATTCTTAATAAAATGGTCTTGCCTCTTATAGACTCAGCTCCACAGGAAAAAGCAAGTTATAACCTTGTCTGAAGATGATATCTTTCTATTTGTTCACATTAGGTTATGAATTGTTCCAGATGGCATTAGCAGAGACTATCAAGGACATTTTTTGACCTCAAGTTGTGCTCGCACTTCATTATTGTTGCTGTTAATTCAAGTTTATTAAAAAAAAAACACAACAAAAAATTGATTGTCTACCCAAAACACACAGAAAAATGGTGTCAGCATGCAACTGACACCATAGTCCTGGTATGAGCTGATGGGACTGAGCCATGGGGTTACATGTTTCTTCCAGGGAGTTGACATTTTTGTGTTGAGTATTGACTACCAAGGTGCTGGCAGCAGTGGAAGGCACATAGCAGTGAAGCAGAGCACAGGCCCTTCCTGATATTTCTGCTTTATCACCCTGAATGGACAGGGTGACAGCACTGGGAGGGGTGCCCAAAGCTGGCTTGATTGTTAATGAGCAGCTTCACCCAAGCTCGTCGTCCCTCAGGAAGGGTGCAGGAATAGCTCTGCCTGCCCTCCCCAGCCACAGTCCCAAGCCAATGTGGCCACTTGCCTCAGCTGACGTGGCTCAGCATTCCCAGTAGCCCTTTAGCTGTACAGGCACAAAGCAGGCTGTGGTAAGGGGTACTACAGGTGAATATGTCTGGGATGGTGCCATCAGCATCCAGCTTTGCTCTTCTCTGTACAGTGCCATGGAAAATCATTGGTGATGTTACTCATAGCTCTGAGGACCCAGTGGCTGATTTCAGATATCAAATTGCCCTGGAGTTTTTCAAACCTCCTATTTTTGGGCCACCTCTGACAAGGACTTCAATCTGACCCTCATGGACTATTGGGTTCACACTGAGACAGGGTCTGGGCAAACAACCCTCTGATCAAACACAGCACAAACCAGGGGCAGAGCTGGGCTGGGCTGGTTCAGTCTGTGCCAACTCAGTGGTCAGCTCTGCCATTTTGTTCCTCTGGCCTTTCTTTCCCCACATCTGGTCTATTAAACTTGCCAGCCTCTGGGGTTCTGTGAAATCACAGTCCTTTCCGGGCTTCGTAGTGCTTTCAGACTGGTACCTGGGAAGTGCTGCAGAATTGTAAAACATCCCTATGGATGACCTTATCACTGGGAAAGGAATCTTAAATCCGATCTATTTGTGTGACTCCCGGAGAGCCACTGCTGCATTATTCATGACAGTCTCCTCTTCTTCAGAAGGCTAATATTACTTCCCTCCCCTCCTCCGCCCCCATACAGCATTCATAATATGAATTTTATATTCTGAACTAAACCACACAGTCCTTTGTAGTGGTCAGTAACAGGATTCCTACCCATACTTAGCAGAGTCCACATCAGAGAGAGCACAATCAGCCACCCCAGGAGAAGAGTTCCCAAGATCTCCTCTTACAGGGCATTGTAAAAGTTATAAATAGATTACTCTCTCTCCCTTTGTACCTTCTGGCCCTTTTCCTACACCAAGGGAACATATTTGTCACTAGGACACACAATATGCACTTAGATGTTTGACATCTCTGCCCTCATGAGATGGGCCATACAGAATTTTTTGACGAGATAGAAAATGTGAGATGTTTGGGATGCAGTTACAAGTTTGAGAGTGGTTAAAAGAATGTTAAGAAGAATTAGCCATGGCAGTTTACTTGGTAGTTTGTTATGGCTCCCATTTTCTAATACATCATATTCTTTTATTCCCCTAATTACTTTTTTTGTGTGAAAGACAATTCCCAGGGAACAAGCACTTCATTTCTTTGAACCACTGCCAACAATATGCGCCACAATTGCTGAAAGCAAAAGAGAGGACCTGGCATATCTATTAGAGCTTTGCAAAGACATACTTATTTTCCCCTCTCTTTTTAACCTTGGCTTTCCCTTAATACCAGCATTGAATAAATGAATTACATTTCCTATTTTCCTATCTTTTCTCACAACTTCTATTTCTGTTTTTGGATTGCTGTTTTTCCTTTTTTTCTAAAAGTCAAGTCTTGATGGGTAATTATTACATCTCATGCATCTTCTGTCCCAGCCTTCTGTTAAAAAATAGCAGCTAAGACAAGTCTAAATTAACAATCTACTTTGTAGAAAGTGATTTTAAAGGCATTACTACAGCACTTCTTCCACCTCACTCCCCATCTGCAGTGTCCTTCTATACATCCTTTTAGCACAAGCTGTATTAGCTCACCTTGAGATGAATGAAACCCTTTATTCAAAGGGAAATCACACCCAAATCTTCACGGATCTCAAGCATTTCTCTTACAACTTCATATCTATAGCAGTGATACAAACCAACATTCCCACTTTCAAGACACAAAAATTTTGGACCTTTACTCTTGCTTCTCATTAATAAGACAGACACTTCCAACCATCAGCAAGAATGGATAATAAATGTTAATGAAGTACTTTAAAAATAAACAGATTCCAGAAGGTTTGATGAGCTTCTTGTTTTGGGTTTTAAGCCCATTCCTACCCACTTGGGACTTACACATCGCCAGGTGCTCTTGGTGGAAAATGGACAGCATCTACAGACATCAGGGATTCCTCACTTCCCTGTAAAAATATCTGTGATTTTGTATATTGAAGTGGAGGATATGTAACCTTGATCCAACCTGTGAAATGTTATCTGTTCTTTGAGCACAACCAGAAAAAATGATCCTAATATTTTCCTAGAATTAGAGAGTTTCCAGGAGTTATTTTTTACTGAAAATAAGGGCAGTGAGCTGCCTGTTGATCACATATGACTTACTAATCATTTAGTATATATTCATTTTTCCAGACCTACAAGCTGCAGTCCTGCTGGAATTTTGCTTGTGGAAGTCCCACTGGGCGAGGTCTTTAGGAAAGGAATCAAAAAACATTCAAATAAAGGACCGTGCTCCATCAGGAAGAAACTATTCCAGCTGAAATCTTACCCAGGAACTTGAGGGGGTAGCTGTGTGGGAACTCTCATTACAATCTCAAACCAGCAACTACTGGGGAAAATGGAAGCTACTGTTTACTCAGAATGAGGGAGATCTTTGTGCCCGCAGTCACGGTCTGAAAAAACTCCTGAGCTGTTAGTTGATCTCACAGCATCCTGATGCTCAAGAAAATGGGGGCAGGGGAAAGGAGCTGACAAGCTATTTTGTAGTTCAGTATTGGTTCAACACAGTAGCAAGCAAAAAACTGATCACATTATAAATTTCTGGCTATTTCAGACCTCCAATTTATGTACTTTGAATAAACAACCTGGAGACACCTTTGTTCCTAGATTTACCTCATGCATAACTTTGCCATATAATTTTGGTCTCTGCCTTCATGAAGTAGATCAGTATGAATATATACCCATAGAATTGCCTTTTCCCTTCAACTAAATACTACTGGAGAGATGTCAATAATCATGTTTTACAACATTCAAAAAGGAAGGTCTCAAGATTTATGTATTTCTTTCTCTATCTTATACCCTTAACCAGAACCAAGCACTGAAAGTTTGGCACTTAATTTGCAATGCAAATTAACTAACATGCTAATGACTGGATTTGTGTACACAGCTACTGTTTGTACAGTCACATTCTATTGTTTGAGCATGCAAGCCCTGTGCACACCTAGTCAGTAGCTGGATGGAGACTTCCTGGAAAATGAAGTCCTTAAATTCAATTTCTGTTGGCACAAACAGCAAAACAAAGCAACACAAACAACAATCTTTATGACTCTGGTGAGTAAGAAGTGATACAAATCGCTGTTGCCAGTTATGTTTGAGCAGAGATTCACTAGAATGCCCGCTCTTGCTTCCTTGATGCTGGGAACTGGATCCTACATAACTCTCAAAATAGCCCATCATTCTTTACAGATTTGTGCATTTGCTATTTTTGGATCTTGAGGATATTTTGAAAAAGACAGAAGTGCTGGTGCCAATTCAGTCACTCTTTCAACAAATGTTTTCTTCACCACCACAACATATATGCTGTGTATCTCTCTCACAGCAAACGTAAGTACTGGGGAGGTGTGTCAAAACACTGGAGAAACCCCAGATTCTGCAGCACAATCCCTGCCAATCCCATCCAGGGTGATATTGAGCAGCCCAGTGGCTGCAACAAACTTGGCCAGCTGGACAGAATCCCTTCTTGGTCCTCTGCCAGCTGAGACATGGCAGAAACTGATCACTTTCCCCCACAGACACTGTTAATCTGAAGCTCAGAGGTAGCATTGTCCTGGTTGAGTGGGGATTTTGTCTTCACAACCCATTCCCCGCCCCCAGGTGAGGTCTCAGCAACTCTTCATCAGCCAGAGTCCACCTCCTCTTGGGCTGGGTGAACAGTGTGAAAGCCCTGAGGTCACCTCTACAGACAGACTTTTATTTTTAAATTATTGGGGAAGAGGTCTAATAGGATACCAACCTGATGCTGTAGAGAACAGAACATTGGAAATACTGGGGGTTCTCAAAAATTAAAAGCAGGAAACCAACAAGAGTAAGAATTTTCTCAGAAGAAAGCAATATATGTAACCTTAGGCTGCTTGAGTTGGTACTTTATTTCTGGATTGAGTTGTATGTCTTTAATTCAAGCAGTAAAATATTTTACTCATCTTTTTGTTATATGGATGAATTAAATTATTTTTGGCTAAAGATGTAAAATATGTGGCATAGCTTTGCACTGTTTTAACATATGTTGCTGCAATAATTCAGGCATAGTGAAAAATGTTGTTAATATGATGGTATTGTCCTTACTACTAATTTAGTAAATTGTTCCAGAAATAGAATTTTTTTTTCAGGAAAAGTCTTTAAATATGATGCCAAAAATGTGCATCTTTCATGGGATACAGTCTTCAAGGAAATATATACCAATTTGAAATTGCCCAAGGACATTCTAAATCCATTGTTTGCCCATGTACAATGTTTCCTTTTCATTAGCATGGGTTTTCCCTTATCCCTCTTCATAAAAAGAGAGAGAGAGAAAAGAGAAAAAAAATGATACAGGGCTCATTTCAAAATCCATGAAAAGCTGGATACTCCCAAAATTCCAACAAGATTACAGAGAAATCTCATCTGGTAAATATTATGTTCTGTTTTTGTCTTTGCTTAAGCTTTTACACAACTTGACAGCTTGTGGTATTGTGCCACATTTCAAAGTTAACGTTTACAAACATCTGGCTTGGGTTCAACATTCCTCTCCATGTGGACCACAATGTCTCCAGCGGACATTGTTTGCCTGTACAGAGTGAGGGAGAAAATCAGAGTTTTCCTAGAAATTTATGGAAACTTCAACAAGGAAGCCCACTTTGGTTATTCATTGACAACAGCCCTGATTTTAATGCATCTTCATTTAAAAAAAACAGATCTTTGGTGGACATTGAGTGGGAAAATTTTTTTCATCCATGAAGATAGTCACTGGTTTAGGAAAAAGTTTTATCCTGAACTGAGATGAAAGTCCAATATGACAATTGCTGTGAGTAGGAGATGCAGAGCAGGCCAAGTGAAACAATTTGTCTCAAATAGTTTTAAAATGTTTAATTTAATTATTACTATTTTTGTAGGCACTGAGTGACCTTTTTTCCTGCAAAAAAGTTGAAAAAAGATTTAATTTGGAAAATATTGAAAGGAATCACTTGGATAATCTGGAACATTTTAAAAACTATCTAGTGATGAAAATTTTACTAAACTAATACTCTTTCCAGCAAGAAAATAGCAGTTTCAGTAAATCCACATTCCTGACAACGCAGCTGTAACAATTTCATCAACATTTTTTGAATGTGGGTGTAATATGAAAGCACACTAACAGAAATACATTTATTTCCCATAAACTTGGTTTCTCTCAGGCTTTGGATCAATTGATGAATTTTTCCTACTTCATCACTGAAACAGCTACAATTCAATACATACCCAAGGCAATTTTTATGGCTCCAGAATTTGAGTGCCCCACTATCCTATGTACTCCATGGACCTGAACAGAAGGGCAGTCTGCCTGGTGAGGTGCTAAAGGGCTGAGGACTCTCAAAATCTCTCTAGATGAGCAGTCAGGTAACCAGCAGCTTAGCAAAATCAATTAGTCTCCACTATATTATGATACATCCTTTTTAAATTGGATTTTTTTCAGTACAGTCTCTCTTCTTCAAGGGATGGTACCAGATTACCAGCTGAGGAGTGAAGAACTCCAAACATTTAACTTCCATCCTGACTTAGAAGACAGCGATAGGTGTTGAAGGAAAGGCAAACATGTGGAGGAGATTGTTAAGTGGCCAGTAAACAAGATTTGGGTTTCAGATTCTCTGGCTTGGGAAATCTCTAGGCTGCAGACTGCTGGAAAAGTTCACTGTATACACACTCTGTTTCTTCAATTACACATTTCTTTAAAGGATGGAGCCGGGATTAACAGGGAACTGAGACCTGAAAGTTCCAGGTTTTATTCTCGTGCCTTTTACAAGTGCACTGTATGATCACTACAAAATTCCTTAACCTCTCAGAACCTGTTTGCCACCCTCCAGAATGGGATATTTTGACTTTAAACTTCAGAGGATTAACCTTTGTAAAATAATTTTACAGGCTTTGATAAAATTTGACATTAGAAAAAAATAAAAAGCGAAAATAAAAAATGCTTCCTTGCAAATTCAGCAGCATGCCTGTGCTGTCTGGGCACACAGATAGGGTTTGGGACAAGAGTTATACGTACTGTGGAAATAGTCATTCTTTATTCATTTTAAAAGGTCAACACAGCTTGCCAGCATATCACTGCTGCAGCTGTTGCAGAGCTTGTTATGGCATTAGGCTGACTCGGAATGATTTCCTTCCAAAGCATTCTGGCACGGAGCACAACCCGACTCATACCCGAAGTGAGGAAACCATTACTGATGTAGCTGATGACAAGAAAACATGCTGGATGGCCAAGTGTGGATTGGAAGATGGAGAACGGAGGGGGTGGGAAGGAGGCATGAACCCCTTCTATCGCTGACCTGGCAGCACTTCCTTCCACCACAAACTGAACACGTAATGGGCCAGGACACCTGCTATTAATTTGGGTGCATGCAGTGCTACCCATGTGGAATCTTCTGAGTTGTTTCTAGCGAACAGTTCTGATTTCTGATGGGAATGATCACAACTTACATGCTGTGCAGCCTTTGGCACAGTGCAAATGTGGGGCTTGGGCTGCTGATAGGCAGGAAGCAGTTCTTTCTTTCTCCTTTTATTGCTTGGGGGGGTTTTGGGGTTGTTTTGGGTTTTTTTTATCTATGGGTGGAACCACCCATAATATTCAGAGGGAATTTCATACACTCTCTGATGACTGATTGAATCCTTGCAAGAATGTACATTAAAACAGAAACACACACACAAAAATTTAGTCTTCTAACATTTCAAATAAGGCTAAAGAGGAACCTCCCTAGAAGGTCTTTCTGAGGCATTGTTTTAGTGACATGACTCTGTCTCACTCTCTTAAGAGTGAGGAAAGAATATCTTCTCTCTGAAGTTGATTCTGCAGCCAAAACAACCCGCATGCTGTCCCAGAGAGACACTCCTGAATGGTCCATTGTTTGAGCTCTCCCCATATGCAGATCTTCTGTCTGAAAGAGCATCTGCAGCTTCACATAACACCTCTATGCATCATATGTCTTCTCTCTACTTCTGACTTGATAGATGGAATATCCAAGGTGCATACTGCATACTGCAGTCCAGGCCCTGCCTTAAAATCTGAGATTTTTTAAGGGAGGAAGGGACCACTGAGATATCCAAGCTGCTATCCAGCCTGACATTCTGCATTGCACATCCCACAGTTTGCAGTCAATGATTCAGGCATCTCAACCAGGAAACCAGGGCTGCAGTGAAAGCACATCTTAGAAAGCCTCTATTGGCAGGGTTAACCCAACATAATATAAAATCAGCTCTCTCAAAGTTAACTATCTGGTCTAAATTATTCATTAAGGCTCCTGCAGTCTCCCAGATCTTGTGGGAACAGGTTCCAGTGGTTGGTCACCATCACTGACAATTTTTCATCAATGATATCCATGAAGAAATTCCCTTCACTGCAGTTTGCAGCACATCTTGTGTGAAAAATTAAGGTACTCTCTAGTGTCAGGAAAAAAAGGAGTTACATGGCCACCATTTAAAATTCCAGTAAGTGAAAAGGATCCATGGTTTAAGCTCAGATTAGCTGGCCTTGTAGCTTTATTTGGATCTTCACATTTGCAATACAAACACTGCCATTTTTGCTCCTTTATTATCTTGACACAAGATATATAATTGATATAAAAGAGCAGACTCCAACAGACTCCCCACTGCAATGAGTGACATAAAGCAGGATCTCGGCAGACATTACACAGGCCCACAGACAAAGGGAATTGGAAGCAAATCTTTCTACAACAACCTTAATTACACATAAGAGTCAGATAAACAATACATAGCACACCTATTTATGTATATTGCAACTAACCATTAGGAGGTTGGCTATGACAGATCGTGTCTTCACATAGATCATTTGTAATGAAAATTTCCTTTCAGCCATGAAAACCTCTGAGGTCACACAAATGCTCCTAAATAGCTAGATAGGGTTACATGTGCTTGTGTGGATGTGCACATGGTGGAGTGTTCCAGAGGAGAGTGGACCAGTAATTCATGGCCACTCTGAGTGCCATATTTACTTCAGATTTAAGAGAAAAGCACTACATTTGTAAGTGCCTGTTTACAGAATTCCCTTAACTGGGAAGCCATAATGCAAACATTGTGGTACACAATGACAACAGGAAATTATCCCAAATTCTCTCACTAGAGAATGGATTTTATTTTTACTGTGATGATCTATGCAACTGACGTGCACACTATTTAGCCAACATTTCTCATGGGAGATATCAGAGTCCATCAGCCAGTGGGATGAGTAGTATAGACTAGTTCAGTGTCAGTGAAAACTGGGAGGGGATGGTTGACGAATTCATAGAAGAATCTATTTGGTTAAAACAGGAGCAAGTCCAGATCCTTAAAGCATGGCCAAATCTGCTGGCGGACAGAGGAGGCTGCACTCAGTGAGGAAGGTGTTGTCCCTGCAATGGAAAAGCTCCAGTCTCTGCCCCTGCACTTCTATAACCAACTGCTCACTCCGCTCTGCAGGGGCACTGTCATTTACCAAAAGAATTCTCTGTTTGCCATGAGTGTCAGGTGTCTGAAGGATGGTCTGTTTGCACTAAATACCGAGAGGCTGCCTTTCATAAAACTGAACAAATACTTTCTAACCTGCAGAGAGGGAAGTTCACAGGAGATTCCACTGAGCAATTTGTGAAGAGTGAAACACACTCAAGGTAGATTCTTTGTAACGAGAAACAGTTTTCAGGGAAAATGTAAAACAATACACCAGCAATGCAATTGCAGGTAGCTATTTATTCCTAGAGTGTGGGGGCGCAAAGCAGGTATAATATCTTAGGATTGCATTGGAATTAAAGTCCTGGTTTTGCCATGATTCCTCCCACACATGGAACCTTACTCTGCTCACGTCAACTTGGAAAGCAGTCTGCCTCTCAGCCAGAACTGGGGAGCCAGACTCCCCAGTGAACACAGGCTAAAAATCCAGAGCATCACACCCTCATTTCTTCCCAAATGGCACATTCTGCTCTTAAAGATGTTCTTTGCTTAAAGCATTATGCAGCACCTCAATTGTGCCTATGCTTGTATTTCAGCTTGGTGCAGAGTGTGGCTCTGAAGTCAATTCTTTGCTCATCTCTACCCACCATGCATTGTCTTCAGTTACTGAGGGGCTTCTTCACATGAGTGGGATCTGCTTTGAAGAAAACTACATGAGATGCCCCAGTCCAAGGGAATGCCAAATGTGGCCCAACTTCATGTGGAACCTCAAGTCCAGATCAGTGCCTGACCTCTTCACATATGTGATGTGATGACACCTAATCCAGTCAAATCTTACCCAGAGTAAAACCCCTGACTCTTACGGACTGGAGATGTAGAAGTGTAATCATCAGATGTTTTGACCTACTCATATCTCTAATTGTATGGAATTGTATTAATATAGAAAGAATCTACACATTCCCTAATGCTAGCATTGGGACAGACTGGTCACTCCTTTTCCCACTTGAATCCCACATCTGATTGATTCTTAAATGGGATAGTAAAATAATTTCATTTTTATTTTTGAGATTTGCTTTAGAAAATTCACAAGAGCTGATTTGGGCTTATGCCTATCGTCAGCTTTGCACCACCAAATCTGCTAATTGTCCACATCAAAAGTAAATCAGTTCCACTCACTGTGGCCAGTTCAACACCTTAGGCCAGTTCTTAACAAATAAATGACAGGAGAGGTGGAATGAAAACACAATAACATCCCATCTCCCATACTCACTTTCTGTTTATCCTCCCTAAGCAGAAAAATGCAAAGGGACACACAGTTTGGAGATGCACATTCTGATGATCAAGGTCTGTCTTGGTGTGGAGATGCTTCTTTTCCTACCCTCTGGTGTACATTTTAAAATCTAGCAAACACCTAGAAGTAGAAGGCAAAGGCAAGACCTATTCTGCAGGAGTCCAGAGCTGGCATCTCCCAGCACCTAAGTGCCAGCTGCCAGACAATTTTGTTTTTATTAGGTTGACAGCTACACATGGGTGGGTGCCAACTTTTGTTCATTATATTTCATATTTTATAGCTTTGGTTTAGGTTTGGAAAGCTGTCGGCATTTGGAACGACAGCAGCCCCTGCCCCTGAGGGACAGTCAAGGCTTTTTTTCCCCTTCCCTTTTTAACTTCTCTGTCTTCTGTGACAGCTGCACTTCCTACTGGTGTTCACTGGCTGTGCTCCCCCTGCCCCTCCCCGGGCTATCTCTTCTCTCACAGCTCTCTGTTTAAGTCGCATCACAAGCAATGTTTAGCTTTGCTGCAAGAACTCCACAGCAAACAAACCAAACTCCAACAGATCAGAAAATCAGCATTTTGATAACCCCCTGCACATGACATTGCAGCCCCAACGAGCTGTCCTTCAAACTGCCCTGCCAGCTGACCCGTGCAGCAGATAGAGATCAGCCCAGGGAGGTTGTTCTCCACCACAATGGGGCAGCTTCAAAGGAAATATATGAGTTTCAGCAACTTGGCCAACTGTGTCATTCAAAGCTGCAGTGGGAATGTCTCACAAAGGGCCAGCTATCCGCCAGCCTCTGCAGCACTGATAGGCTGCAGTGTATTTGTAAGGGAATAAAAAGGGTCCTCACATTACCTGGGGATTTCTTTCAGCCAGGGAATCCTTTAGTGGTGATTGATTTCACCATTTGACTGTGCAAACCTGCCCAGTAGAACTCAGGACTGTGACTGTTTATAAGTGTCAGACGTCAATTGGAAGAGAAACATTAGCTTGCAGATTTTGTTTGCATTTCTCTATTTTAACTGACAACTACTTATTTTTGAGGAAGAACCTATTTGTAAACTAACATAGACTTCACTCTTCATAAGGACTTTCCAAAGGATACACCTTAATCTTTACCAACAATCTATTTGACAATACTTTGCTCTAAATTTCTTATGTGAGAATCAAATATTTTGCAAATGTATTAGAGAAAAGATTTACTAGTGGTACAATTTAAAAAAATCAGGAAAGAGCATAACTACTGACTTGTGATCCTGTATTTAGAAATTGGATGTCCCTTCATGCCACAATCTGTGAAACTTTGTTTATTTTGCAAATATATTTCACCATTACCTGACTAAAATGAGGAGGGGGGGGAAATCCTTATAAAAGTGGCAGAGAATAAACAATGAAACCTTTTCCAGCCAGCTCGATCTAGATTCTCCATTTACTGCCAAGGAGGAATGCTGTCCTGGAACTGAAGAAATCTGCAGCTGTCAGGCTGGCTCCTCAAATGCAGCATGTTCAATGTTCTTTCAAATAAAAGCATTTTTGTGACTGTGAGTGAGGGGACTGTGAATTTGGAGGGAGAAATTAGCAGCATCCACTGGCTGTGACCCTTATTTATTGGTCAGATATGCAGAATCACATTTCCGTGGTTTGTGAACTAGAAATCTGACAAGAGCAATTTGACTCTTGTATTTACATTTCTAGCAGTTTCATCTTGTCATTTGTGGTTTTCTTCAAATTAGAAAACAATTAAATGAAGAATCTGGCAAAGAAGTGGAGCCAGATGTAACAGTTTCTCTTTACTCTTTGTTAATAGCAGCAGCAGCAATGTAATTTAATTCTGTCAGCTCTTCAGCTGCTCAGCAGCTGAGGAGATATGTGAAGGAAGAAAAGGATCATTCTCCTAAGATGTTGGATCAGCATCCAACACTCTATCTGCCAAAAGAGAAGAGGGAAGCCCTTGAACCACAATTCTGCTGGAACTGTGGGATCATCACCCAAACAAGTCCAACCTGATATCAGAGAGGAAAGAGTCATAAACTCAAAATTACATTATCCCCCAAAATTATAATGGGTCATTTTCTACCTGCTGTAGGGGAAACTTTGCCCTCCACCTGTACAGAGCTTCTTGACCACAAGTCTCTGAGATCATGAGACAGAACTTTCCTTGGGACAGAACTCCCAGCGCAAGGGAGCAGACCCCACGACACATACTGAGAAACCTCAGCCTGCAGCCAGTCCTCTTTTTCTCTCATCACTCTGGACAAGTAACACAAAGAGAGAGACAGAAAAACAGTCAAGCACCTCCATTTCTGCTGGAGTTTTGTGGCCTCTCATCTGAACACCAGAAAAAAAACCATTAGCCAGAAAGGTAATGATAGGATGTATATCAAATATTGACACACTGTATTTAATACTACACCTATGATACAGTGAAATATCTTTATCACTACATAAGTATCCAAATTTATAATTATTCCTGATGTTTTTCAAAATACAATAATAGGCTATCGCAGGACTTGTAGGAGGGGAGGCAGTTGCCTAATAGCAGAGATTTAAAACATGCAAACCCAACAGAGAATTAATCTGAAAGGAAACTGGGTTAAAACATTATCATAGTTACTCTGCCATAGCACAGGCTCCTGCCCCATGAGGGCACTGCCATGCAAACTGCTGATTCTACATTTGTCACATTTGGGTTTCAGCAGCCCCTGGGGTAGGGATGGGTGTGAAATTTAGAGGCTGTAGGAGAGGAAAAAATAATATCTTAGAACAATGGGGAAAAGTAAAAAAATTACACAGAATTAAAAAAACAATTTAATTAAGAAATCCTCATAGAAGAGCCAAGTCTGAGGTGTCTGTTTGCAGTGTCATTTCTTTAACTATAAATGTCCACAAAAGACTGACATGAGACAGGGCAATTCTTTACAGGACTTGCCTTTTATCCTCACTGTACAAAGGGATGGCACCATTTATTCATCTCATGAGAACAGAAATCAGGTGCCTATTTGCTGGAGAAAGTAGGGTTACAGGGTCTGAAGCCATATTTTAGCACTGCCAATGCCCCCAAGCCTTACGAAGCTGCTTTCTACAAGGTCTGTAGTGTCATCTTTCCCCTTGCCACAGGCTGGATGCATCTGCCTCTGGGAATGGCTCTTCATATTTTAAAAATGGGCTCTAAGAATTAATTTTTAATACAATTTGGCACTTGAGCTCCAGAAGTGAAGATCAAAGGGCAATCTAAACAATACCCTCAGGTATACAGGCACCTCTCCCATTGAAGAATTTGGTCCACAGTATGTTACTCTTCCTTAGACTAATTAATTTTTACAGACTAATTAGTATGCCACATTGCAGATTTGAACTAAATGCTCCAGTTTCATATGGTTTGGGTCTTATTGGAAAAGAATGGCTTGAAATAGTCATAGTCTAAACAGCACTTATTAGCAACATGAACAAAAGACTCAAAAACCTTGCAGCACTCATGTTGACCTTAAACAACTGACTATAAACTCTTCTATTACTGGGATTCCCTTTCCTCCCCACAGAAGTGCTGAACTTCCTGTAGTCTCACACACCAGTGTCAGCCGCCTAGAAACATTTTTAATTAATGTATATTTTTGTGCTGGAGGAAAGAACATGGCTTGTGCTGATCACTCTGTTAAAGAAGATTATAATCCCAGCAGCAAAACAAGCTGCTTGTTTAGATGAGGATCAATGAAAATGCTGTACATGGAGACTGAAGCTGGAGCCTCAAAGCTACAACCTGGGCTGCAAGATTTGTGGTCATACTGTATTTCAACAGCACCAGAAGCAATAAAGTCACTGTTTAAAGCCTGTGCTCCAGTTTCCTGTTGCTCCTGCTTCAGTCAGATACCATTGAAGCAGAAAGAATATGCTCCTACAGATTTGACTCAGTGATAGTTGGTCCTCATAGATTTTTCTGAACTTCAGGAATTGCATTTATTTATCCCTGGGGCTCTTGCCAAACTGGAACCAGCAGGCCAGGGAAGCTCACTGGTGTTCTAGTTTCAGCAATTCTTTGCTGTGCTTCTCTGTCTGAATGGAAAGGAAGGTGTTTCTTGGAAACTAATCTGGGCATAAAACCAAACCAGACTCTTCCCAGTCCCCTCCCCAAACACCTATAACAAGCTTTATAGGAAACATGTAATTGCTTTCCATATTAAACTTCTGAGAACACAACTGCTGAATTGCTGTGGGTGTCATTCCCCCAGATATTTTGGGCAAAACAATTCTAGCATCAGATAGAAGTAATTTTTTTCATTATTCTAAACAGATTCGAGAGCACAGTCCAGGTAATGCACAATCAAAATGATCTTATTATCCACATCAGGAAAGTGTCTACAAAACTTTTCATGGAACTGCTAGAAATTAAGCATCAGAAAAAGGAATACAACATCAAATACTGGTTTGGATTACACTTTTCTCACCTACAAACTATATTGAATTATACAGTTCCTTAGTGTTAAATGTACATGCAACAAAATAGAATTCAGGTGAAGTTCTGGTTTACTTTTAGTCTGACCAGCTATAAGACAATGCATTCAAGTGACTTCAGGAAAACTTTGCTTATAAACTAAAATAAATTATCCATGTGTTTTTCTGATGTCTTTGCATTCAAAACCCCAGTAGAGTTTATCCATTAATGGATGAGAAATTAGAAGAAAGCCCTGCACTTTAATGTGAAACATATGCTTGGAAATACTTGGAAACTCAGCACTTACAATTCACAGCAATAATGCACTGAGGAATATTTCTCCTTAAAACCAAGACCCCAGTTAAGTGTTTTTAAGAACAACATCGTTGTCTCCATGAAGAAAACTGAGTCCTCATTATTTACAATCTCTGAAATATTCAAGATTGCTGGTAAGGGGGCGAGCAGGAGGAGGTTGTTATTAGCTTG
The DNA here is from genome assembly GCF_047495875.1 of Pithys albifrons albifrons. NCBI lineage: Eukaryota > Metazoa > Chordata > Aves > Passeriformes > Thamnophilidae > Pithys > Pithys albifrons. The sequence goes on from NC_092472.1 coordinate 12,154,721, forward strand.
ATATTTTATTTTCAAGAAGGCAAAGCACTTTTTCTAAAAAAAGATTATAAAGGACACTTTCTGGTAGGTCAGGTTTCTTACTAGTTGTTTTTTTTTAGCAGTACTTTTTTTTTCTTTAAAGTGGCTTTGAAAGCTAGCAACAAACTCTTCTTACTTCATATTTTTGTGACTTCTGTATTTCCATGGAAAAACACTGTGGGGTTGCTCATATGGGCAGGTTATTTCTTCAGTTATCAGTAAATTTCCAGGAATTCTGGAGAAAAAAGCAATCTTTTGCTTAAGCTAAGGAATTAAGTTCTGTTGCTGGCCACTGTAGTGACCTCTGCCTTGGACCTGCAAATTGTTATGGCAGAGTGGGAGATGAGGAACAAAACTGCAATGGTGCAGGGTCATTTAAACCAGAGAAAATAAAGGTTGTCGCTTACCATCTTTGTCCTTCAGTGGAAGATACAGTGGCTGGAAGTAGGAAATGGGACAGAGATACCTTTGCAATCTGAAGAAAAGGATACTGGAGCAAGACCTAGAACAGGATCAGCTGATAGCACTGTCAGAAGGACCAAAGAGAGACATAAGGGCTGTGAATGAAGCAGAAGAACCTGAGCTAAAGGACAATGAGAGGGAGGATCACCTGAGGGGGTGGGGGGTAGAACCACACCTGCAGTATTAAATAATAGGTTCAGCAGGAGAGAAAAACAGTGAAAAAAATAAAGAACTCCACAACAAACTCTCCCAAAATAGGTATAGTAGCAATAAGAGAAAAAGAAACTTCCAAAATTCTACTTTTTTCTTTTTCTGTCCTATTTTAAATCTGGTAAGAAATTGCTAAGCTCAAACTTCCTGCAGTTCTGCCAAGTTCCACCATGTTACTGAGAACATGGCAAACTTTCCTTTTCTGAAAGAGCTCTTGGATTAAAGTAACTTTGTAATGATGTATTTTCACTGTTTTATTAACTTTCTTTTTTAGTTTCTAAAGGAAGTGCAGGATGTTTCCCAGTGTCACTGTGTTTGAGAAATGTTTTAAAACTCATGTGCTGAAGGTCTGGAACCCATAAGGAAAAACAAAGAATTGTTATATTTTTTTAGAAACCATAAGCCTGTGAGCATTAACCAAGCCTCACAGGTTTCCAGACTGGATTAACAACCAGTGTGTATAGGTTGGTGATATAAGAGATCATCACAAGGTACTCGCATACAATGTTGAGGATTTGACAAACAAGAAAACTCTATTACACTGTCCAGCTGGTTGTCTTTACAATCCCTTCTTTTAATTCTTCTGTCAAGACTTTTCCCCCAAGCACTGAGAAGTAATAATATATATTATCTGAATTTTCTCTTTATCAGCCTATCCCACTCCTGCATTACTTAAGAGAATGGAAAGGAGCATACACAATGCAATAATTTCTTTCTCTACTGATGGAATAACATCAATTGGAATGATAAGAGTTGAGTCTGATACACCAACCTCCACCTTTCAAGGCAGGGCTGAAAGAGAATAGAGACAAATTAGGGAAGGTTTGGGGGAAATTCTGATCTCACAGGATCCATTGGAAATGCTGAGAACTCAAAATGAATCTTTTGCAGAGGTCCTTTGCCTAACTGCTAAGAATTGCAGGTCTTGTCTGTTAAATGAATATTTTTTCCAAGTTGTATTATCCCTCACACCACTTTACTCTAAATCTTTTCCTTGTTTCATCCCTCTCCTTCTCTTCCCACTCACCAATCCCCCTTTAAAGCTTGCTTCATAGGGATGTTGACCCTAAAACTGAAGCCTTTTCAGCTGATGTGGACTTTGAGAAAACCCACAGCCCTTTGGTTTTGACAACCTAACTCAAAAAATGTGCCCTGCAAGGCAAAAGGTATCAGAAGGTCTCTGCAGCCATCGGTTCTCATTGATAAATCCCTATTATCTTACCAGCTGGAAGACAGCCCCCTTACTATGTCTTCCCCTTTCCATCACTTTTGCATAATACACCTTCATTTCATTTCTGAAAGAAGTTTGTTTACCAAGAGGAAAAGCAAAAAGAATATGTTTTGTCACCTCTATGCTAAACCTATTGTCTCCTTCCTAAAAGCAATCATCTTTAGATATTAAAATGGCATGATCTAGGCATTGCATAGCATTTCTTGTAATCTACCTGCATTGCCAATTCAGTTCACAGATTGCATTCATTCTCCTTTGAAAAGCTTACATTGTTGAGTCAGAACTTTCGTAAGAAATAGCATTTGCTCACATCAGTCTCACTGATGTGAAGCAAGGACAAAGTGAAGAACAGAGGAGGGGCTGTGCTCTGTAAGGGGAACTGGAGAATCAGAGCTGGAGCTCACTATGGCGTTTTTGTGAACAACACAAATTAAAAGCAGAAATACACCAAAGTTGGCTTTTTTCTTTCCAGTCATGAAATAATAACAAGACAGGCACAGAGCACAAGTCACACTTAAACACAGTGATGGATAATGCACTTCACCCCAAAAGGGGAACAAATAATTCAGAACTTTTCCCAGCTCATGTCTCAGTCTCTTTGGTCCTGGTTGTGGCTTTTCAGAACTACCTCTGAAAGGGGCAACCCCCAAACTCCCAGCCCCAAATGCAAGAATTTTGGGCTGTTGCTTGTTCTCACACAACCTGAACCTTATGAGGCAGTACAAAATGTCATCCTACCCTATAGGTATGGAACTTCAAGTGTCTCTTCAGCTCACCAACTCCTGTGAACACTGAAAACACTATGAAAGATGTATGTGTGTGTGTGCATCTATCCAGTCAGCTGAGCTTTCTATGTAGTACAGAATAACTGAGCCCACTGACCAAATCCTATCTTTTTGTTGGATTCCTTATTTTGGATCCACAGAGCAAAATAGTGCAGCATTGTACACAGTTTCTCCTTCCAAATCTCCTCTGGGGCAGGTAAACCCTTCCCCAGCTTTAATTTTGTCTGCATTTTGGCATTCAGAATTCCCCCTATGCTACAGGCAGACGCCTCAGCTCCAGCTCTGTGTTACAGCCTTCCTGGGGAAGCACAGAGCAAGGGCAATGCCTTCAAGGAAGCAATTCAGAGACATCATTCTCTATCAATGCAGGCCACTAATACCAACGTAAAAGATGTCATGCTGCATGGATCACCCATCTAACCCTAGAGAAGGTGTTAACAAAGACACGTTTTTAATTTTGCACACAGTAAGATCATGCAGGGCTCACAAAGCAGCAGAAATGTACCTCTAATTCTTATGTGTATTTCCAGACAAATGATGCAGCTTTCTTTATGACATCAATTTATTTTTCACTTTGCAATTACGTAAAAACAGCAATAACATGGGAAGAGAGATGATGTGACGGATCCTACTGCTGAATTATTCATTGCCCTTCATCTGCTGACTTCACATCAGACAGCTCCCAATGCACCTCGCATAAATCACAGTGGATCTTTTTTGCCACAGCCACTCTAAGATCCTATCGAGTGCTTTTTCACCTAATACTATAGGATAATGGTCTTCTTTCAAGGAGGGGTTGTGCATACATTGATTGGAAAGGAGGTCTCTGTCCTGCAGTCATTGATGTTTGGTGAGGAGGAATGTAATGCACTGAAAAGGAGCCATCAGATACATAGGCTTTATATAGAAGAAGAGTTAATTTATATACCTATAAGTCTAATGTTGTGGTGAGGACTATAAGCATATAATTTGGTAAACCTAATGTTCACTATCTGATAAGCTGAATTACCTTCCAAAGCTGAGTCTCACAGACAGCAATAATGTAAAATATTTGGGGAGACTAGAAAAATTAATTTCATGTTCTCTGTTTTGAATATGTTTATTCATTTATTTGCACTTCCTAGCACTTAATCAGATGAATTTCCTTTCCACTTTGGGGAAAAGTGATCAGTGTTTGCTGCATCGCAGAACACTCACAATAAAACTGTAAACTGCAAAAGAATGTGTGAACCTTAGTGAACATTCACAAGAAATTTGGTGCATGCCTTGCACTACACTGGTTTCCACACCAGGTCAATCAGTGTGCTTCATACTGGCTTTTCAAGCCCTTGGGCTGGTTAATCATTACTCACTGTGAACTCTTGAGGAATTTGGATTTTTACTACCCTGCCTGCAGTGGGACTCGCATACTCCATAAGTGTTATCCCCTACACTGTAAAGAATATAAAACAACATTCTCAAGACATTACCCACTTTCATCAGCAAATCTCTTCATCAACAATTTTTTTTTAAGGGTGGCTTGACAGGCTGCTATTTTATTTTGTTCCAAACAAACATGGGTAAATCTCCTTTTCCCCATTTTCTCTCAAACTACTTCTGAGACCTTCACAGACCACAAGGGTTTCAGGAACAAACCCAAATTACTGTGTCAGAACAAATTGTGATACCTCAGCTGAGCTATGGCAACCATCAATACATGAGCTCTTAGCCCTTATGGCAGCTCAAGGTGTTACGGCTTCCCCAAGCCTGGCATGAAAGGTGTTGAGCAGAGTTGACACACAGGCAGTTACAGTAGCTCAGCTGACATGTAATAATACATTAAGTCACATTTAATGTCTCCAAGGCTTAGGTTCCTCTTTTAATTCATGTACTACCTTATGTTGTAGCCTAGAGAACTGCCTACAGCAAAGAGCATCTTTCAACCACTTGGGCAATTTTGTTTTCTACATTGCACCACAGCATTTCTGTCCATCTGGTCCAGTGGTTCTCATTTTTGACATAACATTTGCTTCTCTGAAGCTTTGTACTAGGATTTATTCCTATTATTAGTTTTTGTTTCTAATGTGGCAACTCCATGCTGTCACCCCTAAAGAAGTACAAACTAAAAAGAAGGTCCCTGCATGGAAGAATTTAACCATGCTCTTGCTTACTTTAATTTGTCTGCCTATGCCAGAAGCAGGAGGATGTCAAAACAACAGGATATCAAAGAACAAGAGGAAAAGCAGTGAATCCTCAAGTAGAGCTTTTCTATCACAGATGGATTCTCTTTTCAGGAAAGTCTGGGACAAGCTTAGAAAATAAAGCCTGTTTTACCATATAATTGGTTTATTTTATGATCCAATAGCTCATATATGACCACAGAAAGGGATATCTCATAAATATATATGAAAAATATATGCAACATCAAGTCAATTGTCAGTATTAGTGCATTTTTTCTCTTAGTTGTTTGGTTTTTTTTCAGTAAATAGTAGAAACTGAGATTCAGAGCAAATAAGCAACCTGGGGAAGGGAGGCTATAGAATCTAGAACTAGGTTCCAGATCTCTCAAGTCCTAACCCAAGACATAAACTAGAGTGGGAATATTCATGTGCATAAGTATTTGCAGAATGAGAGCCTGCAACTGTAATCCAACTTGGATATAATCCAGCTTGGATGTAATTTAATTTACTCATGAGATCTCTGTTAAAAAATGCTGGTTTCATGAAAATATAACATTACTATTGATTTTTTTTTTAAGCTGTAAATTGGGCAAATACAGACGTAAATGCAAACCACAAAATACTTGAACAGATGCACAAAGGACCAGTCACCAGACTAAAATCACTGGAAACTTACTTCCCCCCCTTCTTTCTTTCTTTTTCTGTATTTTATTAACATTTATAAAAGAAGAAAATAAGTATTTCTGACCTCTTTGTTAAAAATATCACAAGATTCATTAAAAGAAGTATTTGGAAACCACAAAACTCTTCTACATTTCAATGAATACCTGAAATCTAAAGCCTCTGATTGAGCAGAGAAGGGATGAACTGTTATGTGAAGCTGACAACAATAATTGTAAGCTGAAGAATGGCAAGTTCACTTCAAGTAGCTGGTAACGACTTCGTGCAAAGGATTAGAGAGCTGGAGAGGGGGCACCCGAGCTGAAGTTTGTTTATAGACAAAGAGCCAGTGGAGGGGTGCAAAGAGAACCCAGAAATTGCTGCACTCCTGAAGGCAGTAGGGGAGATGATTTTTCTGCTCCTGTGCAGCAACTTCCTAAGGCAAATACTTCAAACCTGTTTACCATCAAAGACCGAATGACTACTTTCCAAAGTGTAATCTACTCCCATGGATGGCATGGGGATTTTTGGCTACTCAGGAGCCCTAGTTGCAGAAAGGTTCCCTCCCTCTCATTACAGAATTGCAGCCAAAAGGAAATAAAAATGATTTTTTATTAAAATGTTTCTGAGTAGAATTTCTCTTTCTTGCTCAACCAAAGTAAAAAAACTCCAAAATGATTGTTTCAAAACCAGAAAACTGTTCCATTTCTTCTAACAACACAAGATTTCCTCCCAAAAGCATAACCATTGATTCTGGGAAATTCTGATTAACTGAGTAGTTATTTTTTCATTAAAAGCAGTTTTAATGTAGAATTATTTAACCATCTCTAAAATGTTCACTTTTATAAATCAAATGTATTACATCTAGGAACCCAAATATTGATTTGGAAATCTAACCTACGTAATCAGACTTCAAAAATAAGCTGGCTTCGTTTCTTAAAATAATTGTATTGACTATTTAATTTATAAATATTAAAATATAGCATATTTTAGTACTATAGATAGTAAAATGGTACAGCTACTATCAGTTTCAATGGACTGCACTAAAAGAATGCCATCTGCTAAAACCAAAATGTTTCCTTGAATGATTGAAAGTTATTGATCAATAAATACATGGATGTTATTGATGCAGTTGTCAGCATGTGCTGAATGATCCACTTTGAACTGAGCATGGGTTTATTCCATAAACAACTTTTCTTTTTCAAACTTTTGTGTTTGCAAAAACAAAACCAAAACGAGTCTAATGATAGACCTTAAAGCAAGGAGGGTGCTGCAGAGCACAGCTCTGAGTTAGAGCCGAATGGTAAGCACTGTCGAAGCATCTGCTTCTCTCTCTGGTGCTCCATGGAGCGCCTTACCTTACACAGGGAACATGCTGCCTGTATAATTTACAAATCACTCCGGCTGCTTTAGCCTCTTAATATCACTAAATCTCTTTCTCCCTCCCCTTTTCACCCCCTCCCTCTATTTTCCTGCACTATATTTATATCTGGGAGGCTGTGTTCAAGCACTTGGAGATGATGTTTCCTGTGGAAACCTTTGAATTATTTCAACAATTTCACAGCATGTTGCTTTTCTCTTCTGTTCCTTGCTGCCTTGTTCTGGTGATTGGTACTAACAGTAATAGGAAAAATGGTAAAGAAAACAATGCCAAGACCGGCTCTGCCAGAGGAATCCTAACACAGCACAAAGATCTGATTTCAATTATATCAGCTCGAGGGAAAGAAATACCGCAGCAGGGAATGGATTCTCCAGGGGAGTCAGTCCCTTCGGGCCGGAGCTCCTGCCCGCACAGGCAGCAGTGGGCAGCAGGATGTGCCCTGCAGACCCTGCTTCCCCCACCTCCAAACCCCTTGTTCCAATCTTGTAAACAGCAACAGATTGTTTGCTGGAGTCCACTTTGCATAAACACTGCCAACAAACCATGCCGTGTCTGAACTCTTTTAATATGGATTCCAGAAGCCCAAGTGTGCTCACACACAGATTTAGCAAAATATCTGAAGAAATCTCAAACTGCTGTGTATGAAGATAACTAATTGTGAGCCCCAATCCTTACCCAAAGAAAAAGTTTTTGTGTTTTTTTTTTAATCCTCTGAGCGGAGACTGATTTCCTGCTTTCTTTTAAATTTTTAATATTGCACTTTTTAAAACTTTCAAACTATTGATTCTTTTGCTATAAATCCAGAGTCTCCTATGAAAGGTAATGAAGTGAGAGGCAGAATTAAGAATGCCCAGATGTGTTGTAGCACATAACAACAGTTTACAAGGAAAATGCAAAACTGCCAGCAGACCAGCGACGGGTTAGCTGTCTATATAAATATATTGTGCAGGAAACATATCACCCAGCCTGGCTTCTGGACGCTGGTCTGTGGCATGTAAGCTCCACTGCTACTGCCTGTGCTGACAAAATCAGAATATACTATTTTTATGATGGTCCAGAGCAGTTTATGCCAATCCTCAGCTATGGTCGTTTCTTAAAACATTTGAAGGGCTCTGAATTACACAGAGTAGCTGGCCTTGACCTGGTGCAGGGAAGGAAAAAGACATGGATGTCGTTAACTCTGCCTCTTCCTCCTGGGTTTTGCAGTCCAGCACCTGCCCCCTCTTCACCATCCTCACCCATTTTGGGGCAGTAGGGACCTGGGCAGATCAATTTGGATACCTGAAACAATCTCTGCTAAATGGAATTCTTAATTTTTGAGTTTTCCTGTTAATTTCATAAAGCAACTTCTTGTGTAAGTACAATCCTTCATAGATTGTGTTGGAAGGACCAAGCACTCATTCACACATGTTATTAGGTTGCAACATAAAGAGCCTGAAATATATGCAACAGAAATATACACATTCCCAGCTTTCCCTTAAATTAAATTTCCTATCCTATTCCTCATGTGGGTATGGTCATTTTTAATTTAAATTTGTTAGAAATAGACATTAATTTTAAAGTGATTTCATAAATCCCTTGCCAATGTTATAAAGCCAGCATGTAAATATGTCAGTTTGCAGAAAGCCAGGCTTTAAAAAAAATATGAAAGAGCATAACACTGCTGACATTCCCATCATAGGCTGAAATTTCTGTCCAAAGCTGCTTTCTATCTCAGTGGCAAGGAACCATTTCTGAGTAACAGAGATAAACAGATATGGAGAACCTCCTTGGCAGCGTGTGCGATCGGCCGCGCTGCACAGGCGGCTGCTGCTGCACAGCTGTCCCGCGGGAGGGGCTCCAGCCTCACACCCCTCACTGTCCAGGCAGAGGATGGGGCTGCCACTGCCAATGGGATCACCCACTCCCCAGTCATTTCTCCCTCCTTTACAGCTGCACAGCCCTTGTAACACTATGTCCTTCTGCCTGCAGATTTGGGGCTGCCTGGTGGAGTATGCTCTCCAGAGCTTTACTCACCCATGGTTTAGGTTTTTAAGATAACAAAAATCTGTCCCTCTCCCGTGGGAGAACTTTTGACAGACTCCTAGAGCTTGAAGCACTCTCCTCCCCAAGGCCATGCAACACTGATGGGAAATGGGGCTGGACTCACTAAGCAGCTCTGCAACCTTTGCTGCACTCAATGAAGGGGTGGGAGCACTTTGCTGTGAAAAATGGTCATTAAATGCAAGACACATTGTTCTGCCCGTGCAGAAAAAAGTTCTCTATAGGATGGTCTGAGGACATTCAATACTTATAACCCCTCTGCACAGGCAGGTCAGGGGGTGGGGAGCTCATGGGGGGTTTCAGCACAGTAACCCCTATGGGGGTGTGAGTGCTGAAACCTGCTCCAGTCTTTCACATCCTTTACTGTAATGCATCTCCCATTGGGCAGCACTTGGAGACAGCAAAGAAAAGAGGCACCATGACATTTCTCCTTTAAAATTTAGGAGAAGTTGAGCTCATCTAGAGAGAGCCCTTCCACTGTCCAACTTTGGTTCCCTTATTTACAGAGCAACATTTATTCCTAGTGCCCTCCTCCCTGTTGCTATTTATAATACAGGGAAGTGTTCCTCATACAAAATGCCAGGGAAAAGTTTTCCTGAGCTGCTCAGCCCTGTACACAAGGGCTGCTTTGTGTCCCTTGCTGAGGGCTTCCCATTTGGGAAGCTGTAGGTCTGTAAGAAACAACAAAAATTTACAGGAGAATGTGCTTAACATTTTGTTGCAGCCTTTGAAAGCCTTTACGAGAAGCTGAGTATTTGGAGCAGAGAACCCAGCCATGCATAGACTCGGCTGGGATTTCTATCAACTTATTACTCTAATTTTCTCCTTTCCTATTGATCTGCAGGGTACCACCTCTTCAAACCCCAGACAAATTGATCCTCTGAGTAACATCTGTGCACACTATTAATCTTTTTCACACATTTGATGTTCCACATTACTGGACACAGGACACACACTATGACTCAAGTGTTAATCAACTAATACCTGAAAATTAGGCTTGTGTCTACTGTATAAACATTGACAGACTATCCATCACCTGCCTGAGCGAATAAATGAATTTTGCCTTTGTTGCATGCACGGTAGCACTCTGTGGCCTGGAATCTTTAGTGGGCTTGGAAGACAGTGAGCGCAATGTGCAGCCACCACCAGGCAGCCACCTGTGCAGGACAGGGTACAGAGAGGGGGAATAGCAGATCCTCACCTACCCCAACAAACCAAGTGATTGCAGTAAAAGGTTTTTCTTACAGTATTTTTGAACAAAAAAAAAGGGGTGGAAATCAGCTGGACAGATGGGTTAAGGCCACTCCATAGATGTCCCAGGCTACTGTCCAGCTCAGGTCCCAGAAGGAAAATAGAAGTAGTTAAAGTGCCATACATAAAGCACCATACCTGATTTTACTGCACGTTAGCTGAGTGCTGGATATTTGTCTCTGGTGCAAAAGGTTTGACCTTGCACCAGTATCAGACCTCATTTCAGCACTTCCTGACAGGCACAGAGGCACTGTTTGCAATGCAAAACTCTGGACGTGGCTCTGTCTTTCTTTTTTTCCCTTTTCCTCCCCCCTGTAACCATTGAAACAGATGGTTGTTTCTTCCTAGGAGTTGGTAGAGCAATCTGATTGCAATGTCTGATTGTGATCATTGCTGACTCTGACACCCTCCTGGCAGGCTCCTCTCTTCTGTTACGTCAACTTCCATTTAACAAAAAAGAAAGGGGGAGCAGAGGACAGACACAGCTGAAAAGCAGCGAGTTTGGGTCCTCGCTCGGGCCAGGGCAGGCTGTAACAGATCAATGGCCCCCACCCTTGGCACATGAAAAGGGCCACAAAGATTCTGCCTGAGTTTAATAAAAGGCAGTCAAGGCTTTGCTGCAGCATTGTGTCTGGGTACGACAAAACTGCTTGAATCATCTTTGTTCTGATTTTTTCTTTTTTTTTTCTTTTTTTTTTTTTAAGTGGCTTTCTTGGAAAAGGAAATTTATCCAGGGAGGGTCTCTTGTGACAACTTTCTGAAAGCATCTAAAAAATCTGGAAAATTAAATATATGAGGTTATTTGGCAACTAAAAAGTGAAACATTGTATCTACAGAAATTAAGCTGTTGGGTTTTGATGGATGCCTGAAAGCTTTGAGAGAAAAATACCAACGAAAAAACAACCTTTTCTTGTAACAAAAATAATTTCCTCCTCACCAGGAGAGATTAATTCACTTACATTCCCCTCTCAGGCTGGAATTCTTCATGCTCCATCTTTTTCTAATTGTAATTTTTTGGATCTTTTTTCCCTTTTTTTCCCAAAGCCCAGCAGAGGCCCAACAATAAATGGGAAAGGAGCCAGACTGAAAGGGTCCACACTGCGTAAGGGTTGGTGAAAGAGCATATTAGAGCAGGTCAGGCTCCATAAGTCAGAGTCAGTAACCATAGCTGCTAAACAGGTGATAGAGATGCATCTCCTGTTCAGGTCTTTCATTAAGTCACTCTGGAGCTGATAAGCTCCCTCCTGATTTTGCAGGAACCACAACATACCTGTGTGCTTAACACAAGTACCTCAGGTAAAGCACTAAACGTGAGACAAATTGTTTTCTGTACTTGCAGGCTTCTCACTGCACCTCCACAGGTAAGTGCTCCCCTTCCTGTGCCTCATCTTTCCACTTTGGCATGCTAGTTCAGTCTTCACTGACACCTCCAACCAATATGGGGAAAAAAACCCCAACAAAATAAAAACATCTCAGCAGCAGGTAAAGAATAACAGCAATATGAAAAAGCCTAAAAAATTCAACTGTGAAGAAAACAGGGTACTTTCCCATATATATTTATCCTGACATTTGGACTACTATAAGATTAAATATTCCTTCTAAAATGCCTCCATGAAGACCTACAAGTGCTGCAAATTTATACTCTTAGAAGCCCTGAGAATTCTCATTCCAGACCAGCTAAAGTTGGACATGGGGGACATAAAGGAAGCATTTTATGTAGGTATCACTCATGCAATTACTTAATGAGAAAACACATGCAGCTTATATATTTCAAAAAAGCCTTGTTTTACCATGAATGATGTCTCAAGCTCCGAAATTCTGCATCTAAAACAGCTTTGCAGGTCCCTAACCTAGTTATCTACTGCCCGGCAGATCCTCCTGTTATTTGCTGCCTGCTATGCTCTGGGTCAGACAACTCTGCACCTGAGTGCTTTGGTCAGCCTCCTGGGAGGGGAACATGTGGAACTGAGCCATTCAAAGAGGGCACTGAACTGTTCTTCTTTCTAACCCGGGGACTTCTATCTCCTTCAGGTGGTGGTATGGAAGGAAAACTGTTATGTCATCCATTTTTTTTAGGACAACATTTAGTAGAGGAAAAGTCTCTGTATGAAGAGGCAAAGGTGCTATACTGGGGTCCAGAGAGGTGCCCAGGCATTAGGAATCCAGAATCAGCCCCAGCATAGCACTTTTTGGTAACAAAGTATAGCCAATAAAACTGGTCAAAACTAGTTACCAAAAGTCTTTCCACTATAGCAAATATCAACAGAAGGGGCTTAACTCTCCCCAGGCATCAACTGGGGAGCCAAAGGGCATGTCCAGCCTGCTGGACTTCACTGAGAAGCCAAGCATATGAAAACTAGATAACATCCCATTTTATGCCTGCATCCCTCACTGATCCTCATGCCCCCCTGATTTGCACCAGGGTTGATTACAAACAAACCAGGAAAGCATTCTTTAAAATCTACTTAATTGGCTGTACCACCTCTCCATGCACCCCAGAGAAGAGTTCCTGCTATCAGCTGATGCGGGATGTGAACCATGAAAAAACAGGTTTCGCTCAAAGTAATTCCATTAGGGCCTGAAATGACTGGGTGAAACATGAGTAAGGGAAACCATTGCAGAAACACAGCAGCTGGACTCCATGACATCACTAGTAGGAACCAAAGGAAACGAGCTTTTAAGTTATGCAGAAAAGAACTGGTTTTGTTTGCTTGCTTACAGAGTTTCAGTGTGCTTTCTGAATGACAAAAAAGCCCTCCAGAACTTTGAAAATTTTGGTCTTGATAATCTGCTCTTTTAGGCAAATAGTTTTGCATTTATTGAAGCTGACAAGGAAATAAAATGCCTGAAATCCTTTCTGTTTGCTCTGCATGAAGACAAATTATTGCAGAAGCAATAGTACCAAAAGCTTCCAACAAAAATACAGTAATGCACTAGCTAAAAAGTTTTGAAAAAAGGAGGATGCAGTGGTTAACAACTATATTATTGTTTCTCTCATTTGTTTGTATGTCTTGACCTTATTGTGAAGCTTATCAGCAGCTAGTTCTTCACAGACATCATGTTCATTGTCAAGGCATATCAAATAAATGACAAATAGCTGCTTTAAGAGTTCAAAGAGCAGGGAAAAAACCCAATCTGGGACATTTACTGCCTCATGTTTAGGTCATTCACTTGAGTCTTACTCCAGGATGTGCTTGGATGTTTAAGCCACAGTCCAGAAGACAAATCAGAAATCAAGGAAGCATGGCAGACACACAAACCAGCTTCTGGTTCCTTCATGCTCAGTAGCAGGGGTATGTTAGGAGTTTGTTTCAAGGTAGTGCACTTAACTATTTAACAAGAAAATAATTTCCTAAATAAGGTCATTTCTTACTCTGAAGGAGTAAATAAACATTTTTGATGCACTTTTTTCCCAAGAAAATGGAAAATGAGAGCTATGAAGCCAGAGAGCTGGGATGAGATCATGCAGCTGGAGCCATCATCTGAGCTCACTCTTCATCATGAGAAAGAGAAAAGCATATCCTGAAGCAATCTGTTTTAAGCAAAGTGCACCTCACAAAGGTGAGGTGATCACCCTCAGGAGATGCAGGTTCCCTCTGGGTTATACATAGTCTAGACAATGCAGTAGAATTTACTTTGGCAAAACCTACAAGAAATTACTTCAACCTTCAGCATCTCAACACAGCTGACTTGCACCCACGGTGATTCCTGTTCCTCGTCACATCCGATTTCACTCCAGATGGACAGTCCACCCCATGTTCCTTTCCAGAATGTCCAACCTCACGTCCCTGTCTCTGTTTCCTGGTTTGGTTCCTGCCTCACACTGTGCCACCCTTATTCCAGCTTACAAGCTACAGCATTGAACATGTTATCATAAAAAATTGTCCACTGTAAAGATTTCCTCATAAAAAACCCCAACTCTGTTCACAAATAAATTAAGAATGTGCTTAAACCCCAGTGAAACCATGGAACATAAGCATGTGCTGAAAGCCTTTCCTGAACGGGGGCCTATCACCTCCCTTTTCCTAAAACCTATTTCAGTTGAGCTCATATTTCTTGTTGGCAAGAACTAAAAACAAAATGAAAGAAAAAACTTTTCCCATAAAAGTTGAACCTAATAGACCACTCCAGCATCCTTAATTGCCATATTTTTGTGTATTGATGCAAGTAATTATTAATGGACCATTTTAGGGGAAAGTTTATATTTCATATCAAAAATACACCACAAAATGAATTAGCACTGTTGTACACCATAATGCTTTGCAAAGTTAATCAACCTAGATAGCTGGAATGTAGGAGAATGCTTTGTTTCCAAGTGGAAAATGATTACAGTATACTGGGGGTTGCCAATTGCCTTTTATTCAACTCTTTTTCTATATGGAATGAAGGCCATGAAACATCTTAAAACTGCAAGCAATCTCTTCACTCAAAAAGAAAAAAAAAAGCCCCAAAACCAAGGCAGATTTTATTTTTTTAAGTGGATAAAGGAATCCACTGATGTAATAAATGTATCCATGTATTCCAAGCATAACTTGGAGCCAGTCTAGTTATAAACTCCTTAAGATCAAGGTTCATCATAAAACTGGGCCCTACCTTTATTTTCGTAATACTAGCGGTTGCCACTAGAATTCCTGAACCCCTTCTTCACGCCATCTGGAATGCATACATGAGCAAGTTTATGATGAAAAATATACTGTGCACTAGAGCTGGGCTTTTTTAGGGTAAAAGCAACTACAAAAGCAGTAATGTGCAGGGATTGTACATTTATTTTATTACAAGAGCCAATGTGTTCTCTTCCTTTTGGTCTAACCAAGCTGAAGACAGGTCAGGCTTTGCAAATGGATACGATGCTATACGTTCAGATTATCTGGAATGAAAAGGACACACCTAGTATATTTATCTAATTAATCCTGTCATTTTTTCATTTGTTATACAGAATTTCAGTCTAGGTCAGCTGTTTGTCCAAGGTTGGTTTATGGCAGGTTTTATTCCATATGTCACCCTGATACCTCAGAATTCATCACTTCCATTACAATTATATTGGCACAACAGGTAGCAAAATTCACTTTGGTGGCTTCTCTAGTGCTATTGCAGTTGAAAAGTGTTAGCTCTGGTCTTCCTAAAATTTTGCTCATAATTGCCACAACCTGACTCCTAATCTAAGTTCATTTCCACACTACCTCTTTCTTTATTCTGGGCCATTTTTTAGAGGAATCTTTTGGGCTGTGGTTTGAGTTTTTTTAGCACGAATAATGTGAGAACTACCTTCTTTCTTTACTTTTCAGATTTTCAGCCCAATTTTACTAACTCTTGCTAAGATCAAAATCAGTAAAATAAAATCCTAAATTTCAGATTAGGGCTCTGATTCAGGAAAGTTCTTACTCATGCGCTTGGCTGAAAGGTAACATACCATTTTTAGCAAAGTCAGTGTCCAGACACCATGTTTTGTTCTGCACCTTGAATGAGGGCAAGGTGGATTAAGCATGTGTTTTCTATCAGGTGCATGTTTGAGGCTTTCTTGAACAATGAAGGAGTTAAGCCTGTGTTGAATTCCTGGCTTAGGGCTGTTAAGGACCACTTTTCCCTCCTTCAGCTGAGAAAGGAGATCATCTAGCCACAAATAAGCCTTTCCAATGGAGGCATCCACTTTATAATTTCTTAGACCAGTGCACAATTACCAACTTTCTGAATTAGTGAAGTAGCATAGGGACATTCTTAGTCTGTAGGGCCACATCCCATAAAGAAAGGCTCTTGTAATAGCACAAGAATGCCATGAGTTTTCAAAAATAAGTACTCAAGACATAAAAGCACCAGACATTCAGCTGCCTGCACACCTTTCCTTCCTCTCCCTCTGTGTCTCAAGGCCCTCACCAACACCACGGTCTGGGAATGGGGAGGTGAAAGGAGCAATGCCACTGACAAAAGTTTGCTGCACACAGTGGATCCACTCATTCCTTTACTCTTCTCTCATTACTGGGTACCACAGATTTCCTTTCTGTCCTACTCTCATTAGAGTTTCTGCTATGATTCTGCCACAAACATTTAATAAACATGAATCATGTGACAAGATAAATTCTAAAAATTCTTTGGACACCATCAGGTCAGGTGGGCTCCTGACATTCCCCAAACTGGTAGGCACATCCACAGTGTGAAGTTCCCTGCAACTCTCCCATCTCCATTAGTCACTGGCTCCTATTGAAACCAGCCCAGCTTTTGGCTGCTCCACACAGGAAATCTTTCCCAACAGCAGTCCTGTTTTCAACAGTAACTGCCAAAGCCGAGCCAAGGCCATGCACAAAAAGCTCGGTTTACCAGATGAATTCCCACAAAACACAAGTGACGCTATTCAGGATCTCATAAGCAGTAGGTCAGGGAATAAGGTGTTAGGACTCCTTAAGTTTAGCAGGAGGGAGCAGCTTGTCCCCTGGCCATAGGCTGCCTGCAGTACTGCAGGGCTAATTGCTGCACATTCCTCAGCCATGATGTCACTGGATGCTAACTCTTTCACTCCTATGGATGGAGGTAACTTGTGGTGTGTCTCTGAGACACCCAAAAATACATGTGCTGACCCTTAAAAAAAGGAATATTTTACCATATACCTAGCAGAGCCAAACTAAATGAAGCTGAGGTCTCTGTCCAGCATTTGGAAGCCAGTTAAAATAGGAAATCAGTGTTTCTCTAAATACACAGAGTATATTACCTTAGTCATAAAATTGGGGACTTTCAAATCTAATTTGTTCAGCACTAGCGCTGTTGAAGGCTGGGAAGTGTTCCAGAGGAAATCACCTCCACGCAAACAGAGATTAGCAGCTCCCCATTGCAGACATATGGAAATGATTGCCTATAATCTCCGGTAATTGTGGCTGTATTACATTCAAATCCTGTTTTCAATTTTCTTAAACTTCTAGACTGATTGTGTTATTAAATCATGCTGGCTGATGTGTTTAATAAGGACCTATTAAATGTTTATAAAATTAGGGAAATAAATACGGGCTTTTAGTCAGATTGTGTGATGGATCTGGTAACCAATTGTTAAAAGTACTGCTGGTAAAAATGTGTCTAAAAAAATAGACCTAAAGGCTACCTTTAAAATAAGAAACCTAGTATTTGATACAGCCTATTTCCAAAATGATCTTTGCAGATGTTTAGAGGGAAAAGAGGACCCCAATTAGAAAGAGCTCACTGAGCTGTGGGAAGAAGCACTTCCCATGCAAAATGATGGATCCTGGTTTCAGAGAGTGCCAGGAGGGCACAGAGTCAGCCCACGAGTGGCTGTGGTGGGCCAAGGTGGTTCCCTGGGCACCTGGATGGCATCAGGACTGGTGCTGTGGCTGCTGGGGCAGCATGGGGCCAGCTGAAGCCAAGCATTTTCATTGTCACCTCTGAGTGCCCAGCTTTGCAATGGATGGGCAAGAGCATGCTGTGGCTCTACTATCCCTTCTCTACCCAAGAACAGTCACCTTAAATAATTAAAGAGCTTCAAGAAACTGTGGCAGAAAATTTCGCAAGGCAGAAATTATTTTTCTATAATCCAGAAATGTGTGTCTGATGCTGAAGAGTGGTTAAAGGATTGCTTCGTGCCTTCTCCTCCCTCCCACCACACTTCTGCTGGTACCCCTTTCCTACACTGTGCTACCCACAGCCAGAGACAAAGCCTTTGTCTCATAATTAGTCTCCTTGAATAGCTCCTTGCACGCCCAATGTTGCTTTTTGGAGACAAGCTTCAGTTTTTAAGAGCTACCTCTGTGCTTTCTTCCTTCTCAACTCCCTTTTACAATAGCTCTCACCTGGCTGTGGACATGCATGCATCCAACTTGCTTTAACTGCAGCACACATGCTAAAGTAATTCTGTGCTCTGTCTTAAGGGCAAACATGAACCTGTTTTCTCCAACAAATTAATCTTTTATTTTATTCTTTTTGGAGGGAGGGGGTGAAGAGTAAGGGGGATTATAAATTAATTAATTACTGAGTTTTTCAGCATAAAATGCACCACATCATTATCTTTGCATAAACACACCATCTTTTAAAAAATATAACTAGCCCATAACATTGTAGTTACAGAATATGATCAAGTAATGAGGAACTTGCATGGTTCACATTAGAGACTTTGAAAGGTTTGAAGAGAATTGGATATAAGGTTAATATTTGGCAGAGCCTTGTAAATAGCCTGATTGTTATTTTATATTGGCTGAAGTATAAAAATCTGTGTTGCGTGCCAGCAAAAGCCGAGTGGTGTGGCCAGGTAGTTACATGGCTCTGTTGTTCGCCTGCTTCATGTAGGAATGTTCTTGTTCTCAGTAGGTTATTTTTTGTGTGTCTGCTTATACTCAGCTAAAATAGAGCAAGGACCCAGCATGGCAATTATTTTTACTAAATTTTGTTGGTCTGCCCTCAGGGGACCTTCTCCCAGTTTAATTGTTGGAGGGATTGTTGCCTTCTGGGATTTTATTTCAAAATGTTCTTGTTAGAATTTGCTTTCTTCACAGAGTAAGGGCTTTTATTTTTTAAAATTTAATCCCCTTTTTTCAATGCACATAAAAATGCATAAAATGGTGTATCCTGAAATTAATAGAGATGTTTCTTGTTGCATAGATTTCTAAATTATTTTTCTAAAGATATGCTTAGAATTGATTATATTAAAGGGATATAAATCTTAAGTCCTCCTCCCCCAGGCAGGAGGTTTGGAAGTGAATTCAAGCAACCCAACTGCATTTTATAAGTTAAGACAAACATGGGAGAGATCATTTGTCTCTAGCTGTACATGAAATAGCTTATAATAGTTGCAGCTGAGTATGTGAAGTATATGTTAGAAGCCCTTTGATATAAACCCCAGCATCGGCCTACAAATATATTGCATTTATGCCTCTGACAGGATTCACCCATAAATAATAATAGGAAAAAAATCCAAATATATAAGCTGCTATTTCTGGGTTTATTTTTAATGTGATTGAATATTTGTCCCACTTCTCCAGCAGGCACTACATTAAGCAGAACATGGTCAGTCTGGTTGGAATCAACAGAAAGAAAATAAATACTGAAATATCCCTTGTCACAACTGGTCAGAGACATGGGACAAGCTTCACTTGACAAATATCATCCTGCCACATCATTCAAAGCAACTGAGGAGCCACATAAACCATTTTTGCTATTTTTAGATTAGTCACAGTATTTGTTTGTTTGGGGCAAGCGGTCCCTTTTCTCAAACATATGGTTCTTCCCCCACTGTCTTAAATTATATTTACAGGCTATGAAACCTTTGTGGTTAAACCTCAGCTCATGTGAATTGGCATCCTCTGCTGAAACCAGCAGAGCGATGCTGGGGTCTCGCTCCCAGCCTCTCTGTGACAGTCTACCTGCTAATTTCTTTTAGAGAAGAGAGTGGATGAGGTCAGACTTTATTCCCCTGCTTCCTCCTTCCCTGCTGTTTTTTGCAGTTAACCCAGCATCTGTAATTAATCTGATAGTCACTGTCTCCTTCATTTTCTCCCCCCTCTCCTTTCTGCACCCTTGGGGAGGTTTGGAAACAAAGCAAAGCAAGCCAAACACATGCATGCAGGTAGCTAAGTTCACCCTGGATGTCAAAGCACTTTTTTTCCACCCAAAATAAAAACAATGTGTGGACTGAAACTCTGAAAGGTAAATAAGACCCTTGAGCCTCTAAAAGTAAACTTATCAATTAGGGTATTTGAAAAGCCTGGATGTCTGTTGTCAGCTCCAATGTTAACAGTTTAGCTCACACACTCGACTCATTCATTAATGAACTGTGAAGCAGAACTGGAACCATCAGTGCAGATCTTTAAAATCCTACACCTCAGGATGAAAAGCACAAAAACCTGCCCATTGCTCCACTCTCACAGTGTGTCCGAGTTGTAAGCTTACAGCAAGTTTGGGAGGCCTCAGACAACAGTCCACATCACAGAGACACCACATGTAATGCAACATAATTTTTCCCAATTAGTTGTCTCTCTTCAGGAAAAGCCTGAGGCGGATGCAGCAGACACATCCCTAGAGAGAGCAGTCCGTCTAGGTAGGCTCGAGATCACTGGCAGATCAGTGAGACTCTGTCTCTGTGTGTATGTATAAAAAGCAGGAATGGGGAGAGCTCACAATACAGCCAGTCTTCAATAATTCCAGCTCTTACACGAGGAAAAAAAATTAGAAATTCACATTATTATGCAGGATAAACAAAGCTCAAATAGCAGCAGTTTAAAAATTTCTTCATATTTGACACGGAAAGTAGAAGATAACCAAACAGAGAGGGTAAAGAAAAAAAAATTAAATAACATTATACAAACCCCAAAACCCAATTCCCCCCCCACCAAACCAGAAAAATTCTCAGTTCAACATTTTCACAAGCTCTGCATTGTTGTTGGTGTCAGAGCATACTGTAGGGTTGGGGTTAGGATGGGAGCTTCTTAATAACATGGACCTGGCAGCCAGGCTGATCGGGGAGAGAGTCAGCAGCATCCTCAGTGTGGGAACCCCTCCCTGTTACATCCTTGAGCACCCAAGACAAATTGCCCCTCATCCTGTCCCAGTTCATGTAGGAAACCCATTTCATGTGGGTAGACCATCCCATGAGGTTGTTAAGTCTCCACAGTGAACATCAATGTAATTATTTGACCATAAAAATGCCACTTCACACCATCACTCAGTCAAAGCCACTTTCTGTTCCTCATAGTCCATTTCTGTTATTTGCCCCAGATTTCTCAGTTGCTGAAACTGCACAGGAGACTCTCAGAGCACAATGACCAACAAAGTCAATAGCAATGTTTCCACTCCATTTGGCCAACCAGATCATTAGGCTGGGACTGGAAAAATCTTCTCTTGGCTCAGTGCTGCAGCACTACCCCCTGCCTACCCTTACACCTGGTTCATATTAGACAAATTAGAGGAGTGGGGAGGAGAGAACCTGTGAAACGAGATAATTCATGGAGATCTCAACCAACAGATACCAGCCCAAGTCCTCTACTATGGAAGCTTCCCTAACTTCAAGGAGGTTACCTTTGTGCTGAGAAAGAAGTCTGCAGGATGGAGAGAACTGATGCATGACATGCTCATGGATTCACATGGTGCTGAATGAAGCTGTGTTTGCCCATTTCCTGGCGGACCATAAGGCTTCCTCAAACAGGGTGTCACTGAGAATAAAAAGTCTGGTGCATACTTCTAAGTAAAAACCTGGCAGTTCATGCAAAAAGAGCAACTAAATAGAAAGAACAACAGCACTCCCTTGGCAGGAGAAGTTGTGAAAGAGGCTTGTTTTCAAACCGGCTGACAGGGCACACACACAGAGAAAAATCTGATTTTTAAGTAAATGTACTGAGTAGAATGAAAGCTGGGGGCAAGATGGGGTATGTATGTGCACAAGTGTGGGAAGCAGTAGTATTTGGCTTGGATGTCTTAAAAACTTGCTCAGGCTGTTTGGGGACGTTATGCAGCCCTTTATTGCTTTGGCTCAGCTGTTCTATTGCACAAGTGACAGCTAAAGGCTCTGAAAGAGAGGGGAAGAACGGAAAAGTGAAAGGTGGGGAAGTTTCAAGTTTTATGTCAGAGCAATGTAAGCCTGGAGAAGAGAGAGGGATGATGTAATAGGTGGGGGAGAGAGGGAGAAAGGAGGTTAATGGGGAACTGTAAAATTTCAAATGCAGTATTTTATTACAGTATTGAAACTGATGCTTACAGTTTAACAATAGGGCTGGCATGGAATAACTTAGTGGTGTGATCCAGCAGTGCCAGCAGGATTTATGATTTTTTTTTTAATATTGTAGAAGAAATGCCTCAGTCTTGCTTGGGTTGAAAAGCCTCAAGCCTGGTAAACTGGAGTATGCTTGGGAATGCTGGCCACTGGAAATCTGCCTGGGCTTACCGCTCAAGGGAAGGGAACCTGGGTTGTTGGGTATTTAATGGAGTCTTTGTTTTTTTCAGAAGAAAAAGAGGAAAAAATACAGAGAAAGCAGAAGCAGAGCTACCTGTGGTCAGCCATCAACTGCTTGGGAAGGGACTCCCACTGGAGGTGCCTCTTTGAAAGCGAGGTGTCTTCTCCAGGCTGCCCCTAGCCCATCTTCGAATGACAGAGATGCTGCCAAAAAAGCCTTGTGAGCCCAGACAGGGTGGAGCTGGGCTCTTTATGAATCTGGTTTGTAGCCCAGAGCATTTTACAATATTAAGCAGCTTGTGTGGTCGTGGGAGGCTTTTCTGAGTCTCAGACACAGAGATTGAAATCATTTCCTGGGCTGATGGTCAGCCCTGGATCTATAATCCTGTCAGTCCCATGTATGCACACGACCTCAGTGATGCTCAATGCCAAGGTGACTGCGGATAGGACTGCAGGGCAGAAAGGAATGTGCAACAGGGCAGGGAGCCACAAAGAAGCTGAAAAAGCCTAAAGATGAGGAAAGCACGTCAGCATGTTGGGAAGATGGGCTTCAAAACAGGCTCAGAGGATTCCTGCTCATACAGAAGGTAAAACAGATTAGGAAGGCAATCTTGGACTGAACATTTCCATTGTGTGTGAGTTGTAGTAAAGCCACCAGCCATCATCCCACTGTCACAGAGCAGCAGTGATTCACACCTCAGCCCTTGCTGCAGGCCCAGCCAGCAGCAAGTCAATACCCTGTGCTCCAAGAAAGACTCCCACAGGAAAGTATTGACAACTCCATTCCACTGATTCTACTGTAAACAGGAGAGCCTTAAAGTTTGAGTAATCAAAAAGATTAATTCAACAAAGCACTTCAGATATTGAGTTGAAATGCCCAGAAAAATTAAGAATTATACTCTACTAAATTTGCAGAACTCTACTATTTATCGCCTATTGGATATCAGAAGACACATAAACATATACAGTTCTTTTTCAGTGGGAAGATTGTTTGCCAACACTTCCATGACCTGGGGGAATCCAAAAGAGGCAGAGCAGGAGGCTTCTCTCTCATTTCCCTGCTTTTGCAGAGATGACACAATCCTGAGGTTAAATTCCAGACAATGATGCTGTCCACAAAGCAACCAGCTCATCAGAGGATCTCATCAGCTCCTGAACAGAACAAGACAACAGGAAAACTCTTCAGCTGCCTCTGCTGCATCCTGTCTTGATCTACTCATAACTTAAAAAATAGACAAATAAATGAAAACATAAATCCCTTGCCATCATAATCATTGTTTCTAGGAGGAGAGAGAGAGGTTTTACTAAGTGCAGTAGCAGGCAAATGTCCTGAGTCAGTATACTTTGTGAAGAGAAGGTAAATAGAGCTCCCACAGGAGTTGTGTGGGATCTGAGCCACCTTCCAGAGGTAGCAGAGGGAAGTTCCCTGAGTCTCTCACACAGGGACATCTGCACACTGCATATAGAGACAGGCAGATACAGTCTGTAAGGGCTGGCAGGGGATATCTCTGTGAATGGCTTTGCCTGCTTGCCATTAACAAAGCATTTCCCAGGTGTTCACTGGAAATTTAAATTAAGTTTTAAAATTTTCTTTTTGCTGAACCAGCCATCACCTTCCTAATGGATCTGTGCACACACAGGAAGATAAAGTGGCTTCTCGATTCCCAGTCCCTCACAGGAGATGCTGGAGTCTTTCACCAGCAAGGGGCAAAAGGCTGGAGTTCCTGCTCTGAACCAAAGATCCAGCTCATTCCCTCTCATGCAAGGGCCACATCCTGCCCTGAGGAAAGAGTCTCCTTTGGATGACTTTGGCTCCAGAGCAGTGCCATGAGAAGGGGTACACAGGAAATACTGACCTCTGCATTGATCCTGGCAACACAAGCTGTGTCCCTTAGTCCCTGTGCATCTCACAGCTGAGGCTGAGTGTGGGGGCTCCAGGTGAGGTGGCTGTTTTGCAGCAGCCTCGGAGCCTCAGGCCCCCTCCTGTGCCATGGACAGTGCTGTTTCCTCCCCGCCGTGACGGCAGTGAGAGGTGACGTTCTGCAGAGCAGCTTGCCATTCTCCAGTTTCCCTTAGTGACCAAGCTACATATGTTCAGAAAACTGAATTTATGTCAGTGGCTTGTTGTTCCCAGCCAGAAGATTCAGTCTGATTTGTATATAGCTCTGCATAAATTCCTCGTTAACCTTTACAACCATCTGGAGCGAGAGTCGCTCTTCATATCACAGCGGACTGCGGCAACGAGCGTAACCGAAACCATGAGCCTTTATGAGGCTGTGCCAGGCACCTCGTGGGGAGATGGAGGAGGAGGGTGAAGGGAAAACCCACCTCTATGGGTTCCAGCACCATCCCTGCCATGACCCCACCCAGCCCACTCTGAAGGGGAGCACAACCCTGTGCAAAACCCATGGCCGTGCCTTCCCCAGAGGCAAAGGGTTGTTGGTCCTCTCCTTACGTAGCACAAGCTCTCTACCTTCTGTCTCTCTGTTTCAGAACAGGCAGCTGCTTAATGCAAGGCTGCTGAGCCTCCGACAGCAGCCACGCGCTTAATGCTTCAATTTCCACATTTTATTTTATATGTAATTTAAAGCCCATGGTGCCTTAATTGTAAAATAGGCCTTATTAAAATAATAGCTCGAGAAGCAGTGGGGCACCCTCTGCAGCGGATTGAAGCTTTCTATCTTAACTGCTGTTTACAAAGATTTAAAAAGGAGATACAACCAAAATAGAGCTGTAGAGATGTTTCCAATGTGAGCAATAGACCAAAGACCACTGGATAATTAAGCCTCTTTCCCTTTCCTTCCCCTCACCCCACCATTTTATCGTTCCCTCTCTTTAGATATCCAGAGCGCACCCTTCGCTGCATTTATGATTGATGATGCAGTACAGATACTTCGGTACCAGTAAGTAGTGTGGGGTTTTGATTAATGATGTTGGTGGCACTCCCAGAAGACCAACAGCAAATAATATTGTTACCCAAAACCAGCTAACACAACTAGGAAAACATCAGGGTCCTATGAGTTTAAAAAGTCCTTCTTGTCTAAAATCATCCTGCTGTCCAGACTCTACTTTCCAGAGACAACACCTGGGAGATGGAGGGCAAAATCACAAAACTCTAAACTGCCCATAAACTCCCTACACCTTAGTCCATGCAAGGGATAGTTATAATCCCACTGTAATTTAGGGTTCCCTTAGGGCTGCTTTGATTTATGTTGTGCCTCAGGTCTCCCAGGTAATGAATGAGCAGGCTTTGGCCAACCGTTTTGTCACACCTGATCTTCGTGGAGGTTGAGAGCAGGATGGCACAGCATTCTCAGGCAAGGGTGTTTGCTCTGACCTGGGTACACCCAATCAGCCTTGCCTGAGTTTCTTGGAGAACCAGAGGGCCACAGGGTAACTTACAACATCACGGTCAACAGCACATAAACTGCCCCTTGAGCCCAGCACTATAGTGCCATCTTGTCCTCAGCTTTCTGTGCTCCAGACACACTGAGGCTTGGGAAGAGTGTCTTTTTCACTCTCGACTATCTGTTTTGTACCCATACCCTCTCAAGTCTCCAAGGTTTGGCAGGGTTTCATTGCCTGCTCAAAGGGCATGTGCATTCTTCCCATCCAACTTCAGTTGGATGCTTCTACTCTCCTAGACCGAAGGATGAAACAGGAGGCACAGTGCCCCAGGGTTTGCATGCTGTATCTTCTGAAGCCTGTCTTGCTGCCAGCATGAGCAGTCAGTGCTCACACTGTAGAGCTGGGTGATTGCACATCTTCTGCACTCACAGCAGCCTTACTGACAGTTCTCCTGGTGATGAAAAGCCCTTAAAAATCAAACCAAAACCAAACAAAAACCAGCTGCAGCTCTGTGGATGTACTTCAGCAACATCAGCAGACTGATCCTAGAGTGGTCGCTGCCTGGGATTAAAGGTCCCCTTCACTCATGGACTTTGGGGAATCTTCACCACTAAGGATGTCCCTATGCTGCCAATGAAGTGCAGGTGTGCTCGCTAGCAAGATTAGGCTGTCCAAGATCCATGCCATATGCACATCCCTGTGCTGTCTCCAGTGGCACCAGAGTGGGCAGGGAGCCCACTTGTCCCCTGGCTTTCCATTGTCACAATGGCATTGCCTGTGGCACCCTGACACCTATTGTAAGGGAGCTAAGACACTGACACTGGAGCTGCTGGTGGGCAGCATCCCAAAAGGGCACAAACCATGCTGAGCTGCTGTCCTTGCTTAACACACCCCAGCACCAGCACAGTGCTGGGCCCTATGCTTCCAAAGCCCTGGAGAAGATGGCAGGGGCTCCTGTACAGCTTGAGTTGTTTACAGGGAGCTGCACACCCCAGAAAAAAATAGGAGCAGGGCCAGCCACCAGCCTGCCAAGAAAAACCCCATCTGGGGGACCAGGCACTGCCAGAAGCTGCAAGCAGGCACCAGCAGCTGAGTTACAGCCACTTGCTCTGTGGCAATGCAGGAGCTGGAGAATTTTCTGGTATGTGCCAAAGATCTTGGTGCAGATCTAGGGACAGAGAGGCACATGTAGCATCATGGCATCTGCATGGCAGGCTGCAATTTTGGGTGCTGGGAGCACAGATAGCTCCACAGTCCCCTCCTCTCCACCTGCATGCTGCCCACAAAATTCATTCTCTAAGGGCCACTCCCAACTTTCCAAACCCATCAGCATACTCACACAGCTGCTATTTAAAAAGAAAATAAAAATAATAAAAAACCCACAGGAGAAATAAGTCTTTCTTTTTTTCATCTTCTTAGAGTAACATTTCCCCTCCCAGTACTCACACTGGCCAGGGGCCCACGGCTGGATTATTTAGTCTGACTCCTGAAGCAGGAACAGATTTACAATTCAAATTCTCATGAAAACAGCAGGGCTAGAAACTTCACCAAACTTTATATTATTGGGAAGAAGAGATTCCCAGAAAGGGTCCACACTAACTGCCTTTAAAGCTGTGTTATCTTTACTGTATAAAGAAGCTACTTTATGCTGTCTTTCAGATGTGCTTAAAATGCATTAGTGCTTTTCTTCACCCTTTACACCCTGACAGAGAGCTAAGGTTCCACAGCTTTTAACAAGTGATTTTAAAAATTCTGAATAATTTTTAAAATATATTTTAAAAATACTTTTTAAATATTAAAACATAGGATCCATAAGCAGTACATGTTCAAAAAGAGGAATAAAGCCTCATCCTTTGCAGGTGGTTCCAGATCAGACATGCTGGGAATTGTACTGAAGGTTACTAACATGATACTCCAGATTCCCACCATTTCCAGCCAGTAGTCACCGACAAGGAGGAGCTGAAGTTTAACATCAGAAGCCAACAAATGCCTACCTGCATGCTATTTACTATATTTTTATTAATATACTTATAGATTAAATATATAACATAACACCAGGCAAGGGCCTTGGTAAAGGTTTGAA
The DNA here is from genome assembly GCF_047495875.1 of Pithys albifrons albifrons. Taxonomy (NCBI): domain Eukaryota; kingdom Metazoa; phylum Chordata; class Aves; order Passeriformes; family Thamnophilidae; genus Pithys; species Pithys albifrons. Next base: position 12,182,227 of record NC_092472.1, read on the forward strand.
AAAGTAATTTGTTTCTTAGAATGTAACATGACATTTATAGAAAGTGAAACATTTTCCAAATATATTTGACCTTATTAAAAATTCCTATTTTAGTGAATGTTTCGGATTTTATTAATATTTTTATCATGCTTATATCCCAATTCACTAATGAACCCTAAATTGGATTAGGCTATTCTTAAAGGGGAAAACGTGAGAAAATATAACTGAAAGAGCAAATGGGTCTATTCTAAACTCTGCAAATTGAGAGCAGACTCTCATTTTTAGCATCTTCCATAAAATGGCTGTTTAGGGGGAAAAGATGAGAAGAATGACTTTTCTTTAACCTACTCTGACCAAGTTTTACTGTAAAATAATATAGCATTACTATACTGTACCTAGGATCCAAAACAAGTGTCTGCCTTGCAATATCTCTGCAGGAATTATCAGTAATACTATATGTTCCAGTTTCAGATGGTTCTAATAAATCTTTTAGTACCTTACATGTCTGTCTATTAAACTAGAGATGATCGCTTGGACTCTGAACTCTCTCTTTCTTTGTAAAATCATCTTGAGTAATATTAAATCATGTTGTTGGAGCCCTGGAATTTCTGGGTTTCATCAGCATTTGCCCTCATTTTTCACATGGCAAAGTTAAGGAAATATCTGGTAACATTTTAATTCCACGTTATTCAATGTGGCTTGTATAGGTGTGGTGCAATCGAGTCCTACACAGGAAAGGCTGATTTGAAGTCCTGGTAGAGCGATTATAGCTGATTCCCCACAGATATGGATATAAATTTCTCCTAGGCACATCTGCCCTGTCTGCTTTTAATTTTGAAACACCAGCTTTAATTTAGAAACTGTACTGCAAGCTCTCCCTTTTGTGAACAAGAATGACATAATTTGCTGAGCAAAGACCCAGAGCCAAGCTTTTTTGTCTTGAGCAATCAATGAGTAGTAACCAGCAGACAAATGTTCCTTCACTAATTCTCCTCTGCCTTTGCAGGTTATTGCACCACATGGATCTCGGCTGAATGGGGAGACTGGGCTGTACAGCCCTCCCTCCTTCCCAGAGATCACCTCCTCTCACATTCTTGATCAGCTTCCCTGCAGCAACAGCAGCAGCAGATCACACGGAAAAGTAATCTTAGGAAAGTATTTAATGTATTTATAGCTGTCTTCTAATGACATTTACCAGCTGGAAAGGAGGAGGCCTGCCAGCACTGGGTGATCAATCAGCTTTGAGGAACTCCAGCAAGTGCTCTCAGGACCACCAGCAAGCCTTGCTCCAGCCCTGGCTCCATCTTCTCCCCTTCAGCTGCAGGTCCTTGGGGCAACTCATGCTGACACTGTGTTTGCCTGGCCCTTATCACAGTGGGACCTTGAATTTCCCCCAGGACTGAGGCTGCTGCAGAGTACAAATAAATACTGCTAATTCTTAGATCGCAGCATAGAAATTTCTGTTCTACATCAACCAGGCAATCTGTGAGTATGGGACTCATTAGGAACACCCCATATAGTAAATTTAGTGTGTCAATCAGTTGTTCCAGAGGACAAAAAGAGAGACTACTGAAGCCTGTGCTTGGCCACTGTTTGCAGCAGACCTTTGTATCTCTCCTTACAGCAAAATGCCATTAGGCAGAAGTTCTAGTTGTTGCAGGAAGAGTTGCCTGCACTTGGAAAATTGCAAAGATCAACCCAAATGGAAAAGATCTTAATTGAAAGGTCCAAGTAAAGCAATTTTCTGCTTCCCAAAAGATGTGGATATAAATAGAACTGTGCCTGAAAATGAGCAGCCAGAAATGAAACACAAATGCAAACAGAGAGCAAGTCTTCTAAAGCAAAGGAAGGTTTTACTATATTTGTCCCCACTCAGAGTGTACCAGACCCACCAGCAACACCAAATCTGTCCCTAACCTGCTACCCCAGCTCTCACAATGTGTGAGGCTGGACAAGAGCACTTTGTGCAGAAAGGCTGACCCATTATTCTGCCTAAGGTCAACCTAAAGAGTAATAATTGAGCAGAAGTGCATGTTCCCGTGACCGCATTATCCGTGGGAAGCAGTGTCCTATCGCTGCATCCTGAGCATCCATGCACGCTCCTGGAGAGAGTCCCTTGGGAGACACTCCAAAGTTGCTTTCTGAGCATCATGCCGACCTTTAGTTTTAACATCAAGGGGTCTTCAGCCATCTTATCTGTTACTCTAATTGCTCTGACAAGCTGTGGAGATACACGTCATTTAATGAGTAAACCTATAAAATAATCATTTGCTGTCTGTGCGCTTGATGCTCAGAATCCACTGAAATTTCATGTGGGGAAAAAGCTCCACTGGGCTTGAAGGAATTACTTTTTCATTTCCCCCTTTTTCTCTGAAAGGGAATTTTGTAAGCTACTGTAGGAGTTCATGTCTCTCAGACTCCAAGTGTCCATCATTATAAATCATATCTAGACTATTCTGGGTCTTATTTGTACTTGTTATGATTTAAAATTTGGAGTTTAATTTCTTTCTTTTGATACCTGAATTGAAATTCAGAGAGGTTTGCAAATGATCACCATTCACAAAGCAGATAACGATAGTGAGAATACAGGAGACTCTTTCAGCAGGTCTCTGCACTGATATTATTTAAGTAATAGAACTTAAAAACCACATCCTCTTAGAATTGCATAACCATGAATGGAGAAAACAGGAGGCCAACAGAAATCTGTAATACCAAAAGCTGCAGTATGAAACACCTGGAGAAATGTCCCCTGCAAAAGGAATCTCAGTACAATACCTGTAGATAGTAGAAATGGTTGAAAGCTGCTGAAAGTCTTTTAGTAGTTCTGAAAAATATTTCTCAAACACATAGAGTTTGTTTTGCCATTTTTAAAAGAAAATGCGTTTCAGGTAATTGAAAAGCTAAAAACCTAAATGGGGAAAATATGTGAGATTTTGTTTAGCCAGTTTGATTTCAGCTTCTGTGGTCTGGTCTTGCTTTATACAGAAGTATTTGGCTAAATTGTAAAAAAAAGATAAAAATAAAAATACCCAAAAGCCAACTGAAGTCCACTTCAACTCCTATTCTGGAAGTACATGCACATACCCTTGGGCAAGAGGTGGCACCGTGAAATTTTTTGAAGAAACTAGCAGAGCAGTAGAGTTGTTGCCTTCTCAGAAAGCATTTCCTGTGGACAATTTCCTAATGGATTTTCAGAGGCCCCACTAGGATTATTGTGCAAAAATATTTGGATAGTGCCTGTATATAGAAGATACTAAAGCATCTTTTCCTGGGTGGTGGCATCAAAATATCAAACAGTAGTTTTAGTAAAAAGTTATATGTTTTGGGAAAAAGGAGTTGCAGAAAGAAAACAACAAGACAGTGCAAATCTTAATGTCTTAATGCATCCCTCTGTGTTGAAGGAGGAGCATTGGGGGGATGAGTATTGTAGGAAATATCACTTCAGCTTTAGAATTCAGCACACATTATAGAGAAGAAAAGAAGTTCCTGGAGAGAGTGAAAGTCAACACAGGTTTTGGGGTTGAGTGTTTTCCTTCTTCTTTAATTCAGACTAATAACCTTTCAGAAGTACCAACATATTTCCAGCACTGGTGCTCTGCTGCTTCTGCTCAAACTTCAGTAAGGAAATCTTTTATCAGACTCGTTAACTTACAAACCATGTCAGGCCTTAAGGAGAATCCTAGAGATATAGCAAAATGAATTTCTCTGAGCTGCTGAAGCAACTCCAGAGGAAGCTTAAATGATGGATACGTAGAGATGACAATATGGGTAATGAGACCAGCTACAATGGCATTATGCAAGGACTGTCATTTTCTCTGTGTTTGTACAGTGCCTACAACCAGGGGACCTGACCCAGCTGACTTGCTCTAGAAACTACAGCAATCCAAATAACAAATAAAAATAATGGGATTAAATCTGAATATGTGATACAAGCCATCATGCCGCAGGGCATATACAACCCACCAGCTGCCTGAGGGGAAGGTAGGGAGGAAGACGTTTTCCCCATAGGCAGGTCATCCCATGGCTGCTGTCCCTGAGGTTTCTTGGATCCTTCTCTGAAATGTCTTGTCTTGTACTCCTTACTGTGAGAGACAGGATACTGAACTAGACGGACAAGCAATCTGATCCACCATGGCAATTCCTATGATCCCATAGAGAGGCTATGAATAATTCAGATTTTCTGCAAAAAATCCCCCACACTTCATGCAAGTTAACTGGTGTCTCCAAGAGAAAAGATCATATAACCTCTTTATAACTGAGTCATCATCACTATTTATGTGTATATTTGACAGTTTATAGGTGCCTTCCTGCACAAGCTGTTAAAGTGAGATGCAATTAAAATTACAACTTATCTTTAATAGGTTTGGATGTCACAGAAAGCCTTAACCAGAATCTTTGGTGGGTCAGCAATAAAAGAGAACCCTGACTTTTAGTGAACTTGCATGAAATGGTAATTATTTCAGTCTCATTCTTACTTGGAAGTTATCTCCTCATCCTTGCAAAACACACTTAGAAGTACACCAGGCTGCAGTGTCAGCAGGAAGAATCAAGAAGAGAAGCACTGGAGGAGTCCTCTTCAATCAGATGCTTTCTCTCTGGGATTTCAGTTTGGTCTGAGCCCAAACTGAAATCCTGAGCCTTTTAGGAGCATCTCTCACTCTGAGCCTCATCTTAGGCACGACCAGCTCTCAGGTGACTGGTGGCCTGTCCACACTGGGCAACAGAGACCCCCATGTTGCTGGAGACCCATGTGTTAAGTAGTTCAGAGCATCTCCAGGCTTCTCTTGATAATGGTTTTGAGTCTTCTCATGTCAGAGCTATTCTCACAATCCCTCTCTTCCCCTTCCTTCCCCACATAACACATTCATGGAGAGAGGGAGGTGCTCAGTGCCTCTTGCACTCCTCTGTGCTCTGTTACATGGTGGTTGCTCATGCCTTCAAGATCTTATTAAAACATCCACCAAAGTATTAGGGGAATGTTTTAACTCCAAACTGCTTTCAGGAAATAAAAGCTTGAAACAATTAAAATAGTTACTCTGAAGTTTGGAGCTTCTAATAAAAGGGAATAGTGGTACTGGAGCACTTCTGAAAATATGTCTCAAGGTCACACTTCTGAGCTAGTTTTGGAGAACTGTATCCAAAACAGAATTTCCGGTCTTCAAAGTAAAAAACAGTGAAAATAGTCATGATTTTATGACAGTACTTTGGTAAGGACCAGGCCAAGTACCTCCTGAGAAGCAATAAATGAAGGATAAAAACTATCTGTAGGAAAATGCAGAGAAAAATACAGGAAGAAAAACATCAAGTTCTTCATGGCTTTGAGGAATGGACACCTGCAAAGAGGGAATCTGGTCCATATACAAGGATACCTTGTAAAGACATATATTCGCCTACAATACACACATTTATTTGCAGACACAGAATTATGTGCACATACAGACTCTGTTTCTTTACTTGCAAGCAGCTGAAATTTGATATAAAGTCATAATGTCAATGAACAGAATAAGAAAAACTTGTAAAGGCAGTTAATGGAAAATGTATATGTTGGGATAAGGTAATTGGTCCCTGCAGAGTATTACAGGTTAGGGCAAAATGTAGATAGTGACAAAGGAGGAGAAGGAATGAATATATGGAAATATTCCCCTTTTTCTTAAGTACAGCAAGTCTCAGTCCAGGCAGAAGCAAGGGAAGCTGGTGCAGAGTTCTTGCTTTTCCTTGTAAGCAGGGAACAAACTAAGAGAGAAATTTTAAAGGACTTCTTACTTTCCTCCTGCATTCAAAGGAGAGCATGTGGGGATCTCACTGCAGGTCAATGGATGTTGCAGAATCTCAGATTGGGTGTATCTTTGAGGATGTACTACAAACTAATATTTCACCCTCACTATGCCAGTCCCTTCAGGGCATTTCTTTCAGTATTTTAGATCATCAAGCTATATCTCAATTAGGCTGATGGATATTTATTGCCAGTTTCTTTCTTCAAGCCTGAATCTGGCTTGCTTTTACTGAGGTTTAGATATTGTCATTGACTTTGGGTGAATCAGAATCAAGTTACCTACTTAGAGTTCCCAAATCACTGTGCACAATCACAAACTGTAGGAAGAAAAAAATACCTTGTAAATGAAGGTCTCAGGAGGAAAGGAGAATGGCTTACTTTTAGAGATGACCTTAGTGAGTCTGTTGCTCCCTGAGTATGCAACACGTCAGTAGCATATATTCAAGACAGATGAAGAGCTTAGAAAATACAGAAACATGGATTCACATGTGTCAGCTAGTATGTGTAAAAACAGCTGCTTAAAAAATAATGTTTAGTGTTTGCCTTTATGCAATGACAAGAAAAGGAATTCAATGTCAAAGTAGCCACATGTGTTACTTTACTCCAAAGCACACTGTGCTCTGATCCTTAATTCTTACAATGCCTTCTAGAACTGCAAAACCATCCATACACATCTCTCCACACTACCTACCAATAACAAACGGATTTGCTGAGCTAATGACCCTGCCATTTGGGCTAACCTGCATATAACATCCAAAAAGCCCTCAGGACAAATCCAGCTGGCAATCTTAAACCCCAGTGTGAAAAATACTTGTGTTATTATAATATTATCCAGCCCTTCCAGTAACACAATACTAATGTCTTGATCTGAAGTGGTAGGAGTCAGTCAAACACATCCCTCAATAACCATCATACCAATGTGTGCAATCCAGGGAACCCAGTTTAGGCAGTTTCTGCTGCCTGGACTACAAAGTCCTTTTGGATACATTTTCTGTGGGGCTTGTCAGAGACTGAACATACTGTCAGCAGTTAAATAACATATCTGTATCATCACCATATTAGAAATAAAGCCAAATATGTGTTCACACAAAGATCGTTGCTTTAATTGTCACTTGGATGCTCCCAACTACTTTCTCTCCAGCGAGGAATAGAGCTGAAACTTTCCTCTCAGCTTCATTTCCCTTCCTTACTTTGAGTGTGCACCTACTTGGACTGCTTATTCAGCAGAGGGAAGACTGGCTCTGATGCTTGGTGCTTTCGAGAGTGGGTCTTTTTCAGGTGGAACCTTGTTAAAATCATTAATAAATCAATTGCTGCTCAAAGTGCAGATGGGGGACAGAGATGTTTTGGAAGGTAAAGGGGACCTTGGAGGGTTTGTGACAGGGCAGTTACTCAAAAGAAGTGTAAACCAACAGAAAATAGACTGTTGGACAACTCATTTCAAGTACATTCAAAATTGATCCATAGGGATGGAAAGTGGTGGTAGTTGGATAGCTAAATTACTAGCTAAGAAAAAAAAGGCACATACTTTTATTTCAGTTCACGGCAAGACTGTAAGTTACAAGTGTTCTGATCATCTTCCTTTCACAAGTTGGTTCAATATTTAGCATATGCTGGTAGCATTTTTTTTCCTAAGTCAATGGACTAAATCAACTGTTTTCAGTGTAACATCACAGGCTGGAGTGGAGGAGCTTGCTGCAGTGTTCCAGGTTAGACAGCTCCCTTTGTCTCTTTCCCTGCTTCTTGCTTAAGAAAAGAGTAAAAAGATAGGAAGAGTGGAAAAAAAGAACTACATGAAAGAAAAAAGTTGATAAATGGAAAAGGAAATCTTAATAAGCGTCTTTTTTTTTCTTTTTCTTCTCCTATTTTTTTGGAGACTGCTGTATTAAAGTCATACATAGGTTTCAAAGAAAATCGTATGTCGGTGGAATGGTGAGCCCACCTGACAACGCATGCTAACAGAATTGTAAATGTAAAGGGTAATGCTTGTCACTTCCTGACAGCTCTAAATGGCCTTTTAGTTCAGTACGCAGAGCTGTCATAAAAAAACATAAAAATGCATATGCAGACAGCTGAAACTGCAATGCACATCATTATCTGCAAATGGTATAAGTATCCTGAACAAAGGGCCTTCCAGTTTAAGGACAAGCATAAGACATTTTTCTGCCTCTAGCCTTAAAACAAAGTGCTGTCAAGAAAACAAGATTCTCAGTGCCAGAACTGAGGATTTTCTGTCAATCAGCAAGGTGCTACATTTGTACATATTTTTCTGACCCCAAATATGAGAAGAGCATCCTTAACAGATGTGTATTTAACTTCTGGCAGATACATCTGTTTCTTCTGGGTTTTTTGTTTTTTTATATCTTTTTTTCTTCCCCCTCAAACACACTGCTGAGCAGAATAGTTTTGTTGTGTACTTATTAGTTTCTTCTATCCTGGCTTTTCCTCCTTGCTTATTTAAAGCATGGTGGTTTCACCATTATTGTGCCAAGATGTTGGAGAACTTGAGGACTAGTGTTAACCCAGTATGGGAACCATCCAAAAGAAGTTCAGATCTGTTCATGGCCACTGTGTTAGTTTGGTTATGGTTTAAAAATTTTCAAAGTGTCAAGTTCACTTCCAGGGCAGTTTTAAAACACTCAGAAAAGTAACAAGTGCTTCTCAAAGACATTAATGTCCCCAAGCAGTGTTAAGAATAATCCTGTCCCCTGCATCACTCTGCAAAGTGTTACTGAAAATAAGAACCCCAGTGTGAGTGCAGTGGTAGTTCACTCTTGAGTCTGATCTGGAAAGCTCCCAGCACTCCTGTATTACCACACGTGCTGACATTTCTGCTCAGGACACCTCTAAAGACAAATGCAGGGGACTGTAGGCTGCATGATATGTTTTAAGGATCAGAAAGAAAACGAGCCCCTGGAACGCTTTGCTCTGAGGGCAAACTGAGATGAACAAAAACAACCACCTCAAGCATAAGATTTCTCCTTATGTATGCATAAAAGAGCAGCAAGACAGCAGTTGGGATTTTCCCTTTTTCCTTCCTGAACCCCTAATCCAAATCTCATCTACACTGACCCCACTCACAAATATCCACCACACCAAGGGGTGACATGACAAGGGGGAATGGTTTCAAATTGAAAGGGAGTAGATTTGGATTAGATATTAAGAAAGAAAACTTTACTGTGATGGGTGGTGAGGCCCTGGCACAGGTTGTCCAGAGAAGCTGTGGATGCCCTATCCCTGAAAGGCCAGGTTGGACAAGGCTTGGAGCAACCTGGTCTAGTGGAAGGTGTTCCTGTCCATGGCAGGGAGCTGGAATGAGATCATCTTTAAGGTCCCTTTCAACCAAGGCCATTCTATGATTCTGTGATTCTACCACCAAGACCTTCACTAGTAGCTAAACCATTCCCCTCCAGCAAATAACCTGCAGAAATATTCATTCACCAACACAAGCAGTAAACCAAAGGCAGATATCCATGGATAACCAGCAACTACTTGCACAACAAACCCCAGTTTTCCAAACTGCTGGACCTTGGCCCCAGTTTCAGTTATACTCACATACAGATACTGCCATGCTTATTAAATTGCATAAACCCCTTTTTTCTGTGAATTGATGACTCCATCAGATTTTCAATACTTCCTTGCAGTGCTTTTCCTGCTACTCTCCCAGCCCCGGGCTCAGGCAGCACTTTGGGATCTGTGTATGCAGCACATAGTCCTCTAGCCCTGAACAACTTATAGTACAGGATCTGGTGTGCACAACACAACTTTGATGTATTTTCTCAGTATCTTGAATTATCCACTAAATGTCTCATTCCAATGCTCTCTGTTTGTAGCATAAAATATGGGAATATGAATCAAAAATATTTGGAGTTTCAGAAGTTCTGAGATCATGGAGGCAAAATATCTCAGTCCACAAGAAAAGTAGAGGAATATATGTCACACAGAAAAATTCCCTATTCATCTCACAGCTTATATTTACAAAGTGCTGCATTTGAGTCTAAATTTTCCAGCATGAAATTGCCCTGAACAGTTGCTTAATGGGATCTTAATTTTCCTTTAATTAATCACCTTTAGAATTTCTAGCTGTTTCCCCATTAAAATCCACATTTATCATATGTATAGTCTTCATTCCTTTCTTCCAAAAATTGCCCAAAGAAACCATCAAAGGATAAGGCTGCAATCCTGAAAATTCATTTCTTTTGTAACTGCAGTAAGATGTTAGGGAAAACCACAGTTATCTTGGAAAAATACAGGTTTTATCTGAGATTTTAAAAGATACGTAGTTTCTGGCTGCCTCTCCCTACATAGTGCTGTTTGAAATATCTGAGGACATCTAAATCTGAAGTTTGGTTCCTGTCTCAATAACTGATTCTAATCCAAGCTCAAGAAAAATAACATCTTAATGCTCACTGAACAGTCTTGCTTCCAAAGCTGCCTCTACAGATGCCTAAATAACTCAAAACAACTCTGCAGTGCATCCTCCCCAGAGTCACAGCTTGCGCATGCGCTTTAAAAAAAAAAAAAGGCTTTGCAGACTATGTGTAAAGCCCCATCTGGCGATGCCCAACACAACAGTATGTTTCCACCTAATTACAGTACACTTAAAAAATACACCGTGCATTATTAACACAAAATCATGGGGATATATGTCTGTTTGCTGATAAATTATGTTGGACAGGAGAAAAATGTTTTTGACCCCAATGGAGTGAGCTGATGAACCACACTTCCTACAAGGGTGGGAAAAATGACCAAAGTGGTTTTAGGATGGAGATTGGTACTTTTGTGAGAGATGCACAACTTGCCAGTTTGGATACCAGAGTGATCATAAAGCAAGCAGAGACTAGGTGAAAGCATCATCAGTTTCCCTGTATGTCTGGCCTTAGGACATGTCCCCTTTCCTGATGGATGCCTCACCCAGTCATTCCTTTTGAGCCTAGCTTTTGTATTACCATGTTTTTACAGTGACACTGTCAAATATGGCAGCAAGAATCCAGGACTAATACCTACGGCTGAGCTACAGCAACCAAAATACACCCATGTTTTATCCACAGTGATATTGAGCTGGATTTGAACACGCATCTTCCTGACAAAAGCTTCTATATCCCATTACCATGACCTGTGCCAGCCGGGCCTCCCTCTCAATCTGTTCCCTTTAAATTTACAAGGAAGGAAATAACAAGAAAGAAGGACACTCTTTTATTACATTTTTTCAAATAAAATGTCTGTGCTTTCCCTGGATGGTACCAGCCCGATTTATACAAGGTGAATTTGACCTTCAAGAGGCAGAACATCTGGGAATGACAATTAAAGCCATCTGCACCCAAGGCAAGCAGGTTGCTCGCTATCCACTCCGTTCTGTCGCCTTCAGAACATAGAGGAGGGGGGGTAATCTCAAGACAGCCATCCCTTTTTTATTGACTGTCTCCTGTGCTTTCAGAGATGTGAAAATACACAGAGTCTGACTGCACTCCTTCCCAAGGAGGCTCACCGAGGGTGGTATGAAAACTCCAGCAATGCTCTTGTAGATTTGTGATTTGGGTTCTATGGCAGTGGTATTACCTAGACCCATATTTTCTTTCATAATTAATCCAGTCTCTCTACATCTCACCAGTCGCGATATGGCTTGTCTGAAATAGGCTCCCATGTCTCCTCTATGTGTCTTTTACTGGCTGTCTGAGTCCAAGAGGAGCCAAACAAAAGAGTCATTTAACCCTTTGTTCCTAGAGAAGATTAATTAAGCTACAGCTCTGTTTAGGAAGGCTGCAGATGTTGAAGATATTATGAAACACTGGTAAAAATCCAAACCATTGTTCTCTGTAAGACTTTACGACAACTGAATGTTCCCCTAGAGTTTGCAAATCTTGCACTGGTTGCTGCAAAAAGGGTAACTTACAACTCCCTAAAACTCAGTTTTGAGGGTTTGCTGTTAAACCAAATACTGTTAAGGCCCATCATGCTGATTATCACTGTCCCAGTTTTATCTTGTGCTCTTCAGCTTACCTATACCATTTGACTTCCCATTTCATACTCTGCTGGTAAGCTCTTTAGGACAGAAGGATTTTGCTAGTAGAGCAGGATTTTTGTTTCCAGCCTGAGAGGCTACAGCAAGGCAGGTGACAGAAGTAATTAAGGCACTAGCTGTGCCATCTAGATACTCATACGGAAGGATCACATTCACTTTTGGACAGGCAGTATAGTGTCAGTGATTCATTTGGATAGCCAGACCCAGTTGGAATTTCAGAAGCAGGGGAAAAATATAAAGCCAGAGGATGGGAAAAAACCCAACTAGCCCTGAACTGGAATTTTTTTCTGTGGTATTTGGAATATTATCATTTACATTTTCTTCTTATGTATTTTTTCCTGCCTATATAAGAACTCCCTGTGTGCCACCTATCGGTCCAACCCATGCTCAGTCCTTCTTCAGACAAAACCAGTGGTGGAAGAGTTGTACAGAGATCATGTAGGGCAAAACTGTCCAGAAAACAGGGAAAGGAAGTGTATTTTTCTAGGCAGGTCCAGCCCAAAAGGCAGTCACACCCTCTGTTTCAAACTACGGGTGTGACTCAGATAAACCAGCAACATGGAATTACACCAGCAGAAAGACATTTTAGAAAATATTCCACACCATGGATGACATATCCAAGTATTATGCCTTTGGAGACTCAACCCTGCCTTCTTTGAGTGAGAAACCAGACACTTGGAGAATTAACCGAGATTATATTGACAGGTCTTGGTTTCACAACAATTCCCTTTGTATGTGGCCCATAAACATCTTTCTTTCCAGTGTCAGTCATATATTCATTTTCTACCACAATAATTCTCTGCTAAGATCCCATTCCCATAATAGAAAGAGGGAGAAAAAAATTGAGTGACACCTCAAACAGTATTTGATAGTCTAACAACAATTTCTAACTTCAAAGACTATCTACATAAAAGTTGAAGACTTTTGCTACAAAAACCAAACCACTGGGAAATCATTTTCCATCTGACATCAATTCCCCAGCTACTAGAATGAAGGATTTAACTAAAAGTATAACTTTTACTAGAGGTTCTTTAACATTTTAATCTATGCCATGAGAAAGTATGTACATAGACAGGTTGTATTTTGTCAGAATCCAAGAATGGGGTGTAAGAGAGAGAACCCCACAAAACAAGGAGGACTGACCTTCATGGCCAGCTGATAACCCTGCAAATACATGACTGAATTACAGTGATTTAATAGATTAGGGTATGTCTTGGAGGATTTGACTGATTAACCCCAAATTTTTATGGACATAAAAACATAAGACTACAACCAAGAATCCTCCCAACCCCCAAAATTATTGTCCTAAAGAAAGGGAATTAATTTTTCAGAGTTGAATCATTACAGCAAATCACTCCTAATGCACTGGACCACTGGAGGAATCAATGGATGCAGGTCCACAAATCATGTATTCTCAGTGCTGGCAAGCAAAGATCTGTAAGGTTTGATGGTGGGGCATTTTCCCTTCCCAGAAACACTGACTAAACACCTCAAAGTCTTCTATAACAGTCTCGTCTTTTTTTTTTTTTTAACCTGCTTTCATTTCTAGCTGAAAAGAAGATTGCATGTCTAAGACATCAAGTTGTGACCTTGCAGTGAATTAAATGGGTGAGCATGTTAAAAGGCTTGTAAATGTATCTGGACCTTTTTTTTCTCACCATCTGTTTCATACTTGATATCTTGATAGATAGTTCAGCTTATTACCCACCACTAACGTCATCTCTCTGCTGAAGCCTTGTTATTTGAAATATGGGGTCTCTCCTTTGTGCAGCAGTGACTAAGTAGATTGGAACCCACTTAAATTTGTTTTAAATGCACTAAATTGGTAACATGCAGTGTTTCTGCATACCAGTTTCTAAGTTACATAGTAAAAGTTTAAACTATTAAACCAATTTAATGTAAGAACCAGGCAGTCTGTATGGCTGAGGAAAGTCAGGTTTTCCAGTGAAATGTTTGCCTGGTAGTTCACATTGTGCAGAGGTATGCAGATGCTTTTGCCAGGAGAAAGTGAAATAATTGATGCAGCTGAAAATGACCTTGATCTTAAAGTCATTACCTCATTTCTTGAAATATCTGAAAATACAATGACAGAAGCAAGGGCCTGAGTGACTACCATGACTTTTACTTTGTCCTGAGTATCAGTGTGACATGGGTACATGCCAACAATAAATCATTTTCCTGGAACACACAACAGTAAGAAGTTGGGGTCATGTTTTCAAGCTTGCTTTTTTTTCTTTTTCTTTTTTTTTTTCTTTTGGTGTCTGTTGGTTTTGTGTCTCTGTAGACTTTACATGACGTCCTCCTGTCTGCCTAAATCTATTTTATAGATTAATGGTACCTGTAACTGCTCAGCCGAAACGTAAAATAATGGCAAGGGTGATGAAACCGCATGCTCCATGACATAGAAGGGTGACTCATGGGATCAGGAATGAATTCCTGCCTTTCAGCACTGGCAAAGCCTTCTATTGCTACAAAAGCATGGGAAAGCAGTGACAACACACACCTGGAGATGCACGAAAGCTCACTAGATCCACCTGCTTTGTCAGACTACCAGGGACAAGGGCAGATTTCCCCAAGCTGCCACAGGGCTGGCTATGCCACACCACAGCAAGTCTCTGGGGTGCTTTGAGTCAACTGACCCAGAGCCCAGCAGGGGCAAATAACTTTTTGATTAGCAGATTTTCTTCTGTGTTGCCAGGGTTAATTGTACCTTCTGGAGATGCACTGAAGTGAGGGGCTGGGAGGATCAAACTCCCTCCCACACAGCTCCCCACAGGAGTAGCATCACATTTTCTAGTGGGGCAAGTTGATTCTGCAACCTCTGTTCTTCCCTGACATAGCAATAAAGACATCTTTTGCCTTACTAGCATGACAAAACCAGTTTCCCACCCAAAGGGTGGGATCATTGTCATGCCTACACTGAAGAGCTTTCTCCACTTTCCCTTTGAGCAGAACATGCACAGAGGAGCTGACAATACACTGGCCCAAAGAGAGGGAAGACATTTTAAATGTAGTGACCTAAAAGTTTTGCAACAAACATGACTGTGACCAAGCACCACCTGCCAAGCGTTAAGAGACTTGATTCATGCTACAAAATGTCACACCAAGCAGCTTTGATGCAGCCAGCTGTCACAGTCAGACCACTCCGCAGCTAAAGATGACAGGTTTCATGACTCTACCACGGAGAGGAGGTTCTTTAGAAACAGTGCAAGAACCAGAGCTAAAGCCAGGCTGCAACTTATGCAATAAACACACATGCCATGGCCTTAAGGAAGGGAAGCTGGGGAGCTCTGACATTCCCATGTCTTCACTTTCTGTGGTCCATCAGGGCTAAGGCTGAGAAGGAAAGTGTTGGCAACAGCAGAGCTCTCATTCACCACTGATACAGAAATGTATTTTCCTAATTTTAACAGTTAAATCCATATCAAGGTGTTACAAACACTTACGTGTGTTGCAAAAGATGGTTAAGTGTTGGCAGGGTACCTACATCCTGTACATCACATGCAGTCAAAACAACATCTCTAGGAGTGGCAGCGGGACCTCAGCAAAGAACCAGAGGTTCTGTTTCCCAAACCAAACAACTCTCCAGATCTTCCAGCTCTGACTGAGGTTTGATCACAGATCTGGATTTACTCAGAGTTCAATTTGGAATCCAATTTTCTAATCAATTCTTCATTGTTTAAATCAATGTTCCCGATATAACGCATCAGAGAACCTATCCCCTTGATGGAGGATTTTAAAAGCTGTATTTTATGGCTATGTCATCACCAGGCATTTGTGGATTTAAAACACTTGTGAAATAGGATTTTCTGGTAAAATCTTGTGTGGTCCATTAAACATACAATACACAGCAGAGGAAATACTTGATTATGCTTACACACTTTTCTCTGTTTCTGGTAACATTCCAAATGAATGCAGTTTGCTACATGGTTATCAGTTCCTAAAATGGTTTCTGAAGTTTGCAGTTTTACTGTTCTGCCTCGCAGCTGACAAGTTACCTGGGACTACATTTGCTTAGAGTCAGTCCCTGCAGATATTTTGTATTTGCCCATGATATTACCATTAAAGCAAATTTCCCAGGAATTCCACTCAAACGCCTTAAACATGCTGCATATATTCATGCTTTTGCAGCACTCCCACATGTATATTGTTTTCTTGTGTGCTGTATACAAAGCACATGTGGAATCTGTAAGCACAACAAACGGGATCATTAACTGAAAAATTAATTATGCTCACACAAATCATGTGAATTTGCACTATTAGTTCTACTAGAACTCAGCACAATGTCTACATAATTGAATCTTTCTTGAAATCTCAGTATGGGAATCCAACACTTAGCTGGCAGCACCAAAGGTGTCATTTTTCTAAGGATATGTATAAAAAATGAGGATGTCCAAACCACAGGTGTGAAGTGATATACACATTCCTGTACTTCATGTTGCACTACAAAGCACAGCTCCTTCGCATATGCCATTGTACAAAAAAAAAAATATTCTACAGGGCATCAACTTAAGTTAATATAAAAAACACCTTTTTAAAAGTAACACTCCAAAACATAGAAATACCTCCATTTTAGCAGAGTGAGTCTCCTGAACTTTTCTTCCCAAGCTGACCTAACCACTGACTCATGGATTTGTTATTCCTCAATAGCAAAGTAACTTTTCTTAAAGAGGGATACTTTGCATGAAATTGGATCAAAATTCAGAATTTTTGTCTATCTCATGTACTGAATAACATAAAGGACAGTGTCTTGAAAATTGAGAATGAAAACAAAAAGTAAGCTCATCTAACACAGTTCCATAGGACAGCAAAGAATCCCATCTTTGAAGTGCTTAGTAAATCCATCAAACAGCAAACACATGACAAAAAGGAAATCAACAGGACCAAAAAGTCCAGAAACAACACAGCATAGGCAAGGAGCAGGAGACAGCCCAAGTACTACCAATGTACAGGAAATACTCTACACAGAACACTGGCCTGTACTGCCATTTTCACAAATTCAAAAACATTCAACATTATCTAGCCTTAAACGTGTATCATGCTTCCTTCAGACATACTCTATTCAAAGAACTTTGGCAGAACATTAACAAAACACCTTTTCTTAACATCCATCATAGGGAGACATATAGAAACACAGAGAGGAATTAATGCAGCAATTGAGAACAAGAAACAAACACAAATAATGTAGCCTCTGGAAATTATGGGCATGAAAGAACATAAGATTCCAAGTTTCAGCATACAATTCAGTCTACCACAATCACTGGTAAAAAGTACTCAGATAAGTGAGAAAACATTAAAATAAATGTTCTCAAAATTAAAAATAAAAATTTGACTTTAAAATAACGTTCTGGTTACTTTTTTCTTACAGTTTTCCCCAAAGAATGACAAATGTAATAAAAAACAATCTCCTATCCACACCAAAATAATGTTTGGCTGAGCTCTATTTTTGGTGCAAATATTTCTCTGTTGAGACAACTCATGTCCTCATTGGAGTCTTGGAAGCATTTTCTGGCTTAACTGCACATTCACTGTGTCAGTAAATCACATAACATGTACACCACAAATTAACATCTGAAAAATTGGAAAAGTCATTCCTATTTTAAAAAGTTGTTGCAAAGCTGAGTTTAACCACTAATTATTTTGTTTAAAGTTATTGGAAATAGAGATGTTTACAGCTACACATGGTTTTTGTAATCAGTAGTAGCTCAAAACTACACACATGAGTAATGATCTCAAGCAGTTGAGTCCAATCTGAGTAAGTAAAGTGAGTGTAGCACAGAGAAAATTCTAGCAGATTCCCATGGGAATGGAAAGATTTTGCATTCAGAAGAAAGGAAATCCAAATCCTCATTTGCCCTTACTCCATAACAAACCCCACCCAGGTTCCACATCTGCCAAAGCACACCCTGCTCGTATCAGACAACCATCCAGCAAACGATTCCAACACAACTCTGACAATGCAGAGATAGACAAAAGTTTAAAGTTATTATTGGAATTACCTGGATTTACTGACACTGATCGGTTTAAATCCCTAAGGGACAGGTTGTATCATTAGCAGAGAAGGTGAGGAAGATAAAACAGAAGCAATTACTCAGTACTTCATAATAACCTGAACTAGAATTCCCTGAAGCACCTGTGTTTGCCTGACTTAACTCATGGGGCAGTGATGAGATAAAAGATACACACATATTTTCTTCTGCTCTCCTTGGAAAACTGTGCATTCCTGAGAATGTATGGAAGGCAGCAGTCACTGGCCACCACTCAGCATCACTAGTGCTGATGCAGGAAACCATCAAGCATGAAGTCAGGGTGTCCATTGCACACCCACTCAGTCACATCAGCAATGGGAAATCCACCCAGAGTCCATCCATTACCCCCAAGCAAGTTGAGTTTCCTGATGTGAATAGAAAATGAATCAGATGTCATTAGAGACCAAAAACATGTACTCAGTCCAAAGAAACTTTTCTCTCTAGGTTGCCACTACAATTAACAAACAAGGATAAACTCATCTATCTGTGGTCAATTTAGAGCAGGGATTGTGCTGAGGTGATCTGAGTTGTCTTCTTGGAGAGCTCTTCTCTACAGAGATCAGTCTCTTGACAGGCACCACAACCTGGAATCCTCTTCAGGAAAAAGAAAATAATAAAACAAACCCAAACTTGCTTAATTTTCATGCTCATGACCCTTGGGTATGTGTTGGACAGGGTGGGTCGAGGGGCAGCCTTATGATGACTGCGGGGTCCTTACCAAGCCCAGTTGTCATAATCTTCAAGGAGGGGGGAAAAAAGACTTTTTCCCTTTTGTGCCCAGACATGTGCAGGTCTTGGCATCTCTGCAGGCTCACAATAGAAGACCTGTCTTATTCATGCTGCAAAAGATCTGGAACCTGACACTTCTCTTGGGCACTCAGTCCTAACCAGCAGGATTTGTCTCTGACACTCTCCTTTCAAGACAAGTGTCAGCAGGTGATGAACTTTGTATTCTTTCACTCCTGCAGCTTCAGAGCCTGGATCTCTTGTTTCTGTAGAATTTATAAATGGTAAATGTCAAGCCCTTTGTTTTTTTCAGAGCTGTAGTTCTGGTGTCAGAAAAATAAAGGGAAGGTGAAACGGCTTTGCTTTCCCCCATCCTTTATTTTGCAAACTCTTGCAATGGAGAAACAGAGCCATATTTATTGGTGTACAGTAAGCCCAAATAATAATGTCCAGCAGGGAAGGCTCTAACATGTCATTATGGCAATCTCCTGGCTTTGCCCACTGTGGTGGGTACACCTGCCTTGTGATATTGTAACTACACACCTTGCAGGGCTTAATGGTGTTAGGTAGCTATTGTTAACTTTTACTATGATTTTAGTAATTTGGTTAATTAGTTCTACCTCATGAGGCAAAGGTCTTATAATGGCACTTTGCAGGATGTTCATTATCTGAGCAGACAGGTCAGGGCATCTTTAGCAAGGGCTCTGTGGTCACTGTTAAAGGATTATGGCAATGGAAAGGGTAACAAAAATTGGACTGTAAGCCTGCCCTGTCTGTGAACTGAGAGCTCACACTGGTCTAACATGACTGGACAAAGCTGAGATTTAGAACAGCCTTGGCTAAAGCAAAGCAAATTATTGAGCATGAACAGTTTAGCCCTCGCACACGTTTCTGAATCACTCACATCTTGTTCTGCAGATTGACCCTGATAATAACTTAATGCAAACGCATTTCAACTACAGTGACCTGTGAACCACTTATTTTGACTCTGCCTTTGTTGGCTCTGCTTTTGATTACTCCTTACACAGCCCCAGTTAAGAGGACTCAACTCCAAACACACACCGACAGCTCAGTTATTTCAATAACTAGGGAGAAATCCAAATCTGATCATCACAGGCTTTCATCAGGGCATAAGCAACTCCTCAAAGGCTTGTCTGATTCTGGATCACCCTTTGGGGACCCAAGTTCCACCCTCCTGCAGCTTGGCCAGGGCAAAGGCCAGCCCAAACCACCAACCCTCTTATCTCCTCACACAACAACTCTCTCACAAAAACACCTCATTTGTATAGAACCTGTTAGAAGAACAATAAAGGAACAGAAATACGATCAGATCACTTACTGTTGTGGACCAACACTTCTACTGGCATATCTAATGCTGCTCTAAGCAGCTGCCATATAGCAATTTTGTAAGCAACAATTTCATTTTAAACCAGGAGGCTGAAGATCTCATAACTGATCACAGCCAACACAGCTTGTATATTTTCCTGGAGACAATCAGACACTGCTATCCCTAGTCCAGGGCATTATGACGGTAGAAACAATACTCCTTTTCCAAGTTCTCCTTCAGATTCCCTTGTAATAAAGAGTGATACCTCAGGAAGTGCTGTACCTGCTATACACTTGTTAATACCGGCATAGGTTTCATTATGACTAATGTCATTATAGTGGATTCCAAATGAATTATTCATTATTGGCTCCTTCTTATAATGCCTTTGGCATTTGACATGTTTTCCACATTGCCTACAAAATGTCTGTGGTAGGAAAATGCTCATAGGTGTCCTTGGAAGTTACAGGCTGAGAATGTAACTGTTGTGCTTTACATCCAATGAGGAGAGCTTAAAGTTTTAAGGAGAGAAAGTCTTTTGCTTCCCGCAACTGGTTTCCTTTAAGTCAATATAAAATAGGCAGGATGGAGGCAGATACATCTATCTTGGTTCTTCAAGTGAGATAAGTGGTGCTACTTTAAAATAAAAGTAAATACCATCTTTGTTACTGTACATCACAAGCCGAAGAAAATGTCTCATATTCCTTAAAAAAAATCAGAAAAAAAATTCCAATATTTCTTACAGTGACTTCATTATTCTGGACCTCAAACTGAAATTTCTAAGGCCAGGGAAAGCATTTTGTATTTTCTCACTCTTTCTTCAGCCTGTGATTAGCTTTCAAAGTAAGGAAACTCTTGGGAGATGTGCTACTAAAGTTAGTCAGAACCTGAAGGACACCATGCCACAGCACAACCAACACAGCAGACACGATGAGTAACTCAACCACACTGTCACCATCTCCTCCTGTTCTTAGCACAGCTCACCATATTTTTTCACTTGTGGTTCTCACACTACTGTTGAAAGCTTTTCCCAAGCAAGTAAACATTGTACAGCTGGATATATAACAACATCCAGGTTTTTCTCCCTAAAGAGTTGACCTTAAAGGAACCAGCAGTGCCCAAGGTACTGGGCAGCTGAAGACTCAAAGATTTGTTATATGCCTAAAATATGATTTTTTTTAGACTGAAAAAAAAAAATCTGTGTGTCTAACATGAAGTAAACCCCATGTTCGCCTCACTGTGCTCCAAAATGTGCCTTCTTGTGCTCTCCAGGGGACACAGGCACATACTAGAAAGGTTGGACCAGGTCATGCCAAAGGCCCATCCAACATCCTGTCTTTGGAAATGGACAGTAATAGGCATTTTTAGAGAAAGCTTATAAGAAGTGATGCAAGTATGAAATTCTCAATATCTTCTCCATTTCAAGCAATTTGTGGTTTAAGGACTTCCTGAACCATAGCCTACATGTGCGTCATCTCGTTTAATAGCCCTTTAGAGACCTTTGCTTCCACTCACTTGCTTAGCTGCTTCTTGAACTGGAGATATATACAACATCCTGTGGCAACAAGCTCCACAATTTAATTATGTATTGTGTGAAAAAGTAGATTCTGTTTGTTTACAGCCCGTTGCACAATCATTCATTTGGTACTGGTTAGAGTTATGAGAAATGGCTTATAATCACTCACAACAATCATTTTTCCATATCACTGCTTATTTTAGACAGTCAACAGACCATAATGGAAAGTACTGAAATTGCGAATTGCAAACAAATGTACAAAGGTTTTCAAAAAAGATTAAACAGAGTGGGGCAAGTTGCTTTGTATACAATAAATATATAAATTAACTATTAATATTTCCATGCATATTTCTTGAAGCTGTATAAATGTGAGAAAACACAAGTCACTTTTTTTTGCTGTGATGTTTTCTTAGAAACACACACACAAAAAAAAGTTACTGTCATCTTCAGTACAATTTTTATCGAAAGAAATGTTCTTATACTACAAGACATTCACGTTGTACAATTAGCAATATTGGAAATCATGCTAATTTAACTTAAAGTGGAGTTTCCTTCCTAACAGTTAAAGCATTCTCAGTTGATTTTCCAACCAAACACCATACTGAAGTATTCACGCTATTCCCTGGCTGTAAGTATCACAGCAATGTTATCTAAATAAAAAGGCAACAGTGAAAAAGTTTTTAATAGAGACCCACTGTATGATTACTAGCTGTTAGTACTTGATGTAAAATATCTGACTTACAAAAGCACTTTGGCATGTTTTTGGACAAGCCTTATCAATAGCTGTAATGAGAAATGGGTAACAAAGGACTTTCTGTACCAACAGCAAATGAGATGCTTGCAGACAGAAGGGAATTTATTCTGAAGGGGAAAGAATGAAGCCTAGTGTTCTCATTCACTGGCCCTTCACCTAAAGTTGTTTTATTGTTGTTCGTGTGTGTCTTAAGTACCATGAAGAACAGCATATGCTATTACAAGGATGTCCTATTTCATCTGACTTTTGTTCCCCATAACCAAGCACCATTGTCATTATCAGATGGCAAAAGTAAACCAGTGATAAAAACCTGGTGTTCATTTTCTGAAATAGTCTCTAGAAAACCCTACTTGCCACATAAGTCAAAGTTGGAGACGTAATATTGTCAGGACATGGTTAGTTTCCAAAACCGTAACTCTAGTAAATGAATACACAGGTATAAATAATTTCTTCTCTCAATTGTAATTTATAAGTCTAAGAATCTGGTTTTCACTTTTTAAAAAGTCTGCATTAGACAAGGTTAGAAAAAGACATTAAGACTGATGTCAGAACTGGAACAGCCATCACCAGGGAGTGACAGCTTCTTTATCTGGAAGTAAAGAGACTGAACTCAGCTCACTGCAGAGGGGCTGCTTGTGCCAGACATGAGGCTCCCCTGGATGATCCTGTTACAGTGCTGTCCCACCTCACAGCAAAGAGAGTGCTTCCAAAAGTTTACATCACATCTTGATGAACCACTAAAGAAGCAAAATAATGAGCATTTTGATTCAAAATGGATTCACACCCACTGAAAGATTCTCATAAACTTCACCTGGCACTAAGGAGCTGCTTTCTCATAGTAGCATAAGTTCCTGCACTGTCCTTCAAAGGTACTCATAGATTTGATATTCAGCACTGAGCCCAGCCATGCTCCAGCTCTCTCCCCACTGGCACTGGAAAAGTCATCCCCTTTTAGTCCAGAGGGCCCTCATGCAATCTCTGCCCTCTCTCAGCAACTAAATAATTTTGGTGGTCTGCACAGAGGCAGTTGTAGGAAGAAATGAGTGGTACTACAACATTATCAAGCTGCTTCTCACTTTCATTTCTATGGGAAAAAGAAATAAGCAAGAACCAGCAAAGACCCTGCTAAATCAACCCTCAAAGGGAGATGTGAAACCAATTAGCAGGCTGGCCCAGTACCCATAAAGTTGCTGTCTATACCATGAAATGTTATAAAATGAAACAGAACACAAAAGAAAAAGGAAAAAAAAACCAAAAAACAAAAACCCCCAAACAAATCAATAAAGAACAGGCCATGCCAAACAATAAGCCTGCAGGTGCCTGCAAGGTGCAAATCCAATATGAATAGTGGCACTTTTAGAAAACCAGCTATGACCGAGATGAAACAGAGCAGAACAGAAATGCAGAAGCAAGTGAGGATGCATTTTCAAAATATGTCAGGATTTATTCTGTTCCTAAAAGAACCAGACAGTTAATCCACCCTGTTGGCAGGTGCATGATAGTAGGTGATTCCTTGCAACAACCTCTATAACTATTCTCATTATATTATTCTCCAGATGGGGATAGCAGTAAAGGGAGCAGAGGCAGAGGATAGAGCTGGGGAGACCATTTGCCTCTCTTGCAGTGTAACTCATCATGCAAAAACAAAGGGACACTCAAACAGAATTTCTTGAGTGGGGATGACACACAGCATCATTCTCAGTGTCTCTGTAGACACCAGCATCTGCAATGCATCTTTGCAAATTACAGATACCTCATTTTGGGGAGGGGTGAAAAATGGCAGGCTTTGCTGCATTTGAACAATGGCTGACTCAAGTAGGAAATGAGGTGATCTGACTTAAGGATGGAGGGTGCATTTCCCTAAGAATGTATAATTAGGAGTTCAAAGTGTTGTTGTCTTCTAAATAACTACACCCTTCACTTCCCTGAAAATTCAGTTTTTCGCAAAAGCTTCTAAGAAAAAAAAAAAAAAGCAGGTTTATTCCTTAAAATATTTCATCTTTTTCAATCAGTTATCAATTAGCTCCCACAGAATGCTAAGAAATTTAATAGAAATTATATTTCAAATTAAGAAAATGTTGTGTGTGTCAATAAGTTAATTTAACACTATTGAAATTTCACCACCCTTTTTCACCCTGAAAACAAAGTTGACTCATTTCCAGAAGGTTCAGCAGTACTGAAAGACACATCAACAGCTGGTGGAATATGGTTTCTTCAACTTTTCTCTAGCTAGCTCGGCATCCATAACAGCATAAACTGGTCACATCTGCTGACCTTCTAAAACACTGTGGCTGCTGTGAGTAATTCTGGGCTTTCCCACGCAGTAAATAATTCCTACCAAGCATCACCATCCCAAAGCCTGTTGTTACCACCTACCAACCTTGGAGGGAGGAGAAGTAAAGAATAAGGCTGCTTTGTGTTTTCAAATAATGGAAAAAAACAACTATGCTAAACAGAAGGAAAAAAAAAGCCATCTTCCACACTGACCCTGCAGAACAGACTTTGTGCTGCTTGTTCCTGAGTGCTGGATCCCTGGAGACTGGAAAATTCATCCTTATTTATTTATTTAAATTAAAAGCCTAGCTGTGACCTTAGAGGTGTATGTTTATTATCAGCTCCAATGCACTTGTCACAGCTTTGGCTGGAAGGGAAGCCAGGGGAGGATTTAAAAATAAATAATAATCCAAGAAATTTCTCCATTTCAAATGTCATTGGTTTTTTGTTTCTAATTAGAATATGGTTTGTCTTTCAGATTCCAAAGCTTTTGGATTAGTGGTTTTAAGCATGATGTCATTTTCCTGTCTATATGACCACAGCATAGCCTTGCTTCAAGTGTTTGGTAACAACAGAGAAAATAACCGTGGAAACCTACATGCAATTCTGCAGGATCTGAATCAGTGCCACACCATTACCAGTCAGTTCAGGAGCAGATAGGCAGGACCTCTACAGGGGGATCTGTCTATTCACTCTTATCCTTTCCAGAAAGTGAGTCTTGGCCAAAAAACCCAGAAGACCCTACTCAGCAGCTTACACACAGTTACCCATTATATACATATGCAAAGTAAAGCTTGTTTGTCTTTAAAACAAAACAGGCAGAAAAAGAATTAGTGGACCAGATTTAGTCCACTTATAGATACATTATATTATTCTAGAGCCAAATTTCATCCATATGTGAATTGCAACCCTTCAGAGACTTCAAAAATGAGCAATTTCTGACTTGCTATCTTCCTTTCTCCCCCAAATGCAGTTCTGCTCCCCCAGAGCAGAGAAAACAAGACCACTGATATGTGGTATTTGTGTTAGAATCAGCATTGCAAATGTTTTCAGTAACCTTAACAGTATAATTCAAATTATTAAAGATAGTTTTTAGTTATAATATTTAAGGACAATTCTTAACCCTTAGAATCTCACCTAAGACAGTGAACGACAAACTGGGATGAGACGACAAAAATAATATGATAGTGAAAAGGTAATTTGGCTCCAATAGCAAGCCAACAACCCTTTTGCAAAATAATAACATGAATTTGGCTTTTCCAAACGTTTGTGCATATCCCATTATTGATGGATTTGCTGCTTGTGCCAGCAACTGGCTTAACAGCAGTGGTTTTGGAATGTTTAGTTTACTTATAGATGTGTTTCAATGAGCCTCTCAGGTAGCCTTGCACTTTTGAATCATCCACTGCCATGTGTTCTGAATGAAAATCTATCCTTGGTTGTCTCTGCTGATCCTGAGCCAGTCACTTTTGAGCATACAGGGCTTCTCTTGCATGTTCAGAACTGCACTGAAAAAAACACCTGAGGAGGAGCCCTGGGATGATGAACATTGCTGGAGCGTCACAAGTTATCTCCCTCCAGCTCCCCAAACAGGACCCAGTGGACAATAGGTGAGAAAACAGTCAGGCTGGGCCACCAGAACATGAAACCACCCTGCCCACCTCTCCCTCTCCCCAGAAGCCAAGAACACATGCACCCTGCATGTAGAACAGTTCAATTAGTATTTGAAGAACATCCCAAAAAACCATCTTGCTGACCCTCCCTCAAGTCTCAATGCCAAATCCATTTGTACTGAAATGAAAATAGTTGACAGGAATTGGTTTAGTTTGGCTGAAAAGGAGGCATCTTAAGGAAAAAATATGGTTTTGGAGGCCCACCCAAAAATGCAAATGCTGGACTTTGTCTGAGAGCAGAACTTGGCCTCCTGTCTCCACTCCCACAAAAATGCTTGTAAATGGTTATGCTCTTTGGGCTGTATTTTTTTTTCCCTGCCTTAAAAACTGAGAGAATTTAGTGCTTATAAAACCAAGGGGCTGATAGCAACTGGCAAGAACCAGATGTTAGGAAGACTGGAGCATATCAAACGAACAGATCGTGCACATATAACTATTCAGAAGTATGCAGCTGCATTACTTATTCTCAGTCAGATTATCAAACAGACTGATTTCTGAATATAAAAACACTATGCCCAAACTTCAGGGCTTGGGAAGAAAGTGAAGGGGAGAAGCACAGAGATGTCTGTAGATATCCACATCTATAGATTGAGAAAAGATATGTATTTTCTCTCCTCTGTCCTTTGCAGCTCTGTCCTTCCCTGCTGACCCAACCACCAGTGCATGACAAGCCCAGCAGGGACAGATGTAATGCTCAGTTACATCTGTAACTGAGCAAGTGGCTCAGCCTTTGGAGAATGAGTGTTCCAGCATGAGGGACAAGATGACCTCCCAGGACATCCAGCCTCATGTTCTCCTGTGTGGAGCCATATGGACTACTTTAGCCACCACCATTCAGGTTGCACACAAATGCAGACACTTTTAGGAAGACTTGCATCAGAAATGTGTGCCTGGAGAGCCAGTATTCTTTTTGACAAGGCGTGGAAGGTAACTGGTGCAATCTGCCAGTAAGCCCTATGGAAACACAAGCCTGTGAAGCTGACTCCCTTAAGGGATTTGAGCTGTTAGTTTTAATGGCTTGAACGGGAGGGGGTTTTTTGAACAAAAACTGGATCAGTTTTATTGACTTAGAGTGAAACATTTCCGTTTATAGCTTGAGATTTCTGTTAGAAGATTTAAACAACCTTAAAGGCTCCTCCTCTGCTCCCACACCCCCAGCTGCATTTGGTGCATCACCAATTGGCTTTATTCAAACATCAAGGCCTCCCAAAGCTCAGTTTTGGCCTTTCAGGCTCCCCCAAATACCACCGCCTTCCTCACTGCACAAGTTTCCAGAGCATTTATCTACCAGCAGGGACTCGTACTGTGCTGGTGCTAATGAAGCCCTTCCTGAGCCTTTTTCCACCACCATCTCACTGCCAGCCAGTCTCTGCTGACCATCAACCAATAACATAAAATCCAGCACAGCCACAAATCAGGTTCTTGTTTAGGTCAAGTTTTTCTTTGAATTTCCATTTCACAGGCTTGTAGACCAGAAGGAGCTGTCATATCCCTCACTCAAGATTTTGCACTCCACAGAGCCTTTACTGCACCCCATGGAATGTCAGCAGCAGCACAGCTTCCAGCAACGATGGGTTGTGATTGAAACACAAAACTGAGTGCCAGCAACACCTTAAGCCCCAATCAGGGCAGAGATTCAGTGGGTGAGATCTCCCTCCTTAGGGGATCCTACCCTGTGAACTATACTCCATGCTACATCCCTAAGAACATCAACTAACTTCCTGTAGGAGAGAATTCCTTCCCAACTAAATCTGAAAATCACTGCATTCTGTGTGGAACCTCAGAGTTTCTGCTCCTGCTGTATAGCAGACCAGCAGACACCATTCTTGAGTGCCATCCCTCCCTCAGGTGCATGCTCAGGACACCATCAGAGTCTTCTTCCTTTCCAAGCCATGACCACATGTCACAAGGAATTGATCTTAGTTCACTGAAATTCATTTGACACACATACCACTCACCTTATTTATCCACTTTGTCCAAATCATGGAAAGACTAAGATCTGTATGTTCTTTTGTCATCTCTGCAGCACGATCTGGGATCACAGGTTGCCATTATGAGGTAGAGCCTGGGACGAGAGGAGACGGGAAGTTAATAGTAACATTGATGACTGTGGTGGCGGGTGCAATTTTAATCCAGTGACTCAAGCTTGGCAAACAGAAAAGCTGTGATGTATTAAACTATGAAGAGTTTACAAGAGCTGAACATCTAAAATATAGCTCTGAGAAATTACTCCTTAAAGCAGGCTAGAAAGAGCATCACAAACAGAACTAGGAGAATATTGTTTTCACAGGAAACACTCTGTGGGTGTGTTATAAGCTCTGTTCTTTGGCCTGTCACCACAATTTCTGCACTTCTTGTATTTCTCTCTTTACTCATACTCAAGCACTGTCCTGTGATACAGCAGAAGTGCATTTACAGCTAAAATTACAAAAGTGGTCCATTATGTTTTCTGAGGTAGTAAAAAGGCTGCAGTTTGTCACAGCTGTCTAGAGTCCCAAACGCCTACAACTGGCAGAGCTGTGATCCCTTTTCCTTTCCCCTGGCCCAGCCTGAATCTGCATATGTGTGCAGACAGATTAAAGCTATGTACAAACAGCTCTTTTAATGTTCTCTCTGGAAAAAAAAATACTGAAAGAAAAAAGTAGTGCTCCAGTGAAGCAAGAGGTCAGAGCATTCCTAAGCACTTATTTCAGAACAGCTCTGCTTCGGCTCCTGCTTCCTGGCTTCCCACAGTGGCCACACCAGCTTTCCTATCTCACAGGGCAGGGGAAGTGTGGTGAGTCATCTCAAGGGGTCTCTTTCCAGAGGTGAAAAGTCTCAGCATGTCCAGCAGGAAAGTTGCAAAGAGATGGGAGAAGAGCTGCAGACCCTCAGGGTAGAGCCAAGATCAGAAGCCCAAGAAGACCCAGATCTATGTTGTTCCAAGTCAACACTTTCCCTTGAAGGCCTCCCAAATTCACCACTCCCCTACCTCTTCTGCAGCTTCCCCAGGGAAAGAGGGATTTAGGAATAACAGATATGGATAATTCTCAGGTAGCACTCATAGTATATCCAAGCAAAAGCAAAGATTACCACCAAAGAAATTACCTCCAAGCAGGACATCTCAGTTAGCACTTCCCCTCTGCTCCAGCCAAAACCTTTATAAGCTCAGATCCCACAGGTGCTTCTCTCTTAGCCTGACAGGGTCCTTGCTAAAAAAAGTGAGGAAGCCCAGGCCAGGCCACTTCAATGAATTATGTTAATTGCATTTTCCCTATGTCAGATGTGTTGAGGAGTATGCAGCTGTAGAACATTTCCAGCAATGGGGAGGTTCATCCAGGGTGTTACTGAGTTGTTTCCATTTCATCAAAAACCACCAAGCAAAAGAGCCTGGAGGAAAGTTTTTGTGAAGTAAAGGTCCCATGGCTATTTTGAAGCTCCTGTTTTGCCCTGGGGTCAGAACCTTCCCTCTCAGAATTGGTTGCAGGAGGCTCAGGTTATGATCAGATGAAGGTCCCATAACTAAAATGTCAGAATCCCTCTTTCAAAATCAAATGGACAAAGACAGATCTCAGGTCATACCCCCAGCTGGGTTCAGCTGGCAGGACTCATGCCAGAGAACAAATGACTTTCTGTAGGGTGCTTTCAACCTCAGGTACAGCCCCACTTCTGCAGGTGAGGCACCAGTGTTTGCCTTAAAAACAAAGCAGGGATATACATGGGTGGGGGAAATTTCAATCTACTCACTGCAAATGCTGGGCTATGAGAAAGTCTGGATTTAGGCTTGAATATCAGTGTGATGCAGTATTAAATCATCCACATCAGTCTAATTAACACCTTCTACACTACAAGAGAAGACAAAGCAGTTTTATGTCATTAACTCAGGCTAAATGTGCTACATTAGAGCCTGGGCAGGCAAAGCTAAAGGTAGTACTGCTGGTGTGGGCACAATTTAAAACAGTTTTCTCTGATTCTGAGCTGCCTCAGCTGAATCAACCTCACTGAACAAAACACTTTGTTTTCCCATGTGGAAGAATTGAAGGTCTCATCTGATGACCAATAACTTGAAATCCCACTCAGTTGCTGAGTGGGGCAGCTTATCACACCATAGCTGAGAGGGAAAATAAACAACGAGCAAGCTCTGCAGAGCAGAAGGGGCATCCTCTCTCTGTTAGGCCTGCCTGAGCCTCAAGATGGAAGTCTACTCTCATTTGAGGCCTTTGGGTGCTTGTACAGTATAAATATTTACTAATAACATAGAGAGAGTGAGAGCGGGAGAATAGTCATTTTTCTCAGTGGCTTAGGGTTAAGTACAGGGCAATGGCATCTTAAATCCAGATGTTCTCCTTTTGGGATTTGCCCACGAGGCACATTCTCATGAGATTTCCCTGGCATTTTGATTTGGATAGTAGCAAGCGCTTTTAGCCCAATGATATCATGAGCAGATGACTCAAAATGCTCAAGGATTTTCTTTGTAAATTCCAGCAGTTTATTTTATGACTAATGCAGGGAAGAAACTTTTGCAGATTTCATCTTCCCATCCTTCTGTGTTTCTATTTTCAGTTAGTTTTGAAGGATTCTGAACTTGGCCTGCTAGCAGAAGAATTATTTAAATTTATATATTATATATAAATACAATATTGTGTGCACGTGGGTGTGTGTGGGAGCTGTTCCCAAGGTGCTGGTGAAATGACACATCCTGATGGAGACAGAGACAATGTAGATGTTGGGGGATGCTCCTTTGGGAGAGTAAGATAAAATAAACATAGGAACGCCCTTCCCATTGCAGCTGTAGCAGGGCACAATATTTAAGGCCATTTAAGCACCTAGGCTTGAAAAGAATGGCTCAGTAATTACAGTCCATGCACCTCTGGGCAAAGCAGTGCCTGGATCCTTTATATAAATGCCCTAAGTGTGACAGGGGTGGGTGGATTTGCACACAAAGATTCCCACCATCTACCAGCTGTGAGGGAAGGAACCAGGAGGATATTTAAACATCAAGCAAACCCTGAAGACCAGAACAAGAGCACATAAATATGGGAAATTCATTGGAGGTGAAGCCGGACTGACTTGACCAATGCAGTTGCACAACATCATCAATTCAAGGCTTGCACAGGGGTGATTTTTCTCTCTGTCCAATTCACTAAGGACTTGCACGCTACTTTGGTGGATTTTCTGCACAATTACAGATTATTGCCATGGTAACAGATGCATCACATGACAACTTTGTTACCTCAGAGACAAGAAACAGCTGCTTAAAGAAACAGGCATCCTCCAGGAATGGGGATTTTTTTTCTGTTAGCTTCATAGTGTTTAGGAGCCTTTGCTGGTTTTCTCATGGATACAGCTTCCATCACTGGGGTAGTTAAAAATGTTTCAGTGCATCAACTGAAAGTTATTTTCTCTCACGTCATAGTTTTGCCTCTTACTAGAAGTGCAGCATATGTTTGAAGAAAAAAATAGAGTTTCTGTAATTTGGCAGGAAACAAAATGGGTTTTTTCCTCCCTCATCAGCATCTCTTCCTAATGCTACCATTTCACTTTTATTAAGTTAAAGAGCATTGAGGCATTTCTAATAATATTATTTGAGAGAAATCCCAGATCCCCTGAAGTTAATGCTACTTTGCCATTGGATTGAAGGAGGCCAGAAGTTCTCACACAGGCCACATTTTGCAGACAGAGACTCAAGGCCCTCCCTGCTGCAGGAACCTCCAGAGCACCAGCCACATGTTAGTGAGTTTAACTGGCCAGGAAAACCCAAGAGGTGATGTGTTCCTGTTTAGTTCAGTAATTATTCTTTACACTTATGAAAAAAGATGTTGAGAAATGCTCATTATTGCTACTTCAGTTTTTAGGCAATTTTAAATTAAGAAGCCTTTTAAAAAGCTTCACCAAGTAAGCCAGCCAGTTAGGATTTTTAATTCCAATTGCCAATTTATTCTAATTTTTCATGCATGAGGTATAACAACACCCTCAATTTTTTACCCCTGTTTTAGAACCTGCTCTCCTGCTGGATATTTTCTCCTGTTCACATTGGGGAGCTCAATGGGGGTCATTCACAGACTGCACCAGACACCAATGGCACAAATCACTGTTCCCAGCCCAGTGCTCAGCCCTGACCCTGCAGCACCTCCAGCCCCTATCCCATGAATCCCAGCCTTCCCCATCCTGTGCACGCCAACCTCCACCAGAGACCTGCAGCTACCTCAAAGTCACCCCACCCCCAGCCCATGGTAGTGTTAAGGACCTGCCAGCTCCTGGGCTGGAGCTCAGACAGTCAGGCCACTTCAGCCCACAGCGAATGTCTGATTAATTAAGGCTCATAATTAACCTTCATGGCTGGAATTTCCCAAAGACCTTCATGGGCTGAGGTACACAAATCCCATCAACCTCAACGGGAGCTGGAAGCAAATTGCTTTTGTCCCTCACTGGAGATCCCCCTGCACACCAGCAAAGTGAAATATTCCCTTTTCCAGGTTTCACTGTGTTTTCCCAGCCTTACAGAGAGCTTCAGAGGGAGCTTGGAAATAAATCACATGCAGAAAACCCTGCCGTGTCCCTCTGTGCCACCCCTATCCCTGCTCACACCACATGTTTGCACAACCAGAGCTCTGAGGTGACACCAACCTCTGCATCTGATGGAGCTGCTCTGGATTGACCCCAACATAAAGGAGAGCAAGAATCTTGCTCAGAGTTTTCATGCAAATAACCCCAGAAATGAGAACTGAGGAAAAGAAAGACATCAGACATGAGAGAAACCCAAATGTTTTCTCTTCAACATTTTTTTCATTAACTTTTTTTTTGTTTTCTTTGAGGAGCCAGATTTTTTTCCCAAAAAATTTTAACTGGGAAGTCACTTCTGCAAAGGACATTTTTGTTAATGAAGCCACTGCCTTAACATGGTTTTTATTCAGTTAAATATTTCTGGTAAATTACATTCTGTTGTATAGCTTAAATTAGCACTGTAATTTTTCTGCTATAGTTGTTTTTGTTTGACCACATGAAGCTCAGTGACTTGTAACCCAGTCCCTCTGCCTATTTTTAAATTTCATGTGGACCTTTTTCAGTCATTTGATAGCTTTTTTTAGAAGCATGAGAATGGAAAGACCAAACAATGTTGCTTTATGATTGAGAGCTTTTGTTTCACAGGATCAAAAGTGAGTTTGTTGGGCTCTCAGCTCAGGTTCTGAGCAAGAGGAAATCACAATTTGTCAGTGAAGGCTCCTAATCTTGTAATTCCTGGTTCATGCTAGCCCTCTGTGGAAGGTGTTCCATGCTTATTCTGTAATTCAAATGTTGGTTCAAATTAGCCAGATGACAGCAGACAAAATTAGATAGCCCAGTTCCTGCAGGCTCCTCACATTCTGGCATGCACAGGACTTCAGAGTTTTACCCTGACCCCCTTCTTTCCCTGATTCCCCTCTCCCCTCTGGCTTAACTGTGATAATGCTCCTGATAAACCCTTGGCTGAGGCAGTATTGATAAAAGGCTTCAAGAGAGAGCAGAGGAATCCCTCTGACACATACACTCCTGATACTAGAGATCAAGCTGTATTAAACTGGGCTTGAAAAACTCAACGAGATCTCATCCAGGTGCCACGTTGGGTATTTTCTAGATCACCCCAACTCCCCACTTATTTATTAAGCCCAACAAACATTTTTGTTTCCACGTGGTGACAAAGTAACAGTGGTGTGGTGGAGGAGACGGATGCTCTTAGTCCCTCAGCAAAGTAAAAGCAGAAAATCATCCTGTTGAAACACCCCAAACTTAAACAGGGCATTAGACAGAACTACCAGGCTAGACCTCCAAGCCATCAGAAATTCCCGGCTGAATAAGAGATTGATTTCAAAGACTCAAAGATACCTCAAGGCCAGCATTTCCAAAGAAGACGAGAGCTGATTGGAGCTGAAGCATTCCTCTTGTTCAGTGCATTTGAGTGAGCACTTTAGGTCTCCAAAGATTGAACTATAAAGAGAAATTAGTTTATTAATAATTCACAGGCTCCAAGAAGAAAAAAAGTCAAAAGCATATGCTCATGAACAAAGCTGTTTTATTTTCTCTGTTTAGAACTGAGCAACATGTAGAAAAATGGAGGGTGTTGAGCTCAAAAATTTAATTCAGGGCTTTTTCTTTTCCTTCCCTTTAACCCAAGCAAGGATATATTCTGACTTCCTCATGAGCGCTGAAAGTTCTTCAAATCCCAAATGGTTTATGTGAAACATTAAAAGCACACTATCATCTTCAGCTCTTTAATAGTTTAGGACATTTCCATGGCATAGTTATTATCCAATAGCTCTTAATTGCAGGCTGTACATTTCAAGACAACACATTCACAGATGGGAACAAGAGATTTTAGACTTCCCATCCAGCAACATGGTTAAGCACACGCTTATTGTTAAGCACACAAGCTATCACACTGAATCTGGCACTTCCTTGTCCCACTTCACTGAGTGTATGAAATCTGTAATATTCAGATGCTTAAAATCAATCATGTTATTTCTCCCACAATTAGACATTACAAGTCTCTGATTGTCCCTTAAATTTTGATAATCACTTGACTATATGACACTAGATAAAGCCAGGAATTGAAGACCATGCTTATTAAAATTCACTAAAAGACAGACAATAAAGAGGGTGTGAATTTAAGATCAAATGCTTTCCACTGCCCAATGGAGAAATTACAATCAAAGTAGGATTGACTTCACAATTTTTGTCACAGTGTCTTAATGGAATATTGTTTCTTCTTGAAAAGTCCTTTTTCCCTCTGCGGAAGAGCTGAATATGAGGTATTTTATCCCCAAAAGGGCTGAGCAATTAGCTACTACAGGGCTTTGTTTCCCCTCCTAACCTCAGCAGAGAGAAAAGTATCATACCATGACCCAATCACAGCAAGAAAAAAACAGATTATGAGTTAAAATTACATTACTAATGTTTCAGTCCCATTTGTTTCTTGGTTTCCATTCCATTGAATCACAGTATTACTGCTTTTGGAAGGAATCTGATGATAAAGAAAACCACCTCCCAACAACTGAGGAGAATGATAAAAGTAAAAGAAGAGGGCCAACCATCGTCATCCTAAAGGAAATACACCAACACTGGAGCCCTGGAGCAGCTGTGATTCCCACAGGACTCTGCTCTGACTCAGAACATGGGCTGCAGCTGAAGCTCATCCCCCACCCCCCCGCCCCGGATCCTACTCACAGACAACAAACTGTTGCTTTCTGAACTTAATATTCTTAACCATGTGAATTTTTTCCCCCAAAGATAATTATTTATTTCACCTCTGAATGAACCAAAATGGAACATGTTCCAGAGCAGCAATAGAAGAATGTAAAAAGCTTAGATAAATTCTTTTCAAGATGACTTCTCTTTTGTCCCTTCTCTTTGTGACAAATGCATGGCCATGAGACATAGATGCTGCCCTGTCAGCAGGTTCCTCACAAAATGCAGAGTTCATGGGGCAAGAAGTGGAAAACAAAGCAGGTTTAGTTGCTCTTGGTTGCTTATAACTGTTTCCTAATACTCTGCATCATTCAAGAAAAGGATTAGGCTGCTGTTGCTGTGATAGGTGAACTGCAAGAAATGGAGGTTCACATTCTGGAGTTACTATTTCATCCTCTCCCAGGCCAATTTCCTCTTGGCTCCATCTGGAGTCCTTGAAATCCAGGGAAGTTTTGCCTGACTGTGAAGTGAGTAATGATTCCAGGAATCAACATTTGGAGATAACACCAAATGGAGTATCTTTGCTAAATTAACTTTCCTCCTAAAGTCATCTCTGTAACACTCAAGCACACAACGTGTTATTTTCAAAATGAGCTGGTCTCTATCTGTTTATCATCAGGCCAATACATGAATTACTATTCATTTTTTCCAGGAGGCACATATAATTTGTGGTTATTAGGCAGTGCTCTTCCATACCTCCACCAGGCAGATGTGTTCCCTGGGAGCGGTTGTCCAGGGTTTGGCAGTAATAACCCAGCATGGGCAGGAAAATCAATCCCAACAAGTTTCAGAGGGACCCTTCCAAAGCTCCCCAGCATGTGGCAGAGGACTGCTAATGAGAGGGAGAGATCATATTCATTGCATGAGTGACAGGTGAAAGGGAAGATTAACGTTAGCATACACCTGCTCTTTGGTGCCCCAATTAAGACCTCCTACTGTCAGCAGTAACATAAGATGCAAATCAGCCAATACCCTTCCCTCTCCTCCAGGAAGCTTGTAGCAGGATTTGGAATAAACTACAATGAGAAAAGAAGGCAAAAGCTTGAATGTCCTCCTTGCTCTGATTTGTCTGCTTGCTCAGTGGTTTTTGTCCCTATCCTGCATTTTCCTTGCCTCCACTCACCTCATTCTTCTCATCTACAGAGAGAAAATGATCTGTTTCAGCAGGGGATCCCTGCCCTGGGGACAATCCCAGGGATAGACTGGAAAGTCATGAATTGAATTGACAATATCTATCCCTGCTTTAAATTCATTTGAACCAACCTTGCTCAAGCCACTGGCAATAGACAGAGAAGATGGGTGGAAATATCACTGAAGGAGATGTGTAGAAAGGGGGAGGAGGGGGTTGCTCATCAGCTTATCATGCACTGGGTCTAGGGAATTGCTTCAGAGGCAATATTTTAATGCAACATTGGCAATCTGTGTTGGAATATTGCAAATCCATGAGTAGCTCTTGTGAATGCTTTTCCAATATGTCCATACTATCCCTTTTTGTTTCCTCCTACTGTCCAATAGTAATCAAATATTGCTTATCTGATGGAATTCGAGCTGCCAAGGTATTGTAGACTTCTGCTCAAAAGTAATTGTCCTTTCAGCTTTCTTGTAGCTGTTGTCTGAGGGGGCCAACCCAGAAAATGCAAATCCATTCCAAAGGGAAGAAAAAAATTCCAACATATTTGCATCCTTCTTTCTCTATGTTAAGAAAAAAAACAAACAACAAAACAAAACAAAAATCCACACAATAAAACAAACTTTAGAGGAAGCTTGAAAATGGCTTGCTTTAATAGGTTAAAATTCAAATTGGCACTAACATTTAGGGTGGGTTTTGGAGACCAGTCCTCCAGGACCCCTGCCTCCCTTTCTCCTGCCCAACCCAATGGGCAGAGGTGACCATGCTGTGTGACAGGCAGACATCCAGGGCACTTGGCCTTTCCTTCCTCCTCCCAGCTCTGCTGGCTGTTGGAAAACATGCATCAATTTGTTTTTCTCCCTTCAGGCAGAAAAGAAAATTGGCAAAAGTCTTCCCAGCAGGAAGCCAGGAAGCCCTGTTTAAATTTTCCCAAGGGGAGGGGGCAACTCAGCAAAGTCAGAATTTTCCTGCAGAAAATTTCAATTTGCGTAAAGGCAATATTTTATTAGAACAATTTATTGATAGGAAACATCTAGAAACTCCATTCCAGAGCTTTATTGGCAGAGAAATGAACTGCTGCATTTCACAACCTCAGACTCTTTTCTCTTCAGCAAATTGTCAGCGTTTGACCATGCAATTAAAAATACCTCCAATCCTTTAGTTTGTTGGCCTGTTGCACTTTCTATCTGGGGTGACTTAGCCCAAATCATCTGAAACAATTGCATACACTCAAAGTCCTTCAAGTTCTAGAAACACTGATGCATACTAAGGGAACAAATTCTTGAGACATTCTGTAGTTCATCTATCTCATCTTGTAATCTTTTGACAATATCCATAGACAGGAGCTAAGTGGAAAGCAATACCTCTATGGCTCAGTTTCTCAAATTCCTAGTGATACTGAAATTAGAGCTATGAAATCCTTTCTCCCAGTGGTGTTGTGAGAATAAATTCTTCAGTGGCACTAAAAGGCCCTCAGATATTAATGCTGAGTGATTGCAGGGATACATAGAAAGATGGATTGTGTGTGTCCTTAGCCCCCAGAAAACATTAAGTTCAATTGCTCTGCAAACCTATCTGATATTCCAGCTCAGATCCTCAAAGCTGTTTGCATCTAGTTGTCTCCTCTGCATGCACATTCAGTGGGGTTGGAATTGTCAAATTTAAAGAAAGATTCAAAGAGATGTTTTGGAGAAAGTCTACCACAGAGGTAGGACACAGCACAGACCTGGTTCAGCTGCTTTACCCCAGCATCTCCACTCCAGAGAGTTATGAACTTCTGTGAAGACATAGTGGTGGAAAGACAAGAGTGTCTGCTACCCATCTTGGGATGAGAATAGAATGGACAGTAAATTTGTGACTAGTTATTATGCAGAGGAATGGAAAAAATTGCATTTATATATTAAAGGATGTTAATTTGCTCATAGTAATTTTCCATAGATTTTATTGATTGATTTCAGGCTTTGAGGGTTTAACTGCCATGTCAGTTTGCCCACTTTAATTTAGCCTGTGGATGACTTATAACAACTGGTTTTATCACTTGAAACCCTTCCTAATTAATGATAGACAATAGAGATGCAGAGAAAACACTCTGGGTGAGAATGTTCCTTTTCCTTCTCTTTCATCCTGGGAAAGCTCTTAAAGCTTGTGAGCTTCAGTGAATTATTTAGAAAACTGTTAAATACATAGGCACAGCAGCAGCAACAACAACTGTACAAAGTTAATATATCTCACAGAACTGAAATTATTGCAATAAAGATTATTCCATATTTATAACAAGAAGAATAAATATCATTATGAAAGGTCTTCATCAGTGTCTTCAGCCTCATCATTTTCTACTGCTGTGATTCAGTTATTAAAATGTACACATGATAGGAAAGAAGTCATATTGTAACAAAATGAAAAAAGAGGGATCAAATCTGTCTGGGATCAAACAGGGTTACAACCATTCTGCTACTGGCTTAGTTCATGGTGCTGGGCAATGCATGGGACACCTCCCTGTTTCATTTGTCCATCTGTAAACTGTTAAAACAATTCTCACCCCAGCATCTAGAAGAAATCAATCATCAAGACTGAACTGAACCAAAAAATAGCCAATAAATTCTTGGATGGAAGACATAATAGAAACACAAATATTTTTACTTAAAGTGTTATACTGCCCTCAGTTAGACTGTACTGGTGGTGACGTTAAACTAAGCACATTCTCCTTGTTTTCAGGACAGACTGTGCTTTAAAACCCTCTTCAGAAGGTTGTATAGCAATAACAGTTACTTTATTCTGTGTGAGGTTGCACCCATTAAGAGGCATTGCAAAACTCCAAAGTTTTAATTCAGAGAGACAACCCTGAAAACTCTGCAGCAGCTGCCTGCAAGCAGACCTCCAACACCTTCATGGAATCTCTCACCTTAGAGAGATCCTTGCCCTTGTCCTGCCCCTTTACTTGCATACAGCAGCAATATTGCCAGTCCTAACCACTTTCCATTATGAAGCCAAGCCTCTAAAGCAGTCAGGACAATGCTCTCCAGATAACATTGAAGTCTTTAAAGGAGGAATACACTGTCCTCACACTTGACCTCTGGTTTTGGTCACACTTTGAACCTTTCCCCTGAAACCTTTTGGACCTGGGTTATCCTTTGGTTTTCTGAATGACAACAGAAACTCTTGTGCCATCCCATAAATCTAGCAGTTGGTGTTTTAATAAAGATCCTGCCAAGTACAGGTTTATTCTAAAAGTGGGCAACACCACCAAGCTTACTAGAAAGCAAACACAAACCATCAAATTTGTTTGGTGTGGAGACAGACATGGAACAGAGCCTGTCCGGAGCACCTCTTAAGGGTATATTTCTCCAGCTACTCCACCACATCCTTCCAGGGAGCACTCAAAGAGCCATGGTGTTGCAGCCAGCAAACTACAGAGGCTTTTTAGCAGATTTTTTTTCCACAGATAAAAAGATTTCTGCAATTCTAGGAAATTTTTTTGGTTGGTTGGTTGGTTTGGGTTTGGAGTTCTTTTATTTGTTACAAGCTTCAATGTTATACCAAAATATTACAGAGTTTATTATCAACTAATATTACAGAGAGACTAGTCTCTGATGCAGCCACAGTTTGAGTTGTGAGCTACAATACTGATGGCACTGCCAAACTTCCCATCAGTTCTGTGAAAGACCTAAAGGTCAGAGGGGAAAAGTAAAGTCCTGCCTGAAGTCACCCCACCACCCAGTGCCCCTAATTCTCCTGGCTCCCAGTGCAGTCATTTGGCTGCATTGTCTTCCCAGATACAAACCTGAAGAATCCACATCTGTCTGTACTAAAGGATGCTTTCCTTTCCTGTGCA
Source organism: Pithys albifrons albifrons (assembly GCF_047495875.1). Taxonomy (NCBI): domain Eukaryota; kingdom Metazoa; phylum Chordata; class Aves; order Passeriformes; family Thamnophilidae; genus Pithys; species Pithys albifrons. Next base: position 12,222,459 of record NC_092472.1, read on the forward strand.
CCTTCAACTACACAAGTGCATTAATTCAATCATTGTGTAGCCCAAGCACAAAGCATAGACACAACATATGTGACCAGTGTCTTACCAGGCACTCTCGTTCTGAAATCTTCTTCCAATCCCTCAGGTCTGGCCATTCTTCAGTGGTGGCCTTGGCACACCAAAATGACAGCTCATAATTTATCTGTGAGCTCTGGTGCCTTCCTCAGCTCTGCACGTGCCAAAATTGCTTGTGGAGCTCCCATTGGTCCTGACGATGCTTTCAATTTAGTAAATATTTATGCGACTCTTGGTTCAAAAAGTATGGAAAAAAGTCCAGGCACATCACTCTAAATAGATCTGTGGGTAACACTTTAGCTACACATTGAACTTAGATTTAGTAGCATCATTATTGCATGTAATGTTTATTTTATTAGGTTTATTTTATTAGTGTGCCCACAGCAGAATATAAGCCTTGTCTTTGTCAACTCAAAAGGCACCCCACAAGAGGCTCTGAGTAGAAAAACATGGTGCACTTCATTTTTTCCTTTGGAAAAGCCAAGCAGATGCTGATGAGTGGATAGTCACAATAAGTGTGTGTTTTGAATACAGTATGAGGCTCTGAAACTCAGCTGAGTTAGCTTGGTGGGAAGTTGGGCTTAATTTGATCCTGTCTCTGAGTGTTCATAAAATGATGCAATTCAGCTTTAACCAGATGAGTAGTATCATCAAAATACATTATTTAAATCCCACCCCCTCAACCATGTGGCCAAATTGGAAGAAGTGTCACTTAAGTATCTCCTTCCAGGCCAGGAAAAGATCAGTCACACTTTAAATTAAGTGTCTCAAGTAAGGATTTAATTTAGACTTAATAAGACAGCGATTGTACATTAAATACCATTGGGTTATTAAAACCATATTCATTGAGGTTTTACAGCTATGTCAGGACAATATGCCATAAATGGAAAAACTAGTAACAAGACACAGTTATTGAGTCTGACAACATGTGCTAGATAGGATGCATTCATATGTTCAATAAAAATAAGATAAACATAGAAAAAATACCCACAAGCATATTTTTCAGAGTCTCCATGGATCCCCTCACCAAAATGTCAGAGCTGTAAGAAACAAGAGTGAAGTTCTCCTCACTGCCTCCCTAAGAATGAGATTTATTTTTCTTATTGTTGGAGAAACTGAGGCACAGAGAGTGCTTCAAAGGCATTTTATTAGGCTGTGCTAAAAAGCTTTTGGGAGGGCAGAGATTTTAAACTACTCTTTACACTTCTGTGCTTTAATCACAGGACAAACCTGGTAAGGACCTGAGTGGGTCTGAATAAGGACACTGCTGGTCCCACCTAGCCAAGGACCCAAATGTCCCCAAACATGACAGGACATTCAACAGAGTCTGCCAGGGCGGCCCTTTGCTGCAGGGGGAGTGTCAGGGTGAGTGAAGCACAGCAGATCCTGGATACATAAGTTTATGTGTAGGGAGCTGGCAATACCTCTGCAAATGCTAGGAATGACATTGCCTTTGCATATATTCATTTACACACAAGTATGCATATCTGTGTGTGAATGTGTATATATAATATGTATAAAAGGACTTTAAGGAGGGACTTTCCCACCAGAGCAAAACTTGGAAAAGAGAATGTTTATACAAAAAAACATTTCCTTTGCCAACAAGTTTCCGTATTCCCCTTACTGCTATTAGAGACATTTGTGCTTAAATCAGAGCTCCCAGCCCTGACTCTCCTTCCATCTGAGCCTACACAGATTGCATAATCCTCTGTTGTGGCATCATCATGTGTTGCTATAGAGATAGAGAAACGTCTATGATTATGATGATGTCAAATCGCTCAGCCAGATAACACCAGCATCAAGACAGAGAAGAGGGTCTATAAACAGAAGCAAAGCATCATCCCCAGTAGTCAGTAAAGAGGAAAGGTAATATTATTTATAGACCTTTAAAGGTAAACAGATGTCAGCTCCCAACAAGTACGACTTGAAAGCTTTCTCTACTGTGAAAGTCCCCAGCTCTGCTTCCATTTTCAAAGGCTTTGCTTCATCAACATGACTTCTTCAATTGCTCTTTTATTCAATGGCCTCTATAAACTTGGGAAAAGTTATGCTGCTACTGCCATAGGAATGTGGCAACACTATGAATGCTGTGTCTGTCTTATTTTGTGGCTGGGCTTGGGTAAGGGATAAGAACCCTTACTCGGAAGCAATATATGTTGCTCCTATTCAGTCTCCTATTGAGACTGGGTTCAGATCCAGATGCTCTGCTGTTCTTGTAGAGAGCAGCAACGAAAATCCCCATGGCAAGATGCTCACAGGGTGGCAGGGAGACAGAGTCATGGCTGTGGTGGGATCCTTACTCCCAAGTCCACATGTAGATGTCAGAATTGCAGTTTTCCTCAGAAATGAAAATACTTCTGGCTTGTGGAGGTGGAAGCCCTTACTGTCAGGCTTGGCTTGAAGCTCACCCTTGCTAAGGGAAGGGAGGCTGGGCAGGTGGGTGGCTGTGGAGACTAAGAGACTGGCATAACTCTGCTCTACATCATGTACAGACACCCACAGGTATGAGGGTGTGAGAAGGGCTTCAAGCTGGTGAGGGCTGACTGAGTTCACATGAGCCTCCACCAGCCAGATCACAAAATAATTCAATCCCTCTTCCTGGCACAGAGTTTCAGGACAACAGACAACCTGGCAGACTGATGAGGGTGGCTTGTTGGCCACCAGCACTAACAGACATACATGGAACTGTCACAGACCCCTCCTGCCTTGAGCAGGACCTGCAGCCACCATCTCACTGCTTTGGGAGCTCAGCCTTTCAAACTTAGGAGCCAATTTCCTCTGCAAATAGCAATCTGGGGAAGCAGATCTGATTTCTCACTTAGATTTCATCTTGAATTCCTGCCTACATCCCAGTTTTCCTCCTAGCCTTTCAGCACAATCGAAACACACATTTACATGACAGTTGTAGGAAGCTGATCTGAAAGACAATTATATTTTGCAATTTCTCCAAACAGGAGAAAATAGTGATTTGGTTTCTTTCTGCCCCAAACTGTTTAATTACTGGGGTATCGCGGAATGCCTGCATTGTAATAAAACTCCAGTGTATATCCAGGTACCAAGGGATTTATTAACTTGCACTCAACACTGGCAATCAGCAGCCAGGGTCAGATGTGCCTGGTGATGATGACATCACCATTTTTGGCAGCTCTCTCCAACGAGTGTTGAGTGAGGTAATGTCCCCAAAATTAAAACTGACAGCAGGATTAATAATGATAGATTCTTTGAGCCTTTTCTTTGTGTTTTAAATTGGTGTTCTATTTCTTCTATCAGAGGTTGCCAAAAGATCATCGTAACATTCACCCAGAATTTTCAACACAAAACTGGGAAGTGTGATAGGGGCACTGGTGAGGGATACAGGGCGAGTAGGATACATCAGGATGTTTTAGTCACATGTGGGCACTGACTAACTGTATTTCCAGCTGGAGATGGGCACTGGACCAACTGCCATCCTCACAGACATGCCAACATTCAACTCTGGGTGTACAGCTGGAAATAACTCACAGGGATGTGGTTGTCAGGAGCTGAGGGAAATAATGCTTTTTCCCTGAAGATTTGCGTCATGCTCACTCAGAGGAAGGCTGTGTGTCCTGCTCCAGTCCTTTAAGGTATCTCCAGTGGTACATCAAAACATACCTGCTGGTCAGGATCGTTAGGCCCAGAAAACCTTGCCCAGCACATCCATGGATATTTTCAGATTTTGAGCAATTTAAAAAAAAAAATAGTTCTGAAGGCATTTGCAGGTGGTTTAGCCTGTGTGGCCCAGGAGGTTTTTGATTATTTGGTTTCTGCAAGGGAAATGAAAAGGAAGGGAAACCCGGGATGTGGCTGACACCCTGTGATCGAGGTCTCTCAGCCCAAGACCTCAGCAGCCACAAACCGATGTCAGGAGAGTAGAGCACAAGCTTCAGCCAAACTGATCCAGTGCCAGTGGACACTAGGGGACTGGAACATGCATCTATTTAAACATTTGAACCTAGCCTTCTATTTTTGCTCAATTGAACATCAGATGGACAGGTCTTCCTGGGACATCCCTAAAGTCTGTTACAGTGACCAGCAGCCATGCCATCACCACTAGATCCTAGGATACAAAAGATTTGAGACTTGCTGTACAAAAGACACAGAGCATCCAAGGACCCACTTTCTGCGACCCTGTTTTCCCACTGCTCCCACTACCTGACCACTTTGTTTCCTTGAATTCTACTCAGATTCATCTCTTGACATTTCTCAGTGCTGTTTTTACTTGTCCTGCTCCTTTGCCCCTTGCCTGCATTCTCCACTGAGACTGACACAACCAAACGATAAAGCCTGAATATGAGCTTAAGCTTCAAAGGCAGATTTCTTATACGAGTTTGCCAAACTGGACAGAAGGAGACTTGAGAGATTAGCAAAGGCAAGTACTTGAGTTTTTCCTATTAATCATATTCTGTCACAGCTGCAGATGAAGGTGGCTTAGGTACTTGTACCACCTATTGGCAAATTAAATCCTCTGATGGTTGTTAGGCACTAAAATGAAGAAATAGAGAGTAATGGAACTGTTTGGATCTCAAATACTTTATATTAAATAGTATTTACTACCCCTAATAGTCACCTAACTCAGATAAAATCCATCCCATCAGTGCATTACTCTGCCTGAGCACAAACTGTAGACGTGATCACTTTTATGTACTTTAAAATCCCATAAAAGCATTTTACTATATTCTCTTTGTGTGTAGGTGGATGGTACATGCATAGAGCAGTCCCTGAACACTCTCATGAAAAAGGAAGACCCTTGTAGGCCCTAAAGTTCTTGTCCCCACCCCTTGCTCCATATTCAAGATTCATACTCTCTCTATATTGTTAAGTCAAAATGAAGACATGGAAATCTGAAATAATGATGGAAGAAATGAGCAAATTTTTGGTCATTGTTTAATTCACTAAGAGAATAACCCCACCTAAGATTCCTTCTGCCAGCTCTGACAAAGTGGCCAAAGATAAAGACAAATATGCCTCAGAGATGGAGCACAGCTGTTAAACTAACAGGGAAGAGGAAAAAAGTGCACAATAACTTAATTAGTAGCTGTGCCCATACCACGTTTCTTCCCCCAATGCTATTGGTGACAAAAACTGTTTGAATTTTTTTCTATATAGATTTTGCCCTTAGAAAGTCTACTAATAAATTTGAACTCGATTTCTCTAATGATGATAAAGTGCTTTAGTTAATTAAACCTCACAACATTTCTGAAAGTGTCAAATAAACAGTGCAGCAGCCTCACTGCAACACACAGCTCTTCCAAAAATGTGTTTGTGAGTTTGCACAGCCACTCTCTCACTCTGAGTTCGTATCAGTTGCAAAGGAACCTCAGGGGAAGGTTATATACAAATTGACTGGGAAAATGCATTGGAACTTCTTCTACTAAAAGGTTTGTCAAGGTTATTTTTAAGCAAAAAACTGCCCCATTACCAAAGCTAAAATATTTTGCAAAAATTATATTGATTTCACATGAGATTTCAGCAGAAAAGTTTGTAAAGTTCAGCGTGGACTAACTTGTCCCTTTCAGCAAAAGGGGAGAATGTGTAATCTGTCCAGATCCTGATCTTGAGGTCTCAGTTTCATATTGCAAAAAACTTGGAAAGATTAGTTTTCATGTCAGTGCAAAAGCATCTCAAAATTGCAAAATGTGGTCACCAGACACAGTTGTAGTTTTACATCTAGTTCTATCATCAGGCAAGTTTGGGTCTGTTTTATATTTCCCTTTCAGGTAGTGGAGTTGATAGTACAAGTAATTACAACAATAATGCCTCCAGTCAGTATCTACTTGTAATAACCCCTTCACATGATGTGTACGTGTAGCATGGCATGTAGGCCTTTTAATCTACTTCATTAAGAAATAAGCATTATATTTGCTATTAATGTTCTGCTACACTGCCTGTCTTTTTACTCTGAGTAGGAAAGTCAATGATTTCACCTGCAATGAGACCTTTTAACCCAAGTTAGGGCATCACAGTTCGGGCACTGCCTCTTTGCATGGTGCTGATCTGAGAACTCCAGAGAGGTTTTAAGTAGGACTGATCAGCTCAGGGTTTTGCACTTGGTTCATGCAGGATCCGATTCAGCAGATCAATTAAAGGACAATGTGGTATTTGGAGAAAGAGGGTATAACATTCACTTCCATGTTTGCTGAGAATCCAGACCCTCTCTGCCAACTTCAGCCCCTGTGTAGAGTTTGACTGCTACGTTTAAAAACACAACGAGCAAGAGCTCCTCTAGGATAAAGAGGCTGATGCAGAGCTACTTACAGGAATGTGAGTTTCAACAGCCAGGATACATACAACTTACCTAGGAAGATAACAAAGAATCAAGACCTATCTTCACATCGGGTACCAGCTTCACTCTTTTTAACATTGTGGATCATGTGGTGGTTTCCTTCACTCCCAAACCACTAATTTAACGTACAGTACAGTCATTCTATGTGGGGGGAAAGAGAAATTCTTTCTTCCTTCCTGTTGGAAAACTCTTTGGCAGTAACGCTTGGATTGTTTTCTTTGTAAATTATATTCATGCTGTTTTCAAGATGTTTTCCTGACTTTATTGAAATTTGACCAATTTAACGAGTAATGTAGAACTTGTTTCCATGTTAAAAAACTCTTAGAGCTGCTTGGGAATAATTATTAAAACTTCCATGTGTGCAGCAAAGCCAGTCACTTTTGCAAATAGCAAAAAACCCCAGTCTCTAATAGAAGGATATGGCTTTAACAATAGGCAAAGTAGTGCAAAACCCAAGGCCACCAACCTTTGGAGACCAGGGGCTGCTCTGGCTCCATGACAGGAACATAACACTCACACCTGGTTTTCATGCCAAGTTCTACTTTAAAAAAGTTTTAATCACAGATAAGGGACCAATACAAAGCCCTGAAATCAATGGAGAGGCTCATATGGAGTCTATTGGAACGTGACTCAGGCTCCAAAGAGCTGACCTCTCTCACAGCATTAACACATGCTCCAAACTCCTTCAGCTCCCCTTGATCCACTGCTTTGCAGGATACAGAGACTGTGGTTTGCTGTAAGCCCTACCTGATGCAGGTATAGGTGACAGATACAGCAACTGTGCCATCTCTGGATGACCTACATGGCAGCTGCATCCAGCCCAGAGAGCCAGGAGATATCTACCTAACTCTTTTAGTTTTGCTAAGTATGGATATTAAACCTAAGATGTGCATTTATAGTTTTGATGAACTCAGTGCCCACAGTCACAGACAGCTCCACGCTCCACAGTATTCACATAGTATTTATCTGCCTCCTGTAGGGATTCCTTTTTGGTGGGCAGCTGCCAAGATTCACCCCTAAACTGAGTGTTTTACTGCCAGAAGCTACACATTACTTTAGTGATGCATTTTAGATGGATATCTTTTGTAACAACAGCTCCACTACTACTCAAAGCAAGCCAGGAGCTGCAGTAACCTCCTGAAATACCCACTGTGCACAAGCAACAGTAACAACACATATTTCATGCAGCTGCAGTGTCACTGAAAACTCCAGCAGACTTTTTTCCCTCACAACTTGCTTTAAATTGGTGGCAGCGGTGCAGTGGCCACACCTTCCTGCCCCCAAACCCCTCTGAGCTCAGCTCCCTCCAGAGCTGTGTAAAGGCAGCAATGCCAGGGAGGTACCTGCCCCAGGGACCCCTGTCAGGACAGTGGGAGACGTCCCTGCTGTAATTCAAGCAGAAAGCTGAAGGCAGCCCTTGCTGGTTGTACAGGATGCGAGGAGGGTGTTGTGCACATATAGTTTACAGAACTGAAATACAGAAGCTGACATTTTTATGACTTTCATAATCTCTCCAGTAAGCAGCACTGCTGCGCGGCAGAGGCCGGGGCTGTGCCCATGACAGGTACGAGCAGTGACAGGGGAGGCATGTTGGGGCCGCAGCCACACTCTCAGGCACTTCTGCCAATCCCTTGAGGACTCTCTCTCTCCAAACTTTGATGCCAGCTTACACAATGAATGCTCACCAACTCGTAAGAGACGTGAAAACCTTACAGATTTCTCTAGCTATAGAATTTCCTTGTTATTTTCGCTGGTGGATGCAAACAGGTTCATGGGGGCACACACATGCGTACATCCCTTTTTCTTCCCCATCCCCCTTTAGCCTCTGAGGGCAGCTTTACCAGAAGTGCTCCTCTGCAGCTGCCCTTGAGGTCCTGCTTTCCCCACAGGATTCCCTGTAACACTTAACAGTCCTCATAGCAGTTGCAAAGAAAAATACAACTGGAGGTTTGGGCCACCAGAATAAATGGCCAGACATCTAAATCAATGGCTAAACAAGTGCATTTGTGAATTTATGGACACTACCGGCTTTTAGCTACTTCTGTACTGTTAGTTGGCTCAGCAGCTCTGAACAAAGCCCTTGTAACACTCACATTTCCTCAGCATCAATAATACATCCCACCGGGGCAGGCAATGCCGCGCTGCAGCGAATGGAGCTGCTCCGGGTGTCACGGTGCCGCAAACCGGTGCGAGGCAACAGGACTAGATGGAGCTGTTTCTGCTGTGATAGGCTCCAGTGTGGCAGAACAGGAGCTCTGCTCCCAGGGAAGCACCCTGACTTCATCCTTCCAGAGTCTCAGATGCATGAAGTGCCTTTTTTGTTTTACTTTTTTTTTTTGACATTCAACACCAGAATAGCTACATCTGCCTGGCTATTACTAATTCAGGATACATTTAAGCTGATGTTCATTAAACACCTTTCAATCAAAAGGATGAGAAGCCTCTACAGCCATGACTCATGCAAGGGGCTCAGCCTGGCAGAATGGGCGTTCAGGGAGATCTGCTTTTTCAGGGAGGCTCGGGATTGCTTTCCTGTGCATCATAAGGAGGTGACGGAGGTGGAGCTGACACAGAAAGGTTATGCTTCCTTTTCCCAGCAAACAGAGCCTGGATTTTGCAAGGAGTTCAAAGAGATGGCACACACCCATTCACTTCCAGAGGAACTTGGCTGCTTTGATGCCTTGAAATCTTCCTGCCTTAATGCCAGGCAGATGTTGGCAATGCCTTCATCTTATCCACCCAATTACAGTGCCCACCCCTTAAAGCAGGCAGCAAAACATCTTTTCTACATATATGAGACTCAAAGACAGCATTTAGGAAGCCACTCCAGCTTGGCAGCACTCAGCCCGTGGGTTCACTTTAAAGCCTGAACACAAGAGTAGAAACAGGTATCAAAGACAGCTTAAAATGGAAAGTCCTCCATCAGCAGCAAAACAGCAGCTGAATGTGCAGCACACCCTGATGAATACATCAAGTAGCAAAAAAAAGTAAATATATTGTCCTCTTAAGATTAAAGCAACATGCCCTATAGCGTTTTCATTAAAATGCAGCACTGCTTCAGTATAAATATCATTTATACATAAATAAAGTGATTTATTTACCCCTTTTCCTTTCAGAGACACAGGACAATGTGTTGGCTGGAAAACTTTGCCTGGTGCTTGCTTGCACTTCTGGTTGATGAAATGAAAGTGTGTGCCCAGTTGTTTATTTCCTGTGGTTGAAGCGAAATTACATATAGGGAACAATACAGGTTTGGTTAAGCTAAGGTGTATTGGGAAAGCAAATTCAGTTAAGGATGGAGCAGGAGAGCAGAACTCGGGTAAAACCACATCTCACTGTTTACTGAAAATTGTTCTGAATCGCTGAAACTTTGGTAATTAAACAATTTTTAGAGTTGTCACCTAACAAAAAAAAAAGAACAAAAAAAAAAGGAATTCTCTGATTTTATGTTTCACCACAAGTTTCAGCACAGCTTTTTTTGCAATTGCTCCTTGATGTTGTCACAGCTCTGGGACTAACTGTGAAATTCTGTGTCCACTTACAAGTGACTTTGCAACATGTCTCAGCTTTTAAGGGTGAACTTTATGAATCCATAACTAATATTTTCAGCATTCATTCCTTTAGTGCAACGTAAGCCCTTGAAAAGTTCAGACCAGGATGACAGTAATGAGCACATACATAGTAAATTGTTTGGGAAAGGAAAAAAAGTAAAAGCCCAAACCTTGAAATTCCCCTAGCCCTGAATAACATAATTACTTTAAATATTTTTAGATTACAAATTATTTTTCTTGTAAGTACTTCAAAAGTATTATTCATGTGCATCTGTCTATCTTTGCCATGGCCAGAGATGAAATCACAGCTGCATTAGAAAGATTGTCAGAATCCTCAAACACGAAAGAAAATACCTTTAAGCAGGTCACATCACAGCCAAGTCACAGTTTTTAAAGAAAAACACAACCATGAAAACAGATATTTAACATTACAAAAAACCCTACTACCAACTGTACTATGAAACACTCATTCTGTGTAGGAAAATAAATTTAAAAAATAAAGTCACAGCTTTCTATGAATTATTATTTTTTTAATCAAAATTAAAACTAGCAAGCCAAAGTTTAACATTCCTTAGCATCTGCACTTTGCTAAGGCTGCTGCTTGCTGAGAAGCTGCCTGGCACACATTACAAGGACAGAAATTATGCAGGAGAACTAGAAATGGTCTGAACACCTGAGGGAAGACAGGCTGAGTCACACCAGCAGCAAATTATGGAGATCACAAGCAAGACAGCTCCCTGCCCAACATCTGTAGGGGGGACCAGGCATGCAAAGGATGGCTCCTGAACCCTCAATAACAATGTCTGGTTTAAAATGAAGAAGCTAAAAGCTGTTGGGGGCTGCTTGGCAAGGGGCAGGGAGGGCCTTTGCTTTTGCATGTCTGCAGCAAGGCTGGAGAGAGGCAGATTCTCAGTCTAGGGGGTCTGCCAGGAGCTCTGCACATCCCAGCAGCCCTACACAGCCACACTGCCCTGGGTAATTGCCCCTGATTTTATTCCTGAATGTGGAAGGGTTTCCCCCCCCACTTGTGAACCTGGGTTGCACATGGTCAGTTTGCAGTAGAGTGCCAAAAGTACATTTAAAAAAAAATTATTTCTTTATTATTATCATAGTGTGAATGTTATCCATATACACATATATATTATTGACTTTACAAGCTACATGACAGGTTACTTAAGTTACCTGATATCATTTTGTTACTCCCGAGACATTTCAGAGGTAACAATCTCTGCCTCTTAACATGTTCAGGAGTTTTTAATCTCTATGCACATTCTGGTAAACGGAAGGGTTAAACATTCCTTGCCAGCAATACTTATGGAAACACTGAGAAGTCAGAGCAAGGACCAAATGCAGATTTCCGAGGAATTCTCTAAAACACCAGCTACAAATGTTACAAAGTTCACCAGCACTTGCTGTCAAATCCAAACTGCTTTTGGGCCAGGCAGAATCTTACACATAAACCATTTGCAGCTGTAAAAAGCAGTCCTGCTTGCTCCAGAGAGTAGTCTTTCCAAAACCCAAAATTACTTACAAACATTATCGTCAAAAGTGAATGAAAAGGAAATACAGCCTGCAAGAATAATTTTTGCACAATTAGTTCCATTTGTGCAAATATTTACAATCAAGCTTAATAGTGCACACACACTTCCACTCAGGGGTGATGAATGTACTCACCATTTATTGTTTTGCACTGCCTTCATTGTCTGAAATATTAATTGGCACAAGTAAAGTCCTGACTTTATAAGCTTTTGGAACTGCTGATAACCTGATAAACAAAAATGTTAAGGCAACTTCAAGAGCTAATCAAAACCCTGGCAGGTTGGAGAAATGTCAATATTTACAGCAAGCAGCCTTTCATCAGTTAATCACTTTTAACCTTCATAAACTAAGATACTATAGAGGACTTCAGGTTAATGTATGAACTCTCTATTCAATTAAGGTATTACAAAGGCAGTTACAAACAAGTAAGGGATCATGAAATGAAGTACAACTGAATGTATCAGGGGAGAAGAAGGCCAGACAGGGAACAGAGAGCCCCAGCTTCAGTGTTTAAAAGGAAGAAGTGTTCTGTATAATTCTAAAGAAACAAGCTCAGCATTAGTTCCAAATATTTTATTTCACACATAAAGCACAGTACCCATACCCATGCTAATAAAGAACAGACTTGTGCCAACACTGGTGCATGCTTTTGTTATTGCATTATAGTTCATGAGAATTATAGTGCATAATTAAATAGAAAAAACTTGAACCTGGAATTATAAAACCGTCACCACAAACCAGCAATTCCACTTGATATGTATTAAGTCATTACTTTTTGGTTTGTTTTTGTTGGATTTTTTTCTTTAAGGAATGAAAAAGGGAATCAAGGAGGAGGAAAAGGCGGAGAGGAATAGAGGGAGAGAGAGAAAGAGAGAAAAAATTCTTTTCCTTGTAAATCATTAAAAATGCATGAAGGTTTAAAGCATGCCAGAAACAGCCTGCGCATTCATTTAGGAGACTACGCACGAGAAAACCCACTGCATTAAAAGCAAAAAAATTAAAAAAAAAAAGGAGATTTTTCTAAAAGTCAGTATGGCAGGGAAGCCAAACAAGCCATGGAGGAGACTGATGGGGTGGAAATGCTCCAGGCAGGGAGGGGCTTCTCATTCCATTCCCTTTCCTGACTGAAAGCATCGGGGGGCTTGAGTACTACAGCATTTGTGATGCTTCAGCAGAGCTTTCTGAGTTTTATCTTCCAAAGGAACTAATCACAATAACAAACATATGGATTATTATTCTTGCTGTTGAGTTCAGCTTCTGCCATAGGGAAACCTCCTGGTATGAATGGCTAATTTATTGAGCTACAGATGTGAGCTCTCCTTTGCTGAAGGAATGCAGTGAGATACAGGAGTCAGACAGCAGGGCCTGGGATTAGGAATGGAAGGTTAAATATCTCTTTGACTCTTCCTACCTCCTGAAGACACTTCAACTCAGTGCTTCCTGCCCTGTGAGAGGGAACGCTTGCTGTAAATGATGTCCCACTATGAGAATTCTGAGTTTTATATAAGTAGTTTATAGTTACAAACCATCAGACATCACACACCATTAGGGGAGGATTTTCACCCTGTACAAAGCCGAGCTCCTGTGGGACAGGGTATCTGACCTTGATGTGTCACGCTGTAACTAGAGAGAGACGTCAGGAGAGAAATGGCTTTTATTGTGTGGAGCTGGTTTGTTTGTTTTTTTGAAGTTTTCTGCGTCATCCTCTTTAAATTTTTAGAGTGAATTTATTGCTCTTGAAATCCATATCCCAGGGGCTTGGGTCTGCTCAGTGCAGAGCAGAGTATATGGGAAGCAGTGCTGCAGCTTTGCCTTCCAGTGTCTCAGTCCTGACTTGCAGTAAACGCCTAGAGACTATTTAGGGGGGAAAAAAATAAAAAAAAAAAAAAACCAAACAAAACAAAAACCCAGCCATCTAAAAAGTAACTAGTTAGTTCCATCTCTTTCGGCACAGCAATACCAGGAAATCCCAACCCTGATGCTTTTCCTATATACTGTGCACACATCCAGCCTGGGAGCACTGTTCATTAGCTGTGAAGCACCTAATAACCGATAATAACTGGTCATCACTGGCATCCCCAGCCCCACTTACCATTAACCCTGTGCAGAGGGAAGGCTCTATTCAGGATGCCCAGCTCTCTGTGTCTCCAGTCCCTGTCTCTTTGCAGGTCTCCAGGAGCCTGAGATGCTGCTCCATCCTGGTCCATACTTGAATCACTTGGTCTATTGGTGTTCCCTTAGATGAGGTAAAATATGAGAAGGACTAGAAACCCCAAGCCCTGTGGCTTAACTAGCAAAGGGTTTGCTGTAATCTGTGAGGGGGAGATAAAGTATCCAACCCATGCCTGCTGCAGGGCTCCTGGTGTTGGTCTGTGCAGCACCTCTTGTAGGGAGCAGCTGGGCTGCACAAACCACAGGTGTGATCCAGTTTGGAGACCACCATAGCCTGGGATTTTCCAGAGCTGAAATTCCACAAGCTGGACAAAAGGGCAGTCTATTTTCTGGTCTGAGTGGGAGTTACTGCTGTGCTGTTCACTGCTCCTGACCAGGCGTTGCATAATGCCAGCCCTGTTGCATCCCTCCTAATGATGCCATTTTCTCCATAGGCAGGAGGCAGTCGGGTTTTGCCTAATCAGCAATTTTAGAGCTTTTGATTCCCACTCCTCCCCACCCCCTCTTTTTGTCAATATTCATTATAAATGCTTGAAGTCAGGGTTCCTTTTTAGCTGACTGTGCTTTCTCTGCCTCACCCCTTCAGGTGGATAGCTGACAAGTGACCACTTCATGCACAAGGAAACTTTAAATGAATCCCAAAAGAAAGTATTTGTGTAAGAATGAAAGGGCATCCCAGGCTTCTGCTGAGTAATGGATGTGATAATAATTGTAGGGGAAAAGATCCAAACAGTTGGGTGTTGGTTTTTCCTCTTTCTGCAGCCAGGCTCTTGATCAAAAGCTGTAAAAAGCCTGACAGTTGCTGAAACAAGAGCTGCACTTTGATTCTGGGGCACACAGGAAGGATAGCTGCCAACCTGAAAATCAAGAAACTGGCTATTGCTTCTTTGAACTGTATCAAAAGCTCATCATATTTATGTCTTCCAATTAACAAGTGAATTTATTATGAATGTAAATGAAGGGCTGGTAGCCAAAACTGGGAACTGATAGGAAGGGGGTATTTTGCCAGTTAGAGCCACAGTAATGCACAGCAGCTCAGCATCACAGCTGCCACCAGTCCAAGCCCAGTTTTTCCCTGCCACTTGCTCTTGGACCCAGAAAAGGCACTGCTAGCCCAGCCACAGGCCCCTTATCCCAAGGGAGAGCCTCGTTCCTGACAGGCCATCAGTTCTGACATGAGGAACAATAAAACTGCAATCAAGTGCTTTCCTCCTGTATGTGGAGGCTGGGGATCAGGTTCCACCTGTATCTCTTACCTTCCATCTACCACTTTGAAGGGTTTGTTCTTCAGTTGTATCTGGATATCTCAGAGTGGTATTTCATTATTCTGAGGCTTTTAAAAGTAAACCAGGTAAAGAATTTGCATAAGCCAGGGAGCACAGCAAGCAGCCTCCAGCTCACAGAGCTTTCCGTCACTATTGTCTGCACTGAGGGTGGTGCCCGGAAAAGATGCTCTCCAAAATGCGGGAATTACCCTGGGAAGCAATGAAAGGCATCTGCCTACTTTCTGCTCATCAAAGACCAAGGGCCATCTTCTTTCTTAATACAACACAGGCATAGATGTACTAGCTCAGGCCCAGAGGCTTCTTCTCAATCAGAGTGGCCAACAAGGAATGTCTTGGGAAAGGGTAAAAAACAATATATGAAGGATACTGAAATATTTCAGTTTGCTCCATGTCAGCTGAAAAAATAGTATATGAAAGGGCAGATCAGAGCCCATTCCTCAGTTCTGAGGCATATTTGTGATGCATTGAATTCTGCTGGGTTTTGTGCTGGTTTGCTTGCTAAAGGAAATATCCTAGGAGCAGAATGAATGTATCCAGGAGTTAATTTAACATGTTTTGTTCCAGGATTTAATAGAGCTGATCAACATATATCCTTGAACAAGTTACTTAGATTCAGAGCATACTCATAAACTAAGTGAAATCCTCTAATTTGGTGCTGCATCCTGGCATGTATGTACTACTCTCATGCTGCTCCAGGTGTAGGAAACACCAAAGGTGCCAGCATGCACTCGTGAAGCCCATGTAAAATGTCTGGAGAGGAGTCATTCTTCTGCACCAGAGCAAAGATGCTGTTGCCAGGATTCTATTAAAGGAATAAGCAGTGACCTACACTTGGTCCATGCTTTCTGAATGAGATGTCCTGGCTGCTTAGCTGAGGAGACTGTCAACATGACTGATCACCCCTCACTGCCTCAGGAAAGGGCTTTTGTTTATATTTCAGGCAGACAGTTTTACTGCATTATATATGATCCTTGCAATTGTTACCACTATCTGCTTCTGCCCTAAATATAGTGTGAATGTTCCTTGCCCTTACCCTGGTGTCACTTCCATCCTTCATGCTCCCACTCCAGGTCTCTTACACTGGTTTCAGAAGTGACAAATCAGTACAAATGCATCACTGCTCTGCAGGGCAAGACAGCAGCTTGTGCCTGGGACATGCCTCCCCACTCACAGGCATGCTGGGGGATGCTGTGTCTTGGAGCCGAACAGAAACTCTGATCTCGTGCAGTTCCTCTGAAAGCTTCCCATAAATATACAAGGCTTATGCTGACAAGCTTGTGTTAGATTTATACCCCCAGGACAGAGCAGTCACTTTTTCAGTCATAGATAATGTCCCCAAGTCCCTCACAGATTTAGTGGTGGGTAACCTGGTAACAGGACAGAGCTTTGATCTCACTGCCTGTCAGATTTCACCGCCTTCCTGGAGATTTTGGAGAGGGGGCAGATGAAGAGGGAAGGCATTATAGGACCAAGTTGAGAGAAAAGCCCTTGCCTACTTGCTTCTGTTAAGAACTCACTCAGAAGCATTAAGGTGGGCTTCAGGGGTGATTATGATCACACAGGTTCTCTCTGTATCTATTCTCCCTTGCTGATGCTCCTGTCAAATCAGCTCATTCTGCAGGGCAGGAAAACTTGCATCCACCAATTCCAGCTTGAACTTCAGCTTGTGCATCTGAAAATTAAATGGAATGAGTCCACATCACTCTCCAGTACTAAAGTCATGAGGAACTTAGCAAGCAAACCATGGTGCACCTCAGTATGACAGGCTGAGCAGAGGTAGCCTGTTCTTCCCTTGCTGTTTGCTCTGTGCCCCTGGCAGTCCCACAGACAGCAACATGAATTTTAAAAAAACCTCACATCCCATGTGGGTCCAACTTACAAGGTATCCTGAGAGGGAGAACCATGTGCTACTGAAAAAGTTACTTTTAGATCCAAAGGATGTCTCAGAGGAAAGAAAAAACGAGAGGGTGCAGCAAGTCAGCTTTGCTGCAGCGGAATGGGCCTCCATTTCCAATTCCTGCCCAGCTGGTGCCCCATTGGTCCCTTATAGCAGTGCTGGGCACATTTAAAACTGCTTTTCAACTGGGTAGGTTTATATTAAGTCAGTGCCTTCCCCAAGACCACACACAGAAACAAGATCCAACTTTTTAAGACTTGTGTGAACTGGCAATGAATAAGTTCGTGCCACCATCCAGTTGTCTATATGTGTATGGATTTGTTCAGCAATTATTCCATAGTGAAATGCAGTAAATTATGGGATGGAAGACAAAGAAGAACTGTCATCAGGAAAAATAGCCATAGATCACTGAAGTACATTTTATCCGCCTGAAATTACAGGTTTCAGGGAGGGCAGGAGTTAGAACTTACACTCTTCCTTTACTCACTGAATGTGGAGAGAATTTCACCATGGATATGCTGCATTTTGAATAAGAACATGTCCCTAAGAAGGTTGGTTCAACAGAAATTATTCATCACATGTGTTTTCCTTGGGACAGCTAATCACGCACCAGCCTGGGCTAACTGGGATTGAGTGAAGGATCCACTGACGTTACAGTCTGAGCAAACTGAAAGTAGACAAGCAAAACACTGACCATGAGGAATTCAATGGCAAAGCAGGAAAGTGCAAATGTCGACAAGTCATTTCCTCTCTGTAATTAAGGTTCCCTGCAGAACCACAATAAATGAAGGATGATCCAATACCTTACAGATTTCAAATTTCCGATGGCATTAGTGCATCCAAGATGCCCTCAGATCATTTGCAGAAACAGTCCAGTCTAGTCCAGATCTGGAAAGAAATGTCTTTCTTCAGGTGAGGGCATAGCTGTTTCATACAGAACTCATTAGCCACTCTGCTGAATTGCCAATTACTAATTGTTTTGATCGGTGGCTTTTGAGTAACATCCATCTCCCAGGCTTGTTCAGGACCAGTTGTTCCTTCCCAGTTGCCACTGATAGACTCTCAGGGAGCAACCTCTGCTGCTCTTGTAGATCTGACGGTGTTCATTTAACTCAACTTTTTGAGCTACCCTGTTGGCTAGATTTTTCCTTTCCTTATTAAACTAAAACCAAAATAAAACAACAAAAAACCTCCTCTTGACTGCTGTAAAAAATAGCAAGCAGAGTTTTTTAACAAATGACCCATAATGCCACATCAGTGACAGTGCTCTGTAAAAGATAAGGAGAATTCTGGCTGCAGCTTAGAAATTCAAGCGTGCTGGTGAGGGAGTGATTCCCAGCTACTCTGCAGTACCATGAAAGACAAGGTCACACTTCCTTAAAGCCAGAGTAACAGGGGAGAATTTCTATTTTCTCTGGTTTCTCCAGGGTAGTTAGCTTCACTTCTTCAGTGCCCACCCAGACGGTTGCACCAAATATACATAAAGAAGCAACACCAAATAAAAAATGTGACTGTAAAACTGAGCAGGAGCATTTACCAGATAATAATACTTTAAACTTTTGAAAATAACTTGATCAAGTCTCAATGAGACTCCCTTGAAATAGCAAACCATCTCTTGCATGAAAATGTATTCACCAGAGTGTAGTTAATAGCCAGCTATGAGAGACCATTTTTACCACTGAAATTGCAGCTAATTCATCATATCTCAAGGGCTGAGGTTTTGTCACTGGTAACTTTCATTCCCTCAATATACCACAGCAATTCTTTGTACAAGACAGCCTTGATAAAGCAGAATAGAGACAAGGCTTGGAGAAATAAAGTGAGAATGTGCACTCTGTGAGCCCAGAGCAAGACAGAAAAGCTGAACACACAGTGCCGAGGCACACAAAATCCCCCCGAAAGAAGTAGTTGCAGAGCTCCCCCTTTAGCTGCAGCTCATTAGCTTCCAAACCGCCACAAACTTCTCCAGAAATGTAAGTGAACTCTGGTGTCAAGATCACAGCTATAATTGCAGCTTTTCCCTGAACAGGGGCTCCTCAGACTTACCTGGCAGCAAACAGAAATTAGACGAAGCAGCAAGTCCCACAGACTCCTCAGTCATCAGCTCACACCAAGTCAAGCTCTACAGGCAATCCAGAAATAACAGGGCAAATCAACAGTACATTTTATTTGTCACTATCTCCTCTTTACAAATATTTCCTGTAAAGAAAGTTAAGAGTGTGGTACAAAAAACAACATAGTAAATTATAATATTACTGGATAGTGCCAGTACACTTCTACTAAAATCAAATCATGGTTTTAAACACTGGAAAAATATGAGGACACACCTTCTAAAAAGCACCTTAAAACCAGAAGAAAAAAGAATGCTGTGTTCAGATACATTAACGTATTTTGTCTAGTTTTCACACTGCATGATTAAAAATTAAAGTGATTTGTGCTGATTCAAATTTTTAAAACTGTCATCTCCACCACTGATGTGATGGTGTGAAACAGGGAGAGATCTGCACCCTTGTGCTGACTGCCTTACGCATCACAACTCACATAGCTTTTGTCGGAAATCTTTGGACCACTCGTTAAAATTTGCTGGCTTGACTAACGTTTTATTTACACTAATCACACCTGCTCCCATATTAAATGAGTAAACACAAAATAGGTAAAAACAGCAAACAGTGAGCCAGACTGCTACACTACACACTCCAAGACTCCAACTTAGCAAAGCAATTCAAAACCTGGGTACATGCCTTCTTCGTGGGGTCCTCAGTACCTGCTGAAGCAGATTAGAAACTCAGTGAAGGGGATGTGTGTTGAAATGCTAAAATCTTCAACAATTCTACCATCCACTGGGAAAAATCTGTGGGATAGGTCCTATAAAAAATAAACTAGGGCAAGAGAATTATTAATCTCTCTAAAGCACAGCGAGGGATCCCTTATTGGCACTGCACCCTCCAGAGGATGCATCCCCACTGATCTGCAGCCACATTCAGCTCACATATTTATGTGTGTGTGTTTTATCACATGCTAACATGGGATTTTCTTTGATTTGTATATGAGATTAAAAAAAACTAAGTTTCCATCAAACTTAGGGAAAAGCTTAATGGTGATTTAAGGCAGTGAAATCTGGCTTGCCACCAGACTGTGACAGCACTGTATTTTTTTTCTGCCAGGGTTAGGTGCTCTCTGGTACAGCAGCATTCTTTATTTTTTAAAATAAATCATTTATGAAGCTGTGGAGTCTCTTCTGGACTCTGAACACTGTTAAAGGCACAGGGTAGGCAGCATGTGGAAGGAGAGGGTAGGGAGGAAGAGAAGCTCCAGCCTGGAGCAGCCGGATGTGGCTGGAGCTCTCAGTCTGTCTGAGAGCAACGTCATGGCCACGTCTGGCAGGTTTGAAAACACACATCAGCAGGTTGGCCTCCTGTTTGTGTTCATGAATAAATTTCTCTTTGCAAAAGCAATAACAACAACAAAAATAAAAAGCCAGCAACACCCCTGGCTGCACAGGGTAAAGCTACTCAGCTTTCTGCCCATGTGCTTAATAACATCACCTAAGGCCATGCCATGAACGCACCGTCTAGGGAGCCTTTTTGCTCATTTTTTCCTCCTTGCCACATTTCAGCATGCTTAATAATAAAATTCAATAATTGTTAGCATGAAGATGAACCGCTTTCTCTGGGACTAGCCCTGAAAAACCAGCAAGCAACCTGGCAAAGTGCTCCTGCACAGAAACTGAAAGGAATTCCCAGTCCCTTGTGCCCTCTTTTGAGCACTTGATATCCCCAGTGCTTTGAATTATCCTCGCTGTAAGAGACGTCCCTGTTTGGGGAGAAGGGAACCAAGAGGCAGCGGCTCAGCCTCAGAGCGTGCAACTGACATATATAATCTAGATTGGCTCTCCCAGGCAGACCTTTGATTGAGGAGGAAGAAGAGCAGCTGGTCAAAGTAATCTGCTCAGAGCAATTTGCATAATTTTCTCCCCCGTTTCCTCCGGCATTGTGAGTGTGTCTGGAGAGGAACACAAACGGCAGATGCTGTGTCGCTCTGTCACAGGGTATAGCAAAGTGGAGAACGTGGGTCAGAATTCATCTGCTAAATATCCCAAACAGGTTAAACAGTTCTGGAGAGCTTCAGTCACAGATCTCCTTTTGAAGGGCTTTCCCTTTTTTCCTTTTTATTTCTTTTTCCTTCAATGAGTACAAATGATTCTATTTCTCCAGCAGTTGCCTGTTTCCTTTCACACTTGTGGGCTATTCAGAAAGATGCTCTTTGTGTTTCTTTATGGAGCTGGCTTCCAGGACCAAGTATTTCTTTCTCCTGCTTGGATGAAGAACCCATTACAAATGGGTTATTTGAGAACAGAAAGCCAGACTTTTGGATTAAAAATGAATGTGCATTTAATAATAACATGAAGTTTTTAATTGTCACAAGAAAGGCTAAAAGCTATCCTCCAAAGTTTCAGTTTCGTGTTGGCTCTGGGACTCTGGTGGAAGATGCAAAACTTGCAGCTGACCCACCCACTTTGAAAACAAGTGCCTAAAATCAGGCATCTGATTCATGCTACTGCTGAGATGAAGGAATCTCTGCAGGGAAAGGACCTTTTACCTACCCTGGCCAGAGCTCGATGTCTGCACCATGCTCTCATGGCTTTACACTATCTGCAGGAGCTTAGTATGGTGGATACTACAACCTGTGCTAAGTGTCCAGTAGACACATTTCCTAACCCAGGGGATGCTGCCTGCAGGGGGTCTGCCCTCTCCCTTGGGCTATCCCATCTCTGGTGCTAAGATTTGCCTTGTGCAGGATACAATGAACTTCTCTGGCACCCACATAAGCCTCCAGTTGCCAGTGGAGGCCATATGTCCCCTGATTTAAAGTAGGCAAACATCAGCAGAGACTGTTAATTTCTCCTCTTGAATTCTCCAGAAATCAAGTTCAAAAATCAGCTAGGAAAAAGCCTCAAACACTTACATATGGTTTCTACTTTTCCCTTCTGGGAAGCTATTCCTCAAAAAAGCAGCTGCTCTGACTGAGAATAGGAATCCTCCAGCAAAGGTAGGGAGACTGCAGGACCTCCTTTATATAATAATAAATAAGAGAGAAATCATAACCATGAGTTTAGTACTTCTGGTTCAGAGCACAGACAAGGGTGCCTACAGAGGTTGACATCTACCATGCAGCATCCAAGGCCAAGGGAACACTGGAGAATTTGGGTCACCCACCCTCCAGCACCAGCAGACGTCAGCTCCCTCCACAACTGGAGCTCAGACAGTCTGAAGCGACGTCCCTGTTGGCCATCTGGGAAGCCACTGTCCCAGCAGGGATAAAACACGCTGTGTTGTGCAGTCCCTCACTGGATAATATCAGACTGTTATCCAGCTCCATGTCAGATGCCAGAATAGGGGCCAACATCTATTTTAGACTTCACAGTAAGCCATGATCATATGGGACTGAAACCAAATTAGAGCACCCCACTCCAACGGGGGTTTGCCACACTCACTGTTTCTCCATCACATGATAAAAACTACTATAATCCTAAAAAAATGGAGAGATTCCCTGCTGCTTCTTGAGGGACATTGGCACACTGGAGATGTCCCTCTGATAGCCATGGGCAGCCGACAGCTCCCTGGAGGTTTCTGCCCACAAGAGCAGCACAGAGCAAATCTTTTACCCCAGCTATGGGCTCTGGATGGAGGTCAGCTAGGAAGAAAAAGCAAAGACCAAGATTTCCACCATATTCCCTCTCCACTACCTGGTGGCAGGAGACAGGAACTTCCTAATAGCAAAAGAAGACTGGAAGCCTCATGTCACTAATTTGCGACAGGAACATTTTCAGCCACAGAAAAAATATGGAGTCTTTTGGACAGAAGGTGAAAGAGAAAGGGCAAAAGTTTTCTTTAGACTTGTCCTTAGAGCCCCTCAAAATCCTGTGTCTCTGAGCCAAGAAGAGCCTAGCAAAGCCAGCTGCCAAAACACAGCTTCAGCCCTTGCTATCCCTCTCGGAAGAGTGAAGCCAAGCCACCTGGGCTGCAGCACCACACAGGAGATGTGACTAATTTTTGGACAAGGAGTGATTTGTTGGCATGACAGCAATAAACAACAGTCTCAATTAACATGAGATTGTAGTGTCCACATTGTTCTTCAGTTCTCCATCCAATAGCACCTACTCTGCCCTTGCTCATCTGGAGAATATCCCAGAAATAAAAAATGAAATACTTTAAAACTCTACATTTAGGATAGTAAAAGAGATTGCCTTTAACTTTGTGTTAACATGTCCTGTGAGGCTTTTCTTTTGAGGTAGCTAATTACAGAAACTCAAAGAGTTAATTTATTCTGTGCAAGCCCCTTTCATTGTTCCGTTAGCACGTCTGATAAAATCATAGTTTTCATTTAGTAATCCAACATGTCATGTACCCTCTCCCTCATCTCCTATTACTATTAGTGTCAGCCTTGTACTAACCCTCCATTTCTATTTTTTCTTTTTTCTCTTTTTTTTTTTTCAGTGTGTGTGGAAACTAACTACCTTTCAGTCACTGAAATGCTAATTTCAGAGACAGGCAGTAGGCAGCTAGAAGATAATGTTACATGTTTCCATCCTCCCACAGGGAAAAAACCTGGAGGAATCACAACATCTGAGATGCTTTTGCATTTTGGATAGGAAGACAAAGGGAAAACAGTTCATGTGTATACACAGACACAAATGCATTTGGAGACTGGGTCTTAGAGATGAAAAACATAATCGATATTGGGTGCATTTGCTCCTTATAGGGCAGGCAAGGGAGAGATCTGAGCTTTAGATTTTCAGAAAGAGAAGAAACACAGATGGAAACTCCCTGTTGAAAATAAATATCTTGATGGATACTTTTAGTCTCAGGAATACATACTAGGAAATGGCAGTATTCCACACAGAAATACAGAATATATGTCATGTTTTCTTGCCATGTCACTTTTTCTGCACCGTTTCATTGAGGCCAGTTCCTGCAGGAACAATTGCCTTATTGTCACTCTGAATGTCCCAGGAGCAATGCAACACAACCAAACAAAGAGGCAGGAGGGGGAAGAAAGAGAGAAAAAGTGGAAAAACTTTTCCATCGTGAATCACTAGTTCTTAAGTAGATCCTTCCGACACGGATGCTCGTTCTGCTGAAATCCTGTCCCTGCTTCCTCCTCTCAGTGTGTGTGGGCTCACGCCTTTGCTTTGTGTCTCCACTTTGGGTATTTGGGTTCAGTACAGCCTCCCTGGTAAGAAAAGGAAAAACAAAACCCTTGGAGTCATACAACCCCTGATGTGGCTTTTGGGAGAACTCACAAATTTCCTGTTGTCTACCTGACAAAAAGAGATTGATCTAGGGCACATCAAAAAAGGTTCCCTTTGTTTCAGTTTGATTTTTAATGCAACATTGCTGGTTTTCACCAATTCTGATTTGGCCTGGAAAGAGGCAATCCATGCAATTCCTGATGGCCAGCACAGACCAGGTTCTGACAAGGAAAAGTACAAGGAAAAGGCAGCTCAGGCCTCAGCACAGACACAAGGACAGCAGGACCAAGAAACCAAAAGACAATTCTTTTAGATGGATGCAAGCAGCCCATTGCTGTGGGAAGATATCTGATCTATGCCCTTCCTACAGAGTCTGTGGGGATTTGTATTTAATCTTTGAACAGGACCTCATCTAAACATCTTCCATTCCACTGACATCATCACAAGCAATTGCATGAACACAGCTTTAAAAGTTACCTCTCTCCAGATAAGCCACAGGGACTACCATGTCAAAACCTGAAGGCCATTGCAAACCCTCTGTCAAAGAGCTTAAAGTATGATGAAATTTCTCATCAGAAAGCTTGAGAGCTATTTTCTTTGAGAACATTATCCTGCCTGATGCCTGCCTTCATGCCAGAGGTATTTCTCCATTGGGTCAGGAGAGCAGGCTGACCTAGTACCAGAATATTATATCTGTGCCTTCAAAAAGTGGTGGTCTGGATGCAGATCACTCAATATTGTTGTATCAGGCTCTTGGTTAGATTCTACACACATACTTAAGTGAATTACTATGTAGTCCATTTATTTTATTTCTATTTTTCCATTCCAGAGAATGCTTATTGTTATTGGGTTTTTAAGCTGAGGCTCAAGGATCACATTTGATTGCATAGGACAAACCATTTTAAGTGGTAAAGCTTAAGGATGGAAAAAATGAAAATTATGTAATTTAATAATGAACCGCAACAATGGAGCACAATCTTCCTGCATATTATTGACAATGATCATCTCCGGCTGCCAGCTCTGCTGGCTGTGAGGATTCAAGATTTTCCCTGCGCCAACACAGACCTCACTCCTATTTCCAAGCTTTCCAAGTGCAAACAGACCACAGGCTGCTTTGCATTACAGGGAGGCCTACCCGTTAGTTTTCTGTGAAAGAGTTTCACAGACTTTTACAACCTGCTGTGTGCATACAGGCGTGCAGCATCTTCCCTGCAACATTTTGTTGACCTCTGCTCAAAGCACATGGACAAAGGGATTTGGCTGCACAGAGGGCACCTTGTCTGCCTTGACACAATCCTTATATTTCCTGTGGAGGAGGGTCTTTGCTCAGCACAGATGGAGGCAAAGCATTTCGGCTGGGCTGAGCATTTCTAAAGCCAGCAGAAAGCCCCTTGCCATGAAGCCCCATTGCTCCTTTCAACATTGCGTTCCTCTGAGCAAATCCAGCCCCTTGCCTCTTGTTTCCAACTTGTTCCCTGAACTCCTGGATTTGAAAAAAAGCTAGAATCAAAACTGAAATCTTACTCCACTCTGGCAGCCTCTGCTGTGCTCCTTGTCTGGGTAGAGCCATATGTGACATGTGCGGTTCCAAGCCCACCACTGGCCAGGTTTCATATGCAAGCCTTTCAGTTGGGTTAAGCTTGCAGTTGTAACAAGCCTATGAATTTTACCTGACCTGATGTCAGTATTTTGAGCTCTCTGTTGCTTTGCTGGGGAGTTGGTTGTCCAGCAGACCGTTCCCTTGGATTAACAGAGCAAGATGACACACTGAGTTGTCACAGTTGGCTGTTATCCAATGGTTTGGTCCTTATGAATAATGATCAACATTTTGAAATTAATTAGGGAATGCCTTCAAGGTATATCTAGAATGGTAAAGATAAAGCTGTTAGTGACATGATGAAGACTTTTACATTGGAGGCAAGCTGCAATATTTCTCATTGCTTATGCAGAAAGGTCAGCTCTTCACTTCCAGATAATCAGGATAGTCTCAAGATAAGAGGAAGACTACATAAAGGAATATAGGAAAATCAATTCTGAAAAAAATAAGCTGCAGTCCAAACCTCCATCAGAAATTCCAGTAAAACTCAAAAAAACCTTCCAAGAAAACAATCTGGAGATTCAAGCAAATCAGATTGCCTAAACTATAGATTCACTTCCTTCTTGTGAAACATCTGTGGAGGCTGCTCACATCCTGGCCCTTCCACCCACTCCCACATTCCAGCACCCAAAAAGTAAAAACGAGAGCTGCTCTTCAGAGGCTGGCTAGCACGAACGCCTGAGTGCCAGGTATGCGCAGCTGTATCCCTGATTGCTAATCCATCTGCAAGACTCGGCGTGGGCCACTTTTGTTTGAGCCTCAAGGATGGGAAAATGGGTTGGAATAAATAATGTGAAAGCCCTTGGCCTTTTGCCTCTTTTGAAAACTGAACTGGAAACAAAAGTTCCTTCCAGGTTCTCATATGCTTGGTTAGTGCCACCCATTTGCTTATGATGCTACTCCATTTTTGGATCCCATATAGGAGAGCAGGGCCTGAAACACTGGGAGAGCAGCTTTTCTGCCAGTGCCCTCCCAGGCTGCCTGGAAGCAGAAGAGGCTTAGAGGAAAGCTGTTTTGTGGAAATATTAAACCAAAGTTTTTGCTTCAGAAAAGTTCAGTAAGCACAGGTAAATATTCAGCATTGAAAAATGTGAGAGAACAAGGCCTTAAAATCTGGAGCTAACTTAACACATCTGAGGGACTGGATGCACCAAGAGTGGACAAGGCATTTTTGGATCAACCAAAATCAATTCAACATAATATATAGAAGAAATGCAAAGTTCAGCTAAAAGCCCTGCCTCACTGTTTTATATTTCTAGTTTCTGGTCCTGACTCTACTTCATCTTCTCTCAGTGGGCCCTGGGTGTTACCAAACAGCATGGTAATACTTGGTCCAAGTCCTAAAACATGGATTTTTGTAAACATCAGTGAATAAAATTATTAATATTCTGTCTGAACATTGTTCTAAACCTCTGGGTATAAGCAAGGGAATGCCAGGCCCATAAAACTTACATGCAAACTTACTTCTTGACAGATGAACATCTCAAAAGCAAAACTCCAAAACTATTTTGCAGAAAGTGAGATATAGTCAGAGACACTCAAGCAAATGCCTGACTGAGTGTGAGGTATCCACTTGAACTATGGGAATCCAAGTTTCCAGGTTGCTTGAGCTGGAGAGGGTACTTTGAACCACAGGGTTTGCCTCCTAAGGTGAGTCCCTAACTGGTGGGACAGCAATAAACCACCACATCTTGCATGCTGAGTCAAACAGCCACCTCCCTCCTCAGCAGCACCATTTCTCCCACTGGGATGCCCTGGCTGTCTGAGAACCCCTTGGACACCACCAATGCCTCTTCCTTAGGACTCACTCCCCCTGGCTGCTGATCTGCACCCCAGATCCCACCCTGAGACCTGTCCTCTCACTGATTTCAAAATTGAAAGCATGGGACTGCTGCTGCTGGAGAGGAAACCTGGGAGGTCTGATCCTAGCTGTGCAGTTTGTTTCCCAATCTCCCCTCATTGTCTCATTGCACGTGGCAGCTGGGAATGCTCCCAGAGGAAATCACGGGTGGAGGGGGCACAGTCCTGGCCTCCCCCTACACCTTGTCCCAGCTCCTGGGAGGAAACGAGCTATTCCCAGCTCTCTGCTCAGGCTGCAAAAAGGGCACCTCTCCTCCACAGACAGACTTTGTCGCCTCCCTCCATCTCCAGGATGAAATGGATTCATCACAAGGTGCTCAGCGGGTTGAGCCGTCTCCACTCAAATCCCGGGATTTGCAATTCGTGCGGCTCCGGGGCTGTGGGAGGGCACTGGGCTCACTCTCCCTTTCCATTTGACTCAGCCTTCTCATAGCAGGGATTATCCTCCTCTATCAAAGGGAAAGCTGCGGAGCAGACGCCCGCCTATTCTTCCCGAGCACTGAGCCTGACAGCCGGCTTTTCAGCCCCGCTCCCATTACCAGCTGCCCTACAATGAGGGAGCTAAACTCCACACAAGGCCCACATGGAGCTCCAGAAGGAGCTGGGTGGCTGCAGGGTGCAGGAGGGGAGAGGGGGAAGCCGGCCAGAGTGGCCAAGGGAGAGAAACAACTCATGCAGATGAGGGAGAGTTAATCCTATTTAGCACATGTATATTATCAATGAGTGTGTGTGGTGGGGAAGGGCAGGGGGGGAGCCCCCCAGTGCAGGCAGGCGGAGGCAGACAAAAAGGTCATTCATGTGTGGCTCACAGAATTAAGAAGGTACCACAATCTGCTGCTGGTTTGGCTCCAAATGGTTCTTCGTATTCAAATCAAAGCCCCTTCCCCCAGCCCAACCTGCAAAACATACTCGCTTCCCTGTCCCTGCCTCGCTGTGTAATTACCCACCTCAGTTTTACTTTCCATCCCTTCTGGTGGCAGTGGGGAGGTGAGAGGCAGCAGCATATCAGGACCAACTTAGCACCATATCCCAGGGGTCAGAATTTCAGCTTACATTAAAATTCAGGCTTCAGAAATGTAACATTCATGTGGTCCACCTTGTGTCCCAAGAGTTATTTCAGAAATGGCTATGGACCCACATTTTCATGGTTCTGGGCTTGATGCTGAGAAGAAATTGTAAAATGCTGATATCTCAGTTCTAGACCAAAAATTTCTGGGGGGCTCAAGAATACTTTGTGTTGATCCTGGACCATCATTAGCTGTGGCTTTGCAATAAGACTGAGTTTGCAAATATCCTCTCTGTCCAAGTTTTATCCCTAGTACATTACACCAAGTGACTTTCTACAACCTCCCAGCTTGGCTGTAAAAACATAACAGTGTCTTCCCCTGCAAAGTCCCTGCTTCCTCAAGAGCCCATGAAAAAGAATCCAAAACTCAGGGTTCTTTTCAATAACAGCATGGAGATGAGAGACTAGGGCTGGAGTGAGTAATATAAAATGCATAAAAAACCTGAGGCTTGAATCTACAGGCTGCCCCTTTAGAGAAAAAGCAAAATGTATTTTGGACAAACCATTTGACTGCCTATGAACCAAAAACACAAACTTGCTCCTTAATTTGCATTCAGTGCCAGAGGAGCATGTACTCCCTCTAATGAGCACTGCCAGCCACCCTTTTCAGAACTCCCCAGCCACCCCAAAGAAACCAGCAATTCCTCTGGGACTCTGACACTGGCTAACTCCAGCCTTTGGATGGCTGCTTGTGCTGCGTTGCACAGATCTCACTTCACCCCTCGGTAATCTCCTTGCCTTCTCCACAGGAATCAGGAATAGAGAAGCTCTCTACTCCCCTACTGTATATGCTCATAGGTTTTAATCCAATTAAACTGTTCTCTCCCCTTGACAGATTCCCTTTTTTCTTCATTTGCTTTCAATAAAGAAGCTACTTTTGCTTGGGAGCATTCCAGGGTTGCAACAACAGGCCCTTTGCTTACATGTGTCGCTTACAAGTGGAAAACTGCAAACAAAGCTCAGGGTTTATTTTAGAAGGAGGGTAGAAATGGCCCTGTTATTTAATTATTTTTTAAAAATGCTTTTAAAACCTTGAGGAAATTAAATTTCAAGAGACATCTCACTCTTATTCTGGGAAGTCCCTTTCTCATCCCTTTCTTGTACCAGATTGGTATGTCAGCACAGGCGTGCCCATTGCCTGGCTCCCACAGACCCATCAAGCATCGATTTTGACACTTAACAGAATTAGAAATGCCAGCCATCCAAACCTTGATGGTTTTTCACAGGGAACAAGCACTAACCTCCATTAGGAGGCTTCCTTTTATCACATAGATCCTCTTATAATTCAATTTGCAATGAAATTCTCCCCCATTTCCCCAAACTCTGCCAGCTGCCAGCCCCATTCCTCTACCACCAACACTTATTCCTCAGTCAGAGAGACCTATATGAAATCCTTTCTGTAATTTAAAAAAAATCATTACTTATAGCACTTCCCTCTGCTGGAAGGAAGCCACAGTCAATAGGTGAATCAGGTCTGCACCTTGCACCCCTGAGTTAATAAATGTTGAAAAGAGGGTGAGATGAAGTCCTCCATAAATATCTTGTGCCAACTGAATAAACTAAATGTCATAATGCAGCACCCCTAAGTTCCTTGTAAAAGTGTGCCTGAAACATGAAGAGAGCAGTGAAAAACTCAAATATTGTTGGTCTGCAAATCCTCCCAACCCTAGAGCAAATAACTATCTGTACAGAAACAAAGTCAGGAAAATCCAACTTAAAGATAAGTGCAACTGCTGTTAATGTGAGGCAGTGCACTACCTGGGTTTGATCCAAAAATTAGTCAAGTTCTTCATTTAACTACAGGGGGTGGTTGGATTAGGTCCCACTTGGCTGATGTGCCGGGGGCAGGAACGTGCAATTTTGTATCTTTCTCCTCCTTTTAAATGCTCTCAGACTCTTATGGTATTTTACAAATCATTCAAGGACTTGATGGGTTAGCAGGAAATTTCCTTTGTGTTGCTGTGCCAGAAACGAGGAGCAGAGCTGGTAGGCAGCTCTTCATTTTACAGTCTGTGAGATCCCCATTCAGCTGCAGTAGGGGAATGTATGCACAGGATTAAAAATTATCCATGATTACAATTTAGAGTGTTATAAACCACTCAGCACCTGGAGCCCTGGCGAGGCGATATTTAAAGATTAATAAAATAAGCATTTGAAAATCCACTTCCCCTTTGGTTATTTGCCAGGATCATAGTCCAGAATATAGCATTTTCCGTGCAAGAACTGGTAAGCTGATTAACGGCTAAAGGAGAGCACTTTTCTGCACTTCCTTCAGAATGTACAGTACATACCATATCATCAGCATGAACAGGGGAAAGCCCATCCTGAACCTGTATCTTAATAACCGGAAAGTCAGTCCAGACATTGTATTTTAATAAATAGTTATTGAAGGAGCAAGTGCTGTTCAGATATTTGGCCAAACTGACTCTCCATCAGTTTGACATTAGTTCAGTTTGGATCTAAGGAGTTATTTGTCTGATGTGATTGGACTCTCATTAAATACTCATTTTCATTCCAAATACGTTTTTAAAGTCTGATCCCCAAG
The DNA here is from genome assembly GCF_047495875.1 of Pithys albifrons albifrons. Taxonomy (NCBI): domain Eukaryota; kingdom Metazoa; phylum Chordata; class Aves; order Passeriformes; family Thamnophilidae; genus Pithys; species Pithys albifrons. Next base: position 12,253,582 of record NC_092472.1, read on the forward strand.
ATTGAGCAGATACACTTATGTCCACCAACCCATATAATCTGGCTTTGTCTTGTGTTCCAGGTCTGGTTCAAAAGTCATTAAAATTAGTGTCTGTGTTTCCACTGGCCTCAGTGGGCCACAGATTTCAGTCCAGTTCAGGAGATCTCTTCATTTAAATTCAATACCCAAGTCTACTGAAGTGAATTAAGCAATTCCCATTGACACCAGTGATCTCTGAACCACATTTGCTTATCTCCAGCTTGATCTTAAACGCATCAGAAGGAAATTAAATCAAAAAAAGGGCACCTTAGCAAGGTAAATGGCATTTGAACTGTATGGATTCTAACCCCTTCAGTTGTATGTGTTTGGGTAAAGTTTTTGGAAATTAAACACATTTCTCATCCCCATAGTATATTTTCTTCTGTTAAACAGTCTGTACCACTGTTTCCCCTGGAGTGGGATTTGGTAGTAAATGAGCTTTACCCATATAACTTCTCAAAGTACAGACAATTGTTGCAAATGATGCTACCCATTAACAGTAAATGCTTTCAATGCCTCCAGCTCTATAAATCGCTAAATATTACAAAGAGCTACTCCTTAGTTCCTCCCATGAGAGATTAGAGATGGGACTTTTGTGGACACATCTAGCAAAAGTAAGAAAGGATTTCTTCTCCCTCTTCCTCTGAATAGCTGTTTATGGAACAAATCTATGGGAAGGGAAGGGCACTCTGGCCTCAACAGTTGAATTCTTATCCATATAGTTTCTCTTACTCTCTCTATAGAGAGTTCCTTTGGAAGAAATTCATTGAGAAGAAACAATTAGCACTCTGTGCTATTTTTTTTACATGATTTTTCCAATTACTAAGAATAAATAGAAAGACCAGGAGTTCCCTGACTTACAGATTTAAAGTGTTGTTTGTATCTGTGGCATGAGAGGAACATGCACCCAAGACACATATAGCAGAGCCCCTAGAGGTTGGAGTAGGACAAGTTGCTCTAGCAGGAGGGATATATCCAAATACCAACCAATTAAATGCCCCTGAGAAAGGGAGACCTTTCCTTTTCTTCTCTCAATACTTAAAAAGCAGACCTTGTTTTCACTTTCCCCCTGCCAACCCCCATCACCTCCATTGGCTTTCTAGGAGGGACTCGAGATTAATGCACATGTAGAAGAGCAGATTTAAGAATTACTTTATTTCAGTGGAAAGGTCTTGCTGCTACTTTAAAATATGTCCTTCTCTTTTTCTCTGACATTGCAATTAATCAAATCTCCCACCCACTCAGAGCCTGTCTTCAGAGTTTCTGTCTCTCACTTTCTTGAACAGAGGAGGCTTTAGAGCCTGGCAGAAAATATGGAGGGAAGGAACATGGATTTAGCCAGGACCTCAGAAATAAGGTTCAAATACTCTCATGTCACATGTTCTCCTCACCCCCTGTCACAACATGGACCAGTGGCTGGTCCTTCTCCTTAAGCCTTCATCTGCTTCTGCATCTCTATGGCCACAGAGGGTCTTGTACAGTGCAGGGTCTCAGCTCTGCCAAAGAGGAAGCAAACATATTTAACATGGCAGGTTTGAGGAATCTCAGGGCTCCAATTAGCATAATTAACTTAGAGAGTCTAACAAAGGGCACTGTGCAACCTGATCCCTCCCAGCAAACCAGTCTCAGGCTCTCCCCCCCCAAATCTGAGGCTTCAGGGCTGGTTTTGGGGAGGGGGCCAGAACCAGTGGAGACGGGGAGCAAAAATCTCAGTTTTTCTGAGAGTGAAAGTACTTTTCCATGAACAGAAGTAATTTAGCCCTTTGTTTGTAACATTACTGTATTTGGCTAAGAGTTCTGGACTCAGTCTGTCTCACACTATCCAACAGTCAGCTTCACTATCCAGGAGCCCAAGTCAAACCTGGGCGCAGAGTTAATCACTCCCAGCTGCAGTGCTGTATTCAGGCCCAAGGTCTGGGGCAGATTTCTCACCAAACAGTCCTCTACAGGCACAAAGTCGCCACTATGTATTAGGAGCAGGGTCATGTATGTACAAAGTCAATCACAGAGAGAAATAGGGGAATTTTGTTTGTTTTACATATGTATTCAGAAAAGGAAATCACTAAAGAACAATGTAAATGTTATACCTTCCAACTGTAAATGTTATGCCTCTTGCTAAAAAAATAGGCCTGGTTATTTGTTTTTTGGCAAAACATGTCTTTTTTCCCTTTGTCAGTAGGTGCAAGTTGATTTCTGCAGCCCAAAACACCTCTTTTTGGCTAAATTCTTGTTTCTTCTTTTCTTTTAGTAGCACACCCTGGAGGAGCATAACTGAACTGACATAAATTACATGCAGAGGAATTGGGAGTTTAATGAATAGAAGACTCGTGGAATTCACTTGATGTTGGCACATTAACACACTTTTTCCTGTGCACTGAAAGTAGGTTCTGTAGTTTTCCCACATAAAGTGGGAATAAAAAAATAAAAAAGAAGAAAGAGAAAAAGAAAACTTTTAAGACTCAGACCTTAGGGTTCTATGAGAAATTTTATTATTTGTTTCAGTCCCTGTGAAATGACATTTGAATGAATGAAGACCAGACAAGCAGGACAGTGACAAAGTAGGCAGCAGAAACCTTCATGTGCCTTCTTCGGTGTGTGCTTGGTAAATGCTTGTCAACAAATAATTCTGTGATAGCTTGAACTTGAAATAAAATAAAAACCAAATACCAGCAACCTGGCCCTCTTAATCATCTTTCAAATAATGAACTCAAACCCAAAATTGGCAGTTTGGAGTATGTGAAGAATATAGCAGCACCAAGACAGTAATACCAATGCCCTTGGCAATAGCATCCATTTCTGCATTCCCTCTCGTTGTTTAAATACTACACACTGGTGACTGGGAATCTTTTTTAAAACAGAACCTAGGTCCATAAATAAATGTGCTATGACTTGTGCTCATGCTGTTCCAGCATTATAGGAAACATATTTGTTTATCAGGTTTGATTAAGCTTACATGATCCAAGTTCTGCCAGAGTCAGGAGTGCATTGCACACATCATTTGATAAGAGAGAAGGATGAGTTATGTAAACACCTAGCAACATGTGAGGGAGATTTACTCTAATTGTTTATGTGCCTTTGTGGGAAGATTATAATCATGTTGTTTCATTAAACAAAACAGTTGTACAAGTTCTATAAGACAAATTGCCTTTTGCTCTATTCACTCACAAAGGTCATCCTGTTACCACTGATTAGCACCAGACAGGCAGTCATACTTTGGCAAAAAGCAACTTCATTCATAACAGGAATGCAGAGTCTTTCTCAGAATAGGTTTCCCAGTGACTGACTTGGCAAAGACACAATAGAAAAAACACTGCTGCCCAATATCAAACATTCACCTTCTGACAGTTCCAGAGGACATCTATCCTTCACAGCAGTGCTGAGCACCACCAGCGCAAGCCTTTGTCTGCATCAGAACCACAAGTAAATATGCAGAGGTGAAACGCAGGTAAATCATTTCCAGATACTGCTAACTAATGGAGTAACCAATCTCATTGTTAACTAATCCCAAAAGAACTGTTAAAGTTTGAGAAAAGACAGCAGCAGGGGAAGCTGAAGTTCTACTCTAAGTCTCTCCTAATGTTGGAGAAACCTCTTCCCAATTCCTCCTCCTCTGTTGCCATCTCACTTCATTGTAGACAGGTCAAGGAGTCCTCATGGACTCTCTTAATACATACACAGAGCACTCCCCAGAGCTTGGTAACCATCTTGCTTTGTCTCTTTGATAGGCATGTAGGAAACAAATGAGGAGGAGAAGATGCCTGAAGAGTCCATTAACATTGTTAGGTTAGATGCGTTGACAATAAATCGATTCTTTTTGACATGGCTGTCGCAGTAATGAAGGTACATTTCTGGATAACTCCTCTTAATGCAAGATAAGATATGGATGGCCCATGTCTTTCTGACATATGTACAGCATATCAAACAGTGGCATAAGAAAAGGTTGTTTTGTTGGTGCTCTAATCAGAGATAAAATTTAAGATTAATGATGATGAGTGTTTTTGTCTGTCATATTTTTTGAAGGATAGAGGTCATACACTCCTGGGGATGGCAGAGTTAGTGCCTAACCTCTGAAAAGAAAATGAACACTCAACAAAACCCATATTAAAAGCTCCCTCTTTTCTCTAGAGATTAAAAGAGGCAGTCAAAGGAAAAACATGCCTAAACTTGAATGTCATGGTACATTTCTCCACTATTGCTGAGGTTCTGGCATTTGAACAGATCTTTTAAGGCTCTTTTCTTTGATATATAAAAGAAATTTTTAGCACAGTGAAGAAATGTATATAAGGGTCAAAGTGGCAAGAGGAGAGAAAGAAAACAAAAAATTAACAAGTGCAAGGGAAGGCCATGGTTGGAAATTGGAAGATCTTTTCCTACTTCTAAATATATATGGCCCTGTCACTCTTCATTGCATTCTGCTCTGGGGCCCTATTTGTTCTATGAAATGGGGCATACTCGGGGTTGTCCCAACTGGTGGGATCCAGATCACCTCTGAGGTCCCAGCATGTTCCTTGGCTGAGGGCAAAGGAAGGACTAGAACCTGTCCTGGGACTGTTGCACAACTTTCTTACCCTGCTGGCTATGACAGTGCAGAGACCAATGCTTATAGGTGCCCCTTGGCAATGTTATGCCTTAGTTTCCCTATGTTTAAAGCTGATGTAATGCTAATATCCACCATAGTGCATAAGCTTTAGCCTATTTTGTTTCTTAGGTGAGGTATTGTGGTTTAACCCCAGATGGCCACAAAATGTGCAGTTACTCATTGTCCTCTGGTGGGATGGGGGAGAAAGTCAAAAGAGTGAAGGTGAAAAAACTTGTGGGTTGAGATAAAAATTGCTTAACAGGGAAAGCAAAAGCCAAGCCCACAGCAAAGCAAAACAAGGAATCCACTTGTCCCTTCCCATGGGCAGGCAGGTGTTCAGACATCCCCAGGTAAGCTGGGCTCCACCACACATAACAGTGACTTCACACATCTCTCTCTTCATTCAGGTTTCTATGCTTGGCATGACACCATATGGGCTGAGATACCCCTGGGATCAGCTGGGGTCAGCTGTCCCAGCTGTGTCCTCCCAGTTCCTTCCTCTGTGTAAGCCCTGCTCAGCAGTCATGAAAACAGCCCTGAATTATCAACACTGTTTCCAGCACAAATCCAAATCACAGCCCAATACCACGTACTATGAAGAAAATTAACGCTACCCCAATGAAAACCAACACCGGAATTCTAATTAATGTTTGGTGAGACCTGAAATCTATGGAGAAGAGGTATTATTACCTTGATTCACCTTGAAGTCATCACAGAATTGTATTGAAGGATCTATAACAAAACCCTTGGTAGTAATAAAACACGTATTTTTTTTTGTTTCAGAGTATTGTTTCAGCCATGGAGAGAATTAACATTTAATTACTTTGAGAATAAAGAAACAAACAAACAATTACTGCCTTCAATTCATTTAGCAAAGAGATGAAGTCACGCATAATATATTTTGACTGGAGATAGGTAAAAGCCAAAATCTTGAAGAGTAATGCTGCTTAATTTTGGGATAAGTTCAGGGACAAATCCATAGGTCTGGATTAGCCACCAGTGTGCTGATTTTGCATCTAATCCAAAATGGGAAAAGGACCAACAACTCACTAGAGGAACTACTTTTGCAATGCTTTTGCAAATAAAATCTACAGAAACAAAGTGTGCAAGATTTCAGCCTTAAACCTCAAGCCCAGTTCAAAACTTGGCTCCCAAAAATGTTTTTTCTCTATCAAAGACCATAAATTCCTTTTGAAAAAAGCTTGTGTTTTAAAGGCTACAAGTTTGAAGCTCTTGACTCTAACACTTAGGCTCCTAAGCTAATTTCATAGTATTGGAATGATTTAAACAAATAAAAAAAGAAAAGCTGTTTAAAAAATACCATGTTTTTAATTTCAAAACTTTTTGCTCTGAAATATTTGGGACCATTTTTTAAACTTTTTTATGTTCCCTTTTTTTTTTCTTTTTTCACTAGATCTTGTCACTGAGTTTGACAGAATTACTGATACTTCCAGCATTTTTTCCACCCCTTCAGTTTTACTGCCTTTTATTCCCCAGTTTTCTTTCTGCTGTTTTTCAGTTTGTGTCCAGTTGAAGAATTGTGAAAATTAAAAAAAATAATAAAAAGCAAAACAAAACACCAACTCCACAGCTTTAACTTTTAAGGAGAAGTAAAAATGAGGGAAGTTCAGAGGTATCTGTTCCAGAAAGTTATGCATGTTGTTACATTCTCTGACTTCTTTGTCTGCATGGGGTATAAAGGGACAGAAAGGAAAAAAGTATCTAAAGTGTCAGTATACGAACTATTAACATTTTGAATTACTGATTTTATACCCAAATACCTTCTGGATACACATTTTATTGTGTGTTGCAAGATTCAGGAAAGACACCTTTTTGCAATGAAAAGCATTCCAAATTCTGGCTAGAATATTTTGGATTCGATCTCTTCCCTGGGACATCCAGTACACACAAGCCCTTGTTGCCATTCTCCAAAAATACCTTCCATTTCTGTTAACCTGTTCCCTCATTAACATTCACATATGTTCAGGGTAGCACTTGCCATGTCCACTGGTCCTGCAGCCCAGTCCTTGAACACAGATGCTTTCCATTCAGTTTTAAAACTAGGGATTCATTCGATACTACTAATTAAGTAAATAAATAAACAACAGTCCAGCAAACATTTGCTAAACATTCTGCTACTGGTAACAAGCTTCCAAAGCCATTGAGCAAGATGTTTTTCTTACCTCTCAAAACAGCCCATCACATAGGGTAGAATGGCAGGAAGAGAAATGGGCTTTAAGGGAGTTACAAAAAGGGTTGCCTGCAACCAACTTGCATCTCTCTGCGTCATTAGCAATAACTGGCAGCTGTGGCTCTTCCTTCACTTTAACCTAAACCAAGTCCAGACGTGGCCCTTTGTGTCTCCTTTTTTACTGCTGACCCATTGAAGACTCTAGATTTCCTCTTCTACCCATGGTCTTTTATTTCACTTTGTGAAAGTTGTAGTTTGTTTAGTATTACATTTCAAAAATACAGCAGTGAATTTTTGAGCAAAACAGCCACAGCTTTGGAGCCAACCCACCAACAGGGCTTCCAGCACCAGCTGCAAAGGCAGCCTTTCTGTAGTGGAGAGATGAAACATGAATTTAATAGCGAATGGAGGCTTAGGGCCTTATGTGACATCTCGGAAATCTCAGACATTGTTCTCACTACAATCTGCCCTCAAATCATGGAAATAGATTAATATTAGCCTGTTCAAACAGATTTTCAGTCAAGATCTCACTTAGAAACAGCTGGAAGAAAAAGTCAAATTAAAAACATACTTCTGTTTCTCAGGGTTTTGGGTTTTTTCCATTTCAATCTGGGCTTGAAGCTGCAAGTACAGGTTCTGATCCAAATGCTTCAAATTCAGAGACAGGATGGATGGTTTCCTCTCCCACATTGAAACCAGTTCCACCCCTCCCCATCTTCTCAGAGAGCTGTAGTTTCTTCATAGATCCACTTCTCCAGCTGAGCTTGCAGATGACACTAATGATCTTTGAGATGAAGAACTGGGATTCCAAACTGATTTACAAAGCCAGAACTGAGTAGCTGAGCAAAATGAAATCATAGCTACCTGACCTGCTTATACACTAAAAGGCCGTGAGGGGCAGGGAGGAGAAGGGAATCAATTAATCAATTTGTTTACAGAGGCAACTAAGCAATGGGGAACACCTGGAACTGATTCATTGGGTCTGTTAATAAGGAAGTTGAATTGCAGATAGTGGCATCAACTGATTTCGAATTTTGGACTATTGATTTTTGTTAAGAAGATTCATCTCCACTGTCCCTCCTCCCAAAGTGAGAATCACTGTTTCTTTATGTCAAACTAGTATCATGCTGTGATTAAGAATTACCATGTTACCATTTCAAGGAGATTTTGGTACACTCAAGGTTTCTAAGCCTGGGCTAAACAGAACAACTTGTCTGCTACCTCCTTGCTTTGTGGAGGCACCTTAGGAAACAGTGCTTATGAGATACAAAAAGGCAAATATATTTAAAAGTAATCATATTATTTGCTAAGTGCCTGTTTCATGGTAAATAGTGGGCTATGTTCAAAATCTGTGCAAGACAAAGGGAGAATTTCTTTTTCTTTTCTTTTAGATTTTAATTGCTGCATAATACATGTGACAAAGAAATATACAAATATCAGTATTACCTGGCAGTTTCTATAGTTTTATTTAATATTTTAAAATGTATTTTTGAGTGACATTTGAAACCTATGATGTATCTGAGTTTGCAGTAGATATGGCAATTGGACATTACAAGTGGTAGTGGACATTACAGACCACAACCTCTTGACAGGCAGAGGTTATCCACAGGGAAACCTGTGCACACAAACACCCACACCCTGGGAACACCTGCCTGTCAGTGTCATCCTGCTCCTGCCCCTGGTTCAGCACAGCAATGCCTTCATTTCCTGCCTTCTGCCACCCCCACACAGATGCTGACATCTCACTTCCACACACCTTTTCAGGACATGGTCCTTATGGAAACATTGCCCTCAGAGCTGATACTTTGGAGAGAGCTGCAGATAACTCTTGTAGGGGTTCTGAACGTTGCAGCATCCCAGAAATGTGTTCCATGTGCCTCAACAGCGAAAACAGCCCATGGGATGCACAGGCTGCAGAGAGCCCAAAGTGGGTGCAGGACCTGCGTATATGAAGAGATGCTGTGCAATGCTTACACCTCACATACACCATACATTAACCTTTGGACTTAAACAGAGTGCTGAGCCTAAATGAAGGCTCTTTTACCTCAGCAGGAGTCACAGAGAGAGCGGAGCTGTCATTAGACCCCATGCACTTCTGCAGCATCATTAGGAAGCTTCAACCCAACTAGAAGATGGCAGGAGCTGTTCTTTCTCTGTTCCCTCTCAAACCCTGGTGCACAATGCATACATTTCATTCCCTCTTCTGGCTGAACTAGGTTGCCCATGATAATAAATCATCTTGGTGATTTCTTTGGAAAATTTGCCTCATTTACACTCATGACCTTGTGACCTCCTGATGCCTTTTCTTATATCAGGACTCCTTCCACAGTTGTGCCGTTTATTGCCATTCTCCTGAGACCCCAAAGGAAAAGGGAAAGGAACTACAGGCACTTACATCTGAGATGTAAAAATAGGGGTTTGAAAAAAGCAGAAACAAATGAGAATGTGAATGTGGGGAGCACAAGATTTCCCAGTGTTGAGTTTCTGCAGAGGCCCTTTTATTTACTGAACATTTATGTGTGTGTGAATATTCAGCCCTTGATAGAGCAAAGAGCTGGGTTTGATACTAACAACAAAAATATTTGCTGTAAATGTCATGACACGCCTTGTCCATAATATGATTCTTTCCAGATGGTTATTTTTTTCAAATTACTGAATGGAAAAATATGTCTTAAGACAAGTACACATAAAAATAATTCTTTTTCCTATTATTGTTTTTTTCTTTCTACATTTCTAAAAGTGCTGTTGCTTGCCATGGGATGATATGCTGGGAGAGCACATGCATCCTGACATCTGATTAATCATGCAAAGTTGTGAGTGCATAATTCTTAACTGACAGGGTAACTGACCAGGAACCATTTTATTACATAAAATACAAAGGTGTACACTATTTACACCCTCTTTAATATGGTTTCTAGCACAAAAAACATTTCACTGAGTGACTGGTAGGCAGAAATTCAAGCTGGCCTTAACTCCCAGTAAACCCATACCTCTTTTGTTAGCTGGGACATGCACATGCTTCTGAATCCAAAATGATCTCAGCTGGCAGTCCCACCCAACACAACAGTTGGATGACTGTCTTGGTCCTGATCTTAACTTATTAAATTTGGTGTCCGTGAGGTTGTACCAGATGTGGCACACCTCTCCTGCAAAACAATATCCATCTTTGGAGTGTATTTGTTTCCCATGGAGAAGTGGAGTCAGTTGAGCCTTGCCCACACAATCTGGTGTCTGGAAAGAAGTTTATCCCAGATGTTCTGGAGTGGACAACAGATTCCTACATAGCAATGGCACAAGTTTGGGAAGATTCCTCATGACAAGCAACATTCCATGCTTTCCACTTGCTGAGACTTCTCTTATTCACATTCCTGAAAAGCCCAGTGACCTGGCAAGCTGGTGGGGTGAAGGTATGAGATTTTAGTGATGGAGTAGAGTAAAGAGTCTCATGCAGTAGATGGAGGTGGAAAGGGAGCAACATGGCTCTGAGCTGCTCAGAAAGAAAATCAGGGCCAGATCCAAACCTTGAGGTTTCCCCTCTTTTTCTGCAGATATCCAGCTTCTGCCTTTCTCTGAGGGCCCAACTCTTTGTTTAGAAGCCCCCATCAGCAGGTAGAAGGCAAACTACTCCTTGCTTTCCTGCCCAGCATTCTGCTTAGTAGGGCAAGAGGTGTGGGCCCCATGAATGGAAAAGCTGCTGCAGGTACAGTCTGTTTTTTTATGTATTAATACCATGTGTGATGCTGAATGACACTGTTCCCCAGCCAGGAGTGGGGGCGTTGGGTGAAGAGATCAGTTAACACAAACTGGAGATTGACTTTCTAGCTTATGGCCCAGATCTGAATCTTATGGTTCAGTTCTGGCAAGGTGATGAGCAGCTTTGTCTTGGACAAGAGTTAAGAGCACTTGCCATTTTGCAGGATAGAGCACTTAATGCAAACCAGTTGGCAAAGTATGAGCCTTGCAATTTCCATTCTGAAAAAAAAAAAAAAAGAAGAAGAAATTTGGAAAGGGAATAGAAGGGCAAAGTTCAGAGTGGTTTCAGATTCCCACAATAACAACGAAGCCCAGCTCTTTCCCAAACACTTGCACATTTCCTTAGAAACAGGTGACAGACATCTGCAAGGCTGAGTTCAGTGCTGGAACAGCCTGGCCTGCCTTCCTTGGTTGTGGGTGTTCTGCTCTTACAAGAGTGAGAGAGATACAGCTTAAATATTTCCAGACAATGCTGCAATTTATTTTAAGTGTAATAGGGGTCATTCTTCACTGAAAGAATATAATAATTTTTTCTGTGTGAAAGCAGAAGAAAAGTGGGGAAGCAGTCGATAGCAAGACTTACACTCACCCAAATCACAGTTAAACAGCTTTCTCATGTCTCCATATCCTGAGTATCACACCCAAGACAGTAATCCCCACCACCAAATAACACAGGATCCTTTCCTTTTGTTATTCCATATTCATTCAGGGAAAGATTTTCCAGGAGTCAGATATAAACACCCTGCCTTGCTGAGGCTCCAACCAAATAACCATCACATGTATCTTCCCAATTTTCTTCTGGAGATCCTAAATGATGCTGCACCATGCCCCGTCTGGTGGGATAGCTCTTATCATCCTGGTTTCCTCCCTCCTAAATGGGTAGATTAGGGAAGTCAGGAAGAGCAGGGAAGAGATGGGTACAAACCTCTCATCATCACTATCCTCCAAAGGATGAAAATACAAGACAGAGAAAGCATCAACAGTCCTCATGGAAACAGAGGCTTCTCCCACCCATGGAGAAAAGAGGAAGATTCACCCATTGGTCACTTCATCTTTTTGTTCCTGTGTCTTCCCAGTGTAAAAGACAGCCAATAACATCTCCTTTGAAATGTGCAGAGCAAGGCAGTGTAGGTAGGGACATGATGTTACTGCAGAGAAGATCTACATTACTCCCTGTTCACCTCAAGCTCTAGATCTGAAATTTTGTCTTTAAATCTAGACCAACTCCAAAGAAAACTTAATTCAAATCAAGTGGCAGAAAAGCCAAGACTCAAACACAATACCTGCCTTCCAATGAACAAGCCTTTCTGTCTGTGAATCTGATACACATTCAGTTGTTTCTAGTGCTTTACATGGGAAATGTTTCAGTTGGAAAGCATCAATACTTAGAAAAATAAAAATACTGTAGATGGTTTAAGCTCTACATCTGTGGAAATCTCATTAGGTAGTTTTAGATGTGCTTGCATCTGGAAGAAATCATCCCTCTAAACAGAAAAATATGTCATAAATGTCATAATGGGGTGTTGGAGAAGAACATGAAATTAGTTTGGTTCTTCAACTCAGCATCTCTGGCTGGAATCATTAAAAAGAAAATACTTGTATAAGGCATTAAACTGTTTTTGTCAGGGTTTGATTGTATGGACCAACCTGGAGTCTAAAGAGAACTGAATACCCAATTTAAAGATGTAAAACTCTGGAGAGCTACAATAGGCTGGAGCCAACCCAAACATTCACAGAAGGTGAGTACAAATACAGTGTATCCCAGACTGGATGGGGTCCTCCAGCAACAGTTAGGGACTTCACTCTGACCAATGAACTATTCAAAGTCTCCAAGGGACACCAAAGCTCTGTCCCTATTTACTGGATATCATCAAGCACCCTCAGAGAAGTCCCCTTAGGAACTAACAGTCAAGTGTTGAAGGACCTTAGTCTCCCTTGAGGTGGGCAGAGGAGGGAAGCACTTATGAACTTCCCTCTGCCTGGTGCCATATCCACAATGCCTTCACGGCAGAAGCTGCCAGCTCAGCGAGGTATTCAGTGCCCTCTAACCCACTCCTTGAGCTGACTCACAAGATGTGGTGAGCAGATGCCCTTGGAACATCCTGATCCTGCCCCTAAAATACTTTCCATGTTCTTAGGTATGTGGAGCAGTGGGTATTATTGCAGGGATGACTACACCAACCAAAAGCTGTTTGCTGAGGGGAGATACTTCACTTCTGGCTGCAGCAATCTATTTGTGTTGATTGCTGCTTTGTTATTGCAGACTATCTCATCAAAATTAATGCAAGTGTTTAACACCAGCCTCACAGGCCTTCACAAGGTGCACACCAAGAAGGTGTAAAGCAACTGGAGACACAATTTCCTTGGGCAGTCTGTAAAATGAAAGCCATAATCAGAACTGGTCATTAAAAATCCTGTGGCAATCTCTGCAACAGAACGTTCGATCCATTGTCCCAAATCTAATCATTACACTCTGCCCTCTGCCCATTTAGCATCCTTCTAGTGTTTCAATTGAGGATGGTATTGCAGTGCATTTCCTGACCTGAATAGTTTAACGGATCATAATTGTCTCATGGTTACTTCATGCTCCCGCAGTCGGTTTGTTGTATCCATCTGTTTTCTTTATTCTTCCATGCAAACTGTAAGGTCTTTGGGGCCAATGGCTGACACTGAGTCCTGTGTTAATACCGCACCGAGCACAGGGGGGGCCCGATTTTTAGGTTCAGCAGCAGAACAACCCATAATTAATAAATGGCGGCTTGTCTGTTCTAAGCAGAAAAGCAACACAGCAATCTGTCAGGGTATAGAGGAGGAGGGTGTGACCTCTCCCATCAGGCCTATGTCTCTAGGGATTCTCCTGATCATCCTCATTTTCTTTGGAAAAGTTATGGTGCTGATCAGTTTTTTGTGCATTCAGTTTCACTCCAGCCCAGGAACAGATGGTGGCACAAAAGAGGAGTGACTTAAAATCACTTTGTCCTGTTCTCCCCTTCCACCTGCTCCTAATCACAAGACATCCATACATTTAAATACCAAACAAGAGGAAGCAAAGAGCTTGTGTGCAACAGAAATACCAAACAATGTTTGCATTAGAAAAAAAACAACTTAGACATGCTTTTCAGCCTCTAGCAGCAGTCCCCATGGAAAATAATGTTAAAATAAACAAAAAGCAACAATTCCTTTCTGACTGATGATTTTATAATATGGTTGGTGTCGCTAAATGCAACCAGCCGTCCCTCCCACACTCCTGCTATCCACTCAGAACCGTCCCCCTGTTTTAAGGATGTCTCTTCACCCGCTGACATGTGCACATGAATTCTCTTTCTTAATGATGTTTAAGCATTATTAAGAACAAAAGAAATCCTAATAATGATATAAGCCTATCAAAGGATGACAATGATAAATCATTAATAATGATGCAGAAAGGGCAGAAATGTGCAGTTAGCACTTCTAGCTCTTCATGTAGAAAGAAGCAGACTGATGTATCTTTATTAAATGAGAATGATGAAGTATCCCCCAGTCTATTAGTAACCAAACAAGATGTTAAAGAGTATTTATCAGGAAGTTATCTCAATCTGTATGCCTAGAAATTGTGAAGCCAAATTCCCTGCAAGACCTGACCAAGGTGTTATCTGGCTCTGGTGTGTTATTTTTTAATTAAGTTTAAAAACAACTGTCTTTACAAAGACTGGTACACGATTTGTGTATCTCCTCACCTCAGCTTGGCCTGATCTTCTGCAGTTCTGCCATGCACTCTTGGGCAAGGTTAGAAGTTGGCTGGAAGGTCCTCATGTCACTATTGGGGAAAAAATGGTGGCTGTGAGGTTGTCTCTAAAATACTAGAAGGATTATTCAGAAGGTACTAAAGTCAGTTGTAGACACAGAGACTACATCTGCACTACAAGCGGTGGCTGCAACTACCATGTGTGCCAGATACTCACAGTAACTCTGTACTGGCTCAGACAAGTGCCAGGATGAGCAGTCACATGGCAGCAATTCTCTGCAACCTTATAAGAAAAAGAAGTTCATGGCAGATCAGCTGGAGTTACCTGGAGCTACAGAGACTAAAAGCTGCTACAGAAAGCTGGTTCTGGCTCTTGGGAGTTTGCAAGCTCAGTGAAAAGCTGCAGATACAAAGCTGAGTCCTGTCCTGCTTAAGCAGGACTTTTCAGCAAGTTATCCTTACAAAGTTATGCTGGGATTGACTATGCCCACCACAATTCATCTGCCACCCAGATATCTCCCTGCTTTTGATGGGACTTAGAGGTAGCTCTAGGGGAGCTGGTAAATTCCTTCACCCTGGGATCCTGTGTCCCTCCATCCTGTGGTGAGATCTGCATTTAGCAACCTGGTCATTGGAATGTTTTAAATTATTATTTTGGTTTTAGTTAAGAGACCACTTTCCAGCTCAAATATGGCAGCAAAAATGAGGGGTTTCCCTCGCTCCACCCTGATCCTGCCTGGGGAGCCCAACAACCACAATTGCTCCAAGGCAGAACATTTATTTTAATGCACAGCCTTTAAACTGCCCCAGTCCCATCAACCATGTGCAGTGGTCCTAAACTCTATTTCTTCTCTGAGCTCTGTTGATGTCCCAGAACTCTCAAGAGAGGCTTCACACAGGATCATTGGGATGCCTGAAATAAGAAACTGCCACGCTATTGCATTTGTGCTATTCAATGGAAAATTGCCTTCATCGGGGATACTTTGATTCCTAAGCTGGGATGTGAGGAGCTGTAAATCAGCATAGTCCCACTGCTTCTAGCAGACTTACAGGATTTGTGTCAGTACAGGAATTTGCCACTTCGTTACAGAGCTCCTTTAGCAACAGCCTACCCTGAATGAGGCCCCGTGACCAGCTAGGAGAGGCAGCAATTTTCTCTTCACCGTGGTAAATAGCAAACTCACAGAAATTATTTTAATCAGCTATAAGTGCACAGGAAGGCTCTGTGCAGATAGGTGTGTATTAACAAGGGGCACACTCATATCACTCTGCTAAGCATTTTTGGGTGGCCGGTCAAGCATAGCTGCCTTTCAAACTGCCTTGGAAGGAGAAATATTAATAAACTCCCTGCAGCATGCAGATTTGATTGAATTTCTCATGGATCATAGCTCGCCTGCAGCAGGGTGGCATACCTGTCAAGCTAAGACATTGTTCCATAATTGTTCCTGATGCATTGTGTGCTAATTACCATTGCTGAAAATAATCTCCAAAGATTATGGCAGGCATCATAAATAACAAGCCAGCGGTTCGACACTGCATTATGACAAGGCCTCAATCGCTCTTATCTTTTACTGGAGTGGAGCCTATGCATTAGCTTTACTAATGAATCTTTTTCATTTGTACAAGTGATGTTTCCATTTGACAATGACATGAACATAAAGTGGAGGTTAATTTACTCTATTCCGAGAGGTTCATTATTTAACCTGACGTTGAGGACAAAACAATGTAGCCTAATAGACGGCAAATAGAAATTAGTTGTGATGAATTTTGCCATTTAACACTCCCAGCAGCAGCACACACAGCAAGAGGATGAGTTTGCTTCAGCAGCAAAATCACTTTATTTCCATAGTTCTGGAAAAAAAAAAGCAAGATTGCTCAACTCCCAGAATCCCCCTGTACCTTGTAAAACACGATGGATTTACACAGACATAAAAACTGCTGGTAACTAATGGCCCAACGTTGTCATTGTGTCAATTTTTATCAGATTAGTTGGCATTAACACTGTATCACCGATTGCCTTACAAGCCAAGCTGCTGTGAATTGGATTGGATTCAGGTAGCTATTAGAATTGCCAATTTAAACACTCGGGGCTTATCTCAGCTTTAAGCCATTGACAAAAAGGTTTGGTCACTTCCCCAACATCTTCTGACATGTGTGCTCTGGGCGAGCGATGCAGCATCCGGTTGCTGGCTGCACTCATCCCTCTAGGCCTTCAAATGTATCTATTCAACATTAATTTAACATCATCCAATGTGGTT
The DNA here is from genome assembly GCF_047495875.1 of Pithys albifrons albifrons. NCBI lineage: Eukaryota > Metazoa > Chordata > Aves > Passeriformes > Thamnophilidae > Pithys > Pithys albifrons. Next base: position 12,270,105 of record NC_092472.1, read on the forward strand.
TGAATCAAGCAAATATTTTCCTTGTTTATTGCACACACTCATTGTGCTGTTTCAAGGAGGTTTATTAATAGTTTGCAATAAATTTGCTAAACAATTTGCAATAAATTATGCAGTCATATTTATAGCAGTGACACATTTTAGAGGACAAAAGTTGACCTTTCCCATGCCTCAAAGAGAGAAGGGGCAGGGTATATCCATTACAACTCAGCCTTTCATAGGCTCATATCCTGGTTCCTTCAGCTCACACAGAAGATAAAATGTATCTGCTCAAAAGCTTGTTTAATTTGTTTACAAACAATGGGACATGTTCTCTGGGACCCTGTGAATGCTGCTGGGCTGGATTCTGATGTGCCACAGGAACTGAAACCTGTAGGGTCTGTTCAGAGGAGTTTGCAGGACAAGGATCTCTTTGGATTTGGGGTTTTGTTTGTTTTGTTTTGTTTCGAAAGGGTTTTTCTGTTTTGTTTTTCATTCATAACTTGACAAAAAGCAACATCTTGAGAGGAAACGCTCCAATTTCAACAGTACTGCATTTTCCAACAACAGCAGAAATGTTCCTCTAATTACTTCCAAAGCACATCTAATATTTAGTCAGTGAGAGATGTGGCGATGAGTCTGAGGGGTTTCTCCAGTTCTTCCCTGACCCCATCTCACCCCCCTGCTCTCAGCTGGCTCCCTGTCAGAGCCACCTACATCTTTTCACTTATGGACCACCAGAGAAAGGCCAGTTACAGAGATGGACACACAGAGTGAAAACTGCAGACTCTTGCTGCCATTTCTAGAGGTGGTTCACAGCAAACATCCACTCTGCCCTCAGCTCTGGGTTTTACATCCTTCTTTCCTGGAGCCATCCTCCTCCACCCTCCCCATTCATGTTCAGCTAGGAATACAGAGCACAAAGGAAAATGTACTCTCCATATTTTTTCCATATTTTTCCAGACATCAGGTCTGCTCAGGTTAACTCTGCCCTGACAAGGAGCATCACAGGATCCTCAGTGACCACATGTGGTCAGGAAGAAGTTTTCATGTTTCTCTGAGGCAACTCCTCCTGCGAATCCAGCATAATTTTCATGTGGGTGACTCAGAGTGTGCAGGCTGTCTCCCTGCCACCCACCACCCCAAAACCAGAGCAGCCCATGGAGGGTGATGGTGAGGTAATGGTCTCACTTCTGGCAGTCAGGGAGCACAGTGGTGAGAAAGGCCATCGTTCTAGGAATGGCCTGGACAACAGTTTGACTATACCTCTATTTTACTGCATATTATTACAGCATTACATTCATAGTCAAGGGTCAGCTGCCATTTCCTGGGGTTTATAACTTGCCTGTTTTAATTAACATCAGGCTCAAACTTGGTAGGGAGGTGGGGTCAGCCCAGATGTTAATGTTATTTCAAAAGTGCCTTATATCAGTGGTGTTATTTAAAATATATTAAACAGGAGCTTTTAGGGATGTGCCACTTCCAGAGCTGTATTTTAGACAAATAAAAAGACAGGGTTTCATTCTAGAAGAAATCAATTTGGAATAGATCTTGTGCCTTTACGAGCAGCTTACCACTGAGAGGCAGGATGAAATCAGTTCTCTCCTATCCACAAAGGGCTCCCAGGAAGGGGGAACAAACACACCAGCTACCCTGTCCAGACTGGTTTCAGGCCACATCAAAGCTGATATTACCACAGATGTAGTGGTTTGTGAATTCAGAAGCACACTTTCACTCACCAGAAGAAAACATTCCTCGGTGTCATTCTGCCCAAGGACCTCTGCTCCACAAAATCAGAGCCCTCATCTGGGCTTTCCACTGTCTCCTACCCTCACTACCCTGCTTAGTGAAGAATTGGCTGTTCAGACTTAGCTAGGCAAACAGACAATAACACTTCAAGAAGTTGCCTTAAATATGAATTCTGCCCTGACAGGACGTTTTTGCTGGTATTGGAAGTGCACTGGTAACACCAATGCAGTTGTAGCTAAAGCAAAGTGCTCACTGCCACTTCTGCAGTTTTTGCTTACAGACACAGGGTTACTCATTCCATGTTTGTAAATTGTGGAGGTGATCTGAATGTACACACAAAGTTCCTGTGCTTGGGACATTGACATTATGAACAGAGGAACTGGGACTTGGCACCACCTTTTCAGAAACCCCTCATATAGCTGATGATTCAATTGGCTGCTGTCTTATAGAAATATCTGTCTTCACTATTCTAGTAGTAGATGGCTGAGGGCAGTGTTGAAGCCTTTTGTGGTGAAAGACTGGCAGGGATTCTACCTTAACGCTGAATGCCAGTGCTGTTGTGTACTTAGGTGATTTCCTATTGTTTTAACCCAGATTTCTGGGTTTCCCAAGTCTGTGTGGCTCTCTACAGCTTCACCTCACTCATGCTCACTTATAATCTCTCTGTTTCTCCATGCACTGGCCTGCAAATCAAAAGCTCTGGCAGCTTTCGGAGAAATTTCAGCCTACTCATTAAAAATATGACCCCCAAAATCAGCACATGCACTTAACCAGCCCCCACTCCTGATCACATCTTACTCATATACTGAGGATCCATCTTGAAGACAGGCCCTGGTGTTCTCCTCCTGTTGCAGGCAGGGAGTTGAGTATTTTCGTGGTTACTGGACTTGCCTGAGGTGATAAGAGGAATCTGTGGCAGAGGTGAGAACTGAGCACAAGATTGGGCTCTGAATAATTGTCCATTCTTCCCCAAGATATGGCCTCTTCCTAAGTGCTAATTCTTTCTGCTTTTGGCTGTGGAGGGGGCTTGAAGAAAGCAGCACACAAAATAGCCCTGACTTGCATGCTGCATGTCACAACAAGAAAGGGAATCAGATGTTTGGCCTGTGGGGTTTATTCCCAAAGGGCATAGAAATTATAACTAAGTGGAGGAAATCTATTTCTGGTTGGCTTAAAATTATTCTACAAAGGGTCATCTCTCTGTTAGAAAAAGAAGTTAGAAATCCATACATCAAAGAAGACTGAGAAGTGCTCATTAGTTGCCAGTTACAGGATGCTTTGAGCTAAGGACTGGTCTACACCATCCCCAGCCTCCTTCTTCTTCTGCATAAATTAATAGAAAAGTGTCATATCATCATTCTTGTTACATTTGAATGCCCAGGACTAAATGTTTAGGGACGTAGCTGGTATAATAGCTTTTTCCTTAGTGGTAAATCTACCAAAACTGCCCCAGGCAAAAAGTGACATTTCTCCAATGCTAACAGAGAAAAATGCTAACAAGCTAATTTTGCCTGTTTTGCTTTAATTTTGATTAGGGACTCACTGGCTACAGGTAAATATCTCGGTCTGATCGAGTCGAAAGTGTGCTTTTTGCTTTGCCTTCACTCATTAGTGAACAGCAGGAGCAAATACAGTGGGTAAGTTGATTACAGCTCTTGGCTCCTTTCACAGGCAAGTGGCGAATTCCTCAGTACGACATTCCACCCAGGTGTTACATCCCCTGGTGTCCCACACAGCAGTCACACACCTCAAGATCATGGCTAGAGCATCTTACTGGTTTGGGCTTGGGGGTGGGATTTGTTTTGTGGTTTTTGTTTTGTTTTGTTTTTTGATGCAGAAAGTCGATAACTTCCCCAACTCTTTCCTGAATGCTTTTTATTGTGTTTGCCTTCAGAAACAGCAACATTTGGTCATGTGTTGAGAAGCTGCATGTTGCCTTGTAAACTCAGAAATTATTTTCAGGTGTATTCCTCTCAGAAACTTAAGAGGCTTCTGTAGCAAAGACCCAGATATAGGTATTTATGGAGCCCTCATTTTGTTTCTTGGAAACACAAAAGTCCTTTCTGCTCTTGCTCACATTGGTGGGGATGAGCCAGTGGTGTCAAAAGAAATTGAATGGCTGTACCACAGCACGTCAGACAGATGAGGGCACGTTTACCAAAGGAGAAAGGGGACACCACTGCTCCTGCTCCCACTGCACACAGACATTGCTAATGCACCAGGGTTAGCAAAATTGTGTTTTCCTTTTGCTTTTAGTACGTTCTCCAAAGAGCTGCAGTTCACTTACAGAGGGAAAAACAAGGAGCATCAGTAGCATACATATCATAAAACTATCTCAAAAGGAATGCCAGTGTCATAGTTTGCTGTTCCTGGAAGTGAAAAAATTACAAATAGAAGGAAGAAACTGAAACACATGGAAACATCTGCTGTAGAGTCACTGGAGAAATGGCTTTGTATTAATGTGGGAGGTGCATCAGTCCCCAGCACTGAACACCTGAGGTGTGCAATAAACAGGAAAAGATTAGGGGTCAGACCAAGTCACACAAGAGCCTCTGGCTCCCTCCTGGGCCTGCTTACTTATGATTAGAGACCAACACTCAATGCCTGGGAACATTCATACCTCTTGACATCCTAGTGCTGTCTAGGCAAATATTGGCAAGACCCCAACCAGGAGATCTGCAGCACTTGTTCCAGCACTAAGCAACTCCCTTGAAATTGCCAAAGAGGACTTGGGCCTCTGCTGTAGCTTGTCACTGCAGACACTGTCAGCTCTTGCCTGATTGGGAGGATGGAGGTAGAACAAAAATAAATCCATCAGCAGATGGATGCGCAGGGTCGAAGACTCCCACACTAAAGGACACAAGAGACCATGTGGCCATTCTTTACCCTGAGAACCATGGCATAACTCTCTGGAACACATGGATGTTAGGAGAAGGATTATCCCTTGGGCAAAAGGTAACTGATTGCCAGAACAGTGCAAGCAGAGGGAGGCTTAGATGGGCTTATCCCCACCAAGCAGTGGCCATGTCTTGCCAATAAGATCTGTTTCATCCTTTTCCTTCTTGACTTTCAGAATCTGAGATGCATCACAACATATTACAAACCTACACCCCTTAGAGGAGAGAACCATGGGGTTTATGATCCCAGGTAAGCTTTGACTTTCTTGTTTAATGTCAGGGGTCATTTTCTAGCAGGCAAAAGTTACAAGCTGTTCCCAAGATCCAGGATGCAGATTCAATAAAGGCAGACAAAAGATTTGAGGTTATGTTCTTCAGAGGGGAGCCTCTTTTGTTTGGTTGGTTTGTTTTTACTCAAAGGGCATTTTTAATTTGTTCCTCAGCTGCCTGTTTCCAAATATATTTGTCTTTACCATCTTCCTCTTTCCCTGCCTCTCTGGTTCTGATTTTCACAGCCATTAGTAAATGCATCACCAGTGGGATCTCTTGTCTAGGATTTATGTTTAGAGTTAAAAATCAATTTCATACCAGAAAACAGGATGAAGGGGAGAAGTGCAAGAAAAGGAGAAAAATATAATAAAAAATAAGTAAGAAATAGAGAAATGACAGAGATGTTTGAATGAGAATGAACAGTTTCCTCATTTTCTTGGGAGAGCCCTGATACCACATGCTGGCTTTGAGTCACAGTGTTCAAAGACATACTGTTCTAAATTTATTAACTGAAATATAATGAAGATTAAAAAAATTAAGACCCATATTAGACTGACTATTAAAACTGTATTCCAGCATGACAAAAAGTAGTGCATATGAATGAAATTGTTGATGTTTGCCAGAAGCAATGGTTGGTCACACAAACTGCTGGGACATCCTGTAATTTTCCGGTGAAATTCAACTCCAAATTGCCAGAGCTCTGTGTGGACAGACTGGTATGTTTTTAAACTTGGCTTCTAGCAGATTAGTTTGCATTAGCATTTCCCAGGTACACATGAAATGAACATTAACTTACATAGCTCAAGGAAATTTAAATAGTTAAGCAGTCCAGGCAAATCAGTTGAGGTCCTGTATGTGACAGGGGCTGGAAGCTTGATCAGGGAGACACAGCTGCGTTGTTGCCTCTCCATCACCTCCAAGCTCATTCTTTTCCAGGTATGGCAGCTGGATCACCTGCATGACTGCATCCTGGTGAAGCTGTTTACTAAATAATCACGCTTAAATTTATTTATTTATTTATTATTTTGTATATTTATTTAGTATTAACTTTGTAAAATAGCCTTTACTGAATTAGCTCATTTAGGCAAAACAAGGTCTAAGGATTCCCCATACAAATAGCTGAACACTGCTTAGGAAAGCACCCAGATATGGAAGTGGTGGGGAGCAGGAGATGTCAACATGTTCAGCCAGCAAAACTGCAGCCAAAAGAGATTTTGTGATCACAGCCTTCTGCCCTGGGGCAGAAAGGGCTTGTCCTTGTCCAAACTCTTGATTTCCATCAATATAAGTGAATGCTGAAAAACTGTAAACTTTTCATCCAGTCGTTCTCAATTTATTGCATCAGGAGGGAATAAACATCATACATATTCTACATTAGATCTACCCTGAGCTGTGCGGGATTTATTTTATTTAGACCACACATTGTGTGGTGTATTTATAAAGCAGAGTCCTCTGAAACACAGTTCTGTTTCGGGAGGTCTCAACTGAGCCATATATTGAACAATCACACACTTTAGCAAGCTGGTGAATGTCAGTAAAATCTAGAAGTCACAGAAGAATTTGGTCAATAGGGTGGAAAATTGGTAGGAAAGCTGGGTGTGGGGCAGAGTGGGCAGGAGCCTGGAATAGCTGTTAAGTGCTGAGCTCTCCTGCAAATCACAGGATCCTCTTCCCAGCATCCTCCTCGCACGCCATGAGTCACTACTGAGGCTCCACATTGAGTTATCACCATTTAGAGTGGCATTTCCTTTCAGACTGCACAAAGCAAAGGAGCCATATTAGTAAATTTATTGAGTATTTCATTAGATCAATACGGAGTATGATTTAGGAGCCTCTGCCCGGGCTCTTTAAATCTATTTAATCAAACCAATTAATAAAAAAAAAATCTAGAGAGTTGAAACATATCCTGTAAGGTGCATCGTAAATATACTCCCTTACTTAGACTTTTGATCTTAGACAGGTAATTAACGGCTTTGGTTAAGTTCAAGTCATTCCCTCATGCCTGCTCGTGGTCATAAAGCCCTAGGGCTATGCATAGCTCATGGATTTATTATGTTTTTTTCCAATTGCAAAAGCTTCTCCAGGTCTGTTTCCCTTTTTTTCTCTTCCCTCCTTTAATTCCAGCAATGTAAACTCCTGTGACTCTCCATCCTGGCTACAGCAGCAGTGGTTGTTACACTTTGTGCGGTAACACGATGGAAAACAGGCTTCTTTTGTCTTCTAGATTTTGGAATACCATAAATACAGCTGAAACCTGCATATCCCAACTGTTTTGTCAGAGCTAAACGTGACCATTGCACATGTTGGACTAATACTCCTGAGAGAGGCATCAGCTTCACTTCGGGAGAGATGAGACAAACACAGCAGGACAATGACCTTCTTCTCCCTTCCTCATCCAAAAGCAACAGGGTGGGAATATTCCTCTGTGGAGTAAAGAGGTTCTTAATTCTTCACCTAGAAATCTCTCCACTGTTTAGACAAGAGCAGAGGAAGCTGGAGGGAGAGAAAAATTGTGTCCACCACAGCAGGGATGCATGGTATGCTGGAGAGAGACGGAGATCATGAACACATTTCTTCCCAGAGTCTTTAAAGTCAAGATAGCAGCTTTATCTTGCTTTACAATCAAGGAAATCCGGGCTCTGGGGGAGAGAGACAAGGGACAGATGAATGGGTTTCCTCTAAGCACATGTAATATATATCACTGTCTGAAGAACACTGGTCATAACTCTTGGACAGTGCCCCAGAACAAAATAAATAATGAGAAGTGCTGGGCTCACCTCACGGGCTGCTTGGAGCAGGAGAGCTGAGCCTGAACACATTGCAGACAGGGAGCTTCTCTCTCCCTTCTTTTTACAGCAGGCATCTGGTTTTACATGAACAGCTATGGGACATAGGGGCAGGGGGGAAACAATGTAAAAACAACTGCCTCACTTTTTTAACACAACTCCCTAGAAGAACAACACCTCTTTCCTGATGAGTGTCAGGTTAATTTTCCATAGGGTTGTGAACACCAGAGGAACTATATTGAGGTATTCCAGGTAATGAATAGGTCCATATAAAATGCCAAAGGCCCTTCTTCTACTGGTTTTATTGAATAAAAGTTTAAAACTAATATGGAGCACTGTGGGAGAAGTTTGCATCTCTCAGTGTGCTTTATGTCACCATCTTAATTCCCAAATAAAACCAGGAACTCACGGAGCTACTAAAAGAGTCCCATGAAGACCTTCTGATCTAGACAGACAAGCCAGAAACAGAATGAAGGAGATTAACCCTGTGTCAGACAGGACAGAGACCTGACTTGTCTACAAGTTGCACTCAGGTTTCTCAGGACCCGGTTCAGCCTTGTCACAGCCTGCACCTTGCTGAAATACTCAGCCACCACTTGTAAGTGAGGATTACAGTAAAACTTCTGATCTTACCACAAAAAAACCCTGGAGCAGAATGTCCCTTTTCCATACATCACACCTCAAAACACTTCCTGCAGCCTGAGACCTCCTGGAAAACACTGGCAACCACAAGAGCCTGGGTGGTTCCCTACAGCAAGAGGGGACAATGGATGGTGTAACTGGAATAAAACTGGTATGCAGCAGCAAGAGGGAGATGTCCACTAGCTCTACCAAAAGCTTCTGGGTGAGTCCATCTGACCTTTGACTACATAAATGAGAGCCCACAAAAGGATCAAAGCCTTAACATCAGCTTTAAGAAAAGACACAGACCTAAACAGAGAGCTTTAGTTTTCAGCTGAGCTTTCCATTGCATGAGCATCCATGTGGCAATGAAAGGAACAGAGGGGATCATCCCTTCCTGAGAGCATTTACAAGCACAAAACCCCTATTGCAAATCCTTTGAAGACAGCAAAGGTCCTTCCATCAACTTCAGCCCACAGCTGAATGACTCACTGGTGAGGAATTTTTTCTCCACAGCAAAGATGAAAGAAAGTGCTGCTCTTAGAGCAGGTTGGGGTCCATGTTGATCAAACCTCTCTATATTATTTTCAAGAAGTCATGGGCCAGACAGAGTCTATTTATTCTAATATCTACTCAGCACTTATCGAATCAGAGGAAAAGCATTATCAAATGTGTCTTACTGCCAGAGAGTTTCCAAACTTGCCAGGCCCCAGAATGGGGCTCCCTTCTAACTCCTTCTCCCTTCCCTGGGGTGACCACGTTCACTGGGCTTTGGATGAGCTGCCACCACTGTAGTCCCATTCTCACTCAAACCACATTCAGCTGCTGGGAGGGGGGGAGGTAAAGGGTCTTCTGAAAGCAGGAAAACAAATCCATAGCTAGTAAATTATATATAGCTCTTATCCCACAATTAGTTTGTAATTCTGAAGGACTGCAGACAGTCAGACTCCTGTGTAATAATCCCTGAGATCAGATTCACATTGAATTGAAGGACTTTGAAGAAAGATAGGCAACAAAAATTAGGCTGGGATCTATACCAGTTTACACAAGTAAAAGCTCTGTCCCTGTAAGGGGTTTTAGCAAAAAATGTGAGGCCTTTTCTTCAGTTAGTGTTTTATTTGCACAAGTTCTTTTCCCCTTTGTATGTTTTCTCTATCTCAAATCCAGATTCTTCATCACTACCTCAGTGTTGGTCATAGTAGGGTTATTCCTCCTTTACACCATTGTAAGACACTGTCAGAAAACAGACATCACTGTGGGTGGAAAGGTACATATTTTCAGTTTGGATAATTAGAAATAGACATTGAAAACAATGTGTGTCTTATATATCACATTATATATATAACATTGCAAAATGGGTGGTAGTCGAATTTATCCATTCATCATAAATATTGATTACTTGCGTAGTAAGTGATAAATCAAAATGCAGTAATCACTAAATCAAAGATTTATATGAGTAAAGAGCAGCAAAGCAATTAATCAATTCCCTGTACAGCCAATGATTAATTAGGTTCCAGTCTGAAAGTATAGAGGCTGGTTTACAATTAAGACTATTACAGATAGGCTTTATATATTTTTTCCTTAAACATCCTGTTCTTGAAAAGGAGATAAGTTGACCCCAAACAAACAATGCCCTGAGAAGGATCAGATGATACAGTTGTGTGTTTACATTCAAGGCTCTCAGTTCCTAGAAGCACAGATCACAGGAGACGGAAGCAGCAGCATGTTGCTAAAATATCATAGACCTCTCACTGCCTGGGTTGCTCTGTTCGGGATAGACACTCCAAAGCATAGGATTTGGGAGCTAAAGCCATCAGAGAGACTCTCTGGGGCAGCATGGATCCTGGTGGGTATCTCTAACCCAACATGGATGTAGGGTACTTCTGTCACCCCAGATACAGCAGTTTAGCACAGGCACTGGGAAAAGCTGGAAGCATCGCAAGGTGCCCCAGTCTTTTCAGTTGCAGAGGAAACTGTCCTGCTGAGCCCCAGGGAGTACCAGCTGCAGCATCCCACCAGTGGGCCCTGCCTGCAGTTCCTGGTGACAGGGACTAGGACAGAATCCAGGGCAAACCACAGTTTGCTCTCCACACCCATTACACAAAGTCACAGTGAGCTGATACCAACAGGATTATCTTCACTCCCTGATCTAGGTTACAGAGAAAATTGCTGTGTCCCACCTCCATGCTTTGGCATGACCTGAGCAGGATTCAGTTTTGAGCCTCCAGCACTGCTCCATCCAGTTGCACTGGAAGCACTGGGGCTGTCATGGGACCAGCTGTGTAGCTCAGCAGAGCTGGCACAAGAAAAATATTTGTTCCCAAATTCTCCTACCAGCAAGAGCTCCTCCTTATGCCAACCAGCTGTTTGGCAAGAGTTGTTTCCTGCTCTTATTCCTTGCAGTGCCTTAGCCAGGCGAGTTCTTTTGCCTGGGAGAGAGCAGCATTTGCACCATGTGATGACTATTTTATCCCTTTCCATTCTTCCAGAGAGCTGAGGGATAAGTCTGAGAGTAGCTAAAATCTGGAGAAGAGCAACAGGGTGTGCTACCCTGGCTCAAGGTGCACTGTTAGTTCAGGAGGAGGCTCCAGATCATACAAAATGCTATTTTTTGGTGTTCTATGATGCACATATTGAAAATGCAGAGGTCATGAACCTGCATCCCCCCTGCCTGTGCATCTATCTGAGGCTCTCTACATGTCCAGCTAAGCTAGGTGAGAGCTCTAGGTCTGTGTGAGTAGTGACAAGTTCTCAGGTCATTAGTTCACACATCCAGAAAATCCAGTTAAGGGCTACCTAGACAACTCCAGATTTAAAAAAAAAAAAAAAACAAACCAGTATTTTTTAGGAAAAAGTCCAATCATATTGTTTGACATTTTGAAAATGGAATGTTATAGCTCCATATTTCCATATTTCAACAGGAAGGTTTTGAGACAAAATTTGCTCAAACTCAGGCTTTTCATATATAGATGTATAGCCTTTTTTTTAAAACAGAACAAAACAACATGTTTTGCATAATTCAAAGTGATAGTTTTCAGAAGAGATGACAGTGGTGAGAGCTATTTCAGAAGAAAACTTGCTTTGTGTTCTCTTAAAATGGCGAACAAGCTGAAAAATTAATTACGTACACATCTCTAAAGGACAAACTGCACAGTGCAGCCTGGGCCCAGGCAGAGGTATCTTAGAAATCCCTCCTAGTTAGCAATAGGTTTTTAATCCTTCTTCACCTCTGCATGTAATAACTGGCAAAGGTATGAGAGCATCATGTGGCTAATGGTGGGTTCTTTGCACAGAGGCAGCGGGGAAGCATCTTTTCTGCATAGCATTGCCTGTAAATGCTCTTTTTGACCTCGTTTTGCCTCAACGCCTGCATTACTCACTCTGAATTTGGCTGTCTACCTTGCTCTCAAGCCTCTTGTCTCAACTTATTTGTGTTAAGTATAGGACATATGGACAAAATAACCAGAGCCATGCCAAAGCTGTAACCCAACACTGTGTGTTCTGAAAACTGCAGGGAAAAAAGAACACTCTTTTGGTGGGGAGAGAGGGAGAGGAAAGGGGGAACTGGGATAAGGAATCAGCTAATTAGCCTCATCTACATTTCAGCTACATGGTTCACAGGTACTAAATCATTCCTGACATATTTAGGTTGCCATTTATTACCAAAATTATTCAATGTGAATTTTGCCATTTAGGACGTGTTAAGAAAAATACTTATGCCTTCGGAGTGACTCCAGCTCTGATCCCTTCTGACATAATGGCACCAGTGGGCCATGGTTTAAGTGCAGCCTTGGCTGCCCACAATAGCAACCTGGTCACACAGCTGGATGCACAGCTGCAATGGACAGGACTGCAGGACCAGAAGTGACTTTTTACTACCCCCTGTAAGTCTACAAATTAATATCTCCTCATCTGCTAATCTCAGCATTCAGTGCAGTGTTCCTGAGATATACTGAAGGTTTTACATGCATAAAGACTAAACTTAAAACTTAGTCTTGAGTCTGTATAATCACAGTGGAAACATAGCCCAATGCCCAGTGAGACACACAAATATGCATAGACACTCATGTTCTGCATGACTGCTAAGCTGCCTTATATTTTTAGTTAACTCTTCATTGCCCATTGATGGGTTGTCCACATTATGTTGAGCCACAGCCCTGCACCAAAAAAATAAAAAAAAACACATAGAAAAACAAAAAAAAACTGAAGAAACAACAAAAAACCAAACACACATAAACTCAACTCCTTACCATACCCCCCAGGGAGGGACTTTTGGGGCCATTTAGCAGGCAAGTCCTCCTGGAAAGTAGTTAGATTTGAAAATATGAGTGTATAAGGCACTTCCCTGCATACTTGAGCTGGTTTATGTGAGGCAGAATTGGAAATGGCACAGCTCTACACTGCGTTTGCAGAAGGTTGTGTCTCTGCTCAGATCACCACCAGCCTGGCAGTGGTGCCTCTGACCACTAGTGCAACCAGCTTTTCTCTATCCTGCTGTACTCTTATTGTTGTTCTAATGGAGGAACGAGATTTATCACACTTGTGTAACCATGTGTGTTTACATCTGTAGGTCCCCACTTAACAACTTTAAGAGGTAGTGGCTAATACCAAAGAAAATTCGAGCAACTGAGGTCTACCCTAGATTTGAGGTGAAGTTTCCCACATTAATGACAGTCTGAAGATGAATTTCAGTGATATATTTTAGCTGGTCAGTACCTTTGCCACTGAAAATCAGCATGAGACCATAGGCATGAATAAAGCAAAGCTGATTTCCACCACTTTGCTCATTATTGTTGAGAAAATATTCATTCCTGCATCTCTGAGTTCAAACAGGAAAACAAAAATAACCTTTTTCATAAAAAAGTCAAAGTGGGAGGGGTTAGTTGGCAAGATTTTTCCAGTGAATCGTTCTTGATTTTGCAACTGGCTTCCAATGGAGTCCAAGGCAATCTGTATTTGACTTTAAGACTATCTGCTGAGCTATTTTCCCAGACATTTGAAACAGATGAGATGTAACAGCAGTTTTTCCCCTTAGCCAGGGCCAGTTTCCTATCAGAGGTGCAAATTCAGATTTATCTACTACAAGAAGCTTAATAAAAAACACTCTTTTCCCCCTCCCCCAGTCACTGGTTATCATAAACAAATCCCTCAGCAGAAGCTAAAAAGAAGATATTTTGAGGTTAAAAGCAGCCTTTAAAAGAAAATGATGTTGTACATCATCCCAAAATTTAATATGACTTTATGCACAATAGTAATGTGCCTGGTAATGCAAAGATTTTTCTAAAGTAGCTTAATAACAATCCAATATTCTCTTCCTTAAAAAATGAAAATGTATGTCAAAAAGGGATCTAATGTAGCTGCATCTTGTATCCATTGATGGAGAGGGCTGATTTACATAGATAGCATTTAACATACTATCATCATTATCCTATCAGTCTTCTGTCTAATCTGGAAGCCTTGAGACAGAGTTCTCAATGTTCTCTGAGGTAAAAAATACCAACCAAAATTATGGTAAGAGGGGAGAAAAAAAATCAGTGAGGGACAGATGAATATCAAATTAGATGAGAGAAAAATGGGATTTTTTTCAGTCAGCACAGAATGAGCTTAAACTGCTGAAAAGTGGATAAAACAAATAATGTTTAAGACTGTAGCATACGGTACCACAATGATGAGGAATAAAAGAGAGAATTATGTTAATGGTTGGGTCTGCATGTGCTTGTGGAGACTGCTCTTAGATTGCTTGTGATGGCTTGAAGGATACAGATAGATAGTGTGGATCTCTGAAATCCAGACAGTGTATAATATTCATTTCCTTCCCCTCTTACCCCCTTTTGCATGAATTTAATGCCTGTGGATGATGTAAATAACTGAAGGAGGCTTTCCACTGTGAGCAGGATGGGGTCATATGAAAACCTAGATGGAGGAGACTGCCATGAAGTCAGTAAGGTTTTATGCTTCTCACTATTTGGATCAAGTTTGCATTAAATTGCTCATCTTCAGCACAAGTGTGTGATTATAGCAATGTCTCCTAACCCTTGCTCTCCGCCACTTTTAGTCTTTCTTTAAACTCAGCAAACCCACAAGTGTCTGCACCTTTCCCAGCCCTGGTGTCTCCCCCACACTGTGAAGGGTTGACCCAAAGTCCCCCCGACTGCCCTGGCAGCAGGCAGGGCCAGGTGTGCAGGTCCGCGTACACTTCCCACCAACATCACAGGACTGAGGTTTTCAGGGAGGAAGGGAAGTAGTGGCACTTCTGTTTGTCCAGGAACCTTTTCTTTTGAAAACAGGGCAACTAAGCGGGTGGCAGCTCAGAAAAGCATATGAGGAGACCGGGGCATGGCTCAGGTCAGCAGGTTAGGGCATCAAAAACAGCACAAGAGAGCTGGCAGCCAAGGAAACCGTGCGGGCTCCCATGTGAGGTGACATTTTGGCCTTGTGGCTGCCTTTGCTGCTCTCTGCACCTTTAAACTCTTATTGAGTGGGCTTAACTGCAGCCACACAAGCCAGGCCTGATGCAGGGCTGTATCCAGGAACCATCCAGACTGCTCTCTTCTCCTTATGCAATCCTGTTGTGAGGTGGCACCCCCTCATATATCTGTGCGCCAACCAGGATGAAGGGCAGGAGGGTATTTAGCGCAGAACTGTAGGGCTGCAGCATCCCATTAACATCCCACAGATGCAATGCTCCTGCTCTGGGTCTGTGGTGGAGGCATGGCTGGGCCTGCCTTTTCCACCCCTCCCCACACTGAGCTGGATAAGGTACATGACTGCAACTGATCCCACAATGTAAGAGAATGTGGATTTTCCTTACAGTTGTATAGGGGCCATTACAGCCCAACCACTGGGTCGTCCCAACTCCCCCACCAGTCCTTATGGTTCTGCCCACTTGTTTGCCTGTTTGACTGATTGGTTCCCTCAGTCAAAACTAAACAACTCTCATGATGTAAGGATGTGGTCGCCCTCTTTGAGAAGGCATGGCAGGAATTCCTGCAGTGGAAGAGCTCCAGGCACTGACTCAAATCTGCCTCGAGTGAGCTGAGTTAAGAGGATTTCAGTGTAATTTGAATCAGGTTCTTCAAGAGAAGGAGAAAAAGTAAGATCTCTAGAAGAATTTACTTTTGCCTGCATCCCATTCACCATGCAGGTCTCTGCCAGGCCCCTGAACTATCCTTGCTCATAGGAGAGCCATCCACAAATTCCCAAGTGATGGCCAGTACATGGAGTGAGCACAGGGAATTGGAGGGCACTAAAGGAAATGGATCATCCCTCTGGTGCTGTCTGTACCACTCATGTCCCCATGTCATGTGGCTGCTCAGCCCTCCATTTAATGCTGCATCTGCCCCTGCATAGAAGCAAGTATGACGCAACATAAAGCTGGACTAGTTGCTGCACCTAATTATGAGGAAGAATAGAGAAAATTTTATCCTTACATGGACACAAAGTGCCAAATCTATGCTGCTACTGGCAGAGTTCCCCTGTGGCTGCATCTATAGGACACCCAGCAGGGATTTAATCCTGTTGTAAGTGGCATTATCTTGAGCTCAGATATTTGTTCTGGGCTTCACAGGGTTAGCAGTAGGGATCAGTCCTGCCCCCAAAACCTAGTGGCTTTCAAAGTGGAACGTGATCATTTTATTAAAGGGATTATGTGCCATTGTTTGTTTGCAACCACAAAGCACTGGACTCTGACTTGGGAGGTGCCTTCCAGTCTTTTGCTGCTGTGCTGCTAATTGAAAGAAAAGCTGTTTGATTCCCTGTCCCCAAAATTTATCATACACAAATCCCTTGGAGATCTTGAAGGTTTCTGTGGGAGCCCAAGGATCCTGGGACACGACAATTCTTTTAGAATTTCTACCTCATATTTACTTATTTCAGTTTCCTATTTTATTCAGAAGTGGAGAAAAAAACCTGGCATCCTGAAAGAGTGAGATGAAATATTATATTTCATAAATTGCTTTGCCTTCTTGGTATTGTCCTTCTCAAGCACATGCAGCCTGATCATCAGAGCTCAGAGCTGTGCCGCAGACAGGAAGCAAAATGTCAGAGATCCAGACTAGCAAGAGCCACTCTCCTCACACCTAATCTAGACCAGGATTAAAGAATATCTCCTAGAAAACAACTTCCTTGAAGTGAATTGCCTGGAGCAAAGGACAAATGAGATGCAGAAGCTGTAGCAAAGTCTTTTCCAACCAACCATGGGGTTAAATGGGCTTAATGAAACTCTGAAAAGGACAATTTTCTTGAGGAGAAATAACTGTGTGGCTCTTCCCATCTTTGGATGAGTGGGTAGTACTCTGGTACCACCTGAGCTATTTACCTTCGCTGTGGTCTGTGGGACTGTGAGACAAAAAGCTGATGGGTACCATGCCCACTGATGCCAAGCAGCTCATATGGTTTAGAAGAAAGACTGAGATTTCAGGACATAACTTCCAGCCCAGAGAAACAATGATCAGATTGCCTCACCCCAAAATCAGGACAGAAATGGAAGGATTTTCTTTTAAAGTAGTTCATTTTGGGAGAGATAAAAAATAAATCTTTTTCTTAAATACAATAACTGAGAATGCCCTAATCCTGGAGACAGACATCTAAGCAGATGCAAAGGACTCATCAAAGACAAGCATTAGTGTTTGTAAGATAAAGCCTTTATTGATACTTAAAGTTCCATCAGTTTAACTAAATGTATTTTTAAAACTCATTTAGTGAAAACATGCAAAACCCTTGGGCAGACACTCTAAAATTGTTTTAATGGTTTTAAATTGAATTGGCTTCATGATTCTTTACTAAATTAGACTGTGCTAACTTTAAATTGTTCTGCAAGTAGCCACACAGCTCTATGCACAAGGTAGACTGAACCCATTTTTCAATGCAATTTCAGTCAAACCACCTGACGTGTAAGTGTGGAAAAAGCTTTAAGTACAGGAAGATCATTAAATATAGGATGGTGACACAGCACCTGGCTAAACATACTGAACACACTGAACCTTGTCCACTGAGACTCAGCATTAGAATCACTTCCAAAACCTGATATATTTGCCTTCTTAATTGTTCTGTGCAATTTTTAAGTACTCAGTTGACTACTGATAAATGGTTTTCTAGAGTAAATCTCTGCAGCTCTCACATTCACTGGAGTCTACTGTGTTCAGCACTCCAGGAGACTTCACGAGAACTTTTAAATATTTTTTTTGGTTCCTCCATGACTTTTTGAGATGGAAAGCAAAGAGGTGACAATAAAATGGCAGTACCCAGAGACAGCAATGACAGCTCCACAGACTATGATGCTGAAAGAGTGACAAGTATTTCTAAAGGCTGCTTTGACAACTCATACTGGAGTTTTCCTTTAAGTTACAATCATTCTTCTGAAGCAGTAAAATTGGTGCCTGAAGGATCTCAAAATGAAGAAATAACCTTGTGCAAAGTTGGCAGTATCTTACAGTGCTCATGGAGCATCAATTGTATCTATAATGCCCTGTCTTGCACCTGCCAAACTTGCATCAAGACCCTGTTGCTGTGCCATGGTACAGCAGATTATTAATAAAGCTACTGCTCTGCTTCTGGCAACTTCAAGGCAGCAAACAGGGAGGAAGTGTGGGATGATGGCTGGGCTGCCACACTGGTACCTGCCTGTGCCGTCCCCAGGCCTTCTTAGGACCTTCTCAAGAACCGACAATGTGACTGTTCGTAACCTTCCCTGCTCTAGGGCATTCCTGGTTACTAAGAGGGATTACTGGATTAGTGTCACTGTCACTAGCAGTTTGAGGTTTGCTCCTTGGTCTCTGTGCAGAGCCTCAATGATGGGGCACTGTGGTCATTCTGCTGGATGCTGCAGGGGAAAACCAGACAGCCCCTTCCCTAGAGCCCAGTGCTGAAGGGAAGAGACATGGGTGAGTCCATGAGGACTAGATCTGCCCAGGATGGCACTGGCCCACCACTGGTGTGTTTGAGTTATAACTTTAACAGCTGAGGTGTTTAAACCCAGGAGGATCCAGTTTGCAGTGAAGGTGTGGGAGACGTTGATGTGCAGCTGTCCAAGGGTGCAGTGAGTCACCTTCCCAATGCAGCAAGAGACCAGCTGAGTGACTGTCTGGGTCACACACCTGTCCCAGCATTGCTCCAAGAGGCAATAGTTGCCTCCTGCACTCTCCATTCAGGATTTAACCTGAAGGTTCAACCTAACACTTGAAATTTATTTTCACCTGCCTAGTGAAATGATAGCTTGCCTAAATAATTCAGTTGCTGTCAGCTTTATCAGCTGGACATCAGGTTATTATTGTTTTATTTAGAGGGCAGCAAATCATTCCATGAAAAACTGGGAATCATTTGCGAACAGCAAAAGCTGGCAACCAGAGAAACATCAAGATGTGAGGGAACCTCTAGGCCTGCTGCACTTACACACTGGAATCACCCTGCTTGGTGCCTTACACCAAAAGGCCAACATCTTTTAATTTTGCCTTTTTCCTGGATTGGGGAAATTCCTCCTTTTCCAGGCCAATCAACAGAGATTTATGGCTTTGATGAGTGAAATTTTCAGCCTTGAATCTACAGACTGACGCTTTAAATACATTATAAAGATTATCAGCAATGTATCAAGGTGTCTTTGCAGGATGGTATAAACTTCTACTGCACTACTTATTGCCATAAACCATACTTCCAGGTTTTTATTTATATGCGCATTAGCTCAATATGATTGGATCTGTAGCCAGCCCTGTGGACTGGAGTAATTTATATATATCAATAAAGGTCTCCAGCCAGCCACTGGGTGCTCTAAGGGGAACAGTAGTTCCATTTAAAACATTAGGAACTGGAGAAATTGAAAATAACTCTCTATTTAGAGGCCAAGAAGTAAGACAGCAGGCAACAGAGGTCCCAGCACAGCAAGGCTATACTAAAGAGATTGTTAAAATGTCATTTCGCTTACATATAAGCCCCAGAAAAAAAAATTTAACCCCTTCCCTCCCATACTCACTACAAGTAACACTTGAAAAGAAAACATATTTTTCAGACCTAAAGTGTTTTAAATAATCTCCGGGGATAAGACCATATAACTTTGAGCAACATGTTCAAAGAATTCAGGGGAGTTTACTTGCAAAATCAGTTTTTTAAAAAAGACAGAAAATCTCATTACCTTTGCATTTGTTAATGTTAGAGCTGAAATGTGAAAGTAGCAAAAAATCCCTCAGTGGCTGGATTCTACAAGGCACGAAAAGCCTACAGGAAGAAGTGTCATCTTGTCTACCTAAAGCTACCAAACCCAATATTATTAAATTTTAACATTAAAGTGTCTTTGACTGCTCTTTTCCTTTAAAAAGAAAGAAAAGCACTGCACAAGCATCTAGCATAGATCTGCTGAGGTTTACCTGCCTCCACTGCTCCTAAGTTTCCCATGGTTCATGGATACACTTGGCTGGCAGTCTCAGTTTTAACAGTGTTTATATAGTAAAAATTTCATCTTACAGTGAACTTTAATGACCTGTAACTCAAACACAGCTTGATCGACTTCCTATAATTTTTTTCAAAAATTCTCTTTAACTTTCTGCAAAAGATAACCAGCAGGTCAGAAGGAGGATAGGGCAATGTTCAAGACAGAAAAAAGCCACATGAAGCTACACAAGAAAAACAGGCTGTAGGGGCTTACTGTAATATGAACTATGGAGCCACACGATTCCTATGTCAGGACAAAAAAAGCATGTGGGATTGTTAGAGAAAAGCATCTGCTAAAAGAGGGCCTTGCAGTGTTGCACTGCTCTGTATTTTGTTCACTTTGAACTAGAAAAGCAGTAAGAAAATGCAAACTCCTTCTCTCCATCCCAGCCCCTCTTCTCTCTCTCCTTTGCAGGAGTGAAGTGCCAATGCTTCATTTTGCTTTCTCAAAACTGACAATTTTTCTGAGGGTCTGAAAGACCAGCATGCAGGACCTGCCTCATGCGACCACATCACCCAGTGATTGAGCCTTCCCCTCTCCCATCACACTCCCACACTCCAAGAGGGGATAAAAACGTTGCTTAATGCATAACAATGCCATCGTGTGCGGGAGAATTCCTGCCTAGAAGGAAGTGTCCCCACCAGAGCCCCTGCGTGCAGCTCACAGCACTTTGAACACTCCTGCTGTCCTTGTGCCCCAGCCAAACTAAACCCATTTCTGTTCAGAACTCAGATACTGCCCCACTGTTCCAGGTCTTGTTTTGTTTTTTAAAGGTTTGTTTCTTATATTGGGTATTTATTTGCAGTGGATTAATTTACGGTTCCTGAGGTTTTGCTTTTCCAAGGATATTGCTTTCTGCTCTGGGGAGATAGTGTGGGCTGGTGGACAGAGCCATTGGGTAGAGACTGTGGAGACCTGAACTGTGGTTTGGAGCAGGTCATGCCCTGTAGCCTCTCTTCCGATCCCTTCAGCAAAACCACCCACCCTCCCGGATTCACGTGTGGTTTCAGTTCTCCCACTAAAGGAGTGGTTCTTAATATCATGAAAATGCTGTATTTAATCCATCAATGAGTGGGCTTGAGTTGATATCTAGGTCTTGTGTTAGACCTTATGCCCTGGTGAAAAGTCATCTTAGGATACATGAGTGGGAGGAAAGCATGACATGATGTAGAGGAAGGATATATGAGAGGAAAAGATGTCAGTGTGACAGGGCAAAGGTGAAGGAAGACTGCAGGGATATGTATCACAGTGTTGTAGCTGATGAATGTGCAAAGTTTACACCATCTACTGTGAGTATCCAGCTCTTTCAGATAAAGGAAACTGGGCTAATGTTCGTAGGAAGGTGTTACTGTACTGGCCCAGTTGCCATGGCCTTCCATGGGCTGCATACCAGAACAGGACAGTTCCTTTACAGCAGAGACTCTGTCCAGATCCCGGTCCAATCAGCAGGTCAAGGGCAAGATCCAACACAGAGGTCCTGAAAATGTTTCTGTCCATCCTGCATGGTATCAGTGGTCCTTACTAGTTGTTGACAATTACAGTGTTATTTTTCTGAATAAGCGCATTAGTGCCTCATATTCTCCCTTGGTTGGAACTGCAGGCACACCACACTGCAATGGTTGTGTTATTCTAACATTATTAAATGTGCACTCTTCTTTTATTAGGCTTTTTAATAACATTTAAGTTGCACTCCTGGGAATTTTTGCAGAAAGGGAACATTGGCCAGCCTAATTTGTACATGAAAATACCCCATAGGCCAAAGAAACAAGATACAGATGAATTTCATGTACAGTATGACTATGAATTCAACAAGCACTGAAGGAGCTTTGCAGTGTAAAACCATTCAACTAGGAATGCTTGAATCCCATGTGTTGTGCTCTTGAGGCTGTATCTTGTTTGTGCACATTACTAGTTGCATTTCACATGTGATTTTGCTTCTTTAGTAAATACACCCAAGTATGCTCTTTCCATATCGAAAAGGTTCTTCATTACGTCCCACAGCGGGGCAGTGGAGAATTTACTGCCCTTACAGGAGACCCTGCTCTGCATGTCAATCCTAAATCACTTAATTCCCAGGCTACCAGAAACACAAAGCCCCTAGGGATGTCCTGGATGAGTTGTCCAAGTGCACTCCCAGCCAGGAAATTGGTGGGTGTACAGTGGTGCTAGAAGAGAAGGCAGATGCTTCTGTCAGGCTCTGTGGAGACAGACTCTCCTCTTGGGGAACTCACCATCTTAGGCATGAACAGGATCAAAGCTCTGGAGAGGAGCAGGCTGCCAATGCCAACTAATGTATCTGAACACAGTTCTCTCTGCTTTGCTCCAGCTGACACTGCTGTTAAGGAGCTTTTATCTATAATCAGCTGTTTGTCATCTTCCCTGCTACTTCATTATCCCTTTTGAAAAAGCATTTGCAATAATTTTTGACTAGTAAACAAACAAAGTCACCTTAAAAGGGAGAAAACTGTGCATAACCCTTTTCCTTTCCCTGGGAAAATCATAACTTCAACCTAAATGTTTTAATTCATCTCTCTTGGAGAGCTAGCACATGGAAATCCTGACAGAGTGGGCTGCAGGAATTCACAGGAATAGCACTGCATTTTCTTGCTTACAGCTGCCTTCCCTGCTGCAGGGTTACTGTTTTCCTGTAGTACTACACAGTTTGAAAAATTGAGCTGTTAAAAGTGTTAGAACTGAAAATGCACAGCATTAGATTCAGAATTAAAGTGTCTGAATACATGTTCCTCTGACAAGACAGGGATTTCAAGGAACAGAATTTGGCTTTCTGTTTTGCCAAAAGTTCCCTGACTTACGTTAGGTGAGTCATTGAATATGTCTATGCTAATTATTCTCTCCTTCTGGTTTGTTTCTTTAGAACCAGATAAATAACCTCTTGTCCCCATCAATATTTAGCTATTTTCAAAACAAATGTCTTTTTTTCAACAGGAAAATTATACAGATAAGTGCTTACTGATGGGAAAATTACATGTTCTTTAATGTTTGTGGATCACTTTTCTCTACATCCAGTCTGGGAACTCAGATCTGCCTTCAGAGTTTGCAGAACTCCCAAAATGCACATTTTCAATGGCAAGAGCACAAAGAAAAGATGGGAGAGTTTTTGTCACAGAGGTTCAATGGTACGGTCCATTTCCAGGGCTGCAGCACTGCGTGGGAACCCTGACTCAGCAGTGGGAAGTGAGTTGCATGATCATGTCTCTCTAAAGCTTGCAGGTTACTCTGTGGTTTCTCTCACATAAAGTTCATGGGAACATTTTGTTCAGTTTCATGACACAAGTTCTGTTTTTTCCCTTCTCGTGTTTCATTTTGGGCATGAAGTGCTGAACAGACCCAGAACCTCAAAGAGAGACTCATTGGAAACCAGGACATTTCTTTGGTCTTTGTTTTAAAGCCAGGAAAATCCACAAAATACTCACACTTTCTATGAAAAACCATCAGCCGGTTTAAGCAAAGATCCTAATCAAACCTTCCCCTGATTTCAGTGAGGAATTCCTGATTTTTGCCAGAGTAAGCAAAGAAGATTCAGAGGAACAGTGTCCAGGAACTACACAGTGAACCTGGCTTGGATTTCTTGCTGATAAAAAAAAATTATTTGGAAGTAACTGAGTTAGAACAAGATGTTCACAAATTGAAGTCACTTTCAGGTTTCACAATGGACATTTTACACTATTTTAGTCACAAACCATATTGGGTGCAGGAATATCCACTGGGAAATGCAGGTCCAGACTGAGTGGAGATGTGCACCTGGGACCCAAATACTGGGCTTGGCTTGTGTATGTTCTTTCAGTGTTTTGCTTTCTAGAGCCACGTGTTGGCACAGAAAACACATATACCATGGAACTGAAGTGGTACTTATTGTGCTCTGTGGTCCTCCAGTACATCTCTGGGATGCATGGGGAGAGGGAAGCCAGTGGTTCTCCTGGGGAGCAGTGGTGGAGCTGGTTTTATCACCACTTGGGAAGTGGTTGCAGTGTCTGACAATAGTGCTGATATATGAAACATATGCGAGGACAGTGGAGCACACATGTGGCCTGCTTTGCACATTGCCTTGTCATTTTCTCTTTCCTGGAAGACAAATGCAAGGAAGATGATAGACTTTCCAGAGGCTGGGAAATTATTTTGGTGTTTTGTGATTCTGTTTTAGCCTGTGGCAAGGCTGGCCCAGCAGGGCCTGTCGAGTGTGTTTGTACCAAACGTAGCACACTCCTAAATAACCCTGATCTCAGACAGTGACGTTAGCAGCATTAGTCCTAATCTTTCTATATATAGGGTCTTATTGAAAAGGTCTTACTCCAAAACTGCTGCTGCTGCAAAATTGCTGTTGCTGAGTAATGTGACCCATGTTATTTTATATTTACTAGAGCAGATCTATCTCATCCCTGCTCCATTTGATACTGCAACAAGAGATATGTGTAAAGAGTTAGTCACTGTGACTCACATAACCTCAGTCCCTATAAAGAAGCTGTTTCATGCTTTCTGTCTCCTTTTATTCCAGAGAAAGAAAAAAAAACAGTTCTAAGTGAACAAGAGTAAAAGGAGGAGATGGTAGTAATCAGTTCCACCTAATGATTGATCAGTTTGTGAGGAATGCTGATCAACTCCAGATGTTGCATTCCAGCCTCAAAATGTGATCATCAATTCAGAATTCCCATCTGGTTTGTCTGACACCAACAACACAAGAAGCTTTCCAAGAAACTCTAAAAAAAATGTGGTTGTTGGTAGAATATCTCTGCTCAGACCAGTACATTTGCCAGTAGGATGTGGTAGTTCCCTTTTGTGTCTCTTGCTGGTGTTCCTGAGTGATTTGTCTGTTGATGGTATCTGACAGAAAATCACCCGCTTTTGGAACACCCTAACTTCCAAGGCCAGGGATTTCTGGGTGCTGCTCTTTCTGTCTGTGCTGGTGGAGAACTGTGAGTGACACTCAAGTGTTAATATTTTAACTCCCTCACAAAATCAGAAACTAATTTGATTCAGCCATCCTGTCCAATTGCCAGATGTCACAGGAAGCACTGACTGCCAGCAGCTCATCAGTTTTGCGTTTGCAAACTTTCTTTTTTTAACTTCCTTATTTCTCAGAGCTCTGCTTCCCTTATTTACCTATCCCATCCATTCCACAAAGCAACTATGCCTCTGAATAGAAAGGTGCCAAATTCAGTGCTCATTTACTGATTCACCATTCCCACTGATTTTAACAGAACTTGTGCTAGTGTTATCAACAGATCATTCCAGCTCTGACCCAAACATCTGTACAAAAGTGGCCATTCCGATGCTGATGTGAATTCCTCAGGCAGGGCACTTACCAGCAGATCTGTTGTACTTCTGAACCACATGTGGTCAACACTGAGGTGCAGTTTGCCTGCAAGTGAAGAGCCAGGAGGAGGGCAACCCCTTAGCAAAGACACAAGAGCTTCCTCCACAAGAGAAGGAAGGCAGCCAGTGGAAACCTCATGCCCATGCAGTGGTTTATTCTCTTGCCAGGTCCATCTGCACCCCTAGAAGCCAGATCTTTTAACTACAGTTTATAATCATCTAACGACAGCTTGTCCTACCATAGGACAGGGCAGACACCATCAGGCAACCACTCAGACTTAGCCTTCCCATCTCAGACAGTGAGCACCCACAAGGATCCAGGCACAGGGATGGAGAAACAGGAGGAGACACGAGTCACACGCAAAGCCTTCAGGAGTCTGACCTGCTGCCCTTGCAGGAGGAGGCAAGAGTCACATGCAAAGCCTTCAGGAGGCTGAATTGCACCTTGAAATGCAAATCCAGCCCTGTTCTGGAGAGCAGAGTATCCAGGGTATCCCCCAGGAGCATCCTGAAGCTGGGCATGTCAGCAGCACTCACAGCCACCCTGCATCCATGGCACAAAGAATCCCACAGTAATGGCTCGGTCTGACCAGTCCCACTACTCCACATCCAAGGTAATTATCCAGGGGGATTACAGCTGCCCACTGGAAAAACAGAAGCCAGGCTTGGAAAACAGTTGCATCATGAAAGATAATGGTGCTGACAGTTTTAAAAGCATTCAGGGACTTTTTAAAGCGCAACTCACCCATCTGAGAGAACCTTTCATGGGGCAGGAGCTGCAGCCGTGCAGGCTGGAAGAGCCTCAGTGCTGCGGGGAAACAAGGAACTACTGCCATGTTGGGCATTTCCTCTGCACTTCCAGATTTCCAGGCAAGGGAAGCCCAAAAACACAGCACTAGTCACCGACTTGTGGCCTTTGGTAGGGACAGCCCTTTCTTGTTAAGAACACCTTGTCTGTATCTAAGGGCATCTGCACAGCGAGGCAGCGGCAATGACTGGGAGACTCTCAGCACTCAGCCGTGTTGGATGGGTGGTTAAGGTGCCCCCACACACTTAAACACATTTCCTTGCTAAATTCCCTGCAGTACATTAATTTTTACTGATTGCTAATGGCTGCCTGGCTGTCTCTAAGGCAACTGGTCCAGTTATTATTAATTTCCAGGGTAGAAGAACAATAGACATTCATTTATCAGTGAGGTAAAAAAAAACAGCCATTTTTTTGTTGTTGTTGCAAACTGGTTTTTAACTATACAGCTCCCACACTGTTTGCGTTTTGGGTCATTTCTTGCCATAAAAAGTCCTACTGGAAGAAAACTTGGGGCAAGAATAAGAAAGTGAAATTGAAGCAGTGCTCAGGAGAAATTTCAGTCTCCTTCAGCAAATGAATATGAAGTGAATGCAATTTTTCAGCTGTCACTGACCTATTTTAGACCCTCTCCTTGCCAAAAAAAAAATCCCTAGGAAACTTCATTTGCCATAACATGACTTTTCTGGAAGGATCAGTAAAAAAAAAGTCAGAAGAGAAAGTTTAAATATAGGGTTCACAAGCTGCTTTTCACTCGATGCAGGAGCAGGGGCAAGCAGAATGAATGACTATGTTATAACCATTTCTATTCAGCCTACAAGCCAGGGGGTAGAAAAAGTGACCCAAGCAAAAGTTAAATCTTTTGTGACATGCACTGTCTGATAGGGAATCCTAAAATACATAAGCCTAGCTGGCTTTAAATGCATTTCCTTGTATATGCTATAAAGAAAATCTGCTGGGTTTTGAATGCCCTTGATTTCATGTATTTTGGGGGACAAAGTCTCTGCTGGCATAACTGTTTTGTGGCATTGGACTTACACAGACAATTCACTCTGGTGTGTTAAAGGCATGGTTAGGAGAGTATGATAGATTAAATCAGCCCGTAATGCCATTTCTTGCCTCGGAATGGAGATCTAAAAGGAACCATTTGCAATGGAAGTAGATGTATTGAACAATTCTTGGTGTCACAAAATTCACTGGTAGTGTAGGTTTATTTAAGACTATTTAACTATATATCATTTGCATGTTTGTTTTAATAACTATATTTATTGTCATGTCAACTGACAGAGGCAGATTAGTGTAGAGTGTGCAATATTATAGCGAGCACCGATATTTTAATATCCTCACTCTGTGTCAGGCTACAGCATGTACCGGTCTCTGACTAGTGGCTCAGTTTCATATTTACACATAATTTTGTGAACTTACAGAGTTTTCATTGTCACAGGGTGATATTGGTAAAGTGGGCTTATTTTTATTTTCAGATTTTTTGAGGTAGAAAGTGGTTATTTCTTTTTTTTTTTAATTGTGACATTATAGAAAGCAAACACTAGTTTACAGGCAATGGGAATGACCAGTTGCCCCTGCTGATGTACGCCTGAGACAATAGTTACGCCTGAAATACCTGTGCTCTTACATTGTTATTATGTTTCATGATCAAGGTAAAAACTAAGAAAACTTTCCAAGTTGTTTTATAGTCTTCAGTTTTTTAACAAGAGTTAGTCTCATTTCTTAAAATATCAAAATTCTAATTTTTCATTTATAAAAAAGATTTTATTTCTATGTCTCTTTCCTTTTTTTTCTGACTACCAATCTCCTTTTCCCTCTGTGTTTCCTGTGCTCTGTACTCCTGTGTATTTACGGTAAAATGGAGTTTCTTTGTAAAATGCTTTGAAGAAGAAGAATTAAATATATTATATGGGAAACTACTATCATTAACATTAACTTACTAGATCATTTTGAGAATACTGAGGTTGAATTTACATATTTAACTGCAATCTCAGCCTTATTCACAAAGTTCTTCAATGTGCATAACTTTGAACTGAGAGTTAATGACTTGAGTGAGTTCTGTACCAAGAAGACACCCAGGTGAGAGTTACACATATAAAAGAGTCTTAAATTATTTTGGGCTTCTTTTGAACAAAGTTATAACATCACAGGGAATAAATTAGCAATTTCTATTTTAAATCAATGGAACCATTTGCATGACACCAGTGCAAGGTTCAGTCAAGATGTGTCTATAGCTGAGAGCAGGTTTTAGTATCAGTGAAATAATCAGGGGATTCCAGGAGATAAAAAGTGCTAATAGATAAAAAGTGGTACCACTCAGCATACTTGCTATAAATCAAGTGGTGAGTGGCTGAATCCAAGAGTACAGAAATATAACCTGGAGCAACATGTTCTCCTGCCTTCATCCACCAGCATAAGCACACAAAAGTCACTGAAAGCCTGTTGCAAATTGTCTGCTTGATTGTATCACTCAATTTTTGCACTGAGCCAGCTGAATAAATAGTCTGCCACACAGGAAAGAGAAATGATATTGTCCAAATTATTAAACTAAAAAAAAAAGCACAAAAATTGCTACAAATTATCCATGAGTTATTCATAAGTGCAAATTCCTTCGTCATATATTTTCATAAAAACATAGAATATCCTGAGCTGGAAGGGTTCCACCAGGATCATCGAGTCCAACTCCTGGCCCTGCACAGGACATCCCAAGAATCCCACCATGTCCCTGAGAATATTGTCCAAACATTCCTTGAGCTCTGGCAGCCTTGGGGCTGTGATCAGTGCCCTGGGGAGCCTGTTGAGTGCCAAACCACCCTCTGGGGGAAGAGCCTTTTCCTAATATCCAACCTAAACCTCCCCTGGCACAGCTCCAGCCATTCCCTCAGGTCCTCTCACTGGTTACCAGAGAGCAGAGATTGCTGCTGCCTCTCGTGAGGAATTTGTAGATTGCGATGAGATCTCCCCTCAGTCTCCTCTTACAATCTCTACTGTTCTATAAAAAATATACTTTAATAAACTAGTACACATGTTGCAGATAATGCAGAATGATCACACAACATTCAGGAGGGCTCCTTAGGTCATTACTATAATATCTGTATCCTCAATATGCTACTTTTTACTGTGCTGAGGTTCATATTTTTAATATCTGGAATGCATGAGGATGAAACCTACTTATCCCTACTAATATCTCATGCCAAGGGTCTGGAAATTTTGATCAGTTTAAGAATACCCAGCCAGCCAAGATGGCCAGTTTTGGGGACCTGGGGTGTTTTCCAGGGTTTCTGATAAGTGAGCTCTTCCCTGTCCCACAAGTTACCTCTTCCAGTGGTAGAGGCATCCTCTTACCTCCCAGTAAACTCATCATCTTCTGAGGAAGCAGACCCCTGCAACTTCCAAAGCTCTCTGGAGAGTCAATCACTCTGCCATGCTTAAAAATAAACTTTGCAGTCTGAAGTCCCATGGGAAATACTTCGTTAGGAAAGGTGGGAAGTGAAAGGAGTTAAATCATTCACACTATTAGCTCAAGTGGCTACTGCAGCTAGTCCAGTAAATGCCAACCCAGACAAGGCTCAGTCATTTTCTCTCACACACATTGTGTATAGTGAAACGAGAGTGTCTGCAGATTTATTAGCTTGTATATAACACTAAATTGATGAAAACATCCTCTAGGCAACTTCATCTACTTTCCACTTGCATGTTCCCATGACAGTGACAACTTGTTGTGTTACAGCTGACCTGTCAGCCTCTGCTACTCCCTGTTCATTGGGGGCTGTCTGTCAGTGGATGTATATGAAATGGGAGGTGAGCAGAATACACCAGGCAGTTATACACACATTCCTCCCAAACAGCATGCTTAAAAACTGGCAAAGCTGACAGTGGAGAGATTTTTGTTGAACTCTCACAGATTCATCCAATATATAAGTCTGTTCTAAGAGATGAAGGGTTGCTGCAAACATTTTCACCTAGCTATAAATAAACAAATTTCTGAAGCTGGAAATTCAAAAATAGCAGCTCTGGGCTTTTTCTGCTTTTGCAAAAAGTGGTGAAAGGGGCATTCATTAGATCCTTTTTTTTCCAGATAGAAAGGTGGCCAGCACAAATCAGGTATCAGGCAAGGAGTATGTGCTCCATTGTTACTGCAGATATGTCAATCCCTGGAAACAAAAGAATCGGCACCCGTCTAGGAACAAGCTCCTGTTAGTTAGTAATTCAGAATGACTTCCAAAAGCAATCCCTTAGTCTCCAATGATATCTGTCTGACAACTACTTAATCTCAGCAAGAGCTGTGTTAAACCAGCCTGTCATCATTGCTACCTCTCAGGTGTAGCTTGAAAAAGGAGAGAGAAAGAGAGAGATCTATGAGTTTCAATCACTTAGAAGAAATTATAACTTTTTAGAAGCCTGTATGCAGATAGCATTTACCATATTGAATGGAAGATGACAGTTCCCATATAGACAGAATGGTACAATGCAAAATGCCATCTTCCAGGTGATTCTATCCCATCTTCGATGCTGTCGGGAGCTATCAAATTAATGTTGAAATAATTGTCACTTGTGAATACCTGCCAGTGTAACCAAGCTGGGTATTAAAAAAAAATCCCAATTGATCAGCCTCACAAAATGTTCTGAATACTTAAAGAAAAAAGTTGCACTGAGGTGTGATGCTGTTACATATTCATTTTAGCAGAAGGATTTTTTTAAGAACAGAAGCAAAAATGGAAGTATTTAAGTTTCCCCATTGAAGCAGTGTTAATATCATCACTGATTCTTTGATTATTTAAAATTCAGAAACTTTTATGATAAAAGAAGCAAATAAAAATTAGCTAATGCTTGAACCTCTTGCTACTAGAGTCACTTGCAATAAATCTTGGTGCTCTTCTCTCTCTCTGTCTCATTGCTATAAAAATTTCCACTTTGTCGAAGTTCTCTTTTATCTCTGCACATCCTTACAGGGGTTTTATTGGGGTTAATAGTTTTTTTAGGTCTTACTGTTAAGTGTTCTTGGTGTAACTTAATGAAGAGCAGGGATAGATCCACTGTCTCGCTCCAGTCCCATCCTTAGCATTTTATAATAAATGACAGTATGGGAAACTATTTTCTCTGTTCATGGAACACATGCAGCAACAGCAACAGCACTGCATATTTTCTCTGTATTGACTGCCAGTGTACCCACAGAAAAGAAGGAATATAGTCTCTGAGCTGTATCAGAGCACTCCCAGCCCCCAGTGAAACCACACTCAGTACTTGGCAGATTTGCATCTTTGACATTTCTTCTAAACCTTTAAGGGACCAGGTTTCAGTATTCACCAAGCACACCTGACTACCCAGTACACGGCAAACGATTGTATCGCCATCTTTCAGAATTGTCTCTCACTCCTTCACTCTTTGCCTTCATCATTTTGCAGAGGGCTAAATGCAGTGCACCCAGAAACAGCTGCATTTGAAATCTGCAACCAGTGCTGATTTCAGCAGAGGATGTGTTAGGAGGCTGTTCTTGTAGGCAAGATATTGTACCAGTACTCTGGAGCTGTGCTGGCCATCACATGAATTCCAGGAACAGTCTAAGACCTCAAGACACAACTGCCAACCCTTCAGTCACCTGGTCCCCAACTCCTCAAGGAAGCACAGGCCCACCATGACAAAGTAGCACAATGTTCAGTCTAATTTTCATCAAGGGCAACCAAGTTTGCTTTCCTCCTGGAAAGCAAATATGGTGTATGTTCATTGCACCCCAGACCACTGGTCTTTTCACTGCTATATTTAACCTCAAGGCTGATCAGACATGTCATGTCTTGTGAGCCATCATTTGAGAGGATTTTAGTGGGCCATGAGTCAAATCACTGGATACTGCCATGCAGAGCCTGTGTGCTAAATCACTGTACAGGCTGAGACTGTCCACCCATGCAAATCATCTTGGAGCCTCACAGTCCTCTGATAAAGGTTCCCCTGTCTCTCTTTACTTCCTACAAGCCAGACAGCTAAATTCTGTTTTCTAAGCTAATAAAATGAATTCTCTGTTAAGAACTCCAGTGCTTCAGATGATGAGGTCTACTGAAATTAATTTTCAACCACTTAATATTTACAGTGTTTTAACTATCTCTTCTCTATCTTATTAGATCTTGTTAACAAGTACCTAAAGCAATTCTTTTTTCTTTTCTTATAACTTGGGCTACATTCTGATTTCTGTATTATGGAGCAAACTGGAGCCATTCTATACTTATAACCATGTAAAGGAAATAACATTTTTATTCTTGTAAATGTATGAATATGGACAGTGCAAAAAATGTCTCCCAAAAGATATTTATGTAGGAAAAATATTTGTATGAAGTATATCTGTGTGCACACTCCCATGCACTGACATGGTTAATATATGTTGTATTTAGTTGTTATATATGCCTGAATGTTTCTGTTCCTGTGTAGTCAAATATCCTGACAGGGACATTCAGAGACAAAAACCAAGGGCAAACTCCACATTTCAATTTCAGGCCATATATCTCCAAATT
Organism: Pithys albifrons albifrons; assembly: GCF_047495875.1. Taxonomy (NCBI): domain Eukaryota; kingdom Metazoa; phylum Chordata; class Aves; order Passeriformes; family Thamnophilidae; genus Pithys; species Pithys albifrons. The sequence continues at coordinate 12,302,468 of NC_092472.1, forward strand.
TTGGAGTGATCTTTGCCAAGGGATGGGGCCATGCTTAAAAACTTAGCCCTTGGATGCTTTACCCCACAAACTCCCTAACACTGTCATGACAAAGGCAGCAGCTGTTTTCCCAGGCCTTTTCTGAATTATTCTGGCAGATTAAAATATACATGTATATATTTATGCCGACAAGAAGGAGGGAAAGTGCAACTTCTAGTCAATGCCTAAATTTCCTGCCTCCGAAGCCCAGCTGGAGAGCAGGAGTTATAACAGAAAACAGCAGCACAATTAGCTGGAGTTCTGTAGCTGTCTGCAGCAGACTGCTTGCTCCTGTCTCTCTATAGGTGGTCTCCCAGTTCATCAGTTCATAAATAAGTAATTTGAAATGTGTTCCTGGGGGAAATTTTCCTCCTTCTCTCCTGAACAGACTGTACTCATCAGTTTTCCTGTTCTCCAGGTACCTGGCGTTCTCATTTATAATGGCCAGAGGAACTATGCTGTTCTAATTCTTGCTTCATTACATTTCCTAATGCTTGTTTTCAGCGGCTTCACAACTCCACATTTCTTTATATATTGATAAAAAAACCTCTTTGCATATATTATTTATTGGCACTTTCATGTTAGCTTTACTGCTGATTTAAATGGAATATTTTTACATACAAAGTAAGACTGTGAAGTTGGTTTCAGGTCTGAGGTTTAGATATTTTGATTCAAATTATGTGAGGGGAAAAAGAAACTAATCAGCAAGAGAAATCATTGTCACTGGCCATTTCCCTCCCCTCATCACACAATCTCCAGACAGATAGATAGCACATACCAATGCTTCTGTAGAATGGAACATTACATACTTAAGAGAAAAACACAGAGCCCCAGTCAAAACCTGAAGGAGCCAGTTTATAAAGGTCTTAGGTAGTCAAGGATGCAGCAAGATATACAAAAACCACTTGGGAAGTAAGTGCTTAATCCTAAATGAAGGGCAAAGGAAATTAAGCACCTGATTCACTTAATCTTTTGGAAATATCTGTAAGTGCTTTTTGGTAAGTGTCTGAGCTCTCAATGAGAAAACAGGTCCATTGGCACATAAGAGAAAACATGACATCGGCTGGTGGAAGGGATAACTATGTTAATACAAGTGCTCATATAAAACAAAGCAGTCTGAACCCAGGAAACAGCGCAGCAAACAGCCAGGTTAAATATTTTTGAAGTTTTGTTGAATAAACTAATTATGTGACAATAATGAGCCTCATCCCCGTCGGAGTGGCTGGGCAATAGCTCGCAGCAGTCACATCCCCTGCCACCTGCTGCGAGCACACACAGCTCCTGCAGCCGGGAGGGGTCAGGAGGAGCCGGTCATGACTTGACAGGGCGAAATGAAGTGTGCGGGTGTCAGCACTGGCACAGAAGCCAAAGTGATTCCTGGCGATAACTTACTGGGCCTTCCTGAGCTGCAAGTGACCTTCAGAGGGATGAAGACCAAGACTTTGAGGCTTGGTTGCCCACAACAGGCAGAAATTTGACTCGCTGCTCTGGGAGGGCTCTTTTCCAGGTTCTCATGAAACAAACTCACCAGACCTTTAACAGCTGCCAACGAACTCCTCACCCAAACCCAGATACGTGTGTGTGACTTTAACTGGTCTGTTTTACATTCCTCTGTGGAACAAAAGGAAAATGTTGCAACCTTGAAAGCCACCCTGAGATGCAATTGCAGCTCCCCGGGAAGTCCAGATTAGGTACTGACAGCCTGAAGTGGAATTAAAGATGCAAAGCAAGACTGTGGTTCTATATTGCCTGGAATTACTGTGATTTTATATTGCTGGTTTTGGATTTAATCAAAGACACCCATTGACTGCATGGATGATCGATCAGGCTTTGCTTTTTGCCATATTACACTAATCAACAGCTCTAATATATTACATAGAACAGTTCACCAAATGGAAGATTTAGAAGCATCTATCTTTTTCCTTAAGAAATTACCATGAAAACACCTAATGAAGAAGCACTTATTATTGCTTCTAGCTAGGGACAAATGTTGCTCTTAATTAAATCAGTAAAAATTCAGAATTGGGCTGTTGAGTTCAATAATTGGCTTGTGAATGCCAGTTACAATTTTGATTTTCCTGTGTTTCAGAAGCAGAAGAAAATTTCCACTGAAAACATTTATTTTATATAAGGGGACACTTACCTTACCATTTTCGTTTAGATCTTTGATATGTCATGTTTAAATTAGTGATATTACTGGATCATTGGTTGGCTATTAGACAGTTTAAAGACATGTGAAAAATATGTTAACTTTTAAAAATAGAAGGGCTGCTCTGTAAACTTAACTAACAAACCCTAAATAGCAAGTCACTATTTTTCTTTGATGAAAGGCATGAACATCTAGTTAGGAAAGCTGAATTCAAGTCTACTCCTTTTTCTGCTCTATTAGACAAACAAAAACTATACCACAATCAGTGTTACATTGTCAAACTCAAGTCTTCAGGCACCATGAATCAGATCATCTCATATCTGATCAGCTTTACTTAAAAATAAAATTAAAAATATTTAGAATCCTTTTCTGCTTTTAAGGCTTTACAAGGATTAACCAGAGTTCTTCCTCCTAGCAGCATATTTTTTCTGCTCTGCCATAAAAGCAGGAATTTACATGATGCCTGGAGCTTGAATTTTAAGAAACACATTAACTACTTTGACATCCACAGTCACGAATTACACAAAATTGTACAAAATTAATAAAAAAATAAAAAAGTGAAGACAAGAGTTGTTGGCAATTGGCGTTTTCCAAGCATTATTAAAATCATTCAGTGAGAGGTAAAGGGGGAATACTTCGTAAACCTTCTGGAAAAAACCCCATCATAATTAAAATAATCTTCTTTTCTTCTGGGATTGTCTTTGGTGGAAAGGGAATTCTGTCACCCAACTGGTGCTGAATCTCTGCATTAGCCTTAATTATTTGCTGGTTACCTGCATAGCTCAGCAGTCTCAACTGAGGCTAAATTTTTCAGAAGAGTTCTCTTCCCATTTCAGCTCTTGCAGTGAAGCTCCTGCTATTGGATTCTGCCTAAACTTTTAAAAAAAATATTATTCTTAATGGGTACAGAAAAAAAAAGTTGTTTCTTCTAAAGGCTGAACTAGCAAAGAAAACAAACTTAGAGAAAAGGCTGCAAAGAAATGTTTTTAGCAGACTACTTGCAAAATGAAATCAAAACATATTTCAGAGCCTTTCCTTGAAAGGGATGGGTTGGGAGGAGGGAGGGGAGCAGGAGGCAGTCAGGCTTCAGCAAAGCACAGATGCTTTATTCTGTGACAGGCAGGACTCTCTGAGACTGCAGGTCTCTGCTGCACTTCTCACTTGGGCAACTCGTTTTCAAGTTTCAGTAGTTCCCAAATGACAGCCGATCCACACTTGCTCACAGGGGTGTTGGCAGAGAGAGCGGCAGAGGGGGCAGTGCAAAACTGGCACCAACCAATCTTGCAGATAAGTGGTGCAGAGAGCAGGGCAATTGGCTGCAGCATCGCTGTCCTTGTGCTGTCAGCTCCACGTGTGCTGCTCGTTCCCCTCTCACCATAATATTCCAGGCAGGGAAGACACCAAACAGGTTACTTGGCTGCGGGAGTGCCTTATCTAAAGTCCTCCTCAAAAGAGGAAATGAGCCTATTTGCATTTTCCCACTGAAGCAAGGAGGAATGTTTCTCCTTACATTATTCTGTGTGCTCAGGTTTGCCCCAGGCCTGCTCGCAGGCTCGGAGAGCTCTGACAACACCTGTATCCTTCCCATTTAAATGCACGCTTCAGACAAATCTTTTTGGAGGCTTTCAAAAGAGATAGACTAATATTTTTCCATGCTCACATGCATTTTTTTTTTCTATGAGATTGCTGAAAACAGAAATTAACCACTTGATTCCCACTTATTCCCTTTCCTTTATTTACTCTTTTATCTGTAAAAACTTTCCTCTAGATTAGGCTTTGGCTGAGTGTCTTTCTCCACAGGGGAAAAAAAAAGAAAAACCAAACAAATTTATAGGATTGTACCACAACTCAAGCATCTGTCACATACCTGAATGAAAGATTCAAGGGGACATTGCTATTGGGAAAGATTTGGCACATTGCTTGTTAGAAAATTCAAAATCCATCTTGCCTATGGATTTATTCTCTAGTTTGAAAACATCCTGAAAATTTATTACAGCAAGAAAAGTTACCACTTTAGAAACGGTTCAAGGCATTCCCTTCCAGTAGGGCTGTTCCCTGCTACAAAGGCTGGAGTGATGGCTGGGACCAGACCCAAATTTTACTGAAGTCAAGGCAAGGATCTTTATATGAGTCCATGTGCATCCATCCCAGGCTGGGTGGAGGAGAAACTTTTCTGTCTACAAGTAATTGCACAAATATTTTTGCCTGGATGAGAATAAACCTGGCAGAAAGACTTGAAAGGAACTGAGTTTAAAGATCACTGACAGCATTAATAAATGGTGTCTATGGAAAAAGCTGGGTGCTCTCCGCACACTTGCAGGAAAGTGATGGGTGCACTGTCTCTCCCTGTGCCTGGGAGTCTCCCTGCCTCCTTTGTGACTCAGTTTCCCCCTCATGTGAACCCTCCACCAAAGGCAGAGTGTGAGGGCTCCTGAGGCGCGTTGCTCCAGTACTGCCCACTGTGGTGAATATTATTATTTACCCTTGGACTTAATTACACCGTGCATGTACATGATTGTGCATATGCACATGTGGTTACCTTGGTGACAGCTTCATCCTGATTAGAGGTGGCCATAAGAAAACACCATAGGGGACTGTCAGGAATAAGAGCAAGAGACAAATTAGTTCCCATCAGTATCAGCTACTGTGAGCCTGATGTCAAGTTATGTAACAGGGGGCAAAAAGTCAATATTCTTTCCCTGTGGTTTTTTTGATAGAACACAAATCTCCCGAAGTCTTCCCTCTCCCATCATATTTTAATGCAGTTTCATTAAGGATAGAGTAAGGATTTTTCTAATGCATTCAGTAATTTCCCACTCTCTCTCCTAAACGATGATTTCATGTGTAACTGGCAGGAGATGAAATTTCAACAGATTGAATGTTTCTCTCTCTCCTCTGCATGTGCATACACACACATTCTTTCAGTCCCCAGATAGAAACTGTAATTCCCCTATATAAAAATGGAGGAAAAACATTTTTTCCCTCCTTTTCAAATGTATAACATAGTTGTGAAGGCTAATTATAAAATAATGTTTATACCTTGGAGACCAAGACAGGAGGTTACGAAAATGCTTTAAAAGTCCCAGTGCTGCAATAGAAGAATTTCATTAACTGAAACAAAGCAGAGCTGGTGAAAGTTTGAAAAACAAAGTATGCAAAACATTAAAAAAAAGCCAAATCTATTTACTGGTCTGGTACATATCAAACTTTCAAGGTTCACAGTGATTCTTGCACATTCCTGAGTGAAAAATGCAATTAAGAGGTTCAGTTTTGTTCCTAAAATCTTGGCTTTGAAATGCTCAGTGAGTTTTTCCTTTCAAGCCCGGAGGAAGTGCAGTGCTGACTGGTTCCCAAAGAGGTTTAGACAATGCTGTATCTCACCCAGCACCCTGTAGGATAAAGCTCTGTGTAACCCAGGCTGTGCAGAGTCCCTGCACCACGAGATAACCCATTAGCACAGGCTTGGAGTACCTCAGTGTTTGCAGCCAGTTCCACCCCTGCATTTAACAAGTTGGCCCTGCATGATTGTCCGATGGACCTGGCAATGTGGAGATGAACCCTGACAGACACAGTCTTTATCATGGAGTAAAATTGGCTCACAGCAGTGTCCTGCCAACAGGAATGTCATGTTTTATGAATTGCCATATTGCACACTGCAGTGAGCTCTGCCTGCCTGGGCTTTGGGCAGGCAGCAACAACCCAGCCCTCCTCCTTCACTGCCTGCATCCTCCAGAGTAGCAAATAAGAGCAGAAACAGCAGCATCTGCTTCTCTGCAAACTCATCACCGTTAGGGTTCAGAAAAATTGTGACTATAATGCAAGCAGAGAGGTTAGACTGTTGCAGTTCAGCTTGCCAGGACACCTAACATGGGTAGCACATGGCTGAGCAGAGGAGGCTCATGGCACCTCACCCGTGGTGGTGGGGGCACCGACCACCAAGCAGAAAACAGGGCTGTGTTCCCCTCCCTGGGCCCAGCAGCATCCGGGGTCAGCATGCAGCCCAAGTTAGGCAAAGTGCCACCTCAATCCTCAGAAGGACCAAAGCCTTAGTGTCACCTCCACCAGCCACAAAGGGTGGGAATGCCGCTTCAGTTACAGAAAATATGGATTGACTGGAGGCAATCAGTTGTGCTGACTCAGTTCTGACAGGCACCGCTCCATCACGTGTGGAACATCCCTGTGGCAGACCAAGCCACTGGGGAGGGCAACAGCAACATTAGCAGGGAGAATTGGTGCTATCCCACCCAGAGCATCTGAGCCTGCTATTCATTTTGATACACTCTGTCCCTTGCAGGTAAACTTTGAGATTTCTTGGGACCTCTTTTGCGTCTTAAATTACCCTTGCTGCCTCAGACTGAGGAAGCCCAATGATTGGGATCACTAGACTCAAACAAGCACAGTTTTTGTCATGGAAAAGCTGTTCTTAATGCCTCACATTGTCACGATCTTCCTACTTGCCACAAACCTCTCAGTTCCCATCTGTAAAATGGGAAAAATAACACTTTCTTTACTCCCAGGGGGGCTCTGGAGGTGAAAAGCACTGAAGACCACGTGGCACTCAGAAGAGTTGCAGCTGGAGTATCACAGATAGTTTCAGCATGGGGCTATAACTGCAATGATATATGTGTGTATACACACACATACTTTCAAAAGTGTTCAACAGCATAAATCTGGTTCAAAATCTTGCCCTTGCCTTTAAGGTCTCTGACTACTGATTCCACCTAAAAGTATTAGTAAAAGATGTCAGATCCCAAGCCAAACCAGTCTAAAAGTATTTAACTTCTTGCATATGAGAGAATTCATTTTATTTTGGCTCACAAAGGACAACCTTTTTGACAAATATATCAAACTACTTCTGCCTGCTAATCACAAGGGGCAGGACGACCCATTAAAGGAGTAAGATGTACATCTATGTGACAAGTGCAGTTGTTTAATGAAACACAACTAGAAAAGCTTCAAAATCTCTACCATAAAAGTGGCTCTGAATTTTTTACTGAGACTTCAATGAAACAAAATCACATTTTTAATGCTAAATATAGTCTCACAAATGCTGAGAGTTTTGCACAAAGAAAGCAGGCTGCACGTTTTCAAAGGCACATTATTTTTTGTACCTTTTTTTCCCTGATAACTGAATAGGATTTCACAGAGCTTGCTGAATGTTTGTTTGAAGTTTTCTTTTTTAATGAGGAAATTCAAAATTTGTTAGGAAAAGGGTTTTTCCTGAATTTCAATTGATCCAACTTAGAAAACTGAAGGCAAGTGTTTTGCAAAGAAACAAAATCAAAAATTTCAAGAAAACAGAAGTTCATATGAAAGTTCTAACACTTTGTGCTTTTAATACTCAAGGAAAAACTCTGTGGATAATAAAATATGAAGCAAATTGAAAAAAATGTTGTTGATAGCAGAACTTTCCCATTCTTACAAAAGAACTCTTTAATTCTTCAGGAATTTTAGACTTTTGTTTGGTATTCTTTGAGCAACTGTTTGAGTCTGTTTGTATTTTATTGAGGCCACTTGACCTTTCCCAAGCTATAGAGCTTTGCTTTCTCTTTCTGAAGAGAGAATACAGACCCCAGAAATGGCAGTATCACACTCACCATGAGGCACTTTAATTTAAATAAAAAGGAAAAAAAAGCTTTAAATTGGAGTATCTTGTTGTGGGATCTGTGTCCCATAAACAAGGAGAATTCCGTTCTTGAGCAAACTTGCTTCCTGAGCAAACTTGCTTTTCCTCCTTTTTAAGCAGCCTGGGAGATTTACTCCTGAGCTCACAGCAGTTTTACATCCAGGCAACTTCATTAAAACCTTTGGAGCTATTCCTAATTATTTACTTCCAATTTCACAAGAGGACAAATCAGCCCCTCACTTGCTTTTTTTGGATGTATTTGGTTTTTTGCCTTGTATGTTTTCCTCTCTGCTAGAAAATGTAACAGCAAAGAGACATAAGAGAATTGTCCGTTGGAGAATGTGCCTCTGGAGTTACAGTTCCTCCGAGGGCTTGCACTGGAGTCCTATAAAACTTGGTGTAGGCTCACAGGCTACTGGAAAATTTATTTACAGGCATTAATAACATGGAGAACAGAATATACCAAGTGTGTTATTCTTCTTTCCTCTCTTCACCCAAAAAACCCAAAAAACCGTTGAAGGAGAAAGAATGACAGTGAAGGGAATAAAAATTAATATGAAATATAAAATTATGTCAGAGAAATCTCTTTCTGCTCCAATTTGACAATGTCATTCCTTCAGACCAAACAGGGAGCTCAGTGCCTACTGATTCAAGGGAAAAGGGCAGCTCCTCTTGTGAGGAAAATGAGACATTTTCCTTGGAGATGTCTATGGCTTCTTCTGCAAGTTGTTAACCAGAGTTTCTATCACTCTGAGATGGCAGGTCCCTGTTACAGCAACCTGCTCTTTAACTAACCTGCAGTCCCCTTGCTAATTAAAATCTTTGTTTCCAATCCACCCTCTGAGCTGCTCCCAAGCTGGCAGGAGCGCGAGAGACAATTCAGTCTCATTGTGGAGGAAGCACATTTCCAGGGTTGGGCTTTGTTTGCTTGGAAAGAGTCACCAAAGCAAGAGAGGACAAGTGACTGACAGCTGTCAGTGAGAGGTTTGGTGCACCCTGGCACTCCCCTCCTGCTCCCCATCCCCAAGCACACCCACAGAGCCAGGACTGGGAATCTGTGGAGGTTTCACTGCCCCAAAATCCCAGATTTGGCTTGTATGTCATACCAAATCCAAATTACAACACAACTAGAGTTTGAAGACTGCCCCATGGTTGATTATTTGTTGATATTTCCTATTTAGTTTGAACCAGCATACTGATTGTATCAGCCATAAAGCTTTATGGAGGTTGGTTTATTCCCCCCTTCAAATGGACTGTTCTTCTCTCTGTCATAAAGTTAATTTTATAGTCTTTGTTCATTTTCCTAATCTGCAAATTACATCCTCCTGTACTCTGATTACTTACTATTGGAAAAACAGACCTTCTATATTTCCCCTCTGCTTCCAGTTTGAATATTCTTTGTATTATCTTGATGACCTTAATCTTTTTTTTTTCCTCCTGCACTGGCCTTTCAAGGAAACAGCAAATGCACCAGCAACATAAAGTGTGTCAGCCAGAAAAAACAACGTCAGCTTCTGCTTTATACTTAGTCCATCTAACTTACCTCTCGTCCTTTTTCTTTCCTTTTTTTCCTTTTTCTTTTTTTTCCCCTCCTCTCCTTCTCCAACAGTAAAGACTGTAGGAAGAAATGGAACTGTGGCAGGGAGGATTTGGCATTCTTGTAGAAATCCTTCATTTCCTATTGGGAAGGAAGGCAGTTTAATATATTGGGAAACAAGAAACTGTCTATTGAACATGTTGCAACAAACAGGTAATTTTCTATTTATAGATAAGTTCATTTTGTTAGAAGTGTGTTGATGCACATGCTCACATTTCCACCTAAAACAGCCACACACCAGCAGCAATAGATGCAGCACTGTGAAAAAGGAGTTTCATGGGAAATCATGCCTGGACACCACTGAAATTCTGCTTGAATCTCAAAAATAAAGTACTAGCAGGTTTCAGACTCCCCCATGTCCTCATGTTACTTCTGTCCACTGAAAGAGCATCCCTATAACAGATCCTGAGCTCTGAGTAACTGTGAAACCAGACTGGCAAGTTTGGAGAAGGAAGCTGTGAGGATAGAAGACCAAAGTGTGGTCCCATTCCAAACCCCAGTTCTTTCTCACTGTGGGATATTCTCTACCCATGGCTTTCACCCTTTTTATCATTGCCCATCTGTAAAAATATGGCTGCGCATGATGTTTCTCTTGATTTCCTTTTGCAAATTTCTTTGGAAGTTCCTACGAATACCATGGGATTCAACAGACTACAGTCTGAACATCACACTGTTGCATCCATCCTCTGCATCAGATATGGTTACTATTTATTTATACGATACCAACTGGGGAAAAGAAACCACACATATTTACTTTCAGAATTCTGGGTCCTGGTCTCAGTCAACTATGGATGGAGCATCCCTGACCATCTCCTGTGAAGTCCCAAATATTTCAGTAAACTTTGTCCTCTGATAGAAACACTCACAACCTCTCACTGGGGACTATTGCAGCCTTAACTGCAATGTCTAACCACAGTTTCCAGCCAGAAGAACTTCCCTAGAAAAGGCCAGCCCAGTCCTCAGCAGCACACAGGTCACAGCAGCTCCCAACAGACTGTGGAGAAGCCTCTCAAAGTGGTTTTTCCTCCTGGAAGATGCAGGGGCTAGAAATCTTCTACACTCCTTATATGGGAATTCATCTGTTTGCCTCTTGGCTGTGTCTTCCCTCACCCAGTTCTTGCTGCTGCTTTGCCTGTCTCCTCCCAGGTGCATTTCCCACTCTGCTCACAGTCACCTCTGCTATTCCTTTCTCTGTGTTTCTCCAGTCTCCCCTTGCCCAGACTCCCTGGCCCTGCCACTGCTCTCAGCTCACCTCCCTTGGGCTCACTCATCTCACTCTTTCCTTCTCTAATGCCCTTTGTTCTCTCCCCCTCACTTCTCTGTCCCACTTCCATCCTTTTCTTCCCCTTGCTTTAAATTTTAAATCCTTCTCAGTGGTCCTGTCTCCATTTTTCTTGGTCTGTACCTTCCAACTCTCCTGTCTCTCTCTCCTCTTTGCCAGTGTAATGCTGTGGGAACTGCCATTCACAGTCCCAATTTTTGATGCAGGGCTGCTCATGTGGCTCTCACTTGCAACCAGCAGCTCCAGCCGGAAAAAATAAGACACCAATTAATTCCAACAGCCAACTCTTTGCTTAAAAAACCTTACGTTACTTCACATTAAAGACCGGCAGCCTCTGTCTGCCTGCAGACTGCCCAGTGCCAGGAACGTATTTATAGAAGGCCTTGTGGAAGGAAGGGCTTTGGGTTTTTTTTACCTCTAGTAAACACAGAGATACGAGGATTGTTTCATTTCAAATACATGTGTAAATTCTCCAGGGCGCAGCTCGGGGGCTGGAGAAGGAATGGGGCTTTATTTGTAAGCTGTTAGTCTTGGCAACTCTGCAAAATGTTTTCCCCCAAATGTATTTTACACTCATAATTACTGCATGGTGGGTTTATATCAAATCCCTATAACTTCAGATGTGTGACACAATCTATTAAAACCTATACATAATTCAGGGTTCAGGGGCACGTTCTGGGGCGGGGATGGTTGCGAGGAGCGGGGCCGGGGCCGCTCCGGCTGCGACGGCCGGGCCGGCGGGGCCGTTCCTGGGCTGCCAGCGCCATCTATAGCCGGGCTCCGCCGCCCCAAAACCTCCCACCAGGACGCTTTTTGACCGTCCTGCTTGTGCTCACGGCCAGCGAATCCGCCGCGCCGGGGGGCTCCGGGAGGCTGAAAGTGCTGTGAGCATCACCCGGCTCAGCCACGCAGCGCCGCGCCCGCGCATCACCCGCAGCCCGTGACCCAGCACGTGACCCAGTCCTTGCCCCAGCCAGTGTCTCAGCCCGTGTTCCACTCCCTGTCCCAGTCCTTGCCCCAGTCCTTGTCCCAGTCCGTGTCTCAGCCCGTGTCCCAGTCCTTGCCCCAGCCCGTGTCCCAGCCCTTGTCCCAACTCGGCTCCAGCACACGTGGCCCTGACAGAGGTGTTTCACTGCAGGATCTTTCCCAACTTTTTTTTCTTCTGGCTGTTGTTGCCTCCCTGAGCGTCGAAAAGGTGCACAGGAGCCACCAGAAGGATCAGAGTTGTGGGGCCATCTCATTCAGGAGCTTGTTGCGACAAATGTCGAGCTCGTGATGCAGCAGAGGGAGGGCAAGAAATGTCAGAGTAGAGTTGTTAGAAAAGAAATAAAAACCCTTGCCTTTGCACAACATTTTTCTTGATTGCCATAATCCAGGAGACGAACTGGGCCTTCCATGAGAACAAGGTAATGAAGTGACCTGTGGATTATTTCAGATGAGAGGTGGAGAGGTGGTCGGTTCTTCATTGAGTTGCTGGGTGTTGAAATTGGTGCAGTTTGAATTCAACTGAGTATTTTGTAACTCATACAAATATTAAAGAGAATAATGCGTAAGGGAGGGAATAATGCGTAATTTCACAAGAAGAAAGCTCAGGCCTCCTCAGGCTGCAGAGCTTACTAAGTTTAGAGAAGAGCCACAAAAGCTCTGTTAGATATTTCAAATATCAAATTGCAGTTTCATAAAAACTTGCCTCAGAAATTAGAGCTACATTTAAAAGAAAAACAACAAAAAAGAAACAATGGTGCAGGTAGTGCCATCCCTTGCAAAATCTCATTCTTCTCTCTGCCACTCCTGCCAAGATGGGAGGTGGTACCTCAGAGATGGTACCTAAGTATTGCAGGGAAGTACCTTTGACAGATGTGTACATTTTCCCACTGTCTTTCTTGTCTCATGACTGTAAGTTCTTAACACAGTAGCAGAGCAAGTTGACTCACCTGACTCCCCTGGCTCCAGGGAACAGTTAGCAGGGGTGTTGCTTCCAAGACAAGTATTAGCCACCAAAGACAATTGTATCTAGCCTGTTTTCTTGCACCATTTCTCACCGTAAATGAAGGAGTTTGATTAAAGTTGGTGTGGTCATCATTTCCAAGGGTGTTAACACACTACTGAGATGGTAGTGATGGGTTACACACCTTGTGACTGAGTATTTCTGCCTGACTCCACGACAAAGCAGGTAACCCAACCAGAACATTTCACAGCCTGAAGAGTCAAACCGGACATTTCATCATTGTTTGTCACATAAGAGAGACACCTCATCCTTTGACCTCACCGAAGACAGCTGAAGCTCATGCCAAGCCTTATGTGTTCACAGTGACCAGCACCAGATGAAATGACCTTTCCAAAGTCCATCTTTACCCGTAGAAACTCAAACTTTTGTATCAGACTGAAAATTCCCTTTTGCATCTCCCCCCTTCTCTTGAAGAGCCCCAGGTCAAAGTCCCCAGCTGAAAGAGTGGCTCTGAAGCTCTCACCATCAGCTGCGGAAATAAAACACACTCACTGTTTCTTTCCTAACTGAGCTGCCTGCTGACCTCTTCTCTCATGTAACATAAAACTTTCACACTTCAACTTCTCTGGGTTTCTTAAAGTAACACTTGGAAACACAAACCAGTCAACACCTCGGGGAGCCAGGGCAGTTGGCTGAGGCATTGCACTGCTGCTGCTAAGCCAGAGCTGCACAACAGGAGCCAGATGACCAGACAATTGAGACTTGGATAAAAATGCTGGTAAGGGCTTCTAGATAGGCAATACAATCCACAGATGAGTGGCACTGGCCATTGCTGCTTCCTCCAGACACCTTCCAGGTCACTGTAGTCAGACTTTTCAACTCCTTTGCATCTCTCATTTCTGTCGAACATTTTGTTGTTCCCTTCCTTAGCCTTCTCGTAAAGAGAAGCCCAAAATGCTCCAACACTGGCAGAGCTGTATCTGACAGTTGCTGAGCAGAGGGACCATATCTGAAGATCCTGGAAACTGAGTGTTCTCAGACACAGTACTTGCTCTGGTTTATCAGAGCTGTCAAAGCACCACTGCTGTAGAACTGAACATACCATGGCAGATTTGTCTGCAGTGTGGAAATTGCCAACCACATTTAAATCTGGGGGAAACAAGAGTGAAAACATCAATTGCTCTGGATTTGTCCTTCATGGCATTTTCAGATATATTTCACATGCTGTGTTCCTGGTGTTTAAAAGTATGATAAAGCCATATGCTCTGTGGGAAGACATTCCTTTGCACTTCATACAGTGACTGGTTTTTCGTGAGGGGCAGCTGGGGATGCCCTGTCTTGCCCAGGTTTGTGTGGTGCTTTGTGGATCACATGGCGGCACAGAGGGGTGGTGGCCAGGTCAGGGAGCTGCCATCAGCACACACTCACAGTATGGCATCACCAAACTCATTTTTGCTTTTCTCGTTGTCCCACGAAGCATGAAATGTAACTCAAATCCCAGAATGCCCCTATTGGCATTTCTTACTGCAATGAAAGTGCAGTTTTGTTCAGTAAAGGAGCCCTAGAAATGGTATTATCAAGTTCCACATTTGCTGTATCTTAGTGACTTCCCAGAAAATTGCCTTAGCTTGCACACAAAGGATTGATTATTTAGTTGTAAATTAAACTTGAGATCTAAAAATGACTTTGGGTTCCATTGTCACCAGGAAAGACTCTGCAGCTGCAGCTTTGCTAATTGTTCTGTCAATTACTGCAAATTAATTTGCTCATATTTATTTATTGCTGTATCAGAATTGCATTCAGAGCTATGCAATACAGTGATAAAGTCAGATTTGCTGTGGGAACCTTGCAGCTTTCCTTTCATTTGCTCCAGCTGGTACTCTATCTGCTGATCCTGCAAGGGAGGCAAAGGAGGTCAGGACCTGATCCAGGATCTACCAGACTGGCATGAACGACTATTGGATCTGACCTCTCACAGGTTTTGAAGAAAGTGTTAGTTTTAATAATTTTTATTTTTATTTTATGTTGTCCCATCATTTTGAACGGAGGCAAAACAGAGTTACAAGCAACTCCCCTTAACCAAAGGATCTTCTTCCTCCTCCTATAATTAGGCAAGCGCTGCCAGGTGAAGTCAGGTGAACAGTATATAAACCCAGTTAACATAATAACGACACATGTGATTGTGTGTAATGTGGCAGGCAATTGTACACTAAGCAGAAGCATTAGTGGTCACTGCACATGATAACTCACTGTGACACCTCTTATTTTCCACTGTATGGAAAGAAAGAAAACAGAATAATATCCTTCCCAGTGGCTCTCCATATTTTACAAAAAGCTTGTCATTAAAGAAGTGTAATTTTCTATTCCATTCTCGACAGACGGTTCTTTTGCATAAAATATTCTCCTGCTCTCTGCCCCTTATTCCCTAGAGCTCAGCTCCCAAAAGACATTAGTCCCCTTTAGAACAACCTTCGTTGGAACAAGGCGCTCCAATTCACCTAAAATTCAGGGATATCAAGTCTGACAGCTCCACACACTGAACTCCTAGTCTAAAATGCCCTCTGCTTTTCAGATTCCCAAAAACTAAAATTCTTCATTGAAAAATTCTAGTTGATGCATATTAGAGAACAATCAGTATATGTCAAATAAAATATCGATATAGATTTATTTCCACTATAATATATGTATTTGTGTATAAATGAATCAGATATAAAATGTATAAAGACTGACAAATAAACATTTTATGATGTAGAACTATAATACTAAAGATATCATTCATCATCTTACAATGAAGAACTATTTTATAGAAAATGATGCTTTCATAGAGTAGATGAAATATTTTGCACATAAAGCTCTTAATAAAAAAATCACCTTTTCACCCTGAAAAAAAATTGTCATTAAAAATTGTTAACTTAATTAACATAATCCATTTGCCTTGGCATTTGCTGTGTCTGTTTCTGCTGATACTGTTAATAAAGATTTGATCAGAATGGTGTTTCAAATTATTTTAAAATTTGTTTTCCAAATCCTATCTTTTCCTCCTGGAAAGTCCTATTAAAAAAATAAAAATAGAAACTTGAAAAATTATTCTGGAAAATTCTGAGGGGTTTTTTTGGAACATGTGGCAGAGAAATATTTTTTAAAGAGTTGGAGTGTAAAAGAACTGTAAATTCAGTACTGGAAAAGAGACAACATACATATTTTTATAGTGTTTTCTTGAAATGGCTTCTTTAGTTTTGACTAGCTCTCTGCATTTCTGTTTCTGTGGACAGCAGGATTTGCTAGAACTTTTTGGATCATCTATCATTTAATACACTATTACATTTTACAACACCAAAGCTTGGCTGGATTATCGCTGCTGAGAAAACACAAACCCATTTATACAATATATGTGTTTATTTTAGTGCACATTATAGGTGTGCACATAGGAGAACATTCCATGGGAAATGTGTTCCTATAACATATAACTACATAATCTACTATATATAAAGTAATGCTTCCTCATAGATAATTGTATATAGGAATGATAGAGGCAAAATCCTTCATCTCTGGGCAATTTTGCTGGTGAGGGTTTTGCAAATGGAAGTTCAATAGAGCCACCCTGGCTGGGGCGCAGCACACGCCGGAGCCACACAATTCTTATCTCACTGGTGGCTCTCGCAAGGAAGATATGAAAGTCTCATTCTTTCATAAGAGGGCTGCATGGAATTGAGGATTGTATGGTTCTGGGGAGACTTACTGTATAATATCAGAAATTGCTAGACATTTGAAGACAGAAATGTCTTTCTCCTTTGAGTATTGCATCCTAAGTGCCAGCCAGAAATGATTTATACATGCTCATCCTTATTATGGACTACACATAATAAGGGCATGATAGAAATCGTATCTGCATAGATTCAGGCAGTTCCAAGAGATCTGCTGCCAGTTTTGTTTGACAAGACACTCAATCAAGTGAAAAGGTTCAAAATATTTCAGGAGGTACCGTCTGCATTTTTAAGACCCAATATTTGTATCCACATAACAGAAATCCTAAATGAGATCAACATTAGCCTATATTCACCCTAAGCTGCATTTTTCAGAGGAAATATTTTGAGCTTGACTGCCAGTGTTTTAAAATAAACATTTTACTTATTTCATAATTTCAATAAGATCCAACACATTCCTGTTTCTTTTTTCCTTCCTTGGAAAAATGCAAAATAGTATGGTAATGTGCTGGAAGAAGAATCTCAGAACACTTTTTATATATATTTTTTATTAATTGGGCTGAGGGAGCTCCATTATACTATTTATTGCCTCTACAGCTCTGTTCAAATCCTACCTGATCTCTGAAATGCAGGTCATTTTGCAAAGAAGCAGATGCATAAAACAAAACAGAGCCCTTGTGGGAATTTTAAACAGAGAGAAATTATGGAGATGGGAATCGACATTCCTTAGAGTGCATCAGATTTTCCATGGAATGTTCCACTGCTCCCATTGAGGCCCAGTTCATCCCAACTTGAGCAATCCCATTACAGTCAGTAAAACTGCTCACACGAGTAAAGGTTCACAGGATTTGCCTCTGATGGACAAGGAAGGAGGGTAGATCTTGTCCTTAAAAAAACAAAGGCAGCTCAGCCTGAGGGACTGGCTTGGCTGTCACTTATAGAGTTAAACGACCCCACCACTTTCCACATGTTGAAAATCCATGGACACGCAAGTCATTAAGCTGCTCCTAGAAAATCTCTTTTTCTAAGACAATATTGTGCTGCACAGACTGAGTCATGTGTAGGCCAAGAGGCTGTGCCAGAGCAAAGCACCAAGGAGTAAAACATTCACTCTTCCAGCACTTACTGCACTGACAGCTTGATAAAATGGTTCAAGGCATAATGTTCAAACAGAGGGAGAAAAAAATTAAAAATGTAATAATAAAGTTAAATGTAACTGTTTTAAAGTATAATTCTTTGGAGAGCTCAGTTTTATGTTGGGCCGGCATTTGAAGTAGCACTAGTCATTATTAACGGGAAGCACAGATAGAGGAGATTTAAATCACTAAAGTAATAAAATCTGAACGAGGGCTAGCACCTTGAAAGGCTCTTGGAGAGAAGATTGCATACAAATGCAATTAAAACGATGCTTATAAAATACTAAGATGTTAATTGGGTTTAGTCCCAGAAGCCCCAGCAGTACAGTATGTCAGAAGTTAGCTGGTTTGAAGTTTAAAAAGAGTGGTTTAATTTGTACACCTTGTCCTAATTACGAAGCTTTCTGCAGCCTGTGTATCGGCATGGTTTATTGTAGCTTAGAGCTTTGTAAAACAAACACACACCAGTTAATTGGGTTATTGCAATGGAAAATTGGGCTGCAGAACTGAAACCTTCCTTGCTAGTGTTTTTTTACAGCTTGTAATGAACGCTCCAGCAATGTCAGGATAGACTGATTTGTAAGGTGTGCAGTTTACAACTTGGTTATACCGCTGGTCCCAAAAATAGGTGATACAGTGAAAACAAAGACTAGCACAATATAATGTTGCTGAGCTGGTGGGTTGAAGCCCCAGCTGGCTTATTTATATCTCGCAATCCCCCCAAATACTCCAGCAGGTCTGAACTCTACATTCCCACATTCGAGAAAGGACCATAATAAGGCAAGGAGAGAATACCGTGGTTGTTCAAGGAGCCCATGGAGGCTGTGAGCACCTGCTGGGGGTCCTGTGAGGTCGTGTGTTTTTTCTCATAATCAGTAAATAAATACTTAGAATAAGAGCAGAGTAATACAAAGAAAGGGGCAGAATGGAGGCATTACTATTCAAGTGCTGTTTAGGACCATTCTCCTTCACATTCATTTGTGCCATTCAGCTGATGCTCATTTCTTTGTATGAAGGAGCACTTTCCAAAAGAAAATCTAGCCTATCCTCTCCTGTTTTGCTTCAGTCCAAACTTCACAGAGCTGGGGGTTTCAGAGCACACTGCAGCAAAGTCCTCACCCAGGCCATGAAACCTCCCATATGTGCTTTGCTGTTATTTATTGTTAATCAGGCTCTGAGCCTGACACCCCTCAAAGTCATATTAAACACAGAAAAATTGCTTTGCTGAGGCCAGTGGACTCATCCTAATGGGAAGCATTTAGCAAGAGAGGAGATCAAGACTCCTGCCATCAGCTCAGCACTGATCACAAAGCCAGTGTGACCCTGACTCTCCAACTGTGCTCTGGCTCTGCTATTGGAAGCCAGATCCCAGGAAAAGCTTGGAAACTTTATAAACCCTCAAATGTTGCAAAGAGTGATGTGACAAATGGACATGGCTCTGATTTAGGTCCTTGCTGTGGGGTCTTTCTCCAACAAGGGGAATTTCTCCCCTGCCTCCCCTGGAAGCTGCTGGTTGTCAGTCACTTTGGGACAGGCTTCTACTGACGAGCTGTTCAGGATCACCTGGGTTTGGACTTGCCGTGCTGCAGGTCAGATCTGTGTCTGTCCTGCACGTGCTGGGGAAAGCTGGCAATACACTGGCAGAGTGGAATGTCTAATTTCCTGTGTTTCTAAGAAAAGTGACCACTGCAGAACCAAAGTCTCTGGCTGCAAGAACTTGGAGACACTGTACATCAAGATACAAGTCAAGGTGTAACAGAACTAGTATAATGTGTGACTGGTTCTACAGCCAGCAGACTTCAGGATAGAGGAGGAAATGTCATTTTGCACATGATTATCTCATTTGTATGTATTATTTGTATCATTATGGGCACAGTTGACTGGTTAGGCATTAAAAGACCACTTTAAGTCGTCTTTAGGTAATGTTTGATGGGAAATTCATGCTAAGAAAATTAACCTGTTCACAGAAAATTCCAGGTTTCCAGACTGTCCCTTCCCACTTTCCCCAGTAAGCAGCCTGTCCACAGTTATCACTTCCCTTTAGAGGTTTGCAAAGCCCTGCGTTTTCCTGTCTCAAGTAGTTGCCACCCCAATTGCTGCATTTACATGCTACTTAAGATACATCAGGGCATAATCTCACCTCGTTGAGGAGGGGATTTACATGCATAGCTTTCATTAGCATTTATAGGATATACTCATATAACTCACAGCCCAACACAGAGTGAAAATATAATTATCATAACCATTGCCACATTGCACTAGGCTTGGGCTTTCTGAGGCATAGGTCTAATTAGCTCTAAGCTGCAGAAGATTTGAGGGTAGTAGTTTGTTTTTGACTTACTGCTCAGTGCTTGTTCTGAATATTCAAATGTATTGTTGCTTTTTAAAGTAGCTCCTTCATGGCTCTCTGTGTCATGTCAAAACTCCCTCAACTTAGTGACTTTTTGTAGAGGTCCCTGCAGGCACATTAAGATACATATTTAGTCTGCTCTGTTGATCTCTCTATTCTGGGTTCATTGTTTATAAATGCAAAAGACCAGTGCTGCACCAGTAACACTTATTTTTTATTCACCAGGATTTGCCAGCAGTGAAGTTATGTAACCCTAAAAGGAGACTTACATGCACTATTTTCAGATAAATGCATTTTCTGTGTGGTGAATTCACTTCAAAAGTTTGTGATATTTGCAAAAATGGCAACTCAAGTGCTCATCACATAGTTCTATCAACTTTCATTGTGTCCAATGTTCCCCGAAATTTGGAACAGTCACTCTGCTTCCTGTGCAGGCAAAAGAGAGACACAGTGCCAGGAGATGATTAAAATTTTAAGTGGATGGAATGATGCTCAACAAGACCTATTTCTATTTATTGAGACGGAAAATTTTTCCTGCCTTCTCCTACAGACTTAGCTGATGTACCTAGAATCCCCTTTATGAAGTATTGATTTTAGGATGCTAGATCCATGACAACCCTAAAGTCTGTAAGACCACTTATCACAGAATATTTTCTTTTAAAGGATTGCTAAGAGCCAAGTTCCTCTAAATTTATTTTTTATAGGAGGCCAAGCCTCAAGGTCTTTCTTTTTTCTTTTTTTTTTTAACTCTACTTTACAGAATGAAAGGATTGCTTGGATACAGGATGAATAAGAAATAATGAGCAAGATCTTCAAGGTTTGGGCTTTTCTCTATGAAGGGCCACCACACAATTCCCAGTCGCTGCCTATATCCACTAGCCCAGCTCAAGTGTGCTCACATTATGCCAAGGGCTCCCAATGCCACTTGAACTCTGAAGTGCATCTCCAACCACAACTACATCTGCTGTCTCAAGATCCTGCAAACAAGCTTAACTCCTGGGCTTGATGGGGGATCTTTGCTATTCCTAAGGATGCATCTTCATGTTGCAGCCAAGTTGGTTGAACAGAAAGCTCCTGCCAAAAGGGAGATCCAACTGCAGCCTCTATGTACAGCCACATGCTTCTGTGTCTCCCTTCCCTGATGGATGTAACATGATCACTGGGCTGCCTTTCTGCTGTGATTACCTTCCAAAAAGGGGGCACTGCTGTCCACCTTCCATTCCTGCTCCTCTCTTAATTGGAGTATCACCCTCAGGCCTGGTGGCCAGCATACAAGAGCAATGCTTCTACAGCCAGGACCCATCCCTGGAGAGAAACAAAACATTGGCCTCTCTTTTCCTTCCTGGGAGTGTTGGCAAACTCCACTGCACCAGCAGTGTAACTGGCTGGTCTGAACTGGCCGAGAATTCCCTCTGTGGCACCACTGCCATTTCAATCTACCTCTGACTCCTTCAGAGGCACTGAGAGCCAGCTTTGTTCCACTCACTGCTCTGGAAGCAGGAGATAAGTGACACACTCCAACTTGCCGAGGGCTTTGGGAAAGTCATCTTGCTGGAGGAACTGTAGGAGATGTCTCCCTGGGAATAGCAGCTCATATTTAACCTCCCCTAGATCATGTCAATGTGAGTCTGGAGAGAATAGGTCTTTCATTTTTCTTCCTCAGTAAGCTACCATATGTACCTCATCCCCCACTTAAGCTAAGAGATTGATGGCTAAATTGCTTAACCCTGGTGTTTTTAATTAATTAGGTCTACTTCATAGGTTTAATACAGCAGTTTAATTTAGACTTGCTCAGTACATGATATAAAATCCAGATTTATGACTATTTTTTATCAATTTTTATTTTTATATGATTCAATCATATAAAAAGACTAGTGTATGTTATAGACTTTTAAAAGTGATTCCCTGTAGGTATTGTAAAGTATAGGGTCTATTATATGACAGTAGTGTGTTTATAGCTGAGTTTTGGTGCATTGTTCAGGAATCTGTTCAAAGACATTTTATTCTGTAAAATAGCAAGGGAAAGTACCTGTTCTTTTAAAATATCATCTTACAGTGCTTTTACGTAATACTGAAGTGTATGTGATAACCACTGCTTTAAGAAACTCAATACTAAAAAGAAAAATACTTTGACTCTTTAGAGAAAAAGGGCACAATAGTCTGTTGATAGCTCTTTCGTAAAAGACCTGCAGAGCTGTAATCTGCTGAAATCCACTGTTACTCTTGGTTAATGAGCAATTTGTTAGTTAACAGATGTTGTTATTAACATGAGAGGTACCTGGTTTATAACAGTAATACTTAATCAGTGTGTGGGGTGGCAGAATCATTTATAAGAGCCAATGCAGTGGCATTGTGGCAACTGTAAGTCCTACCATGTGGGGGAACACAAGGTGAAGAGGTCACACATCTCATGTTTTTGTGCTCCATTTTGGGGGATTTTGGTGGCACTTTGCAAAATCCAAGCAAAAGTGAGTTTAGAAGAAATTCAAGCAAAGACTTCATTGGAGACCATTTTAGTCAGGGAACTGGTTATACTCTTTTTATTTTATCGGTCATATCCTGTTGTTTAAATCTGGCCCCATGAACATAAAAAGTGTAAAAGACCCTAGGAAAAGAAATTGGGATACTCCATGTCACCAGATTTAAAATCATGAAAGCAGCAAACAGGATGGAAGGATTCAGCTACACTTTGTGCCTTTTGCTTCCAGTTCACCAAACATTTGCTCCTTCCTGTAAGTATCTGTCTGACCTGAGCAGACCTTCAGCCAGACAACCTTCATCCTTGAGTCGAGTCAATCCTCTCAGTCATTGCACAGGCTGTTCTAAAAATGGTGGCAGCTTAATGCAGGTTATTGATAAGCTGAAGACATCAGAGCCCTGGTATCATCAGCCAAGCATACAGCAGCAATTCAGCAGCAGATGCACAAGAGACAAGGAGGACTTGGAGGGAAGAAATTGCTCAGTTTCCTCAAGGGAAATGATGTAGCTGCCCAATGGTCAGTTCTTCCACTGAAGGCAGTAGATTCAAAGGATGTGAAAGGCACTAAAGAAGTACAGATTTTATTTCCAACTCTTTCTTAGGCTGTGTCAACTCAAAGCAAGAGCCCATAGTATTTCTCATGCAAATGTATGCAGGGCAGTTGACAATAAAGGCACAATAATATGTGGTTTGAAAAAAAAAGCTCTATTAAAAGAAGGAAAGAGTGCAGGTTAAGAGGTAAGCTATGGCTTAGATCCAAATCAGCCTATTGACTCAGCTTTACAGATCCCCAGCCCAAAATGAATTCCACACAATAACTAAGCAGTTGCCTTCCAAAGGTGTTAAGCCTATTTGTGCTGTGTTTGTTTTGGAATGGCCAATAAAACAGCTTTAGATGATGTCAAATAGTGCTTAGGCCCATACAGAGGGAGACAGCTGCTCAGATAAATACTCAACCCCCAAACCATGTTCTGTTTTATAAGTCATCAAAAGCTCTTTGAAAACCCACTTGGTATGTAGCTGGGAGCTAATGTGACTTCCTCACACCTGCCAAACCACTCTGGGCTGGTCAGGAGTAGACACTAAACTCATCCACCAGTCTGAGCTTGTGCTATTATTCCTTTTTCTCCTAGGAAAATTATAGAGCCTTCTCATATCTTTCTGAATAGTACACTCCTCATGACACTGCAGTGACTGAGATCAGGCATTGCCACTGCTTCTTGCAGCATAAAAGTGGCAGACACTCATAAGCATGTACAACCAAAGCTGCCTGAAGGCACTTCCCATCATTTTACTTGAGACAATTGCTATTGCCAGGCGAGTGCCTCACACAGTTCCTTCTCTCGGTACATACTCTTTTCCCTGTTGCTCCTTTTGACCTGTGAATAAAACCCTTCAGATTTGAACTGTGCCTTTGGCCTCTGGTTTTCAGACAAATGTAAACTGCATTTTAGGTATAATACATGAAAAGCACTATGTAAGCTCTAAAAGGAGATTTGTTCTAGTGGTTTTGGGATGAGAGAAGGCTATGTTACACTGGTGTGAATTTGGAGTAATTCCACATATCCAAGGAGATCATCAGAGGTAAGAGCTGAAGGTGGTCTGTGGTCCCATATTCAATTTCAGTGACCATCTACAATCCCAAGTGGTTAAGAAAATACTCCATGTGTCAAACAAAACACAGAGGTGCTCTAGAGACTAACAGCACTTACATTTTAAACTCACAGCCTTGGTTTAAAACCAGTCACTGGTAGAAATAGTAACTCAGAGGGACATGTGCTGGTGTCTGATTTGTCTTTGCTGTGAATCAGGAAAAGGGAGGTAGGGCAAGGAGCATGTTGCTGAATTGATGTT
Organism: Pithys albifrons albifrons; assembly: GCF_047495875.1. Classification (NCBI taxonomy): domain Eukaryota; kingdom Metazoa; phylum Chordata; class Aves; order Passeriformes; family Thamnophilidae; genus Pithys; species Pithys albifrons. The sequence continues at coordinate 12,326,611 of NC_092472.1, forward strand.
GTGTTTCAGTCAGACAGGGCTGTGCCAGACTAATGCACCAACTATAGCAATATTCTCCAGGCACGGAAGAAGGAAAAGCTGCCAGAAGATCTTTGAGAAAAAACATCTGTGGGTGGGCTTCCTGCAAATGCTTGTTTCCAACACATCCTTCAGAGGAAGACAAAGCTATAATTTGGAGCATAACTTACGCAATTTTGGTCCCAGAGTGCTCCGTGTTGCCAGTTAGGAGACATGGTTAGTTAATGGAACTTTGTACAGATTCACGTCTCTGCCTTCACTTCAGGGGACTTGAACAAATGCTTCAAAAAATCTAGAAGGAGTAAAGAGATAAAAATCAAAAGAAAAGACCAGTGCATCCTTTGTTGAAAGTGGTCTCTGTGCTATGACTTATCTTAAGTGTGGAGAAGAACTGGTAGGATTCTTCAGAGTTTCTGAAATCCAACACAATTACTTCCTTCTGAAATGTTGATGAGGAGTTGAAACTTTCAGGGAAGGTGAAAATTAAGGCATATTTTTGATGGCAATGATGGTTTCTTCAATGCAATATGATCATTCGCTTTTTAAAAAGAGGAAAGAAGAGATAACATGGCCAACACCAATCAAACCATTCACAATGGCCAAAAGAGATGGAGCCGAGGCCTTCAAGTACTACAAAGAAGCCAAGTAGGGTAAGGAGAAAGATGACAAGAAGTTGGATACAAGTGCAAAATTATTTCCTTTCCATTCAACATAATAATAGACCTACAGCTGACCTTGAAACTTCCAAAAGGTGCCCTTGTATTGAGGCCTGGAAACAGTAGAAACAGCAGAGGCCTTCTGATCTCTAGGAACTTCACTCACTCACTGAACTTTTGAGCTGTCATTTCCAATAAACTTGGCTACAGATGAACCAGAACTTTTTTTTTTAAAAGGAAGACTATTCATAGTTTGAAAAAAAGAATTGTGGGGTTTTTTTCTCTTTGTCGTTCCATTTGACGTCCAAAAAAACTACAATATCCTTGTGGAGTAGAAAGTGAAATAGATGGAAGAGGAAAAGCAGTAAGAATAATGTTACAATAAAACCACAAGCAACAGAAGAGGAAATGTTAAAGACCCCAAACCCAAAGAGAAAAATCAAGCTAAGAGCACATCTTTAAAGCAAGTGAGACCCAAATGTGCTTAGGGAAATTAACCGATTCCCTATACGAGCTACATTCTCATTTCAAAATGGGCTGATAATGATTAGCAACCAACATATTAAATGAATATCTCTTTCTACTATCAAAAGTTTTAACTTGTCTATACCAAACTTGACTCCTAAACCTAAGCAGTTCAGGAAGGTGACCTGAGATGACAGCAGAGGATGACACGCTATTGACTACAGTGAAGAAGTAGGAGGAATGATTTTGCCTATCAATTATTAAACAGAAAGAAAGGAAGGACCCAGCGAATAACTAATACATGGAAGGTTCCACCTCTGTGCTCCATGCAGGCTTTGATAACCTAGATTTATAAGATTTGTAAGAAGAGGATTTATAGATATGTAAGAAGATAAATAAGAGGAAGATTTATTATATGAAAAAGAGAGTTAAATTATCAAAGGTTTCTCTTTAAATAAATAGTCATACAAAACCTATTTGCTGATAACCTGACATACAGCAATGGGGTACTAGGCAAATGTTCCCCACATCACCCAGCCTGGAGAACACAGAGTTAGACAGCAATTATACTGCGACTTAAATCCCTGAGTCATTTAAAACCTCCACAAAATGCTTGGTGGCACTGTTAATATAGGCAGTTAGGAAAATCTTGGCTGATGAATAGGAAGAGAAACAGAACAGCAATAAATTCCTATGTCTACTCTGTAGTCAATAGATTTGTCTTGTACTTTATTCAAGCTGGGTGTTTTTCACCTCGTGCAGAGAAACAAGGCAAAATTTAGGCTACATTTAAGTTTGTGTAAGTCAGAGCTTTCCAAAGCTTCCTGAATACTCCCTAACTGTTCCCATGAGTTCTGTACATGGATTTTCATTTTCTAGCAGAGAAGGCTTGCAATTCTTAACTTGTTTCAATCCTGCTCCCACTTCCTGTCATTCTGTGCCTATTCTGCATCTTGTATATTGACCTTTCTGATGTAGCAGAGATTTACAAGCAGAACTACCTTGCCGAGGCCTTTTAGGTCCCAGAAATAGAAAGAACCTTGCCAGAGGTAGATGCAGGCATGAAATGAGATAGTGTATTCTACATCTGATAAAGCTTTCTTGGCTTAGCTGTCTGAAAATCATTACGTGCATCTATTTCTGTAACATGTATTGATCAAAAAAGTGCATGTTTCTTACTGGCTCTCAAAAACCAAAGTTTTAGCCAGATATGATCTGAACTGACATGTCTTCCACAGTGGTGATGTGCTACAAGAAAGGCAAAGGAAAAAAACCTCCCTTAAATGATCCCTCTTACAATAGAATAAGCAGCAAATGGCACCAAATCCATTTTCTTTAATTTCTGATCTACTTTTAAGAATAGAAGTACAATTTGCCTAAAGACCTTTATAACAAAGAAGCGAAAAAAAGACTTTCAGGCTTCCTTACCATGGGATTAAGTCAGAACAAATCCACTGACTCCTGTGGCATTACCTCAGCCTTACACCACTGTATCCAGAATTCCCTCAGCATCAGTGGAGCTGCAGCAGGTCTTTTTGTTGCCTTAGGTGCAGATCCCACCATAAATCTCAAGTTTCATTTGGCTGGGAAGGAGGAAGTTCTACTTTTCAAGTCTACCATGAGCTGGCAGTAGTAGTTTTTTTGAAAGTATGTGGATATTTTCATCCATGTTAGATCCACTGAAAACAATGGCTTCAGCATGGGAAGGCCCAGATCTATAGCTAATGTGTCTTACAGGAGGCCTTTCATCAGACAATTGTGATCCAGAATGAGAAAGAGAACAAGTGAAATCAGGGAACTTGAGATCAGAGGTTTGACTCTGACACATCCTCGTGGAGAGTCACCTTTGACCTTATCTAATGAAAAAGTTACCACTTGCAGGTGCTGAGGGCTTCCAGCTTCTTTTACACATTGTGGGAAGAGGGCACTTGCAGGATCAGGCCCTGTGGGTGCCAGGGAACACTGAGAACCTCTTCCATCTCCTGCACAAGGAGGAGAGATCCTCAGTCACTGCAGAAAGCCTATCAAAGACTGAGTGAGCACGGGGAAGCTGGTGTTAAGTCACTGGCATAGGGATGCCTCACTGAACAGTTGGGGTTTAATAGGCTGGATATTGTCCCTGCATTTGGTATTCATAGATAATAATAGAGATTAGGTTTACTTAATGTATTTGCTATTTAGGCAGATGATTCGTGTTAAGCCATCGGCATTCAGTGGCAAACATCATTAGTCCAAATTGTATGAGAGAAAGGCCCAGGAAGAGGAGCCACAATCTGGCCTCTATCATAAACAGCTGTGTTTCTAAATCACCATTTTTTGGTTGTTTCCTGTAGTTGTTAGTATATACTGTACACTGAAAATTAGGCCTCAAAAACACTTATTAAAAATTTATACAGCTTATGACAGGCTCTTTCAGAAACATAACCCTTAACTAATTCATGTTCACTTACCCTGCAGTTTTCTATTTATAATACTTTACAATTTCTGTGTATTTGTACTATAAATTATTCAGTGACATCAAGGTTTTTATTTTGATGAGAGAATTTTTGATGAATTTGACAGAGTAATTACTTCAAATCCTGTTCTGGATCGCTATGAAAATATTTAATTTTATTTACTCCAATAAATAATTAAAATGTGAGAGTAGCAACCATACTCGCAGTGCCTTATAGCCTGTGACTTCTGTTTGCTTCTCCCTAATTAAAATAGCAATGTTTATGTGTGTACTGATTTAAAATAATAATAAATTACCAAGTGGGAAGGGACATCTAAAGGAGGAGGAAAAAGGCTCTTGTAGCAACAAGCCCAGTCTTAAATACATGAAAAAAATATTCTGAAGAAGTAGGAAGATATCGATCCCCCAATACTGTTAGATAGGGACATTGAGGATAGAATCTCAACAAGATATGATTACTCAGATGAAGACTATTTCTTTTGTGGATTCAAAGTTTAGGAAAGGACAGTCTTTTAGATGCTCCCAGCTGATTCAGCAACATTAAGCTAAGCACATGCTTAACTTGAACACATGAACAGCTCCACTTACTTCAAGAACATTCATGCTAAGACTTAAATTAAAATATTGAAGTTCTGTTCTTGTAGCAGCTTAAATCTTCTGCTTAATCAAAGATTAAAAATACAGTGTCTATTAACTCCCTGTGATTTAATCCAAAACAAATACTCCGTGCTCCACTGAGGACAGCTCAGGCCGCAATGGTCACTGGTGTGTGGGCTGCAGTCCTCTATTTCCTCCAAAGAATTTACATAAGAGTCAAATCTATTTCTACATCTTATATGTAATTTTACTGCTTTCATGTCAGAAGGCTCAAAGACAGAAAAACTGAATGTGTAAAAAAAGAAAGAAAGGAAAGAAAGAAAGAAAGAAAGAAAGAAAGAAAGAAAGAAAGAAAGAAAGAAAGAAAGAAAGAAAGAAAGAAAGAAAGAAAGAAAGAAAGAAAGAAAGAAAAGCCTGATCCCTCAGAACCTCTTAATTGTTTTACAGATCACAAAGAGGCACACTTTAAAAGTTTTTAATTGCATCAAGCATGAAAATGAAAATGCATAGTCATTGTCGTATAATAACTGGTTAATTACCTCACTAGTTGAGGTTTTTTCATTAAAATTTGATCATTATTGTCAGGTACAATGATGATCTGGTTACTCACAGGCTGGTAATTGACAAAAACAACATTTCTTGACAAACTGACTATTTGTATTTCACAGGATTGAAGTGCAGGGGGGATGGGGCACTGATCAAACAGCTGCAAGGAAAAGTAGAAATGGTTTGCTTTTTCCTAAGCTATTTTCATGGCTAAAAGGGGTAAATCACAGCTGATCCCAGTTGGCAGTGAAGGACAGAGCTTTTTGATGCTTTTGTTTCAAGTAAGGAATGGGTAACAGTTGGCAAACTATGGCTGAGGGTCTGTGCTGGTTGGCAACAGGTTTCCAGACTAATGCAAACTGAGCAGGTGAGATCTCAGTCCAGTCCACCCTGGACAGGTGTTCATATGTCCCCAAAACACCAACAGCTTTGAAACAAATTGGCACTCTGGGTGCCAGCATCACCGGAGACGATGTAATCTGGATATTCACAGGGCTGGTGATTTGAGCGTCAAAGCCTTTGGCACCTGCCATTACCCCTGGTTACTGCAAAACTTCAGTGGGCTCCTCCTGTGTAACTGAGACACAAATTCCTTCATCCTCAAGTGCCTTCCCATGAACAACCTCCAGGCTAAGCACCACAGGAGGAGATTTTAATTCCAAGCACACACCATGGCATGCTGCAAAGGGCTCTGGAAGCAGTGCCTCACAGCAATCTCAGACACACACACACATGGAGACACATGGACAAAAACACACACCTCCACAGCCCACAACTTCATCATGAGTTCTTACGTGACTGAAAGTCACGGTGAGTAATAAATCCTTGCTGTTGGTATCAGATTGGATTGCACGTCGGCAGGTTAATCCGACAGCGCACCCTAATAACCCAACTTCCAGGTTGCTGCAGAAGCAATTTCTGTGCAATGTGCCATATTTCCATGGCACTGCCTCAAGTCACAATGAGTAACACATTCTGTCACAGGCTGTTGTAAACACTCGGGCTGCTCGGCGTGTACCGTGCACGATTCGTCTGAGCAGAGACCTAAAATCTTACACCTGACTGTTTCGCTCACTATCAAGCCTAAATAAAGCTTCAATGGCAGAAGCAATCAGGGAACACAAACCAGTTGTGACTGGTGCTCGGAGCTGAGCACTGAGGAGCAGAAGACACGCAGTGGGTTTTTTGTGCTTTTTGCGGAGACAGTGGAAGTAGCAGTGCTAAGGGAGGGTCTATGCCAGGGAGGTGCTGAACACCAACCAAGCACTTCCAGGCAATGGGAGAGAAGGAACTGGAGCTTGTCCTTTCTGGGATTAAACTCCCACTGTTCACCTGGCTGTGGGTTCAGGCACAGTGTGATTTTGAGCTGAAGTCGGGTATCTAAAAGGAGTGCACAGGCCTATTCAACTTCTATTCCTGGCCCTCCTATTGATTTGCCTGTAACCTCAGGAGAGTCCTGTCTGGGCCAAAATGTTCTCACATTGGAAGTTAAAAGTTAACTTAAGATAATGCAGCTGTCAAATGAGCATTTGGATTTTCTGAGGTGATAATATCAAAGAATGGAAGAAGAATGCATTAGAATGCACCTCTTTAGTAATATTTTGCTTGCACTTACACAAAGACAGGAGTCTATAGAACAGCAACCTCTGTGACTTGTAAAACAATATTTGGCATCTGTTTTCCCCTTCTTCTTTCTCTCTCTTTTTATTTAATTTTTTTTTTAATTTCAAGTCTGTGCAGCAAACAGTGAAGATTTTATTTTTCCTTTTTAATTGAGAGAGTTACTGACTACCTGGTGTCTGTGTTCACAGGCTAGGAAAATAACCCAATAAAATCTACTGAACTTAAAATTAAAGAACCCAAAACAACAACAGGAGCTCTCTGTATCAGGTGCACATGAAGGAAAGGAGTGTTTCAGTTCATGCAGTCTGTTGCACATTAGGAAATACGATGCTGCAGTGGGTCTGCCTATAACCCACTTAACAAGGGACCTGGGACAGACTCCCTGCTTGTCCCACCACTGTTCTGGACCATTCCATGCAAGGGATGCACTGTATGACTGGTTAAGCTTATTAAAAGATTTTCAAGTTCTTTGGCTCCCCACTAGCTTTTAGAGGGTTTGACAGACCTTTCCAAAGGGTTCTGGTCTTGGTCTAACTCTGAGTAGATGGGAGAAACAAGTTCTGGCACCAAAGCCACATTAAAAGTCTGGAACAACTTGCAGAAAGAGCAGTGGATAAATGAGGGCTTGAAAATTTGCTTTGAAAGCTTAAAAACTTTATGAAGCTTGAAAATCACAAAGTTTAAGAAGTGGTCCTCAGTATCAAGCCCTATCCATTATGTTCTAAAACCCTTACCAATAAAACCCTGCCTGCAAGAAATAATTTACCTGGCCCCAAGAACTGATTTCCATTTGCAATTGCTTAGCACTGCATTTAAGCCTCTTCTCTCCTTCGCCAGTATATTTTTACTATTTGCAAATCATTAAATGTTGACTGCAAAGGAAGCAGGTGTACAGGGTATAACTTCTTTTTCAACTCAAGGCCCTTGGTGTTCCTCCTTTGAGAATGAGGGCATTAACTGCACCAGGACACAAATAGTGCTGGAATTTCACCATCAAAAAGAAACAGTAAAGCAGATTTAAAAATCATGTAAGAAAATAGGAAGAAAGAGTCCTTCCTCCAGAAACTTCTTGGGTGGGAAGTGACATCAGTCACGCCACAAGGACAGGAGGAGCAAGCGCACTTTATTGGAAAATAAAGATGTGAGTAAATCTACGATGATGAATATAAAATGCCTCTTTTGGATTTAATTAGGAGTCAACTTTTTAGGGCACCACTTTGTACCTGACTTTTCACACAGCAAAGCATATGGCAAAAAAGCAGGAAGTGGGGATTAAGGTACATTTTAACGGGCGGTGTGTTCAGCCAGATGGCCTGTTCCTGGCCCCTCAAGATCTGTATGCTTTTTTCCCCCTCCAGAGTTATTTTGATTGAATTCCTTAACCAAATAATAATAATAAAAAAATCCCTATATTTTATGCTGTTTTAATGCATACTTCTCAGTCCACATCACACCCTTCTCTGCACAGGCTTTTCAAACAGAAATCATGGCATAAAGGTAGGCAAAGGTCTTTCTGGCTTTGAGGACAACAGGGCCTCAAGAGTTAAGAGTCTTTTCCATGAGCACCACGTTTCTTTCTCTCCTAATCTAAGCAGCAGCAGAGATTATACCATGATGCTCTTATATCCCTGCTGACAGCAGTGAGGGAGGGCAACAAGGGGCCAGAGCTGGTGAAGTGCAACACAAGTCTCTGACTGCTCCAGCCATGATTTTTCCAAATTCTGGAATTTTTCTTCCAGCTCTCCTCACTTTTTCCTTCACTCTGCTGTTGAAGCTGAATGTCTGTTCCTCATTACTGGTCTCCAGTGCTGCAGAGATGTCCCAAAAGGCTCTTCCCTTTTCACAGAGTGGGCAGAACCAGGAGTTCCCATGGTCAAGCCGTCACTGATGGCACCACTGAGTGATCAGAAAAACACGAAGATGAGATAAAAGAACAATTGCTTGTTGAAAGAGGAGGAAGATAATGACTATCAAACAATCAGGATGTTCTTAAGAGAGTACAGCTATTGCTATATCAAGGCACTTATAACTGTCAACCATTCTATTTTAAAGCCAAGAACTAAACACTGGATAAAAAGTCCTCCAGAACTGAGTTTCATGTTCAATATAATTTTTAGAAGAGATTACTGAGGAAATTCGGGAAAAGGGAAAAAAAAGAGGCCAACATTATATGATAAGGTTTGGAAAGTCCTCTAATGACTCTAGATGACATACACACTGCGATGGCAAGGATTGGCCATTGGTGCTAGTGGCACTTTTCAGCAGCCAGGTGGGTTAGTCCAGTTTCACTGAAGCATTAAACAGACACATACCCAGGTCACCACAAAGCAAGGGTTAGAGGCACCAATATTCCTGGGATGCTGCACTGAAGCTGCTCTGGAGCCTTTGGACAGAGGGAGAGAGGCAAACAGAGGAACTGAACACTTTCGTAGTGCCCAGGAGCTTTAGCTCAGGGGCAGCAGAGAATGAAATGAAGACATACCCACACCCAGTAATGTCCGTATCACAGCTATTGTTGTATTTACCTCTGCCTGTGCATACACACACACACATGCACATACACACATGAAAACATACAAAGCAAGGAAGCAATCCCCTTTAAGACAAATACACTATTTATGTGGCATAAAGAGTACAATAATGATGATTACACATCCTCAGTGGAAGCCTTCATGAATACAATGTAAATTGCAAAATACAAATGCAAGAATAAGGCTTCAATATTCTAACAAATAACTACTGGAGACATTTGGATGAGACATCAAGGAGGGAATAGTGAGGAACTTCCTGTGGCTGAAGCTGGGCAGTGTGTAATGTGTAAAATTCATTATCTTAAACTTTTGGCTATGATGTGTAATTGTTAACCTTTGCCGTTAGTTCAAGGCTCCTTTCACTAAAATATATGGGTTGCCATCAAAGCTGATTTGGATTAGGAGGCAAGCAAGTGCCCTCACTTTTAGGTTATATTAATACACCAAAATCAATAACATGCCATAGCTTTCAGAAGTAGTAATAAAACACCCTAAAATATTCCCAGAATACTTCTATAAATTATTTGTTCAATGTACTTATGTTAAAAAGGTTGTCAGTTACAGTGCTCTGAAAGACTCTAAAATAACAAGTCATCATATTTGTATTTGATAAACCCCTGCTGTTTTGGGTCAAAGAGGGCTCCGGAATGCAGGGAGGAGGGGTAAATCATTATTTTCCCTAATAAATAAATTACTTGCCCATATTTCATATATCACTAAAGCCTGCCAGTATCGAGGGCTTAAATAATAAATAGCAAATAGCTCCATTCATTTATTAATAATAATGCATCTTTTCTTCCTCTTACCATATTTGTGGGCAATGGATTGAAGAGTACTCAGGTGGAAGGACAAATAGTTGGGCCACTGGGAACATTTAAAATTTTCCAGTTTAAGGTGAACTTGTCAGCACTGACAGTCCTTTTCCCTTCGTCTGTGTGTTGTGGTGCCTGGACTGTGTACTGTCAGTGGCAGGAGCTTTTGGGCTTCAAAACTGTAAAACCCTGATTAGTTTGTACATGTGAGTGAAAACCCATTTTCATCAGTCATCACAATACCTGTTCATGGAGGTACCTCACTGCCCTTAGAAGGTTTAATGTTCATAACACCTCTGGCAGGGCAACTCAGTCCCTTGCTGTACAGGTGGCAGAAAAAGATATTGGGCAGGAAAGGTGCAATAAGTAGGAGACTGATGCAGATATACATCTCTCTTACCTTCTCCTAACCAAAGAAATATGTTTTATTTGTGACTGTTCTCAGCATAAACTGCTCATTCCCTTTCTGACATAATCCACATCTACGTCAACCTGACTATTTTTAACAGTCATTCCCTTTCATGGCTCTTTGATTTAAAGGAAAATAAAACGTGAGCAGTTTACCAGAGAGGTGAGGGTTTCTCAAGCTCTGAAAATACCAGACAAATGCCCCCCTCCCACAGGCAGGGTATTACAGCTGAGTGCCAGTGCAAGGACTGGCACAAATATGTATGTGAATCCTAGATACTGAAGTTCTTTACAACACCAGCAGCCCAGCCTGTAGGGATACGTGGATAAGCAGACTTCAACATCATGCCTTAGTCCAACATTTTCCATGGAGAGTTAAGAGAACTCCAGCACAGGCACACACAGGTGACCACACCCACCCCCACTGTTCCTCCAGAAGAAGAAAGGGAGCTGAAACCTCTGTATGGCATCATCATGCCTGGTGATGAAGAGTGAACTCCTTTCCTTGACTAAACACCCAGTGGAAGTGGATAGGATGTAAGCAGCCTTACATTGACTACAAAGTGACCTTTGTCACTTACCTGGAGAGCTAATCTTTTTCAAGGGTCAGGAAGAAAGTACTTTGCATTCTCAGTGTTGCTTGACCAACACACACACTCATTGCTGACAAAATGAAAAGAGAAAAATGTATCACATGCTACCACACATATCAGACATCTATCAGACCATGCCAAAATCTGGAAGCTGGCAGCCCTTGTTAGGAGGGGCTGCCACCATGTCAACTTGTCACTATTAAGAAAAGCAGGTGTGGTGGCACTCAGTCTGGGTGTGGACCCTTCAAGAACATCCCTTGCTACCCTCTAAAGCAATTTAATCACACAGCCAGCTACAGGAACGCCACTTCCAACTACCTACAGAGTGCAGGTTTGTATTTAAAGAAGAGTATTTCTTACAGCCTTACCCACTGTGAAGTGCAGCTATGTTTTTCTACAAGATTTAGCTACAGGGCAAAAGACTTCAAGCATCTAAAAATACAGATGAGAGATCCAGCATGATACTGCTGACCCAGTCTAATAGGACCCTTGATAGCCAGATGAGTTGGGTCACGTCCTACCTCTTGTTTCCTTAAGCCCAGAGTGCCACTGGCTCTTTTCAGACCTAAGTAAATTGCTTCTTTTCTTTTGGCTATTCCTTAAGCTACCCTAGGCACCAAGCAAGGAAGGTAAACACATGGCAAAGGCACAATAGGCAGAATGGACTTGATCTTTGTTTAAAGCACGGGGTCAGCTCCTCGCTGTGAGCAGATTTTCCTCTTTGGAAACAGGTTCATGTTTACGTTTTAAGTTCCAGCAACATGCTCTGGATTTTCAACATGTGCAGCACATCTGCTCCAGCCCAGATTTATGAACAAATCTGCATATAATTGTGCTGGGCTAGGGTGTTGTTGTTGTTGCATTTCCCCCACCCACCCTCCCCCCTCACATATACCCACCCTTTAAATAAAATGGTTTTGTCCAGAGCTGTATAAACCCCTGATTCCAAGCCATATAATTTTATGGACAGGGAAAAAAACCCAGTTCTTTTGTATTGCACCTGAGCTCATTAAAACCCCCAAATTCCATAATTTTACACTACCATGTGCTGCATATTGTATTTAGTACCTAGCACAATAATTGCTCACAGTCCTCAGAGTGAGTGCACATAAGGTGGAGAAATGATGGAACAGGTGGGATAGCCACTCTGTGCTTGGCAATTGCAGGTTTACATCCCTGCACGGCTGATGTGAAGCTGTGTGGATGAACAGTTCAAAAGCCTGGATTAGGGTCCTTTGTTAGCCCTGTGGTGGGTGCCAAGTCCCAGACATCAGCTCCCAGTGAACACAATGGCTTCTGTAGCAGACCAGATAAAGCAAATAAACATGTGGGATACAGACTAGGAAAAGGGAGAAGCCAAAGATAAGAGGGTCAAGGTGAAAGGTCCAAGATGCCAGAGGAACCGGCAACTTGAACAACTTAACCAGATGTCCCAAGAGAAAATAACCCTGGAAAACTGAAGAGAAAGTGAGAAGCCCAAGAAATCCTCTGTGGCAACATTCAAGATTTCATAACTTGTTCTTAAAAATAAACCAAAACCTTTTGTGCCTCTCCACAAAGGCAATGATGTCAAAACAGCTGTTTCTAAATAAAAAAAGGTTTGCCCACTCCCCGTCTCTGTGAGCAATGACCCCATGAAACTGCTTTTGCCACCATGTCTTGACTGCATTAAGGTCTTCCAGGGTGGGAAGAGAAGATGAAGACGCAAGCAGATTTACTGTGTGGTTACACACTCTCTATTCTGGGTGAATAGTGGGTGAATATTCTGGAAGAATATTCTGATACTCTTTGGAGACTAAATTCCCCTCACTTACTCGAGCACTGAATGGGATCCAGTCACAAAGGGCTCTGTATGCAGTGCTCCTAAGGGCACATCCTAGAGATGTTTGACTCAGTCCATAGTCTACCCAACCTGATGTCTCACGATGGATTTAGGTCTCAGGCCTGTTAGAGAGAGAGTTTTTAAAAACACTACACATGCATGGCTTGCTCAAGGGCAACAGGAACAGTGCAGCAGAGCAACTCATTTTAGCCATGGTTCCTGAGTCCCATCCATGTGCCCTAATCGCTAGGCTGGTATCAGAGCGGCTGATAAGCTCTGAGTGATTTCCTTGTCCCTGGAACTGTAAGTGTGCTCTGCTTGTGACTCTCCACTGTCTTATCTGCAGCCCCTCAGATAACTAAGATTAGGAAGCCAGAAAAAGACAGAGACACTGTGTTCACCAAAAAAATTGTGAACAGGGGCTGGTTGAAACAGGCATGTGCTGACGTAGCCCTACATCAGACAGTGGGTCCTTACAAGTTGTACTTACTGGTCTGGCTTCCTAAGGAAGAAAAAACCAAACCAAACTAAACCAAAAATCTCTTGAAATCATTGAAGCAGCTTTTGCAATGGTCAAAGACTAATATTTTGGTAACACATGGATGTACTCAGCCTTAAATGGTGGGAAAGGTGGAAAGCCCTAACCTCAGCATCAGGAAACTTCTGACATTTAGAGTTTCAGAAAACTTAGCTAGAAACAATTTGTTTCTTTTTTATTTCTTTTCTTTTTTTTTTTCTTTTACTGTAGTCCCTCCTCATTTAAAACATATAATGAATGTGAAGAGTCATCAGTCTGTAAATACTGGTTTTAAGTCCACTAGAGCTTTGTTGAGATATTCCTTCTAGGTAACAAGTCTGTGGCTCATTAGTCCCTCATTAGCAAGATAGAAATAAAGACGCAAAAGGAAAAAAAACCCCAACCTTTCTCCAAAGATATTGTTGCAGTCTAATTGCCTGCAAGGAATTCTTAATAATGTTTACTAATGCCTTTTCAGCTTTGCCAATTTTATAATGTTCCAGATGTGACGTTGCTGTTCCCTGCTGTGATATTACTAAGTCTGCTAAGGCACCTACAGTACTAAGTTTGCAAAGTGTTAGCCCCATCTTATGTCACTGCCATGAAACAACATCCATTGGGGCTTTCCAGCATCACATTTGTACTTTTGAAAAAGACCGTCAGAAAACCCCTGTCTGATCCATGGCTTACAAAACCTGAGCAAATTCAATCACAACCCACAGTGGCTGGAGCCAACAGCCTTACCCTGGACATCAGCAGCACTATCACACACTCACAGTTCAGCCTCACTGGCTTTCCTCTTTTTGTTTTTTTTTTTCTTTTAATATATTGGTTCAGCCTTTATGACATTAATTGGTTCCTTATTTGTAGAGAAATATCTTTTGTTTGGGATATGATTTTATATTGTAAGCAGCATTTGGAATATAAAACAAGCAGATGTTTACAAGGATCAGAAAGCAAGGCTCACAGCATCAACAGTGTGTTATACTCTTGCTTTACAGCCAAGCAAAGGAACTGAGTAGGCAGCAAACGTGCAATTTCAAAACAACAGAACTTTTAACCTAAATTTCTCTGAACTTTCTTGGTGTTCTGGGAACAAGCAGGCTGTCCACCTGAGTCAGATATGCATGACATCAGGAATATGTAAAAAATATCTCTTGGCTAAATTTGCTAAGGAAAGAAAGCTTGTGAGATCATCATGTTTGTCATTCTTCCCTACTGACAACTTGTGTACCTGCTGCACAACTTCAGCTAATGGAAAACAGGGTGGAGGATTCCATGATATCAAATTCCTGGAAAGAAATGGGTACAGAAAAGAGCCAGTATCAGTGCTTCTAGGAAGAAAACTTCTATGGTGTGAACACTCTGTCCCTATATGAGAAGAAATAATAGAACTATAGAATCCTTAAGGTTGGAAAAGATCTCCAAGGTCACTGAGTCCAACCCATGACCCATCACGACCCTGCCAACCAGACCAGAGCACTGAGTGCCACGTCTAGCATTTCCTTAAACACCTCCAAGGATGAGGACTCCACCACTTCCCTGGGCAGCCCCTGACAATGTCTGACCACCCTTTCAGTGAAGAAATTCTTCCTGATCTCCAACCTGAACCTTCCCTGGCACAGCTTGAGACCATTTCCTCTTGTCCTGTCACTGGTTGCCTGGGAGAAAAGGCTGATCCTCACTTTGTTACGACCTCCTGTCAAAGAGATGTAGAGAGCAATAATGTCACCCCTGATCCTCCTTTTCTCCAGGCTTAACACACTCAGATCTCTCAGCTACTCCTTATATAACTTACTCTCTAAACTCTTTCCCACCTCCATTGCCCTTCTCTGGGCATGAGAAGGAAGGAAGCTTCATACAGGAGGGAAATAGCAAAAACACCCAGCCACAGGAAAAGCCTGTCTAGGACAGAGAATCTGTGATACAAAATCCATAAAACAGCATGTTTTCTTGTTGTTCACCACAGACTGAGTTGGGTTTCTAATTTTTTTTTTGTTCTGGTTTTCCACATATTCTGGGTTGCTCATCTTCCCTGTTTCCAGGAGCTGGAGTGCCCAAGTTCTTCAGGGTCATGTTAAGACAACCTGCATGGCCACTGTTGCATTTATCTCCCGGTGACATGAGATTTTCCTCACTCTCCACCTACAATAATGGTCTGAGTGATAGTGCAACCCTGCCCACAGAGGCAGCTGGCCTTCAGATTTGGCTGTACCTGGTGGGTCTCTCCCTGACAAAAAAGTCCAGATAAGCTAGATGTTTCCTATTAGTCTGGAGAAAGAGTAGTCAGGATCATTTTGACAGCTGGGTTAGGAAGGAAGCACATGGCTATACAAGCAGATTTAAAAGAGAGGGCTTCAGGACAATGAGTAGCATCTGTATAGCAGACTCAGCTCTAGCTTGAAATGCTAATTATGACTATATCATAATGCACAATCACAGGATCAAAGAAAGGTCTGATTTTGTAGAGTGAAGGAGAAAAGAGTCTTATTATACATTATAGTTCTATGACATCAAAGCCTACAAGATCAGCAAGAACAATCTTCTCTCTATCTGTCCACCTCTTCATTCAGAAACCTTATGAAAAAGAGATTATATAAGGGTATTTTGGCCTGGGTCATTAGTTAAGTGATGCAAAATTCACTTCTTTTTCTTACATTTGTCACCCTGCTCCCAAAATGATAGCTCTGTGAATTAATGCTAAGGGGTTTCTTATGCCTATCAGACAGAGGTACTACCACCTATGAGGGCACCCTGCACTCCTCTGTCTTCTCAGATCCAGAGAAGAGGAACAGCAGCAGTCTGACCACCTCAACTCATGATGTTAGAAAGCTCTTGCTTCTGGCTCTGAAGGTCCCCAGTTCATTTTCACAGTATGTCAGCCAAGATGGTGATCCTCACATTTGCATTCTTTAATAGTTCCAAGCTTACATCACATTCCCCTCTATTTACTCTTTTTCCAAGTTATATATATATGTATCTCCTTAGCCTTAATCACTGTTTAGCCAAGGTTTCTTCCAGCAGACCCAAATTCAGTGATCAATGGGGTCAGTGGGAATCTTTCCACAGACTTGAGCCGACTCAGGATCATAAAGTCCTGAACCCACATCTGCAAGATCTGGAGGCATTCCAATATGGATTCAGATTGGACATCAGCCACTCAGGCCCATCTTAATTCATAAATCAACATACCCAACTGACTTTCTCCTCTCTGGATCTCCTCCAATTTGTTAATACGTTTCTGTTAACGAGGTGCTTAGAACTAAGCACAATATCCCCAGTGCAGTCACATGAGAGCTGTTACATTCCTACTTCATAATGTTATGTCTCCACACATCCCAGCCAAAATTGCACTGACTTCACCAGCTACCATGTTTTGTTGCAGCCTTGAAACCCTTGTCCTGTCACTCTTACTCACTGAGAACTGTACTTTGCTCCACAGGTAATCATGGCACAGTCAGCAGGACTCCTTGCCCAGGACTGGCAGCGCAAGCAAGGAAAGCAGAAACTGATCCCAGAGAAAGAATTTGTATCTAGATTTTTGAACTGATAAATTGAGACAGCAGAATAATTGTAACAATGCCATCCTGCTGCTTTCCCGAGCAATAATCTATTTTCCTCATTGGGATAAATGATTTGGCCATCAGTCTCCCGGTTTAGCCATTTGGGAGCTGGATTATTGCTTCATAAACTGTGCAACACACTCCTATTACTGTTTAATTGCATTGGGCAGAGAAAGGGGGAAAAAGATTTTGCAATTTCAAATGGAAATCTCCCAGAAGCACTGTCTTTCTGTGTTACTTTCCTCAATAGTTAAGGCAGTGAACTGCATTCCAATCCCAAATTTTCCTTTGAACAAAGAACACAATTTCTCTTTACACCTTCTGCCAGTGCAGCTCCTCTTTCCAGTACGCTGCTCCTTTCCTGGACCTGGATGCCCAGTGTTCCTTACCACCTCCTGTAGTGAGATTACACTGTCTTCTAGGCAAACATTTGCTGTAAATTCTCAGCTACATATTTTGGCCTGAGTTTATATCTCAATTTCCTATCACTAACAGCAAAAGCTGTCCTTGAACCTCTTCATTCTTTCCATCCTTTTTGTTTTGCTTGTTGCCTGTGAGCTCTTCAGAGCAGTCACTGCCTCCTGTTACACAGGGAACCTCCATCCTGCACTTCAGCAGTGGGCACGCCTGTAATTGAGGCATATCCTGTCTCCTGAAGCAAGAGCTGTAGCTGAGGGGGAAAAAGGGCTTGGTTTGCAGTTTTTTCATTCTTAAACAGTGCAGCATTCACTCCTGTCTCTAGCATGTTTTCCAACACTAATCTCCTACTTTGACACAGCACTGAGAAGTCAAGATGAGTTCAAAGAAGCTCTGTTCAGTTGTTTGAGAAAAGGCTGAGACCCTGCTTTCTAATTATCTAACACTGACACTTGTTTCCCTTTAGGAAAATTGAGAAAATATCTTTTAATAATATTTCTTTTTAATTTCAGGAGGTAGTTGAAGTATTTGCATCATAATGATTCTCAAAAAAAATATCTTTTCAACAAACATGGACATTTTTGCCAGCCAAAGCATTTAACCTAGTCAGTGCTTTTAACAGAGTTTTCCTCCCCTATGAAAACCTGACAAAGAAAATTAACATAGTGTTTCTTGGTGAAATGTTTTCCCTTAAAATATTCAATGTTTGCTTTTCAAAATGTGGTTTTTTAAGAAGTCTGAAAACTTTAACTGAAAAATACATTTTAAAATTTTGATCACTGTAATTTTCAAAGGAAACATAAAACAAATTAAAAAATGTTAGGAAACTTTTCTGAGCACAATAAAGAGAAGTTTGACAGAACTAAATATTAGTGTTTTAAAAATAAAGCTATTTTTTATCTTTGCAGGAAAAAATAAATGGAACTTCCTGGGCTTACTATGTCCCAGACAAGCCTGAGAAGCTGCAAGCCAGCTTCTCCCTTAAGCATTGCCATGTGTTCTCCCATGTAGCTCCACCCATTTGTGTCAAGAACCTGTCCAGTCACCTATCCCCTGGAAAACCATACTTATCATTTACTCAGGCTTAGAGTTTATAGATTGTTCCTGTTGTTTTCTATTAATCAAGCAACCAGATGACCTTTCTCTTAAACTCCGTGCACCCCATTGCAGTAAGATTTCTCCAAACTACATCTGCCCAGTTTGTCCAATTCATCCATCACTGCAGGGCAGCACAACCTGTGAGCTCTCTGGGGCTGGACCTGCAGCACCTGCACAGGGAGCTCCTGTTCCTACAGGGCTGCAGGTCTTAACTGCAGTTCACAGGTGCTCTTGTAATCCAGAGAAGAGCAACGAGGCTGGTGAAGGGACTGGAGCCTCTCCTATGGGGAGAGGCTGAGGGAGCTGGCGTTGTTTAGCCTGGAGAAGAGGAAGCTCAGAAGTGACCTCATCACTGTCTATAACTACCTGAAGGGAAGTTCTAGCCAGATGGGGGTTGGTCTCTTCTTCCAGGCACTCAGCAATAGGACAAGGGGGCACGGGCTCAAGCTCTGCCAGGGGAAATTGAAGTTGGATATCAGAAAAAAATTCTTTCTAGAGAGAATAATCAGGCATTGGAATGGGCTGCCAAGAGAGGGGGTGGATTCCCCATCCCTGGAGGTTTTTAAACTGAGATTGGCCGTGGCACTGAGTGCCATGATCTGGTAAAGGGACTGGAGTTGGACCAAGGGTTGGACTTGATGATCTTGGAGTTCTTTTCCAACCCAATTGATTCTATGATTCTATGAATAAAAAAACAACCAGCAAAGAGGAGCAATCTGTGACAATGGAGAGCTCAAGCAGAGGAACTGGAGAAAACTTATATTCTGATTTTCAAAGCTGGCAGTGCCTTTCTACAGAATATTAAGCTGTAATCACAATGGAAGGGAAAATATTTGGCATTAGCTGGTATATTGCCGGTACAAGTTGATTTTAACATGCTGCTATGCTGTGATACACAGTGTCTTTAATCACAGATAAGGCAGGATGATCTTGGAGTCTTTTCCAACCTAAACGATTTGGTGATAACGTGGGGAAGCAGATCCCTCTGCAACCAGGCCCTGAGGTGGATGGAACTGTTGACTGTAGAGCTCGCACTGTGTTATGGTGACAGCCCACTCTGGTGGCAGGGACCCCCATGTGTTTCAGCTCCCTGGGACACCAATGCTTGCTGGCAGGATGTCCGGCCAGCAAGGAAACATGCTGGTATTTTTAACAGGAGGTTAGAGGGGTGAGAGGCTGGGACAGGCAGCAGGTCAGATGAAAGGCTTGGTAGGCTGAGTTATCAGACATGCTTTCCTCCAGTGGAATTCTGGCTGGAGATCTCATATCAGGCTCTCTTCTCCTCTCTGTCATCCCTGGGACATGCCCTCCTGCCTCCTGCAGAACTTTGCAGTTTCCAAGGAGACTGAATGCTGCTCACCCCACACCTCAGCACCCGTGACCGTGTGACTTCACTGGGTCACAGAGCCCATAAACCACCGTGGCCGGAACGATAGAGCTGCTGCCTGACTCACTGCGGGATTAGTGAATCCTAAAGGACATATGAACCTAATGATGCCTCGTTTGGTTCACTTTTTCATTAGGGCTGTTACGATTAGACCTAGACATGGTGTCACTGCTTGGAGACAGCCTGAAGAAAAAAACACACTGAGGGATCGCAGGCTTCAAAGAGCCGATTCCAATAATCGTGTTACTCGGTTTCCTGAAGGAAGATAAATATGAGAAGTCGATTTCATAATTGCAACAGTATAAAAATACACTAAAAATTCAACATTTATAGAATCAAGTCAGTTCACACCAAGATCAAAGATTAAAAGTTGGCTACATTCCTACAAGTATGAAATGTATCAATTAGGTAGTGCAGCTCAGCGTAAGGAGATGTGAATCTGGTGCCTTTCTTACTTGCAGACTTCCTGAATGATTTTGGAAAACTCACACAGGACATAAATTTCATAGGGTTTTTTTGTAAGGCAGTACTTGTTTGTCTCTACCTGAAATTTAGCCTCTGAAAACAGTTCTTCAGACCTCAGTCCATAAAAAGATATCAACATGTAAATTATCTTTAGGAATAAAAAAATAAAAAATTAGATTTCTGGATGCCTTTATGTGTGCCCTTACTATTTCTGTGGCTTTAGTTCCCTGTGTTTTAAGTGAGAACACTGGAGTTTATCTGACTGGAATGGGTCAGAAAAAATAGGAATTTTAAAGTAATTAGGAAAAACATAGGGTAATGTGGAAAACAGATAGATAATAGACCTTCTGTTACAGCAGTGTTGGAAGTCCTAATTCAGGACCATAAGAGAGGGAAGCAGAAATAACACATATGAATAAGGCAGAATAATTCACAGGTAGCAATTCCAACCCAGCTGATAAGAAATGATATACAGTTGGCAGCATTCAGTTTTCCCATGGCATTGTATCAGCAATGGCTACAGCAAGGAAAAGAGCAAAGGGTGCTATTTGCCTCAAGTAAAATCCACAGCTGGTTAGAAATTAAATATTTCAACATTTCTTCCTGAAGAGTGTATTAAAAAAAAATCACCTTTTTGCATCCAGTACAGGAAAACTGAACATTCAAGTTCAACCAAGACAAAATGCTGCTTTCCCACCATTCATGTTTTGCCTACACCAATGGTTGTAGAGAATTTTGAGGTCATCTTGAAACAGCCTTGTGACTTTGATCATAATCCTCAGCTACAGAATAGCTCATGGCCTTGCCAAAATCATTCTCATGGTGTTTCTTGTCTACAAATCAGGGCTGGTTTAGAAACAAGCTTATGAGCTACTTCTAGGTATGTCTTTATGGGATGTCTGCTGTCACTCAGGATACTTTGACATGTCCCAGATCACTAAATAAAATGGAAGTAGCAAGAGGCAGAAATATGATAGAATTCCCATTAACCTGCCTGAAAAGAGTGGCCAGTAAGTTAAACTCTTCTTTGGGGTAATTTTGCAGTTGGTCCCCATTGTTAATGCAGGACTGAAGATGTGTTGATTGGCTAAATAAGCAAATATCAAAAGTTTTGAAAAAGTGATTGCAAGAGAAAGGTCTCAAATGCTTCCACTGGGGCAAAGCCATTTGCTCTTTAAGAGCTGTTCCTAGGTCTTGCCTATGCACCAGCCCTAAATGAATGTTTATCCCATACTTCAGTCCTGACTGACTTGTAGTCTACATTTTAATGTTTTCGTTGTTGGACAACTGCAACAACTCACAGTGGAAAAACAGCTGAGCAAAGCATGTCTAAAATAATCACATCAATATTCCTTAACTGTCATAGTAAAGGAGGTGGTTACAAGGAGATATTGAATGAAAACCATCTACATTGAACTTAAATAAATAGAGTTGAAGAGAAAATAAGGTGAAGAGAATCTACTGCATTGACATAAAGACTAGCCTGGAGAAAAAATTCCAAAGTATTCATTTATTCCCTCCTTCTGGTAGGATCCACTTTAAAAACCTATATCCTATACTAAAAGTAATGAAGAGGAAAATCCACTTCACTCTTCTGCCATTAAGGAAACAGCTAATGGGTTCAGTAAAAGGTGGCAGCCTGAGACACGGGGAGCTTCGTTTACTCTGTTAGGGACTGACATGTCCCTCTCAATTTGTTGGATAAATTGTCTGATTTTTTTTAAGATAAAATACTTTTCTTTCCACTCTTTCAAATGTTGCTCCAGCAGCAGAGATTACCCAAAAAATGTGCTGGATGCATTAGAAATTGCAGCCCCAGGAAAAGAACCCTTGATAGAGCAGATTTTCTCTTACTGTTAAGTTTCCCACGCTTCCCAGCCAGATTCTGCTGGTCATGGCTCAGAGCCTGACTCTTACTGTGAAAGTCCGGGAAGCTGGTTCATCCTTACAGCTCACTGACCCTGGGTGTCTGAGCTGCAAGGGATATTGGTGGATATTGGAAGACAGTCTTTCTCAGAACAGCCCCTCATAAGAGCTGGCACTGTAAGGTCTTCAATCTCCTGGCACGTTGGCCACTTGACAACCTGTAACACACTCGTTCCTGTTATGCCTGTTTGAGGAGAGGAGAAACCTCACTGTCCACATGGGGACTGAACACAAGGTCCCAATGGAAAAGGCAGAAAAGGAAGCCCTGTGGCTTTTGATCCTAGACTATATCCAGCTCCCTCCTTTGTACATCAATTTGGTCCTCCTCTTCCACACACTAAAAATGACAGTGCAATTTAAAAGCTTTGTCTGTAGGAGTCTTTCTGCTATGGCAACCAGAGGTAACACACAACATGCTGTGCTATCTGTTTTTTCAGTTCACTTTGGCTCTGGAATCTATTACAACCTCATGGAAGACATTTGTCTTTTTAGGGCACTTACAAACATACCTGAAGGCACAGGGAGATGTTTGGGTGCCTACCAGTGAGGGGTGCGGGGGTTCTCCCTCTCTTTCTAAGACAGCAATCCATCCTTACTTTTAGGTCTTCTACCTATTCAGTGGAGCCTCATGGAATGCATTACTTAGCTAATATCTTGCAAATTATTCTGGTCATTCCTAATGTTATCTCTGTGAGGCAGAACTGTCACGAGCTCCTATCGTGAATTGGGATCCTATTGTGTATAGAAAAAATAAGACCCTATAAACAGCAGCACAATGGAACAAACACTGGCACATCTGCAGATGCAACAGTGGATACCATTTGAACCTCACTTTTTCTGAAGTCTCCCACACTGCATTCAAAATATTCTGCAAAATCCCACTTCCTGTCTGACCCCATGGCAAGAAGGAACACAGAAACAAGGGAGAACAGGAAATTCCACTCAAATTCCAGCGGCAATCATTTCTGTGAACAGGAGGGACAAAATGCAGCAGAGATCACAGCAGATAAATGTCATGTGTCCAAAGAGGCAACCAGTAAAGAATAAGCTCTGGGAGAGGGTGCAGGTCACACATGGAAGTGAAAGTACACTGCCCTGATCCTTGCCTTATAGATTGTACAGCAATATTAATTAAAACTGACTTTATGTAAATAAGACTAATATTGCTAAAGGTGTCTGGTTGAATTTCTTGTTCCCAATGATAGCTGAATAGAACTTCACCCCAGCTTTCAGGAGGTGGGAGGAGAGACTGGAAATCATTCAAAGGCTTTTTTAATCATTACAGTAGATCTTACTGTTATACTTACCAGAATGAAGTTCAGAATGCAACCCACAGACACTTCTTGAACAAAGAAAAGGAAGTATCATGGTTTTGCTTTATGTCTTCACTGGGCCCCTCTTGGCCCATGAAGTTGTACTGGAACACTTAGGCTTCTTCAAATGCAGGAAAAGTAAGCTTAGGAGCTTGAAATCAGTGTCAGCAGAAGTAGATGTGTATCTTCTGATGTCATTAGAGCCCTGATTTAACTTGGTGGTTCCTTTCTGATATTTTAAAGCCAGACACACAAATATTTAACTTCTGTTGGTGAGCTCATGTGCGCAAGGCAGAAAGAGAACTGTGTAACTCTTGAAGTGAGGTTTGCATAGGGGCTTGCCATGTGTAACATAGGTCTCTTATTTAAATCAACACATGGGAATGGTGCAAACTCAACACATAGGCAGGTGTGAGAGGGAACAACCACCCTGATTAAGTGGAGATGATCTCAGAATCTCTTCTCAACTCTTCCAAGGCTGCTCCTTTACAAACTGAAGGCAATGAAATCACCATAAGCCTATGGTCCATTTGCCTGCTGGAAGGCAACCTTTTCCATTTGGCAGGAGATGTTGTCAGGTTTTCCTCTGCCCTTTCCATTTGCCATCTTCCCAAAGGACTTGCCAAAACAACACAAAAAACGGAGTCAACATCACTCTGACAAGTTGTCTCCTGCTACTATGCCAATAAAAATCACCTTCCTTACACCACGCTTCCCTGAACCTGACATCTGTCCTAAATCTCAAGCCATACATCCCACTCTTCCATTAACATGAGTCATCCTACAGATGTCCTTCTGCTACTCTTAGAGTCATGTCAGAAAGAATCATTGACTTATTGTCAGCAAATTCAGCCTACCATGTTAATGGTGTCTGCAGAGCCCTTTTCTCTGATCATCTTGTTCTTACATCCCCCAAAATGCTGGAAAATACCTGCTGAGCTGTAGGATGTCAGAAGCAAGGAAAGAATTGCCTGTCCTATACCGCTACTCTGCCTGGAGCATAAAGGCTAATTTGCCACATTTTGGAGTTCTCTATCTTGAAGCAGAGCAGATAAAGATCTTCCTCTCAGGAACTGACACAGCCTCAAGCCACCTAAATAAAAGCCCTCATGCTAGGGATACTTTTAAGAATTTCAGGAAACATAAATTACTTTCTCTGCAGAGATTATAGGACAGGAATCCTGATTCCAGATGTTTAAGTGTAAAATACCAGGAGTTCAGAGTGGACAGTTGCATAAGAATAGAAAAGACAATTAATGTCTTATGCCTTCAGTCATACACTATTTACAACCCTTCCGTTTTTAAAGCAGAGACCAAATGAGGAAGAGACTTCCTTTAAGGGGCAGGGGCCATGGCAAGTCCTGGTAGTTGTTTTCATTATTCCATCAACTTGGTGTCTTGAAAGATTTATTAACTCATTCTCTTTCTTGGTCTTTTATTTCTATTTTTAAGTCTCTGATGTTGCCTCTATTCTCATGCACTTCACAATGCCCTTTCTGCAAAGTCAGTGGAGATCAGTCTCAGCCTTCATCTTTTCCAAAAATGGGAACCTAAATGTTTGCAGAGCAGGGGGTGTCTGTGGTTGTGCTAAGATCCGGGAAATCAAACAATTAAACCAAATGTTTGCCTAGAGTAAATCAGCACTGAGACTTTACCTAATTTCTGATGGGAATAAGGAAATCCTTATAAGAGCAGAATGCAGGTTAATATTGCCCATTTTCAGCAGGGAGCTAATTCTCTGAGGGAGGTGCAAAAAACCTTTCAAAGTCTGATTTTCCTCTTAGAATTGTAGAAGACAATTTAAGATGGAAAAGGCCTTTGAGATCATCAAGTCCAAACACTAACCCAGCTCTGCCAAGTCTACCACTAACTATGTGGTACTAACTAAGTGCCACATCTGTATGTATTCTAAATATCTGTGGGCATGGTGACCCCACCACACGGGCAGCCTCATCCAGTGCTTGACAAACCTTTCAGTGAAGAAATATTTCCTAATGTCTAATCTAAACCTTCCCTGGTGTAACTTGAGGCCATTTCCTCTTGTCCCATATGCCCATAACTCCTCTTGGTCAGAGCAATCTAAACACCATAAGACTGCCATGTTTTATCCCTCCCCAACATCAGGGTTTTCCTTCTTTTGTGTTACCCTGGGGTAAGGAAGTGTAGTCCCACTGTATGCACTGGAACTGCATACAAATTCGAGTGCATTGATGAAGGGGTTGCAGGAACCCCTCTGCCCTGCCTTGGCAAGTACAGCATGGAAAGCAGCCACCTGGAATCTCACAGAGTACTCAGATGTGGCAAAAGAGGACCCCACCCAAGAAAAACTGAAGATGGATTGCAGGAAGGAGGTCAGCTCTGTGACTGCTGAGGAAGGACAAGATGGAATAATACTCCTAGCACACCTCTGCTCACCATGGCTCATCTTTGCTTAGGATGCAATGATCCCTTACAGTCCCATCCCAGACACAAAAGCATATGGCTGGGGCCATCACTGTGGCTAATTACACACACACACAGCTCAGTGCCCTGGGACATTCCCGTAGCCCATCCTCAGCCAGCTGGGGACTGAGGTGTCAGAGAGGTTCAGGTGAACCAGTTCATTCCAAACCCTCACGGCAGTGGACAGCAGGCTGCCATGAAACAGTCCCATCACTGAGACAGACAACCACCTTGGCTATAATTAAAGATAATTATTCAAAGGCACCCTGTTCATGTAGCACTGCTCAAAAGCTCCCTGCATGAGCATGTAGGCAGCAGGGCTGTTTTTCTTCATAAAAACTTATGAGGAACGCTGAGCAGATTAACAGCTTTAATGACAAAAATTACCGCTTACAACACTGACTTCAAATCAAAGAACAATATCTGCAGACAGATATTTTCATGGTTTTCATAACAATTCATTATAGGTGGCACCAAGGGATTATATTTTTATTTCCCTTGTGTCATTTCTCTCAGACTCAGGTTCATTTCTCTTAATGAGGCAGTAGAAGATAAAGGGCAGTGAAGGCTCCTCCAATGCCTCTGCAGAATGTGAGGAGTTTAGGGGCAAAGTGATAACTGATCCTCTAAAGGAAGAGGGAGGGCTTGAAAGGGGAGGGAGAGAGGGAGAGTGATGGGGTGGGATGCTCTCTGCCATAATGAACTAAAATTAAGACATAAATTTTCCTACCTTTGTTCCGACCAGATCTAACAAAAGGGATTCAGCTTTTTAATGAAGAATGGATCAGTAGCAAAATTATTATCTAATTAATTGTAAAGGAAAGGCAAAGAAAGAGCAATGAAAAAACCTTTGCCTGAAAGGACAGGACCAAAAGTTCTTCTTATGGGCTTCCAGAGTAGGAAGGAAGACTCTGAAACCTGGAAGCTTTTACTTAAACTGTAAGGCCTTTCTTCACATATGATTCGGGATAGCGAGGCAAAGGTCCAAACAAGAAGGAATAAGAACTAAGCAGAGCACAAAATGGGGTCCAGGATTCCCCTGGTAGTATCAGGCTTCTTAGGACTGAGCAGATATTCCCAGTGAAACTGGATGGAAACTCTCCTGTGAAATACTTTTCTGTTGGAAAATAATGTGGAGACACCACAAAGGGGTTCCTGGGAGTGAGGACTCCTGGCACAGACTCAGGAGAGCAGGCAGCATGCTTTTGTCTAAAACCAAAAACATCAACCCAAACGCTTCAGAGTCTTCAGAGAACTAAACAAACTGAGGACTGGCATTTCCAATTCATGGAAAGGCTCCTCATTCCTGAGTTTTGTTCCAGCATTTGTTTCAACAATTTTGGTTTCCTATGAGTGGGGTAATCTACATTTCAGCAAGTTCTGCCCATCAGTTAGGGCCTCAGGGCTCCCATCATTTGTGGCTCAAAGGGAGGGGGAAAAAAGAGAATTCAGGATTTCCTCTACTTTGGGAATTCCACTGGCAGCAAAAATTCTACTTGAAGGTACTCAAAGTGGGACAAAATTGGAACTGAAGCTATCAGAAAAACTCCAGTAAAGAGAATTGCTTTCTTTGGGTTAATCCTAATTCAGAACCTCCTTCTGTCTGCTCTAAGTAGTCCTTTCCTGAAAACCAGCTTTTTGAGCATTGCTAGAGTTGGGCAAAAGCCTGGGAGCCTGGATGGGTAAATATATCTGACAAGCCATAGAGACAGGAGACAAAGGGGCTAGACAGGGAAAGGAGAAACCGAGGGAAAATGAGATACACTTAGTGGCATTCGTGTGTGTTTGGCTGTGGGGAAGACAATCTTGAGAAAGAGGAAAGATGTATTTTTATCATAACCCTGTACTTATTCTCAGCTTCCAACTTTTCACCCTCTAAATGAAAAGGGAATAGCCATCCTTTTGAGGTGTGTAGGCTTGACTGAAACAGAGCATGACTTTATGAAGTAATTATACGTGGAGTATTTAGCCCACACTCTTTCTGCCTCCTTCACATTATAAGGAATCTTTCATGCCTTGGCAGGGCCTTGAGTCACACAAAAAGGTGTTCCACACCTGTCTTCCTGTTCTGCACTGGCACAAGGGAGCACAGGCTCATGGACTGAAAAATGTGGGTCTAAGGACTTCCAAGGTCCCCTCCTGCCCTGTCTCCAATGAGCTCCTAGAAGCTACAAAGTTGACCTCCCCCGAAAATTTTAAAAATTAATAGATATGTGTGTTATCTATATATATATCTCAAGAGGGTAATTATTTGCCTTCTGCTTCCCATATTTTTCAGACTTTTCACTGGAAATCAACAGGGCTTGAATCATCTCTCTCATTTAATGAAGGCTGAGCTTCTTGTGGACTCACATGACAGCAGGAGGTGCTGCTCACTGAAAAGCCCAGGATGGTGGGAGACTTTGATAATATCACGAGAGTTAGTAACACGGGCAGAAGACTATGAATAAAGCTGTCTGACCTCCTTGGCTCAAGTGCTTTCACAGCCAAGCAAAACAATTTCTCTGGACTCTAATGAATAGACTTCTGTCATTGTTCATCATAATAATGCCCCGATCCTGGCAAGATTACCTAGATGCTACCATAATCCTGCTAATAAGTGATGATTATAAAACACACACTTGAGAAAAAGGAAAGGTAGAATTTGGATCTCTTGCCCCAGTCTCTTCCCAAAGGAGAGCAGGATAATAAATGGCTTCTGACTGTGATGTATGACAAAGAGCCTTACCACATCAGAATCTGCTACAGCAAAATTCAGCCAGCTCACTCAGTTTTGTCCATAAAAATTCTGCTCTATTCAGTGTGAGAGGCCTGATAAATGGGGGGGACCATACTGAAGATATTTAGTGAGGGTTTTTTCCTTCTTTCTTGGGGAAAACAGCTGGAGACAGGAAAAAAAAAAGAGTAATTGTTTTTTGTGAAACTAGCATTTTTTCAACCAGCAAAACTTCCTTGTAGTGCTATGGAAATATATGATTCCCTTATTATGTGTGACTTCCTATCCATTTTCAGCTAGTGACTTCTGTTTTCTGGCATTGGGCAGGACCAAATATTTTACCCACAGGCAAAACCAAGTTGCTTAAGACAGCAAAGTGTGACTGAGCAGACTAGAAAAATAAATAAATAAATAACAAGTCAAGGGGGCTAATTCTGACAATGTTTTTCTTAGAACAGAGCATGTGTAATGCTCCTGCTGTTCCACTCCAGCTCAGCTGCACTTTCTTGACTGTGGAACGTACTGGAGACTACTTATCACAGGGCAAAGTTCCTGTTGAAAATGGGAAAATGAGAGTTTGCTTCAGAATTTGGTCCATCATAGCTGATGGGGGATGCACAGAGCAGGGTTCTTAAGTGTAACTGCTGCTTTCAATGCTGATATAAAGGGACTGATTCATTCAGAAGCAGTGTTAGGCAGGTAAAAATCTTGCTGCAATTTGTAGCCATAAAAGCAGGGGGTAAGATGTTGGTTTACTCAATAAATAAAGAGAGTTATCTTCATCAGGCTGGGAGACATCCACAGGTACAGCGTAAAGAGATCTGGGCAAATTCCATCCCGGGAAATATTTAGCTACTCATGCAAGAAATGTGTTTCTACAGCCCCCATTATTACTTGTTCCTGCTAAAAATATGTGTGTCACCTCCTTTGCACACCAGAAGTAGCTGGTGTGTAAGTCTGCATGAATTCAGAAAGCCCAATATGTATTTTGAAAAAACCAAACCCTTGCTGCCACAATAAAGTTATCAGCAGCTCAGCTACCACCCGAGCTAGAAAATCCTTCGTCTTAAGACAAGAGCCTTTCTCTTCCCACTGGATTAGATTTCAGTGGGAGCTAGGCCAGGAAATTGCTTTTATTTATATTCTCCACCCCTGGCAAAGTCAATGGCCTCATTAATCCACTGATGGGCCAGCACCACGATGGAAACTAGAGATGCAGCAGGGAAGAGTGCCAGAGGAATTGCAGCTTTTCTTCTCTCCTGAGCCTTCACCTTGCTCCCACCCCAACCTCACCTTCAGATCCCTTCTGCCAACATGCAGAGCTTTTGCCACCACCTCCTCTCCATTTGGATCTCCACCCTTCTTGGAGATAGAAGGCAGAATATAGCCTCAGATTCTGTGGACATATCACATCTGCTAGGATGAATTGGAAAAGGTTGAAATGAGCACATTGCCTCTGGGATCAGCTCCAAATAAACCTTCACTTTCTTAAATATGCAACAAAATTGTAACGCAGACTGTAGAAAATTAATGGTAACACTGACTCTGGTGAATTCAGGGAACATTGACTCCCTTTCAGATCACAGGTTAGATTCTTACTGAACCCCTGTTGGAGCAGCTGTTACCCTCTCACTTCTTTTCAACACATCTCATGTTAGAAGTGTTTTTAACCATGGACTTAACACTATGACTGGCTGTGCTTTGACTTTTATTTTCCATATAATCTATCTTGCAGTAGAGGGACCATTAACCAGTCAAACAATGTTCTATCCCAATAACATTATCACTTAAAGGGAGCATGGCAAGAATTTCTGCTAACTAGTGGGCAGTAAATTTATTCTTCTAATAGGTTCATCTTTTATTAGGTATTTATTTCAGGAGGTTAAACCATAATTAGATTGCATTAGGAAGCTGAAAAAGAAAGGAATGGCTATTCCAGCCTGAGAATTTGTTTCATTTGCTTCTCAGATGTCCAAAGAAATTCTCAGCACAATCTGTATTCCTCCAGATAGGGGGTTGCACAACTAAACAGCTCCAATATTTCTGCCAGGAGTTTGCATTTGTCTTTCCTGTACAAAAGTTATTGCCAAGCTGTAATCCTTCCCTGAAATACAGTGTGTGGAGCCAAGGCTGAACCCAATTTACTGTGGCAGATGAATATAGCCAAGGTGGTGGTCTGAATGTTTGGCCTAAAGGCACAATCCAATTTTCAACTGTTTCAAAGCTATTATGTCAAAGGCTGTTTGCATAAACATAACAATAGCAGCGAGCCCAGGCAGAGGCGGCAGCAGAGGGGACGCCTGCCCTCTCGTGTCTCCTGCCTGCATGTGCCTGGCAGCGTCTGCAGCCTCACGGGAACCTCCTTACGTGGTCATGATGGAAAGAGTCAGAACTACGGGAGAAGTACAGGTGTGTGCGTGCACTGCGCTACACTGAGCCCGTCCCTCGAAGGCAAAGGGGTCCTGCAAAGACCCAGACAAACGAGAGGGCTGGGCAACCACCAACCACTGACGTTTAACAAAGTGCTGGATTCTGCACCTGGGATGGGGCAACCCTGGATGTACAGACAGACTGGGGAATGAGATGCTGCAAAGCAATGCTGTGGAAAGGGATCTGAGGGCCTCAGTCGATGGCAAGTTGAATGTGAGCCAGCAGTGCCCTGGCAGCCAGGAGAGCCAACCGTGTCCTGGGGGGCATCAGGCACAGCATCACCAGCCAGTCGAGGGAGGGGATTGTCCTGCTCTGCTTCCCAGTGGAGTGGCCTCACCTGGAATATTGTGTGCAGTTCTGGGTACCAAAACATAAGAAAGATATAAAGCTATTAGAGAGTGGCAAAGGAGGGCTATGGGGATGATGAGGGATCTGGAGGGGATGACGTATAAGGAGCGGCTGAGGTCACTTGGTTTGTTCAGCTTGGGAGAGAGGAGACTGAGGTCAGACCCGCAGCTTCCTCATGAAGGGCAGTCGAGGGGCAGCTCCAATCTCTGCTCTGCGTGACCAGTGACAGGACCTGAGTGAACAGCTGGAGCTGGTTCAGGGGAGGTTTACGTGGAATATCAGGGAAAGTTTTTTCACCCAGAGGGTGGTCAGGCACTGAACAGGCTCTCCAGGGCAGTTGTCACAGCACCAAGGCTGACAGAGCTCACAAAGCATTCAAAAAACACTCTCAGGCACACAGTGGGATTGTTGGGGGAGTCCTGTGCAGGGCCAGGGATTGGTCTTGATGATCTTTGTGGGTCCCTTCCGACTCAGGATATTTTATGATTATCTGATTCTGTGACTCATCTCTGTGCCCAGGCCTGCAAGAGGTGACTTTGTGCATGTGCAGAAGTGGGTGCCATCTGTCTGTGTGGAAATGTACACAAGCACATGCACTCACTTTAGCTGCAGGAACACACGTGCATACACACAGACAACTTTTTCACATGCACACGTGTCTACTCTGCTGAGATGCTGATTAAAAAAAATAAAGAAAAACAGAAAAAAAAAGAAGTATATTCTGCCAATGATGGAAACAGGAGAATGTTAATGACTTTAAACTTTTCTCAAGCTTGAGAAACAGATGTGATTATTCAATTCATTACAAGAAAAATGTCTTGCAGCAGCATGCATGTGATGAGCTGACTGATGATGTGGGAACCTATGAGAAAGCTGTTTCCCTTATTAGAACTGGAGGATTTTCAAGTTGATGTTCTATTTCTCTTTCCCATTATGTACACACATAGATGCTTTTTTAAATAATGGAAATATGGGCTAAACCTTTAAGTCCATAAGGAAGAAAAACACAATAGCAGGCTCGAAGATTCTGTAAAACCTGCATGGTTTTACACATGGACTGGAACTTTCCCCAAATCTGCCATGCTCAGATAGTGTTTGGACTTGGGCCAAAAATATAGACTGGGCCCAGTCCTAAGGCTCATCTCTATATTTGAAAGAGGGGAAGAGGGCACACTTCTCTGTTTTCTGGAGGGTAGCTGGAGCAGGAAAATTGTTATATGACAGAAGCTGCCAAAAATAAACATCCGCTGCTTTAAAAAAATCCTCTTTATGTAGAACCATCAATGCACGGGGCTCATTAAGACATCTGGCAAATTATTTTTTTCTGATGGAGAGAATTCTCAAGGCCTCAAACACAGAACAATAGAAAATTTCACAGAGAAACAGATTTGCAGAGTCAATATCGTTTGTGGGAGTCTGAGCTCACTGGGGTCCAGCAGCTCAGATGGGGTTGAAGCCAAGGGGCACAACCCCACAACCACCTAAGCACAAAGTCCTTCCCATCGGGTATCTAACTTCAAATCAAAGCTGGCATTA
The DNA here is from genome assembly GCF_047495875.1 of Pithys albifrons albifrons. Classification (NCBI taxonomy): domain Eukaryota; kingdom Metazoa; phylum Chordata; class Aves; order Passeriformes; family Thamnophilidae; genus Pithys; species Pithys albifrons. The sequence goes on from NC_092472.1 coordinate 12,359,295, forward strand.
GACAACACTAACAAATATGATAGTGGGAAGCTGGATGTGTGTGACAGACACTGAATAACTGAGTTCCAAAATTAAAATTCTTCCTAAACTCAGATGTGTGGAATCTCAGACCAAGAAACATATGACTTTCCATTGTTCCAAAAGTCCATCTTTACACTGACTCCTGTTAGAAGCACGCATTAGCTACAGCTGTGACTGAACATCTTACCACCTTCATTCAACATCGCCAAGAACTCTACCTTATTTTTGGCAAATTAACAAAGTGTATCTCATAGAAGTGGACTCTCTACTACCAAAATATGAGGAATCTAAATTTAAAAAAAAAATGCAACTCATCATTATGATAACTCTTTTAAACAACTCAGTGATTACACAAATAAAACAAACAAACCAACCACCCCACAACACCAAAGTATTTATCTAGCCTCCTCCAAAAAAAAAATAGATAATGCAGAAGGTGAAGGGCCCACCAGGGCTAGAGTGAGTGTTTGAAGGCAGTATGAAATCAGCTAACAGACAGCAGACCTTGCTCTAGGAAGCCAGTTGCCTCAAAAAGATGAAGCAGATCAAAGCAAAGGAACAAAGAGACAAGTAAACATTAAGTTAGAAACAGCAAAATTGTTCTTTTTCTCTGTAAGTAAAAGCACATGATACATTTCATCGCATATTTTTTTCCAGAACTAAGATAGGATTTGTAAATCTTGTCTTGTTTTTAAGAGGCACCCAGACTTTCTGAGATCAACAAAATATCCCTACAATACAGCAAGGCTTCCCCAGGGTTTTCCTTGCTGGTGAAATGGGACAATGACAACTGAGATAATTACATTTTTCATAGGACATCATGATGATTAATTAGTTATGGAAGGAGCACAGCATACAGAAATTAAGAAGCAGATATTTTTATGTGATTGAAAAATATTTTTATATCTATGTAAACACTGCCTGACATTCAGAAGGGAGAGCAGCGACTTTTTGAGCTATGCCCTGAATAGTCTCCTCAAAAAGAGGGTTGTTCTGAAAGATCCACTCTCAGCCTGCCCCCAGGACCCTCCTAACACCTTCCACACACACAGAAACCTACCAGCTAAAGCTGCTGTGACTCGTGTACATGAAACTGAGCATGAACTCAGGCCTTTGGGAGTCAGGGATGGTAAGAATCACAGGGCAGGCGCTGAAAAGGGAAACGTGACACTGCTTTTGCCCAACTCAGTAGCAAAATTAAGTCTCCCTAATCCCAGCTGATGCTTCACCCACAGAAGCATCTGCCTTCCAGGAAAGGGCTGTAGGAGCAGACAGAACTTGGATGCACTGAAGCAACAGTGGGAACGGCTGAGAGAGACAGCTGAGAAAGGGTTTAATGAAGACCAGCTTTATTGGATATTTTTCTGCATCTTGTTATTGTAAAGATGTATTCCTGTTTACATTCAGTTGCTGCTTCGTCCTTGGCTTTTCTGGGACCACTCTTAGATCCTCTTGCAGAGATCAGGATGTTTTAAATTGCTGTTCTGCTGCTGTGACTCGGATGTTAGAAACTGCTCAGGCATAAACAAAGCCTACAACCCTCGGAGTCACTCCCCCAAAAAAGGCTGTAGCAGCCCGAGAAAGACATCCAAAGGCAGTTCCCAGCTCCACCGTGACACACTGGTTGCATTGACTTCAAACAGGGCACGTGTGTATCCTCAGAAGCATTCCCTGAAGAGATGGGAGATTCCTTGCAGACAGAAGTTTCAGTATTTGCTGAGTAAGGGAGGCTCATGAATAAGTGTTTTGCTGAATTGCAGATTGATTAAATGCAAAGAAACAAGAAACAACCAGCTGGAGGAGGGAAAATACACAAAGTTGTATGTTTTAAGGCTGGCATGTTGTATTAGAGTCTCCCATGAGCCAGGCCCCACAAACGTGTGTCCCTTGGGTGGTAGTTCATCTCAGGGGGACAACTTCAGTGAAAGCAGAACTGAAAGGATATGGGTAAAGCCACAGAGCCAGCACTGGTTCTGTGTAATCAATAATTCTGCTACAATTTTCTTCACATGCACCATTAGGTTGCTTCACTCTACATTTTTAAGTCTTGTGGTTGTAAGGACCCAATTCCTTGCTTTCTGAAGCACAGCTATGTCCAGACTGTAGGAACCAAGTATATCCTTGAGCTCCTTTATCTGTGTGGGCCCTGCTCCAGTGATACTCCCACACTCTGGTTTTAAAGAGCAAGAGTCAAACAGGAGTTAAGACAAAAAGCAACAGACTCCTGTCCTATCCAGTGGAAGAAGCAGCCGCACAAAACTAACTGCCAGCACCAGAAGGTCAGTTTTAACAGTCACAGAAACTCTGGATTGGAGAAAAGGGGAAATTAGTAGAAACTCAAGGATCCTGCAATCCCATAATATAAGCCACCATAAAATGAAGGTAGTATCTGTCAAAGGGGTGCAGACATTACAGCATCCCATGTGAAACAAGCAAGTCCTCGCTTTGTCTCATGCTAGTATTGCAAAGCTTCCTTAACGTTTGTGAAATGTCTGGAGAGCCTCAGTGAAAAGATGATATTGGACAGCAAAGCAGAATTGTTCATCAATGTTAGAGTTAAGTCTGCCTGCTGACAGCCAAGTAGATGGAATGAAAAATGTCGAAAACTCAAAAAAACCTGCAAACTTCAAGATGCATAAAGAGAGCAGCCTGCTTTTCCCCTTCCCCCTTCTTCCCATCACACTCAGATGTAATAACTTTCCCTAGTTCTGTGGCTCTCACATAGCTAAGCCTGTGTTTGCTTGCTGGAGCCTTTACAGATGCAATGCATTAGCAAAGCCTGCCAGTCAGCATCCTGTTTTTCCAATCACTCTTCTGAAACTCCTCCACTTTTCTCAGAGGTTTTATCAGAAAGATGTTCCTCTGAAACATTTCAGCAAGGGGATCTGACAGCTCTTCAAACACCAGCTGAAATTCATTTGTTTTCCACTGCTTCCTGTTTTTACAAGTTCATTAGTGTTTCACCAAGATAGATTTAAGATTAGAAACTTTCACTAGCAATGTTGGACCCCTGATATATAAAGTCACAGCAGACTGACTGAACCTCCACATTACAGATATAAACACAAAAATATGTGGCCTGTATGCATGTTGTATGAATAGGTGTAAATATACAAACAGGAGTATAACAACAACATGTGTGTGAGCACTGGGTATTTAGAAATCTCCTCAACTGTCCCTGCATACATCGAGGAATGCACGTAAGCCACCATGTGCATACATAAACACATCCACGCTCATACATAGGAAAAGCAAAGACCCCATTGTGGGCAGCCTGACACTGAACCTTTTTTTTTTTTTTAAATGGAATTTCTGAGGCCAAGAAAGTAAATAAGCACCTAAAGTATCTCAGCTGTGGTCCATAGGTCAGGGCTGCTCTCAGGACAAGCAGGAGGCAGAGCATGTACAGATACATTCCTGAGGACTCACAGGGGTTGAGTGTTAGAGCTCAATGAAGAAGGCACTGTGTGTGCTCAAGCATCCAGGCTTTTAGCATTATCTGTCTAGTACATTAATATGCTAATTGTGAGAGAAGAAATGTGGAACTAATTCCATGTATCATTCATGTAAAGGCATCTAGGTAACTGTAAGAGAGCGATGTATCAAAACAGGCATAATCACATTACTTTTCATGTATTCTAGAACAGAAATACACAGTATGTTCTCCTATTTAAATAGGTTAACAGACTGTTCAGTTACAACAACAGCAAGAAAATTGAAATCTATTTCTAATTTTCACACAGAAGTTGTTTTCTCTTGTGTCCCTGAAATGCAGTTGGACAGCTTCTTCTTAAAAATTGCAGTTGTGAAGAAAAGAGCAAGCAGCAAGAGTTTCAGATGGGTAAATTTGTTTATTCCAAAGTCATAGAACACCACTTTGTTATTAATAATGATGATTTAACAGTTGGATCTCAAACTGTCTGTCTTCTGTTTGGGTTTTATTACTACTTTCTCAAAATCTCTTATAACTGTATCAATTCAGAAATTATGAGAAAAGAAAAAAGGTGAAGGGAAGCATGTCTGCTTTGGTCTAATGATTTTAAACAAGACTGATGTGTCAGCCAACAGAAAGTGCTGTTGATATAATCATGAAAGGTACTGGGAACTTACTGTACTTTTATGTTAAACTAAATCTGCATGATCTGGGAGCTGCTGCTTTCTGCTTGACTGCTAAGAAAATGTCAAATAGTGTCATATTTTTTAAGTTTGTTCTGAGGCTGGTAGTGATTTACAGCCAAATGTTCATGATAGAATCAAAAAACCTTTTTTTGTTGTTTGCTTTTGTTGCAGGTCAACTTCTATGGTTTCAGGGCTTCATCATGTGAATAAGACCAGCCTCACTTTAAAAATGGTTCCCTAGATGACCAAAATATTAAATTCCTTTGAAATTGTCCTGAGCCCTTAACACCACAAAACCATTATTAACTTATTGCCAGAGACTATAAAGTAAAATACTACTGCTTGGTTACACACTGTTGTTTTGTTTTCTCTTTATACAGGAAGTGAAACAACTGCTGCGTATCTACCAACATTGGAACTATTTACCATTTCATGCTATAATTAAAGTTATTACTTACTTTTAATGACTAATGAATACTTTATTATTATGTAGCTAAAACTCACAACAGTGTTTGCTGTCTCTTTGTGTTTCCCTTGAAGTCCTTGGACCTGACAAACAGAGATGGAAATATAATCAGGTATTTTTATGGTATTTTCATTACTACTCTCTCCCTGGCTCAACCAGTCCTGCAGCAAGTGTATTTCATTTGATGTGTTTCACCTTCACCTTCAAGGTTTTGCTGAGACC